>NC_082639.1:103195000-105595000 GCF_028023285.1 Balaenoptera ricei
GTTTTAAATATTAGACACTGTCTCTCGGATTTTCTCATTATTTCCTAAGTGTGTTCTCTCTCTGTCAATACTGAAAGCTCCTGAGGATTAGAAACATTTCATATATTGTGGTATATTTTCGCCCATCCTCGTTTCCTGCCTTTTCCAGCACCTGGCCCTGAACACTGTGTGTTCACAGTGCACTCAATAAATACTAGATGAATTGAATTCTCTAAACTATACTAATTATTCATTCCGCTCAAGTCCCTGTGTCTATGTAGAATGATGGATTTCCAGACACCAGGACTGAGGGTCAATTCAAATCTCTTGAGAGCCTATTGGATTTACAGTTCCACAGCACCTTCCCCTTTCCCCACTGGTAAATAGAAGGCACAGGGTGATGCCGCCCAGGATTTCTAGGCAGCTGCCCTGTATTTTATGCCACCTCTAGAATTAGTCTTAGTGGCAGCATGAAAATAAACCCACTTTTTTCTACATTCTGTCAACAAAAGGGCCAATGAATGTCAAATTAATGACTCATTGAAAGTCCATTGCATCCTGTGTCTGACTTCTTGGAGGAAGTAGATCCCAAGATTTCCGAGAACACTCTTAGCAATTTCACCACTAAGCACTCCTTTCAGATGTTTGCGTGAGTGACAATGTCTCCATTATTATAAGTCTAAGACTCTTGAGGGCATTCTGTTGTGTGATATTTAAATATTATCATAGTTTATTTCTAGTTTGAATTGAAAAAGTGGCCAAGAGGAACGCTGTGGGTCTCACCTTTCTGCTTGTTCTTTTGTAAAGTAATCATGCAGGTACAAACAAGAAAGATTTATTACATAACAGGAGATGACACTCCTAATTGTTGGGATCAATTTTAATACTCCATCAAATAAACTGGCGAAACAGCAGTGCCGTAGAGAGCAAAAAGTAATAGAAAAACTGCACAAGCCGTAACACATACAAATGTTGCCGCTGAAATGTGTTTGATGTCTCACTATGTGCCACAGGGACATGCAGGAACTTCTACGAAGATGCCAGAGTCTTCCAAGTGTTGGCTAATTCCACACAAATAGTCCAACCTGATTAAGGTATAGTCTTTAAACTGTGGACTTTTCAGCATTGTCTGTAATGCTGTGGGCTGTGAGTACCAAGTTTTCATTTTTCATAGTGAAGTTCAAGACAGGATGTTTGTACGAATAATTCAGATGAGACAAGAAATCCCTCTGGGGGAGGGCGATAAAGAGATCCCATTTGCTACATATCTCTGCAATATAACGTGGTTGTACAAGCCTGTATCTCTTACTAATTTTTAGTAAATTCAGTAAAATCGTTGTGGCTGTATACAATAACAGTGTCACTGGGCTTATAACTACGGAGAGTGTCAGGATGAAATTGAAACAAGTGTGGAATCAATATGAAAAATAAGTTAGATTCACTGTTGTGAAGTGGAATGCACCTCTATCAAAGGCAAGAGCTCAGTTGTATGAAACTTTGTAAAAGGTCATAGATTGAAATATCCTGGTATCAAAAGTTACCATACGATTCAAATGTATTTTCTTCCAAATAGTGGAGACATATTATCTGAGGGAGCCATTTATCCATGCTCTCCACATAGACTAATAACCAATTAAAGAATGACAAGCGCTTATTAGATATTGGTAATGATTCAACTTTGAAACAGTCACGAGACACTATTCCCTCTTCAAGCTTCTAGTACAGTTATTTAAGGAGCATTGTTAGATTTAAAGCAAGCTGTTTTTTAAAAACTTATGTTTTGTGATTTCTATTCTGTGTAATTAGGATTTTCTCAATGTTATGCCTTCAAAACAAAACACAGAGATCAATTGGCTAACATGAGATTCAAACTGTTATCCATAACTTCTGATTTAAAGTCATTGTGTTCATCAAAACAGCCTCATTTTTGACTGATTTCTTTAAAAACAAATAGATGGTACAAATTTGAAGTTTAAAAAAAACCAAACAAACTGGTAAAAGATTAGGGATTCTTACCAAGAATTTAAATTTGATACAAATATTTATTGGTGATAACAATATTTTTTTTAATTTATTTTATTTATTTATTTATGGCTGTGTTGGGTCCTCATTTCTGTGTGAGGGCTTTCTCTAGTTGTGGCAAGCGGGGGCCACTCTTCATCGCGGTGCGCGGGCCGCGGCTTCACTTGTTGCGGACCACAGGCTCCAGACGCGCAGGCTCAGTAACTGCGGCTCTCGGGCCCAGCTGCTCTGCGGCATGTGGGATCCTCCCAGACCAGGGCTCGAACCTGTGTCCCCTGCATTGGCAGGCAGACTCTCAACCACTGCGCCACCAGGGAAGCCCCGGTGATAACAATATTTTTTAAAAATTTAAAACACTTTAGTTATGAAGTCTTTGGGGTTCTAGGGCCATAACTATATCATACTGGGACACTTCATGTGTAAATAATAATTATGTGTAAATAATTATGTGTAATTATGTGTAAATAATTATTGTTTAATAGGTAGATCTGCAGAACTCTCAAACTGCGTGATAAAACAATATTCATGATTCACATATCATTTTACATTTGCCATAACACGTTCACGTTTGTTAGCTCACATAATCTTCAGAACAATCTGATCACATAGAAAATAGCCTTTTAGGGCTAGGTGGACAGTAAACAATGTTCCACAGGACCCAGGATTTGTGTTGGATTACTTCAGAGCAGATGGTCAGAAACCAGTGGATTTGGGGAGGCAAGACAGGGCAACTGGGGAGTGAACAATAATAATGGGGTCAGTGGGTTCCTTGACTTTTGTACAGAATCATTCCTTGAGGGGTGTCATGTGGGTGTAGTAAGGAAAGATGAAACTAGGGGAGTCACTCTTCATTCTTCAACCCTGGGGGAGTTGCTGTGAATGAAAGCAAACCAGAGACACACGGAGGAAAGCCGCTGGGAGTCGCCCACTGGGAACCCACTCAATGCTGGTTACACTGATGTGGTTTCTCTTCGTAAAGGACCCATCAAAGAGTTTCACACCCAGAGCTGGGGAAGTTGCATGGCCTCTTGCCGATAAGTGCATATGAAGAGTAGCAGGGATTTCTATGTAGCTAAGACAAACTATGTGAAGGAAATGTTTAAAAACTCCTTGGAATAGAACACGTTTATTTTAATGCAAAAACAGGGTAGGGGAGGCTGAGTGAGAAGTAAAGGATGAAGTCTAAAATGGGGAAAAGAGTAGGCAAAATCACAAAATTGTAGAAATCAACATTTCCTGGGCACCTATTTTTTGTCTACTATCCTTCAAACTTTCCATTAGCCCTATGGAAAAAGCAAGTCTCAGTCTCAGTTTCTCTCCCAACATCACATGACCATTAAAGTGGCCTGTGTGAGACTTGAACTCAGGTCTTATGACTGGCTTCAGGCAGGGGTCTTTCCAGTTCTCTCAGCTCTTTTCTGCCATGTTGTAAGAAAAACTGTAAAAACTTTTAATGTTGGTGCAGAAAAAAAGAATTAACATAGCAGCCTAAGAGGGCTATCCTTGGAAAGACCTACTTTGCAAGGTTGGCTATTGGCTGGCATCTGGGAATTTGAATGATACAGAGTTCCCTAGATTGATAGAAAACTTTCCCCAAATGATAAGAGTGGCCCAATGTGCCTAAACTCTGTGTAAACGATGTGGCTTATGTTGGTCACCTGCTTTCCTTCTGGGAGTCTGGAATTTCACTATGTGCTAGGCAGAGTGACAAGCCCCCAATAAATACCTTGAACGCCAAGTCTCTAATGAGCTTTCCTGGTAGACGACATTTCACGGGTGCTGTCTCTAGTCACTGCTGAAAGATTTAAACGTGTTTTGTGTGGCTGCCCTGGGTGAGGACCCTCAGAATCTTGTGCTTGGTCTCCTCTGGAGTTTGCCCCAAGCTCCTTTTCCCTTTGCCAATTTTATTTTGCATCCTTTAGCTGTAATAAAGCATGAGTACAGCTATATGCTGAGTCCTATGAGTCCTCCTAGCAAACCACCAAACCTAGTGGTGGTCTTGGAGACCCCCAACAGGATGGCTCATAAATAGCAAAAATAATAGTGTTGGATTTCAAGTCATTGAAATTCTATGTTATTGATTCACATAATACTTGATTCACATCATACTTGCACAGAGTATTAAAATTCAACAAGTATTAAAATTCAACAAGTAAAGAAGGGCAGTTTCTTGCTTATGTCTTCCTTATACCCCCAGTTTTACTCCTTATAGGGAACCATTTCCCACTCTTTCAGACATTTCTTCTGATATTTATATCCATATTGATATATGTGCTTATACTTAATGTTTCTTGATTTTTCAAGTTTAGGTATTATCTATTGCCTTCCTACTATAGAGAATGAGGATTTAAGTATCTTACAGCCACCAACCCCCTCAACACACCCCACACAAACTTTTCTCTTTCTCCATCCTTGTGGTATGGTTTTTTTCCAAGCATGATTTTTGGTTAAAAATCAATATTCAGTGTTAATATTATTATGACTACCTATTATTCACAGCTAAGCACAAACTGTACTATGATTAATTTCCTCTTTTCTATAACTTTTTAAAAAATGGTCTGGAGATATTATTTTATATTTTCATTTGCTCTATCACTAAATGTTCTTCTAAACTCTCTGTCAAAGTTTTAAAACTCCTCTTAGCAAGCCAAACAAGTAAGGTAACCTATCATTTTCATTGATTTTTCTGAGATATCCTCTCCTGCTAGAGATGTATCGTCCAGGAATTCTCTTTGCTTCCCTCCTATGTTGGATGCCCTGTTTCACAGCTCTCATATTGTCCTCTTTCTTGGTTTGATGAAGCACATTCTCCAGTAGTCTCCCAGAAATGGCAAAAGGGAGTGAAACGTTTGAGACTTGCATGTCTGGAGATGTGTTTATCCTACTCTCACACTTGGTTGATAGCTTGGCTGGGTATAGAATTCCAAGTTGATAATCATTTCCCTTCAGAATTGGGCAGTCATTCCTTCACTATATTCCAGTTTCTAGTGTTGCTAATTAGAAGGCTAGTGATTTTCTGATTTTAGATCTTATCTTTTACCCAACTGTCTAAAATTTTACAATGATGTGTCTCTGTGTCCTTGTTCTGGGAACTCAGCATGCCATTACAATAGGGAAACTCATGTCCTTCAGGCCCAAAAGATTTTCTTGTATTATTGTCTTGAAAAATTTCTCACTTAATTTTCTCTGTCATCTCCTTCTAGAATGCCTCTTAGTATAATTATGCTTCTTGGATTGATACTCTAATTTTTTTGTTTTTCCATATCTTTGTCTTTCTGGTTAATTTCTAGGAGATTTCCTCCACTTTGTCTTCCAGTCTTTTGTTGAGCTTTTGATGATCACATTTTTAATTTCCAAGAGTCCTTTTCCATTTTCTGAATGTTCACTTAATAGCTATTTTTTTCTTTATGAATGTACTATCACATGACTTAGGTGATATTAAGCCCAGGGTGTTTTCTTTTCTTTTAATTCATTTTTTTTTCTGCTTCTTTGTCACTAAAATTTTGTTACTAAAACTATCTTTTACAGTGAAAAGTTTCCTCAGACTCCTGGTAATTCTCAGCTATTCATTCATATTTATAAGCAAGGAACAGAAAGCTGGTTACATACAGAGATGGAGCTTTCTGACTGATGAGCTTCACTGCAGGACTATGAGGTGGGGGTCTGGCCACTTTGTTGCAGAACCTCAATGCATCAGTGATGTAAATCTTTTCTCTTGGGTCAGTCAGTTTCTCCCTGGAGGGATCCTCCTGCCTCAGGGATATAATCCCGTATGCTAGTGTTTTGGGAGTCAAGGAAGGTAGGAAACTGTGGATCTCACTTTCAAATATGAGGATTTTCATTTACTCCCTGGTCTTAAACCCTTGCACTATATCAAAAGACAGAAACCACACTAGTAATTCAAACAGAGGAAAATTTAATGTAAGGAAATATTAACTAGCTAAAAGTGGTTAACTATTAAAAAAAAAAAAAAAAAAAGCCTCTAAAAGCTCCAGAAGTAGAAAACCAGTTACTAGCTTTAGACTATTTAGATGGAGGAAGAGTAGGCCATAAAGGAAATGGGACTAGGAACTAGGAGAGGCACCATGCTTTCCCTCCCCACCACACACAAGCTGAGATTAGATCTCCTCAAAGAAGGCACAGTTACTACAGGAACATGCAGCCTCCCTGTGGCAAAGAGACCTTCCAGAGATCATCTGTAGAGGTGGCCTTCCACTGCAGAGGTTGTGGATGGGCTGAGCCACTGTGGAAATGGTCACTAGGTGGGAGCAGCAGTTTCCTGAGGGCCTAGCTAGAACTGCCATGGAAGTGGCAGCCAGGCAGACAGCACGGGCTGAGTGTGGCTAGACCTGGTCATGAGGGTCACTGAGGTAAGTACCGCCAGACCATCCACCGGCTCCCTCACTGAAAGAAATGGTAGGAGAAACAGAACCAGAAGGGAAGCAGGCACTTTCCTGCTGCTATCACCCTGTAGTGTCCCTCTAGAACCTTCTATTGACAAGGCCTAATATCAAGCCAGTCAGCAAAGAAAAATGTTCACAGGGTCCAGCTCCCATGTCACAAATCAGGACAACGAAGCGTAGATCTGGAAGTGAGAGACAGGAAATGGATAACTGCACACCTGTGCTGCACTGGCCAGGTATCTCTGAGTTTAGAGCCTCTTTGTCAATTTCAGGAACAGTAATCTTCTATCTCCTGGTGGCATAGGAGAAGAGACCTGTGGTTTGACAGCTGCTTATACAGACTGTGAATCAATGCTCCTCTTTTCAGCCCCCTCTCCTCATCCCTAAATTCAGAGGTTTCTGGCACCTCTGATCACCAAGCCTCTATGAGGTTCACTTGAGCAAACTGGCTTCCCATTATCACCTTCCCCACTGCACATGGAGATTTCTGCTTCCTCCACACCACTACATCATTTACCTCTTGTCTATCTACCTTATGACTCCCAAGATCTTGTTGTCATCTTTCTTCTAGTGTCTTTTCTCCTAATTCTCTTTGTTCTTGTGGATTTATGACTTTTACAAAAATCCATCCACTGTCATTTTATTGGAATTTCAGGTGAGATAAAGATAACTATGTTCTTCAATTCCCCATGTTTAATCCACCCATCTTTTACTGAAAGTTTAAATGTTTATTTATAAATTAAAGAAAGCTAGTTAGATTAAGCAGTGATTAACAAATAATTTTTAGTTTGGAAGGTATTGAATTTACATCCATGGGTAGGTACTTCTTCAAACCTTACTTTACAACTGTCAAAATGAGTCCCAGAAACAGAAACATCAAAATCAACTTATCGTATCTGTTGAAGATGCATGTTCTTGAATCCATCCTAGATCATTAGAAGTTGGGCCAACTAGTCTGCATTTTAAACACATTTCTCAGATAATTAACAACTCTAAAGTTTAAGAACCACTGTTCTATTTTGTATTATTAATGAATGACAGAATACTTTGATTCGGTACTTTGATGAAAAGCTACATTTTATTAGGGAAAAGACCACTAAAAAATAACTCTCAAATAAGTAATATCATCTTCATTTGCTTGCTTTTTAGCCATACCTGGGTAAGCCTTACTTGTTGGCCTAAACAGCCGTAAGTGAAAGTACCATCATTCACCTGTTTACTACCTGAAACTGAAGGGAAAGACCCTAAGAATTCATAGATTCCTATGGACCAGCCCCACAGATTCAGTCACATGAAGGTGACAGCAAATGGCAATGCCTTCATTAGACTGTGGATAAAAATGAATGCATGTTCCAAGGCCTTGATGAGCTAAACCAATTATGCAAAGTGAAACTCGACATTAGTCTTTTGTTCCATTCCTAATCTCTAGCTGACTGTGAAGTGGGAAATCAACCTCCAGGCGTTCCAGGAAGGCCTGAAGCAGGTAATGAACAACCTCCACCCTTTATCCTCCAGGCCTTAGCCACACAGCAGCAGGTTTTGCTCTGTAGCAAGGCACTTTGTACTCAAGATTATTTCCTTTTCTTTTAAAATAGTAACATTTATATTCTTTCTGATTGTGAAAGCAATATGTGCTAATTGAAGAAAAATTAGAAAACTAAGAAAAATTGAGAAGAAAATAAAATTTACCACAATCCCAGAGATAATCAGTGTTAATATGTTTGTATATTGCTGTCTAGACTTCTTCCTGCACTTACGTATTTTACATAGTTGAGATAAGGCCTTTCAGTTGTGTACCCTGCTTTGTTCCACTGAACATTTTGTAAGCATGTCTCCACATAATTAAAGTTCTTCATAAACCCTTTTAAAAGTTGTATATTATTAGTTGTATATCTATATATTCATTTAGCCACTCCCCAACTGCTGGATATTTACATTGCTTCCAACTTTTTACTGTAACAAATAATATGATACGAGGCTTTGCATATAAATTTTAGCCTACATTTCTAGCTTCGTCTGAAGGATTCATTCCTAGAGGTTATGAATATTTTAAGACTCTTGATAACTGGCACACAATTTCCCAGAAAACTTGTCTCAATCCATACTTCTACCAGCAAGAAAGGAGAGTCCTCTTCTCACTAAAGTTTCAACAGGTCTGGATATTACAAATATCTTTTAAACAAAATGATATATGCATATTGTTTTAAAAAATAAATATTATCAAAAGACATAGTAGAAAACACTAGTCTCCTGGCTCCCGGAGCTCCCTCCTGTCCACAGCCCAGGGGCAACCCACTAACTTTTAAAACTATTGTTTGAGGTGCTTACCGCCAATAATATGCTTATTCTATCATTTCAAAGTTGTAGACATTAGTCACTTACTGCTGTGACACGTTAGGATTTAACTCATCTACGCCAACAGCCCCTGCCCCACTCTTCGTTGCCACATCCTTCCAATAAACATATAGCTATGTTTAGTTTAGCCAACACTAAGTCAATAATTAATTATTAAGTAATATAACAATAATACCTCATTGTGATTATCATTAATATTTGATTAATATAATAATGAATTATTATAACTGCATAAATACTATTCAGCACAGACCCTCGCTGTATATTAACATTCCATTTACTTTCCCATCCCTTTTTGTTTGGGCTGTCATCTCTAATTGTCCTTTTCTTTCTGCATTGTCTTCTTTGTCATTGTTCACGTTTTAAAAAGTCACCATTATATCAGGTATTCTGTTGAAGATCTCTATGCCAAAGTTCTTCATAAGCCTGCTTCAGGATGGATCAGGAATCAAATTATTCTCTAAGCAGACTTCCAATTAATCCTTTGGGTTTTAATTCTTCAAGTCTCTTCTGTCCCTTTTGGTGTCTGGAGTTTCTAAGCTGAGAGGTGCTGCAGGATGTTCTGCATCCTACGGTGGCTCAGTGGGCACATTAAGCTTTGGCTTCCTCCAGTCTGCTACATCCAACATCATCTTCAAGAATATTTTTGAGATTCTTCACCCTCAGATAGCCCTTATCCATTGGTTCTCAATTGGGGGAAATTTGCCTCCCAGGGAACATTTGGCAATATCTGCAGATGTTTTTGGCTGTCACCACTAGGGAGAGGGGTTGCTACTGATTTCTAGTGGGTAGAGACCAGGGATGATGTTAAACACCCTACAGAGCACAGGATAGCTCCTACAACAAAGAATTATTTATTATTTTAGTAGCATAGAGAGGACATCAACATATATATTCAAACCAACATCTTTATATCACTCAATCTCTTAGAGATTGTTTCTCCATTCATAAAATAGGATTGATACTTGGGACTATTTTAGGATTATTAGGACTGAATGAGATAATGTATGAACAGGGTCCAAAGCATAAAAATTCTTCAGAACTAGTCAGAAGTTAGTTAAAAATCAAACACAAATGGAAACCAACTTGAAAGTTAACCAAGCAGACAAAACCAGTTCAGTTATACAGCAAAGCTTAATTTAGCTTATTTTGCAAGACAAGTCAGGGTAACTTGACTTTGGTCACTTCTTGCTTATGCCTCTAAAAATCATAAGCGAAACTTAAATTGTTCCCCCACATTTATATGAGCTAAACACTAACCAATCCCCCTTCATTTAAGAAAATTCTAGTATGGTAACCAATCACTGTGAAGAACAGACATTCACTGTCTCCACACCATGTAAGCTGCTTGGTAACAACATACCCCTGAGCCTCATTCCGTATTTTAGTTTGAGTGTTCCCGGTCTGCAAGCTGTCTTTTTGGTGTGTGCACGATCAACTTTTACCAACTACTACTTCAGTGATTCATTGGTTTTACTTCTAGTTTTTCCAAACTTTTGACTGGTTATAATTTAAAAATGTGATAGCTTGACAGATTTTTAAATGCTATCTTGTTTACATTTCTTTGTACAGGTAAGGCTGAAATATTTTCATAAGCTTATTTGGCAATTTGCATTCATTCTGCGGTGATTTGCCTGTCTAAATCCTTTATTAACATTTATTGACATTCTATGTTTTTAATAACTCGAGCGCTCTCGCCCCACCAACTTGTGACTGTAAAACAGAGTCTCATTTACTATAATAGCCAAATTATTACTATTATTGTTAATTATTATTAGTAATACTCAAATTATTACTCTAAATCGCTATATCTCAAATTAATAAGAAATCGACTATGTTCCCTGAATTATTTAAATGCCTCTCCTCGTCACTTGCTGCCCCCTGCTGGGGGAGCAGGAACTTACACTCACCCCACGCCAGAGAGGCAAGGCGGCGTTCTGTGGGTGCCCTTCCTGCACTCCCTCCTGAAGGCCACACCTACTGCTTTCACGTGCCTCCCACGCCACCATTCAGCGGCCCGGGGTGGCCGCCACTGGTGTACAGGGTAACGTGACAAAGTCCTGAAGGCCTGCAGAGATAAAGCCCAGCTGGGCACCTCCCTCTGCCTCCGCCAGGACTCTTGTTAACACTGCCTCCGGTGCAAGAATTGGCCAGCCCTCCCAGGTGGAGATGAATGGTCCAGATATGATGAAGCCTCCGGTATTCTTGTTGCTAAGGTCACATTATCTCCATCGAATGAGTCACGTTTTGTGAGATTTCCTGTGAAGAATTTCTAGGGCTGGGACCTGTGTCTGCCCACACAGAAAAGTACAAGAAATTAAATCTTGATCATCTGTTTCCCCATTTCAATCTGAGTTTTGCCCAGGAGAGGAAATGCTCCATAAGTTTCAGACTTATCTAATAATAGAAAGACCTTAATGTGATTATGAGAATCCCTACCATTTTAAAGTTCGTATTTAAATTCACAATTTGATTGGGTCTTGATTTTTTTTTCTCTTTAAAGCAAAAACACAAAACCAAAGAGGCTTCCTTCAAAGTGAGAGGGCACTACCAAATCACATGTGTGTCTGAGATAAATCTGAGTCAGTACAAATAATGAAGCTATTCCAACACATGGGCACTGGACACCTTGCTCCACTCAGAATTAAGTTGCAATCAGCCAGAATTGGTTATATTTCTATTTCATTCTGACATGGGCATAAACTAATGTTCTGCATTCAATTTATAATTATTATTCTAAGCCACCATCATAAATTTCTTTTTTTTTTCATTTTTATCACTGTCACCATAATTATCTTTTTTTAAAATTTTATTGCAGTATAGTTGATTTACAATGTTGTGTTAGTTTCAGGTGTACAGCAAAGTGATTCAGTTACACATATACATATATTCATTCTTTTTTTGATTCTTTTCTCATATAGATTATCACAGAATATTGAGTAGAGTTTCCTGTGCTATACAGTAGGTCCTTGTTGGTTATCTATCTTTTTTTTTTTTTTGCATTCTTTTTTTTTTTAATTTATTTCTATTTTTGGCTGTGTTGGGTCTTCGTTTCTGTGCGAGGGCTTTCTCTAGTTGCGGAGAGCGGGGGCCACTCTTCATCGCGGTGCGCGGGCCTCTCACTATCGCGGCCTCTCTTGTTGCGGAGCACAGGCTCCAGACGCGCAGGCTCAGTAGTTGTGGCTCACGGGCCTAGTTGCTCCGCGGCATGTGGGATCTTCCCAGACCAGGGCTCGAACCCGTGTCCCCTGCATTGGCAGGCTGACTCCCAACCACTGCACCACCAGGGAAGCCCCGGTTATCCATCTTATACATAGTAGTGTGTGCGTGTTCATCCCAAGCTCTTGATTTATCCCTCCCCCCCACGTTTCCCCTTTGGTAACAGTAAGTTTGTTCTTGATACCTGTAAGTCAGTTTCTATTTTGTAAATAAGTTCATTTGTATATGAATTTATTTCTTAATGCTTATTAAAGAAGGGGTAACCTTTTGATCCCAGTAAGGATGACCTGACAATTTTAAACATGGGAAGGGGGTCTATCTAATCGTAAGTTGCTGCAGACAGTGACAATGTCTATCACATCTTTGTACCCTCATGGCTCCTGCCACCTGGGGCCTGGCACATAACAAGCACTCAGTACATTTGATCCTTGACTTTCTCTCTCTCTCTCGTTTGCTTACAAAAATAATAGAAAGTATGACAGGACCAGAATAAATTTGGGATGTTTAAAATGCTGTTATAAAAGTTACATTGAACCCAACTTTTACTGTTAATGACATGGAGGGATCATATACGTATTTAAAAGCATAGAAGATATATTGGATTTTAAATGTACTAATGACTAATGAGTAGACTGCTACCTTAATCATTTTATCTTGGCCTAGTTAATTTAATCTATAAGCTGCTTTTGAGCACATGTCTTCTGCTTCACACTAAGGAAACTCCCTCAATCCCATGCTCTTGAAGAGGTTAAGACCTATTAAGACACTTCCTCTCTTTTTTGGCTGGTCCACATATACCTGTTACTAAGATCTCCAAGCTTAGAGCAGAGACATGGAGGAGACTAAGGAACAGGTGAGGGCAGCAGGCCAGTCTGGCAGGAAGGCTGTGACATCATGGCTGAGAGAGGCTGCGCTGTGGTCCCAGGCAGCGCGGGGGCCCATCATAGAGACTGACTAGCCACCACCTAAGTCCTATTCCTAAAGACTAAATTATCAATATTTCAGTTCACATCTTACCTTCCTCTCTAGACACTGAGGTTTTTTAAATCAGAGATTGTTCCTAAGTGCCTTCCATCAGCTGCGCCCATCCTACAGGGAGTAGATACTTAATAACGTTCACTGACTATCTTTAAAGGCTGGATGAAAGGTTTTTCAGTAAAGGAGAAATGAGAACTCGCTGCCCGTTCCCTGTTCCTCTGCCCTCCCCAGGTCCTCTCAGCTGTGTGCGCCCAGGTTGCCCCCAGTGGCCTATTCTTCCGAGGTCCTGGATCATCTTCACTATCATTATTCTGAATTCTTTTTCTGGAAGGTTGCCTATCTCCACTTCATTTAGTTGTTTTTCTGGGGTTTTTTCTTGTTCCTTCATCTGGTACATAGCCCTCTGCCTTTTCATCTTCTCTATCTTTCTGTAACTGTGGTTTTTGGTCCACAGGCTGCAGGATTGTAGTTTTTCTTGCTTCTGCTGTCTGCCCTCTGGTGGTTGAGGCTATCTAAGAGGCTTGATGGGAGGCTCTGGTGGTGGGTAGAGCTGACTGTTGCTGTGGCGGTCAGAGCTCAGTAAAACCTTAATCCACTTGACTGTTGATGGGTGGGGCTGGGTTCCCTCCCTGTTGGTTGTTTTGCCTGAGGCAACCCAACACTGGAGCCTACCCGTGCTCTTTGGTGGGGTTAATGGCAGTCTCTGGGAGGGCTCACGCCAAGGAGAACTTCCCAGAACCTCTGCTGCCAGTGTCCTTATCCCCACGGTGAAACAGAGCCACCACTCGCCTCTGCAGGAGACCCCCCAACACCAGCAGGTAGGTCTGGTTCAGTCTCCCCCAGGGTCACTGCTCCTTCCCCTGGGTCCCGATGCACACATTACTTTGTGTGTGCCCTCCAAGAGTGGGGTCTCTGTTTCCCCCAGTCCTGTCAAAGTCCTGCAATCAATTCCCACTAGGCTTCAAAGTCTGATTCTCTAGGAATTCCTCCTCCCATAGCCAGACCCCCAGGTTGGGAAGCCTGATGTGGGGCTCAGAACCTTCACTCCAGTGGGTGGACTTCTGTGGTATAAGTGTTCGCCAGTCCGTGAGCCACCCACCCAGCAGTTATGGGATTTGATTTTACTCTGATTGCGCCCCTCCTACCGTCTCACTGTGGCTTCTCCTCTGTCCTTGGACGTGGGGTATCCTCCTTGGTGAAGTCCAGGGGCTTCCTGTCAATGATTGTCCAGCAGCCAGTTGTGATTCTGGTGCTCTCGCAAGAGGGAGTGAGAGCACGTCCTTCTACTCCGCCATCTTGGTTAATCTCCCCCAGTGGCCTATTCTGCCCCAAGTCAGCTCCTGACGGGATTCCCATGTGTCAAGAGACCTCAGCCTCCTGGGGAAACTACTCACCTCCTCAGACCTCATCTCAGGAGCAGGCATTGCTCCTCTGTTGCTCCCCACTTTCTCTCCTGTGGTCCCTGCCGGTCTTCTGGGCTGCATGTCAAAAGCCCAGGGTTCTGGCTCCCCCTGCTCCACACTGAGGCCAGGTCTGAGCTTTTGCTGCCCCTGAGGAGGACGTCTCTCCCCACACCTATCCACCTCCCCTGTCTCACCCTGTGGATACTCAGGGAGGAGGGCCAGTCTACAGTTTTGGAACCTGGTTCTTAGATCTGACTGGTTATGCCTCCTGGTACCCTGACCCCCGTCTAGAACCGAAGTATCAGCTGGGGGTCCTAGGTGCCCTATTCTGTTGCCATCTGGGCCTGGACACCTATAGCCCATGCATGCTCAGATCTCTGAATGTCATCTGCCCATCTACCTGAGCATGAGGACTGACAACTGTGGCATCTCTGGTTTGGCCACCCATCCTTCCTGAGTCTAACTACTTTTGGTCATGCCTGAACTCACTCCACCCTTCAGGCATTGTGACTTTTTTTTTTTTTTTTAATATTTATTTATTTAGGCTGCACCGGGTCTTAGTTGCGGCATTTGGGCTCATCGTTGCGGCATGTATGCGGGATCTAGTTCCCCGACCAGGGGTCGAACCCAGGCCCCCTGCATTGTGAGCACGGAGTCTTACCCACTGGACCACCAGGGAAGTCCCCGGGCACTGTGACTTTATTTACTTACTTACTTATCCCTGCAACCAGCCCATTTCTCCTACCCTGGTACCAGACCCTGGCCCCTTCCCTGCTCTGTTCCATCCTCCTCCAGTTGCCCCTCCTGCCTGAGCCTCAAGTTCTGATGTGGACGATAATTCAGTTAAAGGGATTCTGAGGGGCTGGAATAACCAGGCCCAGAGAATATGTCTTAATGGATTAATGTGTAAATTCCAGATTGGGATTGAAGGGACCAGGCCTTCTTCATCTTTGTAACCTGAGTCCTTTGTGCATTCACTGGATAAACTATTATTTATTTGGTGAGTGGGTGTCCAAACAAATGAGCAAGCAAACCTGAGGGAGCTCCCCCATAGAAGTCTCCTAAACTCTCTCCTTGGCCCTGCCCAGTTCAATGTTTTCATCAGTGGTTGCATTCTATGAAAACCCAGTAAATGGTACTATGGAGGATATGTTTATCAAATTGCAAAGGACAGAACGTGAGAGATTATTAATACCATATTTCACTAAATCTAAGATGCACAGCCTAACATGTCTAAAATCAAATGTATCACACAATCAATTGCATGTTATAGTTTACTTGGCAGTATTTTTTCTTCATGGTATTTTTTTTTTATGGTGCATCTTACAATTAAAAGAGCCATATTCAGTGAAATACGGTATATTGGTTGATGTAATCCAAATCAAAAACTATCAACAGGATAGAACAAATGGGAGTGACTCTAACAAGATGGAATTTCGTAGTGATAAACAATATAGTCCTGCACTTAAGTTCAAAAAATCAATTGCACAAATAAAAGATGAAGATAGCTTGGCTTAAATTCAGTTCCTGTCACAGTGACAGGAGTGAGTTTGAGTAGACTGCTAACAAAGAGTCAATAACGATGACACTCTCCCAAAAGCTAGTGCAATTGTAAGCTACGTTAATAGAAATATAGTTTCCCAAAACAGGCAGAATTATCTCCTTGTAATTTTCTTTGGTCAGACTGAGTTTGAAATGTTTTATTGCCATATTTAAGAGGCACATTAGCACACTGGAGTGTCTGCTTTTATTGAAATTGTGCTTTGGAATTAAGACTTAGATCTACATTGAGAGATAACTTTCTGAGAGACAGCCCACGTAAGTGTATTATTGAATTTATCATAAGAAAATTGTTGGGTGTGTTCAGGAGGACACAGAAGATTTTCTTTCATTTCCAGATACAGGCGTAGCTGTGTTTCCTATTTACTCTTAAGGACACTGAATTGTATAACTGCCCATATTTTCCTTTTTGGTTTGGTTGCCGGTAAGTTCAAAAGGCAAATTTAGAGACTACCTCTGGCGAAGTTCAGAGAACCGTATGGCATATGTCTGTGTACTACGCTTACCTTGGGTCAGTATTTCCTGCATTTATTTTCCCTACACTAACATCTCCATCGCTTTATAAACCTGCTGTATCATTTATGCCTTGTAAGCTTCAAGTCTCTTTTGGAATAAATTGGGAATATGAATGAATAAACAAGAAAATAATTAAGTAAAAAATGGATACATACTGAAAGGAGAGCAACTTGGAAGGCAAGTGATAAGGAAATTGTTCCTGAGAGACAGGAGTGAAAAACTGGACCTTTTTAGAAAGCAAAAGACTTACTGGGAAATGAGAGCAATCCTACAAATGTTTATGTATTGGAATACTATCTTGTCAGAAAGCTGTCGAATGTATTCTGTGCAACTCTAAGTAAAATCAGTGGAAGTTAGAGGGAGATAGATTTTTTTTTTCTTGATATAAAAGAATAACCTGCTAAAAATAAGCCAAAATTAGAACAATTGCATTGTGAGGTAGTGTGCTCCCTGTTTTTGCAAGTGCTCAAGTCGAGGCTGGAGGGTCACCTGTCAAAGATGTGAAGGGTGGGATTCCCGAAGGATCTCCAAGTCCCATCTTCCAGTGAGTCAGCATTTTGGAAAATGCGGGAAGGGACAGCCAGCCACCTGCCAAGGGACGGGACACAGCCAAGAACCTTGCCTTGTGGGCCAGGATTCAGGGAGGCAATGGCCTGTAGGGAGAAAAGCCACCTCCCAGGGAGGGCCGTCCCCCTGCCCCGTGGGGACGTTCTTCCCAGCACACTGAAAACTGCACAAAAGGAAATCGGGAGCACGAAGGTTAACACCGAGCTGCACAGGCCCCAGACTGGCCTTCCTGCTCTGTGCTGTCCTCTCACACGGTCTCAAGGGGGGCACAAGAATGTGGCACTCTCAATTCCCCAGAGGTCTTTTCTATTAGCATTCCTCAGTTCAAATTCCATCCTTCGCTCTGATTGGCCCGCAATTACGTCATTGTTCCCTCACTTGTTAGAAAATCACATCTGCCCTCTGCCCCCCTCCTTTCCCAATTCCTCTACTCCAGAATGACAGAGAGTATTTCCCTGGCTGTGCATTCTCCCCTCAAGTTCACAGCTCCCCATTGTCCTCGACCTGCCCTCCCAGGGCTCTCTGCCATCTCTGTCCTGACTTCATTAGCCATGCAGATTTATGCAGCACTTCTCTCTGTCCTCTGCAGTTTCCCTGCTAGGCTGATATTCAACGTTTCCCTTCTCTCCACTCTGCTGGCAGCAGATCATACTCCAAACTGCCTCAGACCTTCTCTCCCAGCTTGCTGGGGGCAGCCAAGGTGGGGACAGAGCTGGCCGAGAGGACAGGAAAGCCCCTGGCCTGCTGCTGAGAGATGGAGCTCGGAGTAGGAGGGGAAGAATGAGCCAGCCCCATCAGTAGAGGATAAAAATGGACCTGGCTGCCTCTGAAGGTTCTCAGGATTAGGACCCTCTTCCTCTTTCTCCATTCCTGCCATCACTCCAAACTAGCCACACTGCAAATCACACAGCCTTTTGCATCTCTTCCTATCAAGGCCACTCAGGATGTTCATCTTAATGTGCTTTTGATAGACACAAAGAGAAGGGGGAGGAGGAAGCCCACGGTGCTATCTGTCCTTCTCCCTACACCCACCTTGAAGGGCGGCCTGGGCCCAGCCAGCAGGATATACAGCTTTGGGATGATTTACAGCCTGAGACCTCAGAAGGCTGGCCCCAAGCCAAGGCCATAGACTTTGTTCAAAGTACCGTTTGATAGTTTATGGTGAACGGCAGATGCCACTTCCTGACCCCGGGCCTGTCCCTTCATTCCAGAGCACCCCTGTCTGCTGCTCTTCTCAGAAGGTTTACAGACGTGGGGAGCTGAACTTCAAATGGTGAGTAGACATGGTTCCTGTGCCCTGGGTCCTCACACACCCAGGTTCTCACACGCCCAGGTCCTTGCACGCCTGGGTCTTTACATGCCAGGGAATTTGGGCACGAAAACAGAGGACAGGGTCATAGAGTAGGCATGTAAAGCCCCAGTATCTCCTGTGTCATCAAGTTCTCCCTCCAATGGGACTTTCACATCATACTTTTGTTTCGTCTTTAAAAAGAAAAAGACACATGATAAGATGCTCAGTATCATTAGCCATGAGGGAAATGCCAATCAAAACCATGATGGGACACCACTTCACACCTACTAGAATGGCTATAATCAAAAGGATGGATAATAAGTGTTGGTGAGGATGTGTGGAGAAATTGGAACTCTCCCACACTACTGGTGGGAATGTAAAATGGTACAGCCGCTTTAGAAAACAGTCTGGCAGTTCCAAAAAAAAAAAGCTAAATGTAGAGTTATTTCATGACCCAGAAATTCCACTTCTAGGTATACACCCAAATGAAATGAAAACAAATGTCCACGCAAAAACCTGTACATGGATTTCACAGCAACATCCTTCATAATAGCCAAAAAGTAGAAACAACTCAAATGTCCGTCAGCTGATGAATGGATAAATCAAATGTGATATATCCACACAAAGAAGATTATCTGGAGTAAAAGAAATGACTGATGACACATGCTACAACATAGATGAACCTTGGAAACTACGCTAAGTGAAAGAAGCCAGCCACAAAAGGCCCCATATTTTATGACTCCACTTATATGAAATGTCCAAATAGGCAAATCTATAGAGATAAGAAATGTAGATTAGTGGTTGCCTAGGGATGAAGGAGTTGAGGAAAATCAGGAGTGACTGCTAATGGGAATGGGGTTTCTTTTTGGGGTCATGAGAATGTTCTATAATTGATCATGGCAATGGTTGCACAACTCTGTGACAATACTAAAAGCCACTGAATTATATACTTTAAATAAGGGAATTGCATGGTGTGTTAATTATATCTCAATAAAGCTGCTATTCAAAAAAAAAGAAAAAGAAAATCTTCTTTGAGCCCTCATTCCCCTTCTCCTACTGCCCCATTCTTTGTTCCCCTTCAGAGCAAAACTTTTTGGAAGAGTTGTTTTTACCTACTACCTCTACTTTCTCACCTCCTTTCATCATTTATCATCATCATCATTGTTATTATTATTGTTATAAAATTGCTGTTTATTTATTTTGGAGCCACAGGTGTGAGGTGTTGAGTTATTCCTACTGCTCAACTGGTGGGTAGCATCTTCAGTGTGGACAAGGCCCCTCTGTGTTGTATTTTGTTCTCTTCCCTTCGTTACTGGTCCCAACTCTCCTTTCCCTCTCCACCACATGCACACACACTCAAATTTGTTTTGCCCAAATACCTGAATTTGCATTATTTTTTAAAAACATTGGTATTATACAGTATTAAAAACAGTACTATACCATTCTCACTTAGAGACTGTGAGTGCGCTGGTGAGAGTGTGGTCTTGGAATCCCAGCCCTGCCACCTACTCACAAGGTGACTTTATGCAAGTTATGTAACCCTTGGTGGTTCCATCCCATGTGTGTAAAATGAGGACTCATTCGACAAAGTTTCACAAATATTTATTGAGGGCCTTCATGTGCCCAGCACTGTTCCAGGTACAAAATCCCTGCCCTCATGTAGCTTATATCTATAATTGCTGTGAGGATTAAATAAATTAAAACATGGAACTCCTATATATATAATGTTTTCTTTTTTGCTTTTTACTTAGCATCATATTTTAAAATATCTACGTATTGTATGTATCTCCATCTTCCGGATAACGGCTGGCAGTGTTCCATGGTTTTCATCCCCCACATTTTACTTGCTTATTCTCTAGTCACAGAAACCTGGGTTGTATGAGAAGACTCAGAGACAAGATTATTTAGAAAAGAAAAGCAGAAGTTTAAATGTAAAGAAGTAGTGCAAAGGAGTCCGCATTCAGAAGAACTGGTTTTTCAAATAAAAACCACAAGAGGTATCTAAATGGAAAGGTGCAAAATTACCAATGTTACCAAGCTCTCATTCATCTGTTCACTGTGGGAAAAGAGCATGTGTCCTTTTCATATGATTTTCCTATCCATGAAGGTGATCACCAGCCTTCAGACATCAGCATGGCCAAAGTCAGGGGTAGAGTTGTTTCCTTTAGTCAGTCAGTAACATATGGAATATGCTTATGGCTTTCATTTATTTTGGAGAATAAAACTAGACAGATAAACCTGTCATTTGCCATAGTTGTTGTTATTGCTGTTTATCTCAGTGTGCAGAATGTCCCGTCCTGAGATGGTGGGAAATGATGCACACACTCATAAATCCACGAGGACAAAGAAGCAGTTTTGCTTCCACAGTTTCTTCCAAATTCCTGCAACAATAATACTATGATGTACATTCTTGCACATGCCCTCATGGACCTATGCATGGGTTCAGTGCAAAATTACTCAGGAGTGAAAATGCTGAGACAAAGAGTAAAAGATATAGTAAGCAATATATTTAAATAGTACCCAAGTATATGTATAAACTACCTAGTAATAAATTTAAAAGGAGCATAGTGGTGGCAGGATAAATATACCATAATATATTACATAAAATTCAATGGAATAAATGCTCCAATTGAAAAAAATTGAAGATTGTCAGGTTTAATAAAGTATTGTGGATAGACTGCCTAAATTTAAGGCTATAGAAAATTTGAATGGAAAAAGATGAAAAGAAATATGCTATGTAAAAACTAACCAAAAAAAGGTTAGTGTTACTATGTTAAAATTACACAAAGTGAATGTTAAGGCAAAAAGCATTACTAGATACAAAGAGGTACTCTTTATAATGATAAAAGAGTCAATCTACCAAGAAGATATAGAATTTTAAGTTTGCATGCAGCTACAAAATAGCCTCAAGATGTATAAAGTAAAAATTGACAAATGTAAAAAGAGAAATAGACAAACTTACAATGATAGTTGAGATTTTAATACACCCTATCTCAGTATTGATAGAACAAGCAGATTAAAAAAAATAGAAAGAGCTTAGAATATATGAAAAATAAGTATCAGCAAAACTGACCTAATTAACATATATAGAGCATAGCACACACATCTGCAGAATACACATTCTTTTTAATTGCACTTGAAACGTTTAGAAAAATTGACCATATGTTTGGCCATAAGAAAAGTCTCAACAAGTTTTGATGAACTGAAATCTTGCAAAAAGTGTTCTCTAGTCACTACAATTTAGCTAAGTTAATAGCAAAAATAAAGCTAGAAAAACTCCCCAAATGCTTAAAAATTAAGCAATTTGGTTCTAAATAACCTATGGATAAAAGATGAAATCACCATGAAAAATATAAAATATTTAGAACTAAATAATAATAAAAATACTACACATCAAAATTTGTGGGGCAAAGCTAACATCATTCTTAGAAGGACATTTATAATTCTTTTTAAAATATTATTTATTTATTTATTTATTTATTTATTTATTTATTTATTTGGCTGGGACAGGTCTTAGTTGCAGCACACAGGATCTTCATCTTCCCGTTGCAGCATGTGGGATCTTTAGTTGCAACATGCGAACTCTTAGTTGCCACCTGTGGGATCTAGTTCCCAGACCAGAGATTGAACCTGGCCCCTGTGCATTGGGGGCATGGAGTCTTAGCCAGTGGACCACCAAGGAAGTCCTGAGAAAGACATTTGTAATTCTTAATGCATATATTAGAAAAGAGGAAAGGCTAACATTCATCCCAAGAAAGTAGAAAAAGATCAGCCAAATGAACTCAAGGAAACTAAAGCATGTAAAATAATAAAGAGCAAAAATTTGTGAAATGTAAGGCAAACATACAATAGAAATTGTCAATAAAATCAGGGGTCTGTTCTTTGAAAAGATTAATAAAATTGTTAGACACTGGCAAGATTGATTTTAAAAGAGAGAGAGAGAGAGGAGATATAAATAAACAATATCAGGAATGAAAAGTGATATCACTATAGAGAGGGAACCAGGAAGAAATACCCTGACTTTACTCCCCTCTTTTCTCTGAACTTCTGTGAGAGAATCCAAAAGAATTTAAGATAAATTATTAGATAATGAGAAGATATTATGAACAATTTTATGCCAATATATTTGAAAATTTTAATGAACTAAACTCCTAGAAAAATACAAAATACAATCTACCAAAAGAAAGAAAAAATTCTAATAATCATAAATTATTACAGAAATTGAATCCATAATTGAAAATCTTCTCTCAGAGAAAACTCCAGGCCCAGATGACTTCACCAGCAAATTCTGCCAATCCCTTAATGGGGGAAAACGTCAATGTTATATAAATTCAGAGAATAGAAAATTGGGGAACACTCCCCAACTCATTTTGTGAGGCCAACATAATCTTGGTCGTAAGGTCGTTCAGCTAGTAGTTCATAACAAGAAAAGAAAATATTAGGCTGATCCCACTTATGAACACAGATGTAAAAATCCCAAACAAAATATTAGCAAACCAAATCCAGCATTATCTAAAAAGGATACAACCTCATGACCAAGTTGGGTTTATTCAGGAATGCAAATTGGCTTAGCATTCAAAAATTAATAAATGTATTTAATAGAGGAAATGGGAAAAGTCATATGATTATCTCATTTAATTAAATTCAACATAGGTTTGTAGTTTCTCTGTTTTTTTTTAAAGCTCCTAGCAAACTAGGAGTAAGATGTAACTCCTTTAATCTAAAAAATATTTTAGAAATTAACCACAGTGTAACTAGAATAAGAATGCTTGCTATCATCACTTCTTTTCTTTTTTTTTAAGATTTTATTATTTTTAAAAAAATATTTTCATTTATTTATTTATTTGGTTGCACAGAGTCTTAGTTGCGGCAAGCAGGCTCCTTAGTTGCAGCATGCATGTGGGATCTCACTCCCTGACCAGGGATTGAACCCAGGCCCTCTGCATTGGGAGTGCAGAGTCTTAACCATTGTGCCACCAGGGAAGTCTCTATCATCACTTATTTTCAACACTGTACATGAGGGTCTATCCAGTATAATGTAACATTGAAAAAAAAGTTGAAAGAATTGGAAAAAGGAAATAAACTGTCTTTAGTCACAGGTGACATGCTTGTGTGCAGAGAGAATTTTTTTGAATTTAATATAAACTATTAGAATTTTTAGGGAAGGTTAGCAAGGTTGCTAATTAAAAAAACTTTTGCTTGTCTATATTTCAGCAACAGAATTAGAACATGAAATTTTTTAAAGGTATAACTTAAAAAAATCAAAATATACAGACTTTCTAGTTATAAATCTAAAAATGCTATGTAAGATTTACATAGAGAAAACTACAAACATTTTTGAGAAAAATTAAATGCCTAAATAAATGGAGTGGGGTATACAATATTCATGGATAGGAAGACTTGACACTGTAAAAGTGTGTATTTTCCCCAAGAGGATCTATGAATTCAATTCAACCTTAGTAAAAATTCCAAGTGTATTTTGGGAATTTTTGGTGGAATTTCACAGACTCATTCTAAAATTTACACAGGAATGCAATGGCCCAAGGATAACCTAGACTTTCTTGAAGAACAAAGGGTAAAGATTTGCTCTGCTTGAAATCAAGACTTATTATAATGCTACAGCAGTCATGACATTATAGTATTGCTTCAATGATAGAAAAGAGAGGCCAGGAACAGACTCATATGTATATGGACATTTGCTATGACAAAGGTGGAAACTCTAGGTAAGTCAACTCAGCATCTAAATGTGAAATGTAAATAATCTTCTAGAAATTTATAAAGGAGATTACCTTCATGACCTCAAGTTAGCAAATATTTTTAAGATATAACAGAGAGAGCACTAACCACAAAGATTTTGATAAATGAGACTACATTAAAATTAAGAATTTCTGTTTATCAAAAGACACCATTAAAAGAGCAAAAAAAGACAGCCACACAGCAATGTGATATTGTGATTTATAATAAGAACTATATATATAATATATATATTATATGTATATACATATAATATATATATAATATATATATATATTATATATATATATAATATATATATATATATCTTTTCTGCATCCCATTTCTGGCACAGAGCTCCTAAAACCCTTAGAACTTCCTAAGTGATGAGAGTAACAAAGGTGTCTTTTGTTATGTTAATAAGGTGATTTTCAGAAAGCACCCAAGGGTGAGGGCTGGAGCCAACCATGTGATTAGAGGGTTGGAAATTTCAGTCCAACCCCCTGACCTCCTGAGAGGGGAGAAGGGGTAGGGTCCAATCAATTGCCAATTGCCAATGATTTAATCAATTGTGCCTATGTAATGAAGCCTCCATAAAAACCCAAGAGGATTCGGTTTGGAGAGCTTCCAGGTTAGATGAACACATGGAAATTTGGGGGGAATAGAGCACACAGAGAGGACATGAAAGCTTTTTCCCCATACGTTGCTCTATGTATTGATATCTTTTCCATTTGATTGTTTCTGAGCTATTCCTTTTATAATTACTGGTAATATAATAAGTACAATGTTTCCTGAGTTCTGTAAGCCACTCTGGCAAATTAATTGAACCCAAGAAAGGACTGGTGGGAAGCTCTGATTTATAGCCAGTTGGTCAGAAATACAGGTAACATCCTGGACTTGTGACTGGCATCTGAAATGGAGTTTTATGGGACTGAGTCTAAACCTGTGAAATCTGATGCTATCTCCAGATAGATAGTGTCAGTACTGAGTTAAATTATGACACCCAGCTGGTGTCAGAGAACTGCTTGGTGTTGTTGAAACACACACAAACACACACACACACACACACACACACACACACAGATGTTGGCCTGTGTGTAGAATCCTTTACAGTGGAAAAAAATATCTGCAACATAAATAATTGACAAAGGGCATAAATTCAGAATATTTAAATGCCTACAAGTCAACAAGAAAAAGTACCAAAGTCCTGAATAAGCACTCCCACCCCCACAAAAAAAGAAACTCAAATAGCTAAAACCACATGAAAAAGATGTTTGTACCAGACTAGATGTCTTCTGTTTGCTCCTCCACATTCATCAGATACCCATCCGTGTGAGGAGTCCCACAGGAGTTCAGAAAAAGGAGGAGGTTGAGGACACCGTATTTATCCCTTGTTTCCCTCCCTGAAAGCAATTGCCTTGACTAGCTATATTCTTCAAAGGTCAGTGCTCCTCTGAAGGTGGCCTGCTCAATGGAACTCTATCTCCATCTTTTTGACCTAAGGGTAGTAACCGATTCATGGCTGCTAGCCTTGAGCTTCTGTATTATCTCCAGTATTCCCTATACACCTATATTAAACTACTCTACACACACACACACACATCCTAAGTCGAGTATTTTGAGTATGCTATCTTTTTCCTGTTGGAGCTCTGTCTTATACATTGCTCAATCTCATTATTGCAAAGTGAATTGAAAATTAAAACCATGACAAAATACCACTTCATACTCACCAGAATAGCTAAAGTAAATAGAGACAAAACCAAGTGCTGACAAGAGTATAGAAAATCAAGGACTCTCATACAGAGCTGGTAAAGTTTAAGTTGGTATAATCATTTTGGAAAACAGATTAATTTTGTCTAGCAAAGTTGAAAATGAACCCAGCAATTTCATTCCTAAAGACATAAGGTTTTCAAACTTTACTTTGCCATTAGCACACCTTGTTAAAACTGATTACTTTGCCATTAGCACACCTTGTTAAAACAGAGGCTTGTTAAAACTGACTGCTGGAGCCCTCTCCCAGCATTTCTGATTCAATAGGTCTGGAGGGGAAGTCAAGATTTTGCATTTCTAACAAGTTCCCAAGTGATCTGATGCTGAGACCATACTTTGAGAACAACTTCCCTAGAAAAATTCTTGCATATGTGCATCAGAAAACATGTACAAGAAATTCCATAACACCAATGTCTTAATAACAACAAATTAGAAATAACCCAAATGCCCATCAACTGTAAATTGGACAAATAAATTGTGGTATTGTCACCAGCAAAACCCATTAACAATTCCCAGGCAATAAAAATAGAATCTTGGTAATAACATAAAATCAAACATTTTTTGTTCTCTTTCTTTTCCTTAGTGCTTAGTCAAGTTTCACGTGTTCATAGGGTGCCACATGCAGAGGCTCTGTATCCAGCACTTCAGACCACTGTTTCTAGTGCTAAATGGCCACACCCAGTACTTCAGCCAAGCAGACCATATGCAGAGATGCTGTGACTGGCAGCACCATGAGCAGTACAGCTGCAAGAACTCCACAGCCCATGCCACTGACAAGAACCCTGTAAAGCAGCCCTGCCCATAGCCTTTCAGGGAGGATGTATACTCTAGAGTGTCAACTTACACCTCTTCATTCTTTGATCAAAGAATAAAACTTTGTTTCTGAACTGAATTCGGTCTCGTTCTGTTGGCTCAAACGACACTGGGCAGGAGGACCCTTTTTGGGGCCCAACTCAGAAGTATCAGTAACAAATTTTGGCAACCCAGATGGGATGGACCATGGCTTTTCACTCACACCTATCCACCAGGCTGTGGGCTCGCTCTGGCTCCAGTGGGAGGACAACAGAGACTTTGGGAGGTTCACATGAGGATGACTAACTCTGGTCTTTAAGTACACTCTGATGGGGCAGAACAGTAGCAGCCTTTGGCCAAATTCAGAGCAACTCTGACCAGCAACCTGATACCCAGGTGTGGTACACACACAGCATAGCCTCCAGAATCATCTGGACTGTGCCCCCTTGAGGGGATCATACTGTGGCATCATAGGGGATGGAGACTGAAACTCACACATGTCTGCCCACTGCCTCTGGCTGGCCTTCCCATAGTTCTGGATGCCCAGGGATGGTGGGGACCTGTGGATAAGCTGGAGCCATGGCAGACTTGCCTGCTCTCTCACCAGTAGTGCTGTCCTCTTGACCCCTGTACAAGGCAGTAACAGCTGCACGAGGACTTTTTGCCCTCCTTGCTGACCTCTAGGGGTCAACAGTACCATCTCCATAGTTACGTTTGTTTTGGTAAAGGAAAGTGGCCAGCCCCATGAGCCAAGGGAAGCCCTGTGAGTTGCTGGCAAGAACAGGAAACACTCACCACCTGACCTCTCCTTCCCCCTCTGCTTGTGAGGCAAAACTTGCGTGATTCTTTACCAGCTGAGTTTCCACAGTAAAGAAACTCCCGGTATCAGCACAGAATACCAGCTGCCTGAGCGATCTGGTGAGTACCCTGTGGGAATTCCTTGTGCTTTTAGCTCTCACCCAGCAGGAAGTCTGAAAACTCCTCCTTTTCTGCTGACTCTTCCCCTCTCTCCTCCCCCTCAGGTAGCTGTGCCACTCCCTAATGGACCAAGTTGGGAAGGAACTAATGTGGCTAGGCTGCCCTGGCCCAGAGGCAGTCCCATCTAACGTCCTATGAGATATTCTGACCGAGAAGGACTAACTATCTCAAGCACGGGCCATTACAAAATTCAGGGGGAACCCTCAGTTATATCAGAGTCCACGCCATTTGAATGCCTCCTATTCTGGGCTTTTGAGGAATTCTTTAATAGTTTGGTGCTGGTTCAAATTTCTCGAACTGGAAATCTTATTTGGGTCAAATCTTGTGATTGGTGTCCTCTTAGACAAAGGGCACAAGATGATAATTTAATGGCTGAGGACAAACCTCCCCGGACAAAGCAAGTCGACCTCTCTGGAGTAAATCCTGGGCCCAGGAACAGGTGGGACAAGCCATAGGAGCCATTCCTGTGACAGTCCATCCACAATCCAGACAAACGTGGCCCAATAGAAAACAGTACCCTCTCCGTTGAGAGACCTTATTGGGCATTGCCCTTTTATACAACACCTAATTGACCAGAGCCTTATTAGACCATGCCAATCAGCCTGTAATACCCCCATTCTCCCCATAAAGAAACCAAATACAGAATACCAGATGGCATGGGACCCCAGGTCAGTCAATGAAGCCGCTGTGGATATACATCCACTAGTCCCTAATCCCTACACTCTTCTGGCCACTCTACTGTGGACCTGCTATTCCATATTAAATTTAAAAGATGTCTTGTTCTGTATTCCATTAGCCCCAGAGTCAAAAGAAATTTTTGCTTTTGAGTGGCGGGAACCAAACATGCAACAAAAACAACAATACTGGTGGACAGTCCTGCCCCAAGGGTTAAAAACTTCCCCCACCATCTTTGGGGAAACGTTAGCTAAAGGGCGTGAAAGATCTACTTCGGGAGGAGAGAACTCTCCTCCAGTATGTAGACAACATTCTGATCTCCAGCCCTGCTAAGGAGACCTCTGACAAAAATACTGTAACCACTCTAAACCACCTAACTGATAAATGATATAAGGTGTCCAAGAAAGTCTCAAATACCACAAACTAGGGTGACCTACCTAGGCTTCATTCTCACAGAAGGTCAGAGAAGCCTATCCCAGGAAAGGAAAGAAGGCATTTGCAGCCTCACCCCTCCTAAAACTAGAAGACAGCTTAGGGGTTTCCTGGGGATGGCCAAGTTTTGCTACACCTGGATCCCTAACTATGGTCTAATAGTGAGGTCTCTTTATGGCAAATTGAAAGGTAAGGATTATGATCCTTTTGAATGGAATTCAGAATGCACAGGGGCCTTTCAAGAATTGAAAAAGCAATTACTTCAGTTCCCTGCCCTGGCCCTCCCAGACTTAGCTAAACCCTTTGACCTTTACATTCATGAGAAAAGAGCACTCGCCTTTGGGGTTATTAGCTCAAAAACTGGGACCCTTTACTCGGGCGCTTGTTTATTTCTCTAAACAATTAGATCAAACCACTAAGGGATGGCCTCTTTGCCTATGGGCAGTAGCAGCTACTACGACCCTGCTAAAGGAGCCTGAAAAGTTAACATTTGGTCAGCCAATCACTATATGTACTCCACACCAGGTTCAGGCTTTAGTAAGATCTAAGGGAACAGAACGGCTATCCCCTGGAAGGTCGATTCAAGTTCAGACTATGCTTTTAGACAACCCAGTGGCTACCACAAAAACCTTTCACATGCTAGATCCTGCCACCCTGCTACCCACAGAAACAGGGCCCCTGGAGCACGACTGTATAAAAACCATAGACCTGATCTATTCCAGTCACTCCAAGCTAGGAAACGAACCTCTCCCAAATGCTGAAGAGGAACGGTTCACAGACAGGAGCAGTTTTATGAGAGAAGGAAAAAGGCTGGCGGGATACACAGTGACCTCCCAGACCCAAGTCTAGAAGCAAGAAGTCTACCCCCAGGGACTTCTGCCCAAAAGGTAGAGCTGATAGCTGTCACCCGAGCCTTGCAGCTCAGGACGGGGAAGATCTTAAATGTTTACACAGATTCCCCATATGCATATGCCATCCTATATGCACAGGGGGCTATTTAGAAGGAAAGAGGTATGCTTATTACAAAGAATAAACAGGTGAAACATGGCTTAAGCATATTGAAGCTCTTAGGAGCAGTACAGCTTCCAAAATATGTGATAGTGATTCACTGTAGGGGTCACCAAAAGGGGAATGCAGAGGTGATAAAGGGAAACAATATGGCAGACACAACTACCAAAAGGGCAGCCCTAGAACCAGTAACTTGACAACTACTCCTCCTACCTCAAAGGCCAGACCCATCCAATTATTCCCCAATCTACACAAAGGAAGAATTAGACAAAGCCCAAAAATGGGGCTTCAGTAGAGATCTGAGAGGCCATGTGTAGCTCGTTAATGATCATGGGCAATACTTCTTTCCCCAAACTGCAGCTTGTCAAGCCATCAGGGTGGCTCATCAAGGAACTCACTAAGAGAGGGAAACCCTATATAATTGGTTAGTTGAGGTCATGGCAATGCCTGGCATGAAAAATATAATCAGTCAGATAGTTGATACCTGCCCCATCTGCACAATGAACAACCCCAACACCAGACCACCCCCCAGAGAGCCCCAGATAAGGCCCATTCAGACCAGAGGGACATATCCTGGAGAAGATTGGCAGATTGATTTCACTTCATGCTGAGTGTACTTCAGATATCTCTTAGAGCTAGTAGACACATTTTCTGGGTGGATAGAAGCATTCCCTACTAGAAATGAACCCACAGCTGAAGTGGCTACAGCATTACTAAAAGAAATAATCCCCAAGTTTGGGCTCCCAGGATTCCTACAAAGCAATAATGGTCCAGCATTTGTATCTCAAGTGACAAAAGGGTAACGAGTGCCCTGGGTATAAAAGGGACCTTGCTCTCAGCCTGGAGACCCCAACCGTTGGGGAAAGTAGAGAAATGCAATCAGATCTTGAAACAGGCCTCAGCCAAGCTATGTCAGGAAACTCAAGAAAATTGGATTAAGTTGCTTCTGATTACCATGCTCTGTATCCAGTTAGCCCCAAGGAATAAGTTAAAGTGCATTTGAACTCCTGTATGGTAGACCCAGTCCCCAATCCCAAGAGAAGGAACTCCTTAGCCCCCTTGAAATGGAACAGCTCATGTATGCCCTCCAGGGAGGAGAAAATGTGAAAGCCCTCACTGCATATGGTAACCAGGTGCTGCCTGCACCCACCGACCTTGTGCTGTACCCCTTCCAGCCAGGAGACTGGGTGAACTTAAAAACCTGGAAAACTGGCAGCCTCAAGGTCAGCTCACTCCTAGGTGGAACAGAGCCCTGGTGATCCTAACCACCTACTCTGCCCTGAAGTTGCAGGGATCACTCTGTGGGCACATCACACTCGAGTGAAGAGGCCCCTGAGCCCCAGCCTCCAGAGAGACAACCTGAGGCACTGGACCCCCTTGACTATGCATGGGAACCTCTCTCCAAACTGAAGCTTCTCTTCCTGAAAACAACAAAGTGTAACCAGGGCTAGCGCGAGAGCTCACACCTGTCTATTTTTCAATCAAAGAATAAAGCTTTCCTTTGCTTCTGAGCCAAACTCAGTCTTATTCTATTGCCTGCCTTATATGACACCAGGCAGGAGGACCCTTGTTGGGGTCCTACTTGATCAGATCAGTAACAGTATACAGAATGCTAATGCACCAGAAAGGAATGAAACACAGTAACAGACATCAACATGGATGAATCATGAGTAAAAAGAGCCAATCAAAGAAGGATACATAGGCTATAAATCAATCTAATTAAAGTTCAAAAACAGACAAAACTAAGAAAATGGTCGTTAGGGACACGCAGATGTTAAAACTATAAAGACAAGCAATGGAACAATAATCATAAGATCACCTTACTGGTTCCGTCTCTGGGAAAGAGAGGAGCTGTGATTGGAAGACAGCAACGTACTTGATCTTGAAATCAGTGTTCTTTTCTGACTGCTGATTGATTACAGAGATGTTCATTTTATAATTATTCTTTAAATTATTCTTTAAATCTATCCTTGGATCAGGCTCTGAGGAACACTGCCCTAGAGGCTCCACATGAATCCATCAAAACCTAAAAATTCTACACCAGTATTTTGCCCGCATCTGGTTCACTCATTCCTGGAGTGTGAGTGGGACATAAATAGTCTAAACTCTGTCTCCAGCTCAGAGTGAAGGCAGGCTAGCGTGTTCCCCCCACCATCCTCTGAATCTCTCCTGAGGAACAGCTGAGACAAAACACACATTCACACCTCCACAGGGACAAGTCATAATATATAAATAGTGCATGGACTCTAAATCCACACTTAGGAAAGAGATATTTTTCTCCTGGAAAAACTCAATTAGTAGAGATGCAACTTTTCCTACAAAAAATGAAAAATATTTTTCATTATTAGGCAATGCAGTTTAGCTCCTGAGAGCCAGGGTCTCAAACCTGTCATTCTAGAAAAGGGTCATTGTTCTATATTTGCATTACCAAAGGTTCTTTAGGAGTATTTTTTCCCCCAGAACAATGAAGCAGTCCACCTCAAAATTAACTCAAGGCAGAAAACTACTTCCAACCTCCAAATGAAACCAGAATGTGTTGTTACTTCTGTATAGAAGCCTCTGGGTTTTTTTTTTCTTTCTTTCTTTCTTTCTTCTTTTCTCCCTCCCTTTTCTTCTTTTAAATCAGCAGTAACTTCCTTCTTCACATCAGAGTCACTTCCATTTATGGATATGCTTTGCCCTGTTAGAAATTTCTTTCTTTATTGAAATATTTCTCACTGGGAGCTTTCAGTCAGTTGGTTCTTATTCTGTCCCTTGGGGCCAGAGTTTAAATCTAATCCCTCTTCAACATGACAGCCTTTCAAATAGGTTAAGACAGTTACCACATCTTCCTGGAATTTACTTTTTCTCTCAGTCTCTTGGCCACCTCCCAAAGGGCAGTTTTGAACCCCTTTTCCATCCTGGTTGATGTGTTCCTAGGCTCCACTTTGTCTCTCCCCAGCACAAAGAGGGGAGCCCAGACCTGAAGTTAAGTTCCAGTTGTAGGGGAGGAAAAACTGTTTTTCTTCTACCTTTCTTATGTTCATTGTCTGCTGCTCTGCAACTCAGACCGACAAAAGACAATTTAACAAGAGAAAAACAAACAGCAGTTTATTAGCATGTGCGCTCCACATACACACGGGAGTGCTCAGTTATGAGTAACTCAAAGTGGCGGCTAGAACTTGGGCTTATATAGCATCTTAACGAGAGAACAACAAACTTTTAGAGAAGTAACAAGGAAAAGAACTTTGAGCTTCTAGAAGTGGGAAATGTCTGGAAGGCAAATATATAGGGAAAGTAATTGTAGATAAGGGCTGGTTTTAGCAGAAGTCATTATGTAGATTTTTTTGGCGCTGGTCTCTGGGCTGATAAGTGTCTCCAGTTATCTCTGGTGATTAACTTCCCTTTCCTAGTAGGGAGGGGAGAGGGGACATCTTTTTAAATTTGTGTCCTGCTTTGGGGCAAATAGAGGGAAGGCAGAGTGACTTCCCTTTATCTGCTTCTTCTCAATTGTCTTCAGGTCAAAATTATCCTTGTGCCAAGGGAATATATTTGGGGTGGCATAGTCTGCTACCCTTCACAGTCATAATATGACCAGCCTAGACTGTAGCAGGGTCATCAACCCCCGCGTTCTAGATATTATACGTCTATTAATGCCATGGTTTTAAGGATGATAATGTGGATAATATCAGAAGCAATTTTTGACTGATTCCAAGTGTCGGTTCTGGAGGAGGAAAAGAGTAGGAAGTAAGTTTGTCTTTTAAAAAGCAAAAGCTATTACAACCATTTTTGTGAAATGTTTATTATTGATGCCTAGTTGTCATGCAGCACAATAACAGCTGATGTCAAAACCTGAAGGGCTGCCAAACAAATGAGGGATTTGTCAGATTACATTTGCCATGCATTGAATTTGACAATAGCAGTTAACTCTAGATAAGTGGCCTCGTCTTCATATAGTGGAGCTCATTGTATTAGTAACAGATAAACCCTCAAGGCTCAGTGATTTAACACAATAAAGTTTATTTCGTGTCTCTTTTTTATCCAAAGTGAGGCTCCCGTATGGGTGGCTCTCTCCTAAGCAGGGATTCAGGGATCCAGCCTCCTTCTCTGCCATTGGCAACAGGCTGTTCTCAAGGTTGCCCTGGGGATGGGAAGCTGGGGGAAGGGGAGTCTATTTCATTCCAACCATCCAGAGTGGGGAAGAACATGGATGGTCACCCATGGGAGGACTTTAGGGCCAAGTGTGGGACTGGAGGGCATCACTTCTGCCTAGTGCCTAGGACTCGGTCACAGGGCCAACCTAACCACAGGGAGTCTGCAAATATAGTCTAGGTACGTGCCTAAGAAAAAGAATTTATTTCTTGTCTCTTAACAATCCAATGTGGGAGCTCCTGTATGGATGATAAGTAACATCTTAATATTATTGTGAAAATTGTTTTGACCTTATGGGCCCCTGAAATGGTCTCAGGGGTGTCCAGAGATCTCTGGACCATACTTTGAGACCACTGCCCTAGAACAACAGATGACTCTTAGGTGGGCTGATACCACAACAATACAGTATGATATTAAAAGGATATGCAGTAATCTTTCGCATATAAAGAAAGATATAAATATTTCATATTTTGAGTTAAAATGTCCTTCTTCAGTTTTCTGCCTTCCCCAGGCCCAATTCTATGGGACTTGGCTAACTGCCTCCCCTCCGCATTAGGGGCCCCTGCTACTGGCCGTGACTTCTCAGTCCTTGATTTTCTCAGTGCTGTGCTCCCATCTGTGGCGTATGGCCTCTTCCCATCTGTTCCTTTCAGCTCCGACAACGTACGGCTCTCTTGGGGCAGCTCGTCCCTGCTGAGTCAGTTCCCACCTCTCCTCCTCGAAAACGACTAACAGAGGGACAACCACACTCCCCTCTGACTCCCAACAGGAAGTCCACCCTACACCCCTTAGAACAGCGCCCCTTCTCCTGGGCTTTCCTGACTGGCACTGCCCTCCTGTTCAACCCAAACAAACTGGGCTGGTCCCCTTCCTCACCACTCAGTAGCTCATACAGCCCCCTCTCCCCTCCTCATGCCCCCCAGACAGGAAGGTCCCCAGGCTCTAAGGCAATTCTATTTTAGATGCTGTTCCTCCAACTCCTTCTGACTGGGGATAAAGACAGGGGCAGACCTTACAGCTCCCGTGCTGTTGCTAGAACTTCCAGAACTCTCTTTCTCCTCTCCTGCCAGGGTTCTTCCTCTAAGTGTATGTCTGGGGGGAGGGGACCCTGGACAGAAACCTGCTCTGCCTATTTGTACTTCAGGTCCCTCAGCCTCACTAGAGATGGTGCCTTTTGAACCCCGTCAGGCAACTTTTCACAGGTTTCATCCTTGCCTGACAATGCCTGCTTGGGGCAAATCGCAGCCTCACATCTCAATGCACAAATGCCAGTGGTGGTGGAATAGAAATGCAAAACAGGGTGGTTAATGTCTCGAGTTATGGGTCTGCTGTGTACTAACATGATTGCGAATGGGTTAAGTGGTGTCTGGGCAACAATGATACTTAAAGGCACTTTTGAGAGAGAGAATGACTTATTCCAGAGGCATGGCTTTAAAATGAGAACTTTGTGGTTGTTTGCACCAGCTGCTGGCAGCCCGTGGGGCCCAGGGGCAGGGTGTTTGGAGAAGCCTAGGAGAGAAGTAAGCAGTGACTCTGAACATGCCCTATGGGGGCAAGGAGCAGCACTCAGTGCCCTCCAGGCCATTTTTATCTAGAACCTTCTTTTCTTCCAGTCCCAGCTCCTGCCCTCAGCTCCCCATTTTGCTGAAGCCCAAGCAGGCTTTCTTCCTCCAGTCTTCTGTCCTGGTGTTCTTCTTTGATCTTGACAGGAATATGGCTGTTGGGTAGAGAAAAACCAGGTAACAGGAAACGCAGAGAAGGACACAGCCAGCACCACTCTGTCCTCGTTTGCCCACCAGGGCTCAGGCCCAAGTCTGGCAGAAGTGCCAGGTCATGCTTTGTCATGATGTCCAGGTTTTTGTACACTGATCAACACCTGCTTCCTGACAAAGACTCTCTCCTCTGAACTCTTTTCTCAACTGGGGCCTGATTTTGGGGCTTTCATATTCGTCTCTGCACTGCCTAATTTAAGCAAGAATCCTACTAAGTCAGCTTTGCAAGAACCCACACCCTCGATATCTGATCATCCTCAATATCTGATCGGGCTCCTCCTCCCCACCATCCCCCAGGTGATCTCCCATCGCCCTGGCCTGCCTTCAGCAAGAATCCTGGTGGGTCAGTTTAGCTGGAATCCGCCTTTACCCCTGATGTTTCCTCATAGCAATTCTTCATGCACTGACCCCCCACCCTACCCCTTGGCCATAAATTTCCACTTTTCCTCTTTGTATTCAGAGTTGAGCCCAATCTCTCTTTCCCATTGCACCTATCATGACAGTCTCCCTGAATAAAGTCTGCCATATCATGCTTTAGTAAGTGTCATAAATAACTTTTTTCTTTAACAGAATAATACTTTTTCTTTAACATCTCATACCTAAGAGCTCACATGCAGGAATGCTGAAGGCTTGAGGCTCCTAAGGACTCCCAGGGAATGTGTAGATGAGCTCAAAATAAGTCCTCTCTAAGGCAGTAGGTGAATGATGCATCCCCTCCCAGAGTCTTGGGTGGTTTGTTGTGTCCAGTGGGAGGACGCCGGCTCTGCCTTCCCAGCTCCTGGTCCCATGAGGAACAGAGGCACAGGAGACCCTGTGGAGACGTTGGAAGGTCACAAAGGCTGGAGGGAGGATAAAGTCAAAACAGATACAGAGTCAACCATGTGGACATCCTTGCTGTGTGGCCCACACAGAAGGGAACTCCAAGAGAGTAGAACTGGGGGAGGGATAAATGGGAGACTGGGACTGACATATACACACCACTATATATAAAATAACTAATAAGAACCTTCAGTATAGCACAGGGAACTCTACTCAATACTCTGTAATGGCCTATATGGGAAAAGAATCTAAAAAAGAGTAGATATATGTATATGTATAACTGATTCAATTTGCTGTACACCTGAAACTAACACAACATTGTAAATCAACAATACTCCAATAAAAGTTAAAAAAAATTTTTTTTAAAAAGAGCTTAAGAGCTTAATGGAAGAGGCAGGAAAAACAAAAAAAAAAAGAGAGAGTAGAACTGAACGTTCTACCCGGATGCCATTGCAGTGCCGCACACCCTTCCCAGTTGTGCCAGCAAACACAGATGCATGTGTAAAATTTGGTTCTGATACAACTGACCATGTGTTCTAAAACAGCAATGATACATGAGAAGGAATGTTGAGCTGAACAGGCAGTGGGATACAGAGTAGAGTCGAGTACAGTTTGCAGCAAAAAGAGGCAGAGGGCAAGGTGGTGATGAAGACAGTTTTCTCTTTGGCTGAACAATAGAGAATGTTGCCTCCTGAGGATAGGAGTGTTCAGCCGGGGCAGTAAAGTTGTACCCAAAAAGAGGCCCAAGTTTAAAGGATATGCAAAAGACCAGGGAATGGCAGTCGATACAAGTGAATTTCTTCTTACGTACTAATAAAATCCTAGTATTTAAAACATGCCAGGATGCAGGTGAGGGCATCACAGATGTGAAAACATTGGAATGATACAGAGATCATCACGGCCCCTGCACCAGATGACTTTCACCTTCTTGAAGCACTCCGTATTTGGGGGCTCTTTTCTGTATGATTGAAGACTTTCTAATTAATACATAACATTTCTAAGTTTTTCCAAAACAACCAACAAAGTGGTTGAAGAAAAAAAAAGGACTGGAAGTAAGTAAATCATGATGTAAATGGTGGTAATTCACCATTGTGAAAATATGAATGGTTGTTCTTTTCTTTTTTTGGATTTTTAAATTTTCTAAAAATAAAATGAAAATGTATAAAAATAATAAAAGAAGCTCAAACAAGCCGGTTGAAGCCCCTATGTTTTCATAGGTGCAATTTTATTTAATTCTCCCAACATCTTTATGGGATACAGATTATTTTTCCCATTTTCAGATGGGGAAACTGAAGCTAAAGCTGTTAAATAATTTCCTCAAGGTCACACAGCTAGAATGTGAATGAATCTGGACTTGAACCCAGGCCTTTTGACCCTAGATTTCATGCTCCTCCTTTTACTTCTCTCTGTCTCTCAAGAACAATACACTCTTCTGATGGCTAAACCAACAGGCTACTTTAGAAGGAAAGTGAGTAGTCCTCTCCTGCTATCACCCAGAATGAGTGACAGAGCTGCAAATGCCTGGGAGTGACCAGGAAAGGGTACTGGCCCGTCAACAAGGAGACAGGTGACAGAGACATAATGTCTACAGAGGAATGACCACGGCTTGCCCATGGACTCGAGGAATCCTCAGATCAGAGCTTAGAAGTAGGCCCCTTTTTAAAAATCACCTCTGCAGAATACTTATAATTCATAGGCCTTGTTGACTGAAGAAAAACACACAACCTAAAAGCTGTGCGTTATATTTTATTCAGGGACCTTACTGGGGACTCTAGCCCAGGAGACAGCCTCTCAGGCAGCTCTGAGGAACTGTTCCAAAGAGGTGAAGGAGGAGCCAGGATACATAGGAGTTTTTGCTGAAAAACAAACCAACCAACCATGTAGTGGAACATCGAAAGATTACGACTAATCACAAAAGACAGACATCTCAATTTTAGTGCTTCTCTATGTATGGGAAGAGGCAAGAGTCCATGTTCATTGAAATGATGCCTTTGATATACATCTTAACTATGTAGGACCAGTACCCTGTTTTTCTCCACCCTAAATTCCCCTCAGGGCACCCCGTCCTGAGGGTGGCTGAGTGGCTGATGACTTGATGGTGGCAACATTCTTTGTTTACTGAAATGGCAGGTGACATTCTTTGTCCACAGCCTACACACAGTCTTGATATGTCACCTGTGTAGGAAAGACCTTCTAGGCCTTTATTCCAGTTACTCTTTTGGAATTACAAGTTACCCCAAAACTTGGCACCTTAAAACCACCATATCGTTTTACTTAAAAGGTCATGGCTGGGCCATTCTCACTCAGGGTCTTTCTTGTGGTCACAGTCAGACGTCAGCTGGAGCTGTGGTATCTGAAAGCTCAACTGGGCTGACCGTGCAAGATGGCTCATTGACATGAGTGGCAGTTGACTTTGGCTGAATGGGCTGTCCGCTAGGAAGCCCACACATGGCCTCTCTGGTTTGGCCAACTCAGGGTACTAGGACTTCACTCCTGATGTCTAGCTTCCCCCAGGACAAGCATCTCCAAAGAACCAGGTGGGAGCTGCAAGGTCTTCTCTGATCTAGCCTCAGAAGTCGTGCACCACTCCCATGGCATTCAATTGGTTACAGATGAATCATTAGACAGACTAGACTCAAGGGAAGGGGAATTAGGTTCCATCTCTTGATGGAGGCACGGCAAAATCATATTGCAGAGAAGCACGTAAGGTGAGAGATGTTTTAGCCAACGCTGAAAAATAAAATCTGCCTCAGGCATTTAATCCAATGCTTCCCGACCTTTGTCACCTCATAGCACACACAGAAAACATAATATGTGTGCGGTTCATGACACACCAACTGGGAAGTTCTGACGGCCTCATTATCCATGATCAACAAAGCTTCCGTTCGCTACTTTATGGCTAGTGTACATCTGAGGACAAGATTTCCCACATGCTTCAGGGCCTTTTTTATTTTACTGAAGTATAGTTGATTTACAATGTTGTGTTTAATTTCTGCTGTGCAGCAAAGTGACTCAGTTATACACACACAAATACATATATATTCTTTTAATATTCTTTTCCATTATGGTTTATCACAGGATATTGAATACAGTTCCCTGTGCTATACGGTAGGACCTTGTTGTTTATCTATCCTATATGTAATAGTTTGCATCTAACCCCAAACTCCCAGTCTTTCCTTCCTCCACCCCCCTACCCCTTGGCAACCACAAGTCTGTTCTCTATGTCTGTATCTTTTTGTTTTGCAGATATGTTCATTTGTGTCGTATTTTAGATTCCACATACAAGTGATATCGTCGGTATTTGTCTTTCCCTTTCTGACTTACTTTGCTTAGTATGATAATCTCTAGGTCCATCCATATTGCTGCAAATGGCATTATTTCATTCTTTTTAATGGTTAAGTAGTATTCCATTGTGTATATATATATATACCACATCTTCTTTATCCAGTCATCTGTTGGTGGACATTTAGGTTGTTTCCATGTCTTGGCTATTGTAAATAGTGCTACTTCAGGGTAATTTTTGAGCCAACAGAAAAGAAACTCCCCAGCTCTGACTCCGCTCTGCTATAGGTTTCTATGCTATAAGAGTTTTTGTCTCCAAAGGCTTTGAGATAGTTTTCCATCTTATCTTTTATAAACACTAAAGGAGAAAGCATGCATTATTTGTGCATTGTATCTGCTTAAAATATATGCTGCCAAACAAAAAGAATTGAATCGGAACGTCAAATATGTTAAAATTCATAAGTTTATAATGGTTTTAAAACAACAATGACAATAATAGGAACCATTATGGCAATCTTTGGAGGTTTCCAGGGCACTAACTCATTCAGAAAACTGGATAATAAATGGAAAGAACAAACATTTATTCTGCCTTTCCTATATGAACTACATTTCACGACATGTCTGTTATCGTTGTTTCAGCTCTCAATCCACCCTTCCTGGCTCTGTGTTGTGATACTGGTGCTGGACCCTGTGAATATTTCTCCTACGGCCACCAGTGTTAAGCTTTCGTCAGTAGAGGTCACTGGAAAGACATTGCAGGAGGAAGGAGTTTCTCTTTCTGGCTCCAGTATGTTCTCCTGCTTGTTCCTGCCATGCACAGTGGTCAAGAGTGTGGAGGACATCTCAGTGAGTTTTAGCAGCACACCAGTGGATGGCTTCCTATGGAAATTTGTTAGCATCCCAGTGGGCAGTTTTGCTCATCAGCCCTGGCCTAAAGTACTTCCATGAACTCCTCCACCATCCAGTGAGCTACAGCCACACTCTCTCTATCCTCGGGGATAGGGAGACCCTCTTCCAGTTTGTCACTCCCTTGGGTGCTCTGACTCAGCTCGAGAGCTATGGCTATTCCCTGTATCTGCTATTCCTATATTCTTTAGAGTTTCTTAATCCCTACTGGTTAATCCTCTATTACTATTTAATAATTTCTTATATTAACATTTTTCTGTTTAAATCACTGTGTGGTTTCTGCCTCTTGTCTGGACCCTGACTGAGTCACATGATAATCAAATCATTAACATGGGACTGTTCTTTTATATACAAGAAGACCAGCTCATAAATGTGTAAGGAATGACAGAATTAAAATACGTAACAGTGAAAAAACCAGATCTAGGCAATGATCATCAATGATGCTCGGCCATTCAGTAAGGTTGATGGGGAACCTAATAATGAATGAATCAGGCTGATTTCAACTGAATCCAGAGGTGGATTTACCCTGAGCTGATATACTGTAAGTTTCAGCACCCCTCACTTGCATGGTCCTCTTCAAGAACTAGAACCTAATTTTATATTTGTAATTTATATTTCTTCCTCTTAAAGAAAGCTCCTCAAATTGGAAATTTTATTCTCCGCATACCTGGATCTCCGTGTGAACTTATTGATCAACTTTAAGATCACAAAAATAAAGACAACCAAACATGATATGCCTCCTGCTGTGATGGAATAGGAAATAGCACCATCCATGAAATGCTTCTGCCAACAGTTTACAAATTGATCAAGCCTCAGATACAATCACTAGTTTATACAAACCAATGGGGATAGAAGAACATGTAAAAGACACAATGAGGATATAATAGCCAAATCCAAAACATGGGAGATTTTATAGGACAAATTACCTTAAGTTTTCAACAAAAAGATTGCAAGTAAAAAAAAAAAAATGGGGGGTGGGGCAGGGTGGGAGGTCGTCATTTAATTTAAAAGGACTTGAGAATTATCAGCAAAACTGATGTGTGTACCTTGTTTGGACCTGATTCAGATAAAATAACTGTTTATGGTATAATCAGAATTTTTATACTGACTGAACACTAGATGGTATTAGGGAATTATTGTCAATTTCTTCTAGATGTGATAATGGTATGATGGATATATTTTTTAAAGAGCCCTTATCTCTTAGAGATATATGTTTAAGTATTTTTGAATGAAGTGATATAAAGTCTGGGGTTGTTTAAAAAATAATCTAGCAGAAAGTGGGATAGTACAGGTTATAAAGTGCAATTGGTCTTATGTTGATAAATGGTGAAGCCAGGTGATGGGTCCATGGAGGTTCATTATAAATATATTCATTATTTTCAAACACACTTTAGTGTATGTTTAAAAATGTCATCACAAAAAGTTCAATGAAGTAAAATACATGTTAACACATTGATGTGTTATCTGTATATTAACAATAACCAAGTTCATTTCATATACTGCAGTTCACAGAACACTTTTCATGCATGACAACATAATCCTAACCTCAAGCCTATGAGATAGGTTTTATTATCCTCTTTTCACAGGGAACAGTTTCAGAATCGTTAAGTCAATGGCTCAGAGGCCTGGAGCTAGCAGGAGGCAGAAATGCTATTCAGATCCAAGTCCTTGATTTCTAAATCCCATGCTCCACATGGGAAGGTAGAAGAAATGCTGAATCTTCCTGCTTAAGTCATTTAACTCCTCAGCCTTAGAAAAATGGGAACCTGCTTTTTTCTTAGTTGTTGGGGAATTCAAGTCTGATAATTTCTAGAAAAGTGCTTGGTTAATTGTCAAGTGCCCTCTAAATTTAGATCGTCATACATAGACTAGTTTTCTAGCAGGGGCCTCTGTAAAAGTGGAGAGCTCTAGGGGCTGGTCTCAGGAAAGGCAAAGCTTACTCTTGGCCACTCTTGTCTCCCCTTTCTGTAGACCTCCTCATATTCCAAAATCCATCCCTTATATCACTATTAACTCACTGTGGTTAAGATGTTTTTCCTTGTGGCGCATTTGAATGCTTGCCATTGTACCGGTGTGCTTTGTTGTTTTGTAGCTTGTGGGAGCAGAGGCTCCACAACAGCTGTTTGTAACTGAAAGTTTTATGGCTTGTTTTTAGGCTAAGTAAAAATGAGTATGAAACTGCATAGTATTTTCTGGTGTTGTCCAGAATCCTCTATTAGATTATTTATACTAAGCCATCGGTACCCATGAATTTTCAACAAGCAACACTGGAAAACAAATGAGACACTTTTGATTCTCCAGGAGGAAAAAAAAAAATGAAGTGCTACAGCTAAAATGGCTGACATTAAATAATAACAACTACAGAAACAAAACACAAAAACAAACCTCTCTGAAGACTTGGTAAACAGCCATGTCAAAATGGCTGCATGCAAATGACCACTTTAAAACATGTCTCTCTGAAACACACATTTAATGATTGCAACGTAATTCTGCCAGTGTATTATTTCAACACTAAGAAGAGCACTTAAATATAACTATTTATTTTGTTTTCAAGATATAAGCTATTTCATTTGTAATTGCTTCTTTTACAATAACAGTTTTAGCTATAAATAACTTTGGAAGTCCCGTTACCTCTTTGTGTCTCAATGTTCTTAGCCCTAAGTTAGGAACAATAATAATGTCTATTTCATGGGTTGAAAAATTAGGCGATCATATGTGTGAAAGTACCTTGTATCTTGCTCAGGCACAAAGCAGGTACTAAATGTTAGTATCTCTTTGAATATAAGTACTTATTAAATTGCGCATTTAAGTCTATATAATTGCCACAGAGACAGAGTTTTGTGGCCACCAGGACCAGCGTGGATGCTGACCACCCACGGTACTGAAAACAGGAGGCCTGGACACGTGACAAAACAGCACGGAACGTCAATGTTACAATCTCAGTGCTGAGTATATGGCTGCTCACTGCACATTTTTTTCAACTTTTCTGAATGTGTAAAAATTGTTCTAATAAAATGTTGGGAGACAAAGTTAAAAATAGGATCTGGTGGCCCCTCTGCGCTGTCATGGCCATGAGCAGCCTCAGAGGAGTAAAGGGAGATGAACTGTCCAGATGTATAAACGCATTACATGGGCACCAGGGAGGTAGAAATGGAGGTACCGGGAGCGTTGAGGAAGGTAGAGGAAGCAGCTCTTTCCTGATGGGTGGACACGGGGCAGGAACCCCAGCTCACAGAGGGTCTTTCTCCTGCAGCCGGGAAAGTTTGCATCACTTGGAACATCAATGTAGGACTTCTCCCGCCAGACAAGCCGTGATCATTTCCAGTTCTGCTTCCAGCCTGCCTGGGGCAACAGCGTTACAAACAATGACGCTGCTTTCAAAATGGAAAATTTCCATCCCAGGATTTCAACGGGCACTTCTGCAGTTTGGGAAAGGCACCGCCCTCCTCAAGGGTTGAATTAAATGGGAAAATTTCAGAACTGCTGTAAAAGTGAGTCTCAAACGTCCTGAACATAGTATATACGTAACTACTAAGTGTTGTGTGGGTGATTCATTGGAACTCTAATGCCTTGTTTCGGTTTAATGGATCACTCAGGACATTGCTTAGGAGGATGGTGCAGTATTTATGCCAAACACAGAGCAGAGGATTACTATCATAGTAGCGGTTCACAATTAACTGAGTTATGGTTCCCCTAAAATTTAGTCAAATGAGAGGATACATGTATATCTTAACTCTGGACGAAGGTTTAAATATTTTAAATATTATTAAAAGCCAATAAACATCTGTTGAGCACCTATGAAGAAGTACAGCAAACATTCCTTTTTCTATAATGCATGAATTGTGTAATTTCAGGAAAGTGTCATATTCAAACCTTTGCAGGCACCATCTCTTCACCTGTACTTCTCTGCAAGAATCATTGGGTGGATGTCTTCACAGTCATCCAAGTATCAGATCAGGGGAAAAGTTGAGACTCTATTCAGCTGGCTAGGAGTTGTCATTATTCTCCAGTTGTATTGTCTGAGTGATACAATTTTAAATAGTTTTTAAAGTGAAAATGCCAATGGTTTGGAAGGATGTAAACTGAAAAGTAAAGTCCATCTCCATATAACATCCCCAGTCTCGCTTCCCAGAGTTTACCCTGATAACAGATTTTTGCATACACTTCTAGAGAATTTTTACACATATGCAAGTATATATGTGACCCAGATGTTGGCTGTCTACCTCATCTGTATGGCTTGACTCTCTTTTGGTCCCATGCCATGCTTGACACAAAACTCAGCCCCTGGTCAAGGGGCATTTACAAGAAACCCATCATACCAAATATATTTGATGTATAAAGTATTATTAAAGATTGATGGGGGCCTTCCCTGGTGGTGCAGTGGTTGAGAATCTGCCTGCCATTGCAGGGGACACGGGTTCGATCTCTGGTCCAGGATGATCCCACATGCCATGGAGCAACTAAGCCTGTGAGCCACAACTACTGAGCCCGCATGCCACAACTACTGAAGCCCACGCTCCTAGAGCCTGTGCTCCACAACAAGAGAAGCCACCACAACGAGAAGCCTGTGCACCGCAACGAGGAGTAGCCCCTGCTCACCGCAACTAGAGAAAGATCTCACGCAGCAACAAAGACCCAACGCAGCCAAAAATAAATAAACTTAAAAAAAAAAAAAAGATTGATGGGGTTGGGGAGAAGGGTCACATTGCCTGGGATCAGCCTTTGCCTCTTAAACAAAACAAAACTATGTTCAACATGCCTCTCCTCCATGGTATTGCCAGCCCATACTGGGCATTTTCCTCTTTGGCCCCTGTTCACTGTATCCTGCCAACACACACACACATACACACACAGACACACACACACTCACACACACACAGTCTCAGTAATTCCAGTCATGCCTGTTCCAAGGCCTCTGCATCCCCATCCCAACCCTTACCTTCTCCCAACCACCCCAGCTGAGTTGTAAGGATGCACTACATTTTATTTAACCAGTCCCTTTTTGATGGACATTTAGGTTGCTTCTAGTTTTCTTTTGCTGTGTTAAACAATGTGATAATTAATATCCTTAAAGATACATCTTTGGATACTTATGAGTTTGTCGTAAACTCTTAGAAGTACAGTGTTTGGGTCAAGAACACGTGCCTTCACAATTTGGATATATTTTGACAAATTGCTCTGTAAAATATGACATGAATGTACATTCCCATACTGCCTGGGAGCACCTGTTTCCCACACCTTGGCCAACACTGGATGTTACTAAACTTTATCATCTTTACCAATCTAATAGCAAAAAATAGTACCTTACTATCTTTTTAATCTGTACTTCTATAATGATGAGTGGGATTAAGCATCTTTTCATATATTTATTTGTCATTGTATTTTTTTTTCCTGTAGAAGTCCTCTAGGTATTGATACCAACAAATCCATCTCCTTCTTGAAATGATCTTTTTCCTTTGCTTCCAGAACACTTCTGTCTTTTGATTCCCTGGCACCTCTTTCTTGTTCCTTTGCTGGCTTCTGCTTGTCTACCTACCTCTGGAATGTTGCTGTCCTCCAGGGTTCCAGCCTCAACCTGCTTCCTTTTCATTGTACGTGCTCTCCGCCTGTGATTTCATCTACTCATCCAGTAATAGTTACCTTTTATTGACCATTTATTATGTTCTAGACATGCTACTAGGCATTCTAAATGCTTATTATAACTCTACGAGGTCGGTATTATCATCCCCAAGTTTACAGATGAGGAAACTGAGGTCACAGATTAACTTGCTTAAGATCACACGTACCACCAGTAAATAATGGAGTTGGGATTTAATTCCAGAGCTGTTCCTTTCTAGTGCACAAGCTCTTTCTATCACTCACTTGCCGTGTCCTCATTTATCATCTATAGGTAGAGCATCCCAAATCTATATTCCCACTCCAAGCCTCTCTCCTGGTCTCCAAATCCAATTCCTCAGTAGAAATCTCTACCTCGACATCTGCAGGAACCTTAGGGGCAACATGCTTCCCCAAGAACCTGCCCCTCCAGTGATTCCTTTCATGGTTAGTGGGGCCTTCCAGCCTCCCACACTCAGCTGATCAATCACCAAGTCCCATAGAAACAGCTCAGACATCTGAACTTTTCTCTCCTTCCCTCTGCTGCCCCTTAGCTCAGGGCCTTGCCATTTCTTGCCCGGAAAGTTGCATACTTCCTAAAATATTCTCCCTGCCACCAGGCTCTATGCATTCTAGTTTATCCCCTACTCTGCTACCAGAGGTAGCTTTTTCCAATAAGCGCAATAATCCATAAATGTTGATAATATTCTTTATCTCATAAGGCTCTTATAAGGAATAAGTGAAGCAATCTATGTAAGATATGTAGCTCATGCTAATTCCTCAATAAATATTATCAGAATTTACTTTTTCCTCCCAACAAGTAAATTCTGGTAACACAAATTCTTTTGGCCTGCATTATAAAGTCTAAAGGCCCATTGGATTCCAAGGGCCTGACCTACCACCCTCTCCTCTGGCCTCACACCTCTGCTCTAGTCAACAAAATTTCTCACATTTCATGTCTCTGTGCCTTTGCATAGACTGTTCCCTCTGCATGGAATTCTCTCCACTGCACTTACTCCATTAGTGAGCTCCTTTGATTCTTTAAGATCTAGCTCAAAGGGCACTTTCCCCATGATGCCAGCGCTGAATTCCTTTGATCAGGTTCCTAGGCTCCATTTTTTTTTTTTTTTTAATATTTATTTATTTATTTGGCTGTGTTGGGTCTTCATTGTGGCACGTGGGATATTTTGCTGCAGCACGCAGGCTTCTCTCTAGTTGTGGCACGTGGGTTTTCTCTTCTCTAGTTGTGGCGCGGGTTCCAGAGCTCATGGGCTCTGTAGTTTGTGGCACACGGGCTCTCTAGTTGAGGCACGCGAGCTCAGTAGTTGTGGCGTGCAGGCTTAGTGGTCCCATGGCATGTGGGATCTTAGTTCCCCAACCAGGGATCGAACCCACGTCTCCTGCACTGGAAGGTGGATTCTTTACTACTAAACCACCAGGGAAGTCCCCCTGGGCACACCTTTATTTACTTACAACATTGCATTGCAGGTACGGCCTATCTCCATAACAAGGCTGAAAACAAGGGCTGTTTCTTATCCATCGTCATGTCCTCAGCATGGAAGTGCTTTCAAACTGTGTGTGGAATTAACATGCTTCTTAACATGTGTTACGAAGCACCAGTCGTATACTCTCCCATCTGGTGGAGCTAGTGACCTGCAGGCAAGAGGCCCAGGCCCAGCCTCTAAGTCCGGGCCCTGGGCGTGAGGCTAGATGAGTCACTTAAAGCCTCTGAAACCTCATGTTTGGACCTGTATAGCCAACCTCAGCAGTCCCCCAGACAATTAAGAAGGTCAAAGGTCATACATGAGAAAAGCCAGGATGCAGTCAAGATGCAAGATGTTAGAACTGTCAGCCAAAGCCAGGGGAGGAATGATTGTTTTAGGAAATGGAACGATACCTGGAAAGAATGCAGGCATTGGAGGCAGATAACTGTAAAGCATTATGTTACGCTGTGCTCACACATTAGCCCTGAAATGTCATCCGCTTAATACAACAAAGGGCTAGTCCCATTCAGTACAAGTCCACGACGGCGACAGGCATCTGCTCTGCTCAGTCCTGGACCCATACGGATGACATGTGGCAGGTTGGGGGTCCCCGAAAAGCAGACTCGGGAAGGAAATTAACGTGCAGGAAGTTGTTAGGGAGTGCCCCTGGGATCAACACCTACGTGAAAGTGCAGAAGGAGACAGGATTGTGCAGAGGGAGGAGCTGAGCTGCAGCCTTGGCCTAACCCCCGGGGTCTCTGCAGCTTGAATAGCCCTGTAGCGCTGTCTGGGGTTGGACCAAGACGGCTGGATCCTTATACCGCCGTGTCAGTCCCAGGGTAGACCACAGGCAAGGTGGCTCTCTGCAGCTGAGGCGATCCCTGCAGGGACTGACTGTGGAAGGCTGTCTGCAGACAGCTACTCCAGCCCCTGGGGCGACAAGCGTTTCCTGGAAGGCGACGTGAACAGTGCACGAGAGAGCCATCATGCAAAGGACCCACATCACAGAGTAGCTGCATCCTCGGAGGTACTCAGCTCGGAGTTTCTTCCAGAGGCTGACCCTCAGCCCAGGATGTGAGCGCAAGTGGCTTATTTGGGCATATGGAAGTGAGATGGAGAACGAAAGGAAATCAATGTAGAGCGCTTTGCGGAACATGATGCTGCTGGATGACCCTGTGCGACAGAATAGAACATGCCTGGAGTTATCCCACTCCGGGGGCAAAGAAGGGGTGGTACTTATCCACCGAATCCTGTGGGTCATTATGCAAAGCCACTCCAGGAGGCAGTCACTTCCTGGCAATTCCCACCTGCCTGGCCCTCTTCAGCGGAGTTACGGTGGGAAGAAGCACTGACATGAAAGGAGCCGTGAGCACCAGGGGGATGTGGGTCGAGCACTAACAGAGCCTGCCACACCGGGCAGGAGAGAGCCTGGGCAATCTCTCAGGAATATTATGTTGCCTCAGCCCAGAGTGCCACATTCACAAGCCCAAGGGCAGAGTGAGTGGCCTGGCGAATCTGTGATCGGGCCTGGAGGAGGCTGCCTTGCCCCCAGAGAGGGAGGAGGAAGTGGGCATTGCTGAACCCTGATAACGTTTACCTCCACCACTCCTACCTACCAGCTGTGTGTGATTGAGAAGTTGCTTTATCTTTCTGAGCCTCAATTTACTAATCTGTAAAGTGGGGAGAATACACCTATGTCGTAAAAGTGTGATAGATGGAACTAATGCACATAGAGAATCTACCACAATGTAGCAGTACTGGTGATGTGCTGGGTCCCCATCTTGAGTCACGTGGTAGGTTCATTTTTATGCATTTTATTGTTATACGTAATAACACACATATATTACCTATACTCTTTTTATTTATCAAATGAAACATTAAAATAATAAAGGACACTCTCTTGACATTATGTATTGAAATTCTAAGATGAATTTCAAATATTTGACTACATAAATATTTTAAATATGCATTTATATATCTCTAAATAGTCCACCACAGTTTCTAGTAGATAGGGCGCACTTAGTTAATGGTATCTATTATTACTTGGGAAGTCCTGACAATCAATCTCATTAATCACAGGCAAACAATGGATCTGGAATGTGAGTTACCCAGATAAATAATCAGCTCAAGGATCTGCTTGGAGAGGAGAGCTGACCTAGGCCTGTTGACTCACCATGTAAACACAAGTCATGGTAATTTACTAACAGCAAGACCTATTTCCTGCTGAGAATTCCAGCCCAGGCTCCAGAACTAGACCCAGAGGTCAAATATACTCACATGGAACCTGTTTCCCTTTCCACTAACTTCTGAGTGATGAGCCTCTTGCTTGTTGCAATGTCATCAAAAACGAGACATGGAAATTTCTCACCTGCCATAAGCTAGACAGAGCTTTTGAGATGCAAACCATATCCATTCTCAGAGGAGAGCAGTGGAATGGAAGAAAGTCACTTTCAAAGAACCATCCCCCTGCCTTCCCCCTCTATACACATGCTAAGCACACAGCTTTTGCAATCTGCCACGAAAACAGAATTTTAAAATAAACCCTTGTCTGTCTGCTCTCTCAAATCAGAATTTAGAGGAAAATGGATTTTTGTAGGGCGAATTTGTTCTCCCAGATTAGTTTCATTCACACACACACACACACACACACACACACACACACGTCCACAAAATGAGGCATTCATTAATAGGCCAAATAATGGAATGAGTGAGTTCACCCTCAGCAAGACATTCGATGATTATGAGGACAGGCTTGAAGCTGCATAAAAAATAAAACTCACAGAAGCCAGCAGATGGCACTTAATCATAATTTTTCCTATGATTTCTATTAATTGTTCAATATTCTTCATTCTGTCTTCCCAGTAAGACGAATGATATGCTAATATGGCATAGTAAGTAATGTTTTCCCTTTGAGATATTCAATAGGCTTGTTACATAAAATTCCCCCACCCACATAACTAGCCCAAGACCCATTTTTCTCATGCATATATTTATCATATCACAGTACGCATATGCATGCCCGCGTATCTGTGTGCCTCCAAGCATGCAGCTCATTTGATAAATGTCTGAGGTAAAAGCTAACACCTTCACTTATCTCCAGAAGCAAATCCAAATCAAGGAACCGTTGTTCCTGAAACAGTCACACAAAATCATCTAAACCACACTGTCTGCCAGAAATAGAAATGTAGAAATACCTCCGGGAGGCCGCTTGGCAATTTCCTTCAAGGCTCCTATTACAAGCATTAGCAAGGTGAATGACCCCTTCTAGGCTGTTCCGCCTCACCTGCCAATTCCTTTACTTTCTCTACCCCCCATTTTCCCCTCCTCTGTGACTTTCCTCCCCTTCCTTCTCCCGACATTTGCACAATGGCCTCAGCCTTTTCTGCCGCCTAACTCCCTTTCTTGATTCTGATTCTCCTGTTTTCTTTGATCTCTCCTTTTCCCCCTTCAGCGCTGGCATCAGTCTCCTAAGTCTTGAAGGGGGACAGATGCTGTACCAGTCAGGGTTCTTGGTTTCTGACACCAGAAATTGACTCTGTTAAGCAGAAGAAAAAAAAAATTATTGGAAAGCCATCAGGTAGTTAACAGAATCGACAGGAAGCCTGGAGAATCTGACTGAGCCAACAAGCAAGAACCGAAGGAAACTAGCACCAGAGAGGACAGCCAAGGTCACACCACTGAAAACCACTCAGCTGGGACAGTGCCATCAGCACCACGGCCTCCAGCCACTAACGGTCACTACTGCCACTTGACCCTGCTGAAAAAGCGTGCACTCACTCCAAGAGCTCGTTTTCGTTTCCTCCACATTCCCAGCCCAGCCTGGAAGACCCAGTGCCAAGGCTGGGAGGACAGGCCTCATGCGCTGCTCTCCAAGAGCAGATCTGTAGTTCTGGCTCAAGTTAGAGTGAGGTGGGGTTGGTGCAGAGTCCAGGTGCTGCTGGCCTATTGAGAAAGCAGATCTCAAGGAACACTGGACATTAGGAGACAGCAGCTGTGACATCACTCATTTAAAATCCTCCCTGTTCCTGGTTTGCAGAAGGGAAGGTCTGTACTTGCAAGCTGAGTGGCAATAAGTTGGGGAAAAGGAAAGCTATTGAGCTGTTTAGAAATCAGTTACACCAATTCTGGAAAAACAAAGTGAAATTCAGCTGATGCTGTAGCCCTGCACAGTCAACTCAATTATTTCACACATGCTTTATCCTAGACAAATCGCGGAGCTGTAGTTGCTAGTCTGAGCACCCTTTGCTTTCAGGGTCTATTTAGACAACTTAAGTCCCAGCTCCTAAGCACTATTCTTTTGACCTCCCACATCTTAACCCTTAATGGAACAAGAGGAGCTCCTTTCTAGGGATGAAATTTGCAACATGATTCCTGGCTTGGTGCAGGGGCCTCTTCTCTCATCCTGCCAGCTGGTCCCAATTATGAGCTGGTTTGGGTAATTTGAGAGTTTGGAGGGTGTCTGTGCAGTAGCAGGAGGGTTTCCTAAGCACTTAGTTTCCCCTTAGGATATCGAGCCCAGCTAGAAATAATGGGTCCTTAATATTCTGAATTATGAGGTGATTTTCGCTGGTTTTCCAAAAAAGGGAAATAAAATATATAAATAAAACCATCTGGTGGCGTGTCTGATAACCACTGCCAATGCAGAGTAAAAAATGAAGGCAGCTGTCTATATCATTCAGGCAAAGCTCCAACTTCGCCTACAGATCTTGGGTGATTGCCTCAATTTTTCCTCAGTGTTTTAACAAAGTGGGCCTGTGTTGCCTCAAGTTTCCTTTGTGATAGGTGACACCCAGGCAAGTCTTTGGGAGACTCCAGGCCAATTTTAAAGGGCCACACAAATATCTAAGTGTAAGATGACTTTTTTTTTTTTAGTGTAATATTTATTGAGCATCTATTCTACCAAGGCGCTACAAATTCTGGGAAATCAAAACTGGATAAAGATTACTATCGAGTAAGATGCATCTCATTCAGCCAGTGGCATTCCAAGGTGGTGGAGGGTAAAAGAGTCCGCCCTTGGCTGGGAGGAGCATTTTGTCAGTGACATTATTTAGAACTGCCATGGTTCATGGCGATAATACAAACCAGATGGTTTTTACTTGGTCTTATTATTACTTTTAAACTCTCTACCAACTAATACATGCCTTATTGCCTGCACCTGGACTAACTTTTCCTGCTGGCCCCCTCACCATAATCTTCTGTTTCTAACCACTCCCTCAGTTTAGGCCATCAAAGGCACTCTAAGTTTGGGCAGGAGAAAAAACTCACATTCGAAGATGTGAATGTGGCTGGAAAACTAGTGCCCATAGCTACATGGTCATGAGTTTTATTGGCAGGTCAATGCTAATGTTAGTTGCTTAAACTTGATCTTTGTGGGGTCTGTCGGGCACATCCCTCACCCCCACTCCTTGAGTCACATTATCAGCATTTTTAAGCCAGCTCTTTTTTCTCACTAAGTTATTATTTCATGTCTTTGGGCCCAAGTGTCCTCATGTGGAGAGTATGGATGAAAATAGTCCTCCCTTGAAGGATTGTTGTCAGGATTAAATGGGAGAACACATGTGAAACAAATGTTAGCTGTTATTTTATCATTATTCTATTAAAAGGTATTACAATACGGTGCTTAAAAAGGAACAATTTTTTAAATCTTTCCATAAAATTTAGTTCAAGCTTATGAATTAGGAAGGTCATAAGCGATAAGGAAAGAAACAAAGCCCAGGAGACAGAGAGAGGTGTGCAACCAGGTCAGTGATGCAGGTGCAATTCTGAGGGACCCTTGCTTGAGCACTGCCACCCACACTGATCCAGGAATGCCCAGGAGGTGCGGGGTGCACCCTGGGCCCTTTCCTCACCCCAATGTTACCAATATTCACCACCACGCATCGATGTTTCTTGCCTAAATTATTACACTGATGATTGCCAAATGGTGACTTTCTAATACCATTATTTCTTCTGCCTTTATTGGTTGACTTTCTATTGTAAGAAATAATTTCTTCACATTTATTTGTTCATTTCTATAACTATATATAGGGACTCATAGGCTTCTATTTTATTCAGTGAGTTACCATTATTCATTTTGATCCTCAAATTGTCCCAGATTTGGTCAATAGAAGCCCCTTCAAGATTGTTTCTGTGTCCTTTTGACATGTGCTCATCATTCTTGGAGAAATTCCTTACATTCTGGTACAAGATGTTTCAGGGCAATCTTATTCTTTCCCAGCCCCAGCCCTGGAATCAGCCATCTGTCTAAGGAACCCAAGGTTCCTTGTGTGGGGAGTGGTGTTGAGAACCAAGATCTGAGCACTAAGTATACTTGTTGCTACTTGGGGCGTCAGTCATCTTAGGTTCTTTCACTGGACAGAGCTAGAAAATATATATGTGTATGTATATACACATACATTTACATCTCTTTTCATCTATCTATCGATCTGTCTATGTACCTAAACCCTAATTTACACTGATAGCTCCAGTTTCAATCCAACAGCATGAGGTTTAATTTTGTTTCCCCCTTGCCACATTTGTGCCTTCCTCTCCAACAGCAGTAACCCTGTTCCCACCATCTCAATATACCTCTATGTAGACAATTTCTTACCCCACTGGATCATGCCCCCTGCCTCATCCCTTCTCCAGCTTGCATCCTCCAAACTGGCTACCTACCTCGTTCAGACTTTTTGGTAAAGAAAGAAAGGAAGGAAGCCAATAAATATTTTCCAAAGACAGGAAGAGAAAAGAAGAGAAGGGATGGGAAGGGAATGGAATACAAATGAGAAGGAGAAGAGCTGGGTTACCTTTTGATTTGCATTTTTAAAAGAGCACTTGGGCAGATTTGTAGAGAAAGAATTGAAAGGGGAACAAGAATGGATTCTCCTCCTACCCCTCTTGGCATTCCTAGTATCTGGTAGCATGCGTTGAGAAAGGCATTAAGTAAATGTTTAGAGAAGGAAGGAAGTGGTGGAGGGGAGAAGACAAAAAGAGGGAGGGAGGGAGGGAGGGAGAGGCTTCCCCAGAGGGATACACCATAAATTAATCTTGTGCTTTTCTTTTTCTGCAGTAGGAGCTGCTTCTCTCTATAGTCAAGGACAGAAAATTGCACTGAAGTGTGTGTCTTCCTTGTTCTGTGAAGAACCTCTAAGTGGCTTCCTGCATTTGCTTCCATAAATGTAGGAGTGTTGGACCCATTGTCTTCTAGAAGAATTGTCCTGAAGCAGATACTCCTTACTCAGTGACAAGTCACTCACAATCTCCCTTAGTTGTATAAATGTAGGACAAACTTTGTCCTGGGAGAAGTTTTAGTAGGTTGTTTTTTTCCCCCCTCCCTTCTCTTACCTGCTTCCTGGTAAAAACCTTCCGCATTCTTTCATATGCAGATTTGGACCTTCTGGAAGTAGAGGACCTGTTTGCCTGAGAGTTCAATGCCTCCTGGGAGGGGAAGGATTAAAGTTCAAGTCCCTGATCCCTGAGGTTCAAAGTCAGGAGTGTATCGCATGGTGGCATGACTCAGAGGCTGGGCAATAAAGTTCCCAGGAGGCAAGAGAGCAACTGGCATTCCTAGCACTTGGTAGAAAGCTTTACCAGATGTCCAGATCCTCATGAAGTCAGATGGGTCCACCAGGTGACAAAGGCTGGCACCAATCCTAAATTTACCTGGTGCCAGCTTGACACCAGGGAAGTGGCTCTGTGTGTGTGTGTGTGTGTGTGTGTGTGTGTGTGTGTGTGTACAAAAGAGTTGGCTGGCAAGAGCTGTAAACCAGTGGTGTTCTGGAACTGACAGAATTGGTGGTTAATTTTTCAGGAATTTTCCAACCAGTTGTTAAATACAGCCATTATTAAATATTAAATTATGTAAACTTTTAATTAAATAATTATATTAAAAACAAAGATAATAAATTCTCAAAACTCATCACTTACTAATTATTTTCTCACATTTTACTATTATCTATGCTCTGGAGGTTATTTACATCCATTGTAGCTGTATGGTGGGAATTTTGTACATAACGGTGAGCTACTGTGCATTCCCAGCTCTGCATTCAGTGATGTCACATTGGTAGCCTGAAATCAGTCATGGTGAGAGTATTTATACCATGCGAATTGGCAAACTCTATTAATCAATGCTTCTTCCCACACCCCACCCCCTGAGGGAGCCGTTGTTAAACATTTAGCAGCACACCCCTGACTGTAACCCTTGAGACTTATTCATTCATTCTGTCTTTCCTGGCTGAAGCACATGAGGTCCTCATGACTGAGCACACTCAGAGAGCACACACTGGAGGATGTGCTCTGGTAGCATCAGGCTCAGGTACTACCACTATTCTCCAGGCTTGAATGATTCTGGAATTGCTTCAAATCTCTGAAATTCTTACCTTCCATCAGAGAGGCTCAACCACTGATCCAACTTTTCTTCTACCAAGTTGCTAAGTCACCATATGGAAATATCGCTCCTTAGCCCAAATCTCTGCTGTTGTGTGTCCATGAGGTGCCTACTATCTCTTGGGGAAGCAGCAGAATGAGGGACCCCAGGATCTCTCTTCTGAGCAGTCCTGGCAGTTTGGTTGAAAGTATCCATCACTGAGCATAACTCTGGTGAGTGGACTAGCCCTTGGAAAGATGCTTTTGCAAGACAAGGCAGGCCACCCTGGAACCAGTGGCTGATACGAGAGGAAAGGACTTTGCACACCTTCCATGTTTTGAATATGACTCATGTTGGCCAAGCTCTACTCAGCTGCCAGCATCTCTCTGCCCAGAGAGCATACTAAGAGAGGCCCAGACTGGACTGGACACTTGTTTGCACTCTGAGGTCCCTAGACATAAAATGGTGGCTACAGATTTGTAGGGGGAAAGACTGGTTTCTCCCTTTGGACTTCCTGCTATTGCCAGTATATGGAGTGAGGTGCTCTGGGAACTGACTGGACACATTATTTGCATCTCAAACTAGGTAGAGAGACATCCCACTTCAATAGGAAGGAATAAAGGAAGGAGGGAAGGAAGGGGGAAAAGAAGGGAGGGAGGGAGGGCAAAAATTAGGAAATTAATAAAGGGCACCAAATAGTCTCCCTCAGACAGCTCCTTCCATAGTATCCTCCATCTCAATTCATAGTATCTTCATTTTCCAGTGGCTCAGACCTTGGTATCGTGCTTGATTCCTCTCTTTCTCTCCCAACCCAAATTCAGTCCATCATCACATATACTTTCAAAATAACCCAGAATTCAACCTCTTCCTCACCATTTACCATGACCACCACCCAGATCCAAGCCGCCATCATGTTTCTCCTGCATGGTGTGTACCCCCCACCCTCTTTAACCTCATCACCAGCCACTTTGCCCTGGTTCACTCTGTCCCAGCTACTCTTGCCTCTATGGTTCTTGACTTTCCCAGACATGCTCCCACTTCAGGGCCTTTGCAGTGATGTTGGCTCCACGGGACACGCTTCCCCAGGAAGCCACATAGCTACTCCCCCCTGCTCTTAGTTCATGACTCAGAAATCATTTTCTCAGTGAGCCTTCCCTGGCAACCCAAATCAAACCTCCCTATCCCCCCATACTTCATACTCTCCTTTACTACATTATTTTCTCTTATTGGATTTTATTATTATTTGTATATTGATCTTTTTCATTGCCTATCTCTCCCAGTAGCATGTGGGTTCATGAGGGAACAGATTTTTATTTGTTTTGTTCACCTCCATATTCTAGAACAGTACCTGGCTTATGGTAAATCTCATTTCAATGATCAATTGATGCATCATAAACCATCCTAAAATGTAGTGACTTAAAACAACAGTTCATTATAATCTCACTATCCCATGGGCTGACTGGGCTCAGCTGGGTGGTTCTTCAGTGGGAATCTTTCACGTTTGCAGTCAAATGGCATCTGGGGCTGGTGTCATCTGAAAGACATGACTGACACGTGATGCTGGCTGCTGGTTAGGAGTTCAGCTGTGTCTGTGGTCCTGAGTGCCTACACATGAGCTCTCCGAGTTCATCAACATCTCTGAAGATTAGCTGCCACAGGATTCAATAAGTATTTGTGGGAGGAAGGAAGGCATGAATGGAGGGGAGATGGTGGGAGGGAAGCAATTAGAAGCTTTAGAAAGAAGGGAATGAGGAAGGGAAGGAGGGGGAAGGAAAGGAGAGAGAGTGGGAAAAATGGAACTGAGCTTCCATTTCTGCATGATAGAATAAAACCCATACTTCTCCTACCTAACTCTCCTTTCCCATCTCTCTCAAGTTGCACAGTGACCTGGCTTGGAAGCAGAAATTCATCTAACACTGCATATCAGAACTGGAGTACTCTTGGCAGAATCTTTTACAATTTATATCCCAAGTTCAAATTTGAGCCCAGGCATATTTCCAAGGGAAGAACAACACAGCACTTTATCTTGATGTAGCTCTTTCCCCTTAGTAATTTCAAAGCAGTTTTATAAAGAAGCACTATTATTGTATAAGAGAGGAAATGGAAGGGAACTAGTAATATTTAGGTAACCAATAGCAAAATCATTGAATCAACGTTATACTGAAGTGATTAAATAATGATGTGACATCAGAGGCAGTTTGCAACTGCATCAAATTAATAAAATATAATTTGGAAGAAATCAAATATTAAAATTTCCACACAAAAACTGAAGTCAATGGAGATATCAGGAGTTAAGAAGTAAAAATAGATTTATACCAAACTAGATGGAACAAAATTTAAACAGTTGTTGGGATATTAAGAATAGATTTACTTTTTAAACAGTTTGGAAGAGTTGAGTCATTTTCCAGAGCCACAGATATTCTTTGCCATTTGGGCAATTTTTCCTAAACCAACCTGGCAGACAGTTGTCTAAAAAGGGGGCTTTGCAGACAAGCTCTCTGGCTAAAACCCAGAGAAGTAAATGAATCCGGTTTCCAAAGCTCCAGTGTCTCAATACGGAGGGATAGGTACAGTTCTCCCCTACTATCTGAAAGTAGAGAGTTCCTAGAAGCCTTCCTAAGTCAAAATGGTGTGAAGCAAAAATTACTTTACGACACATCTTGCTAATGGATGCACAAAATGAGTTGAGATACAGCACAGATGCTCGCAAACACAGTTCACACGCACAGTGGCTTGACACTGAGATGCTGAGCGTAATTCCCAGGGAAGGAGCTTGGTGGTGCCACTCTTGCTGCTACAGGTGCACACTGCCTCTAAAACAGCTCACCGCAAAATAACTTTTCATAAAAGCAAAAATCCTCTTCAGATTTCTTTTGGTTAGTGAAAACAGGTACTAATGTAGGTCTTTCTTAAAAGTAAAGTGGTGTAAAGAGTATTTTTGAGACCAAGAGATATCTGTATTAGTGTCTCCTGGAGATACTGATGATGTTGTAAATTGTGGTATAACAGAATATGAACACCTTGAGCATGGGATCCTCCTCTAACTTATGTATCATAGGACAAGTTGGAATTATATTTACTTCAATTCATGGCCTCTCTGAACCATTTTTGTTCTTCAGCCTCCAAAATATGCTCATTTCAGGGAAATTGGGATAACCAAGAAAGCAATTTCTCATGTATTAGTTAAGTTTCAGAGCAGGAGATTGAACTACCCTTACCCTTCTCCCCTGCCCCCAAACAAACAAACAACACCAAAAAAAAAAAAAAAAAAGACCGAAACCAGTGGCTTAAACAACATAGAAGTTTATTTCTCTTTCATATAAAGTTGGGTAAGTAGTTCACAGATTGTAAAGTGCTCCACAGTATCAGGGACTCAGATTCTTTTTCCTTAATCTTCTGCCTTGCATAATCTCCAGTTCTCAAATCATCTCATGATCCAAAATGGCTGCTTTAGCTCCAGCCCTCACATCCCCATTCCAGCCAGGAGAAAGAAGACGAAGACAAAGAGAAGAGAACATCTCCTCCCCTGGCTAAATATTAAGGGTTCTAATGCTATAAAGTTGAAGAAAACTAATGCTTTGGGACAATTAAGCAGTCTCTACCATAGTTTACCCCTTTGACCTCCTAAAAGTATATGTGCACCCTTCTTTCCCCTCACAGGACACACTGTGTCCCCAAAAGAAGGAACACCCAAATCTTATCTTGGGACTGTCTCCAGCTCAAAATCAAGATCTTTGGGTGATATGTAGTCACCCTGTTTGAGTCCAGATGTGATGTTATAGGATCTTGCAAACCACAAACTAAAAGACTACTTATCTGCCCCCTACCACACTACATATACAGCGTTGGAATGAGAGTAGGAGAACCGTAATTTAAACCGCCATTCAGAAAATGGGAAACCCTCAGAAATCGCAGTCTAAAACAATGATCAAATCCTGCTGAGCAAGAATAGAGGAGACTGTCTTCTGAAACAGAAGAGGTCAGCCAACTGTCCTCTGGGAGGTTCTTTTGTGTCCATTATCCTCCATGGCCATAGCTGGGGCAGGAAGCAGTGAGTGTGCCCTTTGAGGGCTGCACGGCTTTCAGAGCCTATTTCCTGCTGATGAAGATTTGGAAGCACAAGGGCTGCTTTAGGCATTGAATAGTCACAGGCTTTTGCAGGTTAGGCTTATGGTGTCTTTGGCAATGCAATTCCCTCAAAAACTCAGTAGGCACCTCGTCCATGTGCCTTTTATTAGTTCCATGTACAAGTAACAACAGCCAAAGATCTTGTCTAAAAATAGTTTTCAAACCTGAAGACTTAGGTCTTTGAATTGTAGACCTTTGTCCTCCACCCACTCCTCCCCGAGTTTAATGGCAGTTAGTTGAGGCTATCTGAAACAGTAAATTTTGGAAGGAAAGCAACACTTTTAATTGGATATTAACAGCTAAGCTATCACCACTGTCTGGCAGAGAGCTTTTACTGGCACTTACCTGAATGGAAGTTACTGCAGCTTTAGAGCCACTGCCTATAAATGTGTCTTTGGGAGGCATCAGATGAGTTGCCTTTTTCACTTTTAAATTCCCAAACCACTGGACTGCTAGTCAATTTAGATGGCAGGCCAAAGGCAGAAAACACATCCCTTACCACTTTTCCTAACATCTTAAAAATTGAATAGATTTAGTTTTCATGTCCTACTCTTCCTGCTGCCTAAGGATTTTAGGATTTTGTAATGATTTTTTAACCCTACCCTCCAACCCCAAATCCTGGTGCCAATTTGTACTTTAGCTGATATAGGCAAAATTGCTACCAAAAATAAACCTAAGAATTTAATCATGCTACTACGAAAGAAATGAACTTTCGTTTCATGCAACTGTCCAGGCTGGTACCCCAGAGATTCAGGGTCCCTGACCACCTGAGGCTGTCTTTATAAACAAAGCAGCCATTACCATGAATAGGCTGGGGCTCCTATAGGATAGGACCTTTTCCTGTGAAGAGTGTTGATGGATCCTACCTGAAATCTACACAGCAAGAAAATACATTTTGCTAGGTTGTCAAAAGTTGGAGTTTTCAATGAATAGAGTTTTGTATGTGTGACAATAGGACATCTCTATCAGACAATGTCCGTTCCCTAATTGAGAGATTAACTTCCCTCAATCCCCCAATCTGACCCCGCAGCCCCTGGGAGCTACTATGAGCTTTGCACAAACCTGGGTTCAAATATCCCCTACTCCCATTATTTACTACCTCTATGACTTTGGGAAAATTATTTCACCTTTCTGAACCTCAGTTTTCTTAACTGTAGAATACAAATTAAAAAACAAAACTACCTGTTGTACAGATATGACTATATATACAAATATACATATATGTATATACATATATATGTATATAATGTGCATAATAATTTTATAATGTGTGTATATATATATATATATATATATATATATACACACACACACACATAAAATGTTTGGCATTTAATAAGTGTTTACTAAATGGTAGCTGTACTTATTTAGGAGCATGTGCTTAGTATGTTAAAACTTAGGTCTTAATTTGGAGAGGTCTGGGTTTGGATCCTCACTTGGCGCCTTGCAAGTTGTGTCACCGGGGCAAACTCTCTCCTTGTCAGTTTCCTCTTCAGTTAAATGAGGATCATAACACCTATCTCAGAGTGTGGTGTGCGAATTATACACAAAAGAACAATTAGCACATAGCATAGTAATTAGCGTATGTCATTTAATATGTGGTTATCATTTTTTAAAATATTTTTCTTTATTTTTATCAAAGTTATACATGCAGATAGACTGAAGAGTCTCATGGTTTTACAAAGGATGTTGCGAAAACCAGCAGTTTCTTATCATCCCCTCCCACCCCGCAAAGAAACCAGTTTAGTTTATTACATTGGCATTACCTTCCTGTCTCTAAATAATATTCATTATATTACATTTTGTAATAATAATGTTACATCGTTTTCCCCCAGGTGCACAACATAGTGATTTGATGTTTCTATACATTACAAAATGATCACCATAATAAGTCTAGTTACTATCTGTCCCCATACAAAGTTATTATAATATTATTGACTATATTCCCCATGCTGTACAATTCATCCCCATGACATTTATTTTGTAACTGGAAGTTGGTACTTCTAAATCTCGCTCACTTATTTCACTCATCCCTCCAACCCTCTCCCCTCTGGCAGCCACCTGTTTGTTCTCTGTATCTATGAGTCTGCTTCTGTTTTGTTATGGTATGTTTGTTCATTAGTTTTGTTTTTTTAGATTCCACGTATAAGTGAAACCTTATGGTACTTGTCTTTTTCTGACTTATTTCACTTAGCCTAATACCCTCTAGGTCCACCCACATTGTTACAAATGGCAAGATTTCATTCTTTTTTATGGCTGAGTAATATTTCATTGTATTTATATATACCACATCTTCTTTACCCATTCATCTATCAATGGACACATATGTTGCTTTTATATTGGCTATTGTAAATAATGCTGCAATGAACATAGGGGTGCATATATCTTTTCAAATTAGTGGGTTTTTTCCCTTTGGAAAAATACCCAGAATTGGGATTGCTGGATCATATGGTAGTTCTATTTTTAATTTTTTGAGGAACTTCCCTATTGTTCTCCATAGTGGCTGTACCAATTTACATTCCCACCAGCAGTGCACGTGCACGAGGGTTTCCTTTTCTCCACATCCTCGCCAACACTTGCTATTTGTTGTCCTTTTGATGATAGCTATTATGACAGATGTGAGGTGATATCTCATTGTGGTTTTGATTTGCATTTCCCTGATGATTAATCATGTTGAGTATCTTATATGCCTGTCGGCCATCTGTATGTTTTCTTTGGAAAAATGACTTTTCTGTTCCTCTGCTCATTTTTAATCAAGTTCTTTTTCTTTTTCTTTCTTTCTTTTTTTTTTTTTTGATGTTGAGTTTTATGAGTTTTTGTACATTTTGGATATAAAACCTTTAATATATATACCATTGACAAATGTCTTTTCCTTTTAGGAGGCTGTCTTTTTGTTTTGTTGATAGTTTCCCATGCTGCTCAAAAGCTTTTTAGTTTTATGTAGTTTCATTTGCTTATTTTTGCTTTTGTTGCCCTTGCCTAAGGAGACAGATTCAAAAAAATATTGCTAAGACTAATGTCAAAGAGTGTACTGCTTATGTTTCTTCCTGAATTTTGTGGTTTCAGGTCTCATATTTAAGTCTGTAATCCATTTTGAGTTAATTTTTTTATGTGGGGTGAGAAAGTAGTTCAGTCTGATTCTTTTGCATGTAGCTGTCCAGTTTTCCCAACACCATTTGTTGAAGAGGTTGTCTTTTCCCCATGTCTATTCTTGACTTCTTTGTTGTAGACTAATTAGTCCACATGTAAGTGTGGGTTCATTTCTGGGCTCTCCATTCTGTTCCACTGAACTATGTATCTTTGTGCCAGTACCATACACTTTTGATTATTGTAGCTCTGTGGTATTGTTTGAAATCAGGGAGTGTGATACCTCCTGTTTTGTTCTTTCTCAAGTTTGTTTTGGCTAGTCAGGATCTTTTGTGTTTCCACAAAAATTTTAGAATTATTTGTTCTAGTTCTGTGTTAAGATGCCATCAGTATTTTGATAGGGATTGCACTGAATCTGTAGATTGCCTTGGGTAGTATCGTCATTTTAACAATATTAATTCTTCCAATCCATGAGCATGGTATATCTTTCCATTTGTTTGTGTCATCTTTAACTTCTTTCATCAATGTCTTATAACTTTCCGAGTTCAGGGCTTGTACCTCCTTAGTTAGATATATTCCTAGGTATTTTATTATTTTTGATGCAACTGTAAATGGGATTGTTTTCTTAATTTCTCTTCTGATAGTTCATTGTTAGTGTATAAAACATAACAGATTTCTGTATATTGATTTTGTATCCAGAAATTTTACTGAATTCATTTATTAGTTCTAATAGTTTTTTAGTAGCATCTTTAGATTTTTATATATGGTATCATGTCATCTACAAACAGTGACACTTTTACAACTTCCTTTCCAATTTGGATTCCTTTTATTTCATTTTCTTTTCTGAGTGCTGTGGCTAGGGCTTTCAATACTATGTTGAATAAAAATGGTGAGAGTGGGCATCCTTGAATGTTCCTGATCTTTGAGGGAATGCTTTAAGCTCTTCATTGTTGAATATGATGTTAGCTACAGGCTTGTCATATATGGTCTTTATTATGTTGAGGTATGTTCCCTGTATACCTACTTTGCTGAGAGTTTTTATCATAAGTGGATATTGACTTTTGTCAAAACCTTTTCCTGCATTTGTTGAGATAATCATATGATTTTTATTCTTCAATTTGTTAATGTGGTGCATCACAGTGATTAATTTGCAAATATTGAACTATCCTTGCATCCCTGGGATAAATCCCACTTGGTCATGCCGTACGATCCTTTTAATGTGTTGTTGAATTCAGTTTGCCAATATTTTGTTGAGGCATTTTGCATATATGTTCATCAGTAATATTGGCCCGTAATTTTCTTTTTTTGTGGTATCTTTGCCTGGTTTTGGTATCAGGGTGATGCTGGCCTCATAGGATAAGTTTGGAAGTGTTCCTTCCTCTTCAATTTTTTGGAATAGTTTGAGAAGGAGAGGTGTTAACTCTTCTTTAAATGTTTGGTGGAATTCATATAGGTATTCATATATTCATATGATCTAATGTGTCATCAAAGGAGAGTGTTTCCTTATTGATATTCTGGATGATGTGTTCATTGATGTAAGTGGAGTGTTAAAGTCCCCTACTATTATTGCATTACTGTCAATTTACTCTTTAATGTTTGTTAATATTTGCTTTATGTCTTTAGGTGCTCCTATGTTGTGCACATATATATTCTCAATTGTTATATCTTCTTGCTGGATTGATCGTCTTATCATTATGTAATGTCCTTCTTTGTCTCTTTTTTTTTTTTTAGGTATGAATTCCATTTTATTTTTTTTTATACACCAGGTTCTTATTAGTCATCAATTTTATACACATCAGTGTATACATGTCAATCCCAATAACCCAATTCATCACACCACCACCCCCACCACACCACCGCTTTCCCCGCTTGGTGTCCATATGTTTGTTCTCTACATCTGTGTCTCAATTTCTGCCCTGCAAACCGGTTCATCTGTACCATTTTTCTAGGTTCCACATATATGCGTTTATATACGATATTTGTTTTTCTCTTTCTGACTTACTTCACTCTGTATGACAGTCTCTAGATCCATCCACGTCTCAACAAATGACCCAATTTCTTTCCTTTTTATGGCTGAGTAATATTCCATTGTATATATGTACGACATCTTCTTTATCCATTCATCTGTTGATGGGCATTTAGGTTGCTTCCATGACCTGGCTATTGTAAATAGTGTTACAATGAACATTGGGGTGCATGTGTCTTTTTGAATTATGGTTTTCTCTGGGTATATATCCAGTAGTCAGATTGTTGGATCATATGGTAATTTGTTTTAGTTTTTTAAGGAACCTCCATACTGTTCTCCATAGTGGCTGATTCAATTTACATTCCCACCAACAGTGCAACAGGGTTCCCTTTTCTCCACACCCTCTCCAGCATTTGTTGTTTGTAGATTTTCTGATGATGCCCATTCTAACTGGTGTGACGTGATACCTCATTGTAGTTTTAATTTGCATTTCTCTAACAATTAGTGATGAGCAGCTTTTCATGTGCTTCTTGGCCATCTGTATGTCTTCTTTGGAGAAATGTCTATTTAGGTCTTCTGCCCATTTTTGGATTGGGTTGTTTGTTTTTTTAATATTGAGCTGCATGAGCTGTTTATATATTTTGGAGATTAATCCTTTGTCCGTTGATTTGTTTACAAATATTTTCTCCCATTCTGAGGATTATCTTTTTGTCTTGTTTCTGGTTTCCTTTGCTGTGCAAAAGCTTTGAAATTTCATTAGGTTCCATTTTTTTATTTTTGTTTTTATTTCCATTACTCTAGGAGGTGGGTCAAAAAGGATCTTGCTGTGATTTATGTCAAAGAGTGTTCTTCCTATGTTTTCCTCTAAGAGTTTTATAGTGTCCAGTCTTACATTTAGGTCTCTAATCCATTTTGAGTTTATTTTTGTGTATGGTGTTAGGGAGTGGTGCGTGGGTTTATCTCTGGGCTTTCTATCTTGTCCCTTTGACCTATGTTTCTGTTTTTGTGCCAGTACTATATTGTCTTGATTACTGTAGGTTTGTAGTATAGTCTGAAGTCAGGGAGTCTGATTCCTCCAGCTCCGTTTTTTTCCCTCAAGACTGCTTTGGCTATTCGGGGTCTTTTGTGTCTCCATACAAATTTTAAGATTTTTTTGTTCTAGTTCTGTAAAAAATGCCATTGGTAATTTGATAGGGATTGCATTGAATCTGTAGATTGCTTTGGGTAGTATAGTCATTTTCACAATATTGATTCTTCCAATCCAAGAACATGGTATATCTCTCCATCTGTTGGTATCATCTTTAATTTCTTTCCTCAGTGTCTTATAGTTTTCTGCATACAGGTCTTTTTTCTCCCTAGGTAGGTTTATTCCTAGGTATTTTATTCTTTTTGTTGCAGTGGTAAATGGGAGTGTTTCCTTAATTTCTCTTTCAAATTTTTCATCATTAGTCTATAGGAATGCAAGAGATTTCTGTGCATTAATTTTGTATCCTGCAACTTTACCAAATTCATTGATTAGCTCTAGTAGTTTTCTGGTGGCATCTTTGGGATTCTCTATGTATAGTGTCATGTCATCTGCAAACAGTGACAGTTTTACTTCTTCTTTTCCAATTTGTATTCCTTTTATTTCTTTTTCTTCTCTAATTGCGTGGCTAGGAATTCCAAATCTATGTTGAATAATAGTGGTGAGAGTGGACATCCTTGTCTTTTTCCTGATCTTAGAGGAAATACTTTCAGTTTTTCACCATTGAGAATGATGTTGGCTGTGGGTTTGTCATATATGGCCTTTATTATGTTGGGGTAGGTTCCCTCTATGCCCACTTTCTGGAGAGTTTTTATCATAAATTGGTGTTGAATTTTGTCAAAAGCTTTTTCTGCATCTATTGAGATGATCATATGGTTTTTATTCTTCAATTTGTTAATGTGGTGTATCACACTGATTGATTTGAGTATATTTAAGAATCCTTGCATCCCTGGGATAAATCCCACTTGATCATGATGTGTGATCCTTTTAAAGTGTTGTTGGATTCTGTTTGCTGGTATTTTGTTGAGGATTTTTGCATCTATATTCATCAGTGATATTGGTCTGTAATTTTCTTTTTTTGTAGTATCTTTGTCTGGTTTTGGTATTAGGGTGATGGAGGCCTCATAGAATGAGTTTGGGAGTGTTCCTTCCTCTGCAATTTTTTGGAAGAGTTTGAGAAGGATAGTTGTTAGTTCTTCTCTAAATGTTTGATAGAATTCCCCTGTGAAGCCACCTGGCCCTGGACTTTTGTTTGTTGGAAGATTTTTAATCACAGTTTCAATTTCATTACTTGTGATTGGTCTGTTCATATTTTCTATTTCTTCCTGGTTCAGTCTTGGAAGGTTATACCTTTCTATGAATTTGTCCATTTCTTCCAGGTTGTCCATTTTATTGGTATAGTGTTGCTTGTGGTAGTCTCTTAGGATGCTTTTTATTTCTGCGGTGTCTGTTGTAACTTCTCCGTTTTCATTTCTAATTTTATTGATTTGAGTCTTCTCCCTCTTTTTCGTGATGAGTCTGGCTAATGGTTTATCAATTTTGTTTATCTTCTCAAAGAACCAGCTTTTAGTTTTATTGATCTTTGCTATTGTTTTGTTTGTTTCTATTTCATTTATTTCTGCTCTGATCTTTATTATTTCTTTCCTTCTGCTAACTTTGGGTTTTGTTTGTTCTTCTTTCTCTAGTTCCTTTAGGTGTAAGGTTAGATTGTTTATTTGAGATATTTCTTGTTTCTTGAGGTAGGCTTGTATAGCTATAAACTTCCCTCTTAGAATTGCTTTTGCTGCATCTCATAGGTTTTGGATCATCGTGTTTTCATTGTCATTTTTCTCTAGGTATTTTTTGATTTCCTCTTTGATTTCGTCAGTGATCTCTTGCTTATTTAGTAAAGTATTGTTTAGCCTCCATATGTTTGTGTTTTTTACGTTTTTTTTCCCTGTAATTCATTTCTAATCTCATAACATTGTGGTTAGAAAAGATGCTGGATATGATTTAAATTTTCTTGAATTTACTGAGGATTGATTTGTGACCCAAGATGTGATCTATCCTGGAGAATGTTCCATGAGCACTGGAGAACAAAGTGTAATCTGCTGTTTTTGGGTGGAATGTCCTATAAATATCAATTAAATCTATCTGGTCTATTGTGTCATTTAAAGCTTCTGTTTCCTTATTTATTTTCATTTTGGATGATCTGTCCATTGGTGTAAGTGAGGTGTTAAAGTCTCCCACTATTACTGTGTTACTGTCGAATTCCTCTTTTACAGCTGTTAACAGTTGCCTTATGTATTGAGGTGCTCCTATGTTGGGAGCGTATATATTTATAATTGTTATATCTTCTTCTTGGATTGATCCCTTGATCATTATGTAGTGTCCTTCCTTGTCTCTTGTAACATTCTTATTTTAAAGTCTATTTTATCTGATATGAGTATTTCTACTCCAGCTTTCTTTTGATTTCCATTTGCATGGAATATCTTCTTCCATCCCCTCACTTTCAGTCTGAATGTGTCCCTAGGTCTGAAGTGGGTCTCTTGTAGACAGCATATATAGGGGTCTTGTTTCTGTATCCATTCAGCGAGCCTGTGCCTTTTGGTGGGAGCATTTAATCCATTCACGTTTAAGGTAATTATTGATATGTATGTTCCTATGACCATTTTCTTAATTGTTTTGGGTTTGTTTTTGTTGGTCCTTTTCTTCTCTTGTGTTTCCCACTTAGAGAAGTTCCTTTAACATTTGTTGTAGAGCTGGTTTGGTGGTGCCGAATTCTCTTAGCTTTTGCTTGTCTGTAAAACTTTTGATTTCTCCATCAAATCTGAATGAGATCCTTGCCGGGTAGAGTAATCTTGGTTGTGGGTTCTTCCCTTTCATCACTTTAAGTATATCATGCCACTCCCTTCTGGCTTGTAGCGTTTCTGCTGAGAAATCAGCTGTTAACCTTATGGGAGTTCCCTTGTATGTTATTTGTCGTTTTTCCCTTGCTGCTTTCAATAGTTTTTCTCTGTCTTTAGTTTTTGCCAATTTGATTACTACATGTCTTGGCGTGTTTCTCCTTGGGTTTATCCTGTATGGGACTCTCTGCACTTCCTGCACTTGGGTAGCTATTTCCTTTTCCATGTTAGGGAAATTTTCGACTATAATCTCTTCAAATATTTTCTCGGGTCCTTCCTCTCTCTCTTCTCCTTCTGGGACCCCTATAATGCAAATGTTGCGTTTAGTGTTGTTATACTCTGGATAATCTCTTAGGCTGTCTTCATTTCTTTTCATTCTTTTTTCTTTATTCTGGTCCTCAGCAGTGAATTCCACCATTCTGTCTTCCAGGTCACTTATCCGTTCTTCTGCCTCAGTTATTCTGCTATTGATTCCTTCTAGTGTAGTTTTCATTTCAGTTTTTGTAATGTTCATCTCTGTTTGTTTGTTCTTTAATTCTTCTAGGTCTTTGTTAAACATTTCTTGCATCTTCTTGATCTTTGCTTCCTTTCTTTTTCCGAGGTCCTGGATCATCTTCACTATCGTTATTCTGAATTCTTTTTCTGGAAAGTTGCCTATCTCCACTTCATTTAGCTGTTTTTCTGGGGTTTTATCTTGTTCCTTCATCTGGCACATAGCCCTCTGCCTTTTCATCTTGTCTATCTTTCTGTGAATGTGGTTTTTGTTCCACAGGCTGCAGGATTGTAGTTCTTCTTGCTTCTACTTCCGCCTTTGTCTCTTGTTACAGTCTTTGTTTTAAAGTCCAAAGCTTGGGTGATTTCCACTACCCTGTCTTCCAGTTTGCTGATCCTTTCCTGTGTTTCATCTAATCTATTGTTTATTCCTTCTAGTGTATTTTTTATTTCAGTTTTTGTATTCTTCAGCTTTATTTGGGTCTTCTTTATATTTTCTCTTTGTTAAACTTCTCACTACGTTCATCCATTCTTCTCCCCAGCTTATTTAGCATCTTTATGATCATTGCCTTGAACTCTTTATCAGGTAGATTGCTTATTTCCACTTCACTTAGTTCTGTTTCTGGGATTTTATCTTGTTCCTTCATTTGGAACATATTCCCTTGTCACCTCATTTTGCCTAATACTTTGTTTTTATTTGTGTGTATTGTGTAGGTTGGTTACATTTTCTGATCTTGGAGAAGTGGCCTTATGTTGATGTTCTGTGGGGCCCAACAGAACCCTCCCGTCTTGTCACCAGAACTATATGCTCTAAGGTTCCCCCTGTGTGGGGTGTGTGTGCCCTTCTGTTGTGGAAGGTCTGACTTATGTGGGTATGCTGGTAGGTGAGGCTGGCCCTGGCCCTGTTGGCTGCCAGGCCTTGCCTGGTACAAGAGTTGTTGGTCCACTGGTGGGCAGGACTGGGTCTTGGCATAGCTGGCTGCACAGCCTGGGGGTCCTGGGGCCAGTGTCTGCCTGAGTTTATCATTTTTGTTTTTATTTTTTATTACTTTCTCATTAATAAGGCAATGTATGCTCAACTAAGTTTAGAAAATACAAAAAGTTAGGAAGGAGAAGATTAGTCAGCTGAACTCCCACTACTTAGGATCACACTGTCAGTATTCTATCATGATGATTTCATGTCTTTTTCTATCAGGCAATTATTTTTAAGGCTGTGGACCACAGGGTAACTTTGATTCTACACACAGGCAGTTTCCCACTCCATGCTATGAAAGGGAAGTCAGAAGTCTCTACCAGTGTAAAAATAACTCCCCCCATTAGAAACAAAAGGATTCACTTAATATATAATATGTTTCAAGGGAGGAGAGGGTAATCCTTCCTGAATTACTCTGGATTTGTTGCCACCTTAGAAAGAACCAAACCTAGGGAGCAGGAGGTCCTGGGATGATCCAGGGGAGTGGGTGGGTCTAGGGCTGCTGGAAATTATGGGCCAATTCACAATCTTGCCTCAGGCTAATTCTGCTGGGGAATATTCAATGCTCATTCCAGTCAATAGGATATTCTAGTCACAAAGGGGTTGTGAAATTTGGTGAAGAGCACAAAGCAAGAAATGTAGACAGAAACACTTAAAAATTACAATTTGGCATGGGGCAGAAATAAAACCCTAAACTCTGGATTCACATATTCTGACATACCCAGTCAAACTGGAACAAAGATCCCATATTTAAACTGGACAGCTACCAGTGAGGACTTATTTCTTCCCCAATGGGCTATGTAGAATCCCCACTAGAGGACTATTTTTTATGATAATCAGTGATAATCTGATAACAGAATAACAGACCAGTTTGTCATTTTTAATTTCTATACCTCCGCTTACCATTATCACTGCCCAGACATTTTGCATTAGTCTTTAAAATGTAAATTTACCTACAGCTATTCATTCTGCCTATTCTAATGTCTGTCAAAGAGAGATGAAAGAAAACTGTACCAAGGCAAGTCTGAGATCTTCGTCTCAATCAGTAAAATCTTCTGTGGAACCTTGCACTACTCAAGCAAGACAGATCTGAGCTCTTGATATGGTTAGAAAATGTGACCTACTTTAAAACCCAGCAGTGTGTGTGTGATGAAACGAAAGTGAATTGTTTTCCTGAAATCTGACACTAAAAATAGGGCACCGGATCCTTTCCCTGCTGGAAAGAAAAAAAAAAAAAAAAGGCATTTAAATGAGTGTGTGTCTGTATGTCTGGGAATATGTCTCCATAGCAACCATTGTCCCACCTCCCTATCAACAGCATTACCCCTCTCTACAGAAAGAGGTCATATGAATGCCTTTCCCAGCACCCCTCCCAATCCCTTACTCCATGAAATCTAATTAAAGAGTGAAATGAATTTCAGTGATGGTTCTAGAGGCTGGGAGAAGTCCAAGGTTGGGGGGCGGGATGGTGAGGTAGGATCGCTGAGGGGAGGGTCAGGGAGACCTGCCCTTCCACACTGGAGCCGCAGCTCACAACTCTGTTCTCATTTTTATAAAAAGCCACAGCTCCTATGCCGAGGAGCTGCAAGGGAGTGATAAACCTGCCATGCAATGATGTTATTACTTTAATGGATACAGGACTGGTTGAGCACTTTATTTCCACCAGGGCTTTTTACGTTGTCTCTTTTTCCCTTTTCACAACATCCAGTTTTCCTCAGACACACCCCCTCCCCTTTATTAAGGAAACTTGTCCCCGTTTCTAATGCCACTCTGGTGAAAGGGAAAGGAAGCATTACTTGAGATAACAGGTCTGTCTCCAGAACAAGGTATGTGAGACAATCACATGTGTGAACAGTCCCTCCCGCCAACCTCAAACACTTTTTTTTTGTAAAGATTAGAAGCCAGGAAAGAATAAGGGGTGTGGAGTGGTAGGGGTTGAGGGAGATCCTCTGGGGAGATTGAAGCTGATCTGTGCAAATGAGCTTGAGGGTTTTCTTAGCATCTGCTGGGGACTTCCCTTCTTCCTTTCCAGCAGCTGCCTTCCCTGTCCTTCCTTCTCCCTCCAGCCTCGGTGTCCAGCAGCAGCCTCAGTCACCTGCCCCCCACGCTCCGGCCATCCCTGCCCTTGGCTGTCTGGGCATCTGTTCCTCATTCCTGAAACCAAATGTTTTCTCCAGGTTGGATGTCTGTCTGGCTTTGCGCTGCATGGGGTCCCAGCTGGAGCAGAATCGTCCTCACGTGAGGATACAGTCAAATCTGGGCTTGTCCCGCTGGCAAGTGGGAGGCGGGTGGCAAGAAGGCAGCTGGGGCCTCCTGGGAAAGAGGGGCGAGTCAGCCAGCCACACACAGTCTTCAGCTCGGGCCCTGACTCAGTGGTGGAAGTGGGGGCAGTGTGAAGAGCAGCACAGGGCTGGCACTCAGGCTTGTCCCTGTCCCCATGCACTGAGGGTGAGCGGCCTGTATACATGTGAAAAGGGAAAGCCATGCTCTCCCCAGGAAAGGTGGCAGGGCACAGAGGAGATCGACACGGGGCAGCTGGCGTGTGACTCTGGGCATCCACAGGAATTGGCACCAGCTGCGGTGTCTGCAGTAGTTGCCACCTCGACCGCCAGCCCTGCAGCTTCAGCAGCGGGTGCCCCTCCGTCTTTGGGAGGGATAACCAGCCCCTCCATGGAGGCAGCGGGCCTCCAGCTAGCGTGGTTGCCTTTTTGCCAGCCAGCTGAGGCAGCAAGGACCCCTCACTTGCCAAATACCCTTGAAGCATCCTGGAAAAAATCAGAGAAGACTTATGAGTATGGGTCACGGTCAAGCCAGAGGAATTCCTCTGACTTAAACTTTCTGCCCAGGTTGACGTGGCTTAGATCCACAATATAATCATGAGAGCTAATATTTACTGAGTGCTCACTCTGGGCCAGGAATTTTTTTTCTAAGCACTATACATACACTAACTCACGGAGACTTGCAATCGCCTGTGAAATAGACACGATTCTTAACTCCACTTGACAGGTGAGATAAGAATATGCTCAAGGTCACGTAGCTAGAAAGTGGCAAAGTCGGGTCTCAACCCAGGCAGTTAGAAGCCAGAGCCCACACTCCAGCCTGTCAGAGGGGGGTCTACACATTCACTGAATGACACAAATCTCCAACCTTCATCAGATCATCTTCATTTTTTACAAAGTGTTTAGGAATTTTTTGAATGCCAGTATCATTATATAAATAACATCATAAAAAGCATGTTTAAATGAGAAAAGAAAGTCACCAATAAACTCACCACCCCCATGCAACCAGTTTTATGTATGCATGTTTCTTCTGTCCATGCACTCACGTATTTCACATAGTGAACATACAATTTTGTATTCTGCTTTTTTAAAGTATAACACTATATTACAAAGATATTTCCATAGGTTATTTTCTTATTTTAATTGCTGTATAGCATTCCTTCAGGTTGCTGTACCGTAACTGACTTAGCCAGTCCCTTGTTTGATATATTTAGATTGCTTCCAGCTTGTCACCATTTCAAAAAGAAGAAACAAAACAAAACAATCTTTACTTCCAGTTTTTCCTTTTATTGAATACTTCAGCTGTGTTCAGACAGACAGAGAGCTGCTTAGTCTGTGCATTTGGAGCCATTTTGATACCCTTTGACCTACCCTCAAGGTTGACTCAAAGGTTAGAAGTGTGTGAGCTGGAAGGATTTCATGAGGTGCTATTCTTTACTGAAGGACCTGGAAGCAATGAAAGAGCGAATGGAATTACACTCAAACTGTTGTTGCCAACGGGCTAGAAGCTGAGCAGGCAGGCAGAGCAACCAATTTGTAGAAGCAACATTTTTAACTCGGTAACAGATGGCCCAATGGTCAGAGCTCAAAAGACTAAGCCTCCTTAAACCAACAGGATGCAGGCATATGACTCAGATGCTCCCACAAGCAGAGGAGCTGCCATTGCCCACTTACCAAGGGCCATGATGACGTGTGCAAATGCAAGAGACACGAATTATTTCTCCTCCCCCAGTCTCTGCTATTTCATTTTCCTAGCCTAGATAGAGACTTTCAAAACTCTGAATCACCATGGGCTACATTCCCAACTCCATCTGGGCTCAGCCCTTCTGGACTAATGGGAAAACCTCAGAATCTGGTATACGCTTAGACCAGATGGGATTCAGCTTAATCCCTGGTAAAAAATGATCCATCTCCCCATATCTCAAAAGCTCAATCCTGGGCACTAAGTCAGTCTAGAGAGGAAAGGGGGCCCCTAGAGCAAGGCAAAATTTGAGGAGGCATCCCTTTCAGGTGCTGGCCCTGCACGTGGGTGATGATGAGACTGATACCTCCTTAAGCTTTGTGCCCTGGGTACCTCACTTGTCTCACCCTAGTCTGGCCCTAGAGTCACAGCAAGGCTCTGGCTTGATCATTGCCACCCATCTCAAGCCCACTTCCCCATTAGACTGAAAAACTAGTTAAACCTGGGTTCCCAACATCAGCCAGTAAAAATAAATAAATAAATAGGCCACATCCACTGAAAGGTAGCAGTAATGGAAGGGGATAGGCTGACAGGCTTTCCATGACCAGTTGGAAAGTGCAAGCCCATGGACTCCAGCCAACTGCCAGCCCAGGGTTACTGACAAACAAGAGGACCAGACAACCCAAAGCATGACCTCAGTGTGGACTGGTACTTTTTTTTTTTTTTAAAGATTTAATTTTATTTATTTTTGGCTGCATTGGGTCTTCGTTGCTGCGAGGGCTTTCTCTAGTTGCGAAAAGTGGGGGCTACTCTTTGCTGCGGTGTGCGGGCTTCTCATTGTGTGGCTTCTCCTGTTGTGGAGCACTGGCTCTAGACACGCAGGCTTCAGTAGTTGTGGCTTGCAGGCTCAGTAGTTGTGGCTCACGGGCTCAGTTGCTCCGCGGCATGCAGGATCTTCCCGAACCAGGGATTGAACCCATGTCCCCTGCATTAGCAGGCGGATTCTTATCCACTGCGCCACCAGGGAAGTCCCTGGTACTTGTTTTAAAGCCTGCCAAGAGAATTAACATTCGATAGCTGTGTGTATTCACACTGCTGAATGCGTATTACACAATATTATCCGATATTCTCCTACGCAGAGCAGCAATATTGGCCCACCGGGTGATTCACAAAGTTCCAACACAAGCCGCCAGAGAAAGGGAGCTATCAAGATTTTGGTGATGAGAGAAATTGTATCACATGGTAACAGAGGAAGGCAGACCATATATCTTTTCAGGCTGGGTCAAGAAAAAGCTTTGACAGAATGAGACATGATTTTCCTTTATTTGAAATGTTGCAGGTCTACAGATCTCCGTGCAATTTGTTCAGTGGCTGAAACAATGCAATGAGTATTCCAACCCTGAACAGCTGGGAAAGGAGAGAGATGGGAAAAGTGAGGAGGGAGCCAGGTGAGTCCCCTCGTGAATAATAAATAGATGCTCTTGGTAACAAAACCACGGAGAGGGCTAGGGCCTGCCCAGGTCTAGAGATAACAAGCACCTCTTGCTTGAGTCTCCACCAGCTTAGATTTCCTCCTGTGCTACCTTGACCATGCCTCTGCCGGGAGCAAGAAGACCCTTCAAAGCTTTCCCGTTGTCTGAGCCAGTGGCCTCCAACGTGAGATGTGTGTGCTGATCTGTCAGGGTACAGAAAAAAATATTAGAAGTATCTTTAATAATTATCTGGCCTCCACCTTAATTCTATTCTTGAAAAGGTTGTATAATGTACATCATATATTAGTGCAGACATGATGAGTATTTGTTTCAAGAAGGAGTGCTCAAAAAAAAAAAAAAAGTCCTACTAATGTATTGCATGATCAAAAATGTTTGGAAGCGACTGGTCTAAATAAGATGAAACCCCTTAGCCTGATGTTCAAGGTCCTCTGCAATTTACCTATCTGAGCTCTCATCCCAGTATTTCACTTCTCTGGCCAACTGCTGCAATAAAATGGATCTGGTCATCCAGAGAGTCCTGGGATTTTTTTGGTGTTTTCTTGTGTGTTTGGTTTTGCTTTTTAACACTTTCTTGCTTCTTTGTCTCGGTTGGTAGAAAACCAGCAAATGATGTCATGTGTACCTGGATACACTGAGCCTCCAACCACTTTACTAAGAGAAATTCCAGTCCTTTCCAGGATACTCCTTCCTAAATAGGCTCTCCAAGGGTAACTATTTACTATGTTCGTAGTTCTCAATGAAACACAGCCTACTGGGGTGAGGTAGTGACTCCGGTATAATCAAGTCTCATGGACAAACACTATTAACTACTGCCCCCCTCACAGCTGCCCCCACTTGCAGCTTCCCCCAATGCTTGGTAGACTGGAGACCATCACATCACTGGAATTATTACTAGCTGTGCACCCAGCCACACAAGCCTTGGTGATAAGACCTTAGCAATGCAAGGTAAAAATTATTCCAGGTGGTTCAGTATGGAGATCCAGAAAACACTCCCTCCCTCTGTAATTCACTCAGTCAGGGCCCCCCCCCCCCGAAAGCAAAACTGATGGGGCCGAGGTTGCTGCATGTGTTTCTGCAGTTCGTGCACTGCACGATGGGCCCAGCCATGCAGTGGGTCAAGCCTTCAATCTGTGGACCTTTTCCCAAGGTACCCCCAGGCAGATTGCCTTTTCCAAACATGGCAGCCACAATATCTCCCATCCCTCATGCTCTTCTGACAATGTGACATTACACTCTCTTCCCATCCACTGGTGAGGTCAAGGTCCCCTCCCTTTACTTGGAGATATTTGGGACTGCTTTGATCTATAGAGTAGGGCAGAAATGATGGTGGAGGTCATTTTAAAATGCCATGCACTTCTGCAAAAATCTCCCTAGATATTTCTTCATGATATGTGGAACCTGCCATGGCATGGGCCAGATGAGCTGTGTGATTGTGGACAAGCTGCCTAAGTTCTTGGAACCTCAATCTCCTTGTCCATAGAATGTGAGTAATCTTAATGCCTATTTCATGAGGATTAAAAAAGGCAACCTCTAAAGTGCTTAGTGACATGCCTGGTATATAGTAAGCACTCATGGTTAGCCATTATTATTATCAACACCTGGCATTTAGTAGGTGGCCAATTAACATTTGTCCACCAATTAATCAAATTGTGTTGTGCACAGACTGAAAAGATGAAGATGCAATTCCTATCCAAAGGCATAGAAAGCTCCTTGTGCCGTGTCCTGGTTCTGTTAATGTCTCTAGACTCAAGCCTTCTTTGCATGAGGTGCCCTGTGGGCTTCATCACGTCACATCCCCTCCCCTACTATTCCCCCCCCCCCCGCAACCCGCCCCCCCCATCTTCTCTGCATTTTGCCTCAAGCCTCCATAGCATGTCTTGACATATGCTTTTGCAATTCTCTCTTCTTTAAAGATGCCCTTCAATTTCTCATTCCTGTTTCAACTAATTTTTGCTGGTACTTCTGTTCTCAACTACAAGAGTGCCCCTTTGGAAGCCTTTCCTGACCTCAAGATTAGATAAAGTCCTCCTCTCCCCCTACCCTATCATGGTGGTAGCTCACTGTAAAACACCTGTCTGCTAATTTCTCTGTCTCCCCATCACCTGGAAGCACTTGGAGGACAGGATTTAAGTACTTCTCACTGTTATATTCCCAGGGGTTAGGAGTGTCTAACCAATACTAGTTTCATACAAAACACTTATTGAACAAATGGTTGCAAATGAATAGTAACTTAAAGAAAGGCTACATAATGTTCAGTACCATCATTTTAAGAAAATAGAGAGCTGTATAATACATTTTGAAAAGGTTTCCATCAAAACAGATTCAAATAAATCCTTGGCACTTAATGGAGTAAGTAAGCTTCAATTATCTGGAAAAATAATTTGCTTGCAATGCTTTAACAGAAGATGTTAAATAGATGTGAACAGTTTTACTCACCTGTTATTTAAATAGATAAGCTCTTGGGAGGATGGGGGATGGGAAGAAGCGACCATGTAACTTCCACAGTGCCAGGAATAGAGCCGTGAATACTTACTTGCGCAATGAGTATTTGGTTACAGACTCATAGGAATTTAGAGCAGAAAGGGATCTTGATGACTGACTGAAGGTTGTTTGATTGACAACTGAACAATTTAGACCCTGAGAAGTGGACCACAAGACAGCTATCACTGCCCAGGAGAAGAAGGGAATACCTCTTTTGCTCCAAGGATCTGGCCCCAGGTGTCTGCACCGAATGGCTTTCCAGGAACCCCAGCAGTCCCTGCCAAGATTGCATTTTCTGGTTTCACTGCTGAGGCTTTCTGTGTGGAACACGGAAATATCTGCAATGCTTTTTGTCCAAATGTGATTAGCACAGCATTCTGTAGTATTCCTTCCCAAGGAAAGCACACCCTACCTAACCTGGAAAAACACCCAAATTTTCCACTGTGATAGGATCCACCCGGGTGAGGCTAACGGTGATTTCTAACGTAATCGAGGCCACTTTAATTTCTTACGGAAGGCTTTCTACCATTCAAGTCACCAGCTTGGTTTGTGTGGCCAGAACCTGTTGGAGCATTGCATGCTATAACCTGTGCTTCTCAGTATGTTGCCTGTCTATTATCAACGAACCCAAGACCATGACATAATGGCAATAACTACAGAATGCTGAGTGAGCCCCCTCCCTGCCTGGGAAAGCCCTCCTTTAGACAGGATATGACATGCTGGTCTGGGAAATCTTGTGTTAATTTTTTTCTGCCACCACCCAGGATAATATGGAGATAGGCATGTCCGCTCAGAGACTATGCCCATTGCTTCTAACCCTTACTTAGTTTCTTTCCCCCCAGAAGATACCAGCTCTGACAGTCCTGTCCAATCAAGTCTAGTACAGGTGATTCAAACACACAGTCAAGTTTTAGTACAACACGAAGAGACATGGGGAGGGGGGTGCCAAAGAACCTGAGCTCTCTGTCACACAATTCCAGGGAGCACCATTCACACTCAGCTTCTCTGCCAACAAGATGGAGTTGGCTATCTCATAGCATTTCTTTGTTCTCTTGGCACAAATGTAAAATATCTTACTTTGGGTTCCTAGGTGCCTCTCTCATCCTAGTCTACAGCCCTTTCTCTTAGGCTGTGACCTTGGGGGTTGACTCTCTTCTGGTTAATACCTTACTTCGTTTATAGCTACCAAAACACTTTCAAGTACTTTATATCACACGAAACTCAATACTCTCGGGAAGGGGCTAGGCAGTTATTATTGTCCTCTTTTACAAATGAGGAAACTGAGGATCAGAGAGGTCACTGAATGCCAATGGTCACCTGAGTAGGAAAAGGCAAAGGTCCTGACTCTTAGTTTATTGTTTATTTCATCAGAACAAATGAGCATAGGATATACATAGACTTACCCTAACAGTGTTATAGCTGGCTCTCAGATCTTAGTTTGGGGACCTCAGGAAGGCTCACTTGTGCTCATGGACAAGCCCTTCCCACTGCCATGTGACATCCTCCATCATCCTCCTCTCCTTCTCTGGTCCCCATTGGTCCCCTGATACTCTGCTGCTGGTGCCTGCAATGACGAACACTGAGCTTGCTACTGCTCAGTGCCAGAGCCGCATTCTGGATCAGGTCCACCCCTACATAGCGAGAAGAGGAAGGGGGAGAAGCTAGGAAACATTCCAAAGTCCCCTGCTGTTGTCCTAGGGCAAATGGAGCTGCCACGGGAGAATGCGAAGTGCTGAGACAAGTTTGCGGGGCTGAGGCTTTAGGATGCCTCTTTTCCCCAATAGTCCCTTCTTCCCCGACACTCCTTGACCCTTCATGCAAATAGTCTCCTGGCAGCTTGTCCCTTTAATCCTCAAGATATGCCTAGATGTATCTAGATTTCAGTCAGAGCTGGATTAATAAGATCCAGCCAAGCAACTGCCCAGGGTAACAGAACACCACTATTATAAACGGGAATGATTGCCACTTAATTTAGATTTCCCCTAAAGTCATGAGCATAGGATATGCTTTGGTCTGTCTCCACAAAACACACAAGACCCTTGAGTAGTAAATTTAAAAACACTGTCAGAATAGATAAACAACAAGGTCCTACTGTATAGCACAGAGAACTATCTTCAATATCCTGTAATGAACTGTAATGGAAAATAATATGAAAAAGAATATACGTATATAAATATATATAACTGAATCACTTTGTTGTACACCAGAAACTAATACAACATTGTAAATCAACTATACTTCAATTAAAACACCAAAATAAAACACTCTGCCAAATTGACCTATCTCTGTGGATTGTATGCAGAAGTGCCACATACAGGTGCTCGATGCAACCATACCTGAAGCTAGAAGTCACAATTAGATGAATTCTGAACCTAAATAAGGGCAACATAGTGCTTAATTAAATTGTAAACCCTTTCATATTCCCATCATGAAGTTGTCTCATTTAGAAAATTGTAAAAGAAAATGGAAGTGAAAATAAGAACATCAGAAAAAGGAAAATATTTTTCCAGGTTTTTTTGATACCCAGACTCTGTTTCGGCCAGTAGGAATAAATTAACAATAGGATCTGTTTCTATGTGCAATTTTTATTAACAGAAGATCAGTTAATTCTTGGAATCCCATATAAGTGTTGAACAAATATTTAAAAAATAACAATTTGGGGCTTCCCTGGTGGCACAGTGGTTGAGAGTCTGCCTGCCAGTGCAGGGGACATGGGTTCGAGCCCTGGTCTGGGAAGATCCCACATGCTGCGGAGCGGCTAGGCCCGTGAGCCACGACTACTGAGCCTGCGCGTCTGGAGCCTGTGCTCCGCAACAAGAGAGGCCGCGATAGTGAGAGGCCCGCGCACCGCGATGAAGAGTGGCCCCCGCTTGCCGCAACTGGAGAAGGCCCTCGCACAGAAACGAAGACCCAACACAGCCATAAATAAATAAATTAATTAATAAAAAAAAAAAAAAAAAAAAAAAAAAAATAACAATTTGAAGGGTCACCGACTCATTAATCTGCCAGGTGCTCCCAGTTTCTGTCTAGCCTTGATCCTAGGGGCCAAATCAACTCAAACTTCTCCAGTCTCACTTGGCATTTGGTTTGCTCTCCTGTGAGATGAAGGAATTAATGCAGAAGCTTAACAAATGTTCGTTAACTGAGTACCTTTAAAATCATAGTGAGAGAGTAGCATTGACATATATACACTACCAAATGTAAAATAGATAGCTAGTGGGAAGCAGCTGCATAGCACAGGGAGATCACCTCAGTGCTTTGTGACCACCTAGAGGGGTGGGATAGGGAGGGTGGGAGGGAGATGCAAGAGGGAGAGGATAAGGGGATATATGTATACATTTAGCTGATTCACTTTGTTATACAGCAGAAACTAACACAACACTGTAAAGCAACTATACTCCAATAAAGATGTTAAAGAAAAAATCCTATGAATCTTTGAAGTTCTTCCTTGAAAGAAGTAGAGAATCAGCTGGAAAGCAGAAATCTTTACTATGCAAGGGATTTTGCCATGTCAGTTTTGCTGTGGTAATAAGATTTGACATGAGGAAGTAGTAACTGTTCCATTGTGCTGAATGGAACCTTACCCAGGCTGCCTGGAATCCTCTCTATTACAGCTCATTTTCTTCTACTTCTTACTTAAATCCAGTTCAGCCACCGTATTGGAGGAAAGTTGTGGGTGAGACTAGAGACAGACTGAATAATCAGAGGGGATGCTTCCAGAGGCTACCAATTAGGGTCTCCTTAGGGGGTGGGCAAACCCCATAAAAAGTGTGTGTGAACACACACCCCCAAATACATGCTCACCTTCCACATATATTAACCTCTAACCCCAGGTTTCTCAAATTGGAATGTGCACCCAGATCAACTGGGGGTCCTATAAAAATGCAGATTCTGAGTTAATAGGTCTGGGGTGGGGTCTGAGAGTCTACATTGCTAATAAGCTTCCAAGTGATGCTGACGCAGCTGGTCCTCAGACCACACTTTGAGTAGCAAGGCTCTTATCCCACATTCTCCATCTGACACGTGAATACAGCATTTCTGATGTTAGGGTCTAGGTACAGGGTGAATCAGGGAGATCAGAGTCTAGAAGATGAGACAGATATACAGGCCAGTGTTTACATTATGATGTTATAAGGGTTAGTAAAGGTACATAGGTATGCATAAGTACAGGGGAGAAAGGGACTGAGTAGAGAGGACCAAGACTTGAAAAAAGAAAAGTTCTGGCAGAAATAGATGGATTTCTATCTATGGATTCCCTTAATAGTGTCTAGGAAGGAAATGAGTCTAGTTTGGCAAGACTGTATCTGGCACTTTGGATGGTGACCTCCCTGGGAGCAGTAATATTTTTTACTCTCTTTTTGTATTCTGTCTAGTACAACACTGGCATATAAGTCCCTCATAAATGCTCGTTGACTAAATGAATTACTAAATTACTTAATACATTTCATTTAATTTTTGTTGTAGGAAAATAGACATAAGTTTACCATCTCAACCATTTTAGGTGGACAATTCAGTGGCATTAAGCACATTCACACTGTTGTGCAATCAGCACCAATATCCATCTCCAGAACATTTTCATCATTGCAGCTGACACTGTATATTCATTAACTCTCCATTCCCCACTTCCCCTGGCAACCACCATTCTTCTCTCTGTCTCTACCACTTTGACTACTCTAGGTACCTCATATAAGTAGGATCATAAGATATTGGGTGGGCCAAAAAGTACCTTCAGTTTTTTAAGTAAAAATAAAAGATACATTTTTCATTTTCACCAAGAACTTTATTGAACAACGTATTCACCCTTTTGTTCCACTACCTTCTGCCGTTTTTCAGGCAACTTCATAATTCCATCTTCCCAAAACTTTTTATCTTTTTGAGCAAAGAACTGTTCCAGGTGCCTTTTACAGTATTCCAGAGAATTGAAATTTTTTCCATTAAAAGAGTTTTGTAAAGACCAAAATAAATGGGAATCTAAAGGGGCAATGTCTGGTGAATACGGTGGATGAATCAGAACTCCCCAGCCAAGCTGTAACAGTTTTTGCCTGGTCATCAAAGAAACATGCGGTCTTGGGTTATCATGATGGAATATTATGTGTTTTCTGTTGACAAATTCCGGATGCTTTTCATCAAGTGCTGCTTTCAGTTTGTCTAATTGGGAGCAGTACTTGTTGGAATTAATTGTTTTCCGGAAGGAGCTCATAATAGAGGACTCTCTTCCAATCCCACTGTATACACAACATCACCTTCTTTGGATGAAGACCGGCCTTTGGTGTGGTTTGTGGTGGTTCATTTCACTTGCCCCATAATCTCTTCCGTTCCACATTGTTGTACAGTATCCACTTTTCATCGCCCATCACAATTTGTTTTAAAAACGAAATGTTTTCATTACGTTTCAGTAGAGAATCGCATGTGGAAATATGGTCAAGAAGGTTTCTTTTGCGTAACTTATGTGGAACTCAGACATCAAAGTGATGAACATAACCAAGCTGGTGCAAATGATTTTCAGCGCTTGATTTGGATATTTTGAGTATGTCAGCTGTCTCCCACGTGGTATTGCGTTGATTGTTCTCAATTGTTGTTTTGATTTGATCACTATCAACTTCAATTGGTCCACCCAACCGTGGAACACCGTCCAGTGAGAAATCTCCAGCACAAAACTTTGCAAACCACTTTTGACACATTCAATCAGTCACAGCACCTTCTCCATACACTGCACAAATATTTTTGTGCGTTTCAGTTGTGTTTTACCTTTCTTGAAATAAAGCATAATATGCCGAAAATGTTGCTTTTTTTCTTCCATCTTCAGTATTAAGATGGCTACACAAAAATTCACCAATTTTGATGTCTTTTTTCAAATGCACGCTGATAAGAAAGCTGTCACATACAATCTAACAAAATTGTTTCGAATGAAGTTAAAGACAACTAAGTGCTACTAGGGCCATCTTACAGAAAAAACCGAATGAACATTTTGGCCCACCCAACATTTGTCCTTTTGAGCTGTCTTCTTTCACTGAGCATAATATTGTCAAGGTCCATCCATGTTGAAGCATATGTCAGGAGTTCCTTCCTTTTTAAGGCTAAATAATATTCCATTGTTTGTATATACCACGTTTTGTTATCCATCCACCTGTCGATGGACATGTGGGTTGTTTCCACTTTTTGGCTATTTGTGAATAATTCTGCTGTGAATGCAGGTACACAAACATCTGTAAGAGTACTTGCTTTCAATTTTTGGGGGTAAATACCCAGAAGTGGAATTACTGGGTGGTATGGTAATTTTTAATTTTTTGAGAAAACTCCAAGTCATTTCATTTAATTTAAAAGTTAAAATTTTTAATTAATACAGGAGATAAGCAATTTAAGCATCTAAATTGCTGGGAGAAAGGGGGAGGGACCTTCAAATCTGGTGATTTGTAAAATGGGTTAGCTTGCTGAACCTCCCCTATGAGATGCCGTGAAGGTGCAGCTGGACGACAGGCTACACGTCACACCGTTTTACCTGGGCTGGATGGACCACTTGGCATGGGGACTGTCAGGCCTTTGTTCTCCTTGATCGACCAGCCCAGGCCTTCCAGCAAGTGTCCCTGCCCACCCTGCAGCTGCAGAGAAGAGAGGCCCACTACCTCCCTGTGGGAGAGCCCCGGGAAGGCGAAGCCAGCAAGGGTCCTCATGCCAAAGGCAAGATGTCAGCTGCAACTGGTGACACTGGCGGTAACATTTTCCAGGGAGCCGATCTAACTCCGTCAGAAACAGCCAAACCTCAGGGAGCACAGACTGCCCAAAAGCAGAGCGTTCTGAGGGTGTGGCCAAGGCTAAGGCCTGGGAGGGGCTGGTCTGGCAGCTGGAGGCCATTAAAATGTGGCAAAGGCTCCCTTCTTTGTTCTCAGGATCATTTAAAGTGCTACCAGCCCCTCCGGCAGGGAGTAAATTCCACGACAGGGACTCCAGACCAAATCCTGACTCTCAAACAGAGGATGCCATTTTTAAAAAGCTGTTTATTGAAATAACAGACTTTAAAATAATCATCCATAATCCTACCCTCCCCCACCAGCAAATTCACTGCTTTCATTTTTCCATGTTCTCCTGCATAGCTAACGCAATTTTTATTGCTCGTTTTACTCCGTCTGTCATGCCTAGATGTCTCTTGTTTCCTCCCCACTTCTGAAGGCAGTTCTACCCAAATTATTGTCATTTTCAGGTTTCTTGGGATTGGGGAGAAGGGTGGGTCTCCGTCCTTCTCTCTGTCTTGTGGCTCACTCCCCTCAACACACACACACACACACACACACACACACACACACACACTCCCTCCAACCCTCCAGGTGCCCTCCTTTCTATTGGTGACTCCATGACTCACTCCAGTTTATTGCCCAACTCTTTTGGAAAAGACACTAGTTAGGAATAGAAATGTGCTTTTTCAGGCTCATGCCCGTTCTTTTTTTTTTTTTTTTTAATATTTATTTATGTATTTACGTATTTTGGCTGTGCCGAGTCTCAGTTGCGACACACGGGATCTTCATTGCAGCATGTTTAGCTGCGGCACGCACATGGCGGACTTCTTAGTTGCGGCATGTGAGATCTAGTTTCCCGACCAGGGCTCGAACCTGGGCCCACTGCATTGGGAGTGCGAGTCTTACCCACTGCACCATCAGGGAAGTTCTTGTCTTTTTTTTTTTTTTAATTTACTCATTTAATTTTGGTTGTGTGGGTCTTTGTTGCTTCACGCAGACTTTCTCTGGTTGCGGCGAGCGGGGGCTACTCTTCGTTGTGGTGCTTAGGCTTCTCCTTGCGTTGGTTTCTCTTGTTGTGGAGCACAGGTTCTAGGCACGTGGGCTTCAGTAGCTGTGGCACGTGGGCTCTAGAGCGCAGGCTCAGTAGTTGTGGTGCAGGGGCTTAGTTGCTCCGTGGTATGTGGGATCTTCCCGAAACAGGGATCTAACCCGTGTCCCTGCATTGGCAGGCGGATTCTTAACCACTGCACCACCAGGGAAGTCCCCCACCCCCTGTTCTTGTCTTGAGTCTGCCTAGAGTCGATCATTGCAGAAGGATCGAGTGGATCCAATGCAGTTGAACCACTGGAGACCAGCTCTAGGCTAGCTTCCCTGCTTCGGTATTGTCCATCTTCTTGCCCTGCTCCTGAGTTTTTCTCTCCCTCTATCTCTTTCTTCCTCTCTGCTGATAGCAGCTCTCAGAAACTTCATTTACACTAAGTGACTTAGGAAAGAGTTTCCTAAAGGATTTACTCTATTTGTATACCATCAGAATGCAGTCCATTTTTTTACATCTCTCAACGTTTTAAAACTATGATTTTGGAATTCCTAGCACAGACAGAGTAAGCTTTAAGGATTGTGGCTCTTTCCAGCATCTCTAAATTAGCACCATTCCGGTTCCTGATAGCAGGGCCATGACATGGGACTTGGCTTTCCCCAGCAACTTCTGTTTCCCACCTCCTGTGTCCCTGACTCTGACTTGAAAACTTCCCTCAACTCAGGTGGCCCTGATGATACTCCCTGGTTGCTGTTTCAGCCTTGCTGTACATCTGGATCTCTAGCTGCTGGGGACCGAACTCTAATTCCCAGGTGCTCGCTTGCTTCAGGTGGTCTTTATTCTGATTAAGCCAGCTGTGCTGACTTAGCAGAAAGCAGCCAAAACTTTATCCTCAGAAATGGGCAGGCAGGGGAAGTTAGGACCCAGGACTAGATTAGAACTTTCTCTCCCCCAACTGAGCTAACATTTGCGTGTCCTGGATTCCCATCTTGAAAGGCACTTTTATCATTGATCGGTTTTCTCCTTTTTAATGAAAAGAACTATGGTCTAGATTAAGTTCAGGGACTTGAAAACCAACATTAGAAAGTCTAACAGTGTAACTTTGAAGTCAGAGAGGCCTGTGATTGGATCCTGGCAGTGCCACAGGTTAAATCTGTAAGCTTGAAAAATGTGCTTTTCTCTCAGCCTCAAGTTCTGCATCTGTAAAATGGGGTTCATACTAACTACCCGCTAGGTTGGCCATGATATTAAGTGAGATAATATACATAAATCTCTCAGCACATGAGCTAGGTAGCACACAGTGCTTTACAACTGTATTTTTTAAATTACTTACTAACAATTACTGAACATTTGCTATTTTATTAGTACATTAATTTGTATTAATTAGGATACTTTTGACATCAAATAACAAAAATTGCAAACCGACTGGCTTAAAAATTAAGAAAAAAAGTGTTTTCACATAGCAATATGTCTCCAAGGGGGCGGGGAGGTGTTTCCAGGGTTGATTAGTTCAGTGGATCAACAATGTCACCAAGGACCCAGGTAATTTCCCTCTTTGTCCCTACCATTCTTATCATATTGGCTTTGTCTGCAAGCCAGCTTTTCTCACACCTATAACTTGGCTAACACAACCATCATCACAACCAAGCACAACAGCATCCAAGAAAGAAGACACCATGTGTGCATGTGTTTTGCTTTGTTTTTTTAATAAGAAAAAAGAGACTTTTCCATTTCTGGCCATCAAGCTGTAGCCGATATTGGAATTGCCTTCTGTCATAAACAGCTATCAAACTGGATAAAATATATGAAGAATTCCATCATTGTTCACAGGCAGTGCAGGGTGAGCCCCAAGATAAGGGAAAAAAAATTAGATGAGCCCCACCATTGCTTTGGCTTTCTTCCTGCAGACATTTCTGGATTACAGAGCAGGAAGGGGACCCATGCAGAGCAGGCAGCCACTCTGAGCTTGGGAGACACAATCAAAATTTGGGGATGTGGAGTTTGGAATGGGGGGCAGAGTGCTAGAGAGACTAAAGCTACAGAGAGAAAGAACCCCCTGTGATCTGTTTAAGGGGAAACTTTGAGTCTTTGGTCGAATACTAAGCTGTATAAACTCAAGAGTAAAACTGTACAAGGCTGGACAATAAAACAACTCATGACACTGCACAACTCCCAGTGTTCACACAGGAATGACAGCTGTTTGTATTCAAGCCAGCTAGAATGGAGAGTCTTCTCTGTATACCTGAGCATTTAGTAGAGATTCCAGAAGGGTCATGCCTTAGTAGTAAGGCTAATAGTAAGGCTAAACTAACCCTAAAGGCTACCTGCCTTAGCAAAGGTTAAAAAATCCTCAAAAGAATCAATCTTTGTAAAAATATATGTGTGTGTGTGTGTGTGTGTGTGTGTGTATATATATATACATACATACACACACATGCCTCATGCAATATTTAGGACATACTTGTTCTAAAAAATTGCTCACTGTTTGTCTGAGATTCAAGATTAACTAGGTGTTCTGTGTTTTTATTTGCTAAATCTGGCTGGCAACTCAAGATAAAATGTACATGCATACATCAGAGATATTTCAGGTTAAGTTGCAGACCACTGAAATAAGGCAACTATCACAATAAAGCAAGTCACATGAAATTTTTGTTTCTCAGCCCATATAAAAGTTATGTTTACACTATTCTGTAGTCTGTTAAGTGTGCAGTAATGTCATGTCTAAAAATATATATATACGTAACTTAATTTAAAATGCTTTATTGCTAAAAAATGCTAACTATTATCTGAGTCTTTAGCAAGTTGCAATCTTTTTGCAATAGTAAGACTATTGATCAAAGACTACTGATCACAGATCACTGTAACAAATATAATAATAATGAGAACATTTGAAATATTGTGAGAATTACCAGAGTGTGACACAGAGACACGAAGTGAGAAAATGCTGTTGGAAAAATGGCACCAATACACTTGCTCAATACAGGGTTGCCACAAACCTTCACTATGTAAAAAAATGCAATATCTGTGAAGTGCAGATAAATTGAAGTACAATAAAGTGAGGTATGCCTGTATTGTGGTTATGGAAGGTGTTAATATCAAGGGAAGCTGGATGAATGAGACACAGGAACTCTGTGCTACCTTTGCAACTCTTCTGTAAATCTGAAATTATTTCAAAATAAAAGGCTAAAAAAGGTTATAAAAGACTTTTAATAACATGAGAAAATGTAATGTAAAAAACGCAGGAAACAGAGCTGTGTATTCATTATAATGTTGTTTATGTATTTTTTTAATGAAATTTATCCTTATGGGGTAAAAAACATTGAAAGGAAATATATAAATATTAACAGTGGTTATTGCTGGATAATTATATTCTGTATTGTTTTATTTCCTTTTTTTATACTTTTTAGACTTCCAACTTTTGTATAATAAGCATACGTTACTTCTAAGAATAAAAAAAAGTTCTTAATAGTTAAAAAAAAAAGAATCAAGCTTATCTGAAGGCAATTTAACTGCCTGCTCATATAAAGCCTATCAATCCTTAAAGGAAGATGACAAAATCCAGATACACAACAATATAATGCTCACAATGCCTAGTATCCAAGTGCTACTGAACATGCAAAGAAGCAGAGAAATGTGTCTCTTAACCAGAAGAAAAAACAGTCTGTAGAAACAGATTAAAAATGACATCAAGGAGGAATTTTCAAAAAAGGAATTTTAGGGAATTCCCTGGTGGTCCAGTGGTTAGGACTCCATGCTTTCACTGCTGGGGCCCGGGTTCAGTCCCTGGTCAGGGAACTAAGATCTTGCAAGCTATGTGGCGTGGCCAAAAGAAAAAACAAACAAACAAAAATTTAAACAGCTATTATAAATATGTCGAAGAATTCAAGGTAGAACATGAAGATAATGAAGCAATAAATGGAAACTGCAAAAATAATGAAAAGAAACCTCTAGAGCTGAAAATACAATATCTGAAATGAAAAATTTGCTGGATGGGCTTACCAGCATAATCAATACAGCAAAAGAAATGATCAATGAACTTGAAGACATAGCAATAAAAGCTATCCAAATTGAAGCACAGACAGGACAATGTTTTTCAAACCATGGGCAGAGCCACAGTGACCTATGGGGTAATATCGTGACTAACATACATATAATTGGAGTTCAGAAAGACAAAAAGGGTAGCAGGGGGCTTCCCTGGCGGCACAGTGGTTAAGAATCCGCCTGCCAAGGCAGGGACCACGGGTTCGAGCCCTGGTCCGGGAAGATCCCACATGCCGCGGAGCAACTAACCCCGTGAGCCACAACTACTGAGCCCACGTGCCACAGCTACCGAGGCCCACGCACCTAGAGCCCGTGCTCCTCAACAAGAGAAGCCACCACAATGAGAAGCCCAGACACCGCAACGAAGAGTAGCCCCCGCTTGCTGCAACTAGAGAAAGCCCGCACACAGCAACGAAGAACCAACGCAACCAAATGTAAAAAATAAATACATTAAAAAACAAACACTAGGGCTTCCCTGGAGGCGCAGTGGTTGAGAATCTGCCTGCCAATGCAGGGGACACGGGTTCAAGCCCTGGTCTGGGAAGATCCCACATGCCGTGGAGCAACTAGGCCCGTGAGCCACAACTACTGAGCCTGCGCGTCTGGAGCCTGTGCTCCGCAACAAGAGAGGCCGCGATAATAAGATGCCCGCGCACTGGGATGAAGAGTGGCCCCCGCTTGCCGCAACTAGAGAAAGCCCTCGCACAGAAACGAAGACCCAACACAGCCAAAAATAAATAAATAAATAAACAAATAAATAATTTTTAAAAAATTAAAAAAAAAAAAAAAAGGGTAGCAGGGGCAAAAAATACATTTTAAAAAATAGTGGCCAAATTTTTTCAAAATTTGATGAAAACTATAAGCCACGGATCTTAAAAATTTTAATAAACCCAAGAGAGGATAAATACAAAGAAAATCTCAGCAAAACACAACTTAATAAAATTTTTGAAAACCAATGATAACGAGGAAATCTTTAAAGTAGCCACAGAAAGATATACATAGTATACAGGAAAACAAAAATAAGGCTGACAAGGCTGACTTCTTGTCAAGGAAGCCAGAAAACAATGAATGACATCTTTAAAGTGCTGAAAGAAAATGAAAACTTACAATCTAGAATTCTACATCCAGGAGAAATTGTTCCTTCAAAAAATGAAGACAAAATAAAGACATTTTCAGGCAAACAAAAGCTGGAGAATTTATCACCTGCAGTAGTACACTTACAAGAAATATTAAGGAAGTTTTTCAAGTGGAAGGAAAACAATACCAGATGGAAATTGGGAACCACACAAGGAAATGAAGAGCTCTGGAAATGTAGGCATGTGGATTAATATGAGACATTTTTCCTTATTTTTAAATTACTTTAAAAGGTAATTGATTGTGTAACCCAAAAATAACAATAATGTAGTCTGAGATTTATAACAAATGTAGAAGAAAATTAATGAAAACAATAGCACAAGGGAGGAGAAAGGGAAATGGAAGTAATGTTGTAACCTCTTCTGTTTATATGAGGTAGGCTGTGACAAGTTAAAGATGCAGACTGTAAACAGAGAAACCACTTTTAAAAAGAATAGCAAAGAGGTATACCTAAAAGCCAAAAGAAGAGATAAAATGGAATACTTAAAAACAAAATAAAACTCAATCCAAATAAAGGCAGGAAAAGAAAAGACCAGTTGAGATGAATAGAAAACAAACAGGATCATAGAATTAAACTCAACCATATTGAAGTTGCATTAAATGTAAATGTTTCAAACAATCCAATTACAAGGCAGAGATTGTCAGGACAGATTAAAAAGCACAACCCAACTAGAGACAATCTACTAAAATTGCACTTTAAGTAAAAAGTCACAGATAGGTAAAGGTAAGATGTGAAAAAGATATACCATGCAAACATGAATCTGAAAAAAATATCTGCAAAACATGTATCTGGTAAAGGACTTGTTTTCAAAACATATATTGAACTTCTATAAGCTATTCATAAGAAGAGAAACAACCCAATTAAAAATGGGCAAACCATTTGAATAGACACTTCACCAAAGAAGATATTCAGATGGCAAATAAACACGTGAAAAGATACTCCACATGATTAGTCAGTAGAGATATGCAGATTAAAACCCCATTAAAATTATACTACAGACCCACTAGGATAGCTTAAGTTATAAATGTCTGACAATACCAAGTGTTGACAAGGGTGTAGAAGAACTGAAACTCTCATATGTTTCTGGTAAGAATGCTAAATAATATATTCCAAAATGTTATCTGGAAAACAGTTTGGCAGTGCTTTATAAATTTAAACATAAACCTAGCATATGATCCAATAATACTACTCCCAGGCATTTTCCCAAGAGAAAAAAATGTATGTCCACATAAATACTTGCTTGCAAATGTTCATAGTACCTATATTCATAATAGACAAAAACGGAAAAGAACACAGGTGTGCATCAACTGATGAATGGATGACAAATTGTGTTATACCTATAATGGAATACTGCTCAGCAATAAAAATTTATGAACTGCTGATACATATAATAACATGGATGAATCTCAGAAGCATTATGTTATGTGAAAGAATCCAGACATACAAGACTATATCTGTATGATTCAATTTATATGACATTTTAGAGAAGGCAAAACTATAGTGATAGAAACCAGATCAGTGTTTGCCAGGGACAGGGTGTAGAGGGAGGAGACTGACCTCAAAGGAGCATGGGAAACTTTTGGGGAGATAGAAATATTTTTTATTATGATTGTGGTGGTTGTGATTATATGACTGTCTAGATTAGTAAAAACTCATCAAACTGTATATTTAAATTGGTGAATTTTATTATATGTAAATAACACCTCAATAAAGCTTAAAAGTAATAATAAAAACAAAATTAAAACAAAACAGAAACCCAGTAATGGTAAGAAAGCTAGAGTAGCTATATTTATATAAGAAAAAGAAGACCTTTCCAAGAACCCCTCCCAGAAGACCTCCTTTAACCTCTCATTGGCCAGAATTTGCTCACGTGTTCATGCTTAAACTAGTCACTGACAAGGGAATAGAATTTATGAAGCTTAGCCTGGGAGCTTTAGAGAGCTCATGTTGTGGAGCGATCAGGAATTACCTGCTGGGCCAGGGGATGGGGGCAGTCTCCCTTGAGCTATATGGTTCAATAGAAGTGGGTGGACTTCTCAGCAACAGTGAAGTTCTGTTAGAAAAGAGGAAGGAAGGTATATTACTTAGAGTAACTGTAGCAGCTGTAACAAGTAAGCCCTCACATTTCAGTGACTGAACACCTTCCTAGCTAATTTCTCCCTAGCATGACAGGACAAGGCAGGTGTTCCTGGTTGCGGGCAGCTTTCCTTCATGTAGAGATTCAGGGACTCATGTTTCTTCCCCATCTTGTGGCTCTGTCACCTTAGGTGTCTGCTTCCACCTAGCAGATGGGGGAAAGAGACTATAAAGAAGCCATAGAACTACTTCTTAACCTGCTCCCCTCAAAGTTACACATGGAATTTCTGCTCATACTCACTCACACCTAGATGGAAAGGGAGTGGAAATACAGTTCCTGGCAGGAGAGTTGATTCTCAGTGATAACTCCACACTGTGGAATGGGACACACATTCTGGTGGCAGCTGGGTGTCTGTCATGGTGGAGGTAGACGTGGGGGCACTCACCGTTGAGTGACAAACCAACAGCTTCTACCACAGAAATGTGTAATTTACCATTGCTCAGTTATCCCGCAAACAATAGTATTTTTGTCCCTACTTTACCGATGTGGAAAAAGACCCAGAGAGTTTAAATAACTTGGGTCAGGTCAGAGAGCTTTTGTCAGTGGCAGAGCCTGAATGTTTACGTATGTTGTGTGACTCCAGTTCAGGTCTCTTAATTTTTATCGTACATCGCCTGAAGAAAAACAGCACCTTTCCTTTCTTCATCATTTGCTTTTTGGTGCTTCTGGCTTAGATGAGTGTCCAAAGGAAAACTTTTAAGAATGGGCCACACAGATGAGGAGCAGGTGTCTGCCTTACACTCACCAAGTTCTTTTTTGTTTTTGTTACAGTGTCATGGACCATGGAAATGCTACACCAGCCCCTCTTTTCTAGAGTAATGTTGACCCATGTCTGGGCAAATAAAAGTTTAGTACGAGTAGGTCTGTTCACATAAATCCTAACTCTCTTATTTGGCAGGAATGACTAGTTCTCACGACTCACATGACAACCCCCTTCCCCACAAAATAACGTGTTTCAGGTTTTTTTTGTTTTGTTTTTAATACTAGCATGCAGTGAGAAGTGGTCAAATCTTATTTTTCTTGTTTTCATCATAATCTTTGACCACCTCTGGCATTCTGTATATCAAACATGTGCCCAAGACAGCAACAGAAGGATGGTCTAGAGGTAGGAAGGGAGCATGGGCAAAGGCAAGGGCTGGCAGAAGCCTTTTCCAATTTATTAAGATAGTACTACCATTCACACCTCATTTTTTATTAAAAACAAACACAACATTCTTCCTATAGCTGCCACTGTCAGATGAACAGCCTGGTGGAAGAAAATGCTAAATGAGTTCCTTCTGATTCAAAGTCCTTGGTACATTACCTGAAAATGTGTTTACAGAGGATGAATTTCTTCTCCTAGAAGAGAGAGCCTCACTCGAGCCATTCACCTCTTTAATCAGATCTCAAGAACGTTCCAAGTAAATTTATTTTAAGCAATTTCCTCCTGGAAACCCAGAACAGAGGTGGTCATACCCTCCATTTGAAGTGCTAATAATTCACACTGTAACTCCAGTCGGCTCCCTCGTCTGCATTTGGCATACTTGGTGAACTCATTTTAACACTCCATAATCACTTTAATATACTGTGATATCGTGGACAAGTTACTTGGGCTCTCTGGGCCTCAGATGCCTCATCTGTAAAATGAGGGGGTTAGAGTAGATAGTGGTTTTGGATTATTTTTTCCTCAAATAAAATTTTATGTGGCACTCCAGTAGATAAGGGAGAAAATTACACTAACATTAGTTGGAGCGGAAGCATTTACTAAGCAGGCCTGCTATGTGTCGAACACCGTGCTGGGTGCTGGGTGAGTGGAACACAGCTTCTACTCTCATTCTGGTGGGGGAGACAGATGTAAATACAGGACAGTTGTGCAACTATAAGACCCATGCATTAAATACAGAGCTAGAGATATGCACAAGGCATGGTGGAGACAGCAGCCTAGGGAAACAGGGAGGGCTATAGCCATAGTAGATGCCCCGAGGCACAGCCCTGGGCCCCTCCCATGGTTTCCACGCAGCCAAGGGGGACAGTTCAGTGCATGCTGCCAGTGGCCCAGCCCAAGCACACCCGTGTCTCTCCACCTGCCTGCATCAGGACTCTGGGCCCAGAAGCTGCAGACAGAGGCGTGGAGGAGTTAATGTCACTGGGGGCCAACCTCAGCTGTTGAGACATGACAATCAGAGGGTCAATGCCTGAGCCTTCCATTCCTGGGGGACAGTTCTGAGGCACATGGGACACAGATGGCCCCCTGGAGAACACACTCTTTATTCTCTCTCTTTCCTTCCCCGACTTGCCCCCCTGCTCCCTCGGTACTGCTTTCTGAGATCACTTGCCAAATCAGCCGCTCACACCCAAGTCAGGGTCTCAGGTTTTGCTTTCAAGGGAACCTAACCTAAGGGGTGGCGACATGGAGCAGTGTGAGAGGCAGTGCAGAGGGAGGGCAGGATGGCAGCAGACGCTAAGAAGTGAGAAGCAGTAGAGTGGTTCAGGCCTGGCAGGACCGTCACACTGAGCTTGAGCTGTTGCCTGCATAGAATCTGGGGTCGGTTACCATCCATCTGCCCAGGACACTCTCAGACCACTCCAACCCTCCCACCCTTGTGTGCTTGGAGAGAGCGAGCCCTTTCTCATATTTGCTAATCAGCGCAGACGAAGGAACAGCACACTTTTCAAGGGTTAGCGGAGGAGAGGCCGCTGCCTGCTGCTCTTGGAAACGATGTGCTTTCTCAGGAGCTCCGAAGACTCTGATGGGTTTCAGTGCCCTCTTCATCCCACCAGTTCTCAAGTTCAAGGGTGGCTGACACAGGCGAATCACCTTCCGGCCTTTCCCTGGAAGCAGAGTTCGTTTCTTGTGATTATTACCTCATTGTATTTAATCTGCAAATGAGGAGTTAGAATTTAAAATGTCTCTTGAAGGGCAGGAGGTGTAGAATAGAATTTTACAGTAGGGAGGATAGGAAACTGCTTCCTACGTTGTGTCACTGCCTGAACATAATAAAAGAAATGCAAATGAAAAAAGATAAAGTGAGGGAAAGGGAAAATTATAGTGGCAAGGGAAGGAGGAGCTGGAAGTGAGGTAATTCAAAATTTATGCTGGAAGTCCTATTCCTTTCTGCTAGAGGAAGGCCACAGATTTGACCATAAGCTTTCTAACCACTAACATGCAAAGGAAAACTGCCAGTTATAATATTTACAAAGTCCATAAGGTAAAAAGAAACCAGTTGCTAAGGAAAAGCACAACTCTTTGTAGTACTGAGACCAGAGTAAAATTTCTCCCTGGGTCCTAAGTAGAGAGGCTGTTGCCTGATGTGATGAAGAGGGTCTGTAAACCTGTCCTTAGGACTGTTCCTTAGGACATCCCTCAGTACAGACTGATGGCACATCATGACAAAATGCAATTCAGTGAAAGCAACTTTATGGGGGTGTCGATAGGATATAGCCAGATATCAAGCTCACTGATGGTCTACTTAGTTCATAATTCAGGGGTAGATCTCAGGGTACCTAAAGGAACGTACCCACTGCATTGATGCCGGTAACCTTCCATAAATACTGCTCTAGCCATCAATCAGCCCACCTGGGGCAGGTCTGACATCCTCCTGTGAGAGGCTGGGGCCCCACGAGCACATCCACCGTGGCTGGGAAGCAGACCGCCAGGGTTTTCGTGGGCAGGCCGCCAAGATTCTCTTCAGAAAGTAACTTTGCATTCTTTCTAACTTAGAGGACATGGGTGATCCAGGCCAGCCGCAGAGGCTTTATGTCATAAAGCATGGATACAACAATTTTAGGCCAGAAAGCATTACTGAAGCAGGGGCTACAAACCGGCTTCTGCCCCAGGGAAAGGAAAGCCATTCAGTAAAGTATCCCTAAAGTGGCTGGCTTGCAAAATGCCACTGCCCACTTACCTTCCAGGAGAGACAAAGTTGCAAAAATGTGTCTCTCTGCTCAGTGACTTGCTGAGGGCGATTATGAGCTACAAAATGGATAAAAACAGGGAGATATCTACCAAAAACGGTAGCTTGGTTTTGCAATCATTCATCTGAGTCCCCAGCAGTAGAGTAGGTAGGTAGCAGGGGTATTAATCCTAGTTTTCCATACAGCTTTGACATCTGACCGTGCCCTGTTCTCTAATGCTGCAAGGGCACACACCAGCCCAGCCCAAAGGGGTGGAAGTTCAAGAAAAGGAAACAGCAGGGACAAAGACTTAACTTTGGAAGAGGAACTAGAAAAGAGAGTTGCCTGGATTTAGATAAATCACACAGTCTTGAGGTTGGAAAGGACGGCCTTTGAAGGCAGCTAGTCTAGCGCCCCACCCAATACAGTAATTGCCCCGTGGCCCCCCTTACAGGTAGGCATGTAACCTTTCACTGAATGCTTTTTAGAGAGGAGAGGATAACACCAAATAACATAGCTCCTCTCATCACTGATGACTAACTGGTAATGACAAATGAGGCCAATTCAGTCTCTTAGCAACTTTTACCCAGTGACTCAACATAACACCCGAAGCAAGTCTATTCCTCCTTTGAAACGCAAAACTTCACCATAATCTGAAGATAACTGCTCAGAGCTCCCTGTTGTCTTCTCCAAGTCTTCCAGAAGAACCTATTTCCATATAAGGTAACTCCCCTCTGGATGAGGGTTGCCAGACTTAGCAAATAAAAATGTAGAATGTCCAGCTGAATTTGTGTTTCAGATAAACAAGGAATACTTTTTCAGTTTAAGTATGCTTCATATGATATTTGGGACATATTTATACTGAAAAAGTATTCTTTGTTTATCTGAAACTCAGATTCAACTGGGCATCTTGTATTTTAGCTAGCCGCTCTACTCTGGGTGCATTTTAGTTTGCAAGTGTTTTTAAAATGTAGTGCCTAGAACTTAAGGCATTGTTCCATTTGAACCCTCAAGCAGAGCTCAAGTTGGGTGAGAAAGGCTGGTGGAGGAATGGTGAGGGGAAGGAATGGGGACACTCCCACCCCCACCCATGCTTCTGCGTGAAGACCTGGGTAAAGTACCTTCCAGGGAAGGCAGAAAGCCCCCTCCCCGGCACACCAGCTCAGGGCCAGGGCACAAGTTCAGGCCAGGTGGGCACCCTTGGGTACCATCACATTCGGCAGCCCTAGCTTTCGGTAAATCATCTCCCCCAACATCCCGAGCTCCCTCTAACTATTTCCAACTTCTGCGATGTGGCTGCACTTCCTTCTTGTATTGGACTCTGCTGTCTCTATTCATTGTCGGAGGTATTCTCAGCCCGGATGATAGTATTTTGGCACAATACTACACACAATAACCGGTGCCTCTCTAATCTACTTACCTCCCTTTCAATTTCCTTTGCTCTTCTGGCATCAATCTTCTCCCCTTCCTTTACAGCATTCCAGGTCTTTTGATACATTTAACTAGATTATAAACTCCTCTAGGGCAAGGGCTATGCATACGCTTAATATAGTCATAATGCCTCACTTTTGTAGAAAGCTTTTATTGCAAAAGCCTTGTCTCATTCCATTTTCTTATTTTTCTTCTCACATTTTCACCCCAGTGTCCCTGCAGGAGTAAATGCTTGGAAGTCACTTCTGGCCAGGAATCAAGGGCAGTTCCAGGCATCTCAGGACACTTTCCTCACTATCTCCCATTTTGGTCTTTGAGGCCAGAGGTCACAGAGCACAGCCCTGGGCAGGACCATGCTTAACCCATTTCAAACAGATAAGGCCCCTTACTGTTTTTGAAGCTTGTCAGATGGGCATTCCACAACTTCCCTCACGGCCTCACCAGCACCGAATGACTCTCACTCATCAGGAAATGAAGGCTTCCTCTCACCACCCCTCCCTTTTTAACTCTTAATTCCATTCTCTAATTCCATGATTAAATCTTAAATTTCTTTTTGAAATTTAGTAATTACTTAGTAATTACTTTTAGTAATCCCCTGTTTAACTTCAATAGGGGAAATAGACACCTGGAAACAATTCAAGGACAGTTTAATGAAATTGATTAGTGTAATGAAATGTTGCCATTGAACACACGCCTTTGCTGGCCATTCTGCTAAAGTAGCATCCAGGTCATCTGGAGAGACAGAGAGAGAGACAGAAAGAGAGAGACAGAGAGGGAGTATGGGCTGGTGGAGGTGGCAAAGCTAACACACAAGGTCTGGGTGAATCTTAGGATAATCAGCAAAATCGGCAAATTCATTCCATGGGACCTTTTAACATTTCCATGTTCAACTTTAAACAATGTGATTTTACTGATCTCAGCAGGAAAACCTGTTAGGAGTGAGGCTGTGGGACCCTCATGGAGTTTTCAGGGGTAATGTCTGCAGACAGATCTGTGTAATCAAGAGACAGTAATGGCTGGCTGTTGTGACCAGAGCCTCTGAGGGTCTCTGTGATCTGGCAGGAAACTCATGGAGGCGGGACTCACCTCCTTGGGGATGGGTGTGGGTCAGAGTTGCTGGAGAGTGAGCCTTCCTGCCCCAGGCAAGCCTACAGACTAAGCAAACTGAGAACAGTTCGTTGGGGCAGAAGCCTTACCTGTATAGGGGGTTACTCACTCTGGCAAATAAATATCTTTCATAATAAAAGCATCATCAGATTCCAGAGTCATGACTTAACAAACTGTGCTGGTCTGCTTCAGGTGCTATGTTCCTTTAGTTCGAAACATATTTTATCCTTTGGTAGTCAGGGCTATGCAAAGGATGTGGTGTTATGACCAAGCATCTGGAGTTATTAATTTAGCCTCATTTTCTGCTACAACAACAGCTGTCTTGAGCTGACTTTCATGACACAGTTAACTGCCCACCACCAACAGGCCACCCATTTTTAGTCCTCAGTCTACTGGCCCTGCCTGGACAGCCTTATTTCTTCTTTCCATTTCAACTAACCACTGTTGTTTCCATGATTGTAAGATGCACCATTAATTTAATAACATCTAGGTGTGGGGAAGGGAGGGGAGAAAAATCACTGTCACATTAAATATACAACATCTATTGTAAGATCACCCCCTCCACCTCACAGCTAAAGACCTGCTGATCATTCAAGACTTGGTTCACAGTCATCCCCTCTGAGCTTTTTTGGACAAGCTTCCCCAGGACTGACCACTCCCTTGTGTCACAACTGCACCTTGCAATGCTGTCACACCTACTAAGTCAGGATGCACAGACTGTAAGCACCTCAAGGGCAGGAACTGTTATATTTACCCATGTATTCCCAGGCTCTAGCCCAGTGCCTAGCATTAATTCATTCTACAAATATTTACTAAAGACCTACCATATGCCAGGCACATGCCCAGACTTGCACTTTGTTTGTTAAACAAAAGAGTTTTTAGCAAACATCGACCCTGCAGTGACGTGAGAGATATAAAATGAGCATGTGACAGTCTCTTCGGCCCTTCCATTATTAGACAGAGATGGGAGCAATGTGTATGTTGTCAGCTTGGGCTGATATAACAAATATCATAAACTGGGTGGCTTAAAACAACAGACATTTATGTCTCACAGTTCTGGAGGCCGTGAAGGCCAAGATCAAGGTGCTGGTCCATTTAGTACCCGGTGAAGGCTTCTCTTCCTAGTTTGCAGACAGATGCCCTCTTGCTATATCATCACGTGGCATAGATATAATCACTCTCGTGTCTTCTTATAAGGGCACTAATCCCATGCATGAGGGCTCCATCCTCAGGACCTAATTACTCCCCATAGTCCCCACTTCCAAATACCATTGGGGATTAGGGCTTCAATATATGAATTTGGGGGGGCCACAGACATTCGGTCCATAGCATGTGCTAAACCAATTGTGACCAAGTGCCAGAATGTGTGCTTCAGACATTAAGCACTGTGTGTAGTTAAGAAAGGGAAAGATATGAGCTTCTGGAGAAGCCAGGCCTTACTCTTCTCTGTAGTTCCAGCATCTCCCAAGGCCTAATATTAGGCTTGCATTTAAGGTTGATTGAATTAAATTGAAAAATTTGCCAGAGAAATTCTAGAGGATTCTATGGGATGGGAAATGGAAAGGAATTGTAGGGTGGGTAAATGGCATGAAGAAAGGCTTGGTGACAAAAATGAATTGAAAAAAAATTTTTTTGGATTTCCCTGGTGGCGCAGCGGTTAAGAATCCGCAGCAGTTAAGAATCTGCCTGCCAATGCAGGGGACATGGGTTCAATCCCTGGTCCGGGAAGATCCCACATGCCACAGAGCAACTGGGCCCGTGTGCCACAACTACTGAGCCTGGACTCTAGAGCCCGAGAACCACAACTACTGAGCCTGCATGCCACAACTACTGAAGCCCATGCGCCTAGAGCTGGTGCTCCGCAAAAGAAGCCACCGCAATGAGAAGCCCGCGCACCGCAACGAAGAGTAGCCCCCACTCGCTGCAACTAGAGAAAGCCTGCGTGCAGCAACGAAGACCCAATGCAGCCCCCACAACAAAAATAAATAAATAAATAAATAATAAAAATTTTTTATCGTGTTAAAATATATATAACATAGAATCTACCATTTTGACTGTTTTTAAAGTGTACAGTTCAATGGCGTTAAGTACATTCACATTATTGCCCCATCAGGTATAAATTTTTAAGTCTCTCGCAGAAGGGTTCATACCTGGCTAAATTTAGGCACTTTTGTTAGTGGAAATAAGAAACCCTTGTTAGTGGAAATAATGATTATCAGAGTAAAAGCAATGTTCCTCTCCCCAATTGGGGCAGTTTCCCATTAACATCTGTGATTTGTTTTGCATATATTAATGAAAGGCTGTGGTATTCGGGGGCTGGGGCACCAGTTCTGCTCCCTGTATGTTTGAATTATCCTTGTGAAGTTTTAAACAATGAACACTAATTTTTTCCCCCCAATACTAGGCCTTTTGTATTCAAATCAAAAGCACAAAGCCCCATTATGGGGGGGAAAAAAGAATCTTTATTGGCAACCAGTTGCGTCCACTTAAAGCAATAAATAAAAAGTCTAAACAGTACATTCCACATGAAGTACTGTAGCTATTAATACACTTGGGTTCCCAGGGTCTGCCCCCTCCCCCCATGGGTCTATTTGTGGGGAGTGTTCATCAGTGCCATAGGCACCCCTGAGAAGGAAGGAGGTGGGCGAGGAGAGGCGAGGCAGGCCCACCCAACCTCAGGGCAGTGAGCAGAGCCTGTGACATCTGGGTTCTGGTCTTGACACTTTGCTGTGAATCCCAGGGCAAGGCACCGAACACTTAATAAGGCCTCTGCACCTTGGAGGCTAGAACCCCGGGTCTTTAAAATCCTTTCCTCTCAGGACTTCCCTGGTGGCGCAGGGGTTAAGACTCCGCACTCCCGATGCAGGGGACCCAGGTTCAGTCCCTGGTGAGGGAACTAGATCCCACATGCATGCCTCAACTAAGGAGCCTGCCTGCTGCAGCTAAGACCTGGTGCAACCAAATAAATAACTAAAGAAATATTTAAAAACAAACAAAAAAAGTCCTTTCATCTCTTTCAGTCATATCTGAATAATATTTAGCCAGGTCCAAGCGGCTGGTTGGTGAGGTGCTTAGTTCAGGACAAGTGGGTGAAGGTGCGGGGAGTTAGCTGAGGGAATTGGAGCCCCCCATGGGTGACTCCAGAGTGGTGGAACGCGGGGTGGCTCGGAATGGAGCTCAAGCGATGGGATTTCCAGACGAGTCTTTCCAAGGCCAACTTTTAAAGGTCGGAGGAAAGTTTGTCGCGGGGCGGGGGCCCCGAGGGGGGAGCTGGGTGGGCTTCGACGCCTCCTCCCCTTTAAGCGGGTGGCCCCGGCCCTGCCTCTGTTACCTGGAGAGGGGAGGGGCTTGGGAAAGTTTGTGTTTGTTGCTGGCAAAGCGCCGGATGGGAGGCGCGGGCGGGCGAGCGCTGCGGTTCCTCCCTCCTGCTTTCGGGAAGCGGTCGGGGCTACACGCTCGGCTCGGCGGGGCGGCCCTGGCGCCCGGCTCCCGGTGCCCGGCCGGCTGGAGGAGGAGGGCGGAGGCGGACGGGCGGGAGCGGAGCGAGGGGCGCACGTCCGCCCCAGCGCTGGGATTTCTCGGCTTGCGAGGAGAGCGGAGCAGGCGCGCGGCCCAGGCGGAGGAGCGCTGACTCTGGAGCAGCCGGAGCTGGAGGAGGAGGAGGAGGAGAGGCGGCGGGGAAGGAGGAGGAGGAGAGGCGGCGGGAAAGGAGGAGGAGGAGGAGAGTCGCTCCCGCCCGGCGAGCATGGGGCGCCTGGCGCCGAGGCCTCTGCTGCTGGCGCTCCTGTCGCTGGGTGAGTGCGCGCGGGGCCCGGCGGGGCGCGGGGGGCTCGGCCAGGCGCGGGGGGACCGGTGGGGCGCGGCTGCCGCGCGCGGCCTGGGGCGCCGACGGTGCCGGGGCCACTCCCGGGAGACCGGGCCGGGGTCCGCGGGCGGCGGGGCCCGGCGGGGAGCGGGCGCGAATCGCGCGGGGTGCGAGTCGCCGTGCTCCAGGCCGAGCCTCGCCCGCACATGTGCGGGGGGGAGTGGCCCCAGGCCGGCTTCCCCGGGCCCTCCCTACCTGTTAGCCGCCCGCGGCCGGCTCACCTTGAACTCCCGGCCCGGAAGGTGCCTGCGGTCCCGGCCCGCGTCCCCAGCTCGGGAGCGGAAATCCGCGGCTTTGATCTGCCCCGCCATGGCCGAGACCGGCCGAACCGCGCTCCACACACACTCCCCCGCGCCGGGCTGCCTTTCCAGGGAAGCGAGAGGATCCGCCAACTTCCTTCTACGAAGGTCACCGGGTGGCCCCGACCGCTACAGTAAAAATCGGTGTGCGGGTCCCTCTGTCATGTTAGTTGTGGCTAGCTCTTCTGCCTTAGTCTTCTTCTTCAGCTCCTCTGAAGCTGCCTCGCTGCATATTTGCACACAAAGACCTGGGAGCCTTGGCTTCTTCAACTTTTCCTACCTGTTACTTTTTCTCCCTTACTGTCCCCTGTGTTCCACCCTCTCTCAACCTTGGTGCCTCTTGATTATTTGGCCCAGCGCCCTCCCCCAACCCAAGGAATCTTTGGTGTGATTTTTTTTTTTCCCCTCTCCATCTTCCATTCACCCATATACACAGACACCATCTTCACATCGTATAATATGGTTATATTAATATAACCAAATGGTTATCAGCCACAGAAATAATCTGCTGATTAAGTGCCCACCATGGATCCGGAAGGCTGACTCTTAAAAGCTTTGCTATCCCTGAAGCCCTTTGGTCAGTGTCAACCAGAACAGAAGGAATTCTGTGATCTGACCAGGGGTTCTCTTCCACACCCCTAGAGAAGGCAGAGCTGAATCTTTTATAAAGCACATGGTGTGTGGTGTCTGTCCCAGCTGCACCCAGGGTAAATGACTACTCTGCACTTACGGTCAGAGGGTCCCAGTGGAGACCTTCCACCGCCACTCCCGTCCAGCTGGCACCAGGCTCCACACTGTCCCAACTCCCATGACTCCTGCTGCTGGGGGGTGGGGGGCAGGCTTTCTAGCTGCTACTGTGTTCTTTTCCTTCATGTCTGAGGGGTTTAATGGAACTCCCTCCCTAAAAGAGCTCACCCAGCCACATTGCTTTAGCTGCTACCAGGTGCAGAAAGCTTCCAGATCTTTCACCTAATTTTGTAGCATCTCTCTTGTGGTCTGGGATCCTAGTGCTTTTATCCTCTTCCTTTCACTCTGGGACCTTTGTAAGTTTTCCGTTCGTTGTACACTGCTGGTGATAGTCCACACCCATTACATAATTGGCTGATGTGTCTGGGTCAAGCAGGGCCACGGCCACTGGTTGCACAGATCGTGCACTGAATGCACAACTCTAGGAGCTGCTGTTCCCTTCGTCCTCTGTGTGAATGACCATCCCAAAAGTTGTGCAATTCACAACCCTTGTACTAGTTAAGAGGGTGAGGCCAGGTAGAAATTTGAAAAGAATGTCCGTGAGTAACTGCTGAGGGAGAAAAAGGGAGAGGGGGCAAAGAGAGACCAGCAACAGCAAAAATAGAAGTGGGGAAAGTATAGCCTGGGGATGTCTTGGAGGTATTCCAGTATATCCTGCCCTGGCTGGACATCTCATGTCAACTACACACAGGCAGTGCGTGTGGTGTCACCAGCCAGTGCCTTGTCCCCGGACAGGCCCTGAACTTCATGTTCACCTGCTAACTTACCGTACCGAATCTCCCTTGGTGTGGCTTCCGTGTGACCTCCAGGAGGCCCTCCCTGTCGTGCTACTCTAGCACTGTACTGATTCCTGAAACCCAATATGTTGATTATGCTAGATCATCTTTCCTCTTGTATTGCAACCTGGGCATAATCTTGCTGTCACTCTCTTTGACCTCTACGTTCACACTGTCGCCCAACTCTGTTCCTTTTCCCATAGTGCAGACTCGAGCGTCTTCCCTGTCCTTCCTGTATCTAAAGTTACTGTCCTAGCTCGGGTTCTGACAGCTCCCCACACAGATCTGACATCTACCTGTTTGACTTTTTCCTCCAGCCTCCCTTCTAAGTTCATCATTTTCCTGAAGGCTCGTTTCTGGAGGTCCCACCTTAGCTCATTAGTCCCTTATGATTTTCTTCTGAGGATGTTCTGCCCCGTGTATTCTCTCCCCTCCAGTCTTCTGTCTGATTCAGATGCTTCATTCTAAGGAACCTGTTTGCTATCCTTTACATAGAATGTATGTGAACCTTCTGGCCTTTCCATTTCCCATGACCTGGGAATGCCTCTCCTGCTTCTCTTCTCTTACCTGTGTATTTCCTTTTCCCCCTAAAACTACTTCCTCCATAAAGCTTCCCTAAATGAGTGTACCTATCACAATCACAACAGAACCCACTCAGCTTCATAAAACAGGTTTTCACTTCCATTGCCTATGTCTGACTCATCTCATCCATCCATTTAATACAGCATTTCTTGAATGCCCAATGTGTCTGTAAGAGTGTCCCAGACAAATGATCAAGACACAGTGTCTCACTGAGTGGTCAGTGGGGGTGGGCAGACAGTTAATAAAACAGCCAACTACAAGCCAGAATGAAATACCTGACATAGAAACCAAGTGCTGGTAGGAAGCAAGGAAGAGGATGATTAATTTTGACTTGGGGTTGGGGTTGATTTTGCTGAAGAGGTGACATTTGAGCTGAGTCTTGAGGATAATTAGTATTTTGAAAGAAAGGATGGAAGAGCCTTCCAGGCTCTGGGGAAAGGCATCCAGTGTGGATGAGTGAAAGTGCATGGTACATTCAGAAAGGGCATGTAAGTTCCATGTAACTGAAGGTGGGAGGAGGAATACTAGGAGGGCAAACGAAAAGTGGATCTGGGATGGATTCTGAAGGCTATTCCTGCAGTGCTGAAGTCTTCACTGTGTGGGTGGGCTTGTTGGCCTTGTGGGTGCTGCCACACAGCCTGTGCTTCTCCCATCAGAGCACTTATTTATCTCACTGTATATGATTATCTGTTCCTGGTCTAAATCCTCACCCTGATTATATCCCATGGGGCAGGGACCAGGTTGGTATTGTTCACTATAGTATTCCTCTTACTAATCGAGTGTCTGGCACAGAGTAGGTGTTTGATAAATATTGGCTGACTGAATGAATGCACGTGTATATCATTTTTCTGTGGGTCATGGGTTGCCATTGAAAATTTGCAGTGTGAGATTGATACAACATGGTGATGTGTTTGAGGAGGTCAGTCCTAGCGTGCAGCATGAATTAGAGAGGAAGGTATGAAGATTGTGGAGAGGGATTAAGATACTCTCTCTCTCTTTTTTAAAAAATATTTATTTATTTATTTGGCTGTGCCGGGTCTTAGTTGCGGCATGTGGGATCTTTGTTGCAGCATGAAGGATCTTTAGTTGCGGCATGTGGGATCTAGTTCCCTGACCAGGGTTCGAACCCAGGCCCCCTGCATTGGGAGCATGGAGTCTTAACCACTGGACCACCAGGGAAGTCACTAAGATACTCTCTTAATGTGTGTCTTTTAAAAAAAATACTTGCAAATCCATCGAAGTAGTTTTTAAACAACGAAAACATTACATCTATATTTTAAAATCCAAATAACATAGAAGGGTAACCAGCCCTGTAAAGGGGAAAGAGCATGTAGTCTTCCTGGGCTAAGCCCGGCAGTGGCCCCCATCACTTCTGCACACATTCCATGGCAGAGGATTTAGTCCAGGCCACACTCACTGCAAGGGAAGCCCGGAAATGCAGAGGAATGTGGGAGCCCTGTGCTGGCTACTGTGGAAGAAGAGAAGAACAGATCTGGGGGACAGCTTGCAGTCTCGGTGTCACTTATAAAGGATATAAGGTAAAAGGATGAATGTGCCCACCCTCCCACTGCCCAGGCATAGCCACTCGTATATAATGTACATGTGTCCGTAGACTGAATATTTTGTTTGGTCCTTTCTCATAGCTTCTACACAGGGCTCTGCACCTAACAGGCACAGAGTAATAATAGCTGCTATTTATAGCGTTCATACCAAGCGTCGTGCCCTTACGGACATTTTCTTATTGAATTCTCACGACAACATGTTGAGAAAGGTACTGCTATTTTCTCCATATTACAGATGAGGAAACCGACACCCAGAGAAGTTAAATAACTTGTCCAGAATCATACAGCTACTCCATGGCTGAGCGAGGATTTGATCACAGGACCCAAATTTGGTCTCAACTAAGGAAAGATTGACCGATGTTCACCATAGTCTTATTTCGTGTATCACTCAAGATGAGTTTAGACGAAAAAGTATACTACTGGTTTGAAAGCAAAAGTGCGGTTAAAAAGAGGAAGGTCTGGGGTGAGTGCAGCCCAGGCACGATTCCGGAAGGGAGGGGCAGTGCCAGGATGCACCTCATAGATGTGACAGCTCTGCAACCCCTAAGGCGTCACCACCCCTGCTCTGAGGAAAGGGACCAAATTGCAGCTTCCTCCAGAAAGCGCTGGAGGAGAAGGGCTGGCAGGAGGAACCCTAGTCAATCCATCCAGCTCAGCGGTCTTTGAAGTGCTGTGGACTTCAGAGAGTCCTCGGCTCTCATTTTAGCCTTGTTAACAGAATTCCTGTATCTGCCAAGCTGATTAATGCCTGCCCTGGCTATAATTATTCTTATTAGCCTGCTGAATAGGAACTCTAGTTGTCAGTGATCATTCCTTACAAGGTAGTCGTGCTAGTCGGCATTTATATGTCTATTTGGTTTCTGTGCCGAGCTGCTGAGCTGATTTCTACCCCATAGATTGAATGTACATTTTCATACTAGTGCTGTGTCTGGCAGTTAAATAAGGTGTGTGCTTGTCTGTCAGTGTGTGTCTGCGTCTCACTTTATCAAATGAAGTTGTGGGGAGCTGTCAGGGCAGTTCATAGCTATTCTGTTTAATTGCCTTGGTTTCTTAAAGGCAGGGTAGCAAGGCCCTTTGACTCTTCGCTTTGGGAAAATAACTTGAACTGGCAAAAATTCTTCGTAATTTATCTTCTGGAAAAGGCAAAGTGCTGCTGTTGGCACAGTCAGTGCTTTTGAGATCTTGGAATATTTTCCTCCACACCAACTGTAGTCTTTGCGAAGCAACAGAATTAGACCCAGTAGTTAACACTGTCGTGGACCAGCAATGCTATTTCCAGGAGACTAGAGATACTGGCGCTGTGATTTGTGTTCTTCAAAGGCTGATTTCTCCACAACACTCCCTATGTGTTTGTGCAGGATTATGCAGTCACTAAGCAGCCTGATTCAAGTTTAAGTATGATGTTTGAGGACCTTAATTGCATCCTGCTTTGCACCTTTATAAGTGGCCGAATGTGAAAGTATTTTCATCCCTCAGGATATTTCAGGGGAATGGGGAAACAGTGTTTGGCTAGTGTTGCTATGTCTAGGATAAATTTGGCTTAGAGAACAGAATTGAGCGTAAGGGTTCAAGGCACATTTCAGAATGGGTGCTACCTTGGAATCCTACTGAAATAGAGGCAGTAATGCAGACAGGTGGGTCACTTCTCAGACCTTAAAAGTGACACCAAGCCAAGAACGTACTAATAATCGCTCTTCCTTGTTCTTACTTAGGGCTGGACTGGGCCAGAACCTCCCAGCTTGTGGGCCATGGTAAGGGACCCACATGGGGTTCAGGTGGGTTGTAGGTGTGTCAGAGTTAATTACTGGGTCTAATTCTGTTGCTTCACAAAGACTGCAGTTGGTGTGGAGGAAAATATTCCAAGATCTCAAAAGCACTGACTGTGACAACTGACACCCTCAGCCCCTGGAGCCCACAGATGAGAGCAGCCTCGAAACCTGAAGCCCTGTCTACCCTGAGAGCCGTACAGCTAGTCCCATTTCCTATGTGTGCCGTGATTGGATGGAAATTGACAGTTCTGTCTCTTACTTGGGGAACCACAGCCCCTGAGCCCCAGCCTGGCCCTAGGATGGGCAGTTTGAAGACGGAAGATGAGAAGCTCAGTGACATGGCGAGTAGCTAGTAGCTCATCTATTTATTCAGCAAATATTGAGAGAGTGCCTACGGCTCCAGGCCAAGCATTGTGCCGAGTGCTGGGGATTCTGCAGCGAACAGAGCCAACTCAGATCTGCCCGCCAGCGGTGGGACAGGATGCACTTGACGTGTGGTGGATGGTATCCCCGGAAGGTGCCTCACCACCTGGATGATGGAGGCGAGGGTCAAGAGCAAGTTCACGGGAATGCCTGTCGTTGGGGGACAGGAAGTGGAAGGGAGGGTTCTAGAAGGAGTAGTCACAGGGATGGCAGAAGAACCAGGAGCTCACTCTATCAGAAGCCAAGCAGAGATGGATGTAGGTAGATTTGTTAAAGAGGGAATAGTCAAATGCTGCAGGAAAACCAGAGAGGGAAAGAGAAGCCTTGGATTTGGGGGCTGTGGAGAGGATGGAAGGGAGAGGTGGAGGGGGATAGGGCAGGAGCTGTGTGGGGTAGGACACATGGTTTCTGCGGTGCTGTCAGCCTTTTTAGCCCTGAGAGTGGCCACAGAATCCCCAGACATATCAGCTAGAGGTCATCTATATGTTCCCTTTCATTCTCTGTATAAATTTTTGAAAGTTTTCCCCATGTTCCTCTGGGTGTCCTCGTCCACGTTGATTGGTGGAATTAACCTTCTCTCTGACGGCTGCATTGAGGCCTTCAGCTGTCAGTTGGAATCTCCAGCACGGGGACTCCGGGGCAGTTTTAGAACCCATCTTTCTCCCATCTTCATCAGCTAAGATTTCAGCAGTTTGTATTACAAATAAACCATTACATGTGTGTTTCTAAACTGTTTCTGCTCTTCAAAATCACATAGGGAGAGGGCTTCCCTGGTGGCGCAGTGGTTGAGAATCTGCCTGCCAACGCAGGGGACACGGGTTCGAGCCCTGGTCTGGGAGGATCCCACATGCCGCGGAGCGACTAGGCCCGTGAGCCACAATTACTGAGCCTGCGCGTCTGGAGCTTGTGCTCCGCAATGAGAGGCCGCGACAGTGAGAGGCCCGCGCACCGCGATGAAGAGTGGCCCCCGCTTGCCACAACTAGAGAAAGCCCTTGCACAGAAACGAAGACCCAACACAGCCAAAAATAAATTAATTAATTAATTTAAAAAATTTAAAAAAAAAATCACATAGGGAGAGAAAAAATAGGGCTCAGGCTTTGGAATCAGCCCTCCATTTGAATCCTACCCTTCAGCACTGTGAAACTGGACAGGTTTCTTAACCTCTTGGAACCTCATTTTCTACACCTGTAAAAAGGGACTATTACCTCTCTTGCAGGTTTGTCATGAAGATTAAAAATAATGTGTCTAGGAAAATGCACACATTAAACTTCATGTATGTAAATCCCTCGAACTTTGCTACTCGAGGTGGGGTCTTGGGACTAAGCAGCATCGGCAGCACCTGGGAAGAGTCTCAGGGCCCAGTGCGATCTGCTGAGTCAGAGCCTGTGGTTTAACCATCTCCCCAGGGGATTCGAATGCTACATTTTGAGAAACCCTCATCTGGAAGAGTGCTTCACACATGGGTTATTTGGTGGCCTGGGCTTCCTTGGTGAGCTCTGAGGCAAAGACCATGTTCAGAGCGTCAGAGCTAGAGGAGAGTGGGACGGGCTGGGCTCTGTGGGAATGTGGTAGGCGGTCAGTTAGCCATGAGGGGTGGGGCTTGCTTAGGTCTGTAGTGGAGGCACTCAGCCTGGTTTCATGACTTTCTTCCACCAGGTTCAGCAGCCGGGGAGCAAGGCAGGGACATGGTGTGATCTGGCCATGAGAGGAGGGGGTCCAGGAATCTGTCAAAAGCTCTGACAGCATCATGGAGACAGTTGGCCAAGGAGTCCAGGTGGGAAAGGCAGCTGAGAGGCTGGAAGGCCTGGTGAGTCGCAGAAGGTTTGAGGGCCTGGAGGACAGGATGAGGGTGAAAAAGCAGATTCAGAGGCACAGGGGAGTGGGGGGGCCAGAAAGGTAGAAGGTGAGGGTCAAAAGAGGTAACTTCTGAGTCCAGGGTCTTGGAAGTGCCTATCCGAGGGGTAGTAGGTTGGGTGAGTAGTAGCCGAAGTTTTCACCTCTCACGTCATTTTGGCCAGTTTACCTCTAACATCTGACTGGGTCTGGCCGAAGGGATTAGGAGACAAAGCTGTGACGTTTTAGAAGCATTAGTCCCAGGTGTTGTAGGGAAAAGGTCTTAACCTGTGACTAGGATGAATGGGGGTTGGGAGCAGGTATGCTGGGGAGGAACCAACATGAGGATTATTTCCTCCTTAAGAAATTCCTTCCTGGGACTTTCTGGTGGCGCAGTGGTTAAGAACTCTCCTGCCAACGCAGGGGACACGGATTTGATCCCTGGTCCCGGAAGATCCCACATGTCGCGGAGCAAATGAGCCCGTGCGCCACGACTACGGAGCCTGCGCTCTAGAGCCCGCGAGCCACAACTACTCAGCCCGCGTGCCACAACTGCTGAAGCCCGCGCACCTAGAGCCCGTGCTTCGCAACAAGAGAAGCCACGGCAATGAGAAGCCCAGGCACCGCAATGGAGAGTAGACCCCACTCGCTGCAGCTAGAGAGAGCCTGCACACAGCAATGAAGACCCAACGACGAAGACCCAACTCAGCCAAAAATAAGTAATAAATTAAAAAAAAAAATTCCTTCCTTTTTTTTTTCCTGCAGTTGCATTTTTAATTAATTATTTATTTATTTTTGGCTGTGTTGCGTCTTCGATTCTGTGCGAGGGCTTTCTCTAGTTGTGGCAAGTGGGGGGGGGTCACTCTTCCTCGCGGTGCGTGGGCCTCTCACTGTCGCGGCCTCTCTCGTTGCAGAGCACAGGCTCCAGACGCGCAGGCTCAGTAGTTGTGGCTCACGGGCCTAGTTGCTCCGCGGCATGTGGGATCTTCCCAGACCAGGGCTCGAACCCGCGTCCCCTGCATTGGCAGGCAGATTCTCAACCACTGCGCCACCAGGGAAGCCCTTTCCTATCTTTTATATAACACTTACTTTGTGCCAGGCCCTGCATTTTCTATATATTAACTCATTTAGTAGGCTTCATAACCCCATGAGGTAGGTACTGTTATGACCTCCATTTGATAGAAGAGAAAACTGAGTCACAGAGAGGTGAAGTAACTTGTTCAAAGTCACACAAGTGGTCCAGCTGCTTGGGTTCAAGCCCAGATGGCCTGGTTCCAGAGTCTGGGCTCATAACCACAATACACTGTACTGCTCTCTGTCTTAGTACAGATATTCAGAGTCAAACACATGTTGGAAAACATAGAAAGGGATTGATACAGTTAGTTAAGATGTGATAACATTTGTGTCCTCGTCTTTTAAAACAAGAGGCTGGGATTCTGGCCCTTGATCTTCCACTCACTAGTTTTGTGACCTTGAACAAGTTGCTGAATAGCTCTTAGCCTCTGTAAAGTAAGGGGCTGAGCTAGCTGATCCCAAGGCCCCCTTCCATCTCCAGAATTCTTTGAGTTCATGCTGATCCCTGCTGTGGTCCAGATGGGCCGCTTGGTCCAGCCCTGGCTCCTCGCCCATCTTCCCCAGCACTCCTGTGTGCAGCCTGCGCCTTTTATCTCTCATCTGCCTGGCACCTCTCTGCAACGGGGCTTTAGTGCCTCTGAGGGCTCTGGGAACTGTTTGCTGTTCTGTCACTGCAGCAGCAACTACTTCCTCCTCTTAGCCCATCCCGTGTGGTGAAACTGGCATCTTTCCTCATGGTGCTCTAGGTTACCGAGGTATCCCCACCACTAACTGCATTTTTTGATGGACCTCTGAGAAAAATCACAAAAACAGTGAAACCAATAAAGCGTTTCTAGATGGCAGACTGTTCCTTATTACTGATTTTTTTTTTTTTTTAAGTAAGTTTCGTTGAGGATATCAACCACAAGTAAGTTGCGGTTGAGTAATCAAGTTTCAGCCCTCAGCAATGTGATTTGTGCTTTCTTCCCCATTTAGCTCTCACGTTGAACCAGTAGATGGTTATGCACCACAGTTCTCCTTTTCCTGACACCCCAAACCACAGCGAGAAGAGACATGGACATCTTTAGCTGGGTCCAAATGTTGACACCACTTTGGGTTTTCCACGTTCCTATAGAGTAGGAGAGTTGAAATTCCGACATTGCCAATCAGTAGCCTTAATTGGCTAAGCAATGTGTTCTAGCATTTGGGGACTTTCTTCCTTTTCATTCTCTTAGCCTGAAAGGGGAGGGCGCAAGTGATGTTGGATACATTAACAGTGAAAAGGAAACATTCTGGAAAACCTCCATGCTGTTGGTAGGAGCCTGTGTTATGACCTCAGTCCTTACTGCATTGCCGGCTGCTGCCCAGCCCTCCTGGCTACTTTGAGGTGCACCTGTGGATGCTGGTGTTGACCCACGTCTTGGACGTGGGTCTTTTGGGGGCTCATCAAGAACCCTCTGGGAGTGAATTCTCCACTGCATTTGAAGGGGCTTGCTGTCATATGCTATTCTGGAGGCAAAAGGGTGGATAGTGCTTTATAAATGCACTGCCCCTCTAGGATGTCCTCAGAACAGAATGTTAGCTGATTTGGTATCTGTCCAGTGTGCTGCTACTTGGCTTATGCTGTAGTGAGGCGTTTTAAAAAAAAAGCAAAACCAAACCACTTTTGGCGCAACTGTTCATTTTTTCCATTTTCTGAAGGCTGGCACATCCAAATATTTTCTTATCTATTAGAAGGCATTATAGTCCATCCTCTTTGATTGGGAAATCCATACAGTATGTTCCAAGTTAAGACCATAGTGCCGTGGCAGGCACTTGGTCAGGTTGGTCGAAGTGAACACAGTTGCGAATAAATACATTGTGCCCAACTATTAATATATGACATTCCTGCTTTTCCTTGTGGCCTTATTTTCTAGTACTTCACCAGCATTTAGAGACTCTTTACCATGTTTCTGACACTGCGACAGATGACAAAGGAATTAGGAAATGGAGTCCAAAATGGAAACCGAATCAGTTACAACTGAACAGCAGGATGGATTGGTGGTGCTTTTTAAACATCTAAGTGGATGCGTTATTGGATAGCTGTGCATATGGAGCTGTCAGAATTATAGGGATAAAACAGGCCGGGAGCTGCTTTATCGTAAGGCTCTGTGGAGCACGTGGGTCTGGAAGGCGGTTTGAGCCAAGAGCAGGAAAAGCGTTTCAGGTAGGTAAATGACCGGCACCGTTTCCCAGAGGCGGGCGTAAATCAGCATGCGCAGGATGGTGTTCCATTTGGGGATTAGCTGACTTAAGCTGGAACAGTAAGAGAGACCTCAGGGAGCGTGGATATTAAACTCTGGGTCGGGGAGGTTGGAAGAACGGGATCAGAATCACCCTGAAAGTTGTCAGCGGCATTGTCGGCGCCCACAGAGACGCTGAGAACCCACGTGCGTGGGGCTGGCGAGGTCTGCTGGGGCCCACAGGAAGCTAGTCTGCTAAATTAAGGTGATAAGTCAGGCCATAAGCCTATTTTTGGTTGTTTCTTAAGAGGAAAATGGCTCACAAAACCATTGCTGATGTTCCCCTTAGGTAGTTTATCAGAGCATCTCTTCAAAAGACTGTCACCAAATAAGAGACACATAAGTTTTAGAGGAAGGATGGGGAATTTTTTTCTATGGAAACAAGGTTTATGCAATCATGTGGTCTATTCATCAGAGTCCCACTTTAATAACAGTTTATTCCGCAAACAAGTTTTTTCCGAACATCAATATGAGTCCCAGAAGGCTTAGTGTTGAACCCGGCTTGTAAGTAACTGGGGACAGTGCTTCTGTTACCGCAGCTCTGGAGTGTCACAGAGGCAGCGAGGTGGTATATACTGCCCAGTTGTACCCTCCTGTACAGGCCTAACAGGAGTTATCCCACAGCAGGGTATGTTTGGCCCTAAGAAAATGGCAATGGTAGAGCAAGCTCTGTGTTCTCTCCAGCGTGTTCACTGACAGCATTTGGACCTCAGAGTAAAGAAGCCCATAATTAAGTTTTGATGACTCCTCTTGAAGTCTTCCCAAGCATCCCTCACTCCATGCCCTTAGAAACAACTGTGTAATCTGCGTACACATTGCCCCTCTCGTGTTTATATATTGTCTTGGAGTCACTTCTATTTGTTTGATTCTTTGGGGCTCAGTTCAAGCCTCACTTCCTGGGAGAGGTGAGCACGCATTCTGACCCGGGGGGAGGCTGCCTGTAAAGTAAGCACACAGCTGTGTCCGTTCCTTTGTCCTGGGCTTTCGCTGGACCCAGTCTTTCAGATCATGGCCATCGATTTATAATGCTCTGTTCACTAGGTTGAGTGTCTGTCTCACCCGAGACTGTAATCACCATGAAAGCAGGGCCAGGTCTGTTTTTGTTTACCCCAGTGTCTTAGGATTTTGAGTTATTGAATGATGAAATTATGTGTTTAGAAAACGCCTATATATCTCATGTGTACATGTATAATATATATTGTACATGACATATACAACGCATATATGAAATACATATATAAAGTCTGTATTGTGGGCCTTAAGTCATAAAGGGGACAGAGGTTATCTGTGTGTCCTCACTGTCTTTTTTTTTTTTTTTCTTTAATTAATTAATTAATTATTTTTGGCTGTGTTGGGTCTTCGTTTCTGTGCGAGGGCTTTCTCTAGTTGCGGAGAGCGGGGGCCACTCTTCATCGCGGTGCGCGGGCCTCTCACTATCGCGGCCTCTCTTGTTGCGGAGCACAGGCTCCAGATGCGCAGGCTCAGTAGTTGTGGCACACGGGCCCAGTTGCTCCGCGGCATGTGGGATCTTCCCAGACCAGGGCTCGAACCCATGTCCCCTGCATCGGCAGGCAGATTCTCAACCCCTGCGCCACCAGGGAAGCCCCTCACTGTCTTTCATTTGTGTGCTTACTATCTTTTTTTGTTACTGCCGTAGCACTTTCGAAGTAATTGCAGGTACCTTCATTTCTAAGACAGGTTGGTGGGATGGGGTAGGGGAGGAGATGGAGTCCACACATGAAAAGGCAGAGGTGAGAAAGTCCCCATTCTTCCTCATGTGATTTTCTCCGTTCTTTCCTTGGCAGCTCGTGTGGAAGACAAACGACTCATGGTCCTCACTGTTCTCTCTCTACCCCCTCCACCCCTTCCTCCCTTTGTGGGGTTGTCACAGCCTGTCCCATCCCCGACTGGCATGTGCTCCTTCCTGGGCTTCGTGTCAGTTGCTCACAGCGTGGGGAAGCGTACTTCTTCGGTTCCAGTGCAGGCTTCAAGTGCCTGGTGGCTGGGTTAGTCCAAACCGCGGACTGCCTTCTTGCCATCACTGTTCTCATAAGTGGCCAGCTCTGGCCACGTCTGCGGGAAGGGGCAGGGGGTTGCTGCCTGCAGCATGTGCCTTGTCTCACTGTTGGCCTGGGTCGTAACTACTCCTTATTATCTACCCTGTGCCAGGCTTTAGTCTCGAGCTCCGGGCATGTGAGGACATAGTCACAGACCCGACTCCTGTAGCTGCCAGTCTCTATGTGGAGGCATGACATATACCCAGGAAAAGAGGTGGCCTCGAAGAAGTGTCTAAGGGGAATCCCCTGGCGGTCCAGCTGCCACTGCAGGGGGCACAGGTGCGATCCCTGGTCGGGGAACTAAGATACTGCAAGCTACGCAGCACAGCCAAAAAAAAAAAAAAAAACCAGAAGTGTCTAAGGATTGTTAGAAAAAAATGCTGAAAGTTTAATGAAAAGGGAGAGCATTCTGGGCTAGTTTAGACAGAGGTGCTCTTGCAGAAAAGGTGGGACAGCTGACAAAATCCTCCATACCTGTTTGTATCACTACCTGTATCCTCTCTACCTGTATATGCATTTTTTTTAGGCTTTAGTGCTATGTCTGGATTGGGAACCTTTTGTAAGGATCCAAAGCACCCAAGTTGTTGGCTTCTCTAGCCCCAAAGAGTGATAATAAAACTGATGTGGCAAAATTTGGGGTTTGGAATATTGAGATGATATCACTTCCTGGGGTGCTGAGAACGGGTCTCTTGATTGATTATGCTGTGCGTTATGGTTGCTCAGACCGTATGCTTTTCACTTTCTGTGAAGAGCTTATCGAAGAGCTTTTTTGAAAATTCGTCGATGAGGGGCAATTTCTGATACAAATGAGATTAAGTAACTCCTGTTAACCCACTTAGGTGATGGTCCAAAGATTAGTTCTGGCTCTAAAGTTCCAGTTTGCAGAAGTTCATTGAGATAGGAGTGATCCCAGCCATTGCATCAGCAAGCATGTTGCTGGGCTAGGAATGTGGTGATGAGCAGCGAGCCCTCTGCCCCGCCATGGAGCTCACGGTCCGGCGAGGGCGGCGGACAAGCAAACGAGCCTGGGATGATCACGGTGGCCATGCCGAGTCGACCCTCAGCAGGCACGTTCGGAACTGTGCTTGGCGCTGGGGGCTGGGGCTGGGGCTGGGGGCGGATCAGGAAAGGCTTCCACAAGGTGGCCTTCATTAAGTCTGAACCATCAGTAGGCTTTGTCTGGCAGAGAAAGCACGGGTTATTTGTTTCAGGCAGAGGGAAGAGCATAAGTAAAGAAATACACCTGTTTACAAAAGCTTGCTGGTTTTGTGTGAAGAAAGCTTTTTGGTGGATGGAACGGAAGGTTAAGTCGTAGTGGCTTCAGAGGGAAAGGGTGGAGGCTGGAGAGAGAGTCGTAAGATTGTGAAGAGCCTGGAATTGTCACCTAAAGGAGTTTAAGCCTGATGTCCTGAGTGAATGTCTATTTTTCCTGGTTCTGCCTTCCCTAAGTCCCTCATGTCCTTTATTAACTTAATATTTTAAAAAATTCTCATCGTTGGAGGACTCATCTCCTCCCAGCTTTTCTTTTTTCTCTTTTTTATTGGAGTAGAGTTGATTTACAATGCTGCGTTAGTTTCTGGTGTACAGCAAAGTGATTCAGTTATACCTATATAACTTTTTCACATTCTTTTTTATTATAAGTTATTACAAGGTATTGACTGTAGTTCCCTGTGCTATACAGTAGGACTCGGTTGTTTATCTGTGTTATATATAGTAGTTTGTATCTGCTAATCCCAGACTCCTAATTTATCCCTCCCCCCACATTTCTGTGAGGCTGCCACGCTGTTCCATCATCCTTGACTTTGACACTTGGCTAGGTGTTGGCTCATCGACTCACCTGACGATGTGGTTCTGCACCCAGCAGGTGTGCTGTAAAGAGCTGCTGAGTGAAGGAATGAAATATTGGATCCATGGGGTCAAGGTCTGTTCCTTAAAGGGCATGTGAACTCAGAGTCTTTTTTTGTTCAAGTCAAACTACCAAACTGTACTCCTCACTGGGCCTCACTGGGGAAGCTGGCATAGACCTCTCTACCACCCATGGCATCTGGCAGTGTGTCTGTAAATATCAAGGGCAGGCTTAAGGCCTTGTTGGGGAGGAGGGATGGACAAGGCAAAGGAAGGGCAGAAAATGGGCATAGGAAACAGTAAAATTGGGGGAAAGAGGACAAAGCTCCTCAAGGGAAGGAGTGGGGGAGAATTTTACTAACAGCTCAGGTGCGTTCATGCCCAGATGCAAGTTTAAACCCCTGTGAATCGGCCATTCTCTTTAAACTAGGGTGAAAGGAGGACCAGGTGTTCACACAGAACTTGGCAGACTCTGCTGGCCTGTTCAAACATGGGGGGGATTGAAAATGGCTGAGTAGTGAGGGGTACTAGGCAGTGCTGGGGCCTCTAGCAGCTGTTAGTTTTATAGAACACTCTAAAATAATCCTTGTGGCTAGATCTTGCCTCAGCTTTTTCTGTCTCTGATCCTTGGACAGAGAATTGTTTGAATCATTTCATGTTGTGTTGAGTTATTTTGGTTACCCACCAGTACAGATTGCCTCGAAGTGGCTTTTGCGTCTTTGTGTTGTTCTTTGGTCACCTAACTTCTCGGAACCTCAGTTTCCATATTTAATCCTCTCGAGGTGGAGTATTAAATCATGTGAACAGGATTTGAAAACTCTAAAGCCATGCTATAAATGTCAGGTGGTTTTTGTCAGTTACTGAGTCCTTGAGGGTGAAGCTTTCTGCTCAGTACTTGGCTTGTATGAAGCCAAGTATGTGTGTATGCATCAGGCTTCCATCAGAGGAGCAGAGCCACTGTGAATATTATGGAATAAGCCATTTAGTAGAGGAATTAGACTACACAATTTTGGGAGGAGCTGGGGAAAGGAAGGTCTGAAAAGGGATCAAGGAAAAGCCACTAGTCATCCCCCCGAAGCACTAGTGGGGGTGGACACGTTATTGCTGGCAGAGGAATCGAGAAGCCAGGCAGAGTGGGACTGCAAGCGGGGCACACGGGGCTGGGGGGGGGGGGTCTGGCATAAGAGTCTGTGTAAGGGTAGTTGCCTATTTATAGCTACCACCTATGAGTTTGCAGCCAAGCATCTGGTGGTCTTGGAGCCGAGTTGGTCAGTAAAGATAGCATTTGGGAAGAAACCCAGAGCAGAAAGAAGAGCTAGAACAAACTGGAGCCCACCAACACCTGTGCATCTGTCTCTTGCTGCCTTGAACCCTGACGACCACCAGAGCATAATGGCTGTTGCTTCCTTGCCATCTCCCAAATCTCACACAGACTTACGTCTCTTTTGTCCAACTCTAACCCAGAACTGCACAGGGAGAAGGTTTCCAGGGAGTGTAGTTCCAACTTAGCCATGTTGACTCATTACAAACCTGCACAATTTCATAATGCGGAATTTCATAATGTGGAATTAAGGATTTGGCATTCCTGGGATCGCTCAAAGGCCATGGAACTGGAGCGACATCATGGTTAGGTGATCTAGTGCTTCAGTGGTAAGAAGTTCACTTAGTTAATGATCCAGTCTTCAAGAAGTGACTTGCAGCTGTGTTCCTCAGTTGCCTCTCCTGTCTTCCTTGCCTTTCCTGTCTGTAGTGCCAGAGGGAATGGTTATCTCGGCAGCAAAAGCTAAGAAAAGTTGCATTGACTGAAGAGCCTGTCAGTTCCCATGGAGCGTGAAGTCTTCTATCACCAAGGTCCTGTTTGACCTGGGGAAACAGATGCTTACCGTCTCTCCTCTCGTGGTATGAAGGCTAAAAGAAGATTTGCAGATATGAATGACTGCAGACCAGAGCCAGAAACTGTCGTGTAAATGTTAAGTGAGAACAACGTTGAGATCTCTGTACCACCCTTCTTCACCCCCATGGTCTGTTAGTCATATTGTCCCTTCCTTGTGTTTCTGCAGCCAGCTCAGGTCAGCAGGGACTCAGGAAGTGCCTTCTATGGTCATCTTAGCTCCTGAGAAAATAACACACTTTGTGAGATTTAATGGCCACACCTGGACCTTGTCATCACTCTGAATTCTTTCACCTCTTGATTGTCAACTCTGATATCTCCCTGTGTGACCACAAGTGCTTTGCCTTCCTCCTTTCAGATTCCCTCGTATGTGTTGAACCTATTCTTCATCCTCACTGTAATCCCCCTGATCTTGAAAGTTCCTTTTTTCCCAAGCCACTTTCACTTCCTGGGCTCTCATCCTGGTGGTCAGCATGCCAGCAGTGAGCTTGTTAACATCCTAAGGACCCTCTGCCACATTTCTTTGCCAGTCCTCATATTGTAGTTGAGTAACCCACACCAACCATAGTCTCTATAAGTCTGAGCTTTGTCATCTTGCTGGGGAAAATCCTACAACCTGCGCACCTGAGTTTCCTACCAATTAGGGTGTCTTTACTGCACCTCAGTGAACCTTGTATTAGTTTTGTGATGGTTTTCCACTATATTCCTTCTAATTCTTATTCTAAACCTTGTCCACAATCTCCAGGATCTAAACCCCTCTCTGCTACTTCACTGAGACACTGGAGACCCACCTAAGGTTCCTCAAGCTTTTTGCCTCAAAACCTTGCTATATTTTTACCCATCCTTTTCTCCTAAATTCTGAGAAAGGTAAGGGCTCCACCTTTGGCTCTTTTTTCCTTTGTATGTATACACTCTGTCCCTATGTGATCCCATGCCACTTGTGGCTTTGAATACCATTTATGTGCTGATGACTCTCCAGTGAATGTCTCTGCTTGGATCTCCCCCCTGAGCTCCAGACACATAAATTCACTGCCTACTCCACTGTACCCCCACTCACATGTCCAGCAGGCATCTCAGACTTCAAAGGGCTGGAAGAAATCTCTAGCCTTGCCTGATACAAATTCCTTCCTGTCAGTTACGTTCCCCTGTCAGTAAGTGGCTTCACTATGCACCCAGGTGCTCAAGCCAGAGCCTGTATCATACCAGCTCCTGTCTTCCTCACTTTCCACATTCAAAATGGCAGTGTGTCTTTTCATTTTATATCCAAAATATATCCTGGATCTGACTACTCCTGAGAATCACTGCCACTACAAGCTGAGGCCAAATGTCCATCCTCTTTTGCTTGGTCTACCGTAACTTCTTCCATTCTGGTGTCCTTACTTCCAAATTGGTCCCACAGCAATCCGTCTTTCACACAGCACCCAGTGCGCTTCCTACAATAAAGCAGGCTCTATCATTCCCTAGTTTTATGTGCTTCCCATTTCAACCAGAGTCCAAGGCCTCTGCCCCCTCGTTCATTATAATCCAGTCACACTGATCTTTTTTTCTATCCCTTGAACACCAGGCTTGCTCCATCTTAGTGCTTTTCTATTTGCGGGTCTCTCTGCCTGGAGCAGTCTTACCCCAGAGTTCTACTCCTGCCTCCTTCTCATTCTGGTCTGAACTCATAGGTGACCTTCTCAGAGGGGCCTTTCCTGACCACACTGGCTAAAAGCAGCCCTCCCCCATCCCCAGTCACCAGCACGTTGGCCTATTTTATCTTGATAGCATTTATCAGCGCTCTGGGCTTGTTTCCCCACTCTCTCCTTAACTGGAACACAAGCTTCTTGTGAGCAGGGACTCTTGACCGAATGTCCGCAGTGCCTAGAAGGTGCTGAGAGGACCTGGGGAGGACTGGCTGACTTTCCAGGATAAACTGCCCACTTGTGCCCTTCATCTCCTCTTGCCTGCTTTGGGGTCTTTTCATGGCTGTACGCTCCCTTACTTACATCTTGATTATTCCTTTCTCCTGGCTGTTACTCTCCAAGTCCCACACCACATTACTGCAAGTGCACTTCTGTGGAGGTTACCAGTGGTTACGTGGTCGTCAGTTCAGAAGTCTTTTCACAGCACCTATCTGCCTTGACTTTTCTGCAGGTTTGACATTGTTGCTCATTTTTTCCAAACTGAAGCATAATAGGATTCTCCTCTAGATATTGTGCAGGATGCAGATAGTATAGGAACCAGGTCTTGCCTTAGGAGCTCGCAGCCTCCCAGGAGCAAGCAGATGGGTATGTCCTTAAGTAAAACAGTAGGTATCACTCCAGCCTTTCCTTCTTGGAATTCTTGCATCCCTTGGCTGCTAGGACGTAAGCCTTTTCTGTTTTCTTCCTAACTGGCTACTATTCCTTTTTGCCTTTTTTTTTTTTTTTTTTTTTGGCTCCTTTTCTTCTGCTTGTGTCTTAAATAATAGGAGCTCACTGTGATTTTGTCCCTTTCCCTCTTCTCTGTACTCTGTCCCCCGGTGACCCCATGGACCTTCACATCTCCCAGATCTTCACCAGATCTCCTCTCCAAGCATGTGACTCCACATTCATCTGGGGCTCAGATATCTTCGGACTGGGGGGTTTCCATGCCTGGTGGACCTTTCAACTTGTCTGAATCTCACTGACTACTTTTCTCCTCTGTGTTTCCTTAGCAGCTCTCAGCTTCCCTGGGCATGTCTCTCATCTCGGTTCTATCAATGGATTCTTGTTCCAGCATGACTCTTAGGGCTGCTGCCTTTCCGCTCCTGCCCTTGCTCTTCTTTTGATTCTTGTACCAACCTTTCCCCCAGCACCCCCCCCACCCCCGGCCCCATCATCTCCTAGAGGGCTTCCGACTGACCACCCGTGTGTGTGTCCACTCCAGCCTGCTCTTACTGCACTGCTCCGCCCGCCCTGCTCTTCACCACTCCCCACATGTCCCCGCCTAGGCCTTTGCCTATGCTCCTCCCTTTAACTCTGACCATCTTCCTCCTCAGCGTCCCCGGCCCAACCCCTACTCCCCAGCCATTTTTCAAAGGCCCAATTTAAATGTTGACACTGCATGAAGCTTTTCACTAATCCCTTTAGAGGGATGCACCCTCACTTTCTGAGGAACCCCAGAGCACTTGCTAGTACCTCTCTTTGGTTACTATATCTTTCCTCATGTTAGAGTTTTCACCTGCCCCTTATGACTCAACATACCGTAAGTCCCTTAAAAGAAGGTCCAAGGCTGATTTACCTTCCTCTCTCACATGTCGTCCAGCACGAGGGCTTCTTGCTCAGTAGTTGTTTGTTAAATGAGTCATACTGCATTTGTCTAGTTTATCTCTGTGAGGTCTTAGCTGAAGCTTTTTTTAAAAAATGATTCTAAGGCCTGCTCTAGTAGAACCTTATTTGCGTTTGGATGGGATTTTGAAGTACTGCCATATGTGACTTCATTACACATTCTCTGCTGGCTGGAACTTGTTTAATGTGTACATTGCTGCATTTTCATCACTTAGGGACTGTCTAGATGAAAGCCAGCGTGATCCCTTCCTGCCAGACCTCTCAGTGGCAGTCCTGCAGAGACAAAGGTTTTGCATTCATTAAATCAGGTACTGCAGTAAAGGTTCTATGAGAGTTTACAGGTTTAACCTTCTGTGTATTCACTTCTAAATCACATGTGGACTGGGAACTTCGCATAGCAATCCATAGGCCCCTGGTCTCTCTTAAAGGCCTTGTAAGGACTGGAGAAGGGGGATTTAGCCGTCATTTTACAAGGCAAAGTGAAATACCACAAGCTCTTCGGTTTCGGTATTTCCGTTGTACCTGTTCTACTGGATTCAGTAACTTACAGTACTTATCTTACAAATGGCTCCGATTGTAAAATCAGATTGTTTGCTTCTAGGCAGCTCAGTGAGGTGATAAAATTTGAGCAATAATAGGAACAATTGCAAAAATCCTGTGCAGATCTGCTGTACTCTACAGGCCTTGATTTAGAATAATATTGATGATAACCCAGGAAATAAAATCTATTTCCCATGGATATCATAAGGGGGTGGAAGAGGGTGGATAAATAACAGTTTCATCTTCATTAGCTTGTCTCTCTTAATGATTCCTCATGGTTGCCAATAGTGCTTATTGAAATAAACATTGCAGGAATAATTGCACTGAAAAACTTGCCCGACTTTTCTTCCCTATCTCCATCCATTCTACATGATGGAAGAAAGTTGAAAGCATTTAATTATTTTCTTGAGTACTTCAGAGGTAGGCAAATAGCAATCTGGAAACAATTACCTCTTGCATGTTAATTATCTGCACTGCTGAAAAGTCAGAGCAGTGGGCTTCCAAAAGTCCTTCCCATATGTTTTTAGAATCAAGTTCTCTTCACCTTTTTTGAACATGAAAGTGTGAGATATAGAGTTAGTGTCACTTAAAATAATGGAGGCAGTCTATCAGAAAAAAATATTTGAAGAAACTGGAAGTTATTTTTAACAATCCCGTTTAGAGAAATGGGATTTCTCTCCTCTATTTCATGTCAAGAATATATATTTCTTCCCTTAGTAACTCATTTTGGTTACTTTGTTGCCTATCTGGTTCACATTGCCTGTGGAGAATTTGAAATATTTTATAGGGAATTTCAAGCCGTTTCTTCTTCCCACTCAGGGCAAAGACAGAATCAACAGAATATGGTAGTATCAACAATGCAGTTGAAGACAAAACCAACCCAGCCCATCTTTGCCTTGACAGTGCAGTGCATGGGCCAGATAAACCTGGGTTGAGTCCCTCACTTCATAGCTGTTATGACCTTCAGCAAGTTATTTAACTTCTCTGAGTCTCAGTTTCCTTGGTTCTGTGATAGGGGTGGTCTGGCATATAAGAGAGATGCAGTATGTTATTATTCCTCCTCTTAACTCTGTCCTAGCATTGTGGAGAGAAATCTGATGATGAATCAAAGTGAACACATTACAAAGTAAATACTTGAGAAAAGCTTATATGATTTTAGCTAAAATTATGGATTCTTTGATTAATCAAGTATTTTTTATTATCCCCCTCTCATTAGTTTGTTATCCACTCTTTCATTTTTATGGTTATTCTAGAGCTTAGAACGTACATTGTGGACTTATTAGTGTCTACTGATGATCCTTTTATCAAATGCAAGACCTTAGAAAACATTTAGACTCCATTTATTTCACTCTTTCCCTTGCTTTTTGTGCTGTTGTTGTCATATATTTTAATTATGCATATATTTTAAATTCCAGAAGACATTACTAATATTGTATTACATAGTCACCATTCAGTAGATTTACCCACACAGTTACCCTTTCTGTTGCTCTTTATGCCTTCCTACATTTCCATGATTCCATCTGGGGTCATCTTCCTCCTATTTGAAGAACTCCCTTTAGTATATCTTCTTGGTATTTCGTTAGCATTTCTTTTTATTAATTCTCTTTCCCTGGTTGAGAGTTGATTGAAAGCATATTGACTTTGCCTTCCTTTGTTAATGATATCTTTTCTGTGTAGAATTCTCTGTTGGTAGTTACTTTCTTTCATCGCTTTAAAGATATCATTCCAGGGGCTTCCCTGGTGGTGCAGTGGTTAAGACTCCCCGCTCCCAGTGCAGGGGGCCCGGGTTCGATCCCTGGTCAGGGAACTAGATCCCACGTGCATGCCGCAACTAAGAGTTCACATGCCACAACTAAGGAACCTGCATGCCTCAACTGAGGAGCCCACCTGCCGCAACTAAGACCCGGCACAACCAAGTAAATAAATAAATAAAATAAATATTTTTTAAAAAAGATGTCATTCCATTGTCTTACGAGCATTGTTTCTATTGAAAGTCAGGTATCATTGAATTGTTGCTCCCTTCTGTGCCTTTCAGCAGTTTTACAATGATGCACCTAGGTGTGGTTTTCTTTGTATTTGTGCTGCTTTAGATATGTAGTACTTGAATCTGTGGCATGATGTCTTTTGTTGGTTTAAGAAATACCTTAACCATTATTTCTTCAGAAATTAATTCTAATTCTATCATATTCTTTCTCATCCTGGGACTCTGTTACACGTGTTTGACCTTTTTACTGTCTCTCATGTGTCTCTTAGACTCTTTTCTGCATTTTTCATCTTTTTTACACCCTGTGCTTCAGTTTGGATATCTTATACTGACTTCTGTTGCATCTAATCTGATATCACACCCATTTATTGAGTTCTTAATTTTAGATTTTTTTTTTTTAGTTCTAGAATTTTAATCTGATTATTTTAATAAAGTTAAGAAGTGAAATCCTGTTGTCTATTTCTTTAATAAATTAATCATAGTTATTTTAAAGTCCACGTCTGATAACACCAGTATCTGGATCCCTGTGCATCTGTTTCTATTGTCTGGTTTGTTGTCTTTTGTGTTCAGTCATTTGGTGCTGTCGTACGGAATGTCTGGTAGGTTTTGACTGAATATTGAAAAATTGTAGAGGCTCTGTATGATGTTACCTTCTTCACAAGAAGATTTACTTTTTATTTTTTTATTTTTCTTTCTAGCAGGCTAATACAGTAAGAGAAGCTCACTGTAATCCAGTGAGGAGTTGAGATGTTTTGAGACAAGATTTCAGTATTCTTGAGAGCTGGTTGTTTCTTCAGCTTTGCTCTTACTCCAAAGGCATAGCCCTTTCTAGGGCTGTAATTCAGTCTGGGGTGTTTACTATAGTCCACCTTCCTTTGTGAACTCGGATTTCCAATTTTTGTTTCCCCAGTACTGTGAGATGGTCGAAAAATTTGCTTAACCTTTTAGCTTCTTAATATTTATTTTCTGTTTAACTTCTCGGACACTTACCAATCTTCCCCTACCAACTCCTCCCCACCTCAGACTATGACTTTCTTTTTGTGTTTGTTTGCTTGTTTTAGACTATGACTTTCTTAATGGCCCTGAACTTCAGTTGCTGTCTTCTTGGCCCCATGAGGCATTGGCAGTTCTGAACTACTACCTTTTACTACACAACTTAAAATTGGCAAATATTTCAAGAGAAAAAGCAGTGCATGTTGTCAGGCCCACCTTGGGGTGTTTCTGTGATCTTGGCCCCTTAGTCCCGGATACCTGGATAGATCACCAGTGTATTCAATGATCTGTTTCTTGTGTTTTGTCCATCTTTTGTAGTTGTTCTGTGGTGGGGGCAGGGGGCGGGGAGTTGATCTGATACAAGCTAGTCCATCATAGCAGAAAGTATCTCATCTCCATTATTAGTCTTTTGAAATTTATACCTCACTTATCTCCCCTCCTCCCAAAAAATATATTTGAGGCAATTTACAGTGAAATACACACATACATGCAATAAAGCTTAAAATAAGGGTAAAGAAATCAAAAGTACAAGGGTGGCAGAGAAGGCACAGGAAGGTGTAGAGGTAGAGGAAAGAGATAATTATTAGAAATTTAGATTGTGAATGGTTTCCATATTTCACCATCATATTTAGTACTAGACTTCCTTGAAGCTAAGGTACAAAAGGACACATGAATTTTATGTATGTTGGGGAAAACAGGACTTGGAAGTTGGAATACAGATAAAAGAGATGATGAAGCAGTAACAATTGTATTCAGGGTTTTTTGTGTGTTGTTTGTTTTGTTTTATTTTGTTTTGGTAGGTTTAGGCAGAAATTTTAAAAACAGGAATTAGGAAGCAGTGCAGGATTCTGAGACCTATCTAAGAGGGTCTGGGCATCACCAGGGCATGGTGATGTGGTGCTGGGCCACTTAGTAATTGGGATTATGAGAGAGAGGTTTAGCATCAGAGCCTTAATATACTGCACAAAATGTGCTATTAAGGTACCCTAATTTGTGTTGAGTATCAAAGGTACTTGGGTTGTGGTTACTGACCTGAGTGGTGAGAGACGCCTATATAGTTCTTGTTTTCTGGGGAAAGAACACACAATGGTCCATCACCTGGTATTTTTTTTCTGGTAGTAAATTTTAAGAGACTTTTATCATATGGATTCTTGCGTCATTGAACAACACAATAGTGGCCTCAATAGTCCTTTTAAAACTAATAAAGAAATGCTTTTCATATAAAGGTTTCTTACATTGACCCCTGAAAACAAATTTAAATTGTTTCTTAGTAAAGACATTTTTATAGAAAGCTAACCTAATACAGTTCAGGTGCCAAAGTGTTTGGGACTCTTCATTTGAAGTACTGGTAGAATTTGGAAAACCAGAGGAAAATTTTGTTTTTTTCCCCTTAGTCAACTGTTACAAGAGGTTTCAACTAAAATTGGTAATGTGTGGCTTTGCAGATATTCTTTTTGATTTGGAAAGAGCCATATGCTCTATGTTTTACAAGTTGTGTTTATTTTTAAAATATTATTAGCTGTTATTTAACAATATTAAAGGAAATATGTGCTGAATAGCAGACTGCTGGTAGCAAATTGAAATTCTGTTAAGTAAACTTCAAAATCTTGCTTTGCACAGATGAGGGGACATCCCAGTTCTACATGTACGACACTGCTCGGGTTTATATCTTTTTTAGATTAGAATTTGATCTTTCAAGCATCTGTTCCTATCTGCTTGGCTTTTTCCAGGGGCACTGTAACATAGCCAGAGTCGAAGGTACTTCTGCAGGTTGAGTTGAGGCAGGAGTGCCTAAGTGACCCCAGGGGAGATGGGGAAGGCTTCCCACAGGAGGTGGTGCTGGAGCTGCTCCTTGAAAGAGGCTGAGAGATTGCTGGGAGGGCATTCCAGATGAAGGAAGCACAGAAGCAGAGGCTGTGAGGCCCAAGAGAGCATGGCATTTCCAGAGACTGAAGGACCATTTGTTTTGTTGAAGTCTAAGGACTAAGGGGTGGGAGAATGGTAGCTGATGAAGCTGGAATGGTAGCAATGGGCCAGACTATGAAGGATCTTGTGTGTCTTCTATTCGTTCATTTATTTAGCAAATATTTGTTGAACAACTACTATGTACCAGGCCCAGTTCTAGGCACTGGCATTCAGCAGTGAACAAAACAGATAAAAATCACTGCTCATTTAGACCTTACATCCTGGTGGGAGGAGGCAGATAATAAATAATAGTAAAAGTATATGAATACACATAAAGAATATTAGTGATAAGTGATAAGAAAATTTGGCAAGAATGACGGTGGGTGTGTACAATTTTAAGGTGGTCAAGAAAGGCCTCACTAATAAGGTGACACTAGAATGAAATGTGAAGCTGGTGATGGAGTGGGGTTTATGTCTGAGAGTGCTCCGGACCAAGAAAATGTGCAGAAGCCCTAGGTTGGAATAGGTCTCTCTGCTCAAGAGTCTTAGGAGGAAAGCATGGCTGGAGTGCAGTGGAGGGAGGAGCTTGGAGAAGAAAAGAGGACCAGGCCCTGTGAGGTCTTGGTGGCCTCTGTGAGGACTTGGCTTTTATCTGAGTGACATGGGGAGTGATTGGAAAGCTTTGAGCAGAGTAAGGACGTAATACACTTAAGTTGTTAAAAGATGGCTTGGCTGTGTTGAGAGTGGAGGGCAAGAGCAGAGGGAAGGCAGGCAGCCAGTTGGGAGGCAATAATTCAGGTGAGAGGGAAGGTGGCGTGAACCAGGGGCATCACAGTGGGGGGTCTGGAAGATAGAGTGTATCCTGTAGGTGATGAGGAGCCATGAGATACTTCTGAGCAGTGAAGTGACATATGATTTGTGCGTTAAAAAGATGATTTGGGTGACTCTGTGGAAGCAGGACTGGAGAGCTGAGACAAGCAGCTGGCTCAGTTTGCTGAGCTCCACTCACTAAGAATAAAGACAGACACCTTACAAGGAATGTAGCCTCGTGCCGAAGAGCCCCGTTGAGCTGGTTGTTAACCCTGGTGAACTTCTTGACAAGGGCTAGAAATTGCAAAGGTTTACATGTTAGGGAATTCCTTTGTAAACCTGTCAAGGAAGCAAAGGGAATGGTTGTGATCAGGTTTATTCTAGAGGCGGCCTGCAAAGCAGGTAACCGCAGACCCTTACTGCGTGCAGGGCACTGTTGTGAGTGCTCTGTGGCTCAATTAATCCTTACACAGCCCTAAGGGTTGTGTCTGCATTTCACAGATGGAAACTGGGCTCAAGGAGAATAAGCGTTAGGCTGTGTTCCCTCTTACGGGTCTCCACCATGAAGCTTCCTTCTTCTTTTTTTTTTTTTTTTTTTAAATATTTATTTATTTATTTATTTATTAGGTTGCACCAGGTCTTAGTTGCAGCAGGAGGGCTCCTTAGTTGTAGCTCGCAGGCTCCTTCTTTGCGGCAGGTGGGCTCCTTAGTTGCGTCATGTGAACTCTTAGTTGCAGCATGCATGTGGGATCTAGTTCCCTGGCCAGGGATCGAACCCTGGCCCCCTGCATTGGGAGCGCAGAGTCTTATCCACTGCACCACCAGGGAAGTCCTGAAGCTTCCTTCTGAAGGGTCTCTCTGGGAGAGTCAGAATTATCCAGTCATCTCTGAAATTAAATGTAAAAAAGATGGCCTGTTTCCTTTGTGAAATGTGGTGACGATGACCTCACTGCTTGCTGGGTATTATTTCAGTGCCCTGAGTTTCCAGTGACAGAAATTAGCCTAAGGAATATAAGTGGGTGTGAGTGGAATTGCAAGGAATTGAAATGTCCAGGGGAAGACGTGTGTGTGTGTGTGTGTGTGTGTGTGTGTGTGTGTGTGTGCATGTGTGCACATGTGTATGTTTGTGTGTATGTGTGTGTGCATGTGGAATGATTTAGAAGGTGTGGCAGATCTAGTGGCTCAGATGATGCCATCTAGTCACGAGCGCACATTCTCTGCGCCTCTTTGGCCCCAGTGTTGACCTGGGTCTCTTCTGCTGTAGATGGCTTCCTCACCTGGTCAGCAGGGCTGCCCACATGCAGCTTCAGGGCAAAGCAGCTCTGTAGTACCCTGATTCCCAAGGAGGTGAAAGTGCCTTCCTGAGCAACTTCAGCAAAAATGAGCAAGGAAGACTCTGACCTGGTTTCAGCCCCAGTGTGCATTCCTGGGACCGGGGGTGCAGGGCATTCCTTGGATCATAGACATATCATCCCAATCTCTGCCTTGATCTTCACATGGCACTCTCCCTGAGTGCTTGTCTCTGTCCAAATTTCCCCCCTTTTAAGGACACTGGTCGTTGGATTAGGGGCCCACCCTGCTCCAGTATGACCTCATTACGGTTTAGCTAATTACATCTGCAACAACCCTATTCCAAAAGAAGATCACATTCTGAGGTGCTGGGGGCTAGGACTTCAACATATGAATGTGGGGGTGGTGGTGGTAGGGAGACACAATTCAACCCATAACAAATGACAGAAACACAGAACAAAATAAATAATAGAAGTTCCATTTTATTGAGCTCTTACTACGTGGCAGAGTCTCAGCTAGCCATTTTATTTCATCAACTCGGTGAATCCTTCTTTCCTCATTTTATAGTGCAGGAAGCCAAAGCTAAGAGAGGTCTCTCAGTTTCAACTTGTCCCTTGATTTCAGAGCCCATGCTTTCTCCTGTATATCTTAATGCTATACCTATTCATAGAACATCAGGAAAGAGCCATGAAAGTTCATCTGGTCTGAATTGAAATGCTAACACAGGTAATAAACGCACCGCAAAAAAATGTGCTGAAGTTCATTGCAAAGAAGCGATCTTAAAGGACACACAGGTGACGGTCCCTAAGGGCCCTCCCAGAGGCCTGTGAGGTCTGTGCTCTTGGGGCAGGGAATGCCAGTGAACTCTTGGCTTTGTCCACCAGGCCTGTCATCCCCAGTAAGCCGCTGCATTCCTACCAACGCCCAGCAACCAGCCAGAGCAGGCACTGTCTCCCTTTGTGCTTCCCTATCCTCATTCTGAATTTAGATCAGGGTGAAGAGTAGAGAGAAGGAAATGAGCCAGAAAATAGAAAATTAATACTTGGTAGAGTCGTCATATTTTAAAATTAATTTATAGGCGATGTCAGATAACCAGAGTTAAATCATTTTATCAGCAGGCTGCTCTAGGATTTAAAAAATTGGCAGCCATCATTGTAAATCAGGTCTCAGGAGCCCCCAAGGAATGGTCTCTAGGGAAGAATGTTGATATAGGGTGGGCAGAAATGTAAATACTTGATTAGCTGTGTCCTTTTCTTTCACACAAAACCTAAAGTATTTCTACCTCATGTTGAGTGATCACAGTAGGTTAAATAGTAACAGGAGGGAGAAAGCTATTCAAGTTCATGGTTAGCCTACTTTTAGTGCTTCTCTTCCTCCCTGGCAATCCTAGGAGACTGTTGCATGAGAGGTACTCACCGCACGGGGGTATTCCTGGCTTGGGGTCCTTGGGGTGGGCTCAGCCTTCTTCTGCACAGACACTGGCAGCACGCTGGTCAATGTCACATTTCCCCAGCTGGTCGATGTCACGTTTCCACCATGTGCCTGGGAGCTGGAGCGCCCACAGTTTTACCACATTTATACTGGGAAGACCTTATTGGATTCAAGCCCTGCCTTTCACCTCTTGTTGTTGCAGCTCTTTGTCGAGGGCGTGTGGTGAGGGTCCCCGCGGGGAGTCTGGTGCGGGTGGTGGGCACTGAGCTGGTCATCCCCTGCAACGTCAGCGACTACGACGGCCCCAGCGAGCAGAACTTTGACTGGAGCTTCTTGGCCTCGGGCAGCAGCTTCGTGGAGCTCGCCAGCACTTGGGAGGTGGGCTTCCCCGCCCAGCTGTACCGTGAGCGCCTGCAGAGGGGTGACATCGTGCTGCGGCGGACGGCCAACGACGCCGTGGAGCTGCACATAAAGAACGTCCAGCCCTCAGACCAAGGCCACTACAAGTGTTCCACCCCCAGCACGGATGCCACCGTCCAGGGCAACTATGAGGATACAGTGCAAGTTAAAGGTACATCCTCACGGGGGGTTGCTGCGCTGGGGGACCAGACTTTCCTCTGCCACTCAGCTGTGCAGGGCTGTGCCGGGAAACTGAAGTCCTCTGGGTCTCTGTTCCCTCCTCTGTCCAATGGAGGAATAATGTCTTACCTGATTAAAGGCAGAGGACGGGCCAGGTGGCCTCTGAGGGCCCTTCCTCTTCACTCCATTATGATTGTGAGCCCTCCCGTGGCTGGTGTGTGATGGCGACTCCAGCTGTGAGCCAGGTTGCCTGCCCTCAGTAATCCCATGGCTGGCCCTCCCACCTGTCAGCTCTGTGGCTGTGGGCATGTCCCATGCCTCAGCTTCCTCCTCTGGAAAACAGTGCCTTCCGTAAAGGTCAAGGGGAGTTAGGACGTGTAAAGCCTCAGAGCAATGCCATAGTAAGCACTCAGTCAGGTTAGGGACGAGAAGGTGACGGTCATGATGTCACTGATGTTCAGGTTTATGGGACTAACAGGTACTTCAAAGCTCACGTCTTTCTTTGTGCCCTTCATGATTTAAGTACCTGTTTGTTCTAGAAGTTGTAGGGGTCATATGTGGGGAAAGAATGATGTGGTCACTGCAACCTTATTGGCCTGGCTGTGCAAGTAATCACACCTTATGTATCTGGAATGTTTGGGTTTGTTTGTTTTTTCATTTTCCAAATTCTGTTTGATTAACTCACACATTCAATTCTCAACCCAATGAGGAAGAGAGGGCAGGGTATTTCCCTAATTCACACATGAGGAAATGGAAGAGCATAGGTTAATTGCTTGCCTAAAATCACACAGCTAATTAGTAAATGAGCAAGAACAAACAATTTTAATTTGGGGCTAGCAAAATAGAAACATTATTAGTGTGGTTATTATTATTACTTCAGTATGCATTTATTTGTATCCTGCCTTGTTCCAAAAAGAATTATACCAGAGTAGTAGTGTAATTAATGATCAGGAAAGCAGAAGATGTACATGATGATATAAAAAGAAGGGGTTGATTCAGGCATTCATTCCTTCTGTAATGGTTTATGGACTGCTACCATATTGTCCAGATACTGTTCCCCCATTAGACTCATGAGAGGATAAAACAGCCATGTCCATTATGCAGGTATTAAAATGTCCAATCTACCTCTTCCATTACCTCTTCTCATTCCTCTACAAAATCCAAATATGTTTTTGAGAAAAAAGTCCCATAAGACATTCTTGCATTGGAGTTAAATAATGCATTGCTTTTGTAGTCATCACACACACGCTACACCTCCACTAGGTCAGGTGCACCCTCGTCTCCATGTGTAATTCTCATCTTGAGGAGTTGGAGGCAGCAGGGGGAACCTACCCCCCCCCCCCACCAACCACCCAGTATCTTTCTGTTTGTTCTCCAGTCTTTGAAAGGCAGGAGTAAGGAGAGACTTTCCTGGGGCCAGGAAAGCAGATGGCTGGCCATGAAAGAGACTGGCTGGTTGCCCAAGTGGAGCCTCTCGTGGCCGCCATGCATGGTCTAGGGTCTCTCTGGCCTTCAGCTTCATGGGTCTTCAAACTATATATCCGTGGCCTCAGGGATAACTGGTCTTGGGAACTGAGTCATGTTAGCTGGACTCACAGACTGATGTGTATAGTAGAAGGTCATTACATTCATTTGCAATAGAGATAGGTCTTTGTGATGTGTCCTTCTAAACATGTAGCAGTTTTTTTTTTCCTGTTATTTAGAGTAGTCCCTTCTCAAGGACACTGAATTCGTTTCTGAGTGTGGGATGGCAGGAACACCCAAGGAGATGATGGACAGTGGTGTTTGGGGATTCTCTCATCCAGCCCATAGGCAAGCCTGAGAGGTTGTCCCTGCCCTTTGGTAGGGGCCTCCTCGCTGGTTACATCACGTGTGGCTTCCCTTCCTCAAGAGCAGTCACCAACACTTCCCTGACCTCCGGCCCCCTTTTTCTAGACTATGGAAGAGCCCAGCTTTTCCCCAGTGGGTCCTAATAGTTAAATAGCTGAGGCGTCAGTTTTCCTTGATGGGTTCCTACCCTGCAGATACCCTCTGCTCACCCTAGTCATTCTTAGACATTCCCCAGGCCTCAAGGCACAGGAAGCTCTCCTGTGCTTTTGTGCTTTGCGGATTACACTGCCTTCACTCCTAGAAGATCCCCCAGGTTCTCTACTCCAGCCTGTGTCCTAACAGAGTGTTGGACAGTAGTGGCTGGTTATTTGATTGTGATTGCTGAGTGCCAAGCACTCTCCTGGGCACCTTCCCTTATAACTGGTTTAATTCTCAGTCAACTTCCGGAGATAGGTCTCGTTGTCATCGCTTTTTAGAGTTGAGGAAAACGAGGCACGGAGGGGTAAAGTGACTTGCCTAAGGGTGGCAGAAGCAGAACTCCAAGGCACAGCTCCCAAAAGGGAGTTTGCACCACCCATTTCTAGCCAGGGGTCTTATTAGTGTCTCCTCTTTCTTCAAGTCAGAAAGTTGAGATCATAGATGAAGCGCAGTGGGCAGCCGTGCCCATCTGGGCTTTAGAACAGGGGAGGGGAGGAGGAAATTGTGCCGCAAGCCCCGGACGGTGCTGGGCACTCGCGCAGTGGCTGGGGTGGCGGTGCGCTGACGGCTCCGCTTTCTCCCTGCAGTGGTGCCGGATGCTCTGCGCGTGGCCGCCGGCCCGCAGCCCTCCCCGGGCCCCAGCCTGCGCGAGGGCGAGCCCTTCGAGCTGCGCTGCTCGGCCTCCACCGCGTCGCCGCTGCACACGCACCTGGCGCTGCTTTGGGAGGTGTGGCGCGGCCCCGCCCACCGGAGCATCCTCTCCCTGACCCACGAGGGCAGGTTGCGGCCCGGCCCCGGCTACGAGCAGCGCTACCGCAGCGGGGACGTGCGCCTGGACACCGTGGGGAGCGACGGGTACCGCCTCTCCGTGTCGCGGGCCCTGGCCTCCGACCAGGGCTCCTACCGGTGCATCGTCAGCGAGTGGATCGGAGAGCAGGGTAACTGGCAAGAAATTCAAGAAAAAGCCGTGGATGTGGCCACCGTGGTGATCCAGCCAACAGGTGAGCTTCTGGAAATTGTATGTTTTAGACTATGTATTATTCAGGGCAATGTGGTGTAAAGAACTCAGCCGGGAGCCTTTTTCTTCTCTGACAAGATTTCTGCTCCTCTTGGGAGGCCTCGCGTTGACGGGTGAGGGAGTAGGGTGGTGTTAGTGGTTTGGGGAGGATGCATTTGTTTCGTGCCAAATGCCGAGACGCCTGGGAAGCTGCAGGTTACGTAACATACTACGAGAATTTTGTGACTGAAAGATTAAGTCCTTTTAAGTGCCAGGAGAGGTCTGGCCTGGTGGTCAGAGGGGCTTTGGGGTGGAGCTGCCCCCCAGCCCGCTCCCTTGGCTTCATTTTGTTTGGTGTTTCCTAAATCTCTGCATCTGCCCTTCCCCACAGCTGTTGGGGACGTGTCTGGCTCATCCCCAAACCTCTCATCTGACTTGGGTCCTCTAGGCCTGCCTTTCAGGTCCCCTCAGATGTGACATCCCCTTGTAGATGAGGGATTACCTAGGGCTGGGCCTCTTCTTATGTCCTCTATGCCACATACCCCAGAAGCATTCAGCCCGGGGGTCTATATGCAAGAAGTTGTTGTCATCTGTGAACCAGCCTTTTCAAAAACAACAAACAAAACCCTTCTTACTCCTGCTAGAGAAGTAATTAAGGAAATGCAAAATACATTTTTGAAAACCCATAAAAATAAAAGAAAAACAAATAGGAAAGAAAAACAGGCCATTTTTGACTCAGTTTCCAACAGGCATCAGTAGAGAACCTACTGTGTGCTCAGTTCTGTCCTGGGCTCTGGGGTCAGAGATGCTCAAGGATCGTTCCCAGGCCTCATGGAGCTTCTGGCTTGGCAGAGAGAAAGTGTAAAGAGCCCATCTCAGGGTGATGTCACTGCTGTGGATGGTTGGATAGACTTGGTTTGCTGGGAGGCTGACATCTCCAGATCCCAGAGTACTCTGCTGCTGTTGCTGCTGCCTCCTGTTTTGTAAACTGGGAAGACCTTGGCTGGACTCATTTCCTGACTATAAACAAGAGTGTGTGGTCGCTCTGTTGCTCAGATTGGAAGGAAAGCAGGAAACGATACACACGGGGAGTGTTTTTCCTCTGCAAGCTGCATTGTCCTGGGCACTCTAGCCTGCGTTTACACCACAGCACAGGAGCTGGATTTGGTAAAAGCAGCCCTGACTGGCCACTGAGTGACCGCGGCCGTCAGTGAGGTTGGAGGTGCTCTTGCCAACAAGAGGGGCTGCAGGTCACGCTCAGTCTTGGTTCTCCTGGCTGCAGAAATCACTTTCCAGATGGATTCAGGTCACCTGCCTTTTCGGAAGTGATCTGCCAGGAATCTGACCTGAGAAACCAGGGATATTCAGCTTGCATCAGACAACCGTTTTAATGGGGCAGGAGGGTAAAGAATTTCAGCTTGGCAGCGAATTATCTTTTCATACAAGAATTTCAGTTGTAAAGGTATTTTTTTTTAATTTTAAACAAGCCACTAAACCCAGAGTATAGTTATAAGACTTGAACACCCTGAGTCTATTAGGCAGGCAGTAGCATCTGGCTCTCACCTGAGCCTGAGGGTTCGTAGCTTTTTGTGTCATGGGCGTCTTTGACAGTCCTTTGAAGCTCACAAACCCTTTCTCAGAGTTAATGTGGTTTAATTCATAAAATACATGTGGAGGATGACAAAGGAAAACAATTACATTGAATAGTAATCAAAATATTTTTAAGACAAATTTCTTATATAATAATATAGTGTTTTATTATTGCATTAAATAATAAGATATAGTGGCAGGCCTAACAACTACTGTAATTTCTGATAAGTGATGAATATAAATGATATTTTAAGATATCTGCAACAATTGTAAGGTGATGTGAAAATATCTGTGATTTCTGTTGGGAACAAGGTCCCAGGGACAGATAATACTACACTGGTTTGTTGCTTAGTTTCATAATGAGAGGAGCCGCTATATTTCACGTAGAGATTAGTAAAACAAAGACAATTTGTTTTTCCCATCCATGTCACAGATTCCTTAAATTCTCTTTGTGGACTCCAGGTTAAGAACCACCACACTAGAGTGATGGTCTTTCTCTCATTTTCAACACCTGCATTCTCCATAGCTAGCTTTTTTTTTTTTTAAATTAAAGTGTAGTTGATTTACAATATTATGTTAGTTTCAAGTGTACAACATAGTGATTCAATAGTTTTATAGATTTTATTCCATTAAAGTTATAAAACATTGGCTATATTTCCTGTGCTGTGTATTACATCCTGTATCTTATTTATTTTATACTTAGTAGTTGTACCTCTTGATCGCCTTCCTCTATCTTGCCCCACCCCCTCCCCCTCTCCCCACTGGTAACCACTAATTTGTTCTCTGTATCTGTGAGTCTGTTTTTGTTCTGTTATATTGATTTGTTTGTTTTATTTTTTAGATTCCACATATAAGTGAAAACATGCACTATTTGTCTTTTTCTGTCTGACTTACTTCACTAAGGATAATACCCTACAGGTTTTGTTGCAAATGGCTAAATTTCATTCTTTTTTGCAGCTGAGTAATAATCCATTGTATATGTACACCACATCTTCTTTAGTCATTCATCTGTTGATGGACACTTAGGTTGCTTCCATATCTTGGCTATTGTAAATAGTGCTGCTACAAACATTGTCCATAGCTAGCTTCTTAAGTATTCTTATTGCATTGTAATGATAAATGGCACAAAGCTACTTAAATGGTGGGGCTGTGTAATGTAGGTGGCAGTAAACCCCCCTATATTAGGAGTGGTCTGGTTGATGCAGATGTTGGTGTCTAATTTATAGGTTCAGTTATATCCAGTAGTAGAAAGCCTGCATCACCACAGGCTTAGTCTGAGGTCCCCTCTTGCATTACGAGTCCTTAGAACTGATTCTTTTTTTCCCTTCACCATGCTTCATCCTGTCCCAGCAGTGAACTCTCCAATCCCATAGAACATGTGACAACTATGCTTAGTGATGTGACAAGATATTTAGCCACTTGCAGGGAAAAAAAATTAGAAAGTGAACTATACTGTTAAAGAGATGTTTCTGCCAGTATTTCTAAACGCAAGAATCTGTTTTCTCCATGCATACTGTCCACAGCTGCATATTGCCCACTTCTTTCCTCCGCTGGCTCCTTCCTGAGCCTTCTTTTACCCCCAGTAGTGGTGGCTGGCATAGAGGGACAATGGCAGTATTCTGGGATCTCTGACCACGGTTTGTACGTGGGGTGGTTCAGACCGCAGCACAGGCTCAGGGCAGCAGTTTCCATACTGACTCCTCTCAAAAGATATCTCATATTATTTTTGGCTCGTTTAAAGGGTGAAGGAGGAGGAGGAATTTGGAAGAAGGTGGGTGGAGGTGAGAAATTAGACTTCAAATTCCTTTTTCTAATACTATGCCCACCTCATTTTCTGTCTTCATCAAGGCAGATCTTGAACTTGGCCTGAATCACTTGTTTGAAATATCATCAGCCGTTGGAAATATTTATATGAAAGTCATTTACTCCAAAGGGCATGGGTTTTGGGGTTGCGTCTTTTCTGAACTGAGTGACAGCGTTTGTCGCTGAGCTGACCCGGGACCGCAGCTGGTGCTGAGTGACTCCTGCTAGAAGACCAGGACTCTGCTGTGCGTCCACTTGAATCCCCTGGGAGGTGTTGGCTATTTATCCTCTAAGCAGTTGTTCCTAGAGCATTACCACGTGTTGAATGTTTTTCTACTCTGATTACAGATGTTCAAGTTCTTTGCAAAAAATCCCTTGAATAAACTAAAATGTTTCCATGTAAAAAGCTTTGACAGGGGAATGCTGAAACCACATCTGCCTGGAGACCGTGACACAAAATCCTTCAGTGCTTCGTCTAAATATAGTCTACTTTTAATTATCCACACAGAGAGGGCAGTGGCATGGGTAATCCAGAAATCACTGTGGTTTGGTTTTAGAATATATGCTTTCTCCTTGACTTGAAGGCGGGTGTGTGGAACAGAATAAATGATGCTCTAAGTGCATTGCCTTTGGAAGACTTGACTCGTTAGGCATATTGTCTGGTTTCACTCTCCCAGTCCTACTGTGTAGGATCCTCCCCACCCCCTTTTACCCAGAAGATGGTTTCACCCTCACTTCCTACCCTCCAGCTCCTGGCCCCCAACTAATAATATGTACCGGCCGGAGCTGAGCTGTCTTTTCTCTGAAAGTCACCCAAGGCCTGTCATGCATATGGAGAAAGTATAATTTTAGTTTTGTAATGTTCAGCAGACTTGTTTTCAAATGATAGTGTACGTGATAATAGTGTAACACTTAAGAGCAGAGTCCCTAAAGGCAGACAGCCGGGATTTGAATCTTAGCTCTGTCACATATTAGCTGTGGCACCTTGGGCAAGTTATTTAACTTCTCTGTGCTTCAACTGCCTTATCAGTAAAATGGAGATGATAATAGTACTACCTCGTAGGGTTGTTTTGAAGATGAAATTTATAAAGCACTCAGAAGAGTGCCTGGCATATAGTAAGCATATATATATAAGTGCTTGCTGCTGTTATTGTTTTAATGAAATAAAAAGAAATATGGTGTGTTTCATTCATTTATTCAGTACATTTCTCAAGCACTTAAAACTGTACAAAGCCTTCTAACTTGAATGTTGCAAATAAGAAGGTAAAATGAGATGATCTAAGGGGAGGGGGTGGAAGCAGCAAATACGATCGAGATTATCTAGATATCCTTGTTTTTAATTTTCCAGTTCTTCGAGCCGCTGTGGCCAGGAATGTGTCTGTGGCTGAAGGAAAGGAGCTGGACCTGACCTGCAACATCACAACGGACCGAGTGGACGACGTCCGACCCGCGGTGACGTGGTACTTCAGCAGGACGCCTGACAGCACCTTGCCCGGCCCCCATGTGTTGGCTCGGCTGGACCATGATTCCCTGGTGCACAGCTCTCCTCACATGGCCTTGAGTCACGTGGATGCACGCTCCTACCATTTACTGGTTCGAGACGTTAGCAAAGAAAATGCTGGCTACTATTTCTGCCACGTGGCGCTCTGGACACCCGGGCACAACAGGAGCTGGCATAAGGTGGCAGAGGCCATGTCGGCTCCAGCTGCTGTGGCTGTGACCTGGCTAGGTGAGTGGTTTGGAGGATGGCTCTTCACCTCTCTGGCTTAATTCCTCCTCTGGGATACGGAGAGGAGTCAGGGAGCTGTATGTTCTGCATTGTTTTGGCCTTCTTGATATCAGGACAAGCATGCTGTCTCCTGCATAGATCCCAAGCTGGGGGAGAAAGCAAAACTGGCTGAAATAGAATCTGGCAGGCAAGGGAAGTGTTTAGATAATGTGGCCTCAGTTGTCTCAGTACCCTCATCTGAGAGGATATATATTCCTTTCGTTGTCGAGATTTGCAGGGTCGGGGGCCCTGCTGAATGGCTCTTTGAAATGGATCTTTGTTGGAGGGAGAACACTGCCATTCTCCCTTTCCTTTTCCTAGACTCCTAGGTACTCTCTGGCAGGAGCTGGGGCTTTTCTAAAGCCCAGGGAAGAAAAAGAATTCCTTCAGTTAATGGGACACGTTTTTTTCACTGAATGCCCTGGAATGCCCAAATGAATTTTTTTTTGCAGATACCAGTTAAATCCAGGGGGCTTCCTGCTTCCCCTGCTCTTCTGGAGGGCTCTCTCCCCACGTCCGATTCCCAAGGGAGGAGCAGAGTGGCCCTCAACTATTGCCCTCCTTGCCACCCATGTTATTGTTACTTGTCATATATGTGAAGGTCATTGTCATATCCTTTTCTTTTTTTTTACCATGCTCATCTTCCCCATCTCTTATTTTCCTGAATGCTTGCCCTCCAGGGCTGACTTTTCCTAATTTTGTTACTATCTTGTAATTAATTGCAAGTGAACTTAGGCAGGATGGGGCCGGGTGGAGTGTGGAGTGCTTCGCTTCCCACGTCCATTACTGCAAAGATGGAGACAGGTTAGCCTCTTCCCTGTTTTGAGCTTGATCTCTCGACTGTCCCCTGACTGTTCCGAGCCCGCATGAAGGCATTTGGCATTGCTCTGTTAGGAGGTAAAACAGATCTTTAAAGGCTCGGAAATCATTTCCTCCTTTGTCTAACGCTAAACATCCTCCCGCCGTGAGCCCCAACTCATTTCTCAGCTCTTCCTTGTCTCTGCAGTGCAATCTTCTCCTGGGCTAGTGGCACATTCCCTGTCTGTTTCTTCCTAATAAGCTGTTATTTGGCAAAGATGGGGAGTTGGCAAGTGGGGACAGAGGGGGCAGGGAGAAGATGAGTAATAAAGAGAGTAAGCAGAGGGTCCATCCAATTCTGAGCGAGACCGGGCGGGGTGTTAGTCATCCCTGGGAGCAAAGTGATTCTTTGATATCTGTAAAGTGAAAGGAGCGGGTTCATCTGGCGAGCTTTTATTCCTGCCGTCTGAACCCCGCGCGAGAAACTCATCATGAAGTACTGAACTGGAACAATGTTAGCCCAGCTAGAACTCTCCTTAGCAACCTTCAAAATAAAACAGATGTTGTCAGCACCAGAAGAAGAGTTTTCATCTCTGGAGCTGAATGTGTCCCACAGCCCTGATCCTCGGTGCATTGTGCGGTGCTGTCAGATCCCAGCGCGGACGCTCCGCACCCCTCCCCCACCGACTTAGAATCACAGTTCAAATGGGTCTCTCTCTCTCTCTCTCCCTTTCGTTTTTTTTTTTTACGACAGTGCTGCCTGCACTCCAATTTGAGGGCCTCTTTGAAGTCCTCATGCACTGATCCCAGCCTACCCCGGGGGGAGAGATGCAGCGACTGTCAGGAAACAGGAGGGGAGCTCTGGGAGGGAATGGGCTCTTTTAGCTGGAAGGGATTTGTTGGTGGCTGTGTTCTCCGGAGAGTGGGAAGAAATAAAGAGACTAAATTGTGGGAAAAGGTTTGGTTATTATTCTGAGGATCCAACACAGTTGTTGTGAAAGCTGTCAGTGTGCTTTTCCCTGGCTGATCTAAGGCCCCAGACCCCACATCTCTCGCAGTTCTTTGCACGTAATGGGCACTCAGTAAACGTTGGCCTGATGGGTAGATAAACCAGCACCAACACATGGGTATGTTAAAGTATGTGCATAGGAAAAGAAGAATTGCAAAGAAAGCAATAACGTTCAGCTCAGAATATTCAGAGATACTGCACACGGGCAAACCTGCCAGGAGTGTAAGTGGTATTCTTCTCCTGTCTTCCCCTTAAATCTCTCCTCCTTCCCTGTGCCTGTGACTCATACCATTACAGCTCCCTGGACATTTGTCAGGAGGCGAGTTGGGCCTGAGTACAGCAGTAGGCTTTTTCTCCAGGACCTCCTGATTGGATTCTCCGCTCAGCAGTGATCAGGCCTGGCTTGACACTGTGTGATTCTCTCTAGATCTACAACATGTCTGCGTATGCGTGTGGATACCATGCCACATGTAAATTGGGGCCTGCTGAGGCTAACTGAGAGGTGGCAATAAGGCAGGAAGTACTCTCTTTAGATAGGTCATCTTATGTTGTGTGACTGTGGAATGTTGTCACAAAAGAGCTCTTGAGAAAGCCAGTTCCCTAGGCAGGTATTACAGAAAATGCTCAATTTTGCTACCTGACAGATTAAAAATAATAACTACCATGTATTGAACACTTACTGCGTGCCAGGGACTGGGCCAAGGGCTTTACATGCATTAAATATTTGATCCCCACAAACAGTGCGAGTGAGGTACTGTCCCAATCCCCACCTGAAAACCACTGATTTTCATTTTGCTCACAATTTTGAGGGTCAGGAATTAGGGAAGGACTCAATGGGGTTCATCTCTGATGTACATGGTGACAGCTGGGACAGCTAGGGCTAGGGATCCCCTTCCAGATGGCTTTCCCGTGCACTTGTCACCACGTTCCAGGGCGTCTCTCTCTGTCCCCACGTGGTGTCTCATCCAGGCCCTGTCCGTGTGGCTTGGGTTTCTCATGGCGCCGTCTTCTCAGGACAGTCATTCTTCTTACACGGCAGCTGGCTGCCAAGACACAGGAAGTAGAAGTGCCTGGCTAGTTGAAAGCTATCCCTGGGACTGGCACAGTGCACCTCCGCTGTTTTCTATTGGTCAGAGCCATCACAGAGTCTGTCCAAGTTCAAGGGGGTAGAGAAAGAGACCCCATCTCTTAATGGGAGACCAGCAAGGTCACATTGCAAAAAGGGCATGTGAGATGGGAGACGTTACTGCATCATCTTTGGAAAATAGAATCTATGCAGCTGTTAACGCTTGTTCCTTTTATTTCAAAAGAAACGTTTAGAATGGCTTGGACAGAATTATGGCCCTAGGTCAAGTCTGTCCCAAGTATTTTCATCTTGAGGGGAGTCTGTCCCAAGTATTGTCATCCTATATGGAAACAGTTTGGCTTTGGGGATCAGCTTCACTCCTGAAACTCTAAAGCACAGAGTCCTAAAAGCTGGGTGGTTCTTGTCCTCATTTGCTTGGGCGCACTGAGTAGATGAGGGGTTGAAGTTGATTGGGGTCTTCTCACGTTCCATCATGTTAACCAGAGCGATCAGGGCAATGACGTGAATGGGTCTGTCAAGTCCAAGAGCACTTGTAGCAGCTGGGAGGACTACAATTTTTTAGAGGGTAAGAAAAAAATCTCTTTACTTAGGATGGATGCCCTACTTTTGAAGGGAAAAAGATTTAAGTTGGGTTGCAAAACGAAGTCCCATTTAAAGCAGGAGGCACAAAAATAAAATCAAGATCAAAAGGGGTAAAAAAAAAAAAAACCAAAGAATAGGTATTGCAAGATGGTTGGGATGGATTAGTTACTGCATTTGAGCACTGAACTTGCCTCTGAAGTTTTGGAGAGTTGAGGCCAAAGAGATGTGATTATACAGTCCTCCTCTGATGATGGAAAACAAACAAAAGAGAGACAAACTTTTTCTTGGCATTGAATTTATCATGCGCTTTTTAAAAATTTATTTATTTATTTATTTTTGGCTGTGTTGGGTCTTCGTTTCTGTGCGAGGGCTTTCTCTAGTTGCGGCAAGCGGGGGCCACTCTTAATCGCGGTGCGCGGGCCTCTCACTATCGCGGCCTCTCTTGTTGCGGAGCACAGGCTCCAGACGCGCAGGCTCAGTAGTTGTGGCTCACGGGCCTAGTTGCTCCGCGGCATGTGGGATCTTCCCAGACCAGGGCTCGAACCCGTGTCCCCTGCATTGGCAGGCAGATTCTCAACCACTGCGCCACCAGGGAAGCCCGATCATGTGCTTTTTTTATTTAAGGGGCATTCGATAGCATAATGGACAGTGCTTTCAACTGTTCTTTTACAAAAGCTCTAAGTGATTGTTTAAATGGATGTTTCTTATATCCACTCCCCATAAAAGCTGAAGGCATACATCTTAAGTGTGTGAAGGAGTTTTTGTAAGAAACTGAGTTACTATGGAGGACAAATGTTGCTTTGTGTTGATCCAATTTAGTATGTGGCTAAAACTATAGAGAATCTGGAGGAATGGCTGCTTAATGTGCATGTTAAGCCATCTCTCTCTGCTATCAGATGTCTTAAATGAGCCCTTGGCAAGAGTTGGATACTAATCAGTTCATGGTTGAGCTCTCTGCCTGAAGTCCCAGACTTCTGTGGTGTTAATTGGAGAGGGTTCCACGGGCTTCAGATACATGAGCAGGACACGGCAGAGCTGAGTTGTGCTATTCAGGCTTAGGCACCTGATTTGCATTCTTCCCCACTTGAGGACCGTCCCCTCTTCCAGCCGTGTGCCAGCGAGGACGGTAATTATTTTTCTCTAAAAGGAGCTGTTAATCTGCTAAGTACTTGGTGGAGACTTGAGAGTTCTTTGCCACCTACAGAAGATAAGATTTAGATCTGCAGAATTTTATGGGCAGCTACGATCAGCTGTCTGTCCAGGATTATCTCTGAAGGCAGAAGAGCGATGGAGTCCTGCTCCACCACCTTCTAGGCGTGTTATCTTGGGCTTATCGCTTATGGTTTCTAAGCTTTGGTTTTCTTGGCTTCGTGGGATAATGCATATAGAGCGCTTCACGCAGTGCCTGGCACTTAAGTGCTCTATACATTTTCATGGTGGTGGGGTTGTGATTTATTGGTGTTTTTGGGGGGAGAGTCAATATAGAACGTGCTCTACCCCACCAAGTTCTTAACCAGGTAAGCCACGGGGGTGTCTTAGGGCATGTAGAACGAGGAATGTGTGGGTCCAAAGAAAAGGGACTGAGCTGACCACACCTAGCCCCTTTCTTGCCTCTGCCCCCAAATCTGGTAATTCTCTCTTCTTTCTCTGGGAGGAGTGAGTGAGGATGAAGAAAGAAAAAAACGGCATGATTGTCACTTTGGGTGTGGGGCATAGGTATTCCATTCAAATAATGTTATCTCTATTGCTCTGAAATGACTAATGCTGACTGCAACCTCATAATAATGGTTCTCCTAAGTGTGGTAGAGTAATAACAGCTCCTTATTTATAGCCTTCTCTTTTTAAATGTTAGAGAATATTTAATTGGGCTTTTTGTTTTTTTGGCTGTGCTGCGAGACTTGCAGGATCTTAGTTCCTAACCAGGGATCGAACCCGGGCACCCGGCAGTGGAGGCCCGGAGTCCTAACCTCTGGACCACCAGGGAAGTCCCAGAGAATATTTAATTGCTGCATACCAATGATGATAGTGGCAACTCTTTGACAATTAGTCAACTCACTCAGCTGCATCTAAAGTACCTGCCCAGTTCAGGGTGATAAAACTGGCATCGGCAGAAAAAAGGGCCCTCTTCCTCCTGTTTCTTCTGACTCGTGCTTGCAGCCTCTTCATCTAATTAGCTCTCCCAAGTTAACTAAGCTTCAAAAGGGGGGTATTAGAACATGGCCCTGTTGTACACAGTTCAGGATCAGTGCCTCAGCTGTTATCATCCCTCTTGTCTTCTGGGATGCAGCTGGCTTTGAGAAGCATGAATAACTGGGTGTGTAATGAGGTTGTGCAATTCGGCCCTAGTGGGAGCCAAGCCACGGAGCCAAAGCCTCTCCTATGATTCTCCTCCCCGCCCCGCGCTGTGCAAGATCTTAGTCTTCGAACTTAACCTCCTTTGGGCTTTGATTTCGGTTTTGGTTTGGTTTGGTTTGGTTTAGGAAAAGTACGTGAAAATAGTATCTATCATATAAGGTTGTTCTGAAGATTAAACGAGAATGCAAGGAAAGTGTATGGCCTGGGTCCCTGGCATACAGGAAGCCCTCCATAAATGCCAGTTATTAGTATCCTTGTACCTTCCTTACAGAATTGTTGTGAGAGTGAATAAATGAGGTAATCTGTGAAATCCCCCGGTTCAGCTCCCTGCATGTGGTAGGCACAAAATATCTGCTTTTACAAATTAACCAATGATTCGGAACATTTTCATTGTTTTGAAAGTTATAACAAAGGAGTTTAATGACCCATAATCACAACACAAAGTCTTTCTTGCTGGGGCTTGCACTATGGGAGGCCGCAGCTTCAGGAGGTGGTGTGTAAATGAGCAGGTCGTCCTGGGAGCTAGATTAGGGAGAGAGCCTTGTTTCTCGGAAGGTTAGTGATGTCGTGCCTTCGACTGGCCTCGGTATTCTGTGGAAGGGCTTACGATGTGGGTGGGTTGTTTGCTTGTGTTAAACTTTTGGAGTAGAAATTTACCCAGAAGTAGAACAAACCACCAGCTTCAACAGTTATCAGTATTTTGCTAATCTTATTTTATCTCTCTTCCCTCCCCTAGACGCACACACGCACATACACTCTCTCTCTTTCTTTCTTTCCCCTGCCCCCTCTTTTTTTTTTTTCCTTCTGGAAGAATGTAAAACACATCGCAGACATCATGTCATTTTGCCATTAAATACTTTAGTATGCATCTTTAACTGATAAGCACTTTTTAAACATAACCACTATTACATTCTTAGATGATTTCTTGATGAGATCAAGCAGAATATAGCAGTAATCAGTAGTGTAATGCTTATGCTGAAAATGAGCATTTTTAGTCCAGTTCAGCAAGTGTGTTAATGTCTTTTATGTACAAGGCACTGTATACATAGCACACACAGATGAATCAAGTAGGGGGTCCCAGACCCTGAGAAGAGCCCTATAGAAGGTCCATGAGGCAGACAGACCTGTAACTGAAGTTCAAGGCAATGTTCAAGTGAAGTCCTCAGAGAGCAGGGAACCTGGCGGGTGGTAGGGTCTCTGTGAATGTTTGCTGAATAAGAAGTAGAGGTGGGACAGGCTGATGAGTTCACAGGAGGCTTCCTGTTCAGTAAGAGAGGCTACCTGAAGAGGTCTGTGCACGATGGACCTTGAGGAATAGGCCCAATCTCTGCCAACAAGTTTTAAAATTGTGAAACACCAATAAAGGAAGATTTCCATACATGCACCAAAACGTAAAAGAAATAGGAACCCACTCACACGCCTACCATTCTGATGTAGTGGAGTCATATCTTTTCTAGGAGCGTAAGTCAGAAGGCGGCCTCCAAGGCTGGGGGATAGTTCAGATGACCTTTGCACATCCTTTAAATCACTGGAACTTATGCCTTGTAAGTCCACAGGAATCCACGTGTTTGTTTGTTTTTGCATTAGGATCCTCCTTTTGCGGGCCTAAGATTTAGTTTTAACAGAGAACAAGGAGACCAACCGGTCAATGAAGAGATTTTGCTCTTCTGCCAAGCTGGCATTCCTGTAACTAGATGCGTATACAGTGCAACCCCTGTCCTCTCCTTTCTCCACATTTGGATACATAGATTTAAACAGATCCATCTAGGGGGAGAGGAGGGAGTAGAATGGGGGAATCGGCTCAGTCATTTACTCAGCGCCTTACTGAGCAGGTGTCCCAGGTGCTGAGGCAGAGGCAACAGCGGGAAGAAGCAGCGGAGGCGATGAGGGAGTGGTAACAGGTGCCACCGGCACAGAGTAGACGAACATGTACAAGAGGGCAGTGGGCGGTGGGGCTGGACAGAGGGCTTTAGACTCACACTCTGCAGGGCCTTGAATGCCAGGCTGGAGAGTGTGTTCGTCACTCAGTAAGTGAGAGAAAAGCCACCTGCTAGGAGGCTTCTTGAACAGGTGACCTGCTGGTGGTGTGAGCCTAGAGGCGGGTTGGAAGGTTATTACAATAGTCTTGGCTGGTGGTGGCAGAGGGCCAGGACGGGAATGGTGGTCGTGAGGTTTTCACTTCTATGCACAGATATTTATAGAGCACCTACTGTGTGTGAGGCCTGGAATGTGAGAAGTGGAAGAGACACTGAGGAGGGAGAATTGGGAGACTTAGGCACCGTCTGAAGAGAGTGGGATATGGCACACCTTTCAAGAGGGGGGGACTGGGAGAGTGAATGGTGGGGTGTGGTACCAGGAGCAGCGGTTGGAAAGTTAGGAGGAGGGGCCAGCTGTGCGTGTTTGGAGTGAGGTTTTAGCTGTGTGTGTGTGTGTGTGTGTGTATGTGTATATGTGTGTCTGTCTGTTCCCCTGCTTTGGCCCCAGCTGTTTCTTAGACTCCAGGTTCAAACACTGGCACAGAGCTGTGTCCGTAGCATCTTGACTTGGTGTCTCCATTGCATCTCAAGCCAATTCACCTCACTCCGCACCCACCTCTGCCGGTACACCCCCCACACCGCCTGCCATACATACACGGACCAGGCACCAGTCTAAGCACTTTGATGTATATTATTTTAACTATTAATCCTCACGATAACATTATGAGGTGGTTACTGTTATTCTCCCCATTTTTACAGATGAGACACCAGAGAGGTTAAGTAATCTGCCCAAGGTCACACAGCAAGTGTAGGCAGAGCCAGGATTCAAATAAGTCTGGCTTCCAGACCCCTGGCTCCTCACCACTGCTCTTTACTGCTTCACGATTTGTTGTTCAGGTTAATGTGGTGACACATGCAAAGGGTCTTCGCGTTGTGCTCAGAATGGAGCAAGCTGCTGCTGCTTCATGAGGACTCTTGATGATCTGGTGTTCCCATTTGGTCCTGACAGGACTGAGGAGGGCAGTCTTGCTGTGCGCACAACCAGTTCAAGCCTGTCCTTTCCACATTAAATAAACTTGGTTGTCCTTGTCCTCACACTAGTTGCTGTGCTAAAGTCCCACATGAGGAAAGGGTCTGAAACCCTGGATGTGGGCTAAGTTGGGAATACCTCGTCTTATGCGTGTGATGGTGTAAATACATTTCAGTGTTTGTTCCACAGTCAGCAGTCACTGGAGAGGCAGCGTGTGTGTGAGCACGCTGCCCAGGGCCAGGAAACCCCCCAGCTGTGCATTTTAACACATCCACCTGTGAAACGAGGTGGCCGATGACATTCTAGCATATTTCTCTGTAGCGTCCACATCACTGAGGACATTCTCCCATCAGCGGGCAGAGCTGCACTGGTTCAACTTTTTATGGCACAGGGTCCAGGCTCACTTGCAATTAAGTGCTTGTGAAGATGACATTTGAGGGAATTCGGATTTTGAGTTCTTTACATTTCCTGGCCACTGAGTCATTCTTGGGGAAGTCATGATGTTATACATTTCGTTAGAAGTATAAATCACAAAACAACAGTTCCTTGACCTCAGCAGTTTATAATTTGTATGAGTCATAAATAAAAGCAACGTTAAATAAAACTAAACTGTTTGATGGAGGTGATGTGAATACAGTGTTGGCAAATAGAAAGTTCTGTTTAGGTAGAATCATTTGTCTCCTAGCAGGCAAAGCACTACAGGAGAAAAATGTAGCTTTTTCCAGAAGTCTCAGCATTGAGGCAGCAAACATTTATTGAGTGACTACTGTATACAAGGCTGTATGTTTGAACCTTAGGGACAAGACCTTCAAGCAAGGAGTAAACTGCTTTACAATAGTACCTACACAGCTTATGGGAACACAGAGAAAGGGTGTCCAGGAAGGGAGCACAGAGGAGGTGACATTGAAGAATGAGAGCAAGTTTGCAGGGCAGTCAAGAGGAGAGGCCACCGCAAACAGGCCACCGCAAACAGGTCACCCGGTGGTGCAAGACTGCAGTGACTGGAGAACTTCAGATAATTAGATGTGACATGCAGAGGAGGTATTGGTAGAGGAAAGGAAGCAATGAAGGGGGTCCTCATACCAGTTCCTGGGAGGCTTTGAAATGTGGAGTTGCAGAAATGGATTAAATGCAAACAGTGAACCTCACAGGAGGAGGGGTTCTATACAAGTGAAAAATAACAAGACTGTGACAGTGGCAGTGGGGACACTAGGAGAGCATTTGCTGGCTTCCCTCCCTCCCTCATCAGAATTTGTGCCTGGCAGGAAGCAGGATGGTCATAGTGAGCGGGCTTTACTAGAGCCAGGATCACAGTGAGCTGCCTTCAAGGTTGGCAGAATTGAATGGGAGAGTTACGTGTGTCAGTGAAAAAAATACCGTTTGGGGGGTTTGAGGATGGCCATACACAGGAGGAATGATGACCTGAGGGCCTTGCCTTCTGGGGCAAAGCCAAGGATGGCAGGAACCCGCGACACGGTGGGTTGACTGGCCTCAAGAGCTAGAATGTACTCTGAGGTTGGGTTTTCCAGTGCTGTGCCAGCGGGGGCTTTGGAGGTCTCAGGGCACTGCTTGGCATGCCAGAGAACGTCTTGGTAGAGCATGGACACCCAACTTCTTAAGAGATTCTTCTCAGAAGACTCCAACTTCCTGGGGAAACTAACAGCTGGCCTCACCCTCTGGAAAGAGCAAGACTCTGACTGGGGACATTTGGCTTCTGGCCTTGGGAGGTTTTCTTGAGGGGGGATAGTGGGGGCAGTGCTGTGAAAGTTTTGCAATAACAAACTCTCCGAGGATCCTTCCCATACAACATAAAGACTTCCGTTTCTATCACTGTAGCTAACAGAATGGGCATTTAATTGTCAGGACAACCATAGTGCTTGTCTTGTTCCTTTTGCTGATTCTTGGTAAATTGCTCTGTCTGATTTGATTTTTTTTTTTTTTTTTTTATCCTGGCCCCTCTCTCTCTTTCAGAACCAGACTATCAGGTGTACCTGAATGCTTCTAAGGTCCCTGAGTTCTCAGACGACCTCACCAAGCTGGAATGCCGGATAGTGGATGTGGGGAGCACCGAGGCGAGCGTCCGTTTCACGGTGTCCTGGTACTACAGAGTGAACCGGCGCAGCGATGACGTGGTGACCAGCGAGCTCCTTGCGGTCATGAACGGGGACTGGACCCTGAAATACGGAGAGAGGAGCAAGCAGCGGGCCCAGGACGGAGACTTCATTTTTTCTAAGGAGCATACAGACACGTTCAATTTCCGAATCCAAAGGACTACAGAGGAAGACAGGGGCAATTATTACTGTGTTGTGTCTGCCTGGACCAAACAGCGTAACAACAGCTGGGTGAAGCGCAAGGACGTCTTCTCCAAACCTGTCAGCATATTTTGGGCATCAGAAGGTAAGCACTTCCTTCTTGTTCATGAACATTTTTGTTTTGTTTTGGCTTAAGTCATCCCACTGTGCATTTTCAGATGCACAGTCACTCTGCAGGTTTCCATTTACACTAGGGATCCAAGAAATTCACACTCCAGTGACTGTGCCTCTTATTCTCAGCACGAACCCCTTTACGATGATGACGCTGAGAAGGGTAAGTCCAACAAGAGGGCTGGGGCTTGGTCGGTGGTTGGAGATCATCTTGTAGGAGCTCATAGGGTGCCTGGGGTATGCCATCGACACTATGGCCCCGCTGGGTGATCTGAAGCCAAACTTTGCACACGCCTTTGGGAGTGTATCCGGGTCCATGAGTTCCCGCTGGATGCAGGCACATTTCAGATGCCCCAGAATGAACGGGCAGCCCCAGGCCACTGTGCCTGCCCTGGAGCGGTCAGTCACCCATTCAGAGAGAGTGTTCCTGGGGAGAGCTGACAGGAACTTAAGGGAAACAGTTTCTTTGATGTGTTTCCTCCCGAATGCTCAGAGCCCCGTGTGCCTTGGGATGTCAGACTTGTCGAGTCTTTTATCCCTGGTCTTGTCCATCACTGCAGGAAGGCCAGGCCTCCCGGGTCCTCCTTCGTGCCCCAGATGTGAAGCACCGTACAGCCCACCCCATGCTTCTGTCGCCTCATTGCCACACCTCTGAAATCCCCAAACCCCTAACAGGGCCCTCTAGAACTTGGCAAAATCTCCCGCTTCCTGACCTCATCTCTGAATAGTCCTTTCTCTTCCTCACAGTAAACGTGACCCACCTCGCTCTCCCCAAGGACACCATTTCCCCTGGAGCCTTCCTGAGTGGTGGTGTTTTCTTCCCACAGCGTAACCTGGCCTAGATGAGTCAGGTGCCCTCCTCGTCCCTCACTGCAGCCTCCAGGCTCTTTTCCCTCCTCCCTAAAAGCATCCAACTTCAGATCTCCTGTCATCAGATCATTCCACCTCCTCTCATTGCCATCACCTGTCAACTCCTGGGTCCTCCTCATGCATTCTTTGAAGATGCTCAGCTTTGTCTCCCAACCACTCTCCAGTTTTCCTCCTGTCTTGCTAGCTTCACTATCCATATGGGCGCTGGGTCACCTTTGGCTGCACATTGGAATCACCTGAGGAGCTTTAAAAAAAATACTGATGCTTGAGTCCCACAAGAGGTTCTGTCTCCATTGGCCTGAGGTTCCGTGCAGTCTGGGCATTGGAATTGTCAGATGCTCCCAAGGTGGTTCCCAGGTGCATCTAAGGTTGAGAAACCTTTCATTCTCAGTCCCCTGTCCTCCTTTCTAGTCATTATGACCTCTGTCCTATTTGGATATTCACTCCCAAGCTCACACCCTGCATTAGACATCTCACTTCTGATGACTGAGAGCCCTCCATACTCTCAGTTCCAAACAGCCTATCCTGTAAACACACCTGTCTTTCTACATCACTCCCATTGTTTCCCACTGGCCTGTTTTAGATCTCTTGTTGTGGGTTTTTTTGGTTTTTTGTTTTTAATTAAGGCTAAACTAATCTTGGTCTCGCTTCCCCCTCCATCTCTCTGTTCCCCATACCCCTTGCCCACTCATTTCTGTTCCTTTCCTTTGATAGCCAAAGGATTTGATTTGTTTGTCCTCAGTGTCTCTATTTTCTCTCTTCCTGTTCTCTAATCTGCTCTAATCTGGCTTTTGCCCCAGCTGCTCGTGTTAAGATGACTAGTGATTGACATATTGGAAAGTCCAGTTGTTAGTCATCTTACTTGACTTAGCAGGACTTAACACAGTTGATCATTCCCTCTTCTTGGAAATACTTTGATTTTTCCTTGGCTTGTGGGATCCTACCCTCTAGGCTTTTCTCCAGCCTCATAAGTCTTCTTCTCAGCCTCCTTTGCTGATTTCTGTTCATTTTCCTGATCCTCGAACATTAGATGCCTGAGGACATAGTCCTTGGACTTTTTTTTTGTTTAACCTTTAGTGATCTCTTCTAATCTCACAAATTTAAACTCCCAAGAAAGAATGTGAATGGCTCAGTGGAACCTTAGGAATCAGTGGTTCTGGAGGGACCCCATAACATACATGTCCTCCTGATAGGTTTGGTGGAACAACTATTCCCAAAATAACCCCAACATAAAAATTTTGTTTGGTACCAGATGGGTTATAGAATTATCTCATTAAAGGACAAAAGAGTTGTGTTTAATTCATTTATCCATCCGTTCAACAAATATTTAAGTACCTTCCAAGTGCCTGACACTGAGCTATTATAATACAGATGAATTCTAATGTGTATATGCTTAGGGATTATTTTTTTTGACAGAGAGTCAGGGAGTCACACACTTTAAGTTAGTTGCCCTGGACACTGGTTCAGAATGTTAAAATAGCATCTCTGTGGAAATGACTGGATCTACAAGTGTAAGCTCCAGTCACTTTAGTAATAATCTGTTTTATAATGTTACCATCATATGATGAAACAGAGAGAGAACCCATTGCTCCCTTGCTTTGCTCTTCCAAGCAGGCTGGTTAAGCTAAGTGTACTTTCCCTGTACCCAGTGGAGCCTCAGAGGGGAGAGGCAAATGGCATTGCCCAGAGCCCTGTCTTCCCCAGTTCACTAGAAGCGAGTTCTCCCTCACATCCTTGGGGGCACCAGCAGCTTCCCCAATCCTTGCTCTGGGTGAAACTTCTCAAGGACTTGAAAATCCTTAAAAACGAATTCTCACCCATCCATCCCCTGTTCCCTCACACCCAGTAAATCGAATCAGACGGCTCTGCCTCTTCCAGCGTGGTGGATTTCAGCCTGCTTACTGACACACGTGATTTCTTTTCTGAGTTTCCAGATTTTCTTAAACGCTATTGTGCGGCAATTTGCAAATAAATTCCTATTTCCCTGACATTGTGCTTTCAGATGCATATCCATTTAGCTAATCCTGTTAGAAATCATGTCTTTCTGGTACTTCATTGCAGATTCCGTGCTTGTGGTGAAGGCAAGGCAGCCCAAGCCTTTCTTTGCTGCCGGAAATACATTTGAGATGACTTGCAAAGTGTCTTCCAAAAATATTAAGTCGCCACGCTACTCGGTTCTCATCATGGCTGAGAAGCCTGTTGGGGACCTCTCCAGTCCCAACGAAACCAAGTACATCATCTCCCTGGACCAGGATTCTGTGGTGAAGCTGGAGAACTGGACAGATGCCTCGCGGGTGGATGGAGTTGTGTTAGAGAAAGTGCAGGAAGATGAATTTCGCTATCGAATGTACCAGACTCAGGTCTCCGATGCAGGGCTGTACCGCTGCATGGTGACAGCCTGGTCCCCTGTTAGGGGCAGCCTGTGGCGAGAAGCAGCAACCAGCCTCTCCAATCCTATTGAGATAGACTTCCAAACCTCAGGTGAGCAGCGAACCCTGTTGAACCCTAGATGGAGCTGGAAGGGACCCTAGGGTTTTGATCCAATGGCTTCATTTTTTTAAACAATTTTATTGAAATATAATTCACATGCCATACAATTTATCCATTTAAATATATAGTTCAGTGGTTTTCAGTATATTCACAGAGTTGTGCAACCATCACCACAATCAACTGTAGAACATTTTCATTACAACCAATAGAAACCTGCACCCTTAGCTGACACCCTTTAGTTCCCCAGCTCCCCCACCTCCTACCCCTTGGCAACCACTAATCTCCTCTCTGTCTCTATAAACTTGCGTATTCTGGACATTTCACATAAATGGAATGTAATATGTAACCTTTGTGTCTGGCTTGTTTCTCTTTATTTTTTATTTTTTTTAACATCTTTATTGGAGTATAATTGCTTTACAATGATGTGTTAGTTTCTGCTTTATAACAAAGTGAATCAGCTATACATATACATATATCCCCATATCTCCTCCCTCTTGCGTCTCCCTCCCACCCTCCCTATCCCACCGCTCTAAGTGGTCACAAGGCACCGAGCTGATCTCCCTGTGCTATGGGGCTGCTTCCCACTAGCTGTCTATTTTACATTTGATAGTGTATATATGTCCATGCCACTCTCTCATATCGTCCCAGCTCACCCTTCCCCCTCCCTGTGTCCTAGAGTCCATTCTCTACGTCTGCATCTTTATTCCTGACCTGCCCCTAGGTTCTTAAGAACCATCTTTTTTTTTTTTTAGATTCCATATATATGTGTTAGCATATGGTATTTGTTTTTCTCTTTCTGACTTACTTCACTCTGTATGACAGTCTCTAGTTCCATCCACCTCACTACAAATAACTCAGTTTCATTTCTTTTTATGGCTGAGTACTATTCCATTGTATATATGTGCCACGTCTTCTTTATCCATTCATCTGTCGATGGACACTTAGGTTACTTCCATGTCCTGGCTATTGTAAATAGAGCTGCAGTGAACATTGTGGTACATGACTCTTTTTGAATTATGGTTTTCTCAGGGTATATGCCCAGTAGTGGGATTGCTGGGTCATATGGTAGTTCTATTTTTAGTTTTTTAAGGAACCTCCATACTGTTCTCCATAGTGGCTGTATCAATTTACATTCCCACCAACAGTGCAGGAGGGTTCCCTTTTCTCCACACCCTCTCCAGCATTTATTGTTTGTAGATGTTTTGATGATGGCCACTCTGACCGGTGTGAGGTGATACCTCATTGTAGTTTTTTTTTTTTTTTTTTTTTTAATTTATTTATTTATTTACTTATGGCTGTGTTGGGTCTTCGTTTCTGTGCGAGGGCTTTCTCTAGTTGTGGAAAGTGGGGGCCACTCTTCATCGCGGTGCGCGGGCCTCTCACTATAGTGGCCTCTCTTGTTGCAGAGCACAGGCTCCAGACGCGCAGGCTCAGTAATTATGGCTCACGGGCCCAGTTGCTCCGCGGCATGTGGGATCTTCCCAGACCAGGGCTCGAACCCGTGTCCCCTGCATTGGCAGGCAGATTCTCAACCACTGCGCCACCAGGGAAGCCCCCCTCATTGTAGTTTTGATTTGCATTTCTCTAATGATTAGTGATGTTGAGCATCCTTTCATGTGTTTGTTGGCAATCTGTATATCTTCTTTGGAAAAATGTCTATTTAGGTCTTCTGCCCATTTTTTGATTGGGTTGTTTATTTTTTTAATATTGAGCTGCATGAGCTGCTTGTAAATTTTGGAGATTAATCCTTTGTCAGTTGCTTCATTTGCAAATATTTTCTCCCATTCTGAGGGTTGTCTTTTCGTCTTGTTTATGGTTTCCTTTGCTGTGCAAAAGCTTGTAAGTTTCATTAGGTCCCATTTGTTTATTTTTGTTTTTATTTCCATTTCTCTAGGAGGTGGGTCAAAAACAATCTTGCTGTGATTTATGTCATAGAGTGTTCTGCCTATGTTTTCCTCTAAGAATTTTATAGTGTCTGCCCTTACATTGAGGTCTTTAATCCATTTTGAGCTTATTTTTGTGTATGCTGTTAGAGAGTGCTCCAATTTCATTCTTTTATATGTAGCTGTCCAGTTTTGCCAGCACCACTTATTGAAGAGGCTGCCTTTTCTCCATTGTTATTCTTGCCTCCTTTATCAAAAATAAGGTGAGCATATGTGCATGGGTTTATCTCTGGGCTTTCTATCCTGTTCCATTGATCTATATTTCTGGTTTTGTGCCAGTACCATATTGTCTTGATTACTGTAGCTTTGTAGTTTAGTCTGAAGTCTGGGAGCCTGATTCCTCCGGCTCTGTTTTTCTTTCTCAAGATTGCTTTGGCTATTCGGGGTCTTTTGTGTTTCCATACAAATTGTGAAATTTTTTGTTCTAGTTCTGTGAAAAATGCCATTGGTAGTTTGATAGGGATTGCCTTGAATATGTAGATTGCTTTGGGTAGTATAGTCATTTTCACAATGTTGATTCTTCCAATCCAAGAACATGGTGTATCTCTCCATGTGTTTGTATCATCTTTAATTTCTTTCATCAGTGTCTTATAGTTTTCTGCATATAGGTCTTTTGTCTCCTTAGGTAAGTTTATTCCTAGGTATTTTATTCTTTTTGTTGCAGTGGTAAATGGGAGTGTTTCCTTAATCTCTCTTTCAGACTTTTCATCATTAGTGTATAGGAATGCAAGAGATTTCTGTGCATTAATTTTGTATCCTGCTACTTTACCAAATTCATTGATTAGCTCTAGTAGTTTTCTGGTAGCATCTTTAGGATTCTCCGTGTATAGTATCATGTCATCTGCAAATAGTGACAGTTTTACTACTTCTTTTCCGATTTGGATTCCTTTTATTTCTTTTTCTTCTCTGATTGCTGCGGCTAAAGCTTCCAAAGCTATGTTAAATAATAGTGGTGAGAGTGGAGATAGCCTCATCCACCAGAGGGCAGACAGCAGAAGCCAGAAGAACTACAATTCTGCAGCCTGTGGAACAAAAATCACATTCACAGAAAGATAGACAAGATGAAAAGGCAGAGGGCTATGTACCAGATGAAGGAACAAGATAAAACCCCAGAAAAACAAATGAATGAAGTGGAAATAGGCAACTTTCCAGAAAAAGAATTCAGAATAATGATAGTGAAAATGATCCAGGACCTCGGAAAAAGAGTGGAGGCAAAGATCAAGAAGATGCAAGAAATGTTTAACAAAGACCTAGAAGAATTAAAGAACAAACAAACAGAGATGAACAGTACAATAACTGAAATGAAAACTACACTAGAAGGAATCAATAGCAGAATAACTGAGGCAGAAGAATGGATAAGTGACCTGGAAGACAGAATGGTGGAATTCACTGCTGTGGAACAGAATAAAGAAAAAAGAATGAAGAGAACTGAAGACAGCTTAAGAGACTTCTGGGACAACATTAAACACAACAACATTCGCATTAAAGGGGTCCCAGAAGGAGAAGAGAGAGAGGAAGGACCAGAGAAAATATTTGAAGAAATTATAGTTGAAAACTTCCCTAACATGGGAAAGGAAATAGCCACCCGAGTCCAGAAAGCGCAGCAAGTCCCATACAGGGTAAACCCAAGGAGAAACACGCCAAGACACAGAGTAATCAAATTGGCAAAAATTAAAGACAAAGAAAAATTATTGAAAGCAGCAAGGGAAAAATGACAAATAACATACAGGGGAACTCCCATAACATTAACAGCTGATTTCTCAGCAGAAACTCTACAAGCCAGAAGGGAGTGGCATGATATACTTAAAGTGATGAAAGGGAAGAACCCACAACCAAGATTACTCTACCTGGCAAGGATCTCATTCAGATTTGATGGAGAAATCAAAAGCTTTACAGACAAGCAAAAGCTAAGAGAATTCAGCACCACTGAACCAACTCTACAACAAATGCTGAAGGAATTTCTCTAAGTGGGAAACACAAGAGAAGAAAAGGACCAACAAAAACAAACCCAAAACAATTAAGAAAATGGTCATAGGAACATACATATCAATAATTACCTTAAACGTGAATGGATTAAATGCTCCAACCAAAAGACACAGGCTTGCTGAACGGATACAAAAAACAAGACTCATATATATGCTGTCTACAAGAGACCCACTTCAGACCTAGGGACACAAACAGACTGAAAGTGAGGGGCTGGAAAAAGATATTCCATGCAAATGGAAATCAAAAGAAAGCTGGAGTAGCAATACTTATATCAGATAAAATAGACTTTAAAATAAAGAATGTTACAAGAGACAAGGAAGGACACTACATAATGATCAAGGGGTCAATCCAAGAAGAAGATATAACAATTATAAACATATACGCTCCCAACATAGGAGCACCTCAATACATAAGGCAACTGCTAACAGCTATAAAAGAGGAATTCGACAGTAACACAATAATAGTGGGAGACTTTAACACCTCACTTACACCAATGGACAGATCATCCAAACTGAAAATTACTAAGGAAACAGAAGCTTTAAATGACACAATAGACCAGATAGATTTAATTGATATTTATAGGACATTCCATCCAAAAACAGCAGATTACACTTTGTTCTCAGGTGCGCATGGAACGTTCTCCAGGATAGATCACATTTTGGGTCATAAATTAAGCCTCAGTAAATTTAAGAAAATTAAAATCATATCCAGCATCTTTTCTGACCACAACTCTATGAGATTAGAAATCAATTACAGGGAAAAAAAACGTAAAAAACTCAAACACATGGAGGCTAAACAATACGTTACTAAATAAGCAAGAGATCACTGAAGAAATCACAGAGGAAATCAAAAAATACCTAGAGACAAATGACAATGAAAACATGACGATCCAAAACCTATGGGATGCAGCAAAAGCAGTTCTAAGAGGGAAGTTTATAGCAATACAAGCCTACCTCAAGAAACAAGAAAATCTCAAATAGTGGTGAGAGTGGACAACCTTGTCTTGTTCCTGATCTTAGAGGAAATGGTTTCAGTTTTTCACCATTGAGAACGATGTTGGCTGTGGGTTTGTCATATATGGCCTTTATTATGTTGAGGTAAGTTCCCTCTATGCCAACTTACTGGAAGGTTTTTATCATAAATGGGTGTTGAATTTTGTCAAAAGCTTTTTCTGTCTATTGAGATGATCATATGGTTTTTATCCTTCAATTTGTTAATATGGTATATCACATTGATTGATTCGTGTATATTGAAGAAACCTTGCATTCCTGGGATAAACCTCACTTGATCATGGTGTATGATCCTTTTAATGTGCTGTTGGATTCTGTTTGCTAGTATTTTGTTGAGGATTTTTGCATCTGTGTTCATCAGTGATATTGACCTGTAGTTTTCTTTCTTTGTGACATCTTTGTCTGGTTTTGGTATCAGGGTGATGGTGGCCTTGTAGGATGGGTTTGGGAGTGTTCCTCCCTCTGCTATATTTTGGAAGAGTTTGAGAAGGATAGATGTTAGCTCTTCTCTAAATGTTTGATAGAATTTGCCTGTGAAGCCATCTGGTCCTGGGCTTTTGTTTGTTGGAAGATTTTTAATCACAGTTTCAATTTCAGTGCTTGTGATTGGTCTTTTTATATTTTCTATTTCTTCCTGGTTCAGTCTCGGAAAGTTGTGCTTTTCTAAGAATTTGTCCCTTTCTTCCAGGTTGTCCATTTTTTTGGCATTTAGTTGTTTGTAGTAGTCTCTCATGATCCTTTGTATTTCTGCAGTGTCAGTTGTTACTTCTCCTTTTTCATTTCTAATTCTATTGATTTGAGTCTTCTCCCTTTTTTTCTTGATAAGTCTGACTAATGGTTTATCAATTTTGTTTATCTTCTCAAAGAACCAGCTTTTAGTTTTACTGATCTTTGCTATCGTTTCCTTCATTTCTTTTTCATTTATTTCTGATCTGATCTTTATGATTTCTTTCCTTCTGCTAACTTTGGGGCTTTTTTGTTCTTCTTTCTCTAATTGCTTTAGGTGTAAGGTTAGATTGTTTATTTGAGATGTTTCTTGTTTCTTAAGGTAGGATTTTATTGCTGTAAACTTCCCTCTTAGAACTGCTTTTGCTGCATCCCATCCTTTTTCACTTTAGCATGATGTTTTCAAGCGTCATCCATGTTGCAACATGTATCAGAACTTCATTCTTTTTCAATTTATCTTTAATTTTTTGTTATATATATATATATATATGCATATGTGTATATATATATATATATTTTTTTAAGGTTAGAGAGTTGCAGCCTTTTATTTAGTACCTAGAGAATGCCAGTAATTTAACACAATATCTTGATAAATGTTGCTCACAGAGTTTTAACAAGAACAAAAATAAATGTAGTTTCTGTGTCATCTTTGGCATGTTGTAAATTCATAATGCTAGCTGTTTTTTAAAGCAGCAGTGTGAGGGAAAAAGCACTGTAAAATGCAATCCTGGATTTGGTGTTACATGAAAAATGTAGTGCAGTGAAAACTTTAGTGTCAAAAGGAACAGTGCTTTAAAGAAAGCATATATAAAATAAATGAGGTATAAACTCCATAATGTAGTCAGAAAAAGAAAATATAATTATCTCAATACTGGGGACCTTTTCTTTCAGTTGCAGCTTTTAAGTTTTTAAGTACCTGTGAATCAAATTTACATGAAACTTTTACTTAATGCCATTTTTGTCTTGAGAAGTGCAAAAAAAATGCCAGTAAATATATTTTCTATATGAGAAAATAAATTTAGGAATCCCAAAGTGCTTGGGACGTGTTGGCAAGACAAATTTTTTTTTTTTTGGTGGCTATAGCAAACTGCTCTCTCTGCATAAACCTATGTAACTCCCAACTACAAATACTACTTATTGTTTTTTAAGAAAATCAAACACCAAAAAACCACACATCCCCTTCTTTTTGTACTGTAGCAATTTAATGCAAAATAAATTCTTCAAACACCAAAAAACCACATATCCCCTTCTTTTTGTACTGTAGCATTTAACTCAAAATAAATTCTCATTATCACATCATTTTTATGACTGAATAATATTCCATTGTGTGGATGTACCACATTTTATTTATCTATTCATCAGCTAATGGACATTTGAGTGTTTCCAGTTCTTGACTATTATGAATAATGCTGCTGTGAACATTTGTGTACAAATTTTTGTGTGAACATACTACCCTCATTTTTTTAAATAGATCAACTGACACACACCTATATCAAATCCTTCAGGGAACATGGTGGATGGAGTATAAAGATAAGAAGGAACTGAGCCTCCAGAGGGGTTAAGTGACTTGCCAAGAGTGGAAGATTCAAAGCTAAGACCCAAGTCTTATCCAGCCCATGGCTTTCACTCTTTGAGGTCCCTAGGACTGAAGGTGATGGGTACTGTTCTTGGCCCAACTTATCAGAGCAGTACTTCCATACAGGGGATGAGTATCCCAACCTTATGGGATATACTTCACCTTGCTTTTGGACTAGAAAAAGATTTCCAATTAGTCGAGTCTCCAGAGCTGTGGTGGTATGGGTGAATACATCTGTCAACCTGCTTTGTTAAGAATAACTATTAGTGGTGTTCACCTATGGGAGGGTTAATTAAAATGAGCATTTTGGTGTCCATTCTGAATGATTTTATCTTTGGTAAATAAAATGTTTTTATGCTATAAGGTGGAAAGTTCCACTTTTTTTTAATAGCATACATACATATTCTCAAATGGAAATGTTTCTTATTTATCTGTGAAATTCATTAAGCTCCTTTGACAAATCTGTGTGTGTATCTGTGTTTCAGCAGGTAGATGATTTAAAAGTTTTTGATTCCCAGTCTTATTTAGAATATCAAAGTGAAGGATCATCACTTTTGAGTTTAATACTGAATGTTTTCACTAAATCTGCCCTGGGATCCAGTTGGAAGTTTCTGAATGTGTAAATTCATACCCACCTGTAAAGATTCAGGTATTAACTGATCAGTACAATGAATGCAAGATATTTGTTGAATTTAATTATTACCGTTTATATTAAAGGTAAACTATACCTTAGTAAAGTTTGTTTTCTATTAATATTATTTTGTATGATTATAACTTTTTATAGTGTATAATGAAATAATCTTCTGGCATCTAATAATCTATTAATGTGTAGATTAATAAAGAGTAAATATTGATTTAAACCCTCAGATTTGGAAAGAGCAGAGGAAACACATGCTTCTTTTGTTGTGTACCTGCTTGTTTGTTTTCTAATAATAGCTTTATTGAGATATGGTTAACATACCATAAAATTCACCCATTACAAGTGTCAATTTAGTGGTTTTTAGTATATTCACAGATATATATTGTACAATCATCAGTAGAATCTAATTCTAGAACTTTTCAATCACTGCAGAAAGCAAATTCTGTACCCGTTAGTAGTCACTCCCTCTATTCTGTACCCCTAGCCCCTGGCAACCACTAATCTCCTTTCTATCTTTATAGATTTTTGGACATTTCATATGATGTGAAACATATACGTGGGCTTTTGTGACTGACTTCTTTTGCTTAGCATAATGTTTTCAAGGTCCATCACATTATAGCTTGTATCAATCCTTCGTTCCTTTTTATGGCTGAATAATATTCCAGTGTGAGGATATACCACATTTTGTTTAGCTGTTCATCAGTTGATGGACCTTTAGATTGTTTCCACCTTTTGGCGATTATGAATAATAATATGCTGACATAAACATTAGCGTACAAATTTTTGTGTGTACATAAGTTTTCATTTCTCACCTAAGAGTGATGCTGGATCACACGGTAACTCTCTTTAATTCTTTCAGGAACTGCCAAATTGTTTTCCAAAACAGCTGCACCATTTTACATTCCCACCAGCAGTGTGTAAGGGTTCCAATTTCTTCACATTCTCACTAGTTATTATTTTCCATCATTTTTATTATAGCCAACCTAGTGGATGTGAAGTAGTATTTCATTGTGGTTTTAATTTGCATTTCCTTAATGACTATTGATGTTGAGCAGCTTTTCATATAGTTATTGGTCATATGTGTATCCTCTCTGGAGAAATGTCTATTCAAACCATTTGCCCATTTTTAAATTGATTTGTCTTTTTATTGTTGGCTAGTAGAGCTTTTCATAGTTTGAATACAAAAGTCCCTTAACAACATATGTGATTTGAAAATATCTTCTCCTACTCTGTAGTCTTTTCACTTTCTTAATTGTATCCTTTGAAGCACCCAAGTTTTTAATTTTGATGAAGTCCAGTTTATCTATTTTTTCTTTTTGTTGCTTGTGTTTTTGGTGTCATATCTAAGAAAACATTGCCTAACCCAAGGTTGTGAAGATTTACACCTATGGTTTCCTTTAAGAGTTTTACAGTTTTAGCTCTTACATTTAGGGCTATGATCCATTATGAGTTAATTTTTATGTGTGGTATGAAGAAGGGATTCAGCTTTATTCTTTTGCATGGGAATACCTAGTTGTCCTGGCACCACTTGTTGAAAAGTCTGTTCTTTCCCCCATTGATTTGTCTTGGTACACTTGTCAAAAATCATTTAACCATGAATATAAGGGTTTATTTCTGGACTCTCAGTTCTATTCTGTTGATCCTTATGTCTTTTCCTATACCAGAACCACATTGTTAAATTGCTATAGCTTTCTACCAAGTTTTGAAATCAGTGTGAGCCTTCCAGCTTTGTTCTTTTTCAAAATTGTTTTGGCTATTCTGGGTCCCTTGCATTTCCAGATGAATTTTAGGATCAATTCATTAATTTCTGCAGAAAAGACAGCTGGGACTTTGATAGGGATTGTGTCAAATCTGTAGATCAGTTTGGAGAGTATTACTGTTTAACAATATTGTTTTCTAATCCATGAACATGAGATGTCTTTCCATTTATTTGGGTCTTTTAAAATTGCTGTCAGTGGTGGTTGTAGTTTTCAATGTACAGATGTTGAACTTCTTTCATTAAATTTATCCTAGGCATTTTATTCTTTTTGATACTATCATAAATTAATTGCTTTCCTAATTTCCTTTTCAGTTTGTTCATTGCAAGTGTATAGAAACACAGTCGACTTTTATAAATTGGTCTTGTATCCTGCAACCTTGCTGAACTTGTTTATTAGTTCTAATAGTTTTTTTTGTTGTTGACTACTTAGGGTTTTTAAATATAGGATCATGTCATCTATTGATATAAATAGAGATAGCTTTATTTCTTCTATTCAGTTTTACTAAATGCCTTCTAATTATTTTTCTTGTCTAATTGCCCTGGCTAGAATCTAGTACAGTGGTGAATAGTAGTGGCACAAGTGGACATCCTTGTCTTGTTCCTGATCTTAGGGGGAACTTTCCCCATTAAGTATCTTTTACCCTTAAGTATCATGGTAGCTGTGGGTTTTTCATAGACACCAGATATTGAGTTGAGGAAGTTTTCTTTCATTCCTAATCTGTTGAGTGTTTTTATCATGATGAAGTGTTGGGTGTTGTCAAGTGCTTTTTCTGTGACTATTGAGATTCAGATGATTATATGGTTTTTGCCCTTTATTTATGTATCTTTTTTATTATCTATAGGATTTTATTCCAATTTGTTTTACATTTGTTATTTGATGTTTCTTTAAAACTGTTTTGAGAAAGAGGGGAGACATAAAATCTTTTGTATGTATTTCTAGGTGAGGAATGGGAATTGAATCTATTTCTCAATTCTTTAAATCTCAGCATAACAGATGAAATCACTTTAACTTACAGGTTGAATAGACTGCCTAAGATTTTTGCTTTATTTAATCCACGGAGTTGTCATGGCCAGTTCACAGTTTAATTAAGAGGAGCTGCCATCAAATCCAGCACCCAGCACAATGCCATAGCCCCAAATAGTTCCAAGAAAACATTGACTTGATACTGAGAGCCTTTACTTCCTAAAAATTAGCAGCACACGGTAAAACACATGTAACAAAGAGATTCCTCTGGGTGTCCACCTTTCTGTCCTCTGCTTTCAGGACACTTGCCTCTTGGTATGCGGACTGTGTTCCCCAAGGGGTCTTACTGAGTTGTAACTTCTTTTTTTTTTTTCTTTATTTTATTTTATTTATTTATTATTTTTGACTGCATCGGGTCTTCGTTGCTGCGTGTGGGCTTTCTCTAGTTGCGGTGAGCGGGGGCTACTCTTCGTTGCGGTGCGTGGGCTTCTCATTGCAGTGGCTTCTCTTTTGGTGGAGCACGGGCTCTAGGCACATGGGCTTCAGTAGTTGTGGCTCGCGGGCTCAGTAGTTGTGGCTCACAGGCTCCAGAGTGCAGGCTCAGTAGTTGTGGCGCACGGGCCGCGGCATGTGGGATCTTCCTGGACCAGGTCTTGAACCAGTGTTCCCTGCATTAGCAGGCAGATTCTTAACCACTGTGCCACCAGGGAAGTCCCTGAGTTGTAACTTCTACTGATTGAAAGTATCAGGAGGAATAATACTGTTTAAATGTGATGATGTTAAAGACTTTGGCCTTTTAAAAGAATAATAATAAAGTTTTTCTCCTTAACGGAGAAGTTTGAAAATACAGTAAAATACAAGGAAGAATCACCCATAATCTTACCAGAGACTGTTAATTGGTGGTATTCGTCTTCCTAGAATTTTTCCCTTGCATGTTTTCTTCATGACTTTGAAATCAGGCTGTATATGCAATTTTATGACCTGCTTTCTGCCCTCCCCAAACATTATAAGATAAGCATTTTCCATGTAATAAAAAATTCTAGGTAAATACCAACTTTAATGACTACACCTGCTAGAATTTGATTAACCATTATCCTATTGACGGACATGCAGACAGTCTGTAGTTTTGGCTTTCACAAAAATACTCTCATTTACAGCCTTTTTTTAGGGGCGAGAGTTGGAGCATGGTTTGTGTCAATGTTTGTGTTTAGAAGCTAAGTGGTCCATGTACTCTGCAGACTAGGAATCCAGGGACATGTAGTGACTCTGGTTGTTCACTTAAATTATCTGTGCTGTAGTCTGTCATCTGTGAAGTTAACCAGACACATCCCCTCAAGAAAACAGCATTACCACAGAAATTGACCATAATAAAAATATTTCTAAGCCTGGGATAATGACCCACATTAACAGTGAGTTGTTCATTTCGTTCGAAGGAAATCCACTGCTGTGACTAGTTCACAATGCAGGCCTTTTCCCTGGTCCTTGTCTGCATGGTGAGCATGGCACAAATGCTCTGTTGTTCCCACGGCCATGAGGGGAAATGAGAACAGTAACTTGTGACCTAGAAGGCATTTTGGATTTTTTTTGGAAATACAAAGAAAAGAAAGTGAAATTTGTCCAAATTCGGTAAGGAAATTTGTCCAAATAAGGTAAAGGAAATATGTCCAAATTCCTCTACTGTTTCAAATTAAGTAAATAAGAACCTAAATCCACTATGAGGATCTCCTTGTGTTTTATTATCTTGTGTTCTCTTAGAAGGGGCCTGGATACTTTAAGAAAGCCCCATAGTATAGTTCTATTTATAACCATGAAATTTCTAGTCAGAGAAAAAAAAATTCAGCCCCCATTGCTCACCATGGTCGCTACTAACCTGTCCTCATGGATGACCATATATGGCATGAAGTTCCCCCAGTCATTACCACTGAGCCAACTCAGAGCAACTGGCTTAATCCTTTCCCACCTCACTGCTATAAACAGAGCAAATCCAGGGTGGTAAGGACCAGAGGGGAACCATGGCTGAGCCGAGTTAATTGAAGGATGTGACGTCTAGAAGTAGGTAAAGTTTCCTTGTTCTTTTTGCTTTCATCCCATTCCCCACGTCCTGGGACTGCCATTCTGTTACGTTCTCCATGCCCTAGACTGAATCTGAGTACTCAGCAGAACCTGCCCAGGGCTGCCTAATGCCTCAAGGTTTCCATGTTCTACAACCATCCTTCACCCTTCTCCCAGCAAAACACAGATTACTCATGGACTCGGTGTTAAGAAAGCCATCTGATGAATTCATCTTACTACTCATGTTGAAATGAAAGTATAGACTTTTCAATTTTTTTGCCTCATTGGTTCATATGACCTTTTACTCTCTTTCTCACAGTCATTTCTTTTGGATGTTAAAACAAAAAGGACCTTTTTCTTTCTGGTAAGATGATTTTAAAGGTAGTTACACCTGTATTCTTAGCTTCTGGTGAGTTTCAGAATCATTGTCCAGGGCCATCTATCTTTGCTTTCCAGAAAACCCAAGGGAAATCCCCTAGCATTGGTGTTCTGGAATCTTCTTCAGGTTTGCCTATTCCTAGACATTAGGAATTGGCATAAGGTAAATATTAAGCTCTTAGGATCAGATTGGCCTAAAGCTATGTAATACTCTCACCTAAAAATGAGCTGTAAAGGGGTTAAAAACAGAATGCAGTACCTAGCCCTTCTCTCTGCCTAAGGAGGGGATCGGAGCTGCAGATTTCTTGCATACAAGGCATACCTTTTTTTTTTTAATTTAGTAAGTCATTTATTTGTGCCTAGTTATGAAATAGCACAATAATAATTATGCCTACAGTCAAATGCATCCAACTGACTCTATGGTAAATATTATTAACTTCTAGCCCTAAATTCTTTTTACTTAATTCTTCACACTTTCTTGCTCATACATATGCGCATTGCCTTACAACTTAGAAACTTGGAACAACTCTGCCTTGCAGTGAGTCGATGATACTATGAGGAGTCAGCATGGTTTGTGTAGAAACATCCTCTGGCCTTTGGAAGAAGGAAAGGGGTCTTTTTTAAAAGTAAACTGGGTATCAAGTGAGAGTTTCAGAAAGGTATGCAAGACAGATCCTATCTGAGTAGTTTTTATTTTTATTTTTATTTATTTAGTTTTGTAAATTTATTTATTTTTTCTTTTTATTTTTGGCTGCGTTGTGTCTTTGTTGCTGTGCCTGGGCTTTCTCTGGTTGCGGCAAGCGGGGGCTACTCTTCGTTGTGGTGCGCAGGCTTCTCATTGCAGTGGCTTCTCTTGTTGCGGAGCACGGGCTCTAGGCTCGCGGGCTTCAGTAGTTGTGGCATGCGGGCTCAGTAGTTGTGGCTTGCGGGCTCTAGAGCGCAGGCTCATTAGTTGTGGCGCATGGGCTTAGTTGCTCTGCAGCATGTGGGATCTTCCCAGACCAGGGCTCGAACCCGTGTCCCCTGCATTGGCAGGTGGATTCTTAACCACTGCGCCACCAGGGAAGTCCCTGGGTAGTTTTTAAAAGGAGTTTCCACGTTTCTTCAGTTTCTCACAGCAGATTGGAATGAATCGCCTTCAGTGCTCCCACCATACTTTATAGAAATGTCGTCATTGTTGGCATTACTGGATTTCAGCCTCTTAATAGCAGGGCCTGTCGCCAGCACCCAACACAATGAGGCTGCTCACTCTTTCGGGACCAAAAGCGTCCCTGATTTAGTCCTGAACCCTCTGGCGTCTGAGCCACTCTGGCCTGGAAGTGAACCATGTGCAGCCAGAAACAGCCCAGGCTGTACCAGGATGGGAGGTGGGTGGGCTTCAAATGAGACCATGGTTGTAATCTTAAGATGAAGCTCATATACTTAATGCACATGTCTCTCTGAATAGAAGGAAAGCAATCTTAGGACACCTATTTTGTGAATTTCTAGCTCAGTTCCAAGGAAGGGGATCCCACATTTAGATGCCCATTTGCACACCAAGAACAGGATTTAAACAGAAGTGTGAAAGAGGATCATGAGGTGGCATTGCTTTCTTCCAGGTCCTATATTTAATGCCTCTGTGCACTCGGACGCGCCATCAGTCATCCGGGGAGATCTCATCAAATTGTTTTGTATCATCACTGTTGAAGGAGCAGCCCTGGATCCAGGTACTTCTCTCCATCCTTCCCCTTCTCCGTATTTCTTTTTGTAAGTGTTTCTCATATCATCCCCACTATGTTACACAGATGTGGAGGTCAGGGATTGGATTGGCTGTTTATTCCCAAACTGCCTAGCTCGGCAGTATTCAGTAGGTGTTTAATAAGGATGTGTTGAATGGATGCAACTATCTGATGATTTGGAAACACAACCAGACATTTGAATGTGTTCTCAGGGTGATCTAGTGGCTGCTTCGGGGGCTGATTCAAGCTCGTTTGCAACCTACTGGCAGAGTCCGGCTCCCTCGCTTTTTGTCTTTCATTCATTCATTCATTCATTCAGCTATTTATTGAACTCCTATAAACAGGTGCTGTTCTAGTTGCTGGAAATAAAGGAGTGATCAAAATGCACCATGTCTGCCCTCATGGAGCTTGCAGCCTAGTTAAGGAGATAAACAAGAAAGAAATCACCATATGATATAATATCAGATAGCAATTAACACTCTGAAGAAATACAGAGCAGAGGAAATGAGTAGCAAGTAACCACGGGGAGCTATTGTAGTTTAAATTCTTAGGAAATCTTTGTAAATCTTTTCTTTGCAGAAGATACTAGTACTGCCAACAGGATACCTAACAGTTGTGGGCCAGCAGCCTTACACTTTTTCTGCTTGGCCCCTTTAGTACCCGGTGCTGTTCTTCTCACTCGTAGACCCTCAGGGTTTGAAAGGACATTAAATGCACGTAGGTGTGTCTCTGTTGCTGAGCAGGACTGTACCCACCTCTGCCTTCTCCTAAAGAGCCCGTGGAGACCCTGGCTCACTGCCTGGGGGATGCCCATGCCCTGACCTTGGGTGTCTTTGTACTGCCCACCCCATCATAAGCAGAGCCATGGCCTCACACAGATTTGTGCCTCAAAAAGGCCAGATTGTGCAGGGTTCACTGAGTTCTGTGCAGAGACCACTGGATGTGTGGCCCTGGGGTGGAAACTGGAAGCAGGTCTTCATTCTGTGTTAAGGGCAGGCTGTCAGCCAAGTAAGGGTGGGCTGTATTGGATCTGGCGTGACCAACAGGAGAGGGGCTCAGGCCGCCACCCCCTGAGGTCCGGCTACTGCAGGGACTCCAGCTGAAGGTTCAGGTGCGGCTAGTTCAGGGTCAGCAAACCTTTCCTGTAAAGGGCCCAGGTAGAAAGTATTTTTGGCTCTGTGGGCCAGATGATCTCTACAGCAGCTACTCTACTCTGCTGTTGCAGAGGGAAAGCAGCCGAAGAGAGCAATGTAAACAGATGGGCCTGGCTGTGTTCCAGTGAAACTTTATTTACAAAAACAGGTGGTAGACTGGATGGGACCTGCAGGCTGTAGTTTACTGACCCCTGGACGAGTTGATTGATACCGAAATTGACTCTCATAGGGGACTTGAACGTGGTTGAGCTTTAGAGGTAGGAAAAAAGGAGAAGTGTTTGTGGAAGATGTAAAGAAAGGAAAAGAAAAAAACCCATCCAAAACAACAGAGGGGTCAGCTCTGTCCTGGGGGTTAGGAAGGGGGGGCCTAGGTCTTGACTGAGCCACCGCTTCTGTGGAGACTGCCAGGAAGGGGGGGTGGGCGGGGAGATCCTTTTCCAAAGTTGGAATAATGTAATACCATTTTTACCCTTAAATCTCATTTATAAAAAAATTTAAAAAGCTCATTTATAGAGATATACAAAAATAAATCATTTAAATGCTCTTTCTCGGTAAATTGATGGGTCACCAACTGTGCCCTTAATATAAGTCTTTTCCTCCAGTGTAATTGCAAAAGCTATAGGTAGCTGTTATCTTGCAGATCACAATTTTCCAGAACTTTGCACTCTTAGACTGTGCATGGGTGGAAGATTCTGAATAATTAAACACAAGTCGTAATTTCGTTTTTCCTCTCGCATCCTGTGGGCTGTGAAGGAATTCTCTTCTGGAAAGGACATGTGGCCCAAGTGGGCCGAGTGCCAAGGCAGGGGGAGGGACAGGGGCAGACCACGGCCCTTTAGAGGTGGTGTCTTAGGTCAGGTTCCCTAGAAGCAAAGCCTGAGACAAGCGTGCGAGTGATTAATTGAAGATGTGCCCTCAGGAGGAAACGATGAGGGAGTGAGGGAAACAAGTCTAACTCCCTGTGGGGAGCTCCAGAATATGGGTCGTACCACAGAGTGTGACCTCCTTGAGCTAAGGGACGGGGCTTTTGTATCCCCCCCACCCCAATTTGTCAATCGTCCACAGTGAATGGCTGGGGAGGGGTCGTGTTTCTTCACCTCCGGGGGTGGCTCTCCAGGAGGTGGCTTCTGTCAGCTAAGGCCAGTCCTCTGGAGAAGGGTACCGGTGGGAGAGCTTAGCAGCCAGCACCTGCAGCATCTGGGGGCCCAGCGCTCCAGCTGTTTGGGGTGGAGCACCAGGAGCATCTGCTGCAGGTGGCAGTACCCTTCCTGTTACAGCATCTCTTAGTACAGAACGTGTGTGTTGAACTGTGGCGGTAAGGATGTTCATGGCGGCCAACTTTTATTGAGCACTTACTATATTCCAGGTGCCGTTCTAAGCATTTTATAAAGCTAACTAACTATGGGTGCTATTGTAATTTCCTTTTCCAGATAAGGAAACTAAGTCACAGTGAACTTAAGTGACTCACCCAGGTCACTAGGCTAACAAGAGCCAGTGCTGGGATTCTAGCCCGGGTCGCCTGACCCCGCAGCCTGGCCACCACACCGTACGGCACGGCGGGACTGGGGTTAGAGTCTGGAGACAAGTAATGGGGACACAGCTGTGACTCTTTGCCTTCAGTAACCACCCGGCGCCTGCAGGTGACAGCAACACTGAGCTAGTTTTCACTGAGAACCTGGGAGGGATCTGGGGGCCCACTCTGCCTGGGCACTGTGAGGGTGTGAGGACGTTGACCGCACTCCCTCTGCCCCCAGGGTGTCGGTCTTCTTGCAAGAGATGACCCTCACCCTCGGAACAATCAAATGTTGTGCTCGAGGGCCACGGTGGGTCGATGGGGAGGAAAAAATAATATTTTGGTGCATCAGAGTAGAGGGCTGACATCACATATGTAGAGTTGAGATTTGCCTGTGGCCCTTAACATTTTTAGAGTGAGTTGAAAAGGAATTATCATTTGAATAATTTTTTAGAAATTCTTGCTTTGGTGGATTTCCCTGGCTGTCCAGTGGTTAGGACTCCACGTTTCCACTGCAGGGTTCGATCCCTGGTTGGGGAACTAGGATCCTGCAAGCCATGTGGCATGGCCAAAAAAAAAAATTCTTGCTTCTAGTTTTGCTTATATTCTTTTTTAATATGTAAGAATCTGAATATAATTTATTTGCCTTAGAATGTGCTTTTTGAGGTTATTAGTGTATTTTTACTAAATGGATGTTACTTTTTGTTTAACAAAAATTATGTTATTTAACATGTGTGTAGAAAGCCCCATCAAGCGAATGTAAGGTAAAGCAGTGTTTGTGACCTCCCAGTCCTTTCTTGCCTGCTGGGTGACTCTCAGACCTGACGCAGCTGGTATCACTTGGTAGCAGTCAGAAGAAGAGGTCAGGGGTTTAGGATGTGCACTCTATTTCCACGTTCTATGAGAACTACCACTTGTGCCAAAGCCGTCTTTCTCTTATGCCCATATTAATTTATGTGAGGCTGTTAGAACCTTAATTTTGCAGAGTACTTTACGATTCCGCAGCATTACTCTCTGGGACTGTTAAACTGTGTTCAATTTTCTCAGCTTGACATTTTTTTTCCTCTTGTTTTGAACTTAAGCACTTCAGGGGGAAAAAAAAATCACAGCGAACAATAAAATCTAAACTGTTTACAACTCTCCATTTCGTACGATTCACTTTATGTCCATGTCATTCCTTACGACTTTCGTGTCCTTCCTGTCGTGGGTTCTTCTGCCTGAAATGCCAAAGGACCCTGCTTTCTTTGGGAGACAGAGCGTTCGATGTCACCACATACCAACCTTTCATCCCGTGTTCTCTGGAGGAGACAGTTTGGGGCTGTGCTCCTTCAGCTGGGTAGTGGCAGTGGCGTGGTGAAGAGGGTGCATTCTGGAGCTGGACTCCTGGGTTAAGCCACGTGCTCTGTGACCTCCTGGCTGTGTGACCGCAGTTATTTGGTCCCGCCACAGAGTGGGAAGTGTGACAGTACCTTCATCATGGGGTTGTTGAGAGGATTCGGGGAGACCCAAGGCACGTAGAGCCGTGCTGGCCCACGGTCAGGTTACGGGCATGTTAGCCGTACTTGGTACTTCTGCCTGTGGCACTGACCCCAGCGTTGTGGCTTGGTCATCCATAGACGACATGGCCTTTGACGTGTCCTGGTTTGCGGTGCACTCCTTCGGCCTGGACAAGGCTCCCCTCCTCCTGTCGTCCCTGGATCGGAAGGGGATTGTGAACACGGCCCAGAGAGACTGGAAGAGCGGCCTCAGCCTGGAGCGCGTGAGTGTGCTAGAGTTCTTGCTGCAAGTGCATGGCTCCGAGGACCAGGACTTTGGCAACTACTACTGTTCCGTGACTCCGTGGGTGAAGTCACCCACCGGTTCCTGGCAGAAAGAGGCAGAGATCCAGTCCAAGCCCATCTTTATAACTGTGAAGATGGATGGTAAGAATGACACACAAATAACCCTCTTGGTGTTTGGGGAATGTCTTCTCTCCATGCTCTGATGCCGCTGACGGGATCCAGGTTCCCACCCTGTGAGGAATGTGCCTGCTTTCTCTCTAGCCCGGCCCGGGCCTGTACCCAGAAAGAGCACACACAGCCCTTGCTGTTTTCCCAGCTTTGGTATCGTGTGTGCTGGAGCTACCACTGGGAAATGATTTTTAAGACTTACTGGAAAGATTTTCGATGCTTTCTCTAAATTCTGTACACACGCACTTTGCTGTGTCCTCGCGTTGGCACGGATTCTGCCAGGCAGGGGCAGAGACCAGATCTAGAGAGTGGGTCCAGGTCTCTAGGAGGGGCTGCAGGTGGGTTCCTGCCCCTCTTGTCCTCCTACTGGTTCTGCTTCTTGGTAAAGGGGTTTCCTCCTGGATGGGAGGGGGAGCTCCCAGCCTCGTTGGCCCACACTGACCACCACGGTCAGCCTAAAGCGCCATGGTCAGCGGGCCCCCTTCCCACCACTCTGCTCCCTGGCCTCCCAGAGTGTGGGCAGTTGTTCCTTGGTTAATGAGAAACATGTCTTCTCTGCAAAAAGTGTCAGAGTAAACGTTAACTGAAAACACTCATGGAGAGAATTCAAGTCCAGGTGCCACCAAGGATTAAGTGGGAGCCTTTGAGTGTCTTACCCTGATGATGTGTCAGTTTGGCGGAGACTGGAGTTGGAACCCCAGCTCTTCCACAGGTGACTTAGCCTTTCTAATCCTTCGTTTCCTCTCTTGTTAAATGGGATGAAAATCTCTCCTGGGGCTGTTGTATTAAATGTCAGGCAAACAACCACAGTGCCAGCCTCCACCCAAAGCGTGCTGGTACTTTGGGGGACGGGGACGTAGGAGTTGAGGGTGTGGGATCTAAACAGTGTTTGTGCATTCCTACAACTTAGTCACTTATACCATATTTGCCTCTTAGAAATGTCTTGCTTGCAGTCACTCCATATGAAAACCCAGATTTACTAAACAAGTAGGGAGTGATTATTCACTTTGCTAGATAATTTACTATAGTGTTACTTAAAATAGCTCCCCTAGTACACTTCAGTTATCTGATGCATAGAATTGATTTATGTATGGTTTTTTTAAGGATGCATCTGCTGCCGAATGTGTGGTGCCCTTATACTGACTTTTAAAAATCAATCTCCTGCCAAAACCCTAAAAAGCAAGTTGACATTCAAAGACATTGAAGGAGAATCTTTCTTTTTTCTGGCTTTCCTCTGCCTTCCCCCACAGAGCTGGGTGGGGAGACATTTGCTCATTTTTTGGACACGCATGGCCGAGCTACTCTTGTCTCAAGCACCACGCCAGGTGCTGGGTACAGGATGCATGAGGTCAGATCCCTGGTGGAGACGCCGTGGCAATGGAGAGGGGAGGCGGCGGTCTTCTCCGAGGCCCCCACCTCGCATCACTGACCCGTTCCCTCTGGTCTTTCCCTCCCAGTGCTGAACGCCTTCAAGTACCCGCTGCTGATCGGCGTTGGCCTGTCCACGGTCATCGGGCTCCTGTCCTGCCTCATCGGGTACTGCAGCTCGCACTGGTGCTGTAAGAAGGAGGTCCAGGAGACCAGGCGGGAGCGCCGCCGGCTCATGTCCATGGAGATGGACTAACTGGGGCCGGGAAAGGCCGGGACACAGGGACGGTCGAGGAGAAGAGGACAGTGATCTTTTAACGTGATGTGTGTTACACTAAAAACCAGTCCTCTCTAATCTCAGGTGGGACTCGGCGCTCTCTCTTTTCTGCATGTCAAGTTCTGAGCGCGGACATGTTTACCAGCACACGGCTCTTCTTCCCACGGCACTTTCTGATAGAACAATCGAGTGTGTGTTTTCCCGACAGCGGCTTTTTAATGGTTAACCTCTGTCTAATTTTTTTCTCCTACTGGTTTATAGATCTCTGGCTTGTGTGTGTTTCTACCTTTTGTTTCGAGGGGTTGCGGTGAGGAAGGGGTGAAGGCGTTCAGAGTTCTTTGTCTCGGGTGAGAACGGAAGGGCCCCGCTTGAGAGCCGGCTTCTGCATCGGATGCACGTGCTGAGAGAGCTGCTAAAGGCAACCCTCCACCCCTGCCGAGGGACAACACAGACCAGTGCCGAAGGCTAATTTGTGGCTTTTACTACCCTCCCCCACCCCCTATTTTCAGGGGGTTTAGACCACATTTGAAACCTAAACCTGCAGTCCGTAACTTCCTATCGAGCCCAAATGCATTTTGTTCTCTTTTGGTTTTTTGCTTCTCTGCCCCCTTTCCATTTCTTTCGTATCTGCTTTATGTGCGAGTGCTGAAATGGCCCTGGAATTGAGAATTTGGCTCTCCACCAAGCACCTTATCTTGCCACCTTAGCCTTAAGAATGCGTATGAAGAAAAATGCACAGCCACCTCTGTCCAAGGCAGTAAGAAGGCCTGCAAGGAAGAGGAAGTTGGGGACAAGGAAAGGAACAGACAGTCACTTCCGTAGTTCGGAGGCCACCGTGCCTCAGGGGGCCCTGGGGATTGCAGAAGGGGGATCCTGGGATTTAGATGTCTGGAGCTCGTGCCCGGAGGGTCAGTGGTGCCAGGGGTGTGTCAGGCGGAAGAAGCCACCTCTATTCTCTGTCGCGCCCTTTGTGAGAGGCAAAGGCCTTGTGGGTCTGCAGGGGGAACCACGGACACCCCACATCCTTTGTGGGCTGCGTGGGCTCCTTAATGTGGAGGTGAATTGCTGCTTGCAAGACTGACTTCACGGAATCAGAAATTACCTGGAAGAACCATGCATTTTCTATGACCTTTTCAGTCCTTCAAGTCTTTTTAAAATCCCCTGCAGGGGGTTAGTGAGAAAGGGTATACTCTGTGGTATGTTTGCTTTCCTATTAGGAAGACAAAGGAAACCCAGCAATTTATATTGCCATGTGAACAGCCTACAAAGTAGATCTGAGAGCAGTCCGTTTTGCCTGATCACTCAGACCAGGAGAAGGACAACGGACCCAAAGAGATCTTCCGCTCCCCGAAGTGTCTCCCCCTGCACAGCGCTGGCTTTTCGGAAGCATCCCAGTGGGGTTTCCTGAGGCTCACTGGTGACTCACGCCCCACATTGCAGTCCTCTGTGCTTTTATCCTGGCTCTGAAGGATCTAATACTGCTCTGTCTTCCAAAGGGGAGAAAGATTCGTTTGTTTTGAGCAATAAAGTAATACAAAATGATGGCCATTCATGTGCGGCTCTTTGTCACAATGGGCCAGACAGCCGACTCCTCGGGCCCACCATCTTCCCCTCCACTTCCCTCCCTCTGTCACCCACGATTCGTTCTGCACTTATCAGCAAATCACCCCCAGGAGGCAAGTTTCCACCGAATTTTTTCCTTTTGGTTTCGCCCACAGAGGGGACCACTCACGTGATAGAAACTAGATTTTGCACTAATGGTAGCAGCACAAATGAATCCCAGGCCTAGCATCTGTGGCGGGAAGACGGGCAGCAGGTCCGCCCCACCAGAGCACGGATGACTAGAGGAAGGGAAGGAGGCCTTGATAGCACTAGATTTGGGTGTTTCCTGCATGCCATTTCCTAACTGGGCCGCTCCAGAGGAGGTGGTCACAGGTGATTGTGCAAACAGGAAATAGAAACAGGTGCTGTGTTAGGAACAGCCAGTGCCCTTTGAACCCTTGCAGTTATCATGCCTCCTAAAAGAAGATTCAGGATTGTGGTAGTACAGGCCCGTGGTAGGAGGAAAGGGGGGTACTTGGCTTTGGACGTGACCAGGTGGCCCCAGGTGTATGTAAAACCATGGATGGGTCACAGCAGACACTCAGTGGCAGGAAAGGTGACACGTGCTCATACACTGTACCTTTTCCTTTCAAACTGCCGTTGCAGTTCAAGGCTGGGGCTGTTAAGGCATTGACTGCCCGCCCCTCTAGCCCCACCCTCTGTCCACTGGGCTGGTACAAAGTGGGGAGAAATCCCAGGGCATTGTACCAAGGGCCTCCTTCCTTCCAGGGGCATAAACTTGGCTGGAATGTGTGTCCTGTTCAAAGTGTGAGATGTACTCTTTTGTTGTACCAAATAGGGCCCCCACTAAGTGTTCTTCTGGAAGAGGTTCCCTCCAGAAACACTAGTATGAATGGAAGGACCCAGCCACGATTCACACAGGTGAAATTGCACTGCTTAACACAAAGAAGCGATCAAAAGTTTGGCTTTTTTTTTTTCTAATCATAAAGATATCCCCAGAAAGAGCCTAAGCTATGTTCCGATAGAAGCCTCAAAATTACTTTCAATTGTTTACTTTATAATGTTTACATACGCTTTTCACTTTTTTTAAAAAAAAGAAAATCCAAGCTCTGACTTTTTAACAACTTTTCAGGTTTTTCATGGGACGGTGGAACTCTGACTCACCAACTGGATTTAAATCTGAATTTAGAAATGTATTTATTTGTGTGTTTTCTCCCCTCCTATCCACGTGGCTTTCCCTAAGATCCTCGTAAAGGTGGCCCCTCCTGCCCAGACCCTTGCCTGTTTTCCCTGGTGGCTCTTGCTTCTTGCTTTGCAGACTGCCTGCAGCCATGATTTTGTCACTGACATCTGTGAGCCAAAGACTGAGCCTCTCTAGCAGGAATAATAAGCAATACTACACAACTTGCTACTTTCAGAAACTTTTTTTAGCTTCACCGATGACAACAGAGGAAGAAGGGAACTGGGATTTGGGTAAGTTCTCCTCCGCTGTTTGACCAAATTCTCAGTGATAAATATTGTGTGCAGATCACTAGGAGAAAAAAGTTGACTTTCTTTCTTTTTTAGCGTGGCACATATGGATCTGCTGAATTTTACGTAGACAAAGAAAGGGTCCTGTGTATTTTTGTCCATATCCAATGTTATATGAACTAATTGTATTGTTTTATACTGTGACCACAAAATATTATGCAATGCACCATTTGTTTTTTTAATTTCATTAAAGGAAGTTTAATTTAAATTGAAGTTGTGTGAGGCACTTGATCTCTGAGGCCCTTTTATCTCCTCCGCATGAGGGGCTGTGACTGAATTCCGGTTGCAACTCAGGCACCTTCTGATCTCTTGGGATCCTATGAAAGCATTGTAGATTTTCACCAAAGATCAAAGAAGAAATGGATTTAACAGGATCAATATTGAGATTCCCACTGAGTGGAAAGGTGAGGGCCAGGATCCTGTTGCTGATGGATGGTCTCTTGGTCTTTCCGTGAATTCCCATGACCTTACAGGACTCCTGTCAGGAAAGAGAGAAGTTAGAGGTTGTTCCTCTCTGCGGATGAGGAAACACACCCAAGTTCTGTGACCATGTTGTGCCTGGGACGGAACGGCTTTTCTGACTCATGACCCAGTCTGGAGCCAAACTAATCCAGAAGGTGCTCGTCCCTGTATTATATAAAAACAATGCTTTCCCCCAGGCCACTGGCTTCAGGGACCTGCACAGCAGGAAGTGCTGGGAGCCCCACCTCCCTGCTGGCCCCTGGAGCAGCCGCTCAGCCTCGGCTGGGCTTCCCCATGTGTGTCCTGGGCAGGGACCACCTCACTTGTGAGGTCTTCAGGGGCTGGGTCTGTGTCCCGGTTACTAAACTTGGCCCTGATCCGGGCCTATGGAAGGGACTGGCGGTTTATAAATGCACAGTTAACGTCCTGCCGGGAGAGTAGCCCGACGCTGCACACTTCTGCATGAAGACGGAAGACTGTTCACATCACAATGCTGACACAGTCGGAGCTGGTCTTCAGCAGTCCCATACCTATTGCTCAGCCTGTTCCTGCCTCAGTTTATATTAAAAGTAAAACAAAAATTTGCTTGCACACCTCCTGTGGCCTAGGCCTTGTGCTAAGCACAGAAAACCTGCCACTTATGTCCTTTCCTAGAGGCCTTCGCAACCTGCTGTTTGCTCGTTCTAGAAACCTCTTTCCACCTGTTCCAACTCCTACTTCTCCTTCAGGTCCCAGGGAGCCTTTTCTGCCCCTCTAGGCTAGGAGAGGAACCCCTGACAGCTGCTCTGGTTGTCTGAAAGTGGCCCGAGGGCAGGGACCCCTCACCACTGTGACAATAGCTAACCAACACTAGGATGCTTAGATGTGCCGTACACCTGGGCAAGTGCCTCAGGTCACCCTGGGGTGACTACAGCGGAAGACTTCTTACCTGCTCTTCATGTAACTAGATCTTCCAAGTAACAGCCACTCCATGTCCTCTTACCCACAGACCAGTGTGTGTAGCACACTGCTTTAAAATACAGGTTTTATTATTATTTAGGTGAGGCAGGGCCAGCGGATCGGGAGACGACTGCCATTGAAAAGACAGTTTGTTACACTCACAGATTCCAAGAGGGAGGGTCATGCCACACGAAAGGGGGCCACACGGGAAAGCACCAGGGTCCCTCAGGCAGCAGAGGGAGCAAGGGAGAAGCATGGGCAATAGCCTTTGTTGGGGTTTTCACAGGAAGGAACGGGCAAGTCAGGGTAAGCAGGCTTAGGATTGACTAGTTTGGATAATTTCAGCAGCTTCTGGGGCATAGGGAGTATCCCTAGTTATCTGGTGTGATGAGAAAACAGCTATTTTGAGTTGCTGCCTAGGATTTTACAGTGTAATAGCCCTGCTCACAGCCAGAGCCTGGACATTTAGATAAGGACCTGAGCTTAGGATTCCCACCCCAAGTTCCCACTTTGCTTTTCCTGGAGCACCTTTTAAAATAACCACTTTGAGTTGAGCCTGCAGCCTCTGCCCCAACCATCTTATAAGTAATAGGTGCTTGTTACCCTGCTGTTTATCTCCTGCTTGCTGGACACCTGGGACGTCGGAGCACTGCCCTTCCCCCTGCTCACTGGCACCCCCGACCCTGGTTTCTGGGATCTGTCAGTAACAAGTCTTGTGACTTGACTTTGTGTGAGTGTATTGCAATTGCGCCTTCGATCAAAATGACCCGGGGGTTTCACTTCCTCGGGGTGGGAGTTCAGATGCCGAGGGAGCCACTGGCTGACCCCATGTGGGTGGCTGGTGCCTCCTCGTTCAGCAGGTCGTAATCCGCATATTCTTAATTTAATACACCAGCTATCCCCCTCTCCCGCACCCCGCCAACACATCTGGTTCCTGGCCTTGGGGTGATCAGAACAGGAAACAGCAGTCCTGAGCGTGAGAGCCTGATGGAGGAGGTGGAGGGTGTGTGGACTCCAGATTGGTTGGTTTGCGCGTGGAAGGTGTGCTTACAGGCAAATCGGAATGATTTCCTTTCTCTAGGAACTGGCCAGCCGTGGGAGGGGCAGTCTCTCCAGGATCAGCAAGGTCCTAGGTGTCCAAGCATCAAAAACCAGAAATAAAATGACATGATTAATATACTCACTGCTTGGGGCTTATACACCTGGGTGGCTCAGCTCCACTGGGGTTGGGGGGCGGGGGGGATGATTCTCATCTGAGTCCTCTCTGTTCTGTTTATTCTCCAGCCTATTTGTGCCACCAGCACTGGTTACTATGATTACATCATTTCATTGAATAATATGTAAACCAATGAAATATGAGTGCCAAAGAAAGAGGTGTTGATACAATAAGATGAATTCTCTGGAAAGACTAGATAGAGGCAAATTGCTTTCTTTTTTTTTTTTAAATGCTATCAGTTTAGGTCTAGGCAAAACAACTATAAAAGATTGATGGGAGACAAATCATAAAAACATGGGAGGATCTGTACTCCACTGGCTTCACAAGTGTTTTTAAAATTCTTACTCCATTTTAAAGAAATCAGACCTGAAAGTTGGGGGACTTCCCTGGCAGTCAAGTAGTTAAGACTTCACCTTCCAATGCAGGGGGTGTGGGTTCAATCCCTGGTCGGGGAGCTAAGATCCCACATGCCTCACGGCAGAAAAACCAAAACAAAACAGAAGCAATGTTTTTTTTTTAAAGACTTTTTTTTGGGTTTGTTTTTAAAGAAACTGCATACATCATTGGAGACAAACAATAATTTAAATACCATGCAGTTTCTGTATGTACAAAACCTAGGCCATAGAAATCCAGTTTCATTTGTATTCTGTTTACACTGTCTTCCTCATACAGCCGTTGTGTGTTAAAGTAGAACACAGGAGAGTGCTCTGGTACAAAGACAAACTATGTACAGGCACCCGGGAAGCAACTGGAAAAAAGCAACTGGTTTGGGGATCAACAGACAAATGGGAAGAAAGAGTCATTTAAGGTGACCTTCGCCCACTGGCTGTGCACAGGGAGAGCCTGAAATTCCATTCACCGAAGCACACACCACAATTTGCATTCAGCAACTATAAATACACGTAGACAGAAGCAAAATCGTAACAAATTCAATAAAGGCTTTAAAAAATAAAATAAAAAATAAAACAAACCTGAAAGTTGTAGCAGAAGACATAGGTTTGGTTTATGCAATAAGGTGAGGAGACTCCAGACAACAGACCTATACTCAAAGGAAAGCCCTGGGCCTGTGTTAAGAGATAGGTGAACAAATATATATGTATATGATTGAGGTGAAAATAAAATTGTTAAGAAATATAAGTGTCTTTTTATGATTCCTGTCTTTACCTGACTTTTCTGTTAATTGATCAACTAACAGCTCTAATTATGAGTTTCTACTGTTACTGTCCCTATTCTTATAGATGAGGAAATTGAGACTTAAAGAAACTAATTTGCTCAAGATTTGAATGCAGGTCTTTCTGACTTCAAAGTCTGTACATGTTCTAAATCACTATACCAGCTACAGTGCCTGACTATTTTAGCCATTCAGTATTTTTTGAAGAGATAGAAAGATGAGTAAGAACTGGCCCCTGCCCTTAGGAAATTCATGGTCTTGCAGGAGAGGGAGGCATGTAAATAATTCATTTTATTACGTATAGTAAGTAAAATTATAGGAGTTCACTGACAGAGATAGAGGAGGGAATGGTGAACTTTCTAAGGTGTCAAGAAAGGTTTTGCGTAGGAGATGCAAACCTAGATTTTAAATTTTTTTAATGAATAGGCATATACCAGGTAGAGGGGTCTCTAAGCAGAGGGGATAGCATATACAAAGTTAAACAGAGAGGATGGTAAGATACGTTCAGAGAAATACAGAGGTTCTGTGTCTGAAGGGTGAGGTGGTAGGAGAGAGTTCTCAAGGGTCAGCTCGTAAAGGTCAAGTCAAGGAGTTTGGACTTGATCGTCTAGAACTTTGGGGGAGCCATTGAAACCCTTTAATCAGGACAGTGCATGGCTCTGTTTGCATTTTAGGTTACTCTGGTGGAAGGGGCCGGGGTGCAGACAAGGTTAGAAGATGAACTGCGTTAATCCAGGTGAAAAATCGCAGCTCTCAATTGCAACAGCAGCAGGTAGAATGAATTCATTAAGGATTTTAGGGAAAACTGGTAGGACTTTATAACTAGATGTGGAGTGTGGAGGCCAGCCATGGTTCTGGGTGGACGCTGGTGCAGTCAACCACAATGGACAATACCAGTGAAAAAGAAAACAATGATTTCAGCTTTGGATGCAAGTTTGAGTTTCCTGCAGGACCTTCAAGTGGAAATGTTCGACACAGCTAGATAATTGGCCTGGAGCTTAAGGGAGAAGTTGGGGGTGGAGACAGATTTGTGATTGTCCTTATACAGGTGGGGCATGAGAGGCAGACGCAGCGTGAGAGGCAAAGGGCTGATGACGGAAGCCTGGAGAAGGGGTCCATCGAGAAGACGACTAAGAAGGAACTTCCAAAGGGGAGAGAGAAAATCCCAGCCAGAGCGTGCTATCAGAGATGGTAGGAAAGAATTCCAAGCAGATCTGCCAATGGTCGGTCATACCCGTGTGCCACAGAAGGACCAAGTCAAGGGAGAGCTGAGCAGTGTCCACCGCCGTGACCTTGGATGTTTGGGTGGAGCCAAGCCCAGATCGTGGTGGGCTGAAGTGCCAGCAAGTTAGGAAATCAAGCAGAATACAGAACACCGGGAAACTCACACATCTGAAGAGGGGAAGGAAGAGGAGACGGTTTGAAACTAGGGTGAAAATGTGGCTATTTAATAGGGTAGGAGGCACCTGAGCTGCTTTATGGGCCAAGGAAGCCATGAAAGGGCAACTATCTCAGGGGTTCGCCCGTACCCAAAGCCCAGGTAAGTGAACTTCCTATTCCTTCTCCTTTCTTCTTTTCTTTGGGGCCTATTCTGAGTCCTCCCTTCCTTTTTTCAAAATCAGAGTTCGTTGTCAGCTACTCCCTAACAGGGAATTTAAGAAGTAGCTCTTCCCAAGGGAGTATTTGGAAACAGCAAATGGCCCGGGAATCCCATGTGTTGCTCTTTCTCTGCTGCCGCCATCCTCTAGTCCCCATCTCCTCCTGCACCCCTCTTCCCATGCCCTGGCCTTTGCCTCTGCCCACAGGAATCTAGTTCAGGCTTTTCCCCACAGACAGGAGGAGTTACCACACACCTGGAAAAGCTCTTATTAGCCTTGGTTAACTAACTGTCAGCTCCTGGTGCAGCCAGGCTGGTGGGAAGTACAACTTGGTGGGCCAAGTTGTAACCAGGCCCACTTGAGGCTGCCGTTTCCTCCACTGTTCTATGAGGGATTGACTGAGCTCACTGTGATCCCTTCCTGTGGTGTCACTGCTTGGTGTTCCATACACAGAGAAACGAGGCTTAGCCCCAGGGCTTCCTTATACCTTGGCAAGTCCCACACCTGTGGGGTAGCGATCACTTTGACCTGAATTATAGGAGCTCAGGTAGGAAAAGGAGCAAAATCCTGATCAGCTTCCTGCTGACCCCTTCGGGGTTTTCTTTTCCGTCCTCCAGTCACTCATTGTCCTACATATTCTGCCTTCTGAAAGCTTGCAAATGGCAAGCTAATAGAAAGAGCACTGAGCCACAAGTAAGAAAGCAGCCATAGAATGCACCCATTTCCTAGCCATACAATCTTGGCTAGGTTAGTTGATTCCTCTGAGCCTCAGTTTTCTCATCTGTAAAATGGTATTAATAATACCTATCACATAGTGATGTGAGTTATTCTATAACAGTGCATATGTGAAAATGCCTTGCACAGAACCTGACATGTAAAAGGTACCTGTTTAAATATTTCTTGGGCCTGAATGCTTAGGCTAGGAATCCACGATACTTGCAATTTCTATAATTTTATGGAATTAATATTTGAGCATGTCAAACCTGAAAAAAATACATCACTTTTCATTAATCTTCTAGGAACTTAAGAAAGGATTTTTTTCTTTAGTACATCCTTGTGTTGCTTTGTCCAGCACTGGCCTTCTCCCTCCATCTGAATCAGGAACTCTATTTTTACATTCCTTTCAACTGATAAAATTGCAATGCACTGCAGTGGTTCCCAAGGTAATAGAATAACTGTCTCTCTCACTGGCTCTATTTTTTTCCTTTCTTCTTCTTTTTTCTTTTCCCCTTGATAACAGAAAGCTTCTTTATTTTCCCTCCAGAAAAGAAGCGACATCACCCTGTCAATGTTAAATTCTGGCAGAAATGGAGCCACTAAAATAGAAAGAAAAAAAAATTGGCAACAGCCAAGAATGAGAACTTGCATAGCATTTACTTAGTTGTATGTATTTCAGGAATACAGCGTCCTCTGTTTTATTGCCAATGATTGTCTCTGTGGTCAATGCTTATTTCTAAAATAATTCTCTTTTCCGTGCACGTAGCAGATTGATTGCATTGATGGCCCCCGTTCTCTACCTCTCTTTTTGCCTTGACACTTCGCCGTTCCCTTCACTAAAGAGATGGAGTCCATTAACCCATCTCTTGCTTTTGGACTTCGCCATGTGTCTTGCTTTGATCTGAGGGATGCTTGTAGAAGGCATGCAATCATGATGCAAGTAGAAGCTTTAAAAAGTACTGATGTGTTTCCCCTAGTCCTTTTGGACCCCTGACATCACTGTGAAAATGTGCCCAGGCTAGCCTATTCGAGGGCTGTGAGAGGGATCCAAGCTAAGGCCATCCTAGACCATCCAGCTCCCATCAGCTGACCCCATAGGCTTGTGAACAAAAATAAATCTTTACTGTTGTATGCCACCAAAGTTTTCTATTTGTTATACAGCAATACCTAACCGATACAGTAAATTTTGGTGCCTGGGGGGTGACCCATGTCTTCTCCAACTGCAATGGTGAAAAAATTCTTGTACATCAAGCCCCACTGATATTATGGTTAATGGCTTGGAGAGGTAGTTTGAAATTGCCATTCTAGGTAAACTGCCCTTTAATTGTTCCCTAAATACAGCCTGTACATCCCTGCCTCGGTACCTTTATACATTTCATTTCTCCCTAGTGGAATGTCCTTTCTTCTCTCTTCTCTGCCTATTAGAATCATACCAGATCTCCAAGAACCTAAGGAAAACCAGCCTTTTCTGAATGCACCTTCTTCTCCCTTCACACCAGCCTCAAACTTTACTCCAAAAGGAGGGCACAGCTGGTGTGTCATTATCCATGCTGGACTGTTTCTCCCCAACTGCCCCTCGGCCCCCCTTCCTCCCTGGTTGTCTCATGTGGCCCAGCCGATCTTGACCCTCCCTCCCACCCACTCACTTCCCCCCCCCGCTCCCTTTAGGTGCCCCATTGATTGTTGTGCTTGCAAAATTACCTTGTGGTTATCTGAGTAAACGGAAGTTTCCTGAGAACAAAGGCTTCGTATGTGCAGCACTTAAAATAGCACCCAGAAGATTAAAAAAATTGTTGGATAGGTGGATGGAACAGGGATCTGCTGTAACTGTGGCCTGAAGCAGACTAGGCTGTTACTGACCCATCTAAATGGAGGCTCGGCCTGGGGAACTAACGTCCTCAGTAAGCTCGTCCCGTGTATGGTCTTGTCTTCGCAGACTAGGATTAAGTTGGCCTGGGTTCAGCGCCAGGCTAACTTAATCCTAGTCCGTGAAGTCACTCCCCCGCCATCCTTGGTGCCCAGGCCCACACTGGGCAGATGAAGTTTCCCTTAAATGTCGCTGATATGCATTGATCACTTTCTATATACTAGATGTTGTTCTAAGTGCTTTCAGTGAATTAGTTCATTCAATTCTCACGGCAATCTTATGGGGCACATACTGTTAGTATCTCCATTTTGTTGATGAGGGTTAGAAAAGGTTAATTTACTGTTCTAAGATCAACTATTAAAAATACAGTCTGTGCAGACCCAGACACACCCACCTAGAGTGTGTTATCGTCACCGTCACCGCATGTCTCCCCAGGTTCATGTCTTCTAGGGGCGCTTCTCTCGTTTCTCAGTCCTTTCCTCTGCCAAGATGGGAGGCGAGGTAAGGGCTAAGAAGAGAAAATTGCTGCTTGATTCTTTATTTATTCTGTTTACTTAAATTCCCTTATCATTACCTAATGATATGTATTTAACCAGGAGGAGGCCCATCTTTTCTTATTTTATCTATCTATGTTTACCTACCCATGAAGATAACTTCCTAAGTAGGTAAATTTGAATGATTAGCAAAGAGCCATATAAAGCAAACTGTATTGCTCTTTGCAAGCCATCTCTGTTTCTCAGTGGGCTGGAAACCACACTATTGCTTCCCCTTTATCTTTGTAGTGAGAGCGCAACATTTGTCACTCAGCGTCTGAGCAACTTCAGTGACACCACCAGGAAAGGTCTATACTGGTCCAAATGGCACGCTTCCCACGAGTGGCATCTTTTTTTCTCTTTCTGAGTAAGTGTCATAATTCTGTAGGTTACTGTTGTCAAAGAGCTAGTCAAACGGAAACTGTTGGATGATAAAATGGGACAGTTTGGTCTCTACAGGAAAAACAATGCCACACGTCTCTGGTGCTGGCAGTCATTTTTGACTTTTGATGATGTGCTTGGCTACCTAGACATCCTTGAGTTCCAGGAGGTGCAATGTTAGGTTGAGTCCCATGAATCTGATCCCACTGGTTTTTACATTTGTGTGTGTGGCCAGAGCCGCCGATTTTGCTGGCCCTGCCTTCACCTTATGTTCTTGGGCTAACTCATCCCTGGAGATAGGAAGAGGCTTAACTCCTCAGACTGAGAGGTGATGCCTGATGTTAGAACTTGTCTAGATGATAAATGTGCCTTGGGGATGTGGCCGGATGGAAGTGTCATGAGAGCACTTAGGAGTTTTAGGCTAACCTGAAAGAAGGTTCTGGACTTCATCTGTGAGATGAAGTGGGAATTGACTACTAAGAGCCTGAGAAAGGGGCAGGAAGATTCACTTGGCTCTGCTGAGGGGCACCTGGAAGGACCTCAGCCGGCCCAGGGGCATTTGTACATGGTTGAACAGGATGGCGAAGGGGGAAGTTTGGGGGTGGATGGGTGAACAGATGAACTGGGGAAGGAATGAAATAGTTTCAGAGCAGACAGAGCAGGTAGCAGGTACTTTTTAGTGCTATGGGTTCTCTAGCATCTGGTGAAGCCCATAGACCCCATCTCAGAATAATTTTTAAATGTGTGAATTAAAATGTATAAGATTATAGGGAAAATCAGTCATATTGAAATAAGGTTATTGAAATATTTTAAAGTAAATTTTGATGTAGTCATTTATTTGCTACATTATTTATGTATTACATAATAAGATCTGGAGGTGGTCTATTAACCACCAAACTTCAAAGTCGTAATGAGTATGAACAATATTTCAAGATATCTGCAATAGATGTAGTGTGATGTGAAAATATCTATGGTTTGTTGTCTACATTCATGACTGAAGAAAATGCTAAATTTCCATTAAGATTAGTGAAAATAAAGATGTAGGGTTTTTTCCCACCCAAGTTTATGAACCTTTTCATCCCCCATGTGGACCCAAGTTAACAACTTCTGCTTTAAAGAGACTGGATGGAGTTAGTGACGGGACTTGGATAATAGGGGAACTAGAAGAGCTTAGAATCAGTGTGACCAAGGCTGTGGCTAATACACGAAAAGGGTGCAGCATTCAACTCAAAGGGGTGCTTAATAAACCTTGGCTTGAGTTGAATTGGGTTCATGTCTCAAAAGACATTGGGTAGTGTAAGGTAAAGATCAGATATGGGGCCTGCTGGGGTGAGAGGTGGCCTGCAGGAGAAGTTACTGGGACCAGTTGCTGGGTAATCAATGCCCACTAGACTGGCTTGGCAGACGTTAATGACCAGGTTCACTGGTGGAATCCTTTGGGGATTGTTGGCTGATGTCCTGTTCAGGTGTCTTGAATGTGATTCTCAAGTGTCTGTGCTTTGTGTCTGTGCACCGTGTGTTTGGCTTGTGTATGGGGAAACTGGGCTTACATTGTGCAATAAGTCAGACAACTGCAAATTCTCTCTTTGTCTTTTTTTTTTTTTTTTTTTTTTTTCCCTAGTGAGTAAGCTGAAAGTCCTGGGAAAAGGAAGTAATAACCAAGGTTCAAAAAGGGGAAGCTTCAAGCCTTTCAATTCCCCATTTAAACCATTACCTAAACTGGGTTATATATTTATTTCTTCTAAATTTAAACTCTTCCTAAGCACAAATTTTGTGTAGAGCCACAGTTTTTATGTGAAAAACATATATATCAGGAAGTAACTTGAAAAAAAATTTTGGAAGCCTGCTATTTGTCATTACAAATACAGAGGGAATAATGAAGGAAATTAATTAAATGATGGATGATCAACTGACCAATTGCATTGTTTAGCAAATGTATACCTTGTCCTAATTAATTTTTTAAATAAATATATAAAGACTGATGAATCCTGTTAGAATATGGGGCCAGATGAGGTTAAGGTCATGGGTAAATGAGCTCTTGGACTTAGCTTTGTCTGCTTGGTCTGTCACCCCTCACCCTGAATAGCTGCCCTACAAATAAAAGTCATTAACATGGGAGGGTCCTGGGGAGGGGCTACTGTTTGTCTTACTGGGGCTGTATTCACGAAAAAAAAAAAAATCCACTGAATTATGGATGGAAGCATTCTCAGCCTCCAAGCAAAAAGGGATTTTATATGGGTAAAGAAAGAGAAGTCGCTTGTTGTGTTTGATGTTCTCCAGCTAGGTTTTGTATAAGGTGGAAGCATTTGAAGTTGCTGTTTTTGCGTATCAAAGGTGGCCAGGTGTTGGCCACATTTTATATAGGTCAAATAGCTTCCATTCAGATAATACTGAAATAGAAAATTTGGCAATCCCAATAATGTGTTTGGAAAAAGTCAACACCATTAGGAAATTCTTCGTGTTACAAAAATGTGACTCCAATGCAGTATGTCAATGCCAAGCTCTGTGTCCATCAGTCAACAAGAATCTGACCTGCTGTGCAGAGGTGCCTAACCCTCTGTCTATTAAAAGAGAAAGCAATGGGTCAGTCCTCTGAGGTATTTCACTCTTTAGGAGGAGAGATATGTACAACATCCCACAGAAAACAGATTTATAATAAGATGCTTCAGTGTATGTATGATTCCCCATGCATGGCCATTTGAATTGGCCTCTGTCAGTCATTCCTTTTTACCTCCACAATACCTATTAAACCTTCACACTGTTTCTTTCGCTTTTCTGAGTACCCTCCCAATCATGTTCTTGACCTCATGCCTCTACTAGCACCTTACGACATTCATCGTCCTCTCTCTGGCTTCATCCATGTCTCCCCTCTACAGCTCCTCTGCCCGTAGACATGCAGGGGTACCTGTGTCCATCCTCCCTCACTGCTCTGCCCCATCCATCTACTCTTTCTAACTGCCACCCTATTCTTCTCTTTCCCTTCTCCGTGATGCTTCTTGTAGTTTATGCTTCTTGCAGTTGCTTCTTACCCTTGAAATACTCTGCTGCTGCTCTATGGAAATCTCTTTTACAAAGATTTCCACTGACCTCCTCATCATCAAACTAAAAAGACTTTCGTCCGCCTTTAGAGTCCTTACCCTCTCAGCGGCATTCAGCAGTGCGGACAAGCTCTTTCTTCTTGGACTGTTTTGCTCCTTTGGTTTTCAAGCTACTGTGTCCTTGCTGCCCTCCCACCTGATTCTTCCCTCCCTGATTCTTCCTTCTGTAGGTTTTGTTCCTCATCCTATCCCCTAAATAGAGAGATCCTCTAATAATCTCTCTTCAGCCCTCTCCTTACATTCTCTAACACTTCCCAGTGCTTACATGTAGCTGACCTAATCTGCATCTACAGCCCAGAACTCTCCCTAGTCACAAACAAGCATTTACAGGAAGCAGTGAGGAAACAATGGACACAGCCAGGAATTTGACATTTGTAAATCCAAGTTCAGTTCTGGCTGCACCATTTACAACTTTGACAATGCTAAATATGGGAATATCTCAGAGTTCTTAAGAGGACTGGATTACAAATATTTTCAAAGGGTTGAGTAGATTTTAAAGTATAGATAGATAGCTATAGCTACAGATATAGACATATATTTAAATATTATTTCTAAATGTTTGCTGGATTTCCTTCCTGTTTGTTCCATGGTACTCTAATTTAGTATTTCCAAAATTAAATGCCCTGTCTTCTCCTTCACCCTCGAACACACAAGAGTACCTTTTCCTGATATCCTTATTCCTGTTAACAGTGCCATTACTCCCAGTCACCCTTACAAAACCTGGTATCATCTTTGATTTCCTCCTGCCTTCCATCCCTCCATCTACCCCTTCTACCTCCAAGCATCTAAGATACTGAAAAACTCTATAGATCTTATCTCCACAGTGGCTCTTAAATTATAGCCACTTTCTTTCCATTTCTATTGCCTTCATCACTCCTCTCCTGGGCTACTATCATTACCTGATGTCTACTTCTAACTCCATCATCCTACACACCGTCAGGTTAATTTTACTAAGACCTTTCAAATACTTTCAGTGGGTTCCCCATTGCCGAATCAATCAAGTCCAAACTTTTAAACATGATAGTCAAGCCCTTCATGCTTTGGACTCAAAATTCCTACCCACTCTTACCTCTTTCTATTAATCTTCATGTAACCCTCCCCCTAATGCAACTGATTACTCTCTATTTCCTGAACAATTCTTTTGATTACTACTTATACAGTCTTTTCATGAAATCTCCTTCACCTAAAAGGCCCTGTCTCTCCACTTGAATTGTCATAACCTTCTCCAAAGTCCATTTTTAATACTATCTCTTCCATATACCTTACCTATTTCCCTCCCCCAAAATGTAATCTCTCCTTCCTTCAAATTCCTCAAAGCGCTTTTATCATATTTCTTTCCAGGACAGATGACTACCACCCTACTTGACTAAACTGTAAAATCAAGAAGTCAGAGACTATCCCACACTCATCTTCATATCTTAGTCCTTGAAGCATCAGAAACACTATAAGTGGTTGAACAAATATTTATTGAATTAGTAGGCGAAGCAGTAGAAAATGAAGTGCTAGTTTTCAAAATAAAACGTTTCACATGTGGTACCATCTCTCTGAAAAGTCATAAAAAATGTTAAGTGTTGCCTAGACACCAAAAATAACATTGTGGAAACACGTCCTGACATAAACATCTTAGTGGTACCTCAGAAATAATATTTTTAAAAACATTTTTATCTTGAAATATAACATGTAAGAAAAGTTAGTAAGACATAAATGTGCAATTTAACTAATAAATAAAAAGTAAAAACCATGTAACCATTATGCAGGTCAAGAAATAGAACATTGCTAGGACCCTAGAAGCACCCACCCACCTTGCCACGCGTCCCATCCAGACACACACACACACACACACAATCACTTTCCTGACTTTTGTGATACCTACTTCCTAGCGCTTTTTTTTAATAGTTTTACCCATTACGTTTGCATCACTAAACAATACAGTGTGGTTTTTTTGCCTTTCTTTAAATTTTGTAGAGAGTATAGTAAAAAAGATTCTGAAGTGTTCAGCATCTTTCATTAAACACAGTGATCCACATTTCTGCAACCAGTTGCAATTCACTCACTTTCATTGCTGTGTAAGATTTCATTTTATGAACGTACCACAGTCTGCCTGTTCTACTGTTGATGGACATATGAATGGTCTCTAGTTTGGGGGCTGTAATGAACACTGCTGCTGTGGATACTTTTTCACGTGTAGCCTGGTACAGTGCTCACATTTCTCTAAGATGTATGTCTAAGACTGGCTAGCATTGCTGACAATGTTTTAAATTGCCTTTGTAGTATAATTTTTTGGTAAATAATATTTTAAAATTTTACTACTGTATGGCATGGGGAACTATATTCAATATATTGTAATAACCCATAATAGAAAAGGATCTGAAAAAGAATAGATATATATATATGTGTGTAACTGAATCACTTTGCTGTACACCCGAAACTAACACAACATTGTAAATCAACTATACTTCAATAAAAAGTTGTATGTTTTGAAAAAAAATTAAAATTTTTTTCTCATGTGGTCTAACTTCTATTCCTAAGTGCTTATTACAAAAGGAGCATAATATACATATATCACATTAACTGGGATTTATGAATAAATTAGTATATTTTAAATGATTACTGGAAATTTGTGTGATTGGTTGATTGATTGGATGTTTGTTTTCCAGTTTTGCATTGATTGTATCCATATGCAATTTTTAGTTGACTGTATCAGGTGACTCTTACTCTTTCTCCCTATTTTTTTGCAGGTCCCCTCCTATCAGAATTGTCTTCATTCTAAAATTCCTGTACTCAGCCTATACTCATGGTCTCTGTAATGTCATTTTCCCCTCTCTCACTTTTTTTTCACTCTGGTCTCCTTTACTCTTTGTCCTTGTGGATTCACAAAATTCAGCAGATGCTCTGCTTCTTCCATGCCTACTTATGAACTCTATTCTGTTAATTCTGTAATACCAGCAATTGCTCCCTGTTGGACTCTTCTGATGTCTTTCCACTGGGCCCTAGGCCCCGAGTGGAAAGATCTAGCTCACCCTGTGGCATCTCTGTCATTTGTTCTTTGTTCTTTCTGTTACACAAAATAAACTAGGCTATGATATTAACATAATAAATAAATACATACCTTTTAATTTCTAAAAAAGGCTTGATTTTGAAAATGTGTATGTCAAAGGAAATGTTACCATTGAATAAGATTTTCTCCTTTAAACCTAATACTTGAGATTTGTCCCAACAGGAAACATTCCATAGTGGTCCCAACTGAAAACTTTGGGTAAGAGAACAACTAAACTAAATCTGATCCCAGATCCTGTTGGGCTTGACAGTCATCTTTTATGAAGCTTTTCAATAAAGCTGTAGTGGCTCTTTAAAAAATTACAAAATGAAAAACCCTCAGCGGTATAGAAAGGAAGTGCTGCTGTTTCTTCAGATGCTAATTTTAGCTAGTCTTGCATCACACCTGGCCGGGAGCTACAGATATTTCCAACCAACCGGCAGGAAAAAGCATGGCACCAGGAGCAGTGCCATAATCTCTGCCTCTCCAGCAATCATTTCTGTGAGAAAAGCTCGATGACAGGTACCTAGGAATTGGAGGCTTGAGGAAGTATACTGAGGAATTTTCCCATAAAATAATGTAAAAGGTGAATTATTATACATCGTATTTACTTCAGGTGCACTTAGATAAGCAGATATGTTTTATGAAAGTGGTCATGTTACATTGATGAAGCTAAACATTTTTTGTTAAGAGACTAGAGATTACTATGGAAGTTAAACTCATAAAAGAACAATTAACTCATCAAGCCATTCCACTGTTCCTCATCCTGAAGAAGGTATTGAACATTTGAGTTGATTATAGCTAATAACCTACGATCTCATTTTCTAGAATTGTAATACAGGGAGCTACATAATGTGACACATTGGGAACTGGAGCACTAATCTATTTTTATTCCCCTTTCTTTCTCCTGCTTGCAAGCTAAGCTCAGCACTGGCCAGAGAGAAGTAACAGTTCAGAAAGGACCGCTGTTCAGAGCTGAAGGTTACCCCATCAGCATCGGCTGCAACGTAACTGGCCACCGGGGACCTTCTGAGCAGCATTTCCAGTGGTCTGTTTACCTGCCGACAGCCCCGACCCAAGAAATCCAGATCATCAGCACCAAGGATGCCACCTTCTCTTATGCAGTGTATGCACGGCGGGTGCAAAGTAGGGAAATCTACGTGGAGAAGGTCCAGGGTAACTCAGTCTTTTTGCACATCTCCAAGCTCCAGATGAAGGATTCTGGCGAGTACGAGTGTCACACACCCAACACTGATGGAAAATACTATGGGAGTTACAGTGCAAAGACGAATCTAATTGGTAAGCTGTGGGCCCTCCTCTTCTAGCCAGCCCCTGAGAAGCCAGATTCTCCATCAACACGATGCCTTGCAATGTGACATGACTTTATATTGTGCTGTTTGTTTTGGCAAAAGAGCCCACATACCCCTCTGGATATTTTGGAGTTTGTCACAAATAGGTATCTCATATTCCCTAAAACTCTTAATGCGTTTTCCCAATTGACTTTGTCATGATGAGTTAGATAGTACGTGGTCTTCCTAGGCCTTGCCCACAACTATTCATAGGTTGATAATAGCACAGCATTAGACAAAGCTTTGAGAGTTCTCATGGTATGTCTCTTCTCAGAGGCAGAATATTAACTTGATAGAAGAGCCAGTATTAATATATTTAATATATCTTTATATATAATTAATATAATACCAAAGGAAGTAAGTCATTAACTTGGAAGTAATTATTCTCAAACTTCCATTCTCTAACATAGTTACCTATGGGGCAAGGGTCATATTATTTGAAATTACCCTTTTGTCCCTTTGCCTAGAATATCTTATTACTCCCTTTTCAGCCTAGCAAACTCCTACATATACTTCTGAACCCAGTTTAGGAATTACCTCTTCTGTGAAACCCATTCTGTCTCAGGCAGTATTCCCATCTTTGTTCTTTCTTGATGCTCTGTTCACACTACTGTTGTTAGTACTCACCCAGTTTATGTGGTAGTTGGCTACTTACATGACCCTCTCTGACCTCACCTTGAGCTCCATGAGAAGAGAACATTTACCTCACTCTCTAGCACAGTGGTTAGCTCTGAGTAGATGCTCAATAAACATTCATTTTTGAATCTAAGTGTTGCTTTCACATAAACTTAGGCTGTGTGATTACCTTTGAGGAAGGAAAGAATGGTAGGGTAGTAAGATGGTTTTCAAAACTTTGGTAAGGGTTGCATTTTGGCTCTGAATGATAAATTATAACAGATTATTTCAGAACTTTATTTTATAAAGGAGCAGGTGAAGGCCCAAGGAAGTGAAGTAACTTCCTCCAATTCATGGAGTCAAATAGGAACAAATATAGGATCAGAATATAGTCTTCTAGCTCCCAGTGCTTTTCCCATTTAAAACCTCTGTGTCTGAATAGCTAAACTGGTTACAGCCTGTGCTAAAAATGTAAAATCAGGGTCAATACAACAGTGAACCAATAGCTTTGCCGAGTTCCATAGTCTGTATGTATATAGATGCCAATGTTCCTGTTGGCAATAGGGAAAGCATATGGCTGGTGGAAAACCAACTCAAAGTATGTACTTTACAGATGTTGGGTCAGGGCACCATCTTCATCTAAGGAGGCTAGTCTGACAGGTATTCAGTCAATTACAATCATTCCTTTGCATCCAGTCATTCCAGATACCCTCTCTGCTGCCATGACTTCCCAGACTCTCAGTAAGGAGGAAGGTGAGCCATTGGAACTTACCTGTGAGTCATCCAAAGCCACAGCTCAACATACTCACCTCTCTGTCACCTGGTACCTGATGCAAGATGGAGAAAGAAGCCAAGCCAGCAAGATTATTTCCCTCTCCAAAGATTTTATGTTGCTCCCTGGGCCCTTGTATACAGAGAGGTTTGCAGCTGGTGACGTGCGGCTCGACAAGCTTGGGGTCACTACCTTCAGGCTGTCCATAGGGAGGCTCCGGCCCTCAGATCAGGGCCAGCTGTTCTGTGAGGCAACTGAATGGATTCAGGATCCGGATGAAACCTGGACTTCCATCACGAAAAAGCAGACAGATCAAACAACTCTGAGGGTCCAGCCAGCAGGTAATTATCTTCTCGGGAAATTCATTAACAGCTAGTAGTGGGTATTTGGGGGATATCTTTTTTCTTTCCTTTTTTTTGGCTGCGCCACGTGGCTTGCGGGATCTTAGTTCCCTGACCAGGGATCGAATCCGTGCCCTCGGCAGTGAAAGCGCGGAGTCCTAACCACTGGACCGCCAGGGAGTTTTCTCTTTTTGTTTTTTTCTAATCTTTTGTTGGATCAAAAATATCATTAGAAAGTTTGAGTAAATTTTGTTTTTGTCACCTGGGAAGCATAAATAAGAAAGGACAGATTGGGGGCTCTGTCCACGGGAGGTTTTATGTGGGATAAAATCTGTTGAATGTTAGGTAGATTCCACAGCCATGCATGGAAATAGTTTTGTTGCCATTCTTGCCAGGCTCTGTGTAAGCACTTTATCTATAATACATTATCGAATTTAGTCCTAACAACCACCCTCTGAGGCAACTAGTCAAGTCCCCATTTTTGAAACATGACCCTGAGCCTCAGCTAAATGCTCTGCCTTAGCTCGCTGTGCTGGAGCTGGCGTTTGAAGACAGGTGTATCTCTCCAAGGCCTTCTCCCCACAGACACCTGCACCTCAGGTAGCCTATTTCCAATGTGAAGCCTTGTCTTAGTCACTGCTCCTTCCGCCTTACCCCTTTTCCTTGGAACGGTGTCACTCTTCATGATCCATTGACACCTTCGCCAAAGCAAGCAGGAAGCCTCCATTTTGATTCCTGGTCTCTCCACATGGGCTTTGGTCCGGTAGGAGGAGGTCTATAACCATATATATCCCTGCTAAAAGCAATGATCCAATAATGGATCACTGAAGTTTTTCTTTCTTTTTTTTTTAGGATAAGTGTTAGTCTATTCTATTAAAAATTGTCCTGATGGTATTACGTGTCCAAATTATACTCAGGGAGTCCTTTGGAGACACATCACATGTGCTTCTTTTCCCTCTCTTTGAAAACAATTTTTAAAAATGTAAAACTATTTTAAAATGTTATTTATTTAGATCAGTAAAAATTGTATACGTTTAAGGTATACAATATGATGTCTTGATATCTGTATGCACTGTGAAATGACTACAATCAAGTTCACTAACATACCCATCACCTCACATGGTTGTGTTGTGTATGTGGTGAGAATTCTTGAGATCTTTCTTAGCAAATTTCAAGTAATACCACACAGTATTACTAACTGTAGTCACCATGCTGTACATTAGATCTCCAGAACTTATTCATCCCGCATAACTGAAACTTTGTACCCTTTGACCATTATCTCCCCATTGTCCCCACTCCCCCAACCCCTGGTAACCACCATTCTACTCTCCACTTCTATGTATTCATTTTTAGTTTCCACAATATTTGTCTTTCTGTGTCTGGCTTATTTCACATAGCAAAATGTCCTCCAGGTTGATCCATGTTTTTGAAAATGGCAAGCTTTTCCTTTTTTTCATGGCTGAATAATATTCCATTGTGTATATATACCACATTTTCTTCATACGTTTATCCTTTGATGTACACTTAGGTTGTTTTCATATCTTGGCTATTATGAATAATGAACATAGGGGTGCAGATATCTCTTTGAGATACTGATTTCATTTCCTTTGCATATGTACCTGGAAGTGGGATTGCTGGGTTATATGATAGTTCTACTTTTAGTTTTTGAGGAACCTCCATACTGTTTTCTATATGCCCATACCAATTGACATTCCTTGTACACTAACAGTGTACAAGGGTTCCTTTTTCTTCTCCATCCTCACCAACACTTGCTATCTTTTGTCTTTTTGATAATTGCCATTCTAATAGATGTGAGGTGATATCTTGTGGCTTCAATTTGCATTTCCCTGATGATTAGTGATGAACATCTTTTTCCACATTTTTGGTCATTTGTATGTCTTCCTTTGAGAAATGTCCCTTCAGATCCTTTGCTCGTTTTTATATTAAGTTATTTGGGGATTTTTTTTTTTTTTTTTTTTTTTTTTGCTATTAATTTGTATGAGTTTCTTATCCATTTTGGCTAGTAACCCTTTTTCAAATACATGGTTTGCAAATATTTTCTCCCATTTTGTAGATTGTCTCTTCACTCTGTTGATTGTTTCTTTTGTGTGCAGAATCTTTTTAGTTTGATGCAATCCCACCATCTATTTTTACTTTTGTTGCCTGTGCTTGTGGGGTCATATCCAGAAAATCATTGCCCAAGATAATGTCAAGAATGTTTTCCTTCTATTTTCTTTTCTTTTTCTTTTTTCTTTTTTGGCTGTGCCATGTGGCATGTGGGATCTTAGTTCCCTGACCAGAGACTGAACCCGTGCCCCCTGCAGTGGAAGTGCAGAGTCTTAACCACTGGACTGCCAGGGAATTCCCCCTTCTGTTTTCTTCTAGTAGTTTTTCAGTTTCAGGTCTTATGTTTAAATCTTTGATCCATTTTGAGTTTATTTTTTTAATATGGCACGAGATAGGAGTCCAACTTCATTCTTCTGCATGTGGATATCCAGTTTATTCAACACCATTTATTTGAAGAGACTATCTTTTCCCTGTCGTGTATTCTTGGCACCCTTATTGGAGATTAATTGACATAGATTCATGGATTTATTTTTGGATTCTCTTTTCTGTTTCATTGGCCTATATGTCTTTATGCCAGTACCATACTGTTTTGATTACTGTAGCTTTGTAATGTATTTTGAAATCAGGCAATGTGATACCTACAGCTCTTGCTCAAAATTCTTTGGCTATTCAGGGTCTTTTGTGGTTCCATATGAATTTGAGAATTGTTTTTGTCTATTTTAAAATGCCATTAGAATTTTGATAGGGAAAAAAAAAGAATTTTGATAGGGATTACAATGAATCTGTAGATTGCTTTGGGTGGTATGGATATTTTAACAATATTAATTCTTCCGACCCATGAACATGGGATATCTTTCCATTTATTTGTTTCATCTTCAGTTACTTTCATCAGTGTTCTATAGTTTTCATTGTACATGTCTTTCACCTCCTTGGTTAAATTTATCCCTGAGTATTTTCTTCCTTTTGATGCTATTGTAAATGGGATTGTTTTCTTAATTTCTTTTTCTGATAGTTCATTGTTAGTGTATAGAGATGCAACTGATTTTTTTTTTTTGTATGTTGATTTTGTATCCTGCAATTTTACTGAAATTCTTTATTAGTTTTAACATCTTTTGGTGGAGTTTTTCCGGGTTTCTATGTGTAAGATCATGTCATCTGCCAACAGTGACAGTTTTACTTCCTTTTTTCCAATTTGGATGCCTTTAATTTCTTTTTCTGTCTAACTGCTCTGGCTAGGACTTCCAATACTATGTTGAATAAAAGTGGGGAGAGTGGTCATCCTTGTCTTATTCTTGATCTTAGAGGAAAAGCTTTCAGCCTTTCACTGTTAAGTGTGATGTTAGCTGTGGACTTGCCATATATCACATACACTTTTAACTTCGGAAAATTCCACTGGATATGCTCAGCCAAAAATGAGAGCAAGAAATCACAATTTACATCGATTCAACATAGTATAAAATATTTTATTTAAAAAGACACATTACTGTGTACTTTACACATCTATGCATACATCTTGCTTAATAGGATTGCATTCAGAAAATCATGTATGTTGTTCTTTCTAGGTGATTTAAAGAGTAGTCAAGGGCATATTTTAATTCTAGACATTTCTTTGGCTTACCTTCTCCTCGGAACTGATCTCCCACATGAAATTCAATCCCTGTACTATCCTAACAGGAGGTAGCATCTCTCTCTGGTATTGAAAAGATAGATGCAGTGGCCTCTCTATATATCTGCCTTGCTTTTGTTTCCTAGTGAGAGATTTTCAAGTCAACATCACGGCTGAGAGTACGGTTCCTGAAGGAAAACCCTTAGAACTGGTTTGCCTGGTCGTGGGCGGTGGCCAGGACCCACAGCTTCAGGGCACTTGGTTCTTCAATGATATTGAAATGGCCCACATTGATGCTGGTGGAGTTCTGGGTCTGAAGAAAGACTATCAAGAAAGAGCAAGTCAAGGACAGCTCCAGGTTTCAAAGTTAAGCCCCAAGGCTTTCTCTCTCAAGATCTTCTCTGTGGGCCCAGAGGATGAAGGTGCCTACAGATGTGCTGTGGCAGAGGTGACAAGAGCTCAGATGGGCTCCTGGCAGGTGCTCCAGAAAAAAAAGTCACCAGACAGCTATGTGCACCTGAGGAAGCCAGCAGGTATGTGAAGTCGGGGCCAGACACGATTGGGCTGCTTTTAGATGCCCTCCTTTGTGAGTACAGGATGCCTTCATGGACACGGGGGAGGTCTCCTGAAGTCAGGTGTCAATCAGATCACTTTGAGGTGGAGTGGAGTACTTCAAAGGAAAGCACCCAAACCAGCTGAAGACCTGAGTCCTATTCCTGAGCCATTAAATGGGCCATGATCCTGAACACACTATGTACTTCACCTCTAAATCTCAGCTTCTTCAACTGTAAGATAATGCCATCTAATTTGACTGACCTGAAGTACCTTCTTGCCGTCTTAGATTCTTTGATTCTATTTGCTGTTATTTCTAATTTTTGTCCATTGGGTATTCTTTCAGCAGAGAACACCTGTATTAATGAAGCCCTCTGTCTCCTTGTTGCGTGTGTGTGTGTGTGTGTTTTGAGTAGATTAAGAGGAAAGAGCTTACACTTGCCCCCTTCCTGGGAAATAAACACCCACATTACGCCTCCTACTCCTGGGACATCTTTCAGGTGTCTTTCATCAATTCTCTATTATCTTAAACTGATACTAAGTCTTAATTCTGCACCAAAGCATGACTCAGAGTAAGAAAAGAAGAAGTAAATGATAGTGGGCAGACTCTATTGCCTGCATGTTGCTATGATGTCGTGAGATGCCTATCCAAATGGGTCTGAGTATCTGGAAGGCCACTCAGGTCTTGTTTAGTTTCTGAAGGCTGGGTGACCTTAAACGTGTTTGAATTATCAGTGCTTTTTGTGTGGAGAGAAAACTGATAAATCTGCAAGTAATATTAGGATCCTCTGGGCTGGATATTAAATTCAAAGTCTAGAAAAATGAATTGCCCCAAATTTTTGGTTTTGCAAAAACCAAAATCAAAAACAAAAACAAACTAAAAATGAAGATATCCTTGTTGTACTTGCTCACTGGAGGCCTCTCCAAAGATAGAAGCATTCCCCTTCCATCCTCTTCTCCGTCACCCCATTTGCTGGGAGTGAAGACGCACAGCTTTGGCCTAGAGTGGCGAGCCAGGAAGTGTGTTGGTGGTAGTTTTTACACTAAACATTTGTTCTGACTTGCTAGGATTCAGAAAAAACTATGTAGGCGTGTTTACATATTTACACAGAGCTAAATCTCAACTTCGTGTATCTGTCTCTGCTGGAGCAGATCTGTAAATCTTTCATAAACTCAGGACATACGAATTTGTGCTAAAGAGACCTAAAGGTGTGCTTCATGGCACACAGATCACAAGCCTATCAAGTATGTGGTCTTCCCAAGCTAAAAATAATCCTTTGTGCAGGCTGGAGTCCAGCCTGTTTCTTTTTACGTAGAATAAAAAAAGGTTATTAACAGATTTATTAAAGATCCTGTTGAACATTTGGTTTTGAAACTCAAACCATTACTTCAAGTATGAGCAGCGTTTTATCACTCCATGAATGTTTTAAACAGAAGAGGGTACTCCCTACTGCTATGCATGTATACCTTACACATGCGTGGTAAGTGTGTTACTTCTTACCGAGAGGCAGTAACGACCACAGTAAACTAAGGAAACCACAGTTAAAAAAACAAAACAAAACAAAACTGAAGCTGGTTGAAACTAATCATAATGGTTATATTTGAGTAGTGAGATTATGAGTAATAATTTCCCCTCTAATTTCTAAACTTTAGTTATGAGTCTATTTTTAACTTGAAAAAAAAATTAAGTATAATTATGCTTCTAATACACAAAATTTGGAAGCAAGTTATATATATGTAATAGATAGATAAATAGATATAGATATATTAACCTATTTGTGGACATTAGCCTTCATTCTGCCTTTGTAACATATACATTTATACATAAAGTGGTTAAAGACTCAACTCCTTCCTCAGCAGGGAAGATCAATTTGCAGATTCATTTAGATCCTATTTAAATTCCTAATGCCAGTTCTATTTTGTTTTCCTGGGAATTCCCTGGTGGTCCAGTGGTTAGGACTCCATGCTCTCACTGCTGAGGGCCTGGGTTTGATCCCTGGTCGGGGAACTAAGATCCCACAAGGCCAGAAAAAATAAATTTGAAAAAAAATCTATTTTGTTTTCCTTTTCTGGCTTTGAACTCCTCTGCTTTCACAAAGTGCCTATCATTACGCCCTAACGCTAATAGCTCACCTTTGCTGGGTACTTCTCCTTGCCAGCTGGAGTAAGCCCTTTGCATGTGCCATTCATTTAGTCCTCTCACAATGCATAAGGGAGGTGTTATTATTACCCCCATATTTACAGGAAAGGAAATTGAGGCTCAGAGTGGTCCACTATGTTGTCCAGGATAATTCTGACTCCAGTGACCTTGACCTGAAGCTTGAGGCTGGGCTGCCTAGGATGCATGAGCTTGAGGGATCTTTACATTGCCCACAAAGCACCCAGGACAAGGCCTTGCACAGGAAGTATCTGTTGAAGGAATGTCTGCATTTCTACACATCTTGAATTTCCCATCTGGAAGCCAGATTTACATTTATTGTTTTACACTATAGTTCAGATATAGGAAGGCTCTCCCTTCAACAATATGTAGGAATGAATGTGTGATTTGAAAAAGAGAAATGTATATGTATGTATATATATAGGTAATTATATATATATTTAAAAAAAATACTTGGGGGGAAATGTATATATATATTTATTGTATATATATATTTTTATATATATACATTTTCCCCCAAGTAATTATTTTTTAATCGCAGTGTTTTGAACAGAAATATAATTAACAATACTCCTTCACTGTTCAGAATACATACTAATTGGGGGAAGGTAAGTAAGGAGAGGAAGGTCATTTTGAACTGTGAAAGTCTGAATTCTAAAAAAACTAAACATTTAAATAAACACAGCTTCATTACTTTCAGCCTCATACACCAACCGTAATTAATTTAACAAAATATTACCAGATGTTTTCCCAACTAGATGTTCCTAAGGAACAAATCACTAAAAATTAGGGCAAATTATAAATTAAGTGTAAATAAGTTCTCCTGGTATTCTTCCTGCTGTTTCCACTATTTAAGTGTTGATGAAATCTTTTTTTCCCGGGGTGGTGCAGGAGTGAACAACCTGATTGGATTTGTCACAAAGTAGTCAAGTCCTAATTAATGAGATTTCACTGTTTTTTAGAAAAATTTTCATTTACTTGAAATAATTTTTTCTTTTGAAATCTGTAATCCACAGCAAGACATGTGGTCGTGTCTACCAAGAACAGGCAGCAAGCAGTGTGGGAAGGAGAGACGTTAACCCTTCTCTGCACGGTAGGTGGAGCTGAAAGTCTCCTGTCCGTGACCTGGTGGCACATCCCACAAGACCAGACACAGCCAGAGTTTGTGGCTGGAATGGGGCAGGATGGCACCATGCAGCTGGGTGCCTCCTACGGGGAACTCGATAACCACAGCAACACAAGGCTGGAGAAAACGGACTGGGCCACCTTCCAGCTGGAGATCACCTCCACCACCATCACAGACAGCGGCACGTATGAGTGCAGAGTGTCTGAGAGGACCCGGAACCAGGCCAGAGATCGGAGCTGGACTCAGAAGATGTCAGTCACTGTAAAACCTCTGAGTAAGTGTCAGGGAAATCCTTTTCTGAACTTACGTATCATCAGTATCTTCCTTCTGCAGCGCAATGCTGTGGAATTCGATTGTGTGTCACCCTGAATCCCCTAGTTATGGTACGTGTACCCCAGGACACAGAGCAGAGCCTCTGGCTACCATGTCTGTCAACTGATCTCTGAAGTTTACTCGTCTTCTTTTTTTTTTTTTTTTTTTAATTTATTTATTTTTGGCTGTGTTGGGTCTTCGTTTCTGTGCGAGGGCTTTCTCTAGTGTGGCGAGCGGAGGCCACTCTTCATCACGGTGCGCAGGCCTCTCACTATCGCGGCCTCTCTTGTTGCGGAGCACAGGCTCCAGACGCGCAGGCTCAGTAATTGTGGCTCACGGGCCCAGCTGCTCCGCGGCACGTGGGATCCTCCCAGACCAGGGCCCGAACCCGTGTCCCCTGCATTGGCAGGCGGACTCTCAACCACTGAACCACCAGGGAAGCCCTTTATTCGTCTTTATAAAGATCATCTTTAGGGTGCAACTTGTAAGCTGTTATTCAAGGCTAAAAACAAAATCGTATGAATTGGAATAGACTTAGAAAAGAGATATGCCAAGTGGAGCGGAGCCTCGTGCATTCAGGCTTCTGACAGCTGCAGCCCTGGGATGGCAGAGTCTCCTGGAGCAGGTGCAAAAGAGTGATGGTGCACCCAGGAGTGGGGATGAGGGAAGGAGGCCAGCCAGTGGGGCCGGGGAGCACCCCACCCACTCAGCAGCAGCTGTCTAAGCAGCAGACTGGAGAAACACTGCCTGTTTGTTGTCTCTGCTGAGAACACTCTTTAGAAGAGGGTCAACTTTAGAAAATTGAGGTCAGACTTCAGGACAGACTGTACTGTGAATCAGCTTCTACCCCCACGTATTTGATACTCCCAGTGTATGAACGCATAGTTCAATGTGAGGAGGCAATGACTAGGACAACTTGTGCCTCGATTTGCTGAATGTGTTAGAAATTGTGTTTCACATTTCTGCCCACAGAGTCAAGTTTACAAGTTAGTCTGATGAGCCGTCAACCGCAAGTGAAATTAACCAACACCTTTGACCTGTCCTGCATAGTGAGGGTTGGCTACTCTGACCTCAAGGTTCCACTCACCGTGACATGGCAGTTCCAGGCAGCTAGATCTCGAGCCTTTGACCTGCTTCTTCGAATCACCCATAATGGCACTATTGAATGGGGGAACTTCCTACCCCAGTTCCAAAAGAAGACGAAGGTTTCACAGTCTTTATTTCGTTCTCAACTCCTAATCCATGATGCCACCGAGGAAGAAGCAGGAGTTTATCAGTGTAATGTAGAAGTTTATGACAGAAGTTCCCTACACACAGACGGCCCCGTGAGGGCTTCTGCCATCTCTCACCCATTGAGGATCACTGTCACTTTACCAGGTAAACACTACTTGAAATTCATCCTGCTTTTTTTTTTAAACATTCCTCCCATTTAGGGTAAGTTATAGAATTAAAGCATAAAATACCTTTTCCCCAAGTTTGTATTATAAGTAAGCACCATATGTAAGTGATATCCAGGAAGGGAGAGGGGAGGGATAAATTAGGAGTTTGGTATTAACAGATATTCACCAGTATATATAAAATAGATAAACAATAAGGACCTACTGTATAGCAGAGGGAACTATATTCAATATCTTATAATAACCTATAATGGAAAAGAGTCTGAAAAAGAATATATATGTGTATAACTGAATCACTTTGCTGTATACCTGAAACATTGTAAATCAACTATACTTCAATTTAAAAAAGGAACCAGAAACAAACACACACACACACACACACACATACACACAAAAAGGGATATCCAGGTTAACATTAAGTTAATATGCACAAAATGGCCATACTGGTTTGTTTTTTTTTGTTTTTGTTTTTTTTTTTGGCTGTGTTGAGTCTTTGTTCCTGCAGGCGGGCTTTCACTAGTTGCGTTGAGCTAGGGCTACTCTTCATTGCGGTGCACAGGCTTCTCATTGCGGTGACTTCTCTTGTTGCAGAGCACAGGCTCTAGGCGCACGGGCTTCAGTAGTGTGGCACGTGGACTCAGTAGTTGTAGCACACGGGCTTAGTTTCTCTGCGGCATGTGGGATCTTCCCAGACTAGGGCTCGAACCTATGTCCCCTGCATTGGCAGGCGGATTCTTAACCACTGCACCACCAGAGAAGTCCCGCCATATTGGGGTTTTTTTTTGTTTTTTTTTAAATGTATTTATTTATTTATTTATTTTTGGCTGTGTTGGGTCTTCGTTTCTGTGCGAGGGCTTTCTTTAGTTGTGGCGAGCGGGGGCCACTCTTCATCGCGGTGTGCGGGCCTCTCACTGTCACGGCCTCTCTTGTTGCGGAGCACAGGCTCCAGACGCGCAGGCTCAGTAGTTGTGGCTCACGGGCCCAGTTGCTCCGCGGCATGTGGGATCTTCCCAGACCAGGGCTCGAACCCGTGTCCCCTGCATTGGCAGGCAGATTCTCAACCACTGCGCCACCAGGGAAGCCCCATACTGGTTTTTAAAACATTGAAATACTTCCACACTGATGAATAATAACTGTTGCCCCTTCCCCATTTCCCATAAGTCCCCACTGCTCAGCAACTAAAGGGAACCACGTGGCACAGCAGGGGACCTCTAGGACCGGATCCAGTGGTGAGGCATTCTTTCGGATTGGTCAGTACCCATGCCTGACCAGTCATTAAATGTTCAGAATGTGTCCCCTTGTGGTACGGATAATGTAAATCCCATTAAATACATTTATCCATTCATTTTGATATGTTAATATACAAGAGTTAGAGAATTTATGATTACAGTCAAAATAATTTACCTTGTCATTTGGTAATAGAAGATAGAGATTAAAAGTAAGACACAACTTGGCAAATTCTGCTGTGTCAGTATCTTTCATGACTTCCATTCTCTTAGAGCAGAGTGTTCAAGAGGCTTTGATGTCATTTAGATCTGACAAGCACTGGATAGAAACATCACTTTAGACAAGGCACTTTAATCTGTCCAAGCCCAGTGACCCCATGTGTAAATTGCTGATGTGCAATTTAAAGATGGCGACATGTTCCTAGTACAGTGCCTGACACACCAAGCAGATGCTCAAACATGGTAGCAGTCATTATCTCAGCTACTGAGCAATATTTTTGGTAATAGTAATGATCTCCTTGTTGATTAACTCATGCCTTAATTTACTTGTCCTTTCTGATGTATTTCAAATTGTTGGTTTAATCCTTTCTTCTTAAAACTTCTCTTCTCTTGGCCTTATGCCACAAGATTTTCTTGGTTTCCTTCCTAACACTCTGACTGCTCCTTCTCATTCTCTTTTGCAGAATCCTCCTCCTCCACTGACTCATCCCTTTGGGCTTCATCCTCAACTTCCTCTCTTCTCATTCTGTACAGTGTCCCAAAGTGGGCTTATTCCTACCCAGGGATTCAGGCTATATACTGACAAATCCCAAATTCATTATCTTGAAATACTTCTCTTCTGATCTCCAGACTCATCAATGCAATTGCCTCTAAGACATGTCTACACTCAATATGTCAAAACATAAATACACCATTATTATCCCTCCAAAGCTACTCCTCTAACATTGTTCTCCATGTCCCCACCATCCATCAGTGATCCAAGCAAGAAACCTGAGTCATCCACTACTCCTCCACGTCCACCTCATGTCCAAACTCCCATTACATGACAAGCAACGTCCTTTACAACCTGATACATTTATGTCTTTCCTGCATCATCTCTTTCCACTTTGCATCTTGAATTTGAGCTCCAGCCACACTGAACTACTGGCAGTTCCTCAAATACTCTAAGCTCTCTCTCATTTTTAGTCTTTGTTCAAGTTGCTTCTTTTGCATGGAATTCCTTAACGCCTTCTCCATCAGATTAATTCCTATTGACCCTTAAGACTAAGCTTGGAGATATCTCCTCCAGGAAGCCTCCCCTCACTCCCATATTGGGGTTACACAGTCCTGCTGTGTGCTCTGACAGCCACTTCTGCATACCTGTCCCACCTGGGTGACACAATCCTATAATCTCTAAGCCTCTATCCTGTACTAGTCTCTTCCTCTAAGCAGAGACTGAGGGGAGGGATCCACAGAGCCTGGAATAGTCTGGCACATAATATAGTATGTGCTTAATAAATGTTTGTTGAAGGAAGAGTAAAGGGACCTACCGGCAGTATCAATAAGCAGTCACAAAAGTAGAACTGGTGATGTCAGCAAGAAGATAAGAATAAGATTTGGAAGCCAGGCTTTACCGTTCATCTTTCTGACAAAGCAGGAAAGCTCTGGGTTAAAGGATAGTTGACTCCATATCCGTACAATGTTCCCACAGTCGAGTGGCTGCAAAGAGATGCACAGTTGTAATAGCCCATGTACAACTTCCTCTTGTTTACCCATGTTTGCCAGCAGATACAATTAGACTTAGGCAAATTGTGGATCTAGGAGTATCTGGATAGTGAACACACAGACAAAGCATTAATAGGGCCACTTTCTCTCAATTTGATTTATGAAATGCTACAGAAGAGAAGATGTCTGTGCCAAAATATTGAAGCATTTTCTTTTCTTTTATACTGGAGGATAGTTGATAAACAATGTTGTGTCAGTTTCAGGTGTACAGCAAAGTGATTCAATTATACATATACATGTATGTATCTATTCTTTTTCAAATTCTTTTCCCGTTTAGGTTATTACAGAATGTTGAGCAGAGTTCCCTGTGCTATACAGTAGGTCCTTGTTGGTTATCTAATACTGAAGCATTTTCATGTGGAAGAGATTGGTTTTTCTGCATGACACTTCCTCCCTGCCCCACGCTCCCTATCCCACTCCTCCGGGGCAGGGGTAGAACTAGGACCAGTGGATGGAAGTTATGGAGAAGTAAAATTCAACTTGATATCAGAAAGAGTTCTCTAGTGGCAGCATGTCCAAAGGTGGAATGGGTGCTTTGTGAGTTAGTGAGTTGTTCAGAGGCTGAGTGAGCAGTTAGTGGGGCTGCTAAAGAGGGAATTCACACATTTGATGGATGTAGGAGGTATGGCCCTAGTTGACCTCCAATGTCCCTTCTACTTTAAGATCTATTTTCTAGCAAAGTAACAAAGGTAATGGTACCATTCTTTTAATTTAGAGAGCAAGCTGAAAGTGAATTCAAGCAGTCAAGTCCAAGAGATCTCCATCAACTCCAACACAGACATAGAGTGTAACATCCTGTGCCAATCCACTGGAAACCTTCGGTTGGCTGTTACTTGGTACTTCTCTGCCATGTCCACTAATGCACCCTGGCTGAGGATCCTGGAAATGGACCGAACCCACGTAGTAAAATATGGGGATGAATTTCAGACCACACGGAGAAAACAAAAATACCACGCCGAGAAAGTTTCCCAAGACTTGTTTCAGCTACACATTCTGAATGTGGAAGACAGCGATCAGGGCAAATATCACTGCGCTGTGGAGGAATGGCTCTGGTCTACAAATGGCACTTGGCACAAGCTTGGAGAAAAGACGTCAGGTCTAACAGAATTGAAACTCAGGTCCACAGGTAAACCTTGCAAGTATAGTCTCACGCATCTTTCTGTAGAATTGCCATCTCCTCTTGGGCAGCTGTTCTATGAAGTGATTAGATGAAGGTAAAAATATGACCTATAGTCATAGGAAGAGTGCCCACCTGCACAATGACTGCAGGACTGGATAGCCCACCAGAGCAGGCGGGGGTCCCTTTGAGTCAAGCTGAGATTTGGAGAAGCTTAGATGGGAGCAAGATCCCTTTGATTGGTTTGCTTCTCAGCCTGGCAGGCTGGTCTATGCAGCGACCCAGGGTATCGTATCTCCAGCTCTCTGTAAAACAAGCTGTGTCATTCCAGTGGGGCTCTACTGTAATTTGGCAGAAAGAGAGTAATACAAAGCATATTTCTCCCACTGTGAACAGAAACTGTACAACTCTATAGGGATGTATGGAGAGACTGCTTTTCAACATTTGGCTGCCTAAACATAAGGCAAATAGAAGTAGTCAACTGCTGGAATGGCTTACTGAGGGCATCTCCTCCTCCTCAGGAGATCTTTAAAAATGAAATAGAAGTTCCATTCATTTGCATTAGTCTAAGAGTGCCATGGTCTAAATGTGGGCAGTGTTGATTAGATCTGTCAGCATTAGTTAGGTCACCTCCAATGTTGATTAAAATTAAATGAACATCACAGCTAAGGTTCAGGAACTGGCCGAGATCCAAAAGCACAATGCAAATAAGTTAATCTAGCTTGGCACTGAAAATTCTATTTTCAATGTAACATCAACATCAAAAAATAAGATTATAATGAACATTGCTATGTGTTAGGCAATTAGGAATCCAAAGATAAATAAGGCAGAGCCTAAAGGAGCTCACAGTCGGTTGGGAACAGCAGGGGCAAAATAGCAGCTGAGCGCGAGAGTCTCTTCCTGCCGCTCTGGCCGCCCTTCTCCATGTCCTTCAGGCACGTTTTCCTCTCCCTGCTCAGTGCAGGTGTTCATCAGGGACACCTAAGCCCATTTTTCCTCTTACTCTCTGTGCCCTTCAAAACCTCTTAAATACCACCTTGGTGGTACCAACTACCACCTTCAATGAAACAGCTCTAAGTTTTTATGCTTAGCCCCCATCTCCTGAGCTCCGGGCCTTTCTACCCATCTGCTTGTTGCACATTTCTACTTGGCTGACCCAGAGAGCCTCACACTTAGCATATCCCAAATCATCTTTATGTCCCAAATCATCATGATGGCGTTTATCATCTTGGCCATCCCACAAGGCTCACGGCCACTCCATTCTCCATCTGGGTGGCTGGCATCCCTTTCTCCCAGTTGTCCAAGCTGAATCTTGACAGTGTGTGCCCACCCCTTTAAGAAGTGCACACCATTTCTTAGCTCAAGCCAGCGCTTCCCATTCAGAAATGTGGGACCAGGGCTGTTCAATCTTTTAGTCTATCAAGAAATGCCTAAAATCTTTTTTTGGTGGCATCACTCATTTTGGAATGTCCATAATGAATTCAAATTCTTTTAAAATACTGAAGATGTCAAATAAAACATATTTGTGGGCTGTGTGTGGCTGGTTGAGAGTAGCTAGCTTTGTACCCTGGTGTAGGAAGTAAGTTAAGGAAGAGGCCCCAGGGAAAGATACTGAGAAGGATTGGTAAGAATTGTAGGAGGGATGCTTTCTCTGAAATCAAAAGAGGAGAGGATATCAAAAGAAAATGGATTTCAGTGACAGAAGCTGCAGAGAGGGCAAAAAAGACTGGAGGGTCTCTTGAGCTGGGAAATCGGGCTTTTTCTGCGGACCTTGGCCAGAGCCTAGTGATGAGATTGGAAAGCTGATGGCAATAAAGTAGGGAGTAATTTGAGGTGAGGAAGCAGGGACAGTACCATGTAAACTAATATTTCACATGCTTCTCTACAAAGGGAAAGAGAGAGTAAAGATGGTAGCTAAAAAAGAATCTAGGATCAGACAAAGATGTTCTTTTCAAGATAGATCAATAAATATGTTTGTAGTAGAGTTGAAAATTTAGTGCATACTATAATTTATTTTGTGTGTGATTACTCTAGCCTTCCAAGTCCTCACCTCTGAGTTAAAAGGCGAACATTTTTAAAAAGTAAATGTCAAAATCTGTTTAAAACTTAGTCTAATCCAATAATGTAAATAGTCTCCTTGAGTGATATTCTAATGCATGTATGAAAATGCGCAGTCTCTTGGGTAGCCTCCTCTTTCCCTGCGTCTAATACCTGAGGTGATATCCAGTGCATGGGAGGAGGGTAATTTGCAAAAAAAAAAAAGGGGTAGTGATGGAACATGGGACTTGAGGGGCGGGGTGGAAGTTTTGAATGGCCTTTCTAGGAAGCAGAAGGGAGAGCTGAGCTGGGAGAAGTAAAAGCAGCAGGGCAGAACATCCGGCAAAGCTGGGTGGTTTTCAGTGTCAGGTCCAGCAGGCAAGAGGCAGACTGATGAAGGGAAGTGGCTGGTTTGATTCATAGCAGAGAATGTTCTGGCAAATATGGAAGAAGGATAGGGGTCAAGGAAAAGTGTTAAAGATGAAGGACCTGATATCTAAAAATTATAAGATGGCATGCCTTCAATGAGAAGCAGACTTTTCAGAGGAGGTGTCCAATCTAAGATCTCGGTTCTTCTCGAACTGACTGCCATTTTATTTCCTAGGAAGTAAGGTACGCATCTCCAAAGTGTCCGGGAGAGAAAATGTCTCCGAGCACAGCGAGGTGGCCATCCGTTGCAGCCTGGAGAGTACAGGCAGCCCAGCCTCCCTGTTCTCTGTGATGTGGTACTGGAACAGAGAAAATTCTGGAAGTAAAATGCTGGTGCACCTGCAGCATGACGGCTTGCTGGAGTATGGCGAAGAGGGGCTCAGGAGGCGCCTGCACTGTTACCGTTCATCCCCTGCAGACTTTGTCCTGATGCTGCATCGAGTGGAGATGGAGGATGCTGGAATGTACTGGTGCAGGGTGGCAGAGTGGCAGCTACACGGTAACCCAAGCAAGTGGGTCAACCAAGCATCAGGCGAGTCACAGCATGTGGTGCTCACGGTGCTGCCTTCAGGTAACTAGCGGTTCATCTGCCATGGCTCGTGGTCAGGAGAATCTTTTGTCTCCCTTCCTATGCTTTCCCACCCAGCTATGTTTTGCTTCTTTTCAGGCTGAAAACAATTTACAGATTCCTGTAAGAAAATGACTTCGCCATTTCTCTCAACAGTAACTCAGTTTGAGCAGACAAGGTTACATGAGGTTTTGGCATGGACATTTAAATGTCAAGGGCATCTGACCTCCTCCCCCACTTTCCCTCTTAAACAAAAAAGCCATATCAACATTGTATCCCTTTAAATAACCAAATAATGTTTGAAGCAGACATCCTTACCTCTTGGCTGATTCTCCAATCTCAGAAGGCTGACCTGTGGTGGGAGTGGGATGAGCAATAGGGACATGGTGACTTTGTGTTTGATCTGGTTGAACCAAAATCAGCTATATCTAAATGCTCCCTGAGTCAAAAGGAACCCAACAAAAAAAAAGCCTTTCTCAACGAATAAGTGGCAAGCTTCTTATTGATGTGTTCAACAAGCTATCGGATCTTTGGTCATGATAGTCATTGGGTGTGCCTCTCCTGATTGCACCTTGAAAGTCATCGAGGGAGGAAGTGTGTCCCATAGAACTTGTTTACAGGCTCTGGCAAAAAGACAGCTACTTGAAGACCATTGGCCAAAGGGTGACCCTTCTCTGTGTGGGAAGGTCAACTTATTCTGCTGAGTGCTCAGTTTTAGGAGGTGTGTAGAACAAGAGGTTGTGAAGGAGGAGAGGGCTTCCTTCCAGCCAGTGCAGTGCCAAGCATGTAATAGGCATTCATTAAGCAAAAATTCCTCCAGCCAGACCAGTAAATCTTCCCAGGTGATTAAGGAGCCGGTAGATGTAGACTGCTCATCCTCTGAGCCATCTCTTTCTGCTGGGGTCTAAAGATAAGGCGAGAGGTGAGCTACAGGTTAAACTTACAGTGAGAGAGGGTCACTGGAGAGGTGGAGGTGTGGTCTTGGTGCCCCATCCTAGGAAGTGTAGAAAGGATCAATAAAGATAACAGCCCTACAGCACCAGCTAGCTTTGGGGACAGTCTGTAGGAGGGAAAGAGGGCTACTGAGAACGGATGACACCTTCTCAGAGTTGGGACAATTGCATCCCAGCCCCAGCAAGGCTTCTAGAGTGGAAGTCAGAGTTATCTAACTTGTTCGCTGGGATCCATCATTCTCTTCCCCTGACTATTCTTCAGCAGGATTCTTCTCCCAAGTATCCAGGCAGAAATTATCTTCCTATCAGCTTTTCTTCCATTCCAACAATTATAGGAAGTCCCCACCCTGAGCATATTCCATACATGTTTTCCCACTGGAATTCCTAGGCTCTGTAGATTCAGCCGTTTTTGTAGTAGAATAAATAGATAATAACTGTAAAAAGTATATATTCTGTGGCTAAAAAGCACATCTCCTCTGAGGCAGATGGGATCGTTCAAAACATATATATACTGTTCATCTTTGTGGAATTCTTATAAAACAGGTGTAAGGTTTTTAAAAAGATGAACTCTGGAAAGAAAATGTTACAAACTGAATGGTCTTTGTATTCTTCACAACTGAAGGAGCTGGAAAGCCTGTGCCATGAGAACCTGAGGGTTTTCATTATAAGTACAGTTAAGTGTTCCCGAGTGAATCTTTATAATATAGCATCTCACTTCTTCTGCCCAGCTGTTCCTTTCTGGTAGTTGGGAAGACAGTGTGGGTGATGAAAAATCCCAGGGTTTGGAATCAAACAAGCCTAGTCTCAAATTGCAGCTCTATCACCTCCCTACTAGCTATGAAGTCATACCCTGGTTACTCAGCTTTCTCATAAAATGAGGATTATGGTACAAATGCATATGAAGTATCTAGCACAGTCCCTGGCATATTGTAAGTGCTCAACAAATGTTACCTCCTTCTCCCCTTATACCTCCAAACATGCTAGCGATGCACACACACACACACACACACACACACACACACACACACACACATCTACCTATGTATATATCTATTTATGTGATAAAATATTTTAATTTGTTCAATAAATAACTATATGAGGTTCTGAGGACACACAAAAAATGTATTACGGAGTCTGTTCCCACAGAGCTGAGTCTGGTGGGGAAGTAAAGTCCAACATGATACGTGTCATGAAAGAAGTAGTCTCAGGATACTAAGGAAGGAGTAGAGGCAGGGCTGGGATGAAGAGCTGGCTGGGGAGGAGATCTGGAAAGGTTCCCCAGAGTATGGGGCCTATAAAAAGGAAGGCACATGTTTTGGGAAAAGGAAAGTATATGCAAGATGATCAGAGAAACTGTGGTAGGATGGCAAGAGAGGAGGCTAGTTGGGTGGAAAGGGTACAGATGTCAAGTGGGTCTTTCGTATGGAGCTAGGGAAGATGAGCTTTCTCATGGAAGTTACAGAGTGTCATCGAACAAGTTCAGGCAAGAGGGTGACACATCAGATTTGCATTTTAGAAAGCTCTTCCTGGGAACAGTGTTAAAAATGAATTGAAAGGGAGGTAGGCACAGAGAAGGGAGAACTATTTGAAATTGATTGTAGGGACCCAGGTGAGACAAGATGAAGGCCTGAATTAAGACAGTGCCTGTGAGGGCTGAGAGAAAAACAGGCATTCTGCATTCCGTAGTAGGAGATGGGGTCTTCAGGATTTAGAGACTGATTAGGTGTATGTGGATGGTGAACGAGCAGAAGAAGAGAATCGAGGATGAATACCAGGTGTCTGGCCTAAGGTGGATAGTGGGGACAGTCACTAACTGAGGTAATATAGGAGAAAGGACTAAAGGGGAAGATGAGTTCAATTTTGAATAAGTAGGACTGGAATTGAGTTTGGAGTACCGGTGAGTCATCTAGGGAGATCTGTCCAATAAACTTCAGGATTTCCAAGTGAGATCTCTACCAGAGTTATAGATTAGAAATCATCAGCTTATGGCCTATAATGATGCCCAAGGATGGATCCCTGCGATACACTGCTATTTCTTGGGGGACTGCAGAAGAGGAACCTGTGAAGGAGAATGGAAGGAGTAGCCTAGAGGTAGGAGGAGAACCAGTGTTTGGTGGTATCATAGACACCAAAGGCAGGAGGGTATCAAGAGTAGGGAGAGCCGACAGATTCGACTAGTGCAAAGAGGCCAATTAAGACAAAAATAGGAAAATATCCATTGGGTTTAACAATATAGGGCAATTACAGAAAAATAGTGAGAAAAGTCAGACTGCAGGGAGAAAGTGGACACATCAAATCCAGTTCATGCTTTCAAGAGCTTTGATGTAAAGGGAAAGAGAGAAGACAAGAGCAAATGGCAAGAGGTGCAGTGAAGCTTTGCCTTGTTCTGTTTTGGTTTGAAGATGGTAGGGACTTGAGCACTTTTACATCTAGAGAGAAAAGAGCCAGTAGAGAGGAAGAAGAGGAAGATTAGAAGAGAAAGGATATGACTGACAGTCCAACAGCTTGAGTGAACTTATACCACCTCCTTCATGTTATCTGTCCCAGATCAACACCTACTAATCATTCACCGACCAACTTAACTGCCACTTTCTCAGTGACTTACCTTATCTTCTTAGTCATCCCACCTGTTTAACATCCATCATCAGTGCCAGACGATACCTTCTGAGAAGGCAAAGACTGAATGTCTTGTTCTCAGCACGAGCACAGTGCTTGCCACAGAAACAATACTCAAATACTTACTGAATCCGTGTAGCTGCCCTCCTGGTCAGGACCAGCTCTGTGTATTAATAAAGTCCAGCTGAAATACAATAGGCTACCAATTCTCACTTCTCAAATGGTTTTCTACCACCTTTATTTGGCAATTCTGGGTTGGGTTAGTTTAGGACTACTTGATAGACCTGTGAAGCATATGGCTCCTGTGAAGGCAGAAGAGTTGAGAGGTATTTCCCTGGTGGAATGCACCTTGCATTCTTCCTCTCCATCTTACTTCCTTAGCTATGACTAAGCCAAAGCGGGGGCTACAGCTACTTGAGTCTTTTTGTATCTCATACTAGAGAATTCTCTGTGATTAATAGGCAAGGTTATAAAGCTTTCTGGGGACTGGATTATTTGTAGTAGAATGGTATTTGTCACTATTTCCCAGCTTTTGGGGGGGTAAGGATATATTTAGAAAGTGGATTCTCAAAGGAGATATGCCCCTATCACACTGATGTTTCTGGAGAGAACATGCCATTTACCAACGCTACCCCGGTGCTTCCAACAAGGCCTGGCACATAGTGCTCAGTTCAACAAATGCTTGATGAAAAATGAGCAAGCAAGTCTTCAATGGAGTTGAAACTGATGCTGTAAGGGGCTCACTTACTCTGGGATGCACTTGTATCAGGTTACCTAATCCTGCTTTCAGTTCTGGGCGGGAGCCACCCCTCCCACATGGCCACACCTGGCCTGTCAGCTGCCCAAGTCTGGGGTTGGGGGTGAGCTGGTAACCCCCTCATCATCCTCCACCTTTCTCCGTCTAAAGTCAGTATTTCTGGGGTAACATCAGAAAGGAATGCTCCTCATGGTGTGTTTGGCTGAGGGGTAGAAGCAAGTTACAAACTAAACCTTGTGATGAAGTGTTCTCATTATACTTTTGGCTCTGCCTTACAGGCCTTGTACTTGGAGCACTGAGCACTTACTCAGATTGCTTCAAAATGCCAAACCTTAATGGTTTTGAATGTCACTAATGCTAATCCAGATAAGGGTGAGAGGCAGATGGTGGGAATGGTGACTGTGGGATCCAGAGCAAACACCGCCCTCCCAGGAGAGGTAATTTAGAAGCACTGGAGCTGACAGTTTCTAGCTGTTGGCCAATTCGGCACTGCGACGGGCGCACTTTGTTGTCCTTGGATGGCAGATTGCTCTAAGCCCAGCCCCATTTAGATAGTCAAGCCCTCTGGCAGTCCCTTCACACTGAAGGTTAGAGTCTCAGTGGCAGAAAATCCAAGTGCCAGGTTTCTTTCCACCTTCTTTGTGCTGGCCCCATCCCCCCAACATCACACCACCATCCTAGCAATGGTGACACATGGGTGCTGCTTACCCTTACCTCCCAGTTCTCTGCCTCTCATGATTGCAACAGGAAGCTGGAGTCTCCCAAGTAATCATTTGACTCTCAGCTGAATGTCACCCAGCCCTGGGGACAGAGAGATCAGAGATTTAAGGGAGAGACGTGGACTGTGGAAGGACATGGCCAAGTCTGTGGTCCCTGAGTGAGGAATCAGCAGGTTCAGCCCTCTTTTCTGCCTGGTCTCTTGGGAAAAAGTTGCCTATGATTTTCCTAACTTTCTTAGTAGCTTTCTAGCTGATATTTATTTCTTGCTGACTCAACAAATGTGCTAGGCACTGTTTAATGCTTTATTAAGCATTATCTCATCACAACTCTGGAAATTATTATCCTCACTTGATTGACTAGGAAACTAATGATTAGAGAGAGAGGAAAAGTAATTTGTCCAAAGTCAATAGCGGTAAGTTGTAGAGGCAGGATTTGAACCCAACTCTCTTTGAGACATAGTAGGTGCTCAATCCCTACTCTGCACATGAGTAGTGTGAAGCAGCAAGGCCAGAACTCTTACCCACTCTACAGCTCTATTCTCTTTCAGCATTTCAGTCTGTACCTCCTTCTTAACCATATGCTTTCAAATGTATTCAGGTAAGACCTGGGAGAAATATTGTAGTCAAGCAGGGCCTTGGAGAGAAGGGTCAGGTAGGATGTGGAGAGGAGATGAGAAAGAAGTCAAAATCTATCTTTATCATTGCCCACCCTTTCAAAAACAAAAACCAAATCTAGGGTGGAGAATATAAATGAGACCAGAGAAGAACCGGGCAACAAACCCCCGTAGCTCCTTGCCAGCCCTGTTCAGAGCTGCCAGGCTAATGTTCAGTGATGATCTTTACTCTGGGTAACATGACGGCAGCTACTCCTGGGTTCCTGTGTGTGCAAATCACTCATGCAATTGACTCATTCTTTAGTCTCCATTGATGACCTATGAACAAAGTGCTGCACAGGAGGAAAAGATGCGTAAGACATAGGCCCTCTCCTCCCAGAGTTTACAATGCAGGAGCTGGACACAGGTTTAGATTCTTTCTTAACCTCCCACAAAGAGATGTCCTTCAATGTGCAAAATGTATCTGCAATGCCGAAAATGGAATTCTTGCAGCACGAGGTTGGTCGCACTGACCTCTAAACCTGTCGTCTTCATCTCTAAGCGTCTGTAATCCCATGAATCCTACAGCTTAACCTCTGAAGAAGAAAGTGCTTAGGTCATTACAATTTTCCAATAAAAGCACAGCTACTATTAGCATCAGATTTTTCAGAACAGCCCTGATTTTGAATATCCTGCCATAAATAAATATAGTCAGAAGACTACATTTAATAGTTGGTGTCTCTTTAAGCATATGTCTTTCTGCATCGAGAGACTAAATCCCTGTCCTTTGACTAGTAACTCGAGGCACTGCTTCCTGGAGCCTGTGGCATTGGCAGTTCTCTCGCCTTTGCTTCCCTGGCTGTGCGGCCAGGAACCCCTCGGGGGCTGCTGGTGCGTGCTCTGCGTGTCCATGTGTTGATGGCGCTTCCCCTCGGACTGCAGCTGCCGGATGCTTCAGCATGCCTTTATATGGTAGCCTTTGCCCATGTGGTTGCAGTGAATCCAGTTTAATTCAGATCAGCAAACGTTATCAGGCACATGTGCTAGGCACTGCAAGGACTGTAGAAACAAAGGACGCTGTCAGACCTACTCAAGTAACTGTGATGATAAAGATGGTTAAAAGGGGATGAAAGAGGTCTAAACAAAGGCATGTGTGAGAGGAGGATAGAAAGAAGAGGAAAACTGTGCCTGAGGAGAGGTGGAAGGCCAGAGTGATGGCGAGTGAGGCCAGTAGGACCTCGAGGATACGGTGCCGTGAGCACGCCAGGGAGAGGTGATGGTAAGAGCGAGAGGGGAAAGGAGCTGAATGGGGGTGGGGGAGTGTGAGACCAGTTTGGAGATTCAGGAAGGGATGGTCCTTCTTACTTGTAGTTGCTGTTGTTTTATAAGGACAGTGCAGAGCGTGTGTGTGCGTGTGCGCGTGCGTGTGTGCACATGCGTGTGTGTGTTTTCAGAAGCAGCAGTGGGAATAACTCAGTTAAAAATTCAGGGCCGGCAACAGAGTTGGGAACGAGGGTTGAATTATAGATATCTTTTCGGAGGAAAGAAGATTAAAGGAGAGGTTTTCTTTTTTTGTTTTGTTTTTCTTTCTGGCTGTTCATTTTAAGTAGGTCATGGGAACCTCTGGTGGTTGGAAATTGTTGGGTGAGGGGGAGTCAGGCTGGAACAGACCATCCTGGAGCTCTCTTCTCCCAGCTCCCTTTTCTTTGCTCCTCACATGTGATTTAAGGGGCACCCTGCCATTTGGCCCCGTTATTCTTACGTATATTTTCCTGTAACGATAAATCCCAGAAGTGTTTATAATTGATGAGTGCAAATAAGCTGGAGACTAATTATTCTCTTTATTTTCTTCCTTTTTGTTGCAGAGCCCACGTTTCCTTCCAGGATCTGCTCGTCAGTACCTTTACTCTATTTCCTATTCATCTGCCCCTTCGTTATACTCACCCTTCTGTTCATTTCCCTCCTCTGCCTGTACTGCAAGGCCAGGAAGTTGTCAACTCTGAGTCTAAACAGACAGAAAGAAAAGGCCCTCTGGGTGGACCTGAAAGGAGCTGGAAGCAGGACCACACACAGATTGGAAGAGGACGGTGAAGACAGCCGAATCCCGAGAGGCGCCTGCAGCCCTGTGGAAAGAGCGTGGACTTTGGAACTGGACTGACCAGGAGAGTAGAGCCCCCTGGGTCTGTCCTCCTCTGAGTCTGTGGCCGGGGGCGAGGTACCTAGGACTCAGAGGGAACATCTATTGAGCGCGTATGTGGTGCCAGAAACTGTTAAGTGCTTCTTTGTGTGTCACCTCATCTACCCATTGCATCCCCCCACCAGGAGCTAGGTGACTCCATTGATAGTCTCCACTGATGACCTATGAACAAAGTGCTGCACAGGAGGAAAAGATGCGTAAGACATAGGCCCGTCTTCCGCTGGCCACACCTCACGAGGCTTAGGCTCCCCATGCAAAAGATCTGTAAGGAGAGGAGTACCTCCCTCACACAGCTGCTGGGGATTAAATGAGATCCCATGGCAGAGCCCAGGGCGATGCTTCCCTCTCTCATGTCACTGATTCCCTGGACAACGCTCAGTGGTCCTGCCACACTGGCTCCAGGTCATCTTTTGCCTCCAGATAAGACGCGTAGGAAAGGACCTGATGCCAGCCAGGAAAAGGAGTTGGGACTATGCCCTTCATTCACATCAAATCCGCCTCCCAATCAGACTGTGACTTCCTTCAAGGCAGAAATCCCATTTTCTCCTTCACTCCATCTCCATCCCATCTATAAATGCCACTGACGAGCAAGCTCTGCATAGTAGGTGCTTAATCAGTATCGGTTCTTTAGTGAAAGGATAAGGTATTTTGTAGCCTGACTTTCTTTCCCTTTTTTTTTTTCTTCTTTCTTTTCTCCATAAGACTTATTAAGTCATTGCTAAGGAAAAACTTTAAAACAAAATTTTGCAACAGTGCTCCATTCAGCTCCCCAAGGCCTCATATCTCCCTTTCCTCCCCACACCCAAAGGTCCATCTGGCTCCTGGCTCTTCTTAGCCAAGGCCTTATTTTCCTTGACCTGACAGCACTGGGTAGCAGGAAAGGGGGCTGTGGCAGTTATCTGAGGGCAGAGGAGTTAACAGTGCCGCCATCCCGTCCTGCTCCGGCAGGGGCTAGGAGTTCAGGGAGAATAGGCATCTCAGCATCCTCTATTCTCAGCCAGGAAAAGTCAGGGGGAGGGGGAGGGGGAGTGTCATGGCTGAAGGCTTCCAACCACTGTCCCCTAGGAGATAACAACTGTCCCCACTGGGCCTGGGGTCCCCTCACCTTTGTTTCAAAAGCAGCTTAGGCCCTGTTGTAGCCAGAATTGGAAATCAATCAGTGCCACCTAACAGACTTGAGAAAACCCATCTATTTATTATCTATGTGACCAACAGGGTTGCTTTAACACTCATTAATTTGCATTTCCAAGGATAGCAATTTATTTTTAATTATTTTATCAGGCACACACGTCCTCTCCAAACATAATTAGTTCCTCTGCAAGGGGATTATTGGTGGCTATGAGAACTCCCACAGCAGGCCTACCGGTTCCTTGAATTCATCTCCCTTTGTAGCCTCATTTGAAATACTCCAAATGTTTTTTTAAACAGGTCAGAGCATTTATTTCTTCTCTCTCAGGTACGGGAGCAAATTTTTCCAAAAGCAAAGCTAATGTCAAGATTTCTTAACATTGAAGTGTGATGTTCCCCCTCCCCCCCCCCCCGTTTTTTCCAGAAACCCGTATTTTAATTGAATATTGAAAGGAAAGAGAATGGAATTGAGCCCCATCAGAGAATCAGAATAGATCCTGGTGCTGCCCCCATTTCAGGTACTCTTACCCCCAACCACTGTTCTCCCTCCTTCCCTGGATACTTACTGCCTTTCCGCTCTCAGCTCAAACACCAGTTTGTCACATTTGAATTCAGCACAGAGACTGCACAGACCAGACACTCAAATATCCGACTGCCCCACCCAGAGCAGAGCGTGGGAATGATTACTGCCCAGTGAGCACCTCCTGGGTGTCCAGCACTGGCATGGGTGTGAGGGATCCAGTGGTGACTCAAGCAGACTCAACCCTGCTCCCCTGGGACTATCACCTAGTTTTTTCTGGATGCTCTGTTTTCATTAATGGGAACTAGATAGAGCACGTTGGATTTTCTAGGAAGTCACACCTCACCATTTGGCTCATAGTAGTTTTCAGGTAACTAAAACCCCGGCGTCTTCTTTCTACCTTTCTGAACTTCTTTAGAATAAAATTTGTTTTCATCCAATTCAGCAGGCATTTTTACGTGAAACCTCTTCTCTCTCCAATTATGCCCTTGGTCATTTTAGTTTTTCAGACTTAACAGAGAAGTTTACTTTTACTCATTGATTTCAGCTTTTCTATTCTATGTCACCACCTGGTTTTATTTTCAGCTTCTTGTGTTAGTAAATCCTCCTTGGCAACAGGACAAACCTCTGTCTCAGGAGTTGGCTACCTGTAGCCCACAGGCCAAATGTGGCCCACTACCTGTTTTTTAAAATGCAATTTGTTGGAATACAGGCACTCCCATTTGTCTAGATATTATCTATGGCTACTGTCATGGTATAATGGCTGAATTGAGTAGTTGCCACGATAGACTCTATGACCTGCAAAACCTAAAATGTTTACTATCTGGCCCTTCATGGAAAAAGTTTGCCACTCCCTGCTCTCTTTCACTGGCTAATGTTCTGTCAGTTTTAGCCATGTATTATGTTCCTGGGAAACTTGATTTGAGGTGTTATATCTGTATCTATTATATATCTGATGACTTTAATAAATAATCTTAGGCTCTCCAGATTGGTGTCTAGTCCAAGAAGTTCTGAAGCATGAATCCTCTCTACCACACTCCCACTAACGGTGAGAAACTCATCACCCCGAGGTATTCCACACCATCAAGTCGAGTTGCAGGACAAGATGACACAAAGAGGAATAAGGCATGACTACGCTCCTTTCATTATTTTCAGCCTATTGAGATACATGGATAGGAACAATTGATTTATGGCGGAAGATGAATGCAGTTGGTAGAAAGTCATGTGCCATAATAGTTTCTCACAATGGTACAGGAGTTGTTCATCATCCCAGAGTTTCACGGCATTTCCATGCAAAAGGGGCTGGTATTCCTTTCCTGCAGGTAAGAAATTGAAGCTCAGAGAGGTTGGGTTTATCCAGGATCACTCCACCACATGCAAAAGAGTAAGAGCTCAAAATTAGGCCCACTGACAAAAAGTTCTGGACTCTTTCCATAATCAACACTGTGCTCAATCCATTGATATCAGAAAAATCTGGTGATAATAGTATCCACCTCATAGGAGGATCAAATCAGATACTTACATGAAGATAGGTTTTAAACCATTTCAAGTCATAAATGAAAGTAGGCATAACCCAAGTTTTTCCAGGCCTTACCCATTTATGCACATAAATGAAACTGAATCAGCAATAATAATCCAAGTTCTACATACTTTTGCCCCAGAGTCTTGGCCATCTATAAAGTGTTCTTCAAGCATTTCTAGGGCTTCCCTTGGATTCTGGGAATTCATATGAGTTCACAAACAAGTCCCCTCCCACAGGGCTTCCTGCTGTTCTGTTCAAATCTATGGGCTCCCACTGCAGCAAGGATGCTGGAGCATGTGAGATGCCAAAGCTGGACGGTGGTAAGCAAGGAAGAGTGCCTAACCCTCATTTTGTCTTTGCATGACACTCTGTTTGGATTGCAAACAGGTCCAAGATTGTTTGTGCCCCCATGTCTCTAAAGATTTTCTTGTGAAAACAGTTCCTTTAGCATTCGTTTAACATCTCCTTTCTCCATAGGGTCTAGACACCAGACTGTCTGGAACCAGTCTGCGAGACAGGCTTCACGCTATACTCTCCATTTCTTATTCTCGGCTCCTAGGAACCTCTGAAACGTCTTCATCCCAGGCCCCCTTTCTCCTGCAACATGGGTCATGCAAATTGTGCTTGTGGGAGGCTCCCCACTCATCAGACAGGTCCGGAGAAGTTGGCATTCCCAGTAGGCTCAGCTCGGACTTCTGTTATGCTGGCTTTTAATTTTTACCCCCTAACGCAGTAAAGTTCTATGGGCAATGAGAAATCAGAGACAACTTCACAAAGGAGGTATCATTTGAACTTTAAAATGTCAAAAAATATTATGACAGCAGAAGTTGGAGTAAACAGTGGTCTGGGGGCAGAGTTAGCTTCAAGTAAAGCATAGTGTATGGAATAGCTTTGGTTTGATTTAAGTGTCAGATTTATGGAGGGGAGCAATGGGAGATAAACATGGAAACGTAGTTAGGGCGAACTCTAACTATGGTCGGGGAAGGGCAGGAAAAGAAATCATGAACATGGATAAGAACTTGGACTTCATTTGGTGGACAGAGTGAGCCATTGGATGTTATTTAGTAGGGAAAGAACAGCTGTTCTTTAAGAGAATTGAAAAAGCAGCAGCTTAGGCGATGGATGAGGGTCGGGGTGAGGGCTGTGGTAAGGCGAAGCAGGGTAGCCATCCTCAGCAATCTCTTCTACTTTCCCAAGTTGTATAATGGAGATAATACCAATTTTGTGAGGGTTTTGAGAGCTGAACAAAATTATCAAAACGTTTCTAGTATTATATCAAGCTCACAGAGGTAGCTAATACATATCTGTTAAATACGACACATGTTATCAGATTCTTCTGTTTAAAGAATATTTGTTAACCGAATTTTCTACTCAAAAGTGTAAGGATAAGACAGAGTTACATTGTTCATTATTTTAACTGGCTTTCTATTTACTTTATCTTTTTGATACTTGCATTTTTGTTTAATTTACTTGTTAGAAATTTGGAGTTTCTACCATGTCATCTCTGAATCCAAGGCTCCTTCTGCACCAGTTCTGACTGCCAAATAGAGGTGTTTTGACTAGAAGCATATTTATCACATTGAACAATTTGCTGAGATGGAGGACCACATTGGATAAGGAATTATTAATAAGTTCATACATTGTAAATAACCAGCAAATGAAAACTCAAGTTCATTACATCAGGATGGCTAACATTGAAAAGACTGACAATATCAAACGCTCGTAAGAATTTGGAGGAACTGGAATTCAATACATTGCTGATGGGTGTAAATCTGTGTAAATCTGTTCAACTATTTTGCAAAATAGTTTGGTAGTTTCTAATAAAATTAAACATACATTCACCCTATGACCTAGCAATTCCATTCCTTGCATTTACCCAAGAGAAATGAATGCCTATGTGTACCAAAAGACGTACACAAGAATATTTATAGCTCTATTCATCATTGCTAAAAACTGGAAACAAACTCATTGTCCATCAGTAGTCGAATGGATTAATTATAGTTAATATATACCACAGAATACTGCACATTAAAAAAAAATGAACAGGGCTTCCCTTGTGGCACAGTGGTTAAGAATCCGCCTGCCAATGCAGGAGACACAGGTTGGAGCCCTGGTCCAGGAAGATCCCACATGCCGCAGAGCAACTAAGCCTGTGCGCCACAACTATTGAGCCTGCGCTATAGAGCCCGCGAGCCACAACTACAGAAGCCCACGCACCTAGAGCCCGTGCTCTGCAACAAGAGAAGCCACCACAATGAGAAGCCCGCGCACTGCAATGAAGAGTAGCCCCGGCTCGCCGCAACTAGAGAAAGCCTGCGCGCAGCAACAAAGACCCAACTCAGCCAAAAATAAATAAATAAATTAATTAATTAATTAATTTTTTAAAAATGAACAAACTACCAACTTACATGACAATATGGATGAATCTCACAGCATTGTTGAGTGAAAGAATCCAGACACAAAAGGGTATGTAGTCCAAGAATGAGCAAAATGAATCCATGGTGACAGAAGTCAGAATAATGATTTCCTCTGGCGAGGGGAGCATTGACTGCGAGGTAGCATGAAGGAAACTTCTGAAGCAACTGAAATGTTTTTTATCTTTATCCAGGTGGTGGTTTCATGAGTGCATGCATATGTAAAAAGTCACTGAGCTGTCTTAAGATTGAGTACTTTACTGTATGTAAATAACTGAACTTAATAATATATAGTTTAATACATATTAATATAAATATTATAATAATACATAACAATAGTTTACTATATGTAAATAACTTAAACCCGAGTCTTTAAAAAGGCATCTTTTGGGACTTCCCTGGCAGTCCAGTGATTAACACTCCACGCTCCCAATGCAGGAGGCCCGGGTTTGATCCCTGGTCAGGGAACTAGATCCCGCATGCCACAACTAAGAGCCTGCATGCCGCAATTAAAAAAGATCCCGTGTGCTGCAACTAAGACCCAGCACAGCCAAATAAATATTTAAAAAATAAAAAAGTAAGTTAAAAAGTATCTTTCTTTCAAAAAGTATTTGAGAACCAACTAGATGACCAACACAGAAAAAGGGATTGTAATATAAAAGAGAAATAGTTTTATTTATTCCATAAGCATTTTTCTGATATCTAACATGTACCAAGACATACACTAGGAGCTAGGCATGCAGAAATAACTGACATCATCCATTTCCACAAAGAGGAAAGGGGAAAGAAATTAATGAGTTATGAGGACTGAATCTTTATGACAAACCTGTGAAGAAACTGAGATTAAACCACAAACCAGGAAAAAGCAGTTAAAGTGTCATGCCTAAGGTCACCTAGCATTAAGGGGCAGAGCGTGTGCATGGACTCCAAAAGCAACGTTCTGTCACAGTATGCTTCCTCTAGCTGTAGAGATTCTGCCATCTCATCATGAGCAAAGATCTGTACACATACAAGGTAATGAGAGGATCATTGGGACGGAAAACAATGACAGGTGCTTGTTTTGTCACACGCTCTCTAACTGCTGGTTGGCTCTAGAAAGGGGAGATGAATTTGGATTGGAGGAGCACTCCTCCAATCCAAATTCATTCAACCTTTGCACTCTTTGCCCTGGTTCCCACAGATTTCCATTCAGCTCAGCACATGTTGATTGAATGGCTACTCTGGGCTGTCTTATGATGCTGTTCAAATAGACACATGAGAGCATGTTCTGTTATGGTCTCCCGTGACTAAAGGCAGATGTTATGAGTTCTTCAGTCTGTCTTTAGGGAATCTTTGTATTGTTTAATGGTCTGTCCAACAGCAGCTACTTGTACCACCTGCTGGCAGCAGGAAATTGTTTGAAGATTCTTCTGTTCTCAATACCCAAGATAGGACCAGCCCAATAAAAGGACCCAAGTGTTAGAATGGCCTTTCTTCCCCACGTGTGGGCCAAATATCTTCTAGCCCTAAAATTGACAAATAGGGCTGCTTGTGCAAAAAGCACTGCTATTGAAGCAAAAAATTGAGCATGTTACAGGAGTCTGAAGCGGTTGTGGGCTGGCCTTAGCTTCCATATTGAGTAAGGGTTACTGGCTCTGTGTAGTGTCAGCTCCTAACACACACATCTAAATTCCTCACTTGAAACCTTTTTCTTTTTTTAAATTTTATTTTTATTTTTAAAATTTTATTGAAGTATAGTTGATTTACAGTGTTGTGTTAATTTCTGCTGTACAGGAAAGTGATTCAGTTATACACAAATATATTCTTTTTCATATTCTTTTCCATTATGGTTTATCACAGGATACTGAATACAGTTCCCTGTGCTATACAGCAGGACCTTGTTGTTTATCCATTCCCTATATACTAGTTTGCATCTGCTAATCCCAACCTCCCAATCCATCCCTCCCCCCACTCCCCCTTCCCCTCCCCTTTGGCAACCACAAGTCTGTTCTCTATGTCTGTGAGTCTGTGAAACCTTTTTCTTGATTGAAGGAAGGTATTCAGTGTGGCATGAAGTATGAATCATTCAAATGCAGTAAACCAGGAGACTTCCCACCTGGCAACAGAGGGCTAAATGGCAACTGTGATATATAGTAACCCTTCCACACAAAAGAAATAGTCAACATATAAATCCTCCTAAGAAGTAAGCTGCAGCAAGTCTGCTAACCACTCCCTCTTAGGGTCTTCCAGTTTGACTTTTTGGTCGTTTTAGGTGGCATGCCCAATGAATACTTAATTTAATAGTCTAGAATGTGAGATCTGGATTTAGATGCCTAGGTTCAAATCTTGATGACATCACTCACTGGCTGTGTAATCTCTGGCAGTTAATCTCTTTGCCTCACTTTCCTCATCCATAACTATGGAGGGAATAGACATTCCTTCACATCATTTTTTGTAAGGATTAAATGAGATATGTATGTAAAGAAATTAAAACTCATAAATGTTAGACATCATCCTTATCATCATCAACAAACTGGCCATTTTAATCCTTTTTACTCATGAAAAGGAAACCAGTTACCTGCATTTAAACTCCTAATTTTTAACGCAATAGCAGAGAGACAGGGTATGGAAATGAAATGCAAGCATGGGCTTTGCCACAAAATAGGATCATTGCTTGGGTCCACAGTGCAAGAGGCTAATTTAGGGAAAGATAAGTGTAAAGTTTCAGGAAAGAGTCAGGATATCAAGGTAACATGGACAGGGGAACGTTTAGATAAAATTGTCTGAGTGCTTTACAGTTAAGTGCGAGGGCTGTGTAGTTTAATCCAGGATTTCCAAGGAAAGATATATAAATATATAGGAATTAATGGAAAATGAAGTAGCCAGAGACTCCTATCCTGAGGTACTTTATACCTGTATTAATTAGCTAATTCAATTTACATGTAGATTTGAGTGCAAATGGCACATTTGGGAAACAAATGTTATGGCAGATAACAAATAATTAGCTTGAGAATTTGTATTAGTCTGCTTGGCTGCCATAATAAAATACCATAAACTGGGTGGCTTAAATAATGGAAATTTATTTTCGCACAGACTGGAGACTGGGAAGTCCCAGATCAAGATGCCAGCTCACTGGCTAGGGTCCTCTTCCCAGGTTGTAGACTGCCAACTTCTCACTGTGTCCTCACATGACAGAGAGAGACAGAGATAGAGAGACACATATAGAGGGAGAGAGAGGGAGAGAGGGAGAGAGGGAGGGAGGGAGGGAGGGAGGGAGGGCGCCCCTCTGGTGTCTCTTCTTATAAGGACACTAATGCCATCATGAGGGCCCCAACCTCACAACCTCATCTAAACCTAATTATCTCCCAATGGCCCTGCCTCCACATACCATCACCTTGGGGAGTAGGCTTCATCATATGAACTTGGAGGGACACAATTCCATCCACAGCAGAATTGACAGTGTAATGAATGAATTGAACTGTGGCTTGCTCTGTACTTGTGCCCTTCATGCCTGTTTACATGGGTCAGATGGAGTAAGTTATTTGAGTGCTACATGTTTGGTATTTTCTGTTGTATGTGCACACACATGGGTAGGGTGTACAACTTAAAAGCAAAACCATTCAAGCATGCAGAATTTCCCCACCTACCACTTAGCTATGCTTCAGCTCTTCCATCAGATATAGATGATTACTAAAGTGGCAGGAATGGTGTCATCACGAAAAAGTTTCAGGATGAAAAGGGATTGCTTATTGCAGAGCTCTGGGTGAGAATACAAAGAACCTGGAAGATCCTCTTTCATAGCCAATCATTAATGTTGTGTTTGTCTCTTCTGGACCAAAGGAGAAGTGTTGAGGGTTTGGGGGGGTGGGGTAGTGGGGAAAACAGGAGAAAAAAGGAATGGGAGAGAAGAAATGGTCAATTAGCACATAAGGGTGAGAAGGCAGGAACTGAAGCCACAAACTACAGAAAGAAAATGCTCACAGCCCCGTCCCCACCCAAGCTCTTCTCTTCGGCTCAGGTGGGTCTCTCTGATGCCCTGCACCAGGTGCCGGTGGCTTCTGAAGGAAGAAGACCACAAGCTTTCAGGAAGAAACCCTTCAGATGCCAGGAGAGGCAGCAGTCCCACAGCACTGGGGCAAGGCTTGTCGTCTCTCCGGAAGAGTAGAGAGCAAGTTCTGTCTACTGTGTGTGGAAACAGGTCTGTCAACTTCTGCTCAGAGTAAGGTGGAAGTCAGTCCAGGAAAGGGAAGGTGAGAGAGTACTAAAGAAGAACTGAAGAGCTAGGAAGAGCTAGATCTTTTGAAGGGGATGTCCTGGGCTGCCCAGGAAGGCTGCCTCAGATCTTCATCAAAAGAATTATTAACTCTTCTTCTCATTGTTGGATTGTAGCAAACCGCTCCCTTAGAAACTTCCTAGCCTTCATCCAAATGCATGTAAACCTTGAGAGAGGACCAAGAGGGAGAAGAAGGGCATGGCAGATTAGATAAGATATGAGAAGTGACAGGTGCTGTGAGGCAAATCAATGAGACAGGAGATGATGTGACTGAATGGGAGCCTTCATCCTGAAGAACTACATCCCCCTGAGGCTTCTAGGCTGCTACCTGTGCTGCTCACCAAGAAAAAAAATCACCCAGATTCACCTCACTTCCTTTTCTGCCATGCTTTGCAGGCTGGGACGTCAAGGGACAGCTATAGATAGAGCATGCATGACCTGCAGTGAGTTATTTGAACAAGAAGGAGCAACGTGGCATTAATGAGACTCCATGTGTGACTGAATGACAACACTCAAAGCGTGATGACCAAGATGCCATGTTTACCTGGAAGAGAGCTCTCCGGGTTGTGCTAATGTGTCTGCCTTGTTCAGCATTTTTACTGGCAACTTGGATGAAATCAAAGTGAGCAAGCTTGTCAAGGGTTCAGTTGACACAGAGCCAGGAGATAGCACTAATAAGTCAGTTGACAGGAACAAGATTCAAAGAGATCTAGACAGGTTAGAATGATGGATCAAAACTAACAAGATGGAAGATAGAAGCTATAGTTAAGTTCAAGCAATTAGATGCACCAGGTAAGGGAGACGAGTTCATGCATGAGTAATGAAAGCAGTGGTTTTGGTTGATTGCACTCTTGATATAAATTACATATATTTACATATATTACACATACATATATTACAAATTACGTATATTACATATTCCATATATGCCATATATTTACGTATTCCAAATTACATAGCGTAACATTTGTTAAAAAAGAGAGAGAGAAAAAATTTTTGCAGATTTATATTGCATACATAAAGTGGTCATATCCAAAAAAAAAAAAGGAGATAATTATCTCACAGTATTCTTCATATTGAAATCTATTTGAGATGACTCAAATTAAGCAACCATTCATTGAAAAATGCCCATGAGGGGGTCTGGCGAGGAGAGAAGTAATTGAAGCAGTTGGAGCAGTTTCTCTGAGGAATTTGAGAATATGTGTAGAGTGTGGGGAGGATGAGATAGTCATATTCAAATATTTGAAAGTGACATTGAAAAGAATTAAGTGTCTTATGTGTAATTCCAGATGACGAGTAAAGGGAAGTTTCAGACAGAAAGATAGATTTCTGCTCAATATACATTAGAATTAATTGACATTTTGAGATACCCAAATAGAGAATTTGCTGTGACAGGAATTTTCCAACTTGGACCCATTAGGGATGATGTGGAGTGGATTGGGAGGACACACTAGGTGACTTGAGGGTCCCTTCCACTCTATGGTTTAATTTATTTCACTTAAAAGGTATGTATTGAATTTCTACGCACCGTGTATATAGTGAGTGGTGAGCAAAACATAAGCTGCTCTCTTGGCAGCTACATATATAATCGATGGAGGATACAGACAATCAACAGGTAAGCGACAACTTACTATAAACTAAATGCTATGTAGAACGCAAACATGGTGCTGAGATAGAGAAAGATTAGGAAGATCCTCCATAGATAAAATGGTCAGGGAAAGTCTCACTGAGGGGATACTTAAGTGAGACCTAAAGGGTGAGGGGATAGGCTTTTAAAGAACTAGGAGAAACATTCCCAGCAGAAAGCACAACATGAAAAAAGGCCTCCTTGGTAAGACAAAGCTGGGCACACTGAGGAAGGGAAAGCAGGTCAGGGTAGCTGGAACACAGGAGGCAAGGAACAGGATGGCAGAGGTGAGAGGGAGAAATAGGCAGAGCCAGATCACATGGCGCCCTGTGCGAACAAAGATGAGAATTTACATTTTTTTCCTAAGTTCAATAGAAAGCCACTGAAGAGTTTTAAGCAAGGAGAGACAGAATCTGATTCACGTTATAAAAAGGTTGATGAGTACTTTAAGACTGTTTTAGTGCTGAAAAATAGCAGAAAACAGAGGCTGTTCTGTTCCAGCACCGAGGTTAACTCAGAAGGGAAATGTAGGGAGAACCAGCCAGAACTCTGCCAGAGTTTCCTCAGCTCTTAAGAGCCCAGCCCCTAGGGAGGCTCAAAACATCATGGTAGAGGGCTTTGAAGCACTGGGCAGTGTATTCGTTCTCAACTTGAGAACCTGGAATCTACCCTAGTGTCATTTGTGGCCTTCCAGAAGAAATGCAACTCAGAGTGACTGCCAGAAAACAAGTACAGAACCACAAGTGGCCTTGAGACTCTACGTGATCTAATCTCTAAAGAGGCAAGCATTTTACAAAACAAGTGAGAAGTGTCCTTTCCTTCCAGTAATATTTGGAATTGGAGTTGAGGATAAGGTTAAAATTAAGCAAAATAACTAGAATAGAGTTAAGGGCAAAGAGATCTTGCTATAAAATTGAAATTCGATATCAAAAAGGAAATGGGATGAATTAAGAAAACACAAGAACGGATTAATTACAGGAAGGTCAGCATTAAATAGCTAGATTGAGAACTAAGCAAGTTTAAGAGGTGCTATGGTGAGATGTGGAGATGTGGGTCCTACAACTGATAGTATAATAACATTGCAGGCTGTATAGAAAAATGGGGAAAAAGAGAAAAAAGCTACCAGTAAGCCTTCCACCTTAATTGGCATTATTATTAATTTTGTGCATGTCTTCTGTTATTTTTCCCTTGCATCTGCTTTTAATATCTTTATTAGATTTTTGTTTAAGTCGTAAGAGCAATACATGTGAATTGCAGAAAATGAAACCTGCTCTGGTCTCCCAACCCAACCTCTCAGAGGTATACAAATGGAGTATAGTCTTAAAAGTTAATAGTTTGTTAAAAGAAGTCAAAAGAAGATGAGATATATCTATACACACACACACACACACACACACACACAATGGAATACTACTCAGCCATAAAAAAGAATGAAATTTTGCCATTTGCAGCATCATAGATGGACTTGGAGGGCGTTATGCTAAGTGAAATAAGTCAGAGAAAGACAAACACTGCCTGATCTCACTTACATGGAATATAAGAAATATAACGAACTAGTGAATATAACAAACAAGAAGCAGGAAGAAGGAAGAAGAGGGAAGAGGAGGAGAGGGAGGAGGAGGAGGGAGGTGACCGTGCCGTGGCGGAGGAGCGGGAGGGGGATGGAGAGGAGGCTCCTGGGTGGCATGGAGCTCCGGCTCCTCCAGGCGCTGCCCAGGCCCCCCGTCAGCCAGGGCTGAACCCCCGCAGGATGAGGAAACCTGCGTGGGTCCCAACAATCAAAGCTACATCTGTGACACAGGACACTGCTGTGGACAGTCTCAGCGCTGCAGCTACTACTATGAACCCTGGTGCTTCTGGCTCGTGTGGACCATCATCATCCTCCTGAGCTGCTGCTGCGTGCGCCACCACCGCCGAGCCAAGCACCGCCTTCAGGCCCAACAGCGGCAACATGAAATCCACCTGATCGCCTACCGGGAAGCCCACAATTACTCAGCGCTGCCATTTTATTTCAGGTTTTTGCCGAACTCTTTACTACCTCCTTATGAGGAAGTGGAACCGACCTCCAACTCCTCCCCCGCCATACAGAGCCTTCCAGCTCCAGCAGCAGCAGCAGCTGCCTGCAGTGTGGCCCTACAGGCCTACTGCCTACCGTGTGGCCGATCTCACCAGGGCCTCCCAGGGGGCTCCGAGCAGCCCCTTGTCGGGCCCAGCAGAAGCAGCACGCGACCCCCGAGCATCGCTGACCCTGAGCCCTCCGACATGCCAGCAGCCCCAGCAGCCGCCAAAGCCCCCGGGATGGAGCCCAGCGGCTCTGTGGCCGGCCTGGGGGAGGTGGACCCTGGGGCCTTCCTGGACAAGGATTCCGAATGTAAGGAGGAGCTGCTGAAAGGGTGCAGCTCCGAGCAGGGCGGCGCCCTCCCCGACAGCAAAGACAAGACGCCCGGCAGACATCGCCGCTTCACAGGTGACTCGGGCACCGAGGTGTGTGTGCGCAACCGGGGCCACCATGATGACGACCTCAGAGAGTTCAACGTGCTCATCGACGATGCTCTGGACGGACCCCTGGACTTCTGCCGCAGCTGCCACGTGCGGCCCCCTGGCGACGAGGAGGAAGGGCTCTGCCAGCCCTCGGAGGAGCAGGCCCGGGAGCCCGGGCGCCCCCACCTGCCGCGGCTGCCTGCCTGCCTGCTGCTGAACACCATCAACGAGCAGGACTCCCCAGACTCCCAGAGCAGCAGCTCCCCCAGCTAGAGCAGGCCCTGCCTGCGCCCGAGAACTTGGCGACGCAACCAGGGTAGGGAACCATGAGAGAAGCATTAAGTGACTGTGTTCCTTTCCCGCCCCCCCCCCCCCCGCCCCGCTCCTGCATTTTCCTGCATCTCCAGGTACAGTTTGGGGTGTGGGTGCCTCACCCCCCATAGAAACACAGTGTCGTGGAGGGCCAAGAAGTTGTCCTGTGACTCATTCCTCATACCCCACCCCGTCCCCCTTTACCTCTTTTCAAATCACGTGTCACTACCTGCTTGGGTCAGAGAGATGTGTGTTTCAGAAGCCCCCAAGGAGGGGGTGAGACTGTGCCCTGAGGTGACTCTTGGTGATGGAGTGGATTCATGTTCTGGTGTGAGATTACAAGAACCTCGCCGCGTCTCAGTCCGAAAGAGGCGGCAGGTCTCAGCCCTGGGTGAAGCCCCCAGAGGTCTGGGGATTGTCACTCCTCGCTGCCTGTGTCTCCGGAGCTGGAACTGGGCCCCTCCTGTGGGAGGATGAGAGCTGACCGGCCGTTTCGTGGTGGGTTGGTAAAGGGCTTGTGCCCTCAAATTCCAGGTGATGAGATCGAGGTGGCACGATGCATCCTGGAGGGGCCCCTTCCCAGCAGGTCCTGGCTGGCTGCAGACTGGTTCAGTGTGGAAGATTACACCTGCCTTCTCTTGGTTTTTTTTTCTTTTTTTAAAAAAAACAACAACAAAAGCGAGCTGAAAATAAGAACTTGACCAGTGGGAAGGCAAGAATTCTGTTTTAGAAAAGGAAAATTTATGGCTTTTTCCCAACTTGGCCTTCAAAGAGTCCTGGCTACAGTTGAGCCAGAAGGAGAAGTTTTGTGTGCAGGCTTGGCTGGGGGCTATCTCTGGAACTTCTGCGGGCGAGCAGGAGGCCCTGCGCTGTGGCAGCGGATAGAGGTGCAGCTTTCCGCATCTCTGCCGTTTGATCTGTGCCCATAGGTGACCAGTACCCTCCCCCATCCCAAGCACACATCTGCCGGCCTTCATGTCTCACTGTTCTCTACGAACAAATGAGGAAGCTGTGGGTCCTGAGAAAGGGCGGTCCCGCAGCCTGACTCTCACACAGTATTGTCTCTTGATTCTGAATAAGCTGTTTTGTTTATTTGTTTATTTTTTCAGACGGACCGTTCGGAAAAAAATGCCTTGGTTATCTGTGGTTTTCGTGCCCTTTCCCTGCTCCGCGCCCCCTTGAGTGGGGTAACTAATTTTTGTAGCCTATGTCAAGTGTCTAAGTGGCCCAGGTAGGAGGGTGAGGGCAGCCATCCTGAAGGACCACAGGATCCTTATTGCTGTAGTTTGGCCTCAAAAACCAGTTGAGCTTTGACAGGAATAATCTGAACGGAGAAAGCAAACTGCCGAAACTAACGTTCCCTGTCCAGCCCCGTTCATATGAAGAGTTTGGTTCTCCTCCCACTCTTGAACGATGACATTCAGGCTAGGCATTGATGTTATGGTAAGAAAGGAAGGTATATATATATATGTATATATATGAATACACGTGTATATATGTGTGTATGTGTATATATATATGTATATATACACATACACACAATATAGACAAATCCAAGGCTGTGATGTGAACGAGTGTCTGAGTTTGGAGTCCACAAAACCAAAATCCACGTTGAACAAAGTGCAGTCCGTATACAGCGACTTTTTGGATAACCTGTGTGTGTCTGTCCGTTGTGTGTGAGCCCCCAGCCCTGTTTTCCTGTGACTACGCTTTGAACGGCAGCCACTCTGCTCACGTTACCCACGCGTTTGGAGCAGGCGCGGCCCTCTCAAGGTAATTTATTTTACGCATTTACTGTTTGCTGAGCAAATGTCTGACTGTGCACTTGGGTGAACTCAGCAGCGCTGTCGGCGGCAGTCCCCACGTTTGCCAGAGATGCTGTGCTCCAAGTAGAGGTTTTACTCTACCCATCACTGCAATTTGCACATTGCTCCGTGGACACTCGGAGGCCTGCGTTCTGCTCCCTGTAAACGGAAACGTGCTCTGAGCCTGTCTGCCTCCCTCAGCTGCTCCTGGCCCTCGGCGTCAGCCCCCGGGGGTGTCCACAACCGCTCGGGACAGAAGGCCAGGGTGGAACCTCAGACAGAAGCTGGACTGGATCTTCAGTGTCAAGCTCGGACTGGCGGTGGCCCAGACATCAGCCCTGCCCAGAATTGCCAGGAGGGTTTGGCAGCCTCCACAGTGTCGTAGGGCTTACCTCCCTCTGCTGAGGTCCAGCGTGTGGCCGGAATGTGGCGCGAGTGGGCAGGAGTGTGCCAGAAGCCCTCAGATGCCTTTCCTGCCACCTTTTTTTTTTGTTTTTTGTTTTTATCCCAAACAACTCACTGAAGTGTCTCAAAGGAGATCAAGTTTTACCAAAATGAACCCTGCTTGAGTTAACTGGTTGAAGGGATGGATTCTGGCCCTCTCAGGATTCCTTCTCCAGTCAGAGTGGGGACCTGGTCCACGCGTTTACTGCTGGGTTCACTGCAGCATCCAACGCGAAAGGCGTGAGAAGAAGAAAACGCAGCCGGTGGAGCTGGGCTCGAGTCCAGAGTCACAGCCTGGCCCCTGCTACATGAGGCTGCCCTGCATGACGAAAGACCGAAGTAGGGAGCTGAAGGACTCGGGAGGGCGCCGGGGAGATTTGAGGGAGTCTGGTATCCCAGGTGAATAAGAAGAAAGGGTTGGTCGAGGGTTTGGTGCTACAGTCGGAAGATTTGCAAATGCTAACACGTTCCCCTGTGAGGCACATCACCCTTTGTCAGTTATTGCGAATATGTGTATTTTAAGCAATAAGATTCAGCTGGTCAGACTTTTCTGTGCAGTCTCGGTGATGCATTTCCTGTGCTGTGATTGTTCTGAAGACAGAGTGGCTCTAACCACCGTGAGAAGCCCAAATAAAATCGATCCCCGAAAAAAAGTAAAAAGAAGCAGACTCACAGATATAGAGAACAAACTAGGAGTTACCAGTGGAAAGAGGGAAGGGGGGAGGGGCAATATAGGGGTGGGGAGTAAGAGGTACAAACTATTAGGTATAAAATAAGCTACAAGGATATATTGTACAACACGGAGAATATAGCCAATATTTTATAATTACTATAAATAGAGTATAACCTTTAAAAATTGTGAATCACTATATTGTACACCTGTAATTTGTATAATATTATTATACATTAACTATACTTCGATTAAAAGGAGTTAATAGTTTATTGTTAAAAACATTTTTCAAAGCACTATAATTATAGTATATATGCAATCCTATTACTTAACATTCTATAAACATTAACATACGTTAATATTTCTTTGATCTCCTTGAGTTAATAACAATTAATGTCAATTTTGCTTAGGTTTTAGTTTAAGTTTCATACAAACCTTTAAAGGAAAAGGCCTTTCAAGACCAATATAAAAGAGGAAGATGGGGGCTTCCCTGGTGGCGCAGTGGTTAGGAATCCGCCTGCCAATGCAGGGGACACGGGTTCGTGCCCCGGACCGGGAAGATTCCACATGCCGCGGAGCGGCTAGGCCCGTGAGCCACAACTACTGAGCCTGCGCGTCTGGAGCTTGTGCTCTGCAACAAGAGAGGCCGCGATAGTGAGAGGCCCGCGCACCGCGATGAAGAGTGGTCCCCGCTCGCCGCAACTGGAGAAAGCCCTTGCACAGAAACGAAGACCCAACACAGCCAAAAATAAATAAATAAATAAATAAATTTATTAAAAAAAAAAAAGAGGAAGATGATGGCTAATAAGCGCATGAAGAGGAGCTCAACATCAATAGTCGTTAGGAAATGCACATTAAAACCAAGCTGAGATATCACTTCACAGCTGCTAGAATGACTATAATAAAAAAGACAGACAATAACAAGTGTTGGTAAGGATGTGGAGAACCTGGAACCTTTATATGTTGCTCTTGGGAATGTAAAATGGTACAGTCCCTTTGGAAAACAGCTGGTAACTCCTTAAAAATTTACACATAAACTTACCACCTGACAAGCAATTCCTCTTAAGGTATCTATCCAAGAGAAATGAAAAAAAAAAGTCTATATAAAGACTTGTTAATGTTCATAACAACATGATTGCTAGTAAACCCTAAGGGAAAACAATCCAAATATAATGGAATACCATTCAGCAATAAAATGATTGAAACTTTGATACACACTACAACACGGATGAACCTCAAAACATTATGCTAAATGAAAGGAGACAGAGGCAATGGACTACATATTGTATACTCCATTTATAAGAAATGTCCCAAAAGGCATACTTATAAATACAGAAAGCAGATCAGTGGTGGCCTTGGTGCTGGGGGTGTTAGTGGGAACTGACTACATACAGATTTGAGGGAAGTTTTGGGGGGTGATGGAAATGTTCTAAAACTAGATTGTGGTGATGGTTGCACAACTTTATAAATTTACTAAAAAAGTATTGAATTGTACACTTCCCAAAAAAGAAAAGTGGATGAAGGAGGGCCTGATTTGAACCATTTTGGGGGTAATATTTTAAGATCCGTGACATTTGGAACGTAATACAAAATATGGTACAACAAAAGAATTTGTAAAATCTCTTCACTTTTCCAATTATAACCAGATTTGTCTTTACTATATTCTCATCCTGACTGTGCCTTTATCAAAGTTTAAAATGGTCATATATTTGAAAGGCACAAAATAAAATGAAATCGAATTACCATTACATATCGTTAAACAAAAAGAATGAAAACAGCAGAAAAGGTGGACCTTGTGTTTGGCTTTTATGTTAATATGCTGCTACCTAGTGATCATTTATAAAATGGCAGGACTTGGTTTGTTTTTTTATCTTGGATTTGTTGAGCCACGTCTGTATAACAGAAATATCTGAATGCTTGGCTATGTGTAGGTTAAATATCTAAATGAATCACTGAATAATTTATGCTTCCTAAAAACACTGTGGTGGCAAGAACTGGATTGGGAGTCCCCCCAAAATGGCTTCCAGTCCCTGATCTGTCCAGTGTCAGCTTTCTGACTTTGAGCCAGGAAAACATTAATCTTCTGGTTCCAAAGTTCAAGGAGAGGCTCGTAAGGAAGTGGCTAATAGCATGGCCTTGGGGCAAGCTCCTTAACTACTCTAAACCTTGGTGTCCTATTCTTTAAAATGGGGATAGAGGAATACCCACTGCCAGGGTACCTCTGAGAACTACATGTAAGAATGCGTGTAAAAGCACTTATCTCAAAATATACCTCAGAAGTTAGGCTACAGTGATGTTTCCCTATAGTAATAATGTGCCTCATGGGGACAAAAAATCCTTTATCTACTGTTTAAAATTAGTTACCACTCCCCACCCCAAAGCAATTAGCAAAAACCCAGAAGGATATAAATTCAAAATATACTTAGATTATCAGCTAATTGGAAAAACATATTCGGACAATTTCATTTTTAAAATAAGGAGTAAAGGTAAAGGTTGCATAGAACTTTGAATTTTACAAATAACTTGAAATTTGGAATTGCTGATTATTTTAAAACAATCCAGACGGTGACAGGGATGTCAAGGGGTGACTTCTAGCTGATACTCTCACCACCAGTATCTTACGGATGCCTGTCATGTTTAATATATGCCAGCCAGCACAATTCTGACCAGATAAAATACAACTGTTCCATTTCCCCAAGAATTAAAATGAGTGTTTGCTCCACTCTGGATTTTATTCCACAAGTCAGTGAACCATTCTGCTTAAGGATTAATACCATCTACAACTAAAGGGTTTCTACTATTTACTCCTTCATCCATTAATTTCCTTAGGATGTCAAAACATCTAGGTGATTGATCTTAGGTTTTATTTTCCATGCAGATGTTTTGGCATTGCTTATACAGTGTATCTTTGTCTTTAACAGCTTTATTGAAGGATAATTTAGACACCATAGAATTCACCTATTTAAAGTGTACAGTGCCCTGAGTCTTAGGAAATGTATATAGTTGTGCAGCCATTACTACGATCCAGTTTTAGAACAGTTCCATCACATACTTTACGTTTGACCAGCCCCATACAGAAAGAATGTATTAGCTCATTAACCTGTGGATTTAAACCATCTAGCTCTAGGACCTAGTCTAGCCATTCATTTTGAATCAATCAAGTTTTAAAGAAAAACAAACTCAAAGTCTCAACTTTACTCAAAATAGGAGTCCATAAAGCACATCGTGTCCAAAGGGCTCTCCAAGAGTCTACAGGCTAATTAAGGATATAAATTAAAAATAAGTTAATATATACACACTAATGTATGTATTTTGAAAAGTGTATATTGTATAATTCACTATAGTTTATGCCAAAATTATGGCCACCTTTCACAAAAAAACTTGTTTGTATTTTCACTCTTATAAATATGATTAAGTGGGACAAACTGTCCAGAGCTTAAACATTTTGTTCTAGCATATCCCAAATTTATGGGAGAAATAGTTCCCCTTTCTGTGATTTGGCTGTGCACATTTTCATGGGGTTGGACCTGATACTGGCTTGAATACTTGCAGAGGAAGAGCTTCTTCCTCAATGGGATATTTAAGAGGCCCCAATTTTGTCTTATTTGTTTCAAAAAGATATTATTCAAGAAATAATTAAATTATCATGCCCCTTTTCCTGCAAATCCAGTGTTCATGGTCTTCTTCTCTTAACACAGCATCTATTAAAAATGTGCATAAAAAACTCTCAATGCGAGAATTACAATCTGGGAATAATGAAAATGCCTCTATTTATTTATTTGTTTTTTGCTCCTTTCCTGTCTCTACATTTATCTATAGGTGTTTCAGAAGGGATAGTTATGTATAAACTAATTCCACTTTGCTTCCAGACACATCTTTATCTAGTCCTACAGAGTTTACTGCTAACTCCACTCATCTTGACATTTAAATACTATTTTACATTGTTATTTAAGTGTTCAATATGTGCTAGTTCTGTCTCCTCCAAATACTGAGCAAACTCTTTGTGGTTAGAATAGTCATCTTAAACTTTGTATATGAAAAAATGAATTGTATATTTCTCAAGCACCTGGTCCACATTGGGCACACAGAAAGCTATTTAATAAGGACTCACTTAATTAATAAATGATACCTTGGGGCTTCCCTGGTGGCGCAGTGGTTAAGAATCCGCCTGCCAGTTCAGGGGGCGGGTTCGATCCCTGGTCTGAGAACATTCCACATGCCACGGAGCAACTAAGCCCATGAGCCACAACTACTGAGCTTGCGCTTCTAGAGCCCGTGCTCCGCAACAAGAGAAGCCATTGTAATGAGAAGCTGGCGCACCACAACGAAGAGTAGCCCCCGCTCGCCGAAACTAGAGAAAGCCCGCGTGCAGCAACAAAGATCCAACACAGCCATAAATAAATAAATAAAATCTATTAAAAAAATAAATAAATGATACCTCAGGTTTGTCTCCCCTCCTCTGGAACCCCTAGGACATTTACATTTATTATATAGCCCAGATTTCCTAGAATTTGCAGATTTCCTGTCCTACGGTCTCCATAAGTACAGTTGCACACGCCATATGTCTGGACATATGGTCCTCAGTAGTTTTAAGACGAAGCCATCTTTCTTGCAATAAGTCTCTGATTTCTATTCCTCCCTTTTTGTTAACTAAGAGACCTGATTACGATTTCAAATAGTCCCCTTTCTTTTAACTTCACCCTCGATTTTTAATATTACAAAAAGCATACTAGTAGAAAAAGTCTGACAATACAAAGTGTGCAAAATAAAACTCCCTTTCACCAAAGGCAATCTATTTCTCCTGTTGTTTCCACTTTGACATTTCTAACTCAGGTCTCCTACACTGAGCGCCTAGAGAACATGCAGTACACAGAGGAGGCAGCTGCGCTGTCCCCTGGGCACCCGTCGGCAGACGGCCCACTCGCTAATTCTCTGACCTCAGGTGAGTCACTCAAACTTCTATGCGTGTCGGGGGTCCTTAAAATGCTGCCCATGTCACCAGGTTGTCAAGAGAGACATGTATGGTTTAGCGCTTTGTGTTGTGTAGCCCTAGTCTTTATGCCTGCTCTACGATAGACTTGCCAGTTCACCCCGCAGCTTTAAAGGACGCCCCATCGGCCCTCACTCGCGCCCCGCCCCTCGCCCCTAAATTGCAAATCCAGTGCCTCCTCCTGCGGTGGCCCCTTCTCAGGGACTCCTCCCCTCCCCAGTGACCCCTCGCGGAGGCAGGGCGCCCACTAGCGCCAGGCCCCGGCTCGCAGACGACCGCGAAGCTCCAGGCGCTCTTGGACTCCGGGAGAAGGCAGCTTTCTTTGCAGAGGAGTTTGTAACGTCTGTTTCCTCTAGGGCCGCCTCTAGATCTTAAATGAATATACGCTAGAGTCGCCCCGCTCACAGTCCCGTTCTTTCGTCTTCCAGGACCTGCAAAGCAAAGCTTCCCTCGTCCGGGAAGCCCTGCCAGCCCCCAAGCCTCCCTCTAGCACCAGCCACGCCCCACCAGCCAGACCAGGTTTCCCCCTCCGCCCCCTCGCCTCATTTTTGATTTCGGCGCGCCGCGAGCCTAGGGCGGCTGTGATTTGGTTGGAGGTGAGCACACTTCCCGTCTGATTAACGGATAGTAGCTAGGGTGGGTGGGGCTAAGGCCGCGGCGGTGAATTATGGGGGTTAAGACTACAAGAGGTGGGTGACGATTGGTTCCTGAATGAGGGGGGCGGAGTAAAAGGCGGAAGCAGGCGTTGTGGGTGGGGGTGGTTTCGGGAAAGAGGAAAGAAGCAGCGGGATGGAAGTAGTTGGGTGTCCGCAGCACGGTAGGAGGTCAGGGTCCTAGGGGCCTTCGGGGTCTGTCAGCCTAGCGTGGCGTAATCATTGTCGACCTTCTCTCCTCAGGGACCTTATGTATTCTGAAGACCGGCGTCCGAGATGGCCCGAATAAAGGAAAGAGCTTCTACGTGTGCCGGGCGGACACATGCAGCTTCGTGCGGGCCACCGAGTAGGTCTCGAGCTGGGCACGATTCCCTGCGACTGCGCGTGGCCTCCCAGGAGAATTCTCCGGCTCCCCGCTTCCCACAAGGACTAGGAGAGCTGGGACCCCCGGTCTGCGGAGCCAGGGCCCTTTAAGTAGTTGGAAATCCCAGGAAAGTGTGGCATGTTAGGGACACGCTCCGCCATTGCTTCCTGTGTGACCCAAGGCTGGTTACTTTCCCTCTCTGGGCCGCCAATTCCCTCACTTATAACGTGGAGGATTGGCTACATCTGGATCCTTCTGGTCCTTTTCAGTTCTGGGTTTCTGTTCACCTGTCAGGCCTTGACCCTCCCTTCTCCTGCTTGAACATTACCCCCTTCCCATTTAAGTGAGGCATGCAGGCATAGCAGAAATTAATTGGCGCCAGCTTTGCACTAGTTTTAGGCAGAACTGGTTTTTACTTATTTTTAAAATTTTGTTTATTTATTTATTTTTGGCTGTATTGGGGCCTCGTTGCTGCGCGCGGGTTTCCTCTAGTTGCGGAGAGCGGGGGCTACTCTTCGTTGCAGTGCGCAGGCTCCTCATTACGGTGGCTTCTCTTGTTGCGGAGCACGGGCTCTAGGCACGCGGGCTTCAGTAGTGGCGCATAGGCTCAGTAGTTGTGGCTCTCGGGCTCTAGAGCATAGGCTCAGTAGTTGTGGTGCACAGGCTTAGTTGCTCCGCGGGATGTGGGATCTTCGCGGACCAGGGCTCGAACTCGTGTTCCCTGCATTGGCAGGCGGATTCTTAACCACTGCGCCATCAGGGAAGCCCAGGGAAGCCCAGGGAAGACCTCCAACTGGTTTTTAAATGTTTGAAGTTAAAACACTCTGGTAGTCAGATTAACAGCCCCCTTTAAAAATAGTATTCTCTGCATTTAAGTGGTGAGATTGATATTCTAAAGAAACAAATTACTTTAGGGATTAAGGCCGAAAGAAACATCAGAAATCTGATTCAGCAGTCTAGTTTTTTACAAAGGTGAAAGCTGATACCCAGAAATATTAAGCATCTTCTTTGAAGTGAGGAAAGTTAACACTGTTCTCATAAAGTGTTGTTAATGTTTTCACAGTACCAAGTGTCCACAGTTTCTATGTGAAATTTTAAACTGTCACATCATTATGCATTTTTCCTGCTCTCTACTGAACTTGGTTTAGAAAAGGTATTTTTCTACATATGTAAGGCGCACATAATGGATATCAATACTAGAAAATAAAGTATTTTTTCAATACGTATATTAACTTCTCATGTTTCCCCCAAATGATTTAGATGATTTGTGTTCTTGTTATGCTTTGAAACTAAGTGGAAGATTTTTACCCTTTTTCAGATTTAGAAAATAAATTTTTAGAGAAAATATTTCCTTAGCCTTCTAATAAGTTTTTACATTTGAAAGAAATTACTGGGATCCAATTTAATTAAATACAAAATGACTCTATTTAAATCAGTGTTAAATCTTAAGATAGAAGGGACCAAACAAAAATACTCAAGCTATCAACACCATATCATTATGTCAGAGTTTACTGTTTAATTTCTGATATCTATATGGAGCTTCTTAGGTTCAGTACCTAGCTCAAGTTTCATGAGACATTAAAGCACATTCAGATTTGTAGGAGTTAAACATTAATGGAAGCATAACATTTGGTTTTAAGTGAAGAGAAAAATGCCCTTATATGGCGTACCATTTATAAGAACATATTGCTATACAAACTAGTATAATAATATTTGACACGAAGATGGTTATTTGATAAATTTGACCTCTTTGGAATGTCTCGTAACCAGAATATAAGCAAAAAGACAGAAAGAAAATGCCACAGGTCATGTGAGAGTACTTTAGATCTTCACTCTCAAATGTTATACATAAATACTTTCATAATAAGAAGTTGGAAGGGAGGAGTTGGACTTATGCCAACCAAGCATGAAGCAAATTAGTAGAGTGTGTTTGCAGAGTTCGCATGCCAACAACACTGAGTGACAGCTAACAGGTTATCAGGAAAAAGGATGATGCAAGAACCTGAGGAAAATTCACAGCTTGGAGGTATCGCAGTATAGTGGTCACATAGCACAGTATTGTTTTAAACTTGAGTCCTCAGGAAAAAGATAGGTATATTTACTGTTATGTTTTATTTGGAGGCATGAGAAAAGATGAAAGCTGGGGGCCCTTTCCCCAGAGGAATGCACCTAGACATAAAAGTGTGTGGGATTTACAAACCCAGTAGAGGTCATACATGGACCCTTAAGTTTAAAACCCATATTCTGGATTTAATTTTAGGATACTGACCTCTATTCTTTGCCTCCTAAAACAAAATTTCAATTTTTTTTCCCTCTAGCATTCCTGTTTCTCATTGTTTATTGCATGAGGACTTTGTGGTAGAGCTTCAGGGTCTGTTTCTATCACAGGGCAAGAAAGAATACAGGTAAGTGTCCAAAAGGAACAGCTAAGTGTATTTGTTTTTTATTTTGTTTTGCTTGGCCTGGTGGGGTTACAGTCAGGTGTTTTCCTAGGATTGACTATTCTTTAAAAGTCATTAAAAAACAAACGGTATTTCTATATATATTGATTATCTTTTGGGCTGTCACTTCCTAACTTCTGAGCTACTGGTTAATGTGAGAAGCCTGACTTCTGGTTAATTTCTGGATAAACTGCTCTACCTCTCCCCCTCTCCAGCTCTCAAGTAGCCAATTTAACATCAGCCCACCAATGGTCATTAACTTGTACTAACTTGTCAACTTTCTCATTCTAGTAGTAGAACGAGGTAATGTGTAAAAATGTCTAATGTATGTTAAGTACTCAATAAATGCTAGTTTCCCAACTCAGAGAAGGGGCAGAGAAGTCTATATAGGTGGCAGATATTTGTCATGAGTATTGAAAAATAAGTAGGAATTCGCTAGGGGCAAAAAAGAGGTCATATTTAACAGATCAGTATCCTGCATTAGTGTACAGGGGCATGAAGTAATTGCAAGCATTTGGTTCAGTGGTAGTTTAGCATATATTTAAGTGGAGACTTCAGAAGATAAGACTGGCCAGGAAGGCAGGGGCCAGATGTAATGCTTTTATATGATATTCTGTGCAGTTTAGAATTTATATATTCTAGATAAATTTTTCCCCCCAAGTATAAGCATTCAAGTACCATCTTCACAATTTTTACATAACTGAAAACTGCCTGTACTACTATATTTCTTAACTGAGTTATGCATGCAGTAAAATGCACAGTTCTTTTAAGTGTTCAACCGGTTGAGTTTTGAGAAAGGTATATACCCATCCTTTATAACCAAGATCCCAGTCAAAATATAGAATATTTATTTCTATTACCCCATTAAGTGCCACTGGATCCCTTCTAGTTAATCCCCCCACCCACTGTAGCCAATCATTGTTTTGATTCATACTGTATGTATTCTTTTGTATCTGGCTTCTTTTATGTAACAGTATCTGTGAGATTCATCCATGTGGTTGTGTGTATCAGTAATTCATTTTTTTAAAATGAATTTATTTATTTATTTATTTTTTGGCTGCGTTGGGTCTTCGTTGCTGCGCACGGGCTTTCTCTAGTTGTGGCGAGCAGGGGCTACTCTTCATTGCGGTGCGCGGGCTTCTCATTGCGATGGCTTCTCTTTGTTGCAGAGCACGGGCTGTAGGGCGTGCAGTCTTCAGTAGTTGTGGCGTGCAGGCTCAGTAGTTGTGGCTTGCAGGCTCTAGAGCACAGGCTCAGTAGTTGTGGCGCATGGGCTTAGTTGCTCTGCGGCATGTGGGATCTTCCCAGACCAGGGATCGAACCCATGTGTCCTGCATTGGCAGGCGGATTCTTAATCACTGCGCCACCAGGGAAGTCCCCAGTAATTCATTCTTTATTATTGCCTGATTGAATTCCATTTTATGAATGCCATTTTTAATACCATTTATGAAAACCATTTTGTTTCATGTGGTTTTTTGCCATTTCTGTATATCTTCTTTGATGGAGTATCTGTTTAAAATTTTTGCCCATTTTTTAAATTGAAATTTTTAAATGAGATAATTGTAGTCACAAGCAATTAAAAGAAATATTGATAGTACAGAGAGATCCTCTGTAGACTTTACCTAATGGTAACATTTTGCAAAATTTAGTATAATATCATAACTAGGATATTGATATTGATAATCCACTGATCTCATTTGTAAAGATGGTTTTACTTGTACTGATTTGTGTGTGTACATATACATTTAGTTCTATACAACTTTATCAAGTGTAGTTTCGTGTATTCACTACAACAGTCAAGATATTGAGTGGTTTCATTACCAGAGGATCCTTCTTGTTGCCCTTTTATAACCACACCCACCTTCCTCGTTTCCCCCTGTTCACCCCTGCCAATCATGAACCTGATCTCCAGCTCTAAAATTTTGTCATTTCAAAATGTTACATACATGGAATCATACAGCATAACTTTGGGGGATTTTTGCCTATTTTTAAAATTGTGTTGTCTTTCGTTATTGAGTTGAGAGAGTTCTTTATGTATTCTCTGTACAGGTCCTTTGGCAGATATATGGATTGTGAATGCTTTCTCCCAATCTGTGGCTTTCATTTTCTTGACTATCTTTTGAGGAGCAGAAGCTTTTCATTTTATGAAGTCCAATTTATCATTTTTTTATGGTCTGTGTTTTTGTGTTCTCTGAGAAATCTTTGCCTACCTCAAGATCATAAAGTTCTCTAGTGGTTTCTTCTAGAAGTTTTATAGTTTTTTTTTTTTAATGGCTCTTTTGTTTAGTCTATACTCTACCTCATATTATCAATAATTTGGGGTACCTCATGAGATTCAAATTGAGGTTCATTTAATTTTTCATATAGTAATGAATGAATGTGATTCAATTGTTTCAGCACCATTTTTTGAAGGCTTTCCTTTCCCCATGGAAAAGCTTGGCACCTTTGTTGAAAAATCGGTTGACCACCACGTGTGGGTCTATTTTTGGACTTGCTAAGCTCTTCCATTGATCTGTTTTCGTATCCTGACACGATCAGATAAGATCGTGTGAATCCAACTTTCCTTTTCAAGATTGGCTATTCTAGGTCCTTTACATTTCCATATAAAATGTAGAATCGACTTTTAAAATTTCCTCAGAAAACTCAGTTGGGATTTCATTGAACCTATATAGATCAGTTTGGGGAGAACTGACATCAGTATTGATCTTCCAGTTCATGAGCATGGTATATTATTTATTTATGACTTTCAAAATTTCTTTCAGCCTTATGGAATAGTTCTCATTATAGAGTACTATACCCTTTTGGTTAAATTTAGTCCTCAGTGTTAATGTTTTTTGACACTGTTATAAATGGAATTTTTTTTTTTTTGGGCTGCACCATGTGGTTTGCGGGATCTTAGTTCCCCAATCAGAGATTGAACCGTGACCATCGGCAGTGAAAGTGCAGAGTCCTAACCACTCGACCGCCAGGGAATTCTCTATAAATGGAATTTTAAAAAAATTCACTTTTCTGTTGTTTTCTGCTAGTACAGTGGTGCCAGTAAGCCTCTAGTACATGAAGTTAGGATGTTCTCCTTTACACACTACTGGGGACCCTGAATCATACAGAGATATTGTTCTATGTGTTAGGAAGACGCCGAAGAATTTTTCATTCAATTTGCATTAAAAGAAGAACTATTGAAGTTAGATTAGGAAGTGAAGGCAGTGGAGGCACGGAGCCCACTGAACTAATAGCTGCTATTGAATGCCTACTACGTGGCATGTTCTTTACCTCTTATCTTCATAGAATCTGCTGTGAGAGGTTTTAATATCCCTGTTGTATAGACAGATGAGGAAACATTTAGAGAGGTTAGAAAAGGAATCTGAGGTGCCATGGTTATGATGTGGCATCGCTGGGATTTGAGCCTAGGTCTAACCAACTCCAGGCACACCCACCTTCTCTAAGTGAAAGATGGGTTTGGATTTAAGCCCTGGCAGTGGAGTTGGGTGCACTTAGACTGGAGAACACTTGCTGAAATGGATATGGCACATTTCCTGGTAGGGTGTTTAAGCATGTTTAAGCATGTTCTTTCCTCCGTTTACTCAGCTGGGACAGTGGTCATCGTGGCCCCGATTTCACTGGGTTGTGAGGGTTCACTGAGGCTATGTGTGGGGTGCACTTAGTCTGGCATTCAGCACGTGGTCAGTGCTCAGGAAATGGTTGCCTAGTTGGGTTTATGGATGATGAGTTTACCATTAAGCAAGGCAAGGAAGGAAAGGTAACATCAGTAGAGGATGGCTAACACATACAGCTTTGGACTCATTGTGTCTTATGTATGTATGAAACCAGCTAACAAAGTGAGTGGGCAGCTCCGAAGAAAGGTCTAAACTGAAGACAGAAGTTTGAGAACTTGTCTCTAATATTCTTCACACTAGGTAGATGAGGCTGAGAGGTGATCATTATTTTAAAAATAGAAAAAGAATGCTTGAATGTATTTCTTTTAGTCCAAATCTAGAACACTTATTAGGAGGTACTTACTAGAGCTTTAAAAAGCTTGTTTTAGGACAAATAAAATACAGTTCTACAACACACAACAAAATAAAAACAAAGCAAAAAAAGCAAAAAATCCAACAAGTACCCTGATAGGTGGTACAGGCTGGAAATTTAAAAAGAAATAGGTAATGTGTCTATGGATGATGACTTCCTTAGCAGACAGTAAGGCATTTAGCCAGAACCCCTATACTCTGGAGAATGATGTCAGGGAGTACAGCCTTTTCTTCCCCAAAACTGGGTTTTCTTTTCAGGATCTTAAAGTACTTTACATGCTTGAATTAATACCATTATGTTTAACGCTCAACCTAGCTAGGCGACAGGTGTAGCAGAGTAATGCAGGGGAGGTATAAACCAAAGTAGGACTAAGATGCCCATTTTTGTTACCTTGGAGTAAAGCTGCTTTTGTGTGTAGTTCTCTAACTAAGCACCAGATGGTACCACTCACCAGCGTTTGACTGACCCTTCAGCCATGGGCATTTTTAATGCCCAGTTTATGGGCATTAAAGAAAACTATGATAGTCCCTCAGTAGAACCAGAGGGAACAACCCTTGCTTTGACGTTAATGATGTGGCACACGTTGATACACAGATGTTGGACATTGTCATCCAGCTCCTGAGTTCATGTTCTCTCCTCTCTCTCTCCCTCTTTTAGCTTTTATTCTCAAGGATATGGGGTCAAAATAGATGGTAATATTCTTTTGTCTGTAGTTGGGTAAAACCAACCAGTTATTTTAGTTCTTTAAATAACTGGTTGTAGTGGGATGTTCAAAATACTTCATTTTTCATACAACTTGAATCTTTGCATGTCTAGGAAACTCCTTGTGTGGTTGGTTACTGGGTAGAATTGACATGCAGATTATTTAACCCAGTGATGATTATCTAGGCTGATGGCGGAGAGGCATTTGGGCATGAACCAGGCCCATGCAGAAGGACCTCAGGCCCAGCAACCCATGAAGAGCTCCACTCAATAAAGCCAGGACTTTTACTAGGTGCTGTAGAGTGTCGTGCACTGTGCTGTATCATAGAAGTAATCCTTGTATGGAGAGGATATTAACCCTTTGTAATATGTGTAGCAATTACTTTCCCCAGTTTGCCTTTTGTCTTATAATTTCACCTATAGTATTTTTACTATATGGAAGTTTAATACTTTTATGTAGTCAAATTACTAAATCCTTTCTCTCTCAGCTGCAGGATTTTGTCATTCCCTTTTCACTTCAGGATTACAAAAATATTCATCTCCATTTTTTTCCTAGAACATTTACAGTTTCACTTTTTTTTTATTTTTAATAAATTTATTTACTTATTTATTTTTGGCTGCGTTGGGTTTTTGTTGCTGCGTGCGGGCTTTCTCTAGTTGTGGCGAGCAGGGGCTACTCTTCGTTGTGGTGCGCGGGCTTCTCATTGTGGTGGCTTCTCTTTTTGCAGAGCACAGGCTCTAGGCGCGCGGGATTCAGTAGTTGTGGCACACGGGCTCAGTAGTTGTGGCTCACGGGCTCTCGAGCGCAGGCTCAGTAGTTGTGGCGCACGGGCTTAGTTGCTCCGCGGCATGTCGGATCTCCCCAGACCAGGACTTGAACCCGTGTCCCCTGCATTGGCAGGCGGATTCTTAACCACTGCGCCACCAGGGAAGTCCTACAGTTTCATTCTTTACATTTTTGTTCCATCTTGAATTTTTGTGTAAAAGAATGAGGTAGAAATCCAGCTTTATGTTTCTCCGTTGCTGCATATATAGATGTGAACCCATATTTCTAAGGTCCCTGTGACACAATTGGGATAAGGGACACACGGAGGTTGGCGAGCAGTCCAATCTGCACGTTAGAGTGCTATATTGGATGTGTTCAAGTGCCAGATGCTTCTGTGACTGTAAGACTAACAGTAGGAGATTAAGGCTGATGAAGGTTACCGAGAAAGTGGAGGAACTGAGACTTGGATTTGGCCTTGAATGACCTCTTGCTGGTTTCTTCATCATTATTGTTCATAACCTATGTCCTGGAAAATAATTAATGAATATACTGTAGAAATTATGCTCTTTTTTCATAGTGGAATCAGTATTTGCTTTCTCTATGAGAATATATTTCCACTGCTTTCTCTGTTGATTTACAGTTTAATAAATGTAACAAACTTTTTATCCTAAAAGCAGAGAAGCCGCCCAGATTGATTTTAATAAAAATGTAAGTAGAAGCATTTTTTGCACTGTGCCTAGCACATAGTTGATGCTCAGTGTGTGTTATTTTCTTCCCTCTTTCTCCAAATCTTGCCCTTCTTCTGAAAGTCTTTGAGGCGTGGGCTTTAAAACAGATACTATAAAATATTCTTTCAGTAAAGGTTTCAAGTACTTGATACACTTTCAACAACATCAGGAATTTGTTCTTGACTTATTTTTGTAAGTCATAGTACTCCCTAATAGTAGCCAGTACTTTGAATTTTTATGCATTCAAGGCATTTCAGAAATTTTCAGAACTATATGTTCAATATAGTATCCTATTGCAGTAAGATAAATTAGAGACCAGTACATGTTTTTTAAAATTGTGAGCTTGAATGGGAAAATTGTGAGTTCGTATGAGAGGGGCTGGTCCTGTTTTCTTTTTAACTTGACTTTTATGGAATACTTGTCCATTTGGGGCTTGTTATCTTTGCTTCTATGTCCAAGCGAAGTATGGCGTTGAGGGGTCGTGACCTGCTCAGGATTTGTTTTTGAGTTAGGACTCAGACTGTTGTGATTCCTGTTGTATATCACAGGACTAATTTAAGAAGTTTGAAAAAGAACAAGAAATTAAACGGAAAGAAAGCAGAAAGAAGGAATTAGCGCAGGTAAAACTTAAATTTAATGAGTTAGAAAGCAGCAAAAAGAGAACTAATAAATAAAACCTAGAAGCTAATTGATGAAGAAAAACAGAGAAGGCTCTAATCCACAGTATGAGATATAGATAGTTGCCTTACGGATATATTAAAACACATGTGAAATGACATATACAAAAGGTTATTCGTTGTGATATTGCTTTTAATAGGAAAGAATTGGAAACAACCAAACTGTCCCCATCAAGAGGGTATGGTTAAATAAATAATGGGACATCCTTATAGTGGAAAACTGCAGCTGTGTAAAAAACTGTGCAGCTGTAGGAAAAAAAAAAAAAAAATATATATATATATATATAAGGAAGTCCTTTATGTATATGTTTTTATAGAAAAATCTCCAAGACATTGTTAGGTTTAAAATAAAAAAAAGAAACAAGCAACGTATTTAGTACCTTGAGTAGAGAAGGAAGAAATAAAATATTATATTGATCTGAATATGCATTAAAACCATCTCTGGAAAGGCAAACAAAAAATTAATGGAAATGGTTACTTGGGAGGGATGTGAACGGAACATATGAGGAGGGGGTGCTTTTCACTGCCATTTTACACTTTTTGATTGAGTATATTACCTATTTAAACAATTAAAATATGTATTTTAAAAGCTCTTTTTTAACTGATTACATGTTTTTGAGAAGTCATTTGGGGGAAGGAAAAAATCAGTTGGTTCTGTTTAGTTCAGCAATACTTAATTATTATGTACAAAAGGCGAGGCTTAGTTAGGAATGAAGAGATCATATATGGTTATAGCCTTCTGGTTGCTGAAAATATAGTTGGGTAGACAGGCAGATACAAGTGTAATACAACTATATACAACAAAAATACAGAAGCAGTACAATGAATGAACAGGGCAGGGGATATGGGAAAACCTTGCAAAGGAGGTGTGTCTTGAACTAGGTGTGGAGGGACCTGTAGGACTTTAACAGCTGTTGATGGGGTAATGGTGGGCAAATAGGGATAAGGAGGACATCCTTTGGATGGAGGATGGTACACATGCAAAGTCCAGTAGGATGGAGAGTGCGTGGCTTAGTTTGAGGATGGGACAGAGTAGCCATTTCTGGATAGCTGGAGTGTAGGTAGTGTTTGTGTGAGCAGGGACTGTCTTGTACTGGGATGTAAGTCTGTATTCAGTCTTTTTTTTCTTTTTTTTTTATTCCTTTTTTTTTATTGTGGTAAAATATACATAAATAATATTTATTTTAACCATTTATAAATATGCAGTTCAGTGGCATTCAATACAGTCACAGTGTTGTGTAACCATCACCACTGTCTATAACAAAAACTTTTTCATCATCCTCAACAAAAACTCTGTAACCATCAAACAGTAACAACCCCATTTTCCCTCCCACCAGCCCTTAGTAACCTCTATTCTATTTTCTGTCTCTATGAATTTGCCTATTCTAGGTACCTCGTGTAAGTGGAATCTACAATATTTGTCCTTCTATGTCTGGCTTATTTCACTAAACATAGTGTTTTCAAGGTTCATCCATGTTATAGCATGTAACAAAATGCCATTCCTTTTTTGGCTTAATAAATCCCCCTGTGTGTATATACCATATTTTGTTATTCATCGGTTGATTGACACTTGGGTTGTTTCCACCTTGTAGCTATTGTGAATCATGAAAAGGAACGTAGAGCTACCATATGATCCAACAACTCTGCTACTACCTACACTGCACATCTAAAAGAACTGAAAGCAGGGATTTGAACAAATATTTGTACACCAATGATCATAGTCTTTTTTTTCTTAATGGAAGATCGGAAATATATACAGAATTAGACAGGATAGAATAATACAGCACATGAGCTTCAACAGTCACCAATTCATGGCTAATCTTGTTCCATATATACCCTACCCACTCCACCCCCCAACTCCTGCCATATTTGGAAACAGATCCCAGATAATGTCATTTCTTCTGTAAATATTTCAGTGTGTAGCTCTAAAAGATATGAACTCTTTTTTTTTTTTTAACCAGTTGGAGTACAGATTTCCAGTAGATTCATAAATGTTATAAATAGTTTATTTTTTGGTAGTTTTTGTTCATTTGCTTAAGTCAAGATCCAAATAAGGTCCACAGGTTGCAGTTGATTGATAGGTTTTTTAAGTCTCTTAAGTAGGTCCCCCCAATCTTTTTTTCTCCCTTGTGATTTACTTGTTGAAGGAATCAAGTTGTTTATCTTAATAGCATTTCCCACTGTTAAGAGTTTGCAGATTACATCCCCTGGTCTAGTTTTAATGTGTTCCTCTGTTGTTTGGATTTCCTGTAACTCGGTAATTGGATCCAAGTTTGACCAGATTCAAGTTAGTTTTTGTTTGTTTTGGTTTGGCTTGGCTTTTTTGTTTGTTTGTTTGTTTTTTACTTTATGGGAAGTATTATGGCTTCCCATTAGGGACACATAATGTCTGTTTATCTCCTTTTTTCTGATTTTAGCAGTCCTTGCTGATCAGTGTTCCCATGTCAGTCATTCTGTAGAGTTAAAAGAATAAATCTATGAATATCCTCTGGTTACCATGACATCTGTATCCTTTCACTTCTCAGCTCTTATAAATATCCTGTGAGATAAAGAATTTTTAAATGTCGTACATATAAGAGTAATTGGTTTCAAGTGACCTTTGAAAGCTGGTATCAGATAATTGTAAGATGTTTTCTTGGGTTAAAAACAAATTTATCTCTTGTTTTAATGTATTTTCACAAATTTGATTATTTCTGTTTTATACTTCATTAGGTTATTCTTCCGATGTGTTAGAAGTAAGGCAGAGGGGAAGCAATGGTGTGGAAATATCCCATGGCAGGTAGGAATTATTCATCTGTTTTCAAACCTGACTATTAAGATTGTTTAATCTGTGGGATCACCTGAAAAGACCCTGAAGTCCAGTATAAACTGGTTTTCATTGTACTGTCTCTGAAAGACAGTTCTTTTCTTTAAGCATGGTAGACCTTGTTGGGACTCTTAATTCAAAGGACTATTTGGGTCTTAAATATAGTTAGTATCCTGCTATTTAGGGAAAAATTTAAACTTACTTGACTAACTTCAGCATGTTTTTATAGGCTGATATCTATTTGATGTTGGTATAAGCTGAGTATAATTCATAAGCTTCTAGAATGTGAGAATTAGGAGAGACCCTACAGAAATCCAGTACATGAGGAGCTAGACTGTGCAAGGTCATGAAACTTGTTTTTGTAGGGAGATAGCTTGGACTTAAGATTCTGGATTTGCACCGTGAAACCTTCCTAAAGCCAAAATCAAAGCAAGTATAGGGTACTGTTTAGGTTTGGGGAAAAGTTCATCTTGAGAGAATAGTTTTTCATGAAAAGTATACATTGTGGCTATTGCTATTATTAAAACACTTTGACTTGGTCACTACTGTTCCTTGAGGCCTGGAAAAGCAGTGATCACGGACAGAAAAGGAACCAAGCATTGAAAGTACTGTTAAGAAACGAATACTTTGTGAGTTCGGCAGTCCTTTCTAGAGGGAGAAATGCTCCCAGGAACATTCAGAAAAATTGGACTGCTTTTACCGTGTTTCCATTTCCTCTGAAAAAAGGTATTCTAGATGTTAAGGTTGCTTTAATATTTTATATTAAGATGATTTCCTTTGTCTTTTAGGATCCTAATTCCAAAGAACATTCTGTAACCAGTAAGTCTCGGCATGCCTCTGAGCCATCTCGTTATCCTTCCAGCCAGCAGAGAAACCCGTTCAAGTTAGTTGACAAGAATCAAGAACCATCCCTCCGGAAGCAGTTCATCAAAGGTGAAGATGAGGAAAAGACAGCTGGTAGGAAGCAAAGAGAAAAGGGAGATCCACTCCTGGATCAAAAGAAGGAACAGAAGCCTGAATCTAAGTGCTGGACGGAGAAAGATCTCTCATCTGGCCTGGCGGTAAAGAAAAAACAATCTGCTGTTCAAGAGACGCGGCGAGGGGAGAAGACAGAGTTTCATAGTGCAGCAAAGGAGGTTGAAGGGATGCACAAAAGAAACCTTTCTGAGATGAAATCCAAACAGGTCCGTGGGAGTGAGCTGAGAGGACCATCTGCATCTCAGGAGAAGTCAAATGGTGAGAGTCATTCTGTCCAAAAAGAATCAGAACCTCCAAGGGAAAAGGACACTAAGACTTTGCCTCGAATTGTTCACAGTCAACACCCAATAAGCCAGCCCCTGAAAGGGGGACACCTCAGCAAGGAGCACCCCAAGAGCTGGGAAGCTAGAGAAACAAAGGCAAAGAATGACCCAAGCACGCAGACCTGCCATAAGAGTCTGCTCCAGGGCCATTTGCAGGCACAGCTGGAGGCCCGGGACACGCCTGCTCCAAAGGGACCAGCTGCTCAGCCTGCACCGCCGGCCGCAGGGCATCCCCAGGGAGAGAGGCGAGATGCCGATACACGCGGTGGTGACAGTGAGGAAGATGACGTCGTTTTTGTTTCCTCTAAGCCAGGGAGCCCCTTGCTCTTTGACTTGACTCTAGACTCACAGAAGAAGGAGAACCTTAAATGCCCTGGTCAGAGTGTGCAAAGAAAAATTCCTCCTGACTCAGGCGTTTCCAAGAAGGGAGAATCTTCAGACCCAGCAGCCCAGCGTGTGTACCTCACAACACAGCTGAAACAAAAGAAGGTACTACTGACCTGTGTTTTGTTTATAAGTTTGGAGCATTGCTTGCTGTGGGCAGATAAGGGACGCCACAAACAAGTTAAATATATTAACGTGAGAAAGGTTTTTTTTTTTTTTTAAACATCTTTATTGGAGTATAATTGCTTTGCAATGGTGTGTTAGTTTCTGCTTTATAACAAAGTGAATCAGTTATACATATGTCCCCATATCTCCTCCCTCTTGCGACTCCCTCCCTCCCACCCTCCCTATCCCACCCCTCTAGGTGGTCACAAAGCACCGAGCTGATCTCCCTGTGCTATGCGGCTGCTTCCCACTAGCTATCTGTTTTACGTTTGGTGTGTATATATGTCCATGCTTCAAAAAAAAAAAAAAAAAGTGAGAAAGGTTTTAGCGGTGGATGTTTAGTTTCTGCCTTTTGCTATGTTTATATTTTCAGGCTTGGTAAGTCGCCTGGGTTTAGAAAGAAAAAAGTTTCTGGTTTTCACACATATAGTTAAAAGACCGTGATTTCAGAGTTTTAGCATTTTAGGCTATTTTAATCTGAGACTATCTTTCTAATGACTTGAGAGGAGAGACCCACGTTATAGGATCTGTTTTCCAGAGAACACTGGCATCTGTGAACATCCAGGCTCTTCCAGACAAGGGTCAGAAGTTGTTCAAGCAACTTCAGGAGCTGGAGGATGCACTCAGTGCCCTGGCCCTCTCCCCAGAGCAAGGTAAAAGGGGTTCTGCCCCCGAACTCGCAGTTTGCATGAACTTCACGAGACATTCGAGAGGCGTGTCAATAAAGAATAGGCTGACTCATTCACCTGCTCATCTTGTTATCTGTTACTGAGCTTCCTTTATAAGTTATGCCTGTGATTTATGAAAACTTCCTCCTATTTCCTGTGGACTCAAGTCTTTTTCCCATTGTTTAAGAAATGGTTTAAATGCTGTGCTCTCTCAGAAGTCTTCCCCAGCTCATGGCGATCCCACCCTCTCTTGACCTCACCTCACGTGTAGAATTCCTTCACTTTTCTGAAGTGTAATCTGTTCTTCCCTTGTTTTTTGAGCAGGCATTAATGAGAAGAGTAACACTCAAGTACCACAGCAGAGTAACTTCACCAAAACAACCACTGACCCTCCCCAGTTGGTGCCTCCCAAACCCCTGCAGGGCCGGGATCTCCAGCCTCTGGGTTGTCTAGGACTGAAGGCTGCCCGCCAGGAGGCTGCTGGAGGGTCTGATCAGTGCTGTGGAGGTGAGATCCGAGGGCCTGGCCCTGGTGGGAATTGCTACACCTACGAGTTAAATGCTGCCTCGTAGATACCTTTGTAACCATGAAAAGGGAGAAACCATTCTGAGTTGCCTGTGTGATAAAGCTCGTGATGCTCAGCTAAGTTTATACACAGTGTAATTTAGATCTTTGTGAGGGCAGAGACTGTGTCTGCCCTGTTCACTGACCTTGTTCACGGTCCTTGATCGGTCGGCCCGGTGGTCGGCGTATGGGAGTCATCCAGTAAATGTTTGTGGGTGAAAACTTGAACTCATATCACGATGAGGGAGGCAAGCCAGTGGATATGTTTATAGTCCTTCTGTGTGTGTGTGCGTGTGCACGTGCGCTGAGGCAGAGCAGGGGACTATGTGACCATGACCAGTAGACTCACAAGAGAGCAGTACCACCCGATTTAAATGAGTGTTTCCATCCTGAACTCTGCAGAAAACAATGAATTCAGAGGCACCTGTAGAATGAAGATCCCAGGTAGAGTCTCAACTATGTAACATGATCGGTTGGTTTGCTGACCAGGACACAGGACCTCGAGTGGGCTGGCAGCGAGGAGAAAAGCTGAAGCCAGTTTTCTCCCAACTGAGAACTGCTCGAGATATAGGGAGGGAAAAGGAGAGAAAAAAGAAAACAGGAGGAAGGGAGGGGAGAAAGGTTGAAGAACAGTAGTCAAGAAGGGGGTAAGGAATAGACGGGGTGCCAGATGAAGCAAAGGTCTCTCTAAAAGGGCACAGAGAAAACATACTTACATGTATAAAATAGATAAACAACAGGGACCTACTATATAGCACAGGGAACTATACTCAATATCTTGTAATAACCTATAATGGAAAAGAATCTGAAAAAGAATATATATATAAAGAATATGTATGTATGTAACTGAATCACTTTGCTGTACACTTGAAACTAACACAACATTGTAAATTAACTATACTTCCATTAAAAAAAAAAAAAGAAAAAGTACTTGGTCCAGTGGCACAGCATAGCTGTACTCCAGACTGTTTGAAGAACATTGCTGTGTGACAGCGTCATTCAGTAATCACCATGGTGATGGAGTTGCCTAGAGAAATTAAGTTATGGTGGATTATTAAGGTACGAAGTTATGTAATATGTTTAGGAAAGAATTCCATTAAAATAGCCTTTCATTTAAAAACATTTTAACATTTAAGTGAATAATTAATTTTTATTTGTCTTAGAAGTCTCTTATTTGGATACTTCATCCCTAAACTTGCAACCAACTAAGGTGCTTGTGTTTATTAATGAAGCTCAGTAGAAGTTCTCTGTGTAGAATGAGTGGGCTCCAGCACTGAAGTATCACATTCTCGGTGCTGTGCGGACAGCCTGGGGCGCACACTGTAGGGGCTGTGTCTCCCTGTCTGCCTGAACTTCGTCAGACTTCCTGTTGCTCAACCTCTTCTATTGCTGGCTTTTCTTCTTTGCATCCAGCCCCAGGGGTCTTTTTTTCTGAAAATTCTCATGGTATTACCTTCTTCCCTGCCACCTCTTCAAAGCTGAAAGAGAAAAAAATATTCTGGGTTATCTTATTTTTTTTATTATACTTCATTTTGTCCTCTATTAGAACACTTGATAATGTGATTTTAAAAAATAACAGACAGACAGAGACTAGGGATAATGAAGCCTGTGAGTCTAGGAGAATCTGGAGGCAAGAATTTTTAGTCCATACAGATCCATCATCTGGCAAATAATGAATTGCCTTTTTGCAGCTCTGCCCAGGACGTAATACTCGCAACACTTATAGGTAACTTCGATTTGTACGCAGGCCCCATGAGCCAAGATCGCCTTCGCTCAGTGTGGCAAATCACAAGTGAAGCCATTGATGAGCTGCATCGATCACTTGAGTCACGTCCTGGCGAGACAGCTGTGGCAGAGGATCCGGCTGGGTTGAAGGTGAGCCGGGAAGGCCCACAGGGCAGAGTGTCCTATAACAGTATCCCAGCGCCCACGAGGAGGGGGACCAACTACTGTGAAAGTGCCCATCAGAGTGCCATTCTGACATATCTTTTCTACAGATAATGCTCAAGTGGCTTCCCTTGCAGTATTTTCTTTTTTTCTGTTTAGCAGTGAGAAGAAAAAAACAACGCAGTTTTTTTTTTCTTAAAGTCATACAGTTATATATGTCTGTAGCAGTAACAGATCCATTTACTGAGCTTCAATAGGTGCCACAAGGTTGCAAAGGAATTGCTGCTCTTAGTGGACTAGTTGGGGTGAAAGTGCATGTACAACCTGTGTAAGACAACTAGACAATGACTGTAAGACAGAAAACATGCATTGTCACGTACTGTGGACTGTATGCAAAGTACAAAGGGATTCGAAATAAAGGAAAAGTTACTCTAGGTCAGCAGTATTATTTGTGCCTTAAAGAAACTGCAAGCCTAGAGAGAGGATAGAAACCAAATACTCCAGTTGGAGGGAGTGGTGCTCAGAGGGGAGATACAGGGATTGGTATTCATAAGTGATGATCAGGTGACATCAGTGCCTGAGCTGGGAGCAGCAGGTGAGGTAACTAGGCAGGAAGAGTCCCTTGCTGTGGAGCCTGGACTTGGTGAAGGAACTTAGACTGGAATGGCTCAAGAGATATCATGGCATCACTGTAGAATTTTGAGCAGGGATGTTTTGTGAAGGTTATTTATGTCACAGAGTTCAAGGTCAACTGGAGGAAGGAAAGAATAGAAGGTGGGCCCCCAGTTAAAGGGCTATCAATTTATGACTAGCACTGCGGACTGGGACATTGTCCACAGAGAGGAGAGGCACGTTTAAGAGAGAATGAGGAAGAGCCAGTGGAATGGCTGGTAAAAGTTGGGTGACCAGTCAGAGGTCTTGGCTGCAAACAGTAGAAACTGACTTGGGCTGATGAAGCAGACAAAGCAGGACTCTCACTTGAGAGCGAGAGAGGCGGCTCTTGATAGACATGCTGGACGACTGGCATCAGTGACAGCTGTCCTGGGCAGACCAGGACGTGTGGTGAGAGGGAGGAGTCCAGGACTTCAAGGAGAAACGAGCGGCTGATCTGACAACTAGGATATTGGGAGGGTCACTTATAGAAAATAAACAAGTAGAGTATGGAGTCCATGTGGCCAGGCTGCAGCATAGCCTCTCATCAGGAACTGGTACTTAACTTTCGGTCATTACCTTTGTCAGATCCCTTTGCTGCTGCACCAGAAGCAGGCATTAGCCTGGCTGCTATGGCGGGAAAGTCAGAAGCCACGAGGAGGAATTCTGGGTGAGTCTGGTGTTAGGCTAAGAGCCAACAAATGCAGTGCTTCGTTCAGTCCTCTCAACTCCGGGTAGGTACTCTAATGCTCCATTTGACAGATGAGGAAACTGCGGTGTGGGAAGTTTAAGCCACGTGCTCCAGAGTACACAGCCATAGGATCCGTCAGGTCTTGGTTGCAGGCAGTAGAGATTGACTCTGGCCGATGAAGCAGAGGGAGGGTTTATTCTGTGGTGGCCCACAGAATCTCTGGGAGATGTGGAGGGCCGGGCTGGACTTCTAGGAGCAATGGCAAAAGCCAAGTCACCAACGGAGTGTCCTGTAAGAACCGTCATGGCTGCTCTGTGCCATCGAGCAGTAGAAGAAAGCACTGCCGCCCCCAAATCAAACACTGCCGTCTCCAACCTTTCCTGTAGAAAGCGTTTCACAGGGAGCCTCTTTTCTAAAGTTACTCACATCTGAATCGAAGTCTGGTGTGAGTGTAAGTGCTCTGTAGAGCCAGGTCATGCTGCCGGTGCCTTAGCTGCAGAAGAGGCAGGAAGTAAGTTTTCCAGGCTCTGCTTTGCAGACTCGTCACGCTAAAATTTTCCAAGGTGCTCAACGTCCAGAGAGCATGACAAATGTCCACTATGGCTAGTAAGTGGCTGTGTCTGGGTCTCCAAGACCACCTCCAGGTTGGATGATTTGCTAGGATGCACAGCATATAGTCATATTCGTGGGTGTAATTTATTACAGTCAAATAAATTGAATAATAATTGAGCGATTTGATTTGATATAGATCAGAATTAGCAAAGGAAGAAGGCATTTGGGGCAAAGGCCAGGGAAAACCAGGTTCAGGTTCCAGAGGCCTGTCCCAGTGGAGTCACTCAGTGTGTGCTTAAGTCTTCCACATGTAAAATGTTGCCAACCAGGAAAGCTTGTTAGTGATTCGGTACCCAGGGTTTTTACTGGGGGCTGGTCACATAGGCAGCTTCAGGCTGGCAGGTACTGAGATTCCAGAAGGAAAGCAGGTGTTCAGCATAAACTGTACTGTTGGTACAAGCAGTTTAGGCACAGTGAGCCACTCTTACCCAGTCTGGGAATGGGGGGACCCCTCCTGAAATCCAAGTTTCCAGATGCCAGCCAAGGGCCAGCCTCGTAAGCTGGCCTTCCAAAGGAGAGTAGTCAGCTGCTTTGTTAGCTCTGCACAGTGGCAGAACCAGACTTTGAACCAGAGCCCATGCTGTGACATTTTACTTCTGCTTACGTCAGAATGAGTATTTAAACTGTTAAAAAGGGGATAATAATATTTTATAGGGTATAAATAGTAAATTGGATGAGCTCAGTAATCGGCACAATGATGGTACCCAAGAACTGCTAACTTATGACTTTCTTTGATGAATAAGTTAAGGGGATGGAGGACTGTCTTGAATTAACTCTAACTCCAAAAGTGTGGTAGTAAAGTGGGTGGTAGGCTATATCTACTGGACTTTTTTGCTTTTGCAGAGAAATAAATAAGACTAGGCAACATCATCAAACCGAGGGAGATATTGATGAATGTATTGGATAAGTAACAATATAACACGGAGACTCGAATAAGATCTAAATAATAAGTTTTAAATTTTACAAAAGTCCTAGTAAATGTCTTTGACCTAGATCTCAAAATAAATAGCAAGAGTTAGCGTTCATTTTAATAAGAAAGACAAAGGCTTCAATAGAGGAGGCAAAGCATGGGGACTGGAATGGCACTGACAGCAGAGGACCAGGGCTGGTGTCTGCCCGGGGCTGCTTCTCTTGAAGCTGAGCTGATTCTTTGCCCTAAGTAGTTACCTCTCCTATTTGTGTTTTTATTTTCCAGCGGATGATATGGGGTTAGGAAAAACCCTGACAATGATTGCACTCATCCTGACCCAGAAGAATCAAGAGAAAAACAAAGAAAAGGACAAAACCACGGGTTTGGCTTGGCTTTCCAAAAATGGTATTCAAAAGCCTGCTGTTTCCTAAATCATGTGAGGCAGCGGAGAGTGGAAATTTTTCAGCCATGAAAGGATGCCTTTGGTCATATTTAATTTATTGGAAAACTAGCATTAGACTACTTTCCTATAGTATCATTTCTGACACTGAATACGCTAACTAGAAGTGATCATTTTTTCCTTTTAATATAAGGTTAGCTTGACCTGTGATTAGGAACAATTTTATGGAGAAAGCTAAGGCTCCAGAAAACTTAGTTTAAACCTAATGATTATTTTTGTTAATGTTGAGGATATAACTATGGGATAGATCCAAATTAGTTAATATGTTATTTTTTGAAAGAAGATCTGTGACAAATTCAGATTTTAGCCACCATAGCAGACACTGTTTTCCATGTTTCTGAACTTCCAGAAGTTTCCAGATTCTAGACAATTTCTCTTATTTCAACCTCTGTTTTTAAAATGTAATAACTATGTAAGTACCTTAAGGGTCCTATATATTATGTAGAGCCAACACCACATGTAAATTGCCACGTACACATGTACATTTCTCAGTTGGTTAGATAGTTAAGGAATCTGTGGCCATCTGCTGTCAGGGCCTCTAGTGACCACTGTTGCAGCTGGACCCTGTGTCCCTGTGTGTAGTAGCAGCATGTGCGCACCTGCACACACACAAAGGATGGGGGGCAGTGGTACAAATACTCCGGCACTAACTGGTTCCAAAGTAATGTTTGCTTGTCCTAGGGAATTTTGTACTTACACTTTAATGTGAATGTAATTAAGTTATGCTTTTCAGAGAAAAGTAATAATACTCCCTTGTAATGAATCAACTCAGGATGAGTTAGGAAATGATCCAGCTTCTACATTCTGGCCACTGTGAAAGCACATTGGGGTTTTTTGGGTTTTTAAAGCGAAGTCGTGTGCTACCCACTTTCCTCGCCCTCTTTAGCCTTTCTCTCTTCCACTTTTATAGGGGAAAATAAATAATGGTTTTGAGTTAAAAGATTATTTCTTCCGTTTTCTATTCTACTTCATGCATACTTCATTTTATTGCACTTCACTTTATTGCGCTTCACAGATACTGTTTTTTACAAATTGAGGGTTTCTGTCAACCCTGTGTTGAGCAAGCCTTTTGGCGCCATTGTTCCAACAGCATTTGCTCACTTCATGTGTCCATGTCACATTTTGGTAATTCTTGCAATACTTCAAACCCTCCACCAGTAAAAAGATTACGAGTTGCTGGAGGCTCAGATGATGTTAGCATTTTTAAGCAATGAAGTATGTTTAAATTAAGCTATGCACCTTTTTTAAAAAACGTAATGCTATGGCACACTTAACAGACTATAGTGTAGTGTAAACATACCTTTTATATGCACTGGGAAACCAGAAAGTTTGTGTGACTCACTTTATTGCTGTGGTCTGGATCCAAACCCGCAATATCTCCAAGGTATAAGCTATGTGTAGAAATAGAAGCAGCAGTTGTTAAAAATATTGATTGAAGGAATAAATGTCAGTCAAGGGGAAGAGGTAATGCCTTTAAGAAGTTAAAACTATTTAATGAGTGTAACGAGGTGTTGATTTTCTTTTCCCCTCTCAAGACTCCTCTGAGTTCCCTTCCCATGGAACACTAATCATCTGTCCTGCTTCCCTGATCCATCACTGGAAAAATGAGGTGGAGAAATGTGTGAGCAACAACAAACTAAGAGTCTACCTCTATCATGGGTCAAACCGGGATCAACGTGCAAAAGCGTAAGTGCAGAAATACTGCACACAGTACGAGGTGCTCAGCATCTTGGCTTAAGGGGCCATTTGACCTTACTTGCTCTCCCTGACATTTCATTTAATCAGGGCTAGTGGTATTTGTGAAGACCAGAGGCACTCTCACCACCAAACAGCCTTCACCTGTGCTAGGAGATGCATCTCGAGACAGAATGGTGTTCTGCTGCTATATCCTGTCCCCATCCTCCGCAAGCTGCCGTGAGAGTTAGCCTGAGATGCCTGAGTTGTCAGCCAGGGGGCAGCAGCGTTCCCCTGGTAAAAGGGGATATGTCACAATTATTTCATGAGTGCTGAATTTCTTTTTTTTTTTTTATAAATTTATTTATTTTATTTTATTTATTTTATTTTTGGTTGTGATGGGCCTTTGCTGCACGCAGGCTTTCTCTAGTTGCAGCGAGTGGGGGCTATTCTTCGTTGTAGTGCATGGGCTTCTCGTTGCGGTGGCTTCTCTTGTTGCGGAGCACAGGCTCTAGGCGCGCGGGCTTCGGGAGTTGTGGCTCATGGGCTCTAGAGCGCAGGCTCAGTAGTTGTGGTGCACGGGCTTAGTTGCTCCGCGGCATGTGGGATCTTCCTGGGCCAGGGATCGAACCCGTGTCCCCTGCATTGGCAGGCAGATTCCTAACCACTGTGCCACCAGGGAAGCCCATGAGTGCTGAATTTCTGATTCCAACTTCACATTCTTTTTCTGTTAGTGTGAATGGACCCAGCTCAGTCTTACAGAGCATCTTGATATAATGTTAATGATTAGTTGCTATAGCCTAGTTATATTTTTATGGCTGTATTTTTTGTATGTGAACCATCTAAGAAGTTTTAGATTCAAAAGTTTAGGATTAAATGTAAAATAGATAGCTAGTGGGAAGCAGCAGCATAGCACAGGGAGATCAGCTCGGTGTGTTACCTAGAGGGGTGGGGTAGGGAGGGTGGGAGGGCGACTCAAGAGGGAGGGGATATATGTATGCATATGGCTGATTCACTTTGTTGTACAACAGAAACTAACATAGTATTGTGAAGCAATTATACTCCAATAAAAATCTATTAAAAAAAAAAAAGTTTAGGATTAAGCCTAACTGAATTCCTGAAGGGGGATGATCAGGAAGGAGGAAAGAAAATGTTTCCCCAAATGGTGATTATAGTCCTAGTCTTTGTCTTTTGGTTTTAAAGGACTTGTTTTTTGTTCTTAATTGTGATATGATGGTCTGGGTTGAACACTTGCTGATCTAGTCAAGAACTAAGTTGTTTCTGTTTCTAAGTAATCTCTCTCCCCAGCCTCTGATACTGGATATTTTCTCTCTTAAAGAACAGGGCAGTAGTCTCTCACGGGTAGATTGCCAGCTTGGTTGGTGACCCTCAGTCTTCAGGGCACACCAGCTCTCATGACTGATAGTCATTTGAGCAGACGAAAGGTATCAGGGCAGCAATGGCTGTCCCGCATGGCTTCTTCGGCATGGAGTACTGTAGATTTTTATTTAGAAGTCAGTTGCATCTTACGTGATTTGCATTTTGATCATACTGGGTTTGATGTTCGGAGGGCACTAGCTGACTGATTGGAATCACTCTCAATTATACATTTTTTATATGATGGTAAGGCAACATGTAGACATCGCTGCCTCTCCAAATACATTTTTATCAAAAGTATTTATTGAAGTTCTCTCAGGTACACAATACTAAGCTTCCTTGGAAAAAGAATTGTGCTTTTCATTAAGAATCTTTACATGTAAAGAGTATAGGTGAGGTAAACTGAAAGTGTACGACATGTATCTTTATGCCCAAATGTCAAAGCTAGATGGATGGGTTTTCACAAATCCATTACAGAATGAGGAGGAGAAAACACCATTGCTGTAAGATGAACAGTACTTCGAGGGTTTACTTCCTTGGGACTTTAGTGTCATCTATGTCAAATTAACTAAATATTAACTTCCAGACTTTCTGTTCTTGCCAGATCACCTCAAGCTTAATATGACCCCGCCAGAGATGATCTTTCCTGACTTGGCTGGGAAGAGGGAGGCTGTTCTAGTTATAGCGAATAATCTGTAAAAATGACCAGTGGTAAGCAATAAGGAAGCCAGGTGTATAAAATTTACCTCTCCAGAGTCATGTGTGTGTGAATTAAGGACATGAATTAATGAGTTCTGCTGTCTGTCCTTCCAGCCGTAGGCATTTTTGTGAAGGAATCAACTCTGTCTCTCGTTGTCAGGGTCGTGGCGGGATGGTTTAACTTTTGCTCTGTGTTACATCTCTGCAGCCTCTCCACATATGACATCGTGGTCACTACCTACAGCCTTCTGGCCAAGGAGATTCCCACAAAGAAGCCAGAGGGAGAGATGCCAGGTGCAAACCTCAGTGTGGAGGTGAGGCGTGGGTGCTGCCAGGGAAGTAGGGTTGGAACCGCGGATCATTTAACAGGAGTCTTTTCACAGCATCAGAGATGGCAAAGGAACCCTCCCGTGAGGTCATGAACATTCGAACTGTTTCACCTGTGGAAACAGAGAGTTCTTTCCTCTGTCCCTTCTCTTTTACTCTAGACAACCTCCTCAGCAATAAAGGTGGAGATGGTACAGTAGTTTGCTGTGTTTTAGAAACAATAACTACATTTCAGTTGGTGGTGGTCATATCACATGAATAAAGGAAAGCTTCACTTGTTACAGTGTTTATTTGAGAGTTCTGGGGGTATATTCTCAGGATGTGTTTTATATTTCGTGTTAGGAATAGTATTTTCATATGAAGCCATTATTCCCTGCCTTCCTCTACTTTCCAGGAAACGGGGTTGCAAATAATAAGGCTACAGTGGGCCAGAGGCTAAATGGTAACCAGGGGAAAAAACCTGAATGTTTGTTGCTGTGTCCAGGGTAGTCTCAGTTACATAGAGTAGAGGCTTTATTGCATAAATATTGTGGGCTTTTTCCCCCTGAAAATACAGTGTTGTTCCAAGAACTACCCTTTTGCATATGCTTTTAGTCTTAGTACAATAGGATATTCACAGCTTTCTGTATTTGGGGAGATCTCTAGAACGCTTCTCCATCTCATGACCAACTCTACCTTCTCTCGGATGATTAACTTTTCAGATTCCTCAGTAATTCCTCTTAGCTTTGAGGCTAAAACCCTCATCCCTTTAAATGATATATTAGGCCTTTTACGGTCTTGCCCTGCCTGTGTGGCCTTCCTCCCCCACACCCCAGCCCTCCCAGTGGCACCCCATGCTCAACTGTACCAAGGAGTGTACTTCCACCCATGATCTGTCGTGCTCTTGTGCCTTTGTGCTCCCTCTGAATGGAATGCTTTGCCTCCCCCTCTGGTTAAATGCATCTCCTAGCACCTTGTGCTTGCTTATGTCACGGCAGTCCTTTAATTCCCCAAATATTGAGTATCTACTGATGCCAAAATCTTGGCTCTCTGTGCACCGATGTCGAATAGAAGTACGGAGACAGCGTTTGGAGGAGAAAAGAAAGGGTAGTCGTATTCTTTGCCAGGCAAAGAGGGAACACAGCAGGCCAGCGCCTCAAAAACGCGCCCCCCCCCCCCAATCCCTGGGGAATCAGGAGAAGTCTTATAGGTGGGACTCGCAGTCTGGGGTAGGTGATAAGGATCAAAGTAGTGAAGGTCTTGCATTTTTCTTCTTCCTGCATTATTTCAAAACAGTCACAGCTGGCGTCAGGCAACCTGGTAATTGGGTCCGTTCTTCGTCTCTGGGTTATCCGCCCGCAACCGTCTTTCTGAAATGCAGAACGCTACAAGGGGTGATTTGCTACAAGAGAGTGTAGGGAGTGTGAACACCAGGTGCAGGATGTAATTCACATGGAGATGGAGGGTGTTAGGTGCAGGATGTAATTCACACAGAGTCAGAGAGTGTTAGGGGTTAGCTTTGGGAAGGACAAATCTAGTTACAGACACTACAGATTAGCAACAGTTAAAATAAAACTAGGATTGATTAACTCTTTCAGACCAGTTAATGCTCCTTCTCCACCCTGTTCATTGTTCCCTTTATTTTCCTTGTTATCAGGAGAGGAAAAACCTCATTTCTATTTTTGTTGTAACACTACCCCATGCCAGATGCTATTTCAGATATTAGGGATACTGCAGTGAACAAGACCAACTAGATTCCTACTGTCCTGTATTGAATTATCCAGTGGGATTTACTATATATACATTGTGTGTAATGATCTTTATGCTTGTTTTATTTTTTCTCCCCTGCTAGATTGTGAGCTCCTTAAGGGTAGGAAATGTTCTTTGTGTCTGGCTTAGCATTTTATATATAAAAGTAGACTTTTATGTATGTACCATGTCTTCTTTATCCATTCCTCTGTTGATGGACATTTAGGCTGCTTCCATGTCCTGGCTATTGTAAATAGTGCTGCACTGAACATTGTGGTGCATGTATCTTTTTGAATTATGGTTTTCTCCAGATATATGCCCAGGAGTAGGATTGCTGGATCATATGGCAACTCTGTTTTTAGTTTTTTAAGGGGCCTCCATACTGTTCTCCATAGTGGCTGTATCAATATACATTCCCACCAAGAGTGTAGGAGAGTTCCCTTTTCTCCACACCCTCTCCAGCATTTATTGTTTGTAGACTTTTTGATGATGGCCATTCTGACTGGTGTGAGGTGATACCTCATTGTAGTTTTGATTTGCATTTCTCTGATAATTAGTGATGTTGAGCATCTTTTTATGTGCCTCTTGCCATCTGTATGTCTTCTTTGGAGAAATGTCTATTTAGATCTTCCAGCCGTTTTTTGATTGGGTTGTTTGGTTTCTTGATATTGAGCTACATAAACTGTTTGTATATTTTGGAGATTAATCCCTTGTCAGTCGCTTTGTTTGTAAATATTTTCTCCCATTCTGTGGGTTGTCTTTTCATTTTGTTTACGGTTTCCTTTGCTGTGCAAAAGCTTCTTTAAGTGTCATTAGGTCCCATTTGTTTATTTTTGTTTTTATTTTCATTACTCTAGGAGGTGGATCAAAAAAGAGCTTGCTGAGATTTATGTCAGAGAGTGTTCTGCCTATGTTTTCCTCTAAGAGTTTTATAGTGTCCAGTCTTACATTTATGACTTTAATCCATTTTGAGTTTATTTTTGTGTATGGTGTTAGAGAGTGTTCTAATTTCATTCTTTTATATGTAGCTGTCCAACCACTCTTGGTTTCTTAAGCTTAATTCTTATTTCAGTGTACCTGATCTAAGCCCTCAAACTTGAAGGTTAGAGCGGGTCTTCGATACTTGCTTGTTATTTTCCCTTATCTTCTTGATGACATGCACGTTTTCCCGTACTCTTATTGGATTTCACCTGTGTTTCTTCCAGGGTATCTCGTCACCTTTGCTTCGAGTAGTCTGGGCTCGAATCATATTGGATGAAGCTCACAATGTTAAGAATCCCCGAGTGCAGACTTCCTTGGCTGTGTGTAAGCTCCAAGCCCAAGCCCGTTGGGCTGTCACTGGAACCCCCATTCAGAACAACTTGTTGGACGTGTATTCACTGCTGAAGTGAGTAAAACTCTTTGGATTATGTAGATGTGAACCCTGTCGGTAACCCTTCATAATTATTTCATATCTCATCTCTCCAGTGTGTACCAGACTATCTTGTGTAGCAGATGGCAAGCCTGTCAACCTTTAAAGGGCAGAAGAATTAATATTTATGAGCTATAATCTGTTGATTGACTGGCTGATACAGGACTTTGATGACATCCAGCCCCTATATATGGAAAAATAAGGGACCAATTAAATTAAAGGAAACAACAGTCAACTTTCTTCAGTCCCAGGAATGTTTTGGGCTACTTCTGCTTTAAAACGTGTGGCCTGAGGGCAGGACTACAATTTATTTGAAGCAAACAGAAAAGAAGGCTGATTTTAAAATACTTGTTTTAATTCAAGTCAGCTCATAAGAGGATACAGAATTTCTTTACTAGCCTTTGAAGTTTTAGGAATGAATGCTAGCTATTGGTTATATGTCCTGTTGTGACGATATAGACGTTGTTAATGGGAAAATTCACATTTTTATAATGTGGTTTTATAATGTGGTTATTGACTTGGATCCTTTTGCTCTGTCTAGCAGAGTTTTGCTATGAAATTGACGTTTACAAATGATTGGATGACATGTAAAATCTGATTTGCTTTTCACCTTATGTCTGTCTTTGAACCTTTCCTCCATCCTCCCATGCTTCTTTCCTATTCTCTATCCTTCTCCAATGAAAAAGATTTCTCCGTTGTTCTCCATTTGATGAACTCAGTCTGTGGAAGAGTCAGGTTGACAATGGTTCAAAGAAAGGAGAAGAACGGTTAAATATTTTAACCAAGAGCCTTTTGCTGAGGAGAACAAAAGACCAGCTGGACCCCACCGGCAAGCCCTTGGTAATCCCATTGGCACATGTCCCTGGGGGAGGCCAGGAAGGAGGGCGACCATGTCCTTGACTTGCCTTGAACTGCCATCTGCTTTGCTTCAGGAGCCTCTGAGTCTCCCATTTTCCTAGGAGGAGGCCCTCGGGTTGCTGTCCTGCCCCTCGTGTCACAGCAGTCCCGTGTGCAGTGTGTTAGAGCAGTCCTGTTTTCAGGGGAGGGTGGGAGCTGCTGTCCAGAGCCTGACTAGATTTCTGGTGCCAACTCTGGGGAGTGTACTCCCTAATGTTCAGTTAATTTGTATAACTTCATCCCAGCTGCTTGTTTCTTTTACTCTTCCAGGTGGTGCTCCCCCAGCGTAAATTTCAGTTGCACCATTTAAAGCTTTCTGAAGATGAAGAGAATGTTTATAGTGTCCTTTTTGCAAGATCAAGGTGTGTGCAGTGAAGAAGCACCTTCTCACATCTATTTCATTCTTGTTCTTGCTTGGGAGTGAGTCGAGGGTCAGGGTTCCTCTAACTGTAATTATGGTATTACTGACAAGTTGGATATCTGTGTTCCTTTTTTAAAAAACCTCCCTTTCTCTCTCCTCACCTCTCCTCAGCTCACCTTTGTCTCACATACACATTGAACCTGTTCTCCATTGGCTTCCTTGCATAGAAGGTCTAGGGTGTGCGCACTGTACACCAGGTCTTTCTGTTCCTCATGGGGCTGTATTAGGAAAGTATATCTTTGACCTTTGACCTGTTACCCAGCCTCTCATTGGAACTTTTAAAAAACTGCTCAGTAATCCTTCTTGTCATCTGTCCTTTGCACTTGCTCTAAAGCTCTTATCCTTCCCTGAATTCCAGATTTCTACTCTCCTAGTTGGTACCTCTCACTTCCAATGTAAATAAGTTTTTTCTCTTTGTATACCTTATGTTTATTAATAAATATTATAATAGTATATTAACTTATACTAATTAATAATATGTTACTGTATTACATGTTAATATTAAATTGATATTAAATATAATACTAATATTTGATATTAATCTTTGTTAATATTTATTAATCATTTTTAAGTGGTTTGGCTTTTAAAGTAATTATTTTTTATTACCTTTGCCCAATGCTTGCTGTGAGCCTACCTTCATTTAACAAGTTCGCTTTTATAATTTTTCAAGGTCCTACTGCAAACACAGTTAAACAGTGACCATTGTAAACCTGTTTGGTCTTAGCGACCATTTTATGTGCATTTTCTTTTTCGATCTGAGGCAGGTCAGCTGTGCAGTCCTATCTAAAAAGACATGAAAGTGGGGGCAGCCAATCTGGAAGAAACCTTGATAATCCATTCAGTAGAGGTAAGCAGTGGGACACTCATAAATACAGAAAACCATGAAAATGTGGACGCAGATTTGGTAAACTTACAGAAATCGGGAGGGGTCATGAATTCTTGATTGCAGAGACTTGACCTTAGCTTGGAACCTCAAACCAAAGTAAAATCTACTGACCTGCAAGCACCAGACCTGGTGATCTAAACTTCTTTTTAGTTATTTTCAAAATCTGTTTGATTAAAATACAAGTAGGTCTATAAAGAAAACCAGTATTTCGTACTTCTCTAATTGGTAGAGAAGTGAGCTAAAACTATATGATTGAACCTCAGATCAAAGAAGTTTAAAATCTCCTCATTTATTTCACGGTTCTTCCCCATATTTCTGTTTTAAACCCTGTACTGTTTCCTGTGTCTGTTTTCCTTCTTGGAAGTGGCGCAGGAGTTTGGGTCCAGTGGGCCTGGGCTCTCGGTGGCAGCAGACTCGCAGACATCTAGCACCGCCCACATACTGTCACAGTTGCTGAGACTCCGCCAGTGTTGTTGTCATCTTTCTCTGCTGAAGTCGGTAAGCAAAGCCACCTGTGTGGGACCCCAGAGGGGCTGTGGAGAAGTCCACCTCAGTCTCCTGAAACTGGGATCCAGTCTGCTGGATCAAGGAAAATGGGGTTTGAGTGTGTTTTGTTTTCTGGTGGGATAGGAAAGAGAAGACTCTTTATTTCACTTTATTTTATATTAACCTTTATTGATCTTGAGATAATTCCCATGATGTTGAGAACAGTTTTTGTTATTTGTTTTATTATTTTTCTTTAATTAATTAATTAATTAATTAATTGGCTGCACTGGGTCTTTTTTTTAACAGATTTTTTTTAAATTAATTAATTAATTAATTTATGGCTGTGTTGGGTCTTCGTTTCTGTGCGAGGGCTTTCTCTAGTTGTGGCAAGCGGGGGCCACTCTTCATCGCAGTGCGTGGGCCTCTCACTATCGCGGCCTCTCTTGTTGCGGAGCACAGGCTCCAGACGCGCAGGCTCAGTAATTGTGGCTCACGGGCCCAGTTGCTCCACGGCATGTGGGATCTTCCCAGACCAGGGCTCGAACCCGTGTCCCCTGCATTGGCAGGCAGATTCTCAACCACTGCGCCACCAGGGAAGCCCTGCACTGGGTCTTATTTGCGGCATGTGGGATCTTCGTTGCGGGGTGTGGGATCTTCTTAGTTGTGGCATGCGGGGATCTTTAGTTGCAGCATTCGGGATCTTTAGTTGCGGCATGCAGGATCTAGTTCCCTGACCAGGGATCAAACCCGGGCCACCTGCATTGGGAGCATGGAGTCTTAACCGCTTGACCACCAGGGAAGTCCCTGGTTTGTTTGAATAAGCTTTATTTTAGAATAGAAAATGGCATCTTGTTAAAAAGGAAGCCATATATGAATACTTCGGTATTTTAGGATGTCATAAAGCTTATTTAGCTACTAGTGTTAAGTCTAGTTATGAACACTCAGGTATTTAAAGTTGGCTTGATATTGGATAGAGGCACATCTGTAATTAAGAGGAATATGTTATAGGCAGAACACTCTGACATAAATCGCAGCAATAGTTTTTTGGATCTCTCTCCTAGAGAAATGGAAATAAAAGCAAAAATAAACAAATGGGACCTAATTAAACTTAAAAGCTTTTGCACAGCAAAGGAAACCATAAACAAAATGAAAAGACAACCCACAGAACGGAAGAAAATATTTGCAAACAATGCTACCAACAAGGGATTAATCTCCAAAATATACAAACAGCTCATACAGCTTAATATCAAAAAAACAACCCAATCAAAAAATGGGCAGAAGACCTAAATAGATATTTCACCAAAGACATATAGATGGCCAAGAAGCACATGAAAAGATGCTCAGTGTCACTAATTATTAGAGAAATGCCAATCACAACCATAATGAGGTCCTCACCTCACACCAGTCAGAATGGCCATCATTAAAAAGTTGACACATCTTCAAGAAATTCATGGAAAAGACTCTGACAAGTACAGGTTTCTGGTAACTGACTGTACTGCTGAACTGAATGAATAAGCATTTTCAGAACTCTAATGAAAAACTGATGAACTCATAAAAGTGCTAACAAAAGATCAAGATGCAAAAAAAAATTAATTACATGGGACTGAGTGAACTGATGAGGATGAGTATAATTTTTGTGACTTTCTGTCAGAATTAAAAAAAAAAAAATGCCACAAGGACTCAGAGGCAAAGAATATACAAATCAATTTTCACTGCAAAGTAAAGGAGCTGTTACAGTGGAGGATTACTGGACTGAATGTCAATATTATGACATAGTATGAGTGTGTTTCATGTTTGGTAATTGCAATCATTGTTGCTTTTGTTGTGGTCATCCATGTACACTGCTTGGTGTCAGTCTATTTATCTCTTGTAAAAATAAAATACAGTGTGTGTGTGTGTGTGTGAAAAAATAAAAAAATAAAAAAAATAAAAAGTTGACAAACAATAAATGCTGGAGAGGGTGTGGAGAAAAAGGAACCCTCCTACACTGTTGGTGGGAGTCTAAATGCGTGCAGCCACTCTGGAGAACAGTATGGAGGATCCTTAAAAAACTAAAAATAGAGTTACCATATAATCCAGCAATCCCACTCCTGGGCACATATCTGGAGAAAACTAATTCAAAAAGATATATGCACCCCAATGTTCATATTCATTACAGCATTATCTACAATAGCCAAGACATGGAAACAACCTAAATGTCTATCAACAGATGAGTGGATAAAGAAGATGTGGTGCTTGTGTGTGTATATATATATATGCATACATATAATGGAATATTACTCAGTCATAAAAAGAGAATGAAATAATGCCATTTGCAGCAACATGGATGGGACTAGAGATTATCATATTAAGTAATCAAAGATAAATATCATATGATATCACTTATTTGTGGAATCTAAAAAAATGATACAAATGAACTTATTTACAAAACAGAAATAGACTCACAAACATAGAAAACAAACTTATGGTTACCAAACGGGATAGCAGAGGGTGGTGAGGAAGGGATAAATTAGGAGTTTGGGATTAACATATACACACTACTATATATTGAATAGGTAAACAACAAGGACCTAATGTATAGCACAGGGAACTAAACTCAGTATCTCGTAATAACCTGGGAATTCTCTGGCGCTCCAGTGGTTAGGACTTGGTGCTTTCACTTCCAGGGCCTGGGTTCGATCTCTGGTCGGGAAACCAAGATCCTGCAAGCCACGTGGTGTAGCCAAAATAAAAAAATCTTGTAATAACCTTTAATGGAAAAGAATCTGAAAGAGAATATATATGTGTGTGAGTGTATGTATGTATAAGGGAATCACTTTGCTGTACACCAGAAACTAACACAATACTGTAAATATACTTCAATTAAAAAAAAAAAGGGGAATATGTTATTCTTTTTTTTTTTCTCTTGGCAGTTAAAATTTATTTTCTCCTTAGTTATCAAGGATTCTTTACTTTCTTTATACTCTTCTGAACTTTTCCAGATTTTCTAAATTGAGCATATGTTATTTTTATGAACAGAAAAAGAACTACTCCTGGTATTTGAAAATTTTTTCTTTTATTAAAAAAATTTTTATTGAAGTATGTTATTCTTTTGAGGTGCTGTAGTAATGTATCTTTTTTTTGGTAGTAAATTGCATCTTGATTATCAATAGCTTAATTAACTGTACTGTTCTAGCTGGGGAGAATAGAATGATCTTGCAATCTGGCAATTTTCTAAGAAGTTCCATCATTTGATTGATTGATTGATTGATTAAATGGATTCCTTTTTTTTTTTTAATTATTTTTGATTGCGTTGGGTCTTCGTTACTGCACATGGGCTTTCTCTAGTTATGGCGAGCGGCGGCTACTCTTCTTTGCAGTGCGTGAGCTTCTCATTGCAGTGGCTTCTCTTGTTGCGGAGCACGGGCTCTAGGCTCACGCGGGCTTCAGTAGTTGTGGCGCACGGGCTTAGTTGCTCCGCGGCATGTGGGATCTTCCCGGACCAGGGATCGAACCCGTGTCCCCTGCATTGGCAGGCGGATTCTTAACCACTGCACCACCAGAGAAGTCCCTTGATTTATTTTTGATCTGGTGAAAAAAGCTTGCAAGATTACATTTTAATCTGGGTTTACCCGAGGAGATACTGATGGTAAATTATGAGACATTTTGCCACGTGCTGTGTTAAACAGTTAGCACTTTGGCAGGTCACGTGCCTTGCTGCCTCAACCGCCCATCTGCTCTGTCCCCTGTCTGATTCTGCTCAGGCCCTGGATCCGAAAGAGCTGAAGAGTGAAGGCCTGGTCCTTTCCCTGGACGAGCAGCTCAGAGCCTTGACCTTGTCCGAATTCCATAACTCAGAGCCGTCTGCCTCCGTTTCCCTTAATGGCAAATGCTTCAAGGTGGAGCTTTTTGACGACAGGAGAGAGAGCACCAAGGTAGTATGATCACCTCTATTCTAGTAGAAAGACTTTGACTCCTTACACATTTCCCTGAGTGAGAGCGCCACATTTGTCCAAGCGAGTCCAGCCATTTGACAGCAGAGCTGGAGCTGTTAGATGTTGGCTGGTCAAATCCTCCCTCCAGTCTTAAATTCTAGTTTGAGTTGATGAATAAAACTGAAGTCTTACTACATAGTGGGCTTTCAGAGAGTGGCTTGGGCCGACCTGGCATCAGGGCAGATTTCTGGCATGGATTCCTGGGGAAGGAGCCTGTCAGGTGTATGCCGGCCACAGGGCCCAGGCAAGTGAGCAGTTTGTTTTGGGAAAACAACGAAGGCCTGAGCCTCGAGACTGTGTAATACGTCTGAGCGCCAGTTGCTTTGCTTTGTTGAGAGGCTTCCATCTGCCGGGTTTGTTTCCTACCAGCCTCTCCTCATTAGTCACTCTGTTCTGTTTTCATTGAATGTTTTAAGAACTGAAGGGTTCTATCAGAGGAAGGCCGGGGTGTGTGTCCTGCCTCTCCACTGGCTCGCTTGGAACCTGCCCATTGTCTCGCCTGCCCTGAGGGCTGGGTTCCCTCTCTGCTGCTTTCTGAGGCTGCCTCAACCTCTCTTCAAAGGCTTTAAAAGATATAACTAGAAAGGAGGTCACTGCCAGGGGAATGGTTTTACCAAAGAATTACTTTTAATTAGATTTTTAAAATATTTACCTAGGTCTTCACCCTCAGTAACTGAGAGAAACATAAGAAGGGCACCACATGTGGCCGGACTTCAGGCCCTAGCACCCTCAGTTAGCTATTGGGTTAAAATTCATGTTCCTAATAATTTGTGTTCCTGACAACTTGTCTGATACTCAGGTCATCGTTCACAAGGCTTCTTAATGTGAACCCATTAATCGTAGTTCACACCGCTTAAGGTGGTTTCACGTGAGGAAGGGAGTTTTGTTTGGTAGCACAAACCTAAACTCATACAGAATGTTAATAGAATTTGGCCCCAGCTCACAGCCCATGAATCCTGCTTTCCCACTGCATTTTTTTCAAAATACCTATCGCCAGGTTTTTCATGAGGCAGTTCGAGAACTTTCCACAACCTTGAGTTGCCAAGACACCAGGCACTTCATGTACCTGCTTTTTTCCTTCCTACTAATTCAAAATGGTACAGTCCTGTGACTGTCTTCCTGCCCAGGCATCAGCGTGTTTGTTCAGGTGGGAGCGCAGCCTTACGCGGGGGCCTCCACAGGTTGCCACTAGCACCACGACGGCATAGAATGGAAGAGCTAAGGGCACCTCAGTTCCTCTGGCTCAGCCCCTTTTTACTGATGAGGAAGCTGAGCTCTTAACTGGGAGTTCCAAAGTGATCCAGCCCTGTGATGGCAGAATAAGAACTCTCTTCATCTCCTGATTCTTGGTCTAATTTTCGTCCTCTTCCGTCATTCTGGGGATGAACTTTAGAGCCTTTGGAAAGGTCATTCACATTAGCAGTCAGGAAGAATGAGCCCAGCTGCTCTCCAGAGTCCTGCCCACGTGTTCTCATCGCCTGGTCCCTCATAGGCTTGAATATGCCCTGAGCAGTTTTGGTAAATACCCAGAGAGCTTGTCGTGAAGCTTGAGCAAGTATTCCTCAGCCTGGACAGGTTCTCTTCTTCAACATCTTTTGCAGCAGACCTCAAACTGGGTCAAGCTCTTTCACTTTCTCCTTCTGCAAATGTTAGGATAGTATCTTCTCTGGTCCAGCAATATGCTGAGTGCTAGGGGTGCAGAAATGAACCAGACATACGCTGGCTCTGCCTCTTCGGAGCATATCCGGCCATGAAAGCAAGAGATGACTAATAAGCAATTAATATATAGTATGAAAAAGACCATGATAATAGAAAGAAAAGGTGGTATAGTAGCATGTAGGCAGTGGGCTCCTGGGATTGGAGAGGACGTCCAAGAAGCTGACACGTAAGGCTGTCCTAGGCAGAGGGAACAGAATGGACAAAGAGGAGACAAAGCATGGCTTAGTGGAGGGAGAATGTTGGTATCGCCCGAGCATCATTTGAAGAGCGCGTAGTGAGGGTTGAGGCTGGAGATGTGAGTGGAAGGCAGGGTAGCAAGGATCTGGGAGGCCACCGTAAGGAGCCTGGGCTTTGTTCTCAGCGGGAAGCCACTGCAGGGGCTTCAGCCAGAGGAGGAAAATAAGAAACTGACATTTTGGAAATAGCCCTCTGGCTGCAGAGAGGAAAGGGAACTAGAAAGGAGTAAGACCAGAAGCCGAGAGGCTGTGGAGGAGAATGATTCTTTAATTCAGAAAGTGGAGAAAAGCAGATTGGCTTAAACCTCCGTATGTTAATTCCACCTTTTCCCAGATTTCATCTCTGTTGGCAGAATTGGAGGCAATCCGAAGAAATTCAGGGTCCCAAAAGAGGTAAATGTGTTATTTCATTATCCAAGCATTGCTTGTAATTACGCTAGAAAATTTAATATTGCAGATAGTTATAAATCTTCGCTTTTTATATCAAGGACCTTGAGTCATGCTTAGCAGAAAGCACTCAGGTTACAGCACAGCTTCCCTTTGATTTCTAATTAAAATATTTGTGGCACTGGTTGAAAAGGCAATCCCTAGAGGATCCGAGTAAACTGAGCATCTGAAGAAGTGTTTAAGAGCAGAGAAGAAGCATCTCAAGAAAAGCAAGAGAGTAACAGGTGGGCGAGGGAGGGAGAAGAGTGGGGTCAGACCGGGAGCCCCCATGGTGCTGGGGATGTTCCTAAGCTGGGGACGTGGTTATGGGAGGTTCATTCGTTGTTTGACTTTACTGTGTGCTATTCAGTGCATTTGTAGATGGGAAACATTTTGATCTAAACACATAAAACTCTAATGAAAGCACAGCATGGGGGGAACAGAGAAGCCCTAGCAGCTTACGGTTCTGACTGGCAAGGGGGGCCTCTACCCCTCTGCAGGGGCACGGACCTCCTCTGGAGAAGCACTAGGCCCCAGGTGACCAGAGGCTGCAGCCAGTACTTTAGCTTAGCCACCACTTTGTTCTGACTTCATTTTGCACAAAATAAGTTGTAGACTGGATCTAGAAATAGCTGGAAATATTGTAATCTTACAGTGTCACCGAAGTGTGTACCCTTAGGTAGCAGAAGGCCTTTCCTCGTCCACATTTGATAACTGAATTGTACGAATAACAGGCGTTAAAGCCCTGCGGATGAATTTGTTTCATCAATTCGGGGGCATTGGTTTTCTGTTTTATCCTTCCTTCCAGTGTCATCGTCTCTCAGTGGACCAGCATGCTGAAGGTTGTAACCTTGCACCTTAAGAGGCATGGACTGACTTATTCCACCATCGATGGCTCTGTTAACCCCAAACAGAGAATGGACTTGGTGGAGGCATTTAACAACTCCAGGGGCCCTCAGGTATGAGCTGATCACAGCAGAGCTCTGTAATCAAGAGCAAATTGTTCCCAATTACACAGAGGAAATTTTAACATAGCTCGATTCAAAAATATTCATAGCTTTGATCCCTCCAGGTGTTTTTGATTCCTTCGACATTTATTGGGGATACACATCAAAGTGTGCAAATACTCTAAGAGAATAAACTATGAGGGCTAAAAAGAGAGTAAGAACATAACTGGTTAGGATCAAGAGACTCTTTGTGGAGGAGGCAAGCCTGGCAGGAAGGGTGGGATCTTGATGTGAGGAAAGATGGAGGGAAGTGGGAGAACAGAGGCATCTAATTATGGATAATGAGAATTTGGAAAGCACTAGTTGAGTGATGGCAGGAGAATCATGGCAGTGGTTGGGGGACTGATGGAACAGACAGAATCCGGTTGATGGGAAGTTTATTGAGCTAACCACCCCTGGTGCTCTAAATGGTAGTATTCATACATTTCGGCAGGCGCACAATTAATGTTTTGAGAATGACTCACCAAAAAAAGGTTAAATGAGAATTTTCTCAAAGGTGAGGCATGGGAGATAGGATCTCAGAGTTTCGAAACAGTGCCTTTATGACAGCAGAAGAAAATTTGATAAGAGCATGTTGCTAAGAAGGAGAGGTGATTTATGAGACCAAGTCTGTGTAAAGTTAATGGTGTGCTTCCTTTTGAAGGTTATGCTAATCTCTCTCTTGGCTGGAGGTGTTGGTCTAAACCTGACCGGAGGAAACCATCTTTTTCTTCTGGACATGCACTGGTAATGATTCTGGATTTTTCTTGAGTTGTCACAGCATAGCAGGGAGACCAGAGGGGCAGTAAGGCCTGACTTCTTATATTGAGTGTGTTCCTTTCATATTATGGAGCTGCCTCTGTGCATACATGTGTATAAGATACAGATCAAAATGGTGTAGGGCTAGGGACTTTCCTGGTGGCGCAGTGGTTAAGAATCCGCCTGCCAATGCAGGGGACATGGGTTCGATCCCTGGTCCGGGAAGATCTCACATGTCGCAGAGCAACTAAGCCTGTGCGCCACAACTACTGAGCCTGCGCTCTAGAGCCTGTGAGCCACAACTACTTGAGCCCATCTGCCGCAACTACTGAAGCCTGCGTGCCTAGAGCCCGTGCTCCGCAACCAGAGAAGCCCCTGCAATGAGAAGCCCGCACATCGCAACGAAGAGTAGTCCCCTCTCGCCGCAACTAGAGAGAAAGCCCGCACACAGCAAGACCCAACACAGCCAAAAATAAATAAAATAATAAATAATTTAAAGAGAGAGAGAGAGAAAAAAATTGGTGTAGGGTTAGTTGCCGGCCCTGAATTCCTGAGCAAGCAAGGCTTCAAATGACTATTTAAAATAGTCTGTTCACTATTTATTGTTAATCTAACATCTGTTTCCATGGAAACTGGGAGCAGGGTGGGGGGTGCTTTTCCTTATGGCCAAGAGCTGCTTCACTCAATGAAGAGTTTTATCTCTTCAAAACACCGTATTTCAGACATACTTGCTGACGTCCAAGGAAATCTCAGCCTTGCCGAAGAGGGAGAACTGTTACTCCAAAGGGAAAAGGCAAAGGAATTTTCTAATTATGTTAGACACATACTTAACACAGAGCCTTGGACTCACTGCACATAGTGTCAACACCGGGAGTATGGCAGCATCCTTCCTAGATACGAAGTGAATGACTCATGTATTGCTGGGAGAAAGCGTCTTAATTTGTCCCTGTTTTGAGTTTTCAGTGATGCCAGTCAGGGATTGCCGCACCAGGCACTGGTGCCAGAGATTGTCATTTGTTAATTCTCCAGGCAGCCCAGATGGGCACAAACAGGCCAACCTGTTATTATCTTCCTGGAGAATGTGGTTAGGTCTTACTTGGGACTCCCCTATACTCGTGAGTGAGGAAGCAGAATGGGGATCATGCTGGTTTCTGAGTTGGAGCAATGTTATCCAAGATTTTAAAGAGGTAAGATGAGAAACTAGTTTAGAATTGATAATGAGAATCTAGAAAGAATGAAACAAATTAAGTCTCCTTAGTTGAATCATAGAATATTAACGTTGAAAAAGGCATTAGAGATCATTTGCCAGCCCTCCTGTTTCCAAGTAGCCATCTGAAGCCTGGAGGGTTGTGGTTAGATGACTTGCCCAAAGTCACTCAACTAGTTAGTGACAGGATTTGAGCATTGGTTTAACCTCTGTTACTTAAGAGTTTCCAACTGATGGTGGTGCTAAGAGTTCCTATTAGCAATCTGACCCCAGTTTCTCATGAGACGGCAAGAAGACACCTGGGGCTTTCTGAGTCCCACATAGACTAGAACAGAGATCTACACATTTTTTCTATAAGTATTTTAGGCCAGATAGTAAATATTTTAGGCTTTGCCAGCTACATAGGTCTCTGTTGCATATTCTTTGTTGTAGGTTTTTTTTTTTTTAACAAACCTTTAAAAATGTAACAACAATTTTAAACACAAGAGCCATACAGAAACAGACTGTGGGCTGCGTTTGGCCCATGGGATTTGCCCACCCCTGGTCTAGGGTGTCAGTACCTTTGAGCTTTACTTGTCTTCTAACAGGAATCCGTCACTTGAAGATCAAGCTTGTGACCGAATTTACCGAGTAGGGCAGCAGAAAGATGTTGTCATACACAGGTAAGTAAGTAAAAGTCTCCAGGACAAAGGTCTGCTTTCATGAAAATTTTTCTTGGGTAATGTTTTAATAGAATGTGTAAAGTATTTGATGATCACTGTACTAATGGTGCTTGTGGGGCACATCCTTGTTGGTACTCACAGTCAGGAAGGGAACACAAGCAATTTGTGGATAACCTTGGAGTTGGTCCTGCAGAAGAAGAAAAGCTTATGAACAATGCTGAGCCTTAACTCAGTCAAGGCTGCCCATGAAAGGACCCTCCTCCCTCCCTCTCTTCCTCTCTTTCTCTCTCTCTCTTTTTCTTTTAACTTTTATTTTGACATAATTCCAGACGTATAGAGAAGAATGTAAGAATTCTTACAAGAATACCCCAAAGTTCTTGATTGCAAGAATAATACCAAAAAATTCCTGTGCACTGTGACACTTGTGTGTGTGTGTGTGTGTGTGTAAGTTTTTTTCTGGACCATTTGGCAGTAAGTTGCAGACATGATGCTCCTTTACCTCTAAATATTAAAATATGCATTTCCTAAAAATGACATTCTCTTACATAACTATAATAAAGTTATCAAAACCAGGATGTTAACAATGATACAATACTCATATCTGATCTATGGACCTTATTCAGTTTTGCCACTTGTCCCAGTGATGTCCTTCCCAGCCAAAGAAAATTCTAGGTCCTGTGTAGCATTTGATTGTCATGACTCTTTTGTCCCCTTTAATCTGGAACAACACCTCAATCTTTCTTTGTGTTTTATGACAGTGACATTTTTGAAGTGCACAGGCCAGTTATTTTGTAGAGTGCCCCTGTCCTTGAGACCCTCTTCTCTTTAAAAACAACAACAGAACCTGCCTTAATGGTACAATACAGTCTAGTTATGGACCTCTTTTTCTTCTTCCTTTTCATGGCTACGTTTTCTGAATAATTAGAAATCCTTGTCTATCTTTACTTACTTACTTCCCATTCATTCCCCAACCTATACAAACTGGCTTTCACCCCCATCGCTCCATTAAAGCTACTCTTGCTAAGGGACACCAATGAATTCCAAAATTCGCCAAGTACAGCGATTATGTCAGTTGTTCTGTCTTTAGCTCTCTTCTCAGCTCACTTTGTATGCACCTCTCTTAATAATCCCGTCTACTCCAGTAAGTCCAAAATCTATACTCTCTGTTCCAAGGTTTCCTAAACTTCAGGCCCAGATATCCAAATCCCCATGAAATATCTGAATCTGAGTGTCCACATCCACACCCATTATTCATTCACTCATGCATTTGTCTCATTCAACTCAAAAAACGAATACCTGTTGAGGAGTCCCCATGTAGCAAGTACTGTTACATGCTCCAGGGACTCACAGTGTCACAAGCTGAGATTGTTTCTCCCTGGTACCTCATATCTACTGATTCTTCTGAATTCCTTGTCTTTGTGAATAGTATCACTGTTTATGTATTCATGGAGCCATAACTAGACTCCCCCTTCTTGCTCACATTTCACAAACCAAGTCCATTCATTTTATTTTCTAGGTGTTTCTTGTAACCATCCCTTTCTTCCCATCCCACTGCCATTTCCTCCTTTCAAAACTAAGTTTCTTAGCATCACAGGCAGAGTCACTTGTGATCCAGCCCCCGCCAGCCTCTTGAGCTTCGGCTGTTGTAGTACAACATAGTTTTTGACTTTTGCCCTGGCCAGACTTCTACGACCCCCGCAGCAGACCATGTTCCAAAACTCAGCCATGGTTTTACACATGTTCCTATTCCCTGGGATGCCCTCCCCACTGTTCTATCTGGCAAACCCTTGCTCATCCTACAAGTCACACTAAGAGTCAACTTGTCAATGGAGCCTTCCCTGAAGACCCCAGACAGATTTCTTTTCACTCCTCTTGTACGCTGGACATACTTCTGTTATAGCGCTTTCCAGGTCATATTATTATTGTTGCTGTTTATTTTCATGTCTTTGTTTTGTGTTCTCTTTGACTGCAAGACCATGTTCAAATCTCCGTTCCTACACCTAGCATAGTGCATGGCATATAGTGAATCTTCATCAGCACTTGTTGAATGAGTGAATAAGGGACAACAGTGGTATTTCCTTGGTTTGTAAAACCTGTTTTCAGTGTGAATTAGCCAAGAGATAAGACACTCTGTACTTAAACCAGCACACATATTCCTAGCAGAAACTTGATAAGCTTTAGGCCTTCTGACCTTATCAGGATGGAGCTTTTTGTGTAAAAGCTGGATCTCTATACTTCTTTTTGGATTGGGATATCTTTTGCTTATTTTGGCGCTTCTCAATTATCTCAGCTTCAGAAAGAAATAAAAGGTCAATCTGAGGTCAGATCACTTTATTTTTAAATTTTTTAAATTTTTATTTATTTATTTATTTATTTAGGCTGTGTTGGGTCTTTGTTGCTGCACGCGGGCTTTCTCTAGTTGCGGCAAGCGGGGGCTACTCTTTGTCGCAGGGCGCGGCCTTCTCATTGTGGTGGCTTCTCTTGTTGCGGAGCATGGGCTCTAGGCACACGGGCTTCGGTAGTTGTGGCACGCGGGCTTCAGTAGCTGTGGCTCATGGGCTCTAGAGCTCAGGCTCGGTAGTTGTGACGCATGGGCTTAGTTGCTCCGCGACATGTGGGATCTTCCTGGACCAGGGATAGAACCCATGTCCCCTGCATTGGCAGGCGGATTCTTAACCACTGCACCACCAGGGAAGTCCAAGGTCAGATCACTTTAAATGGATATATATTTAGTCTAAGTTGTTTAGGTCTCCTAAACATAGAGTTCTTAATCAAACCTAAGGAAAAATAAAGGAAGAAATCTCATTTAAAAACTAAAGCATAAATAGACATTTGAATATGTCATCAGATATGCTGCTTTGGGTTTTTGATTATTTGCTTGTCTATTTTTCAGATTTGTTTGTGAGGGAACAGTGGAAGAGAAGATCTTGCAGCTCCAAGAGAAAAAGAAAGATTTGGCCAAACAGATTCTATCAGGATCTGGAGAAGTTGTCACCAAGCTCACCTTGGCCGATCTCAAAGTCCTTTTTGGCATCTAACTTCCTGTTTATGGGGCTCAGAATAGTGCCATTGTTGGTTTGTATTAGGATCTGGGGAGAATGACCTAACCCTGGTCCTTTGAGCTCTCGTTGCCATTCAGTTTCACCTTCAAGCCCGCCTCAAAGTGAGGATCAGTTATCATGTTAACCACTTGGTTAACCAGTCATGTTAATCAATCAATGTATTTAATGTGTGACATAGAAACCAATAAATTACTTCAGATAAGAGAAAATGCTTTAGAGTTAGAGAATTTGGAAAACAACCTTGGGAGAGTTGTACCTAAGCTTCAGTAAAAGCTCAAAAAGCCCTCTGTTGCTTTTCTCTTCTCAGCTGGTGGCGACCCAATGTTACTGCCTTTTCTAACACAGGCTCCATCCCATCTCTTCATCTCCTGTCAACGAGGCTGCTCATATAACCATCTCTTTATGGGCTGAGCAGAAGCGGGTCTCTACGTAATATGTAGATGGTTAGTATTTGTATCATTGTATTATTTAGAATTTGGTATCATATCATTTAGTGTTATTATATTATTTTGTATTGCTATCATATGTAGTATTTATGTCATAAAATTTAATTTTTGTATCATTTTTCTAGTATTTGTATTTTTACAAATTTACAGTATTTGTAGCACTTAGTATCATTGTTTCATGTAGTATTACTGTGTCATTTAGTATTTGTATTATCATTGGCATAATCCAATAAACATGTGTTTGACAGTGTAGCAGAGATAATGCTTTGTGTCCACTAACCCCCATTTCCTTTTCCTCCTGGCCACCAGAGACTACATTTCCTAGTCTTCACTGCAGTTACATGGGTCCGTATTACTGAGTTCTATGGAGAGAAGTGATGTAAGTCATTTCTTATCTGCCTTTCTAAAACCTTGCAAGTGATTCTTTGTGCTGTTTCTTCTCTTGTTGGCCCACTGAATACAAAGGAACTGATGGACGACTACAGGGCCCTAGAGATTTGTGAAGCCACTAGGTCAGAGATTCTTAACCGACTGTTGTCCACAGACCCTCTGGCAGACTGGTAAGCCTCAGTTCCTGAACGACATCGGAACAAAGCCTCCTGTATGTGCCTCCCTTCTCACCCTAGCTCGCCTACATTGGACTATGACATGATCAAGAAATAATTTTTTTTAAAACCATGAGACTTGGATGTTTGTATAGCAGTTTGTATCCTGACTAATACAAACTCTTGAGAATTTCTTACTTTGGGAAACTATTCAGATTCCCTTCTTCCCATTGGCAGTCATTTCCAAAACAGTTACTCAGCTAATTTCTGCTAGAAAGAATTGTATTTCTTCCTAGATAGAACTGTTGCCCTCCTCTGAGTTAGGATTAGGTGACAAAGCCCTGTGTTAAGCCAGTCACAGTATGGGCTGAGGCACTGGGGCCTGTTTAAGCAAAGGTGCCCTCTAAGGACATGGTCTAAAGGCCCACAGAGGCAAAGACAGGTGGCCTGGAAGGAAGAGTTCTGACTTAACTCTACTTCCAGGTTCACCTTAGCTGAGGGTGTAGCCTTGAAAAAATCATTAACTTCTCTACACTTTGGTTTCCGCATTTGTGGTGGGCATTGTTTTTAGAACTTCGGCAGCTATAGTGAAGTCCCTGATAAAATCGGGAAATGGAGGATGTAAGATTACCCTTCGGGAGTTACGCTGTAGGATCAACACACCAGGGCAAAGGGAGTGTCACCTGAGAAGCAGTGGCTCCCAGGCCAGCAAGAACGTACAGACCCTGCCTCTGCCGTTTGCTGACTGTCTGGCGTTCAGCCAGTTGCAGGTTCCCCAGGCGCCTCAGTTCTTTCATCTGTAAGATGTGAGGATTAGCATGCAGCTCACTCTGCTCCACTGGGAATTTAGCAACACACATACACACCATACCCCGTTCGACCAGATCGACAGGTGGGTCACGTCAGCCAGAAGGCGTGTTAGGTGAACACTGTCAGTGTCCTTTCCAGGGACTGTTTAGGAGAGAGGCGGTGTCAACTCTGAGGTTCAAGTATTCTTGCTTTTAGTCTGAAGATGGATGCAGGGATTATAACCTACAATCTTCAGATATTCAGAGCCCATTGACCAATGTAATCTACTCTAATATTCCTTCTGGTATCTTAAATAGTTTCTCTAGTGTTCCTCATTCTGATTCTAAGCTAGCAAAGCCACTCAGTCTTGTCTTGGGTAGGTGTTCCTATAACAGGGAGATGCTATCGATGTGAGGCAGATACAGCAAAAATTGGAACCACTGTCATACCAGACATGCATCCCTCAGTCCTAGCCCTGGGGTGGAAATGTCTCATGAATTAGTATAAGTAGCATTCTGGTGTCCGTCTCAGGCTCACGTTCATTTAGTTACTGTGAGTCCGTTGCTTAAGGTCAGGGCATGACAAGCTGGGTCCCTGCACCCTCTAGCAGTGGGCAGCATCCCACAGTGTAGTGATCTAATTGAGGTGCTGCCCTGTGAGTTCTGCCAGTGTCAACCAGCCTTCCTTTATGTGACACCATAACTGTCAGATTTTCTTTTTACCTCTATCTGCCTACCTCAGCAGACTTAGGCAAGAACAGTAAATGCTTTGTTAACCATGAAGTGCCATCCAAATGCTAGTGTTATTGCTGTGGGACCAGGTCTTGGAATATGAGAATAAAATAGAAGCATGGGTGCAGCTGAAAGACCCAGATGGTGAACATCTGTCACCAAAGTGCAACATTGCTGAGCACCCAGTTTACAAGGTATTTCTTATGTGACAGAGTTGCCTTCATGGAAGGTTTATAGTTTGACTTCTTTTTGGCAGTGTCAATCAAAAAAGGGCATCGTGCGTGCCATGGCTGGATGGAACCTGGGCCCTTTAAAGCCTTACCAAGGACTCCTGTTGCCATCCAGTTATTATGAACACAATAGGTAGAATGATGTCTTTGTGGGACATGACCCCTTCCTCTAGCAGTCATGTATGTGATCTGGAATGGCTACGTATGAATACTGGGCTCTTTCCTCTCTCTGATTGTCTTGCCCAATGAAGTAGCTTTCTGCAGGGCTGAAAGGTGAAGCCAGATTATCCTGCACAGATAGTCATGGAAATGCCAGTGCTCGGTGTGGCCCCTCTGGTGTTCTGAAATCTTGATATCTACCATAATGCCTTGAGAGAATTTGGGTTTACAGAGTGGGATATGGTACTGCTATTTGCTATGTAGCATCTAGCCCCAGAGAAAGCCAGAAAGAATTAAAAGGCATTCCTTCAAGCACAAAGAGAATTACAGTAAGAATTTAGAATTTGTAGGCATATGACCTCGATTAAAATGTTTTCATAGGTAAAAATGAAATCAGCGTCAGTTATAGTACAAAGTACCACCTGAGTGAGTAGCCAGGGGACGGGGATGGAAATGAAAGAACGGCCTAACCCCTAGCGGGGAACAGGGAAGACGATGTCTTCGCTAGCTCGAGTCCTTTTTACCAGAATGCTTAGCTAAATCGGAGTGTAGGAAGAGATTACATATGAAAGGAAGGATGGGAAGAATACTTTCACTGCTTAATTATTCATACATTAATTTAAAAACATATATTAAACATGCCAGGGCACTCCTGGGCGCTGAAAACATAAGGATAAGCAAAACCCAAAACAGTCCCTGTCCTCCTGAGGCTTCCAGCCTAGAAGGGGCGACAGGCATTAATCAGATCATCACGTGTGGCTGCAAAGTGGCCATTGTGATGAGTGCTACAGTGGCGGGGGCGGGGGGGGGGGGTGTCCGCGTGGCTGGGAGGGCTTAGAACAGGGATTTGACCTAGTTAAGGAGGACTTCTCTGAGGAAGTGTCGAAGGAATTGAAATCAATACGTAGAAGCTAATAAGGCAAAGAGTGAAACGCCTCTTCCTATATTCTGCTTTTAATTAGCATTCACTTCACCCAACCACCTCTTAATTGAGAAAAACCTAACACACAGGTATACATCCTCTGGAGTAGAGCTGAGTGACTGCCGCATTTTAGAGATTAGAGAATGGGTGGGCTGGCAGGTATGTGTGTATGTTTGTTATCCAAGAAGGCCCAGGTGTTTATCCAGTTACAACATCCCAGGGGACGGAGGCTATAATTTGCGGCCCGTTTCCTCCTACCTGTAACACCAAGAGATATAGCTTACATCCTGCTGCTGCACCTTGTTGATGCTTCAGTGCTCACAACTCAGAGGTGGTTTCTGAAGCACTTTGTTACGCTGGGGACAGTTCCTAAATCCTGAGACTTCTTTTTGCCCTCACCTTGGAATCGTGGGCTCTGCAGATCAGTCTTGCTCTGCCAAGTCTTTCAGCTAGGTTTACACTCCACTGTAGCACAGATCAAATAACAGCCCCACTCCACCCCGCCCCACCCCACCCCCGCACAAACTTTAAATATCTGTAGTGGAACTGTTACCATGAATATTGCTTAAAGGCTAGGGCATTTGCCAGAACCTAGGTATCTTATAGAAATTTTCTGTTGCAATAGAACTTCATCTACAGTACAGTTATCCAATTACCAAAAGCTTTTTCCAACTGAAATAAACGATAAGCTTTTTATTCTCAGTTCTGAAATCTCATTCATTAAAAGACACATGGGGCAAAATGATGTAAAACAACAGGCTTCTTCATGGCAATCACTTCCCTAGATGTCTGAGGTAATTGGAAAATTCAAGGCTGGTCCCTAAAGTGCATATAATTTATCCAACAGTTTTGAGAGAAGGCTGAGATTTTTTTCCAAGTGGTATTTGGTTGAAGGAAAAATGTCAGTCTGGGGGAAGGGAAGTCTGGCCTGTAGAAACAGGTACCAAGGAGATCCAAACTAAAAATTCTACCAATTAGATTTTTTTTTTTAATTTATTTATTTTTATTTATTTATGGCTGTGTTGGGTCTTCGTTTCTGTGCGAGGGCTTTCTCTCGTTGCGGCAAGCGGGGGCCACTCTTCATCGCGGTGCGCGGGCCTCTCACCATCGCGGCCTCTCTTGTTGCGGAGCACAGGCTCCAGACGCGCAGGCTCAGTAATCGTGGCTCACGGGCCCAGCTGCTCCGCGGCATGTGGGATCCTCCCAGACCAGGGCTCGAACCCGTGTCCCCTGCATTAGCAGGCAGACTCTCAACCACTGCGCCACCAGGGAAGCCCTACCAATTAGATCTTTATTCATTCAACAAAATATTGATTAAGCCTCTACTATGTGCCAGGAACTGTCTTCCGTGGGGATAGTATAGTGGTCAATAAATGTCAAATCCCTGCCTTCATAGACCTTACAGTCTAGGGTAAGAGGACAGACAATAAAGAAATAGAATATATATGTTAGATGGTGATGAAGCGGAGTAAGGATGATACAGAGTCTTGGGCTGGGGAGTTGCTATTTTATACAGGGTAGTTAGGGACCTCTCCAATAAGATGGTGTTTGACAAAGGAGCAGAAACCTGAGGAAAATGAGAGAGTGAATCATGTAGGTATCCGTGAGAAGGGCATTCCAGGTGGAGGGGCAGTGACTGTAAAGGCTTCAAGACAGAGTTTGAGGGGCCCCAGGCAGGCCAGTTTGGCTGGAATAGAGTGATGGGGGTGGGGGGGATGGGTAGGAAAGAGAGAAGAGCGAGGATCCAGGTCCTGCAGGGTCTTAGATGCTGATGTAAAGGCTGTTCTGAGTAAGATGGGAGGCCTTTGGAGGTTGTCGAGCAAGACGAGTGACACAATCAGATGTATTTTAAAAGGACTGTTGGGTGGAGAATAGACTGTAGACAGTTGAGAGTGAAAGCAGGGAGACTACTTAGAAGGCCATTGCAAAAGTCCAGGTGAGAAATCATGGCATCTCAGACCAGTGTGGTTAGCAGTGTAGGCAGAGAGCAGTGCTCAGCAGATGTATTTTGAAGGGATGGCAGATAGGATTTGCCAGTGGATTGGACGTAATGCCAAGGATGTTTCCAAGGTGACTGGCTCCACCCCCTGTAGGAGTGGATTTGGACTTTCCTTTCAGAGAGCTGGAGAAGACTGCAGGAAAAACACTTTGGTGCTGGTGGTCAGTTGGGCAGTGAGAATTGGAAATTGAGAGTTCTGTTTTGGACATCTTAAAGATGAGGTGCCTATGATACATCCAAGTGGAGATGTTAAGTAAGCTCTTGGATATAATCATATGGAGTTTGGAGCTGGAGATAAATTTAGGAGTCATCAGTGTATAAAAGGCACTTAAACTCATGAGAGGATGAAATCACCTAGGAAGTGGGGGGAAGATAAAAATGCAGGAACTAATCCTTGGAGCTCTTAAATGTGTAGAGACTGGAGAGATGAGGAACTAGAGAAAGGAAGTCAATGAGATAAGTGATTAAGAAGAGTGATGCGGGACTTCCCTGGTGGCGCAGTGGATAAGAATCCGCCTGCCAGTGCAGGGGACACGGGTTCAATCCCTGGTCTGGGAAGATCCCACGTGTCGCGGAGCAACTAAGCCCGTGCACCACAACTACTGAGCCTGTGCTCTAGAGCCCATGAGCCACAACTACTGAGCCCTCGTGCCACAACTACTGAAGCCCACACACCTAGAACCTGTGCTCCACAACCACAACAAGAGAAGCCACCGCAATGAGAAGCCCACGCACTGCAACAAAGAGTAGCCCCCGCTTGCCGCAACTAGAGAAAGCCCGTGCACAGCAACGAAGACCCAACACAGCCAAAAATAAATAAATGAATGAATAAATAAATAAAGAAGAAGAGTGATGCCAGATAAACCAAGTGAAGAAGATCTTTCTTGGAGGGGAAAGTGATCAGCTGTGTTAAATGCTGTTGATAGGTCAAAGAGGATAAAGATCAAGAACTGACCATTGGATTCCATAACATGGATATTACAGGTGACCTTTACAAGAGCTGTTTCAGGGGAGTGGTGAGGATTAAAGACTGGATTAGATCCAAGAGAGAATTCAAGGAGGGGAAGTAGAGATAGCAAACAATTTTTTTTTGAGGTCTTTTTAAAAGGAAGCAGAAAAATGGAGCAGCTGTCAGAGGGGGATGAAAAAACTGTTGTGGACTGATCTGTGTTCCCCGCAAATTCATAGATTGAAGTCCTAGCCCCCAGTGTGACTGTATTTGGAGACAGGGCCTTTAAGGAGATAATTAAGGTTAAATGAGATCATATGGGTGAACCCTAATTCAATAGGACTGGTGTCTTAATAAGAAGAGACATCAGGGATGCATGTGCAGAAAAAAGGCCACGTGATGACACAGGAGAAGGTGGCCATCTGCAAGCCAGGGAGAGCCCTCAGGAGAAACCAACCCCACTGGCGCCTTGGACTTCCAGCCTCCAGAACTGTGAGAAAAGAAATTTCTGTTGTTTAAACCACCCAGTCTGTGGTATTCTATATGGCAGCCCTAGAAGTCTCATACAAAAATCAAGGGAAATTTGTTTTTTAAGATAGGGAATATTGTAGCATGTTTATTTTCTGAAATTAGCCATCCAGTAGAGGGGGAAATTACTGGAGCAACGTTCCTGGGTTGTAGAGATGGAATGAGAGCTCATATAAAAGTTTGCTTTTGATAGGCATATAGGTAGATTTGTAGACATGGTGGGAAGTTCAGGAAATTCTCTTCTGAATTCTTTCGTTTTCTTGGTGAAATAGGAAGCAAGATCATAAGTGGAGAGGGGAAGTGGAGTACAAATTGCAATTTGAGAAGAAAGTAGGAAATATAATTGTCTAGGAGAGTGGAGAATAAATGGACTAGAGAGATGTCAGACTACTACTGGGCAATGCTAAGAGCCCATCAAGATCACTGGTCATAGATTTAAAGGGAGACTAGTCATCATACGTTCGTGATTTTCTCCAGGATCATTCAGTTGGGTTAGATGGAGATCTGGATCTAATCTGGGGTTTTGCCAGGCAAAGAGGACAGAGGGAGACTACATGCAAGGGCGTGATGATGCTCTGTAGAGTCCAAACTGAGAGAGGATGAAGGAAAGGACACGAGGCGGGGGAAGGGAACAGTGGGAAGGTGGTCACTGCACTGGGGATTCTAGGGAGGCAGAAGAATTAGTAGAGTCAGGTGGGTGATCTGGAAAGATGGGAGGTCTTGGTTGCAGGATGCTTGAAATTGAGATTATGCAGAGGGAGCAGCTGGAATCAAGGTCTAGGGTATGACTGACTGCTGGGTGAGGGAAACAAGAACATTAGAGTCATGGAGTTAAGATGTCTTCGTGGATATTGAATTATTCTAAGACTGATGAGGAGTAGTACTGGAGTAGCAGCAAGTTTGGTGCTAAAATCTTCAAGGAAAAGGGGGGAATGACTCGGGGCTCTGTGGAGGGCTGAACCACGTAGGGGTAACAGCTTGCATAAAAGCCTGAGCTTCAAGGCTGGCCATTTTTAAAGGAGGAGGAATAATGATCTAGAACGGGATTTCTCGACAGCAGCGCTATTAACACTTTGGATGGAATAATTCTTCATTGTGGGAAGCTGGCCCGAACTGGGCATAAGCAGCATTTCTGACTTCTACCCAAGAGATGCTAGTGGCACCCTGCCCCCAGCTGTGGCAAGGAAAAATGTCTGAGACTTTACTGAACATCCTTGGGGGACAAATTCACAACATCAGTTGATAACCACTGATCTCAAAGCAGCAGTGCTGAGCTAAAGGACTCCTACCTGACCTCTGGGCCCAGTGATTATAAGGAGTGAGGAGGAGCAAATAATAATTTCAGAGGGTTACAGGGCCATCAGGGAGTTCTGGGAATATCAGATTTTGGTCAGAGAGAAGGCTGAAGGGAATCTTTCCAGAAAAGGGAGAAAATATAGTAAATATCTTCGTATTTACAGCTACAATGTAGCTCACGTCTATCAGCCTTAAGGAGGAAATTTTTCCAGGATGACCTGACAGTGTGTTTTGTCTAATTATTTCACTGCCTTTGCCTGACTCAATTCACCATTCCAAGGAGTCACTTCTTAATGGATCTTACATTGCAGATTTCAATAATTATATTTAATACATGCTGAGTTTTTGCTATATAAGAAATCAAGTGTCCCAGAAGAACACACAAACTATGTACAGTGAAGACCACGGCAGGGCTGGGGCACCAGTGCTGTGTACCTCCTCTCCCAAGAATCCTCTTCAGTTAAGCAGGCATGCTCTAGGAGTCAAAGCTTCTAGTTAACTTCCTAGGTATACAGACAAAACTGAAGACGGTTCTTTAAAAGACAAAGAGGGTGAGAGATGTGAGGAGGATGAAGGTATCTGGATCACCTGGCATGAGTACATCTGCAAGGAATTTATGAGGTCCTATTTCAACAGCATTTCCCTTTATTTACTGACTATGTGTCTACCCCTGACCAAACAGTAATCTTCTAGGATCTGGGGTTATGAGATGAACGTGGTGTAGAGGGGAAGTGGCGGACCTCCACCTTAAACAGCAATATCACGTTATAATCCATTTAAAGTGTGCTAGCAACAAGTGGATATGAGGAAAGGAGGTTTTTATTCTCTGAGGGACATACCTAAATAACATGTAGCTCAGGGAGAAATAAGAAAGTTACACATCAAAAAGTGAGGAACTAAATTACCCCCGTGAGTGCTAAATTCCATTGGCATGGGTACCTCTATGTCTGTACAAAACAGAAGGGAGCCTCCTTGGTACAGAAAGGACATTTTTTTTTTTTTTGAGGGGGTGATACAGAGTTTATTCAATTAGATTTTTCTGTTTACAACTGAGATCACATCTACATACTATATTGCTAGCCTACATGAGTACATTATTTCTAACGAGTTTATTAGACTTAAAATGAATGGGCTCAGTCATACAAAAACATGCACACACTGACACTGTTTTAAAACAGTAGTGCATACATTATACTCCTCCTATAAAGCCAGCTTTGATTAACAACCGCTAGTTTCAAAGATCTGTCTGCTTTTGAAGATGAACTAAGATACACACTGTATGATTCTAAAATCTATTTTAGCCATTTTGTACAGTCGCTCTCCTACTGGACTACAGTATATACCTACTGGACTACAGTATATATGTTTTAAAAGGACACTAATGAGGGGCACCATCTGGTATTAACTTTAACCAGACAGCTGACTGCCTCCCCTCCCCCCAAAGACCTTTGGCCAAGAAGAAGAGAAACGTAGTGTGGTCTCTGGTGCTCGACCACCTGCACGTACAATCAGTGAGTAACTCACAAAAAGGGACTTGGACACGAGGGTATAACATAAGGCACTTTGTTTTTAATTCTATCAGTTTCTTCAGCATTAAGGTCAGGGGTCCTCTGGTGATCTGAAGCCGTGCTGGCCGCAGCTGTGACCACAGACCCAGGAAGCCGTCAGAGGGCCACCGTCCTCAGTAGACTCCGTGCTGCGCTCTGCCCACCTGCCCACGTGCATTCCGACTTTTCGGTAAACTTCCCACAGCACGACCAGTGGGGGCGCCCTGGGTGGCCTTTGTGTCCGTGGCCACAGCCTAGGTACCCACCTGCATGGTTCAAAGAGGAGAGGGGAGAATCACCATTAGAGGAAAGTCCAGCGGTTACCACGGAAATTAATGCTCCTGGCGACATTCAGACTCATGGACGTGAAAACGTCTAATAAAAACCCAGCGAGAGGAACAAGCTATTCGACGCCTCTGTAGTCAGAAGAACTCTCAAGACTGATGACAGCAAATCAATTCAGGTTAGCGGAAGTTCTAAGAAGAGTGTTATTTTAACACTCTGCTAACTCAAGGAGAAGAACTGGTTTGGATTTTAACTATAACATAATCTAGATAAAAGGGAAGGGCAGAGTGGTGAGTGGTGGAAATAAACAAGATAGATCCTGAAGTGTTTATATGAAAGTTTACAAGAGCCTATCTTAAGGCCCACCATTAGAGTAAGGACACCACAGAATACTGAAAATAATTAGATCTCTTGCCTGAGCTGACCCTCTTGCCCACCCTCCCTTCCCCCAAGAAAAGAGCCAGAGCTGGTTCAGTTAATTTATTCATCTGTTCTCCCATCCCTGCCTTGTTTGGAATTTCTGTAAGGTTTTAAAAGGAACGGAGCGGGTTTACATCTTTGATACTGCTCAGGCTGTCGGAAAGGGTACAGGCTGAAATCGAGCATTCTAGGAGAAGCACAGGGCTCCTAGGATTGATGAAGTGTATCAAAACTAAAAAACTCAGAACTTTGCAGCTTGCTATTTCAGTTTCCAGAACGAAGAAGCTTTAAATGAAACTTTTAGAACTGTGATATATTTATATGCACAGACTACCTTCCTGGAAACAAAGCCTAAGTCTGAACACCCCGAAGCTGGTCGCTGTGGTAGTTGATCCCGCCGCCGGGAGACAGCAGCAGAGGGAGAGCGAGGGCTTTCAGGAGCAACTGGTTCCCCTTACCCGGCATGGTGCCTCCACACGCGCAGCGAGCAGTCTTCTGGCCTCCGCTGGAGCAGAACGTGCAGCAGTGAAACACGCCTGGGTGTGAGCGGTGCCGTTTCCTCACGGTCACAGTGAATGGTGAGCCCTTCAGTGTTCAGACCAAGAGCAAAGAACAGCACCTTGTGAGTCAACAGGGGTGTGCTGAGCGTCACACGTACTAAACAGAGTGTAAGCCGCAGGGCCTGTCCCCGGAGGGACGAGGACAGCAGGAGGGAGACAGCGACTGGGGGACAGCAACCAGCTGGGCGCTGAGCTGCACGGGGCCAGATACAAATGCAGTGAGCAGGGAGTCAAGGAATCCGTGCTGCTCTCCCAGCATGCAGACCACCTGACACACTAGGAAACCCAACTGTGCTTTCACGTCTCTGACCTTGGTCTCTATCTCCTCCATTCCTGAGCAAGCTTGGGTAACTATAGAGCACACAACCACAAGGTGAGGACATCTGTGGTCCTTTCTCCAATTTCTCAGCCACACCCCCTCTCCCCTCACATACTGAGCCAGCTCCTCTCCTTCCATGCCTCCATCCTGGACACAACTGTTTACCCATCCCCTCACTCTGGGTTGGTGAAGATAGATGGAAGGGAGGAAGGTTAAGAGCCTGTGGTTAATAATTCTCAGATTAGAAACCCTCCTGCCTCTTTTCCTTCAAGGATAACTTCCATTCTCTAATTTCGACCCTATGTTAAACAGTAAATATTTAATAAGTGTTGCTATGTGCCTATCCCTGCATGAGAACCACACATTCTGCAAAAGCACAAAGCAGAGAGGCTGGCACCTTAGAAGCCTTTCAAATGTTAAATCTCTCTGTCTTTAAAGAGTTTACAGTCTATTTTAAAAACAACCTGGAGTTCAAAGCTATGGGTTCAAATTATGATTTTGCCACACAGGTACTGTGTACTGTGGCAAGTTTGTTTTCTCGGTCCAGTTGGATGATGATGCTTATGCCTCAGTGATTTGGAGGAAAAGTGAAATAATGTTTGTAAAAACACCTAACCCGGGCTTCCCTGGTGGCGCAGTGGTTGGGAGTCCGCCTGCCAATGCGGGGGACACGGGTTCGAGCCCTGGTCCGGGAGGATCCCACATGCCGCGGAGCGGCTGGGCCCGTGTGCCGCAACTACTGAGTCTGCGCCACAACTACTGAGCCTGCGTGCCATGGCTACCAAAGCCCACGTGCCTAGAGCCCGCGCTCTGCAATGGGAGAAGCCACTGCGATGAGAGGCCCGCGTACCACAATGAGGAGTAGCCCCCACTCGCCACAACTAGAGAAAGACCGTGCGCAGCAACAAGGACCCAATGCAGCCAAAATAAATAAAATAAATAAATTTATAAATAAATAATAAATAAATTTTTAAAATTAAAAAAAAAACACCTAACCCGTCTGACATCCTGTAATTAGGCAAGCAGCAAGTGGCTATTGAATATGAGTCTTCCTAGGGCACAGACCACAAGCCTAACACATCATGATGCTCTATGGTGCTTTATTGTCCCTGTCAGTGTTGATTTCTGGTTGGGGGAAACCTCTGACAGCTCGAATGTCAGCAGAGATTCTGCTGGACATGTTGAGTATTACCCAATTTTTAAAAATTCATAATCTCTAAACCAGAAAGCGTTACATGTATCTGTGGAGGTAACACACAAACATATACATATAAACAGAGTAGAGAATTATCTGGGCAGATGGTTAGGCAGACAGATGACTGGTCAGTCAAGAAGAGAGGGTATAACTTTCCCAATGGTGTTCCAGTAAGTCCATGTCTGGTCATAGTCTGAAAAAGCTGGAAAATCCTGAGCTAGATTATACTGCTCGAATGTGTGTATGCTTGTCCGCTGGTAGATTGGCCCCTCTGTGATCAAGGCATCTTTCCCAAATTAAGAATTCCAACAAACTAACTGGGAGAATGATAAAATACAAGCACAACTTCCAGGAGGTAAAGTAGGGATAGAGAGTTCTTATGGTCACCAGCATCCTCTCGTAAGAAAAAGAGCTGCAAAATCTGGGCCATTTCTAAAGTGAGGCGAAGTAAGAAAGAAGAGAATCCTGTTCAAGCCCTCTATACAGCTGATCCTGTGAGAAATGTCTCCACGTCCTAAGATGACAAAACCCAGGGAGGCCAGGGTGAAAGGAGGTCAGGGAAGCACAGGTAAGGTCTCACTCACCTGCACGTGTTGTTCCTTGACACAGACGAACACAGTGTAGATGCCAGGTTCCTTGGGGGTATAGGAAACGTAGTATGTCCCATCCTTGTTATCGTGGACCATCGTTTTGACTGGACTGGATGGAGGGGAGAGTTCAAAGATACCACTCATTCTCACAAGCCTGCTTCAGTTACCCACTATTTTAGGATGTAAACTCTACACCAGCGGTCCCCAACCTTTTTGGCACCAGGGACTAGTTTCGTGGAAGACAATTTTTCCACGGATGCGGTGGCGAGGGGAAGGGTTCAGGCGGTTAATGCGAGCGATGGGGAGTGATGGGGAGCGGCAGATGAAGCTTCGCTCGCTTGCCTGCCGCTCACCTCCTGCTGTGCGGTCCGGTTCCTAACGGGGCTGGGGACCCCTGCTCTACACCATAAATCCACTATTAATTTTAAATGTCCCCCAAGCAGGATGTATCTTCTACTTGTCTCGGAAATTAATTTTACAACAGAAGGTAAGCAACATAAATGCTGATTTAATCGGATGTTCTGGTGAATTCCTTGAAAGCGTCACTGTGTTCTCTCCCGTCAGCTTCTGTTGTACCCTCCTGCTCTTCGTCCTCCCTCCTCCCTCCTCTAATTCCAGAGATGTATAACTTTGCTCCCAGCACAATTTAGTAGCAAAGTGAGGCTGAATTTTGAGAAGGGCGCCATTCAGTCTAACACAGAATATTTTTCAGTCTATTCGAAGCTTGGGATGAAGACAGTCTGAGGGGCAGATCAGACCTTTGGGAGAGAACTGAATACAGGCCTAAAACCCACACAAGGAAACACATCTGGTCCACTTGGTCCTATTGCACTTTTCAATGGCATCATGGGGAGGTAGGCTGGAACTACTGCCGTTACAGCCCCACTACTGCAAAGGACCTCGGGTTTCCAGTCGCATCACCGCTCGTTACCTGTGATGCCTGAGTGTATAATACAAACCTGTCTTTCTTATCTTTAGGGACTACTGCGACTTGAATGTTCTCTCCTCCCCTGCCCATGCTCTCTCCTGCTGCGTCCTTACAAATGACGGTGAAAGAGGCTGTCTGTTTCTCGCGGGCTCTGTGGAGATCTGCGGAAGATAAACACTCCATCCTCACCTCAAAGGCCAACTTCGGTGACTGTATCCCCAGATCAGACACCATCTTGCTTTTTCTCTTTAGAACAAAAAGTTGTGTTTCCAGTTTCCTCCCTTTCTTTTCTCTCCCGGCATACCTCTTGGGAGTTGCTCCCGGTGAGCCTGCTTCTGTCTCAGCCAGCAGCTGCTCTTGGATCATATAGGATCCTGGACCTTAATTTCAGCCTTAAGGAAGGTTTGAAAACGCTCAGGCTTGATGTATGTATTCAGAGAAAACAACCTCTGGACACTGTGAGAGAGGCTGGTAACCCCAAACTACCCTGAGCTGCAGATCCTGCTGGAAGAGGCAGGGGGTACAGGGTGACCACCTGGGACTCTTCATGCTGTGAAGTCCTCCACAGCGTGGTAGCTGTGCCATGGTGTTGGGGGCATATTCAATAGCTACAGCCTCTGGTCCAGAAGTCAGATGAAACAGGCTTCTTAACCTGGGGTTCGTGAACTACTATGAGGCCTTATGAAGGGTCTAAGAATCTCCTGAAATTGTATGCCCAAATTAATGGGTGTTTCTTGGGGAGAGATCATTCTCAAAGGGATCTGTGACCTCCGAACAGGTAAGAATTCCTGTGCCAGTTAGGATGACTCTAGAAGAGTGTCTTCCTGTGAGGACTGATCTGTGAAATATATGTTTGATCAATGTGCTTCCTTTAGGAAGAGAACAATGTGGTCAAAAGAAATTGTTTTTCCCTTCTACTGACTGAAATGCCTACCATATTCTTTCAAATGCCAACATGTGGCTTACATGAACCAAAAAGGGCATAGAAGAAAGCAAACCATAATCCTGTCATCCTCACTCCTCAGAAACTCTCTTCAGAACTTGGTCCAAGCCATCCTCTCTGAACAGGCAGGATTCTGCCCTGCCCTGAGGTCTATGCTGTTATCTCCTATGGGCACTGCCTCTGTCCTGTCATCTGAGAAACAGCATGATCCTTGAGTTCCTTGGTAGTTACTACTTTTCTCTACTGGAAAAGGGTCAAGCTTCACCCCTGTAGGGATCTTAACTGTACCCTGACCAGAACAAATCAGAAAGAAAAGGACAAGGGAGGGGTCACCATCCATTGGATCCATATGTCTCTCTCCCTAGCTAAATGAAGGCCATGGCTGAAAAAGCCACATGTCTTTAACACCATGTCCTGTCCACTGTCCTCTCAGTGCCAGTGGGAAATGCCTTCCTACCTTCCCCTTGAAGGACACATTTGGCTGGATCGACCTCTTTGGTACTGATGGCCCCATAAACTTCATAGCCACGGCACAGGCCTGCTTTTTCCTTAGGAGAGAAGGTGATCTTCTCGTTCACTCCAGGACGGGCACTATATTCCACTGTGTTCAACTTCGTGAGCCGTTCCACGACCACCCCTTTGGTGATGAGGATCTCCAGGTCGGAGCCACTGGTCAGCAAGCGCTCGGTGAACTCCACTCCGGTCCGCATGTCTGCCAGCAGCTGCTGCAGCTGTGCCTTCTGCAGCTGCAGGGAGTTTTCCTTCTGGATCCGGATGTCTTCCAGCTGCTTCAGCAGCTTGTCCCGATGCTCCTTGATGGCCCTGATGTAGCCCTCGGAGAAGGTGCGGATGTCGGTGGCCACGGCCTCCACCCGTTCCTGCAGGGCGCCGTTGGTCCCTTCGATCTGTGCCAGGGCCTTCTCCAGGGCCTCCACGTGGGGCTGGGTGCCTTTGAGGAGCTCCCGCACGGAGTCCCCGTGCTTGTGGACAGCGCTGCTCGTGAGCTCGCAGGGGTGCTCCCGGTGCTCCCCCACCACGCAGTCCCGGCACACGGGCTGGTCGCAGAGCTCGCAGAACCGTCTCAGCTCCTCCGCGGGGTGGGCAGGACATGGAATGGGTTTCCCCATCTGGCTGTAGCCTTTCAGGTCTTTCAGGTCCACCATGGTATGGTAAGTCGTCTTCTTCTGCCGCCTGGGGGCAAACAGAGTCGGGAACGGGTAGTGAGGGGACAACTCTACTTGGGAAACAGTCCGGCAGTTTTAAGAGCACGGGCTCTGAAGTCCAACAAATCTGGGTTCGGTTCCTCATTCTAACCTCTTACTAACCGCATGACCCTCTCGGATTCCAGTTCCTCTTCTGTATCGTGGGGATAATACCTACCTGAAAGGGCTGCTGTATAGGATTAAATGACAGTAGGCTGGGGCTCTCTGGCTCGGCACCTGACTTTGCCAGAGGTTGCAATGCTAAGGCTACATCCTGGAACTTTCCCCAAAGAATTAATTTGTCAAGTTTAGGCAAGAGCCACAGCCTACTCCTGCAGCAAGCTAGAGGGGAGAGCACAGTGGAGACCCAGCAGCAAGAGACCAGACCTGTGCCAGATGGCACAGCAATAAACCTCAGGCAATTAAAAAGCAGCTAGCTGGCCACGACAGTCTCCCTCAGCTTCCACCTAACACTCTGGTAAAGCATTTCCTTTGACTAGTGCCTACGTCACCCAAAGCAGCAAGCTAGAATTTTCCTCAACAAGCGTCATCAACATTATTAGAGAGAGCAAAATCAGTGGTCAGTAAAATCAAACCTCTCTTTTAATTCCCCTTTTCTGTAGCCCTCTAGAGATTCAGGGAAATCCCTAGGAAACCATGGTAACTGTTCAGATTTTCCCCGTTAGCATTATAGCAACATCAAGCTTACATGCCTATTCCGGCACCAGAAGAGTGGCTGTAGACAAAATAGGGTCAGCTGTTTAGCTGGCAGCAAAGTAGTCCTAATTACAAGTTAAAAATAGAAAGACCGAAGACTACTAACTTATTCTGTTGGTAAGGCCAGAAAACACATGGAAGGCAGAACTTAAAACTACCGTAGGCTAATCCTAAAACCTTGGTCATCTTACACTGTGATGTTCTGGAATGGGGGAAGGGGGTCTGAAAGGGGCAAAGTGATTTATGTGACAAACTGTTCAACAAACACCCTAAAAGACATAATCTGCACCCCATTACCTACCAGCCCATGTCACCAAGTTCCAGAGTAACACTAGGGTACAAGGCAAAGGCTGAGGTTGGGCCCCACCAATCAGCACCTTATACTGGGAAGGCAGCAGAGATTAGTAGCAAGAGCATAGAAGGCAGTCAGAAGATCTGGATTTTAAATTCAGTTCCGTTATACACTACTTACCAGCTATGGGACCCTGGCAAATCACATATTGCTGAGCTTCAGTTTCCTCAAATAATAAATAGGGATGAAAACATTGCCTGCTTTTCTATGAGTTGCAAGGATCAAATGAGATCGAGGGCACGGGCTTTGTTATTATACTCATTCACTTTCTCTAGCACCCAATACAATTATTCACTATACAAATGATTGATGATCCAAGGAAAGTGTAAAAGTGCTTTGTAAACTGAAAAGGACTCTGCAAACCTTTGATGCTATAATTATCATGGGTATTATATAAAGGCTGCAGGAGTTAACTACTGTTCTGGAATATCTGTAATCACATTGTATATTGCTCTCTGACCTTCCATGGAATTCAAGCTTTCCTTTCCATTTGCTCACCAAGGTTATTTCTCTGTCTTGACACCTCTTTGTACTCCGTTCTTAAGCCACACCAGGTGGGGTATCCCATCTTTACCTATGAGCCTGGCAGCAGAAGTGGCAGAGATTGGCTTTGCAGGTCTGACACCTCTTTTCCACTTCCCTGTCGCTGCAAAGGTCACACACCAGGCCCTGGCCTTCCCCACGCAGACTCTCCAGCATCACATCATTCATGGCCAGGTGGTCTATGGTTAAAGCCTTCACTCCACCCATGGGCAGGTCCACCTGAGCATCACATACCGGACAGAGGATGCCAATCTGCGGCTGCAGAGTGCGTGGCTTGAGTTCTTGGGTTACTGACCCCTCAGAGCTTGTGTCAGAGTCTCCCCCTCGGATGTCCACTACTGAGAAGGGTTCCAGCTGCTCCAGACAGGTGGTGCAAACTGTGTGCAAACAAGGCAAGAGCCTGGGGGCTTTGAAAAGCCCCATGCACAAAGGGCAGCGAGTCTTGCCTGAGTTTCCAGGTGTGGTCCCACTGGGAAGTTTGCCCACGAAGCCCAGCAGCGGCTTCCTCTTTTCCGCCATATTCCCTACGTTTGTGCTCAGTATCAGAAAAGGCCCTGGGCAGTTCTATAATGAAGTAGTATGTGATTAGGCCCACCCAAAGAGAAAGTTTCCAAAACTTGAACTGAGACCATGGGGACTCTCCCTTTGGCAAATCAAAGGGCAAAAAGGAAGAAAAGGATTCCTCAAAGGAACCACCCACAGATCTCAGCAAGGCCCCCTCCTTTGCAAGGCATCCCATACCAGACACGCCCACGCCCTCCTCTGTCTCCCCCAAGTCCTCCTCCCCGGAAGCGCTTCCAGATTTAGGTCTCCAGCTAGTCCTGCTGTCGACTCCAGAACCCCTGCACCTCCATCACCCTCCACTACCAGCCCCCTCCCACCGCCCGCCCCACTGATCCCGCGGCCGACACACGACAAGTGCCACCCCCGCCCCCGCGTGATGAGGTAGGGGGCGCCTCCCACTCCTTCCCTTCACTGGGCCCTCCGCAGAAGGCACGCGGCGGACGAGGGACCTGCGAGACCCCGCCGGCTCCTCGGTTGCCACCGCCTACCCACCCTTAGGTCCAAGGTGCCCGACGGCCCTGGCCCCTCCTCGCACCAATCCCAGCCCGGGGCTACTCAGGCGAGCCCAATCACGGTCCGAGAGGGGCGGCCCTCGCCGCTGCGGGCCCCGCCACCCTCCAGAGTGACACCATCTGCATCCAATAAGCTTTGGAAATTCCACATCTTTGCCTGTCCTCTCCGGGGAGGGGCGGGATCAAACTAAGGGCCTGAGGCGGGGCGGCCTGAGGGCTTGGGCCTCGGAGGAGAAAAAGAGTAAAGCTGCGAGTGAGCGGCATAGTATAGCCAGCGTCACCATTTCACGGCGACTGTCCCCCTCTCTACGGCTGTGGCGACCAGAGAGGCCAGAGTACCACTTAAAAAGCCGCGCTGATGTGCCACGGGGACGGCCTCCTTTGCGCTCTCGGATTGGTCCCACCAACCCAGCCTGCGCCCTCTCATTGGTGGGTGGCGCTGTCAGGTGGTGCCGAGCTCTGCCCAGGGCTTGCTGGGAGTTGAAGCAGGAGGAGTTTTCCTGGTTCCCGAGCTCTCGGACCCCGCGGTTGGCGTTTTTTCCTCGGCGCGGCTGAGAGCCTGCGAGTTCCTCTCTCTCTGGGCCTCCCAGCTTATTTTAGTTAAGGAGTCACCGAGACCTAGCGTGCTGGTTACCAGAGCTTCTAGAAGCGGCTTGCCGGCTCCTGGCATTTTCCGGGCCAGACTGGTTATGAGGACGCGGCAGGGAGACCGTTGAACCCAGGTCTAGCGTTGCCTTCGTTCGGCCAGCGCCCGGGAGCTCGACTCCAGATTCCCTGGGGCTGGAGAAGCCGTTGTTTCGTTCGTCGGGGCCAGAGGTGCAGATGACTAAGGAGTTGTTTGTCATCCAGAATTCTACAGTTTTGTGTAAGAGAAGCAGGGCAAGTTTGTCCGCTGTTTTTATCAATCAGGGGCAGCCCGTGACCGGTCACAATGGGATAGTGGAAGATATCAAAGAGGGATAAGTCCTTTGTGGGCTCACAAACTAATGGGAAGATGAACACATCAGGCACTCTTTCCTTCACAGTTTCTTTGTCTTCTTATAGTGTCCTTACGAGAAGTCTCCTGATTTGGCCTTATGGGGGATTTGCTACACCTGGGATCTAGGATCTGTATCTCTAGAATTACAGAAATGGTTACACTCTGGCTCCTTACCTTCCACTTGTTCTCCTTATCTTAAGCCCGTGTAGGATGTCTGATTATCTGTCTCACTGCTTGCTTTGTTAATGACTTTCCCTGGTTGATTTGGACCCAATGGGCAACTGTCTCATTGATGTCTTCATTAGCCATTTCGTGCTGTAGGCACAGAGCCTGGAGCCTAAGCTTTACGAAATATGGAATCTGAAACGAACAAAAACTTGACTCTGAAATATGAAAAGAAACTATAAAATAAAAATTGAAATGTTTGGCCATATCCAAAATATAACATGTCAGTGAGTCAAATGCCACTTTTATATGTAAATTACATGTAATTTCCAAAAGTAAGCATGCCTACAAAGGTCTTAAAATAGTCCTTACCTGGGGCTTCCCTGGTGGCGCAGTGGTTGAGAATCTGCCTGCCAATGCAGGGGACACGGGTTCGAGCCCTGGTCTGGGAAGATCCCACATGCCGCGGAGCAACTGGGCCCCTGAGCCACAATTACTGAGCCTGCGCGTCTGGAGCCTGTGCTCCACAACAAGAGAGGCCGCGACAGTGAGAGGCCCGCGCACTGCGATGAAGAGTGGCCCCCACTCGCCACAACTGGAGAAAGCACTCACACAGAAACGAAGACCCAATGCAGCCATAAATTAATTAATTAATTAATTAATTAATTAATTAAAAAAAATAGTCCTTACCTAGATTTCTTCAGCTTCTTGCCCTTCTCCATACCTACTGGCTCGGAATCTGCTTTCTCCTCTCCAGTATGCTGGGTTGAGTCACAAAAACTCTGCAGACTTGGGTTTGCTATATATTCTTGCTCTGAACTTCACCTCAACCCTCCCTGATGCCCGGTCATGCTTTGCTTCATCTCTTATTCATGCTCTATCATATTTCCTATGGTAGATGTTCCAAGCTTCTCTTGTTTAAGAAGTGCTTTATAATTTACATGTTTATTATCTTACTTAATCTTTTAACAACTCTCTGAGAAAAGTCTCAAGTTTGGTGGCCAGCCCAAGGTAACACATCTGAGACTTGAACTCTGTCTTATGACGCCATGTTTAAGATTCTAGCCCAACCACCTCTCTGCCCTTTCCTTTTCCAGCTTCTTAAGCATTGAATCCTTCATATACTCAGCAGGTAACTGCCTTTAATTAAGAAAAGCAACTCCCTCACTTTTTACTAAAAATATCTATGATTCATCACACCTCCTTTCAGACCTGTCCTGACTGCTTTTCTTCTATTCCAAGTTTAACCCCACAGGACTTTTGCTCTTGATTCCAACCTTGCCTGCCTTCTCAAAACCTTGCTATTCCTACATTTTCAGTCAATCCTTTACTAGCATGTTCTTCTACCAAATCCTTCCTTGACCAGGCTGCCTGTCAACTTACTGACCTTTGTGACTCACCACTACATTTCAGAAGAGTAATCTCACTTTCTGCTTTCATCATGGTCTTCTCATTATCACCATCGCCACCCATTTTTTTCCTCCCCCAAATAAACTAACTCCTGTTTCCTGTTGAGATTTCTCTTGTTGATCACAAGTGACCATGTCACTGGCCTTTTCTCACTTAGTCTCTTTAGTATTCACCACTGTTATGTACTTCTTCATCCTTAAAACTTGCTTTCCCCCTTTCCTTCTGAAATACCCTCCTGGCCTTCTGGTCTCCTGGACTACTTCTCACGTTCTCCTTCCTCACTAGTTCCCCTTCCTCCACTTTACCTTTTCTTCTTATGCAGATGATCCTCAGATTCACACTTTCAGTACTGACCTCTCTCCTGAGCTTTGGTCACAGCCATCTGTTATAAACCTGTGCTCAAATGTGGCCCCATCACCTTAAGCCCTGCATATCTTAAACTTCATTGAGCTTCTTTATTCACCAAGCTGCTCTTCGAATTTTCCTATTTTATTCTCTCAAGGATATCATCCTTCTCCCTTCTCTCCAGCTTGAAACCTTATAGTGCTCTTGGCCTCCTTTCTCTTTTTCCATATCCAGGCAGATACCAGTTTTTTTCCATCCCCACTGCCAATACCTTACTGCGTAGAATTTTCTGATGATAAGGACATTATCACCCTTAATTCAAGTATTAGACTAGCCTCTGAATTATTCCTGCCCTCCATTTTTTCTCAGTTGAATTTATACAGTTTTTCCAAATTAATTGTAAAAATATGATACAAATCAGTCTTCATTCTAAAAGCTTCAGTAGCTCCCAATCCCCATAGGATAAAATCTGGATTCCTTAATAGATCCATAAAACTTGCCTTTTAGTTTACCTAAACATTGCCAAGAACACTTCTTGGCCTTATCCAATTTTGTCTTCAGAATTCTTCCACCTTTATTATTTAAATGTACCTTCTCTTTTTCTTTTTTTTTAAATTAATTTTTATTGGAGTATAGTTGCTTTACAATGTTGTGTTAGTTTCTACTGTACAGCAAAGTGAATCAGCTATACGTATACGTATATCCCCTCTTTTTCGGCTTTCCCATTTAGGTCACCACAGAGCATCGAGTAAAGTTCCCTGTGCTATACAGTAGGTTCTCATTAGTTATCTATTTTATACATAGTATCATTAGTGTATATATGTCAATCCCAATCTCCCAATTCCTCCCACTTCTTTTTTTAATTGACTTTTTCTTTTTTTTTTTTTTTTTTTATTGACGTATAGTTGTTTTACAACGTTGTGTTAAATTCTGCTGTAGAGCAAAGTGATTCAGTTATACATGTATATACATTCTTTTCCATTATGGTTTATCACAGGATATTGAATATAGTTCCCTGTGTTATACAGTAGGAACTGGTTGTTTATCCATTCTATATATAATAGCTTACATCTGCTAACTTCAACCTCCCACTCCATCCCTCCCCATCCCTCCCCAACCTATCCTCCCTCTTGGCAACCACAAGTCTGTTCTTTATGTCTGTGAGTCTGTTTGTGTTTCGTAGATAGGTTCATTTGTGTCATATTTTAGATTCCACATATAAGTGATATCATATGGTATTTGTCTTTCTCTGTCTGACTTACTTCACTTAGTATGATAATCTCTAGTTCCATCCATGTTGCTGCAAATGGCATTATTTCGTTCTTTTTTATGGCTGAGTAGTATTCCATTGCATTATATATATGTACTGCATCTTCTTTATCCATTCATCTGTCAGTGGACATTTAGGTTGTTTCCATGTCTTGGTTATTGTGAATAGTGCTGCTGTGAACATAGGGGTGCATGTATCTTTTTGCATTATAGTTTTGTCTGGATATATGCCCAGGAGTAGGATTACTGGATCATATGGTAATTCTATTTTTAGTTTTTTGAGGAACTTTCATTCTGTTTTTCCATAGTGGCTGCACCAACTTACATTTCCACCAACAGTATAAGAGCATTCTCTTTTCTCCACACCCTCTTCAGCATTTTTTATTTGTAGACTTTTTAACGATGGCTATTCTGACCAGTGTGAGGTGGTACCTCATTGTAGTTTTGATTTGCATTTATCTAATAATTAGCAGTGTTGAATATCTTTTCATGTGCCTATTGGCCATTTTCTTCTTTGGAGAAATGTTTATTTAGGTCTTCTGCCCATCTTTTGATTGGGTTGTTTGTTTTTTGTTGTTGTTGATTTGTATGAGCTGTTTGTATACTTTGGAAATTACAGAGAGTTGGAAATCTCTTGTCTGTTGCATCATTTGCAAATATTTTCTCCCATTCCGTAGGTTGTCTTTTCATTTTGTTGATGGTTTCCTTTGCTGTGCAAAAACTTGTAAGTTTGATTAGGTCCCATTTGTTTATTTTTGTTTTTATATCTGTTGCCTTGGGAGACTGATCTAAGAAAACGTTGGTATGATTTATGTCAGAGAATGTTTTGCCTATGATCTCTTCTAGGAGTTTTAAGGTGTCATGTCTTATGTTTAAGTCTTTAAGCCATTTTGAGTTTATTTTGTATATGGTGTGAGGGTATGTTCTAACTTCATTGATTTTCATGTGTCTGTCCAACTTTCCCAACACCACTTGCTGAAGAGACTTTTTCCCATTGTGTATTCTTGCCTCCTTTGTTGAAGATTAATTGACTGTAGGTGTGTGGGTTTATTTCTGAGCTCTCTATTCTGTTCCATTGATCCATATGTCTGTTTTTGTGCCAGTACCATGCTGGGGTTTTTTTTTTTTAACCATGCTGTTTTGATTATTGTAGCTTTGTAGTATGGTCTGAAGTCTGGGAGGGTTATGCCTCCAGCTTTGTTCTTTTTCCCTAGGATTGCTCTGGCAATTCTGGGTCTTTTATGGTTCCATATAAATTTTAGGATTATTTGTTCTAGTTCTGTGAAAAATGTCATGGGTAATTTGATAGGGATTGCATTATATCTGTAGATTGCTTTGGCTAGTATGGCCGTTTTAACAATATTAATTCTTCCCATCCAAGAGCATGGGATATCTTCCCATTTCTTTGAATCATTTTCAGTATCCTGTATTAATGTTTTATGGTTCTCAGCATATAAGTCTTTCACTTCCTTGGTCAGGTTTATTCCTAAGTATTTAATTTTTTTTTTTGGTGCCATTTTAAAAGATATTGTTTTTTTTACATTCCCTTTCTGATATTTCATTGTTAGTGTAAAGAAATGCAACCAATTTCTGAAACATACCCTTCCTTCTATGTTACGCTGCTTCACACTACTTCCGTGAAACTTTCCCTGTTATTTCAGAGCTCCAGATTTGACTCCAATAGCTCTTCTGCCTCTACTTTTCACTTTTCAGTTTGTGCTACGTTCTGGTATTAAACGGTTTTATTTATTATGCATGTATTGATATATGTATATATGTATACATATATGTACACATACACACATACATTCTTTGTCTATTGAGATGAAAAACCCTTGGCAACCAATCCTGTGCCTACACAGTAGACATCTAAAAAAGACTTATTAGTGATGAGGCAAATAAATGATCTCAAAGTAGAACAAATGGGATGACCTGCAACCAAGAGTTTTGTGGATAATGCAGACCATAAGTGATATGGGGTGAGATTAAGGGAGAGGATTGTTTAAGGATTCTACTTTCCCAGAATTAGTTAGTGTTTTGTTCCATGCTCACATACTGCTTCATCTTTCTGGGGACCCCAGGCAGAAAATAGTTACAGGGAAGTGCAGAGTTATGGGATCAGAGGAACAGGACTGATGTAAGTGACCAGGTCCATTAAGGTGTCTAAGGAGTTTCAGCCCACTCCTGTAGCCCAAGACAGGGAATGTACCAAAGACAAGAAGACTAGGAAGGGAAGATGACCCATCAGGAAACCAGGCAGGTCTGGATTAGACAGTATGCCTAATCATCACCACCAGCCATGGAGTGAATGTATAGAAAGTGAACCAGAGAGCCATGTCAGACTTACCTTTCAACATTATAGCTGTTTCTGTCACTCACCATCCATCCTCCTGCCTTATTTCAGAGCAAGGACAGTCCTTTCTCCTAAGATCTGTGCTCTGAAGCCCAGTCTCAACTGCCTCCTCTCCCTCTCTCTTCATACTTTTTTTTTTTTAATTAAATTTAATTTTCTAGCTTCATTGAGATATATTTGACATATAATATTGTATAAGTTTAAGGTGTACAACTTGTTGATTTGATACATTTATGTATTACAAAATGATTACCAACATAGCTTAGCTAACACCTGCATCATAACACATAATTACCATTTCTTTTTTGTGGTGAGAACATTTGAGATCCACTCTCTTAGCAACTTTCAAGTATACAACACACTACTGTTAACTGTAGTCACCATGCTGTACATTAGATCCCCAGAACTTATTCCTCTTATAACTGGAAGTTTGTACATTTGATCACCATCTCCTATTTTCCCCTGCCACCTACCCCTAGTAACTACCATTCTAGTCTGTTTCTATGAGTTTGGCTTTTTCAGATTCCACATGTAAGTGACATCATACTTCCTGGTGGAGTTTTCTTTCAGCTCATACCCATGCTTCACTCTGTTCTTCTACCCTACAACCTGTCTTGAGCTCCTGATTTTGCTCTGCCTCTTAAAAAGAATAGTCTACACTTGTTTCTCTAATTCTTCTCCTCACATTTTACTCCTAAACAGAGTACAGTCTGGCTTTTCCTCTCACCATTCCCTGAAATTGCTGTTGCCAAAGTCTCTGATAACTTCCCACTTGCTGTATCCAGTGGATACTTTTCAGTTATTATCTATAGAATTTGCTATAGCTTTTGACATTGACAGTTTCTTCTGGAAACTTTCCCCTGTTTGGTTGCTATAACACTCTTCTTGATCTTCTCTCCTCTTCCTGCCCCTCTAATCATTCCTTTTCTTTCTCTCTGGGGTGTACTACTTCCTCTATATGGCTTTTAAATGTTGTTATTTCCCAGGGCCCTTTAGCCCCCCTCCACCCTTTAAAAAAAACAAACAAACAACTTTTCATCCTCCCTTGGTTGTTGTGGGATTTGGAGGTGAAAGCACCACCCCACTGCAGGGAGCAGCTCCCTCCCTGCTCTTCCTGCTTTACTTCAAATTCTTATCATACTTTGTTTGGATTACGAATTAGTGTCCCTATTTCCAATCCATTCGCTATAATCCTGTTAGAGAGCTTTCTGAAACTACATTTTGATCATGATCTTCAGTGGCTATTCAGTACCTTCATTTATTCATCAAATATCATTTAAGCACCTGGAATATGTTTTCCCCAAATGTCTTCGTGGCTTGCTCTCCACTAGAATAATCAGTTCTGTGAAGGGAGGGACTTTTGACTCTGTGCCAGGATTTATCATTGTGTAGAACAAGCAAAAATCCCTGCTCTCATGCAGATTATCTTCTAGTAGGGGCTTGACTCTACCTCTGCCAGCCTAGCCAAGTTCATTTCTTGCACTGCCCCACCCTGACCCCAGCATGCACCCTGAGCTTCTGCCTCTTTTATGATTGTACAAGCTACTTGCTCTGCTTAGGACACCCTGATCATTCTCCTTGCCTAGTTAATTCCTACCCATTGGTCAAAGCTCAGTTTTCAGACATCAACTTCTCTAGGAATCCTTCATTGATCAAGTCTTTATTACGTGCTGCTCTATGTGCTACCCGTGGTACTCTGTGATGACCTCTAATAAGTCTTTAACATTCTGCATTTCAATTTTATACTTGCTTGTCTGTTTCTGTCCTCTGCCCTCACTACACCCCACCCCTCCCACACTAAGAGCAAGGAACTGTTTTATTTCTGCATTCCCAACATTGGGCACATGTCTCAAACATAGTATGGTTTAATAAATGTTCCATATGTGAATAAATGGCCTAGATTCATGTTTAATTTCTAAGAAACTGATCATAATGATAGGATAGATGACTGGAGAAATTTATTGTTTATTTCAGTAGGTCATTTTTGCTTTCTGATTTTTTTTTTTCCAAAAGCCTGAGTCTTTAGTGCCATCTAGTGGAAGTAGCTGCAATAAAGAGCTATGCTACTGGTAAAGCTTGGACAGTGTACGCTGTTCTATCTTGTTTATTTTGAACAGAGACAGAGAAGGTAGAACTTGGTCGCATTGCATTATTGGCGCTTTGATTTACATCTAGAAATTCACTGTACCCTGAGATGATTCTAATTGTGAGATCTAGCAAGTATAAATACTCCCTTATAATGGATATTTTCTGATAAATGGGAAACTCCTCAACTTTGAGGTGTATGATGCAATGGCTAGAATGATCTGAGCTTTGAGGCTCTCCTTGTGTAACTGTTTTTAGGTCAGACTGGAAGTAAACAAGAACTAAGTTCCATTATTACTTAACTACCTACCTTTTCAGAAAAAAAAATTTTCACTGTCTTATCCAAGATCTTCTGGCTCTTCTCACTTGACTCCTAATCATCTGACCAAATTCTCTGCCATGACCCCAGACATTCTATAGTTGTTGTAGTCAGGAAGCTGCACCCAATCTTAATTGATTTGGTATAAATATTAACTATTCTTAGACTATTTATACATTATTGTACACTCTATTCATATCTTTGTGTAAATTCCTTTGCTATATTTATCATGTAATAAAACTCATTAACCTTTTAAAAAGCATCTGATACATTATATTAAACAAATTAATGTGGATAAATGCTTTGTGATCATATCTCATATAAATTTATCTTCTATATAAAATATACATGATTAAATTAAATCAGTAATAATATAAAGAAAATGGCACATTTGGAGATTGGTGATGATTCTCGTGATTCAAATTAGAGCAGCAGTTGTGCAGTGCTCAGTCTGTTATATTAGAGAATGGATCATAAAAGTCATGCTTTGCACTCTTTATAATGTTGCATTATAATTTAACATATGCTATTTTTTTTCCTCTTAGGATTCTTTTGTGATTTATATTTAATGAACATGTCAACTTCCAAGATAAATCATGAAAATTTTGATTTGGAAGAGACCCTTTGTTTGGAATACGTTTGCCCTAGATATCTTCATGGCTTATTCTCTACCAAAATGGTAAGTCTTTGAGGGCAAGGACTATTGTCTATTAAATTCTATGTCTATCCACAGTATCTAGATGCATGCCTGTCCCATAGTTGGAGCCCAATAATTATTTATTGAATGGATGTATGAGAAAATTGAGGCATGGCTAGGTAAAGACATTGGCTTAAGGTCACACAAGAAGTTAGTGGTAGAACTGGGCAAGAATCCATGTTTTCTGACTCCTACTCTATTGAGTGATTCAATACAACACCTCGTCTCTAATCGGTGCTGCTTTTAAACCAGGCCCCTGGGTCCCCTGCCTTGGGTCCTTTGCTTTGAAAGGACCCCCTGTGGCCCTTCTCCAGTTACATCCCTTCCCAGGGGCCAAGATATTCTAAGAGTACATCTCCCCACTACTCTCCACCCCACCCCACCCCCCATTGACACACACACATTCCAGAGGATACTCTAGCTACCAGGGATTCTTGAAATTCCCTGACAGATAGCTGGAAGCCTACTTCCAGGGCCTGTGCTGGCTCTTCTTTGGTTATAGACAGGATAAGTGTGCCTACACCTAGGCCTCAGGAGTGGTAACGGCCAGCTGTTGTGGGTGGTGGAGCTTGATCAAGTTTGTTGGGATAGGCACACAAATGTGTGTGAGGCCCCTCTGTCGGGTGGAAGAAGAAGAACAGATCATGGGCTGTTTGCGCCTGTTTCTCCTCTTGCTCATGGTCCCTCAAATGTTAGGGGCAGACCTACATCCATAATAAATCTGGTTCTCCCCACATATTAAATGTCATTTAAACCGGCACTAAGTGAATACCTGTATTGTGCCAGACACTGCACTAGGCATTTTCAAATGTATTTGAAATGTATTTGAAATTCAAATGTATTTTATCATTTATGTGTTACCCTTAGGAAGACTCAGAAGTGACTTGCCTAAGGACCCACAGCTGACTAGGTGCAGAGCTAAATGCATAGCAGTATCTTCAGGAAGAGTTAAATGCTCTATACTTAACAAGACACACACATGCATGTATATATAATGTAATTATATACATAATTATATATTTTACATATAAATTATATAAAAATGTATATATAGCATATATATGCACGTGTATGTACATGTCTGGGGGTGTGTGTGTGTTACATATATACGTTGTGTGTATATAGATTTTTTTTTCATTGATAAAATAATGTTTGATAAAAACACGTGAACAATTTAAGAAAGTGTAAGTAAATAGTAAATCTCCCCTGCCACACCTTGAGTCAGAGACAACCAATTAACTTTTCTGTTGTTGTTGTTGTTAAAGATACTCATATATTTTAAAACTTAACCACCAACAATTTTTGAACTTTTTTTATTTGGGCGTCTTTAGATATAAGCTGTGTACAAGAGGAGAGAAAAGTATAACACAGCCCCAAGTACCCATCATTCAGCTTCACCAGTTAATGGCATTCTGTCATTCTTATATATTTCTCCAACTTTTATTATCATTTTTCTTTGTTGGCGTATTTTAAATCAAATCCCAGGTAATCATGTCATTTTATTAAATTATATTAAGATACTTATTTGAAAAGGTTTAGATATAAAGATGGAAAAATTTTGACTTTTCATGTAGACTTTTTAGTTTTAAAAATGCCACATAGGGCTTCCCTGGTGGCACAGTGGTTAAGAATCCGCCTGCCAATGCAGGGGACACGGGTTCGAGCCCTGGTCCAGGAAGATTACACGTGCCGCGGAGCAACTAAGCCCGTGCGCCACAACTACTGAGCCTGTGCTCTAGAGCCCGCAAGCCACAGCTACTGAGCCCACGTGCCACAACTACTGAAGCCCTCACGCCTAGAGCCCGTGCTCCACAACAAGAGAAGCCACCGCAATGAGAAGCCTGCGCACCGCAACAAAGAGCAGCCCCTGCTCGCCACAACTAGAGAAAAGCCCACATACAGCAACAAAGACCCAACACAGCCAAAAATAAAATAAATAAATTTATTTAAAATAAAAAATAAAAATAAAATGAAAATGAAAATGCCATATACAGTTAAATACCAGTTTTATATATTTATTTTTAAATTTCTTCCTTTATTTGAAAGCGGACTCAGATGGGAGTTAGACATTTAATAATGATTTTTGTAACTATAAATAAAGCTTACATGATATGTGTGCATTTTGCTTTATGTCATGCTCTTTTCTTTGCAGGATTCTGTGGGACTGCCCTTTTATTTTGTTATAATTGGTCCACTTTCTGGTTTTTTCCTTTCCCTTCATTTGGAAGAGCTGTTAGAAATGGTAAGCAAATAAATGCTTTTTTTCCTCATTCCTGTGAGTGATAGAACTTGAAAGTGATGAATATGAAAAGGCAGACTGATTTAACATAGTGCCTTTTCTAATTCAAATGACAGCTAACTTTTCTGAGCTAAAGTGCACCCACATCTTGGCAATAGCATTTAGAGCATGAGTAGATTATAATGTTTCATGGCATACAGAGAGGTCTGTACATTAGTTCCAGGAATGTTGCTAGGAAATATAAATAAATAATGTTTCTAGTTGCAAGGAAATGTAAATAATCCCCACCAACTGAGGCAAAGCCTAGTTATTTATTTCCATAATGACAAAAACTACTTTTATTTTAAGTACCTATTTTCTAGATAGCATTTAAATCTGCTGTGCATTTTAATAAATTCTTCATTTTCTTGCACAGTGTACAGGACTTGAAAGCTTTTTCTCCTGTTATTAATGAGGAGTACACCTAATATTAATGAGGTATTTTCAGGAAACTCTGGTGTGATAAATTCCTTCTGTTCTTCAGTGTTCCATGCCTCTCTTTTAGACAGAGTCCCATAAAAAATAATCTTTGGAGTGATACTGTCTGGAGGGCTGGACTGGGGAGGGGACTCTCTGGCAAGATGCTCCTGAATATCTATGTGAGAGGAGCTGAGAGCCAGCAGTCTGGGTGGAAAGAAGATTCAAAGGGTTGTTTGGAAGCTGCAGTTGCAGAGCAAAACACTTTTTCCTTGTATATGTATCCAGTGTGGCTTGGTGCTGCCACTGCTTTAGACTTACGCTATCCAGTATGGGAGCCACTAGCTATAAGTGGCTTTTGAGCACTTGAAATGTTGTTAATATAAATTAGAAATGGTGTAAGTGTAAAGTACGTGCTGGTTTTCAAAGATTTATTATGAAAAAAATGTAAACTATCTCATTTAATAATATTTTATCTTGATTGCACATTAAAATGTTATATAATATATATTTTAAATATAGACTATTTTTTAGAGTAGTTTTAGATTCACAGCAAAATTGAGCAAAAAATGTGGAGAGTTCTGTATGTCCCCCCCACCGCCAGCCTCCCTCACCATCAACACCCTGCACTAGGGAGTTACACTTGTTATAACTGATTAGTCATAATTGATACAAATTATCACCCAAAGTCCATATTTACATTAGGGTTTACTCTTGGTGTTGTACATTCTATAGGTTTTGACAAATGTATAATGACATGTATCCACTATTACAGTATCATACAGAATAGTTTCACTGTGCCCTACTTGTTTATCTCTTCTCCCCAAACCGCTAACAACCCCTGATCTTTTTGTCTATAGTCTTGCCCTTTCCAGAAAGTCATACAGTGAGTAGCCTTTTCAGATTGGCTTTTTTCACTTAATAATATTCATTTAAGATTCTTCCATGTCTTCATGGCTTGATAGCTCGTTTCTTTTTAGCGCCGAATAACATTCCAATGTATGAAGGTACTACAGTTCATTTATCTAAAAGTGATAATATTTTAATTAAAATCTATTAAATAAAATCTATTATTAAATTTATTTTCACTTGTTTCTTTTTTACTTTTTAAATGTGGCTTCTAAAATAAAATTACATAGACTGCTGACATTAAATTTCTACTGAACAGCACTGCTCTAGACTGTGGTAAAACAGTGTTACTGGTAGAGTTTTTCTTCAATACAACATTCTCATTCAAACACCTGTCTAAGTTTCTCTGCCTCCTACGAAGAGCATTCTCCTTCTCCAGCACTTGCCTTGATTAGGTCCCTCTGTTGTCCCCAAACTACTTGGGATTGCAATGCTCCTCCCCTAACCCCTCCCAACAGGGACTTATGTTATTTAATTCATTTTGTCAGGACCATATGATAATTGACTTTTTAGGTCTTTTACCACCATACTAGGTTCTCTGGAGCATATAAATACGGGGTCTATGGCCAAGTGGCTTACAATAAAAAAACATTTTCTTAGAAGAACTGAAATAAAACATTAGGAGTTAACAACTTTTTTGTTAGAAATCTTAGAGTTTATCTTCATTTATATAAGTGATTCATATAATAATATTGTTTCTAAAAACTAATTGAAATAGGAGTTTATAATCTGATTTATTCCTCTTTTGTGTTCTCAGTGGTAGTGACATTGCCTGTAAGTGGGCAGTTTTTTCATTCTTGGGGTATAAAAAAATCTTACTCTTTAATGTATAAAGAGAGAGAGAGAGAGAGAGAGAGAGGGGGGGGGACCAGATATATAGTATATCTGTATATTAAAATTTCCTGAGGGAGGCAATTAGAAAATAAATGTCTGAAAATGTTCCTTAGGGGGTTGGTCACGAAAAACAGTTTGAGACACACTGGTTTACTGGACTAGGTATTCTTAGAGTATGCATACTCTAGAGTATGCATAAGAATGTTTTTATAACCAGTTAATCTCCAAAGTTTCCAAAGAGTGGAGAGGAGGAAAAAATAGAGGAAAGATAATTGAAAGATGTACATTTATAGGTTGGGGGAAAAGGAGCATCTCAAGAATGTTAGAATTCTCTACCACTAACTGATTATTAACATTTTGCCAAATTAATTAGTTCATTCATTCATTCTCTCTTCCCCCACCCCAACCCATATCATCTAGGTGAACAGAATATAGACACTCATTGCACTATTTTCTCAAGTGTTTTCTAGGTGTGAACATTTTTGAAATAAAAGTTGGGGTTAAATGCTATCATCTCCACATCCTATCTCTATCACTCCTGTACCCTAATTCTACATTGGGGCCCTATTGAACCACAGTTTCTTGGTAACATGTTTTCTTTCACCTTTGGTCTTTTGCATGCATTGCTCCCTCTGCCTGGAGATATCATCTGGCCTCCCCATCTTCCTTCACACACAGCCTTTCCCTGGATAACTCCCAGAAGTCTTCTAAGGTTTAACTTCCTCCAGGAAGCCCTCCCTGACTACTCAAAACCACTCAAGCCTAGGTTAAGAGTCCTGCATTTATTCCCTTTGTTGTGATTGTCCTTATTATTGCCCTTGCCATGTAGTATTATACCTGTGCATTAAACTTAATCTGTCTTCATTGCACTGTGAGTTCCTTAAAGGCAAGAATTATGACTTATTTTATTCATCTTTTTGTCCTCTGTGGTTATTACGGGGCCTCACACAATATTTATTAAATAAAGCAACAATTAATTTTTCTATGAGGTGCATACTTGTTTTATATAATTCCATTTAAAAGGAAAAAAAAACCAAGAAATAAAGTCTTGATGTTTCATTTATCTTATAAAGCTTTACTGCTGATAACAGTATAATTTCAGGTTAGATTTTTATAAGTATTAAATATAGCTCCCAGAGCCCCATTATTACCCCTGTAAAACTCTTGGTGAAATGTCCCTGACAATCCCAGGAGAAATTGGTTTGTTATTTCTCTCAGCTTCAACAGAACTGTCTTTCTGCTTCTGTATTATAACATTCCGGGGGTGGGGTGGGGTGGGGAGATACCAAGATAGGAAGTTTGGAGTTTGGTGAGAGACTTATGAGTGATACTAAGCATTTTTCCTTACATTTGTATCATTTTTTATAGTTTACAGTGCACTTATTCCTCACAAAAGCCCTGTGAAGTAGACATTATTAACTCCTTTTTAAGGATGCTGCTAATAAAAGCCAGAATGTGTTATGAAGGTAAGAGAGTCTCTTTTTTTATTTTCTAGACTTTAGGCATTTCCCCCAAATCTGGGGTCCACTAATTTTAAATCTACAGCACCTTACCAAATTCTGCCAACTTCTCTTTTGTATAATATTGTGTAGGTACAACCCAAGCTGCAACTTCACTCTTCAGCAGCAGGAACTACTCTCTAACGAATGATGTACTCCAGATTGAAAATTCCTCAAGTGAAATGCTTGAGATTAAGTAAGGTCAGTTGTTTTTCTAACTTATCAAATCTTTTGGTATATAATTCTATATATTTACCCAGGATGAAGGCTATGATTGCAGCTGTGTGTGCAGCGGACAGAGACTGGAAAGGGCATGCACAGACACAGTGATCATTATTAGGGTGGTGGATTTAGGAGTAATTTTTTCTCTATAAGTTAAAAATTGTATATAATTTTTAGAGTAGGTACATACCCAAGTTTTTTTGCACATTAATTAAGGGAAGCTAATAGCCACCCATTTTGAGTCTTATTAGATTCTTAGCTAATTTAACTCACTCGTTGAGCAGCCATTTTCCCTCTGTCTTTCCATCTCCCATCAAGAAATCTCCCTCCCTCTCCTCTCAATAACACGCGTAGTACTCTGCCAGAATCATTGGATCAAACCACAGCATCATGCCACATTGACCAGGAAAGACTTGTTCCTCTATTTCTTATTCTTAACTCTGTCGTTCCTCTGTTGTGAATTAGGCCTAATGAATTCTTGCTTTTCTCCTCCTGAAGCAAATTACTTTGTTCAGAAGAAGTCAGTCTTAAATTCTACCATGCCTCAAGGGGGTGGTTCTTGGATCAAAAATCAAAAATTAAAATGAAACTGGAGGCAAGAGGATTCGTTTAGAGGCTGGGCAATTGTTCACTTAAGAGAAGGTGCTGAATTAGGCAGGAACAATAAGGATGAAGAGGAGTAGATGGATTATAGAGGCATTTTGGGAGTGTAATTGACAAGAATTGATGACCAATTAATAAGGATGTGTTAGGGATCAAAGATGACTCTGAGACTTCTAGCTTGGATGACTTAAGTAGATACTGCAACTCACAAAAATGAGTTTGTTTTGGATATGTTTAGAATGAAATAACTTCAGATGGAGGTACTCAGTCAAGAGTTGGGAACATGTCTGTATCAAGAGAAGGTGATGAAAACTGGAGATAAAAATTTGAGAATTATCAGATTTTTTTTGTAACTACCAAAAATATAGGTGATCTTTCAGTTAAAATGACCCTCTTCCTTTGGTGTAAATTACATCTGCTCCATAATATATGTTTGAGACATCTTTACTATTTTCATACTGTTAATGATAGGATTCTGGACCATCGTTTGCCCAGAGAGCAATTGCGTATCCGAAGCAGAGAGGAAAGTCAAAGGGAAGGAATTGATCATTTAGTGAACTCAGAAGCTATCTATGTTCTGGGAATAAGAGACTGTGGGTGGTCTTCAAATGACAAGAGAACTTAGAGATCCGCTTTCATGGCCCTTTCTGGCAGTCTAACTCCAGAGGGGTTTTTTTTTGTTTTTGTTTTTAAATCACAGCTTGGGTCCTAATACAAATCTGAGCAGAGTCCTGTAGGCCTCTTCTTTCCACACCTGGCAGGGAGCTGGCTCAGTGTGGCCACACCGTGTGAAAGCTCTTAAACAAAGTTGGTCACTCTTTGTGCTGCCATTTCAACTGACCAGTAGTCCAATGACATTTATACATACTGAGGATTGCCTGACCCTCCCTACAATGGCTGATAGATAGGCAATGTGATTATTCTTTTTCCTTGACTGAGCAGGCTGTACCTCTGGAGGGCCCTGGAAGCCCTTGACGGGAGAATGACCTAGTACAAGCTTCTGAGCTTTGGAGGATACCCTTTCTAACAAGGCCATTTCCTCAGGGGTCTTCCATAGCATCATAGTTGCCTGCTCTTTCTTTTCCTACAAATATATAGAGCATTAGTGTGCAGAAGGGTCACTCTGTACTGTAATGGGAGTTGGGTGACTACTCTCTACTTGAACACTTGGCCCTGATGAGTCCAGTGCAGCTATGCCCAGCCTAAGCATTCCACTCTAACAACAGCTCAGAGGATTGCTCTGCTCCTTCAAATCTGCTTGGAAGTTTTTTCCCCAAATAAGCCCTCTTTTTTTTTTAATTCAAAAAATTAAAAAAAAATTTTAATACAATTTTTAAAGGTTACTTTGCATTTACAGTTATTGCAAAATATTGGCTACATTCCTCATGTACAATACATCCTTGAGCTTATCTTATACCCAGTTGTTTGTACCTCCCACTTCCCCACCCCTATATTGCCCCTCCCCCCTCCCCACTGGTACCCACTAGTTTGTTCTCTATATCTGTAAGTCTGCTTCTTTTTTTGATATATTCACTAGTTTGCTGTATTTTTTAGATTCCATATATAAGTGATAGTATTTGCCTTTCTCCAACTTATTTCACTTAGCATAATGTCCTCTAAGTCCATCCATGTTGCTGCAAATGGCAAAATTTTATTCTTTTTTATGACTGAGTAGCATTCTGTTGTATATATATACATCACATCTTCTTTATCCAGTCATCCACTGATGGACACTTAGGTTACTTCCATATCTTGGCAATTATAAATAATGCTGCTGTGAACATTGGGTTGCATGTATCTTTTCAAATTAGTGTTTTTGTTTTTTTTGGGTACATACCCAGGAGTGGAATTGCTGGATCATACGGTAGTTCTATTTTTAGTTTTTTGAGAAGCCTCCATACTGTTTTCCACAGTGGCTGCACCAATTTACATTCCCACCAACAGTGTACACGGGTTCCCTTTTCTCCACATCTTCTCCAACGTTTGTTATTTGTGTTCTTTTTGTTGATAGCCATTCTGACAGGTGTGAGGTGATATCTCATTGTGGTTTTGACTTGCATTTCCCTGATGATTAGCGATGTTGAGCATCTTTTCATGTGCTTGTTGGTCATCTGCATTTCCTTTTTGGAAGAATGTCTATTTAGTTCTTCTGACCATTTTTTTAATTGAAATATAGTTGATTTACAATGTTTTGTTAGTTTCTGCTGTACAGAAAAGTGATTCAGTTATACATATATATACGTATTCTTTTTCATATTCTTTTCCCTTATGGTTTATTACAGGATATTGAATATAGTACCTTGTGCTATACAGTAAGACCTTGTTGTTTATCTGTTTTATATATAGCAGTTTGTATCTGCTAATCCCAAACTCCTAATTTATCCCTCTCCCCCATCTCCCTTTCCCCTTTGGTAACCATAAGTTTGTCTTCTACGTCTGTGAGTCTGCTTTTGTTTCGTAAATAAGTTCATTTGTGTCACGTTTTAGATTCCATGTGTGAGTGATATCATATGGTATTTGTCTTTCTCTTTCTGACTTACTTCACTAATCTCTAGGTCCATCCATGTTGCTGCAAACTCTTCTGCGCGTTTTTTAATTGGGTTTGTTTTTTTGATGTTGAGTCGTATGAGCTGTTTATATATGTTTGATATTAATCCCTTATTGGTCATATCATTTGCAAATATTTTCTCCCATTCAGTAGGTTGTCTTCATTTTGTTGATGGTTTCCTTTGATGTGCAAAAACTTTTTAGTTTAATTAGGTTCCATTTGCTTATTTTTGCTTTTGTTTCCTTTACATTAGGAGATGGATCCAAAAAAGATATTGCTGTGATTTATGTCAAAGAGTGTTCTGCCTCTGTTTTCCTCTAGAAGCTTTATAATATTTGGTAGTACATTTAGGTCTTTAATCCATTTTGAGTTTATTTTTATATGTGGTGTCAAATAAGCCCTCTTATATTTACATTCTGTAGCACTAGAGTTTGTGTCCCTTTTGCATGACTTTGACCAACACACAGATGTTTCACTCTACAAGGACTGCAAAAAGGATTTTAGTGAGAAGGATAGAAAAAAGAAAAAAGCTGTTTTCTATCCTGAGAGCCCCAGGACAGAAAAGATTGTAGTCTACCTCTAGCCCAAAGACAGCCTTAGTTCTCAGCAATTTAGTTTAGTCACATGGAGCCAAACTGCCCTGTCACTCAGTTCTACTTGTTTGAAGATTGGACGCACACTGGTTTTATTTTTCATCTTTTCATGCTCTGTGGTCTTTTGTGACATTTAAAATAGTAACCTGTGGTTTGCGGAGGCCATTAGCCAATTCAGTTCCCTTAACAGCATCCACCTGCTGAGCCATTGTGCTCTAGTCTTCAAGTGTCCTCTGACCTGGTTTGAAGCAGTAGCTCTTTGGACAAGGCTTTCTCTTGTGTCCCAACTGTTCAAACATTAAACATCTATTCTTGGTCAAATAGGGGGAAAAAAGCTAAGTTGGTCACATCTTTCCTATTATGGTTGCCTTGATATTCAGTTGCCCTGCCTAACACATATTTAATACTTAATAATAGCTCATTTTATTAGTTCCTTCTTCTATGCCAGTGTTACGGACTGAACTGTGTTCCCCCACATTCATATGTTGAAGTCCTACCCCCCAGTACCTCAGAATGTGACTGTATTTGGAGATAGGGCCTTTAAAGAGGTGATTAAGGTTAAATGGAGTAATATTAAGGTTAAATGGAGTAATATGGGTGGACCTTAATCTAATATTACAGGTGTCCTTTTAAGAAGAGGAACAGACGCCAGGGATGCATGTACACAGAGAAGAGACCACGTAAGGACACATTGAAAAGATGGCCATCTGCAGGCCAAGAAAAGAGGCCTTAGGAGGAACCAAACCTGCTGACACTTTGATCTTGGATTTCTAGCACCTAGAACTATGAGAAAATAAATTTCTGTTGTCTGAGCCACCCACTGCCATCTCCAGGGAATAGCTGGGTGAATATATTTGCAAGTAACTATTCTTTTTCCTTTCCTGTATATACTGGTTAAAATTGTAGGTCTCACAGGTTATCAAAAGTTCAGAAACAGATATAAGTATACTTATAAGAACATGCAATATAGTAAAATATTTAAAAAGTCAGTAGGGGTAAGGATGAATTAATTAAGAAGTAGTATTGGAGAATCACTTGAAAAAACAACATTTAACTCGCTTACCTCACAGATTATACAAAAAATTAACTTCAGATGGAATAAAGATTTAAATGTTGAAAAAGAAACATGGAAATACTAAAATATAAAGATTAATATTTTAATGTAATCCAGGGTACAGAAGGCATGTTTAAACATATGTAAACATAAGTACTAAAAGAAGAAACAAAAATGGAAAAAATTGATAAATTTGATTGCATAAAAGGTGTGGTTCGTCCTGGCAGAGTAGACAGGACCATTTGTGGTCCAGTGCTCAACATTTGTGAATTCAAGGAAGAACTTATAATAATTAAACATGTTCTTTCCAGGTATATTTGAGGCCAAACAACATAGAACATATAAACTGGTCTCAAGAGACATTTTGGATCATCTGGTAAAGACGATTATAGCAGTTTACAACCATCTTCTGCAGTCTTGGAGACAGTCCCCAAGGAACTTTTGGGAACACATGAAGGTGACGTTAGAGTGAGTTAGGAGGAGGCTTGCAGTTTCACTGCCAGCCCCTTTGTGAGTTAGGGAAGGGCTTTGGTGGAAATGCCCAAGTGTAATTTAGGAATCATTGCAGTCTCCTCCAGGAAGAAGGACCGTCTTCCTTACAGATGGCTTCAGATCTTCATGAGCAATGAAGCTGAAAGCTCCCAATGAGTCCTCATAGTTTAATATATATAATAACACAGTAGCCAATATTTATATAATGTTACAAATATTATAGCACTTTTACACATGACCGTACTTTTTCAGAAATAGTATGGCTTGTGATGAGAGATTTGAGTTTGAATGCTTTTTCAACCTGTTGGCTTATATGATCTTTGGTAAGTTACTTAACCTCTCAGGACCTGTTTTCCCCTCTGTAAAATGGTGATGGTGATGGTGCTAGGGTCAAGGTGATACCACCTTATAAGATAAGGACTGAATGAGACAAATACCTAGTATGATGTTTGAGACCTAGGAAGCACTTGATTTCCTTTCCTTCTCTGAAGATGGTTATTTGTGTCAGTAGACCTCACATTCCCACAATAGTTATATGTTTATGAAGGTGACATATTCAAATATGTCTCACGTTACGCAGTGATTCTTAACTGCAGCAATGGGGGTGGAAGTGGTGACGCCTGTATTGTTAAAGAGCACCCCCGCACCCTCAGTGAGAGTCCTTGGTCTACACTTGATACCCCAAGGATCTCTCACTAGTTGGATATTTTTACTCCTGCTTTACTTCAGTGAAGTGAGGATTATTTACCTCCGTGGGAAGACAGTACATTAAGCTAATGAAAAAGGTAGTCGAGAAATTACCTTCTCATGTGTGGCTAGATGCCAGGGAGCATTGTTTTCTTGGGGTGAGGGGGTGCCTGTGGGGAAGTTGTGATGGAAAGAATGGTGGAAAGACAGAATACTCAGGGTCTAGAGGACAGTTGATTGGGCTGTATGGGAGAAAATGGATAAAAGGGAAGGTGAGAGGAACTGAAGACAATTGTCATTTTTCTCGTAGATCCTCATTTAGCAGTCTGTGACTTGGCTTCTTCTGGGGTACCTACTGCCTCTCAATAGGAACTGCTGTCTTTATGCTGTAAACTTGTCGCATTTCCAGTCTCACCTACCCTAGGTATGAGACCTGGACCTACCACTTGAGTTGTATACGGTTATCTCCTTCATCAAAGTACTTAATAAAGTACCATAAGGTCCTGGAATTTTATCTGTCAAAGCCTAGTAGTTCTCCTTATAATGAAACATAATGGTTACAAATAAATTTTGGGAAGTGCAAATATGGAAGGCAAAGAGAGAAAGGAAATGGTTTCAGTTTGCTATGAACTGCTTACAGGCTAGATTAACTGAGCATCACTTTTGGCTTATTCTAAAGAAGGGATATAAGACCAAGGTATCCATAAAGTTCTTATTCGAAGTATCCTTTAGAGTTTTGGGTAATCACCTTATAACTGAAAATGCTAAGGATACTTCTTAGGCCAGGCAATTAGATTTGAGCTGAAGAGATAAGATAATGCTGCAGGTGAAATTATGACTTTGAGAAGAGAGAGGCATATCATTATCTGGGGGAGCCATGCCGTTCAGTAGACACAGAGGCTCCTGTAGTGGTAACTACAGACCCCCCCTTCTAAGTTGTGACTTAACTGCTTTGGCCCAGCAGATGCTATCAGTAAACAAAGCTTCCTGGGAGTGTCTGCTTGATCCTCTTTTAAGAGCAAGTTTCCAAAGACTGCCTAGGCCCCCATCCTTATTTTGTCATCATCTTCAAACTGTCCGAATACTCAGCAATGAGGAGCAATAGACAAAAACAACGTGTGATTTTGTGTTAAATTGCATGTATAGACTAGAGAAGAGTAAAATCATAGTGCACAGGACCACTCAAAGACAGCTTCATGGGAAAGAAGAATTTATGCTCGAGAGAGAGAGAATTTAAAGAAAGACAAGAGAGCATCTCTAAAGTTCTGTTTTTGTGACTGTTAATTTTTACTCATGGCTCCCATACTGAAACTCCTGGAGATGATTGATGTGAAAGAGGAAATAAGACAGTGTTAGAAGGAGCAAGGTGCTCAGGCGTATAGTAAGACAGTCTGAATTAGAGCAGCTGGTTGGATGTATGGAGACTTTAACAGCTGGAGGGAGATTAGGAATTACAAATTTCATTAATAGAACCAAAGCACATCACAGATGCCATCAGGCAGAAGCCTTATTATGCAGCAATGACCCCCCGCACGCCCCATCCCCCAATTAACAAGGCACAGATTGAGGTCACTGTGCACTTCCAACAAATCTGGGTATAGCTGGTAGCCAGTACTTCTCCTTGAAGTTTGACTTGTTCCCTCAAATTGTTAATACTTCTGAAATGTTTTAGCATTTGGCATCCGGATTTGAGCTTCCCTAGATGTTTGTGGGGTACATCATATTCTCGTCTTTGTACTTCAGTTAATATGGTGCATCTGGTGTCTAATGCCTCTGCACATATCACTGTGTGGTCATGGACAAGGCCAAAGAATTAACCTGGGTTGGGAGTCGTTATGCTTTCACAGTTTACTTTCTCAGTTTGGTTCAGCATTATTCTCTTCTTGCAAAAGGCCGATTGGGAACAAGCTGGGAATGCAGCAGAGTTATTTCAGAAGTCCCCTGGGAATTTGCTCTTTAGCAATTAAATTTTCTTTAGACTTTATTCCTCCACCAACTACGAGTGTGATTTTGAGCAAGTTATATAGCCTGAGGATAGCCAGTTACCCACACTTCACCCTGGGCCTCTGGGTCTTCATCTGAAAAGTGAAAGGACTAGGAAAGAGGATTTTGAGGTCCTTCCACCTCTAAGATTTTGAGAATTTGATAATTCCTGACTAGTAAGAATCAGATTTTTTTGATACTAGAGCAATGGGTTTGTCCACCCCTGTGTATTCTCCCACATTCATCTGCCTCAGGTCTACTGTCACCACTTATTTTTCCAGATGGAGACTTGGCAGGCTGGTAAAGCCTAATGTAGTTTCCTTAAGAAACTAGACCCAGCCACCTTGCCCATACTCACAGGCTCCTATCAATCATTCCCTCCCATTCATTTATCCATTCATTCAACAAACATTTATTGAAGGCCCATTATGTGCTATGTACTAATCTTTAGAACCTGATGTATGGCTTTTTATCCATTTTCCCTTATACTTGTGTTCTTTGACAAACCAGGCAGACAACAGCATAGGAAATGTATATTTAATCATTCTCTTGAATGGTCAGAACTCTAAAATCAGGTTTTCTATAACAAAATGTAATACAGGCACAGTAGGTCCAAAGTGCCAGGGAGGCAGTGGTCAACATGTAAAAAGTGTGGGAATGGGCCTGGAAAGAAAACATTCTTTTCCATCAAAGTTTCATTCCTCAGGGCCTCATTTCAAAGGTTCATTGCCCCTGCTTTCAGAAATCTCTGTTTCAAGGAAGTTACATGTTTTTGCTACCTTAATTTGAATTTTGACTAGGCAGAGTCCTGAGATCTAAATTCAGAGTGAAAGAACTTGTGATGGAACTCAGGCAGCTCTCTCACAGGACTTAATTTGTAGAGTAGAAAGAAAGGAAAGGAACGTAGAAGCTCAACCAGCTGAAGATAATCCATCAGGAATTCCTGGTTGCCTGAAACTGAGTTCTGGCTCTCTGTGCTGAGGCAGCAGCCAAAGAGAGAGAAACTAATGCCTAATTTTAGGAAGCAAACAGTTTGTTTGCTCCCCTGTTTTCTAGATCCTTTTCTACTCTACATCAGGGTTTCTTAGTCTCAGCACAATTGACATTTTGGGCTGGATAATTCTTTGTTGTGGCTGGATGGCCTGTATGTTGTAGGATGTTGAGCAGCATCCCTGGGTTCTATCCACTAGATGCCAGTAGCACCTCCAAGTTGTGACAACAAAATCGTCTCCAGAATTTCCAGGTGTCCCCTGAGGTGGTGCAAAATCACCTGGCTGTGCCCCACCGCTCTAGGTGCTGGTGAAAGCTGGGGCGATCACTGTCCACGCAGGGTATAGAGTAGAAGCCTCAGACCTTGTGATGGCAGGGTATCACACACAGTCAAGGTGAGAGGTCTTTTCCTGCACCATTCCAGGATGAACATCATCTGAGAAGTAAAATAGCATTCGTTTGTTTTAAAAATCAGGTGTTCACGTAGTTTAGAAAATCAGTGTTGCCCAACTACATTTTTTATGTTAAAATTATGATTTTCCACATATCTTAAGCATGTGTCAGGTGGGAGGAGATGCCAGGGCACTTTTGCATTGTAAATGAAAAGTGAATCATTTGACCCATCACTAAAATACAGCTACCTCTGAATTGTGAAGTGGCAGCTGATTGGCAGCTTCTTACTGAATCCACTACAGTTTAATTTGTGGATTATAAAATGTAGATATATTGCAATCAAAACTTTCTAGAAACTTCCTCAGAGCAACATTACAGCAGTATAGCTAAAGATTCTGAGACAAATGAGATGCAATATCCCATTCTCTCACTCCCTGGATGGGGATGGGGAGGTCCCTGAGATATGGGGATATACTTGTCTCCACATTCACTTTACTTCAGAGTCTAATACACTTCTCTAGTTCAGATGACTTATTTCCCAACTTTTAATATATGTCTTTGAAGATAAATTTATCTTGTTCATATTGAAGTCTTCTGTGGGTTGCTTTTGGCTTCTTCTTCTTGATGTTATTTGTTCACTCCCGAGTTCTAGACATAAATTCATTTCTCCCTAGAACTATAAAACTAGGTCATATCTTGTGGTGAAATAGTTCTGCAGATTCCTGGAATTCTGAAAATAACAGCAATAGGATACCATTACAGCCATTCAACAAACATTTATCAAGAACTGAAAGTCTCCCTTCCACTGTATGAGTATATTTCTTGTTCAGAAATGGGCTTGTTTTTCTGTATTTTGATGATATTCTATTGAGGCCACATGGTATCATGGGTTGCTAGGGGAAAGGAGATGGCTTGAATCTTCCCTTAAGGAAAGGGATCATCCTCAGAACAAACAGGAACTGAGAGAGGAACTATGGGCAGGCTCCTAGATAGAAGTGGAAAGGTGGCTTCTATCTGAGTTCTCAACCAGGCAATGTGTGTGACCTAAAGTGTCATGATCAGTTATAATATGTATCTCAAGTAATGATCTCTTCACTTATTTTTTAAAAATTGATTTAAGGTTATCCCTCTATAATTCTAGAGAGAAAGAGATGGAGCTGCAGCTAACCAGGTAACAGTATTTAACCCTTTGTGTACTGCATGTGAACATGCAGGTCTTGGTTTATTAAAAAAAAAAAAAAAAAAACTGCAAATTTTACTGCTCTAAGGGAATACAAGATAAAAATGAATAAGCTATAATTTATAGGTCAGATTATCTAGTCACAGTATATTAAAAACTCATTTCCTTGTGGGAATCAAGGAAAGAAGAAAGGGCTCCTTCTACTATGAGATATTCAAAGGAGAGTTTCCTAGGGAAATCTCCCTCCAGTGACAACCATGGAGGTCGGAAATGATGGAAACTGGCAGACTTCCTTACAAAGAATCTGTTTTGTGCACTGCACCATAGTGTTTGGAGAACAGGAGAAAGAATGAAAAGCAGATCAAGAGATCCCCAGCCAAGATGGTGGAGTAGAAAGACCCTGAGCTCACCTCCTTTCACAGGCACACCAAAATCACAACCATTTGCAGAAAAACCATCGATGAAAAAGACCGGAGCCTACCAGAAAAGATCTTCTACAACTAAAGACATAAAGAAGGAACTACAATGAGACAGGTAGGAGAGGCAGACTCAACGATATAGTCAAGTCCCATACTCCCAGGTGGGTGACCCACAAACTGGAGGATAATTACATTGCAGAGGTTCTCCCAAAGGAGTGAGAGATCTGAGCCCCACATCAGGCTCCCCAGCTCAGGAGACCTGCATCAGGAAGACAAGCCCCCAGAACATTTGGCTTTGAAGGCCAGTGAGGCTTACTTTTAGGAGAGCCAAAGGGTGGGAGGAAGAGAGACTTCACTCTTAAAGGGTGCACACAAAATCTCACATGTTCTGGAACCCAGGGCAGAAGCAGTAATCTGGTAGGAGCCTGGGTCAGACATACCTACTAATCCTGGAATGTCTCCCAGAGAGGCAGGAGGCAACTGCATATCACCCTAGGAACACAAGCACTGATGGCAGCCATTTTGGGGAGCTCCTACCATGTGGACACTAGTACTGGCAAACACCATTGTGAAACTCTCCCTCTAGCTCAGCAGCACCAAGACCTGGCCCCACCCAACAGCCTATAGTCACCAGTGCTGGGATGCCTCAGGCCAAGCAGCTAACTGGGCAGGGACACAGCCCCACCCATCAGCAGACTGGCTGCCGTAAGAGCCCATAGCTGCCTCTGGACATGGCCTCACCCACCAAAGGGCCCAGGACCCAGCTCCACCCACCAGTGGGCAGGTACCAGCCCCAGAATCCCCTGGACCCTGATGCTGCCCTCCAGGAAGCCTGTTCTAGCCTCTGGGCCAGCTTCAGCCACAAGGGGGCAGACACTAGATGCAAGAAAACCACAATCCCAGAGCCTGCAGACCTAGCCTGCCACCAGCAGGCCAGACCCTGCCCTGGGGAGCAGCTGGGCCCCACCCCTAACCACTAGCAGGCCAATGCAAACTTGAGACACCCCAGACCCAACTGGGTCAGGAACTGTGCCCACTCCCCCCACCCCCGCAGCAATCCAAGACCAGCCCTGGGACCCCTGGGCCCTGCAGCTGGACTCCAGGACATGGCTTTGCCTGCCAGTAGACCGGCACTAACACCCTTGCTTAACCCATCAGTCGGTGGACAATATTACCAGAGTTTTCTGGACCCTGACTCCATCCAGCCATGACCCAGCACTATTCCTGGGTCCCCATGGGGTTCCGCAGTCAGCTGCCTCTGCAGCCAGCAGCCTCCACATGAGACAGGGCCTGGCCACGTTGGACCAAGGGCTAACCAAGCTTACTAGACCTCCCACATAGCCTATGACAACAGGAGGACCCATGCCACCCTCATATGAAGGACTCTAGGGCGTACAGCTTGAGTGATGAGAGAGGAGTGTGCTGTTGGGACGCATAGGAGGTCTCCCACAGAATATCACTTCTCCACGGTCGTAAGATGTACCCAACCTACCAGATACATAAAAATACAAACAGCAGCGTAGCAAAATGAGGTGACAGAGGAACGTGTTCCAGACGAAGGAACAAGATAAAACCCCAGAAGAACAACTAAGTGGAGATAGGCAATCTACCTGAGAAGGAGTTCAGGGTAGTGATTGTAAAGATGATCAAAGAACTAGGGAGAAGAACGGACACACAGAGTGAGAAGTTAAAAGTTTTTAACAAAGAGTTAGAAAATATATATTGATAGAACAACCAAACAGAGATGAAGAACACAATAACTGAAATGAAAAATACACTAGAAGGAATCAACAGTAGACTAAATGATGGATCAGTGAACTGGAAGACAGTAGTGGAAATCAGTGATGCTGAACAGAAAAAGGAATGAAAAGAAATGAGGACCGTTTGAGACCTCTGGGACAACATCAAGTGTACTAATATTCACATTATAGGGGTCCCAGAAGGCGAAGAGAGAGAGAAAGGAACTGAGAACATATTTGAAGATATAATAGCTGAAAACTTCACTACCCTGGGAAAGGAAATAGACATCCCAAGTCCAGAAAGTGCAGAGAGTCCCATCCAGGATTAACCCAAAGAGGAATACACCAAGACACATTGTAATTAAAATGGCAAAAACTAAAGATAAAGAGAGAATATTAAAGGCAGCAAGGGAAAAGCAGCAAATAACATACAAGGGACCTCCCATAAGGCTATCAGCTGACTTTTCAGCAGAAACTCTGCAGTTTGGAAGGGAGTGGCACAATATATTTAAAGTGAAATATACAACCAAGAATACTCTAGCCAGCAAGGCTCTCTTGTTCAGATTTGATGGAGAGATCAAAAGCTTTACAGGCAAGCAAAAGTTAAGAGTTCAGCACCACCAAACCAGCTTTACAAGAAATGTTAAAGGAACTTCTTTAAGTTAAAAAGAAAAGGCCAAAACTGGAAACATGAAAATTATGAAAGGAAAAAGCTCATAGGTAAAGGCAAACATAAATGTAAATATAGGAAAACATAAACATAAATGTAGGAAATCATGTCATGCACAAAGCTAGTAAGAAGGCTAAAAGACAAAAGTAGTAAAAATCATCTATATCCTCAGTAAGCAGTTAAGGGATACACAAAACAGATGTAAAATATGATATCAAAAACAGTAATCTTGAGGGAAGGAGAGTACAAATGCAGGGTTGTTAAAAAGCATTTGAAATTAAGAGATCAGCAACTTAATACAATCATGTGTGTGTGTATATATATATATATATACATATATATATGTATATATATATATATATTGCTGTATAAAAACCTCATGGTAACCACAAATCAAAAACCTATGCTAGATACACAAAAAAGTAAAAGGAATCCAAGCATAACACTAAAGATGGTCATCAAATCACAAGAGAAGAGAACAAAAGAAGAAGAAAGGAAAAAGAAAGACAGAAACAAACCCCAAACAATTAACAAAATGGCAACAAGAACACATACATATCAATAATTACTTTAAATTAAAAGGACTAAGTGCTCCAGTCAATAGACGTACAGTGGCTGAATGGATAAAAGAACAAGACCTGTATACATGCTGCCTACAAGAGACTCACTTCAGATCTAAAGACACACAGACTGAAAGTGAGGGGATGGAAAAAGTTATTCCATGCAAACTGAAATCAAAACAAAGCTGGGGTGGCAAAACCTATATCAGACAAAATAAGCTTTAAAATAAAGACTGCTATAAGAGACAAAGAAGGACACCGCATAATGATCGAGGGATCAATCCAAGATGAAGATATAACAATTGTGAATATATATGCATCCACCATAGGAGCACCTAAATACATAAAGCAAATGTTAATGGACGTAAAGGGAGAAATCAACAGTAACACAATAACAGTAGGGGACTTTAACACCTCACTTACATCAATGGACAGATCGTCCAGACAAAAAATCAGTAAGGAAACACTGGCCTTGAATGACACATTAGACGAGATGGACTTAATGTCTATATCTATATCTATCTATATCTATCTATATCTATCCATATATATTTATGGATATCCATATCACATTTCATTCAAAAGCAGAATGCACATTCTTTTCAAGTGCACATAGAACATTCTCCAGGATAGATCACATGCTAGGCAACAAAACAAGCCTTGGTAAATTTTTAAAAATTGAAATCATATAAAGCATCTTTTCCAATCACAATGCTATGAAACAAGAGGTCAACTACAAGAAAAAAAGACTGCCAAAAAAAAAAAAAAACACACCCAAACATGTGGAGGCTAAACAATATGCTACTAAACAATCAATGGGTCAATGAAGAAATCAGAGGAAATTAAAAAAAAAATACCTAGAGACAAATGAAAATGAAAACACAATCCAAAAATCTACGGGACACAGCAAAAGCAGTTCTAAGAGGGAAGTTTATAGCGACACAAGCTTACCTCGGGAAACATGATCTGACCTGATCCCACAACAGCCCCATGAGAAAGGGTTTCCTCTGATTTCGTAGTTTGCATACCACCTTTGCAATTTTTTATAATATCCATGTACTACCTTATATCTAAGTATACAACTTTATATTTGTATTTCAACCACTTTTTTTAATACATCTTTATTGGAGTATAATTTCTTCACAATACCATGTTAGTTTCTGTTGCACAACAAAGCGAATCAGCCATATACATACACATGTCCCCATATCCCCTCCCTCTTGAGCCTCCCTCCCACCCTCCCTGTCCCACCCCTCTAGGTCATCTCAATCACTGTTTTTTAAAATAAATGTAAAGTGTTTTTTACCACACTCAAAAAAGCAAAGCAGATCAACAGATTTTTGCCTGAGGACTTAACAATCTAGACAAGGAATATATGTGCCTTAGAGAGTGTAAGATATTATAAATTATACATGCTCACCAAGGGGATGTGAGATAAAAGGACCAGCAGGAAATGGGTGAAGGAAGTGTGGATCTGAGTTACCATAGAGTAGAGGAGATTTCCAGGAAGGGGCAGAGAGAGAGGGAGCAAGGCCAGAGAGCAGTAGTAGATAGCTGAGAGAAGGAGGAACCTTAGGGAGAGAAACTTAGAGAGCTGTGACTGCATAGCTGAGGACTTTAACTTTGATATAATAGTGCCCAGTGAGCCACTTTAGGCTGCAGAGTAAAGGACTGCTGTGATGAAAATAGCATTTGAAAAATTTTATTCTGGCACCTTGTTTCCTATCACCTGAAACAGAGGAAGGAGCAAGTACAAGGTTTTAGAACTAGTCGGGGCATGAGATGATTAGGGTCAATCTGAAAGACAACATGGGCAAATACTGTAGAGCTTGGTAACAAATTGACCTGAAGGAAAAAAGGGGAAAAAAATAGCTCTAAGGTTGTGAGCCCGGTGCATGGTGGCAGTGCCACTGAGTAATGTGGTGGTGTTGACTGTAACTTCACAAGCTCAGTTGTATACAAATTCCACATGCAGAAGAATATTCAGAAAGAGATGTCCTACCAGTAATTAGAGCCAGAGGACTGAAGTGAGAGTGAGAAGTCTTAGCAAGAGGGCTAGTTGGTGAGTGCTTTGTCAAGTCTCCAGTCAACAGGGGCTTTGTTGAGGGGGGCTGGGAGGAGGCCACTTACGTGAGCGATTATGCTCATGTCATGATGTTTCATTGTGAAATCCAGAGTAATGGATCAGGGCCAAATATCTCTTTCTCTTCAATAAGATATGTTTGCCTTCAAGGATGACTCAATAAATGAAAAGATGTTTGAATTTACACAAATATTTGAATTGCATAGAGTTGTTTTTCCTGGAAGTCTGTCAATGAGGTCTCTACTCTTTGTTAACAAATGCTTACCTTTCACAATAGCAGTGGAAATAGTGCCTACTGCCCTGACGTTATTAAATGTTTCTCTCTGAGGCTGGTGCTGGGAGCTGCTTGATTCCTGTCAGGGACATAAACACACACAGTGGCTCCCCCACACCATTCGTGATTCATCTCACCTTTCGTACCAGTGACTCTGCATGTTTCTGTGTAGCCAAGGTGCATTATTTTAGCATCAGGTAAGGGCAGAGAGGCAGGAGTACCCAGCTGATGGCAACAGAAGAGACACACAGGGAAGCCTTTGAGTTCAGCAGCTGGAGGTGACTTCGCCTTTTAATCTCAGAGTCTGTAAAGGGAGAGAAAAAGTTCAGGGCCATAGAGGAAAAGCTGGATGTCTTCTTCACATGGCTGGTTAGCAAAGAAAAATACCCCCAAAAAACAGAACAGGTTGTTCCTAATATAACTTGTGCCCTAATTTTAGGGCAATTTTGTACCCCATTCTCTACCTTTCTGTAACTAGCTTAAAAGCAGAGCTTTCCCTTTCTGCAAAGAAGTTCCATTCTCTCGTCCACTCCAGTGAGCACTCAGCCAAATGAAAAACGATTCCAATAAACACATTGCTATTGGTTACCAAGTAAAGAACAGCCATGGCCAGTCCTTGGTGTCAGACACATTTTTTTCCCTCTAGGCAGTGACCTTTACAGGTTCTGTGTCATTTGCTTTCATCACACCACTACAGAGTAATGAGAAAGTATTGTTCTCATTTTGAAGTAGAGAAAGGCAGAAGTGAAGAAATTAAATTACTCTTTACTCTGTTTTCTCCCTAGACAGTCCAATGTCATTTAGCTCATTTCAGCTCTGATACTTACTAGCTGTGTGACTTCAGGCAAGTTTAGGCAAGTTACTCTATATGTGCTCCAGTTTCTTTATCTATAAAATAGGGCCAAAATAATAATAGTCAACTTCATAGGATTCTTGTGAGGATTAATGAGTTAATACGCGTAAAGCACTTAGAACAGAACCTGGCACCATAGTAAGCGTTCAGTAGGTATTAGCTGTCAAGACAATAACAGTAACCCCACTCAAGCCTAATAAACATTACTTCCATTAAGCTGATCATTTTCCAAACCCACCTCCTTAGCCCGAATTCTGTCCTAAATTCCACATCTGTATTTACAGTTGCTACTATATGTCAGTTAAAAATATAATTATTCAGCAAATATTTTTGAGCACCTGTTGTTTGAGTTCAAAGGAGTCCAATGAACACCCTCTCCCCAGCTGAGTTCTGAACCAGTTAAAGAGCGAGACAAAGTGAGGCAACTGGAGGACTAAAATCACCTTTACTCCTGATAAATCTGATACTGAAGGATTAAGCTTTGTCTGCAGGGAAGTGGGCTGCAGCCCAGACTTCCCCAGTGACAGGCAGCACAAGACAGGGGCAGGCTTCCTCCCACAAGGGCAGATTCTACCCCTGAAAACTGTCGGCTTAGAGGAGAAGAGTAGAATGTATACTTCTGGTTAGCTAGAGAGAAAAGGAAAAATGAGGAGCCGAGCTACTTATACCCAGCTTCTCCTAATAAACTCACTAATCGGGTAAGTTAATTTCTCTTCCTCTGGGGAAGAGTGAAAGAGGGGAGAAGAGAGACTAGAAGGGTTACATTGGTGGGAATCTCTTCCCATGGAAGGAAATATGTGGAGTCGGGATGAAGCAGTCTCCCCCAGACTTGGTGTATGCTGGGTAATGTGCTAATAAGCATTGGACATCTCTACCTTTGTACATAGTGGGCACTTTCAACTCAACAGCTCTAAAATCTTCATCTTTTTACCAGACATGTTGCTTTTCCTACATTTCCATTTTTGTTGTTGGTAGCATTACTAACCTCCTAAGCAACCTGGATAGCAATATCAGACCCCTTTTGACTTGTTCCTTCTCTTGTCCTTCACGTTTGTGTCACCAAGGCCTGTAGATTATTTTCTTCGTTAACTTTTGATTCTCCCACCTTTCCTTCCCATTGTCGCTGCCCCAGTTAAGGCCCTCATAATTTCTCCCCTGGACATTGACATAGGCTTCTGACTTCATGCCTTCCTAGTCTATCAAAATCATTCTTTTTCTTCAAAACCCAGCTTGAACTCTTCCTCATCTGTTGAGCCACTACAGTCATGATTAACTACTCTTTCCTGTGGGTACCGTATCCACACTGATTAACTTCTCTTAAGACAGCTGTGCTATTCATCTCAGTATTTCATGGGACTTACAAATTACTTTGTATATATTTGGCACTAAATAGGTATTTGTTGAATGAATGACCCAAATTAGCAGTATAGTTAGAGAACACAGGATATAAACCCCATGGCCTCATACAGTTGTTTAAAAACTTACTTTGTGCATGGTAAGAAGGAATTGTGTTATTTTATCTTAATTTTGAGCTATGTCATGCTTCTAAAAGTTGGATATAGTCCTAGTACTGGTACATGGAACACTTGTTCTGATGTATCCAATAAGCATGTATGGAAAAAGAACCTGCTCACTGAATAAAAGCTGTGCCCAATTTCTGTGGTTTGTTCGGTTATTGCCATTTCTATTAGAAGACATTAGTTATATAGTTTGGAGCTTTTAATTGAGATCTTTAATTGAGATCTAAACTGAAATACTGTTGTTAACACTCATTGTTTTAAATGCCCCCTTCTCTTCTGGGAAGGCCTTCCATCCAGGTACTGCCTCATTGGTCTAAGTATGGGCAGCTGACCCAAGTTGAGCTGTTCTGGGAATGTATTCAATAGAATCAGACTGAGGGATTGAGCTTCAGTCTAGTTACTCTCTTGAGTGAGAGAGACTTTTAAAGGTAGGAGCTCTTGGCAACCATATTCTGCCCTATAGACTAAAACAAGAGAGAGTAAATTAGAGAGCAAAGAGAATAAAGTAGAAATGAGAGACAAAGAATGGAATTTAAGTTCTTGGATCCAGCTGTTCCTGAAGCCACACTGCACTTTCTGTCCTTGGTTTCATGAGACATCCTAATACCCTTCTAATAAATTCCCTCTTTTAGCTTACGCTTCAGTTGGTTTTGTTTTCTGTTATAGGCAACTAAAAGTGTTCCGATTGGTACAGTCACCAGTTTGTTTCACAGGATAGTGGAAGAGCTCTCTCCTTCTCATATATATGATTTTTTATTAGATACTTTTTTTTATTGTGGTAAAAAACGTAATATAAAACTTACTATCTTAACCATTTTAAGTGTACAGTTCAGTAATGTTAAGTATATTCACATTCTTGTGAAAAAAATCTCCAAAACTTTTTCATTTTGCAAATCTGAAACTCTATACCCATTAAACAACAACTCCGTATCCTTTCCCCTTGGCCCCAGCTCCTGGTAACCATTATTGTACTTTCTGTTTCTATGAATTTGATTACTTCAGATACTTTATAAGTAGAATCAAATGGTAGAATCAAACAATATTTATCTTTCTGTGACTGGCTTATTTCACTTATAGCATAATATCCTGAAGATTCATCCATGTTGTAGCATGCAAAAGGATTTCCTTCCTTTTTAAGGCTGAATAATATTCCATTGTATGTATACCACATTTTGTTTATCCATTCATCTGTTGAGTGGACATTGGGGCTGCTTCCTCCTCTTGGTTATTGTGAATAATGCTGCTGTAAACATGGGTGTACAAATATATCTTTGAGACACTGCTTTCAGTTCTTTTGGACATAATACACAGAAATGGGACTGCTAGATCATTTGGAAGTTCTGTTTTAAGTTTTTTGAGGAACCTCCCGTACTGTTTTCTATAGTGGTTGTACCATTTTATAGTCTCACCATCATACACAAGCATTCCAATTTCTTCTCATCCTCACCAACACTTGTTGTTTTCTGTTCTGTTGTTGTTGTTGTTAGTAGCCATTCTAATTGTATGAGGTGATATTGTGGTTTCCGTTTACATTTCTCTGATGATTAGGGATATTGAACATCTTTTCATATACTTGTTGGCCATTTTGTATATCTTCTTTGGAGAAATGTCTATTCGAGTCCTTTGCCCATTTTTTAATCAAGTTATTTGACTTTTTCGTTGTTGAATTATAGAAGTTCTTTATGTATTCTGGATACTAATCACTTATCAAATATATGATTTACAAATATTTTCTCCCATTCCATAGGTTGCCTTTTTGTATATATAAATTTGAATTAAAAAATAGCTGATGAGGTACTTCCCTGGTGGTGCAGTGGTTAAGAATCCACCTGCCAGTGCAGGGGACACGGGTTTGATCCCTGGTCCAGGAAGATCCCACATGCTGCGAAGCAACTAAGCCTGTGCGCCACAACTGAGCCCATGTGCCACAACTACTGAAGCCCGTGTGCCTAGAGCCCGTGCTCCACAACAAGAGAAACCACGACAATGAGAAGCCTGTGCACCACAATGAAGAGTAGCCCCTGCTCACCACAACTAGAGAGAAAAGCCCGCGCCCAGCAATGAAGACCCAATGTGGCCAAATAAATAAATAAATCAATCAAATTATTAAAAAAAATAGCTGATGAAAATATGGTTTATTCAGTTAAATTCAGCAAACATTTAAAGGGCACTTAAAACGTGCAAGGTATTCTGTTTGGTACTAGGCTTGATATAAGACAGTGGTTCTCCTGATATACTCCTTCCCCTATCGCTTGAATTCAGTTTAACCCCAGCAGGGATGGTTTTAAAATTCATAATTCAGTCTATGCATTTCCTTGACACTAGCTCAACCCTAGGTTTTGTAATATACTAAAGCACTGCAGGGAGACTAGGGTGTTGAGCCTCCCTGGCTCCTGGTCTTCTCAGCCTGGGAGGCCAGCTCAATCTGGAGCTTTCAGATTAATCTTGTGCCAGTATTAGTGGGATCTTGAGCAAGTCCTGGAAGGACTGAATAAGAAGGACTAAGGCAGACTCTAAGACCTTTAGTCTTCAAATCAAAAGTCTTCTCAAAGGCAGGATAGACCCAAACCAGATCCAGGGGACTCGGGATGTAGATCACCAGCTGAATATATCAAGGATTTTAAATAATCATCACTTCTCCACTGCTTTACCAAACCAATCCTTCTGAGTCAGGGCCTCAGAATCCTAAATATTGCTCTCCAGGCAGTAAGAAGGTATACAAGATGAGAACTAATTGCCACCTTTGACCTATATGCCATAAGTATTGTTTTGTATTAGTTTTCTTCTTACATAATGCAATCCCAACTGGAATTGTGATTGAGATCTCTGTGAAACTTTCTGTGCCCTGGTACATAATATATCTGTTAAAGAAATTAGATTTTAGCTTACACTAGATTATAACCCCAATAAACCCATACCAAACGTGTAGAAGAACCCACCTGTCACTTAGATATCCCCTGTGGCTTTGGCAATGTTGTTTTCAATCATACAGGAGTATGTGTTGTTGATCGTGACATTGTAGAGTATGGATACAACCTTCATGGTCACATTCTCAGAGTTCAGCTCAAAGCTGGTGTTGGAGACTTCTGAGAAGTTGGCTCCCTGGTCAACTTGGGATGCCCAGACCACTGTTGGCTGGGGAAACCATCAGGGAGCCTCACATCGTAAGCGCTCTGAGGTGGCGTTACACTCCACGTTCACTTCTGGGATGCTGAAGGCTGCAGGGTTGAAGGTCAAAAAGGGGCAGGGGTCAAGGTCAGACAGATAAGACAATATAGACTTTGAAGTGCTAGGTCTTAAAAACACATTGAAGTGACTCCGTACTTTCCCAGTGGGCTGTCTATGTATGACCCATCGTATTGTAGATGCAAAAAATGATTTGCTCATAGTACTGCTATACATCACAACACTTTGGACAATATCACAAACTCCAAGGACCTAAGTTCTAGCTATAATTGTTACAACAAATAAATTTCTCCAAGTAAGAGGAGTTCCAGTGATCACACAAAAAAATTATCAGTTAGGGAAACTGGGTATTTATTTTCCTAGATACCTATGAAGCCTCCTGAATTTTATGTTAATTTTTCTGCCTGGAGGGTAAAAGCGTGGGGAGGGAGAAGGAAGAAACAAACAGCATTCACCTACCCACAGAAATTCCATACAGAGGCCTTGTCGTCCTGGGGATCTGAAGTTTGCTTGGGTAGAGACTGCCCAGCCCTGGTATCCATGAATAAAGACAGGCATTTGTTTTCTTTTAAGATAATTCTCCTCACTGGAGAGGCCAGTACATTTTGAATTTAAGACTAACTTCCTCTTCTATCTAGGCAGAGAGACACTTACAGAAAATGTCAAGGCCTGGACTTTGGCCTGTAAAATGTTTATGATGCCAAAAGGGCAAGATACAAATTATTAATTTATTTAGCATCTTCCTTTTCCCAGGACTGTGCTAGTGTGGAGTGAGAGGTGGAAGGAAAGCCTTTGCCATGCCCTTCAAGAGCCTGCTGCCTAGCAGGAGAGACGAGACTCACATACTTGGAGCAGGCAGGGCACAAGCTCCTGGGAGATGATGTGGGAACCTGCGTGCACATGACAATGAACCACCATTTATTGAGGGTGTGCTCTGTGCTAGGGACCAAATTCCAGACATGATTTTTTTTTTGTTCCTCACAACAGTCCTAGGGATATCTATTATTGTGCCCATTTAACAAAATAAGCTTTTAATTTTAGAATAACTTTAGATTTACAGAAAGGTTGCAAAGATAGTACAGAGAGTTCTTGTATACGTCTCACCCAGTTTCCCCTAATATTAACAACATCTTAAATAACCATGATGCATTTGTCAAAACTGAGAAACTATCATTCGTATATTACTATTAACTAAACTCCAGCCTTTATTTGGATTTTACCAGTTTTTCCACTAATGTCCATTTTATATCCCAGGATCCCATCCAGAATACCACATTGCATTTATTTGTCATGTCTTTTTAGATTCCTCTGGTCTGTGACAGTTTTTCAGTCTTTCCATGTTTTGCATGATCTTGACAGTTTTGAGGAGTAGTGGCCAGGTATTTTGTAGAATGCCCCTCTATTGTAATTTGTCTGATGTTTTTCTCAAGATTAGACTGAGGTTATGGGTTTTGGAGAGGAAAACTATAGAAGTAAAAAAGTGCCCTTCTCATCATGTCACATCAGAGAGTGCATGCTATTAACATGATTTATCAAGGGGATGTTAACTTAGACCACCTGGCTGAGTCTATGTTTGCCAGGTTTCTTTGGAAGCTGGACTTCACTAAGTCTAACACACCCTAAGTGCAGTGGTCGGGGAGGGGGAAGTTCTAAGCTCCACCTCCTTGGGGGGAGAGATCTAAATACATTATTTGGAATTCATCTGTAAAGAAGATTTGTTTCATCTCCCTCATATAAGTATGGACTCGTGTATTTCTTTTATGCTTAGTTATAATTTAATACTATAGTGTTTATTTTGTTGCTCAAATGGTTCCAGCTTTGCCATTGGAAGCCCTTTCAATTGGCCCCAGTGTCCCTTTGACCTGACTTTATTAATCTCTATTTTAAGATAAAGAAGCTGAGGCTCAGTGAGGTTGCCTTGCCCAGGCCACTGTATGTGCCTAGGTCTGACTAGATCTATGCTTCAAACCACTACATACACATATTATGAGGGGTCCAAGAAAGACCTGTGCAGGCTAGCTTAGCCTGGGACGCCTCAGGATACTTTCTGCCTATCCTTCAAGGCTCCTCCCAAATGTCAAATTCTCTCCATGGGGGCCTTCCTGCCCCTTTCCTCCCTATGCATTTGGATATGATCTCTTTCTTCCTCTGAATCCCCAAATCACTCTATTTATATTTTCTCTTAAAGCATTTAATACACTTTACCAATTATTGTAGCTATGTTTCTTATTTACATATGTTTCTTATCTCTGCCCTGACCCTCAACTCTCTAAGCTCTACACTCTCAGCTCTACAGAAGGAAGGACAATTATCTTTGTTTTCTTAATCATCTTTTTACTCCTTCCAATATCTGAGTCCCTTGTACATAGATTCAGAAAATATGTTAAATTTAGTTGGTAAGAAAGCATGGATTTCATTGGAGGAGGATTAGTGAGTTTATAGGCCAATATTGTTTTGGTCAGTTACCTTTGAACTTCTATAGTGGGTTCCACTGTCGTGAGTCCCTGGAGATACTGATTTCAGACTTGGGCTAGGGCCTACTTAGCACAGAAAAGTCTCAGACCAGATTATAGTCTTCTCTCATTAGCAAGACCAAAGGGAAAGAACAGAGAGCTACTGATGGAGAAAACATATTCTGGCAAAATATTTCAGGGAATATATGAGAAAATTCAGAAGAGGCTAGAGTCCTGAACAAAAGATTTTAAGACCTAATATTATAGTGGGTGACTTCCGGAGTTGGTGTGGGTCTTGGGCAGCAAGGATGGCTGCTAGCAGAATTCGGATGGTCTTTGTCTGATATTAGTCACTCATGAGCATAATATGACATTTCATCAGCAATTCACATTCTCTAGTCTCAAATATCTTCTGGCACCTTCTTTCCCTCTCTTCAAAAGTAACTTACCTCCAGTTTTATACTCGAGGTTAGCATTCCCCTTGCCTTTAGAAGTGATGATGTAACATTTATAGGTGCCAGCATCTGTGAGTTGCACATTTTTCAGCCTCAGAGAGGCATTGCCAACTATCACTTGATCAGCAAACACTGCTGTCCGATCTCTGAACATTTCATCCTGGTCCGACAGGTCATCTTTGCCTTCTTTGAACTCATGGACCAAGCCCATAACACCTTCCTTCAGCCACTGTATCATGATATCAGAAAGTTTGATGTCAGGTTCAAAAGTGCAGCTCAGGATTCCATCCTCCCCAATGTTCCCAGCTGAGGTGAGAGTAGTGACTGTGATGGAGTGTCTCCCTACAATTCAGGAAACAGGGGTCAATGCCAAGGGAAGCTTTGGAACATCTACAACCAAATCCTTCATTACTAAAAAGCCAAACAGGGACTTCTGTAATAAATTAGAAATATACAAAACAGGAGAGGCATGAAAAAAGAAGACATAAGAATAGAAAGAGTATTAAGACAATAGTTTTGATACCTACAGCAGATCTGCCAATAGCAGATAAAAAAGCTACACTTTTTGAGACCAAGCAACTGAAACCTTGAGACCAAATAAGAGGAGAACGTATTGGACTTGGGTTTTGAAGATGGGAATTCAGATCCTGGTTTTGTCACTTAAGAGCTACGTGACCTTGACTACATCTCTGGATCTCAGAAAAATGGAGGTAATGATATCTGTCTTACCTACCATAAAGAGCTCTTGTGAGGATCAAATCAAATGGATGTGAACTTGATTTGCAAACTGTAATTACACATATAAGGTATTGTTATTCTTAGTTAACCAGAAGTGGCACAGACGTGAAACCTCACGTTAACTAAATATGGCTAATAATTCTGAAGAATGCTAAATTCTAAAGTGCTGTTACTTTTATCTCCACTTGAATGATGAAGAAACGAAGGCATAGAGAGTAGAAGTGATTTGGTCAAGGTCAGAGTGCTAGCTATGGCATAATGAAGAATGATACTTAATTAAATTGATTTTTGGCCTAAGATAGAAGTCACACCCTTCTCTCCGAACATATAACAAGTACAAGTATTAATTATGGTGACAGCCACATCCACTGCCTCTTCCCCACTTGCCCAGCTGACAGCCCACTCAGTCTGTAAAGGATTGACCAGCTCTTCTCTCTGTACTGGAGGCTGCTGATGGGGGATGCCTACAGGGGTACTTTAATTAACTGAATATTCTTGAGAGTCTCCTTCTGTGGTTTGGATGTGAAGGTAAGGAGAGGATGGGTCTTTGAGCCCAAGAAGAGAGTGGAACAGACCCAAGGAAGTGTGGGGGAGAGACCATGAGAGGAAATGGTGAAGAGAGTCCCCCATCCCCAGAGCTACCTTAGATCCTGAGGGTTTTCCGGTCTAGTTCCTGTCCCACTGTCTGGGTATCCTTTAAACAAACACCTTATATTATAATGGTCTGCACAAACCTCTCTTTCTTATAGCCAAGAAAGTCCAACATGATGGTTGCTGAGTGCTTCTCAACTGGACTTCTCAGCTTCCTTATTGGTATTCCTGCCTCTCATCTTTGCCTCCATCTAACCCATTTTACATGCATTAATCTTACAGGTAGACCTTAAAGTACAATCTGAACATGTCAGTTTCCTAATCACTAATCTTCCACTGCTCCCAAGGGCTGTGGAATAAACTTCAGACTAACAGCATGGCCTTCAAAGTTAAATATTGCATGGCACATAGGAAATGCCCATAGGTATTAGCCCTTTCCAGCCAGACTTCCCACTACATCCTTTCAAAGTCTATATTGTAGTCTTTGTGTATCAAGTGATTTATTGATTTGCTGCTTTCCATGAAAAAATACATAAGCAAAGCACACTTGCTATTTTTCAAATGTAAGAGGTAAACATTATGAACATAGGGGATATCTTTGGCATCTTGCGTCTTCCAGCCCATAAGGGGTTGGAATTGTCTTATTAGCTCCTAGGCTTTTATAAAGTCGATGAAGGTAATGGATGAGGGACAGAACTGGAGAAGCAAGCTAGATGAATTTATATTATAAAGAACAGAGAGTTACTGATGGAAGAAAAAGTACCAGTAAAAACGAGGCAGAGGAAACAAAAACCTGTGCATAGGCTGTGTTGGGAGGATGTTTTGAAGGTTTTGGAGTAGAGGAGGAGAGGCTTTGGAGTAGCTGCCATGCTTGGCCATTCATGTGGGAGATTTGGGAGAAAAGTTATGAAAGAAGGTAGTAGGAAGTTTAGCTGTGTAGTATGAATGTAACACACCCCATCCCCTGCCTTGGCATTTTATTGAACACTGCTTTCAAGATTTAATTTGCTTTTTAATTGTTTTTACTTGACAGATTGATATCCAAGACATTGCAGGCTAGTACTGGTTATAATTATACTATGCATCTTCACACACTGTGCATTGTGCACCTACAATTTATAGTTCCCTCCTCTCCTTTATCACCAGTTATCCAAATTCTACTTATATTCAAGGCTATTCAGATGGTAGGACTCGCATGAAACCCCCTTTTGATATGCCAAACCGAAATTAAAAGATTGTCTCTTTCCTCTTCCTGAACACGTTTCTTTGCCTTTATTATAGCATCTGTCTCCCTCTACCTTGTCTCTAGTCTGTCTCTGGCACTAATTTGTAAGCTTTTCAAGGGAAAAAAATGTCTTAATCATATTTGTAAGTCCTATAACACTTTTTTTAAAAAAATTATTTATTTATTTTTGGCTGTGTTGGGTCTTCGTTTCTGTGCGAGGGCTCTCTCTAGTTGCGGCAAGCGGGGGCCACTCTTCATCGCGGTGCGCGGGACTCTCACTATCGTGGCCTCTCTTGTTGCGGAGCACAGGCTCCAGACGCGCAGGCTCGGTAGTTGTGGCTCACGGGCCTACTCGCTCCGCGGCATGTGGGATCCTCCCAGACCAGGGCTCGAACCCGTGTTCCCTGCATCAGCAGGCAGACTCTCAACCACTGCGCCACCAGGGAAGCCCCCCCTATTACGCTTTGATGGTTAATTTTATGTGTCAGCTTGACTGGGCCACAGAGTGCCCAGACATATTTGGTCAGACGTTCTGGGTGTGTCTCTGAAGGAGATTAATATTTGAATCAGTAAAGCAGATCACCCTTCTTAATGTGGGTGGGCCTCATCCAATCAATTAAAGACCTAAATAGAACAAAAAGGCCGAGCAAGAGGGAACTTGTGCTGCCTTTGAGCTGGGACACAAGTCTTTCCCTGCCTTCAGACTTGAACTGAAACATTGTCTCTCTTTGGATCTTGAGCCTGCCAGCTTTTGGGCCGGAACTACGCCATTGGCTCTCCTGGTTCTCAAGCCTTTGGGCTCAGACTGGAACTAAACTGTCTGGGTCTCCAGCTTGCTGCCTGCAGATCTTAGGACTTCTCAGAGTCCATAATCATGTGAGTCAATTCTTTCTAAATCTCCCTCTCTCTCTGCCTCTCACTCCCTTTCTCCCTATACCTCCACCCTATTGGTTCTGTTTCTCTGGAGAACCTGACATATAAATTCTGGTACCAAGAAGTGGGGTACTGCTGTAATAAGTACCTAAGCATGTGGAGGAAGTTTTGGAACTGGGTAATGGGAAGAGGCTGGAAGAGTTTTGAGGTGCATGCTAGAAATGTGCATGTTAAGGGCGATTCTGGTGAGATCTCAGATGGGAAATAAGGAATATGTTATTGGAAACTGGAGGGAAACAATCCTTGTTAGAAAATGGCATAAGAACTTGGCTGAATTGTGTTCTAGTGTTTTGTGGAAGGTAAAACTTGTGAGTGATAAAGTTGGATATTTAGCTGAGGAGATTTCTAAGCAAAGTGTTGAAAGAGAGGCTTGGTTACTCCTGACTGCTTATGCTAAAATATGAGAAAGGAGAGAGATGAATTGGAGAAGGAATTGTTGAGCAAAAAGGAACCACAACTTGCAGATTTGGCAAGTTCTCAGCCTATCCATATTGCAAAACATGAGAAGACGGTTCTGAAGACAGCACTCAGGGTGGACAACCATTTAATAAGGAGATCGTAGGTATGACTCGTGAGGATCTTAACAGCCACCTCAACAGAAGCCAGGAAAAGAGATAGGATTATATACTGCCAGCTTGGTACAGAAAAACCAAAGGGAATAGAGAAATGAGACAAAATGAAAGAAAGCTGTCAGACTTCGTAGATCTTACAGAACCAGACCATGGAGCTCTTCAGCTCTATGCTTCAGCAGGCCAAGGGCCTCTATCTCAACAGGCTGGAGGGCCTCTAATGGAAGCCTTAGAGATGGGGCCATCTGGAGCCTGGGGTGGGGGGTGGCAGTGGGACTTTTCAACTGCTAGAATTGTGAGAAAATAAATTTCTATTGTTTAAGCTACCCAGTGTATGGTATTTTGTTATGGCAGCCTGAGCAAACTAAGACAAGTGCCTAGTGCTGTGTTTCTACAGAGAAAAATAATATTTGTTGAGTGAATGAATAAATGAATGAATGAAAGAATGAAAATCAGTAGAAATCAAAGCACTGTTTGAGATAATGATTCTATCCAAAATGATTGTAGGAGTAAGGAACATTTGGCTAGATTATCCCATCTAAATTTTGGGGAAATGTGAGTCAGTGAAAAAGAAAGCAATGAAAATACACCATGATTCTCAATAAAATCATAGAGCAAGCATAACTATGTTAGAGCAAGGGTAAATTTGATTGTAGTTTATAAAGTTCCATTAAAGTTGAATTGAAAAATTACTTTTTAGAAAAAAATACATGATTAGCACAGTTTATGGAGAGAATGAAATGGTAATGACATATCTTAGTTGAGTAATTATGTTACCGAATTAATTTTAATGTGTTGGCCTTGAGCCCACAGGTGGAGAATTTGTTGAAATATCTCTTAGAAAACTTAATGATTAAAAGTAGACAGCTGTGGAGTGCCCCAGGGACCCACCGCAGGCTCTAGCTCATTTAAGGTTGCATTAAAGATGTGGCAGATGGAATGAGTGTAATGTTGATTAAATCCCCCCTCCTTGTAGCAAATCAGGAGGAGGAATAAAAGCCAGTGAGAATTTAAGAAACCATGAGGACCTGGCCATTGCTTTGCACCCAGAAAGCAATCAATAAATACTTATTTGTTAGGTGAATAAATGATGGTTACAAGTGATAAAATGAGATTTAATTTGCAAGCAACAGTATATAAATATTGCTTCTCTCAAAAAGAAATCTGTTTTCAATTTTGCAAACAAATATTGGCTCAAGGAGCTACGTTCTAGGAACCACAGTCTGGCCTAATGTGACTCTCCAGACCTCTTAACCACCAGGGGCTCTTGTGTGGTTTGTTGAGGGTAAAAGGCCTTTAAGAGATGGTTAGAGGCAGCTATCTACTGATATAGAATTTTGTTAAACAGGCACGGGTTTCAAGAATTCCATTGGTCTCTAAGATTCCATCAAGCCTCTTTAAAGTTAGGAGCCCCTGACACTTACTGAAAATGAATTCTCTAGCTCATGAGGGCTAATTACTATCACAGCTCTGGTCTGCGTGGGAAAAGAGGAGCTGCCGAAGGGCGGGAGCAAGCTGGAATTGGAGCCATTTTGTTCTCACACGAGTGGGCACTATTCAATTGCCCTCTGCAGTAGGAGCAAGAATCTCTTGGGAAGTGGGGTTATAGGTAACACAAGGCAGGGATTCTTTATGGAAGTTACGATGCTGGGTTGCCCAACACCACTGGATGAAACCTGGGTAATGAACTTTCCTCTGAAATGACTCAGGAAGACAAGTCCTGTAGATTTCAGTAGCATAGAGAGCATCCTCAGCTTCTGCTGCAACCCAGCTGTGCAGATGGGCGCCATAGCACGTGGGTTAAAGGTGGAAGCACACAGGCTTAAGCCTGCACCTGTGGAACCTGTGGTGGCACCTGTGGGTGCCACTCTTGCCAGAGAAGAGGGCAGGGTTGGGGATAACAGTTGCTCTTGTGAGAAGACAGCAGAAAGGATGCTGGGCCAGGCTAGATAAAGGAATGATGTAGGGAAGCAGCAGCAGAGCATCGGCGTTTGAGAACAGGTATCAGGCTGTCTGTGTTCAAGTCCCAGCTCTGCCACTCACTGGATATGGGACCTTGGGCAAGTTTTCTAACTTCTCTATTCCATAATTTTTTTTCATCTGTAAAATGGGGATGCTAATAATAGTAGCTTCCTCAGAGGGCCCCTGAAAGGACTAAGTGATACAATACAGGTAAAGAGCTTAACATAGTACCTGACTTGCCGCATGTTAAACCTTAAATCAATGATATTGATAACCATTATGAATTAGAATCATTTGGAAAGAAAGATTGCAGATCAGAGCAATCGGGAGGAAATAAACACTTGAGATTTAATTTGCAAGCGACAGTATATAAATATTGCTTCTCTCAAAAAGAAAGCTGTTTTCAATTTTGCAAACAAATATTGGCTCAAGGAGCTATGTTCTAGGAACCACAGTCTGGCCTAATATGACTCTTCAGACCTCTTAACCACCAGGGGCTCTTGTGTGGTTTGTTGAGGGTAAAAGGGCTTTAAGAGCCGGGAGGAAATAAACACTTTACTAAATGCTTATAGTGACTCATTTTAAGTCAGATAACAACCTTGAGAGGTAGGAATTACCGTTCTACCCATTTTATGAATAGGATAAAGAGGCTCTGGGGGATTAAATGGCTTGCCTAAAGCCCCGTATCTAGCAAGTAGTGGAGCCAGTATCAAACTCAGCCTTGTCTGAGTTTGTCCTAAGCCTGTACTCTTTCCACCACATTTTGCTGATATCCAGCGCCAGATTGAGATATATAGAGAGCCTATCCACTAAAACAGTATCCCCACCTCATGTAAAAATAAAAAACAATTAAAAACCATAAAACAAGTGTAAGAAAGGCCAACATCTGTCTATTTTCTCAGATGACTACAATGACAAAATATGTATCAATTTCTTTCCAAACAACTTCAGTGCTCCTGTTATGGTGCCATAAGCACATGCCTGATTGTTTTATCCAGTGACCAAAGATGGAGCATAATTAGGAGGCAGTGTCCTGTGGCTTTCTGCCCTGGCTTCCCTAACTTCAGAGGAGCTTCCGGGTGTGGCCAGGAAATAGTACAAGTTTTAGGAGGTGCTATGTGAATGCATTAATAATAGCAAATTATTATTAATGGCACTGATGGTATCAATGAAAACAATAATAGCAGCCATTTATTACACACATATATGTCTGGCACTTTATAAACACTTTCTCATGTAATTCCCACAACGACTTTATTTTACCAGTGAAGTTCGGGAAAGTTAAGTTATATCCCAAGGAACACACAGTTAACGTTAGACCTGAGATTAGAACAACTCTGATCCCTAAATGTTTGTACTCTACAGAGCTGTTCAGAGTCACCCAGTGGGTGAGTGATAGCACAGGGACTGGCAAAGTATAGTCAGGGACCTTTCCACTGCATCTCCCTCCTTCTCAAAGGGTCATCCACGAAGCCTGCCCTAAAACCAGCCTAATGGGAGCTGCTCAGCCTCTCTTCCAAACAACCCACCTCAAATGCATTTTATGTTTTATGGGGTCCATATTTAGAGCTTGTAAGGAGTGGAATGGCTATGAGAAGATGACATACACAGCCTCAGGAGAGCTACAAAGAAATAGATTCTTTTCTGTATTTAGGAATATCTTTACATCTTTAAAATCTGTGGTGTCAGGAATATTGCCTGCAAGGCATACCAGAAAACACCCTTCTCTGCCACAGCTCAGCATGAATGTTATCACTGGTATGGAGTGATGGGTAGGCGTGTGGGTTCTGGAAGCAAATTTCCAGGGCTTGAAACACAACTGCGCCTCCTTGCTTGCTGTGTGCAACTTTAGGCAATTTTCTAATCAGGACATAGTAATATTTATCTCCTATTTGTTGTGAGTGGTAAATCAGATAATATATGCAAACTTATTTAGCACAGTGAGGTGAACACAAAAAGGATGCAAAAGATATCACTATCACCATCATCATCATCTACCTAATGCTATTTGCTTAATTTCACTGTCTTGTGTATTCATCCAGCTAACATTTTATCTAATTTACTTAAAGTGTGATAATATAATGCTCTTGGGTAAGGGTTATTATGGTCCTTTTAATAGAGGCAATTTAGAAAAATCCAACTAAACAGTGTTAAAGTAATAAACAGCCCACTTAATCCAAAATAACCAGCTTTTACCTTATGAAACAGAAAGAAGGCAGAAAACCTTTCATTGGTGGTAGGGTTTTAATATTATTGGTGGTACACTGATGAACTGAGTGAACTGTAACTTTTATCTATGTATTCACCCCTCCATGCCTCCGTCCACTGGTCTATTCAAAAAGCACTTAAGGAGTACCGTCTGTATTCAAGGAACTGAGCTCAGTACCTGAGGTCGCTGTAGCTATGCCACAGGAAAAGGTATAAGTAGCAAAATGTTGACTGTCACAGGGAAGCTGTGACAGTGTGAAAATTCTTGCTAGGATGGTCAAAGAGACTAACAGGCAAAAGATAACTCGGTAAGGGCTCTGATGCCAAGCCACTTAGCTGTAGGCCTCCAAACCAAAGGGTTAGGCCCCAAGGTTTAGAGTGAAGGACAAACACTAGGGTTTTAATTCAAGGTGGCAAATAAGATCAAGAATAGGGTAAGGTATAACTAAAGAGGAGTTAAGGATTAGTGAGGAAGGTACCAAAATGTATGTATTGAGATCTTTAAAAGTCCAAAATATTTGCTTTACTAGTCAATATTTTATTTCCATATATATAATATATATTATAGAAGATATAGAAGTATAACATACATACATAAAATGTACACGTAATTGTGCAGTTTGAAAAATTATCACAACTTCTCCCCATGTACCCACCACCCACACTGAGAACTAGAACTTTACTATCCCCCAGAAGTCCCCTCACGCCCCCTCCTAATGGCTGCTCTCTCACTCTTCCCAGGATAATAATCATTATTCTGCCTTCTAACAGCAGAGGTTCATTTGCCTGGTTTTTATACAGAATGTACTGTCTTGTGTCTGGCTCTGTCGCTCAGCATTATGCTTCTCATGTGAAAATGCACCCAGTCTCTCAGTCACCAGGAAATATTTAGAAGGTAAAATCACAACAGTGTCCCACAAGATCCAGTGTCAGGGAGAACGTGGAACCCTGGGTCTCTCATACACTTCCTGTGAAGAGGGACTTGGTAAATCCCTTTGGAAAACTAAATGGCAGTATCTACTAAGGGCTGTTTATTGGCTTTCTGGACATACTGTTTTGTGAAGTGCTTATTTTAAGATATTAGAAAAAGAATTAAAAGACAGCAACAACTAGGTCCTACTGTACAGCACAGGGAACTCTGTCCAGTCTCCTGGTTTAAACCATAATGGAAAAGAATATTTAAAAAAAAGAATGTATATATGTGTATAACGGAGTCACTTTGCTATACAGCAGAAATTAGTACAACATTGTAAATCAACTATACTTCAATAAAAAATTTTTTTTAAATAAAAAAGAACTTAAATGGATCATCACTTAAAAAAAAAAAGAAAAGAATTCAGGGACTTCGCTGGTGGTCCAGTGGGTAAGATTCCGTGCTCCCAATGCAGGGGACCCAGGTTCGATCCCTGGTCAGGGAACTAGATCCCATATGCATGCCGCAACTAAGAAGTCCACATACTGCAACTAAAGATACTGCATGCCGCAACTAAACATGCCACAGCAAGGATCCCGAGTGCCGCAGCTAAGACCCGGCGCAGCCTAAATAAATAAATAAATAAATATTTTTTAAAAAGAAAGAAAAGACAGCAAAACAGAATGGAAAGAGGGACATTAATAAAGATAAAAGCCAAAATTAATTAAATAAGAAAATCAGAGAAAGTAAAAAGAAAACCAAAACCTGGTTCCTTCAAAACTACTATAAAGCTAATTAACACCTGTAAACCTATTTTAAGATATGAGAGGAAAAAAAAAAAAGATATGAGAGCGAGCGCGCCCAAGATTAGGAATAGAAAGAGATGAAATAAAGAGAAAACAAATTATAAAAGAATATTAGAATGAAACAGGCTAATGAGCTCAGAAACAGATCCATATGCATTTGGATACTTGATTTATGACAAAAATGGCACTAGTGAGAAGTGGGGGAAGGATAGTATTTTGACCTATCTTGCCACTATCTTTGCCCATGCACAAATTATTCTAGATAGTTCTAGATATAAATGTGAGAGGTTAAACATTAAAGCTTCTACAAGATAACCTAGAAGAAAATGTTTATGACCTTGGGATAGGCAGACTTCTTAAACAAACTGGTTACCAAAAACTCCTGGTATAAAGGAAGAGATTGATAAATTGGACTATGTTAAAATTGGGAACTTTGCTCATTGAAAGCCATCATTAAGAGAGTGAAAAAGCAAGCCACAGAGTAGAGGAGATTTTGCAATACACATAACCAAATTGCACCCAGAATATATAGAGTTCCCACATATCAAAAAGAAAAAGATAACCCAATAGAAAAATGGATGAAAGACAAAATATACATTTTTGTTGATAAAAGAAAATGGAGAAGGATGCTTATGTCTTTCCTAGGCAAACATATCTACAACGAGTTTTCTTCATTTAGGCCTTGTGATTACTATTTAGTGGCAGCACACACACTGGAGGAGAGTGACACAGAGAAAAGACAGCTGGAACTATAAAAACTAAAGTTATGAAGTAACAGCTTTGGCCACAGACTAAGTTAAAATAAATGTGTTGGCCTGAGTCAGGCACTTTAAGGGAAATGAAGCAAACGACTTGCTTCAGAGAGGACAGCTGCTGGTCTAACTCATTCAATGTCTTAATTAATCTGGCATCCATAATAGATGCTTCTGAGACATGGTGTCCACAGAAGAGAAGACTATTCCTGCAGTGGACATCAGTTAGCTGCATTCAGAAACTCACCATCCATGCCGCAATGGCATCTGTTTCCTACATGGAACGGCAGTTATGACCAGGGTAAGGATTCTCCTTAAGAACCCTGTGTACAAAGACTTGATATTCTTTAACACTTCAGCTGAAGCTTCATTGCAAAGGAATCATCTCCTCAGGCCAGCCATTGATAGAATGGCTCAGGCACAGCACTTTACCTGTGATCCCAGAGCGCTATCTTCAGCACTACCTGGTAGACAGAACACTCTGATAGACATTCCATTTGATTCTCTCACCTACCTGGTGATGTAGACATTATTTCCTCCACACCATACATGAGGAAACTGAGGTCCAGGGAGTTAAATGAATAAAGTGCAGAGAACACAGTCAATAAGTAGAAGAACCAGTTCTCTACTCTGAAGTTTTCTTGGTCCAAGATCTGTGCTCTTGCCATTCTACCACACTGAATGATTAGGGACTTAGTGACAAGGGGTGAATGGATCAATGATAATGCAATAAATCACATACCTGGAATACCAAAACCGATGATAAGTGCAATTGCTCCAGCCAGAATAACGATGATGCTAATAATGCTGTAGAGAGAGAAAAACAGGAAATTACTTCTTCATTCCATTTGACGTGCTGCTTTGCAACCTGGGCTCATACCTGTCATTTGTAAGGGGTGTTACATAAAGAGTCTCAACTTTTTCTTCAACATAAGCTCTCTCCTAGAAATAGGTACCTTAGAAAGGAATCTCAGCGATCCCATCCCTGTCCCCCTGGGGTGCTGGGATAGATTAAAGGAGTGGCTCTTTTATCTGGCTATGTGTGTCATCTTTCCTACTTCCCGGTCAGTGAAGACCATACACAAAGACTGCTGGGGAAAACCCGATGGCATTTCTGTAATGCCAGGTGCCACTTGAGGGGGGACTGGTTCCATCCCCAGCCCACCCTGAGCATTACTGCCCATCCCTCTTACATCATTAACCTATCTGTTTTGTCTCCTTCCATAGACTTTAAACTCCTAAGGACAGCGGTCATGTCTTCACTTTGTACCCACTCACCTCTAGTCTACTTCACCGGGTAGATCCTCGACAGGAGTTTGTTTCCTCTTATTAAAAAAATAAGACAGAAAGTTTAGAAAATACAAAGAAGCAAAAATAAGACAATAAAGTCACCTGTAACTCCACCATCCAGACATAACAACCACTAACTTCTTGATATGTATCTCGCCAGTTTTCCATGAGCAGATTAACAAATGACATTTGGGAAATAAACAAATAAGGAAGTATTGCTTACATTTACTGAGTGCTAGAATTACGTAGCAGACATGTTGTTTTAGGTGCCATTTATGGATTATGTCATTTATCCATGTGATAACCTTCTGAGGTAAACAAATTTCTTATGTCCATTTTACAGATGAGGAATGACACAGGGAGGTCAGGCATCTTCCGTACATTCACACGGTTGGTAAGTGGTAGGGCTGGGATTAGAATCTGTCTCCAGAATCTGCACCTGACTGCTTCCTACGCTGCCTCCCAGGGGTGAGGGCTCACAAGTGGTTTGTCCCTCCTCTCTGCCCAGAGGGGCCCATGAGGGGATACCGGCTTTAGCTGGTGCGAGTGACTCAGGCAGAACAGAAGGCGCAGGTCAGAGCTGGCGTGGAGGCAAAGCTTGCCCAGTGCTGCCTGCTCTGGTGCATAAGTCATCAGGCAGGTGTCCTCGGCCACACGCTCACTGCTGGCCACTCATACCCTCCCCACACCCACGCTGACGTTACGCAATAGGCACGACAAAAGAAAGGCACAGAGGGGCGAAGAATGATGCTATAGAGAGAAAAGGGAAGCACGGGGCATTTTACTTGCTGCCCTGAATAGGTTCGTTGTACCCAGCTCTCCTCAGCTCAGGGATGGGTCCACCAGAGAGAAACAACAGACTTACAAGAAACAATTTGAGTAAACAGTTACCCTGGAGGATAAACCCTCATGAGGTACAGCCATAGGGGCAGCAATTGAATAAGCAAAATGAAGCTTTTAATAACAGGGTATCTGCAGTTGATTCCAAGAAGAGGCCGCATTTGACCACTTCCCCTCTTTTTACACACCCAGGTGTGGCCTCAGATCTTACTGGTCCAAGTGTGTGAGAACAGGTGGACAAACTCATAGCAAGAGGTATTATACTATCTGGCTCTCTTTGACTACTGAGCTGGACAGCAGACTTGCTTTTGTGACCCAGGAATTCACTCACCTTGGGTGAATTACTTCATCTCTCTGAGACTCCATTTATCCTTAGAATGGGAGGTAATTCCTGCCCTACCTTCTATAAGTGTTACAGGTTGATGTGTGTTGCCCTCCAAATTTGTATTTTGAAGTCCTAACCCCCAGAACCTCAGAATGTGACTTTATTTGGAAATAGTCATTGTAGATGTGATTAGTTAAGATGAAGTCATACTGGGGTAGGGTGGGACCCTAATTCAACATGACTTGTGCCCTTATAAAAAGGGGAAATTTGTGGTCGCAGGGAAAGCACCATATGAAGATGAAAGCAGAGATCTATAAGCCAAGGAACACCAAAGATTGCCAGCAAACTACTAGAAGCTAGGGGAGAGGCCTGGAACAGATTCTCCCTCACAGCCCTCAGAAGGAACTAACCCTGCTGACACCTGGACTGCTAGTCTCCAAAATAGTGAGACGACATTTTTTTCTGTTGTTACCCAGTTTGTGGTACTTTGTTACAGCAGCCCTAGCAAACCAATACAAATGAGTTGTTTTAAGAGCAAAACTGACAATGATTGTTGCATATTCCATAAAGGGCTATTCATATGTTACTTTTTACTATAAAAAATTTACTTGTGGCTTTTTGCTGCAAGCTTATTATCAAAAGCTAGGACTTAAATCTGGAGAATAACCCAACTGGTGATAATAAAAATATCATAGTAGTTTGATATATCAAAAAAAGCATGTACTAGGCTTGGTGCTAAGCATTCAGTGTGCATTTTCTCATTTGCTTGAATTACCAGATCCTGTTCTCCTTAATTTCTCTCATATTCCTCCATTTCTATTTCCACTGCTCCTGGTCACCATCATGTCTCACCGGCATCATTGCAACACTCTCCTGACAGCCCTGCTTCTAGTCTAGACCTCTCCAACCCATTCTTCACACTGCCAGAATCAGTGGTGACCTCAGAATTTCTGAGTATGAGTGTGGCTTAGGGGAGATAACCTAGTTGAAAGCGGGGCCGAAGGTGATCACTGAGGCAGTATAATGCTGTAATCACGAGCATGGCTTCTGGATCCAGCCTGAATAGGTTCAAGTCCCAGCACCACTACTTACTAATTGTGTGACCGCAAATTTCCATTCCTTCTTGTGAAGATTGAGTTAAACACATTTTAAAAGATCACCTAGAACGGTGTCTGGCTCATAGGAAGCTTTAATAATATTAGCTATTATCATTCTTGTTTTTCTGCTATGGTTATATAACAAGCACATGTTTCTAACGAAGTATATATTTTCTTGGTGGTGCTGATGGAAATGGTTGTGAGTACCCGTTGGTTAGCTACTGAGCTATTGGTAAGAATGATTACAAAACTAATCATAATAGTCCTCTGCTTAAAACTTCAAGTGCCTTTCCATTTCCCTCATGATAAAAATCCACTTTTTGATGTAGCCAGCATGGCCTTCCAAAGGGGGCCTTGCCCTCTCTCTCCAGCCTTGCCTGTCCCCACACTGCCCCTGGGGTCCTCCACTCCAGTCACACTGAACCATCACAGATCTCCCTGCTGCAGACCTACCCTCTCTAAGGAGGGGGTTGGACAGCAGAGGCACTGAACAGACACCTGGATACTGACCAACAGGAAGGGGACAGTGGAGGTTCTAGGTTTCAGTCAAAGCAGCTGAGCCCGTCTTCCTTACCCCCAGGCCCACATGCTTCGCTCGCTGTGGAAGCAGAACCCTGCCGTCTGTCAGCAAGTTCCCTATCTAAGCAGAGATCACCTTGAGGTTTGTTCTGAGCTGGTATTCCCTTGGGAAACCACTCAACCTCCAGAGCCTTGGAAAGAGAAGCAGGAACTATCAGAGCAGCCAAATGAACTAATTCTTGTCTGCTGCTTATTAATTTTTCAAAAAGATGAATAAAATATTTCACATAAGGTGTTCTTACATTGCTTTTTGGTTTTTACTTCCCCAGAATAATTTCCAATAACTACGCTCCAGGAAATTTTTAATGCAAAGCTATGTCTTCTAACCACTGCACTGGAATTCACAGTGCACATTGGTTAGACCCTCCTGACAAAAGAGCCCAGATGAAAGTCAATGCCTTTGGAGGATTTGCTCACTTAATAAACATTTATTAAGTACTTACTATGAGAAAGACATTGTTCTGGGCAATATGGAGAAAGTATAGAGATGACGTAAGCAAAGTGCCTGCCCTCAAGGAACTTATGGTGTAACTGAGGTAAAACACACACACACACACACAAATAAAACATACACAAACATACATATGCACACACAGACACACATACACACCACTGTAATAAGACATAATGTGGTGAGGGCTTCAGTAAAGAGAGGAACAAATTCTCACAGGAATTCTAGGGAGGCAGGAAGTATTTAAATCTGAGAGAAATAGGGAGAATCAAAGTGCAGTTTCGTGACCAAATTTCAAAGAAAGTAAAGAGAAAGGCTTTGTTCAGAAATATATTTAGCTAATTCATGCTGCAATACAGTCTCTCTCCAAGGCAGAACCAAAAAGAAAAGTGGTTGTTTGTGCTGCACTGCATGGGGTCAGGACCCAAGCATCACACTTTAGTGATCTGGGCCGGGAGAAGGTGATTTCAGTGGCTGCAGAGCTCTGCCTTTCAGGGGAGGGACCAGCCTTGCAGCCTGGGAGTCTGCAAACATATCCATACTACCCAAGGATGGCCTTGCTCAGTTCCTTCACATGTCTTTGCTTCAGCTGCGGCCACTCTCTGTGGCACTTGAAAGAAATGAGGCATTTCTGTTAAGACATGTGTTCCTGAAAAACCTCACGTTCTACAAAATCACACAATGAAGGTAACAGGGCTTATGGGGAAAAATAGGGTTAAGAGCAGACTATTCAAAATCTATGTGACTTTGTAACTGGTCTCTAAGAGACGCAATAATCGGTACCTTGGGAGGTAAATTGGACGGCCAAAGCAGGCAGCCCACTAGGCCCAGAAGCTGCTTTGGGGAAAATTTAAAATGCACAGAAACAATTGAGTCGAAACACTGACTTAAGGTGCTGTGAGCCAGTGAGACTGCTGTGAAGGTGAGTATGACGGTGGGGGGGAAAGTGGAACCTGGGAGGTGCAAGGCCGGGATGTGTGTCTCTGGGGCAGGAGCCCCAAGGGCAGGTGTTCATTTAAAATTAAAAGAAAAAAAGAACGGCAAGCCACACTGAGCCCTTCCCACTGAAGTTGTCATTCTTCTCTGCTATTTCAGCTCCCCTTGCCTTGGAAAAAGTTGCACGTGAACCAATACTATTTCCATGTTAAGCCATTATTGTTCCCCTATTTTCCAACCACATATGAGCTAATTAGTGCTCTAGAAATCTATATAGCAGCAGACAGACTGTATTAACGAATTACCAAGAAATAAACTGGGATAGAGATACCTACCTCTTAAGGACAAATTCTCATTGTATCAGAGGCCCACGAGGGTGATAAAACAATAGCTAATGGTTATTGGTCATGTTCTGTGTGCCAGCGCTATGCATACAGAGTCTCGTTCATTCCTTACAACAATGCTGTGAGGTAAGTACCACTATCTTTACCTTTTTACATGTGCAGAGACTGAGGCTTAGCTTAAGTAAATGACCAAGCTCTCACAGCTAGAAAATGGGAGAGCCGGGTCTTAAACCCAGGGAGTCCAACTTGTGAGCCTGTGCTCCTCAGAGCCACACTTCTAGAAAAAGTGCCATATGGCAGGAGGCTACAAGTTTGGGAGGCTCCCTCGGCCTCACCCCTGCATATCTTCTCTCGCTCCATTTCTGAAAACAAGGCCTTCCTCTATCTGCTACGCCATTGTGTAGAGCACTCATCCCAGAAGACGTCAGCTGCTCTTTGTTTTATTCAAACATTAATGGTTTCTCTGTTGTCCAGTTTCAGCCTCCTTCTCAAATACTTAGAAGCTGAGAGATACCACATTCCTCATAGATCATCAGCTTACCTCCACTTGTGTAACTGGTAAATGATTAACACTCTGAAAATTAGATTAAGTTAGCAAACGTGGGATTAATCTGAATAAATTCTACTCTTAAATATTACAAGCAGAATATTTGAGTAAATCAGGTAAATATTTCAATAAATCAAACATATTACTTTGTTCATAAACTAATAAAGTAACTAGGTTTATAAAGGAATGCTGAAATCGAAGACATTTATTTCAGCCTATCCAAAAAGTTTCTCTTTCTCTCTCTCTCTTTTTTTTCCCCATAAAAGGAGAAAAGGCATTATTTTAAATACTATATGAAGCACTGGGCTTCAAGGTAAAATTATGTAACCGTTTTCTAGATATTGATGAGTATAGGTTTTAGGTTTCTGAGACGTTTAGATTGCCATGTACTCAACTTCTTTTTTTCCCTGAAGAATCCAGGATGTAGAGTATGTTTCCCTAACTCTAAGTGCCTCTCCTGCATCTCTTTATATTGGGAAAAGCAAGGCCAGCGTGGATCCAGGGAACCCAGACCGTGAGCATCACGAGTGGGGAAGAAATTGGCAAAGAGGAGGAGCTGTTCCTTGGAGCTTGAGGACCGCGTGTGGAAGAGGCTGCCTTCTTTCTGGGCAGGCCTGCTCTGTCCACACTGCGGCGGTCAGCACGGCTCTGTGTTCGGGAAAGGGATTTTAGGAAACTGCGTGTGAGAGACTTGGGTGCTCTTACGTGTCAGGTTGAGGCATCCTTTCTTCTTTCAAGCTGCCACTAGGGCTCGTGACACAGGATTGTGGGGTCCTCCAAAGCACAGGCCCCAGGATTACATCATACGTGGGCCCCAAAGCCACAAAACCAGGGAGACATGACCAGCAAATAGATTTCATCTCGCACACCAACTTCTTTTGAATGATTGATGGTGGTGGCCTAGGATAGCGTGTTGGAAAAGATTGCAAGGCTGCCTCGGGGCTCAGCAAGAGAGAGGGCCACCCCTGATTAGTGATTTCTAAGTGAGCATTTCCAAGTGAGCCCTATCCCTGGGTCAGCAGCAACACATGAAAGGGGGCTTTAACTGACCGATCACTACGAACTACCCGAGTCTCAGGCTAATTTAATGGCAAAGTAGGGCAGTGTTGGCTGACACTCCAATGTCAGCGAACAGTCCAATGGCAGTGTTAGCTGACACTCCTCTATGTACATTTTGGGCCCTAGGCTTTAAGGAGAACACTGATTAACATGTATGTTTAGGACAGTGTTTCTCAAGCTCAGCCCTATGGACTATTTGGGCCAGATACTTCTTGGCTGTCGGGCTGTCCTGTGCATTGTAGGATGTTTACCAGCATCCCTGGCCTCCAGTTAGGATGCCAGTAGCACCCCTGCCCCACGTGTGACAACCTAAAATGTCTCCAGATGTGTCACCCCAGTTGAGAATCATTGATCTAGGAGTAACAGGACCAGGGTGGTGATGTGATTAGAAGACAAGTCTTTTGAAGAATAGTTAGGGAAACCAGGGTAGTTTAATGTAGACAGGACTAACTGTAGTGATGATCATTCCAAAACTTGAAGTTCTAGGAGGTTAGGTTTAGATTCGGCATACAGAGAAACTTTCCAACAGAGCTTTCTGGCGCTGGCCTGAGACTGCAGTTTCCCATCACTGTGTGTGGCGTACAAGCAGGGGCTGAGTAGCCACTTAGGGAGAGAAGTGGGAAGTGAAGAGTTTCTGGTACCAAACAAGGGTTGGAACAATGCAGAAAGTCCCTTTCAAATATAGTATTATAGTTAAATGATTCTGTAATTTGATATTCCCTGGGATATGCTCTGGCCTTGCCGTTGCCACAGTTACGTATTCTGTATATGCCTCCTAAAACCTTTGTTAACAATGATAGCTGATATTTACTGAGTGCGTGACCTCATTTATCTCATTTAATCCCCACAACAACCCTATGAGGTAGGTACTATTATCTTTGTTTTACAGGTGGGGAAACCGAGGCCTAGTATTAAGGAACTCATCCAAGGGCTCATCCCTGGGGAATTAGACTCCACTGTCCATGGCCTTCATTATTATACTCTATTTTATATAAATCCAAAGTTTTGAAAATCCCAGGGTTCAAATCCGTGTCCAGGCTCATGTGTTGTACAGTTGTAACCTGTGGAAGGACAACATGGCCAGGTTTACATAGATTGAAGGAGTCCCTCTCTCTCAGGAGCTATCTTTTGTCTGAAACTCTGAAAGGAAAACAGGAAGGGGGAGTGTCAGGTGGAAAAATACAGAATGTTCATAACTAGACATCTTTCCCTAAACAATGTTGGAGTTTGCAGCGAAGCCATTCTATTTTATTCTTAAGCTGGCTCTATTTATAACCGTCACCCTGATTGTCCACGAAGCCCACATTAGCATTTCATCAGGCGGGTGCACAAGCAGAGTGAGACAAAAGTCAATACAAGGTTGATTACTAGTCCTTTTCCTAATCATACCTGTATTTTCCGTTCCTCCTTATTCTCACCGCGGAGAAAAAAACATTTCCAGAAGATTCCTTCAGCAGCATAACCCATCCCATTGCGTTGAATAACAAACACACTTCAGACCTTTTATGAACCTCGATGGCAGCAGGGAGCTTGAATCACTGAGAATGCTGCCATTCCTCCTATACCCGTGTCCAAATTAAACACTTCCACCTCCACAGGATTCTTGTAAGGGCGCAAAGAAACAAACCATGCTTCGTAACGTGTAAATATTAGCTATCATTTTAAAATTATAAAGGTTAATTTAAAATTTTTACCCCTTCTTAGTACCCCCTAATTTAAATGACTTCTCATTGCTGTAAAGTTCAAACTGAGCCTAGAATTTAAGACCATCCTAAAAGGCCATGCTGTCTGCCTAACCCTTCTCCCCATCTGGAGCCCTGTGTTCCAACAGGCTGATCTCCCCGTTACCTTCTGCCTAGCGCATCCTTCCACCTCCTCTCTGGTTATCAAGAGCGGGTCACGTTCAAAGCCCAGCTCAGCTCTGTCTGTCCTCTGGCGTCTTTCCTGAAGGTGCAGCCCAGAGCATGCTCTCCTTTCTCTTTCCTTAACAGAGTTAAGAGAGTGGGGCAGGAAGGTGAACCCCAGAACCCGTGAGAGAGGAGGAGGGCCAGGCACTGGCGTCAGGAGGGGAGGCGGAGGCAGGGGCTGGATCTGAGGCGGTCTGATGGTGAAGCACCGCGCAGGCTACCTCCGATAACCATTCCTCCCCTGAGTCACTGCGGTCTGGGCCTCGGGCAGACGAAGGGCCCGCAGAGCGTGAAAGATCTAAGGACTAGGCCCCCTGCGCAGCTCCCTAAAGCCACATTTGACCGTCTGGCTTTTTAATTCCTTGACTTGCCTTCAGGATCATGCGCTGTCACTGAAGAGGTTCAGAGCACTGCCTGGGCTGTCCCTTCTCAGAATGCCGAGCCCTGCCATCAGTTCACTGTTTATTCATTAATAAAGCTGGAAACAAGTATATCGGGCACCCTCCGAGCATTTCTCTACCCAAGCACATATACCTGTCTTAGGCAGTCTGATGCCTCGGCATCCTGAAATGGGACCCAAGGACATACTTGTACACTCCAAGGCTTCTATCATTCACTCTCTTTATTTCAGTAACACTAAAAAATATCCCCAGAGAAAAGCAGACCACTGTATCCTGGAAATCAGTAGGGATATGGTGTGTAGTCTTCCAAAAGTCCTACCAGGAATTCTACTGCAAATCCTCACCTGCTAGGACTCACATTCTCGTTTTTTAGACATGGGCACAGTTCTGCAGGTGTGGCCATGTAAAGTTTTTGAGGACAGAGGTGTGGCAATCAGGCTGCCGGGCCCATTCTTTGAGGACCTGGCCTGTCTGAGCTGCACTCATCAGCTGCCCTGGGGCTGCCCTGTGTGCCATGACAAGCCTTGGTTTCCCACACCAAGGACAGTTCTGAAACCCAGGGCAAGGGAAACACTCCCTGTCCTAGGATCTCCAGCTGTCCTCAAGTTGAACTCCTTTGTGGGCCTATTACAGACGCAAAGTTTCCCTGGCCTTCCTGGAATCTGCACCCTGCCTCTGCCCTGGAGCTGGGCTTGAACCCAGGCCTTCTTGTAATGATTTCAGACTCTGCTCTCTGTCTTTCCCCCTCTGGTCCAGCCTGAATTCTGGGTCCCTGGTCTCAGCTTTCTCCTGTAGATTCATGGTTCCTGCATTCCCCTGATACTATTACATGCAGTAAGGTCCTACTGTTTTCTCCTATACCGACCCCCGACTCCCGTCCCAGACCCTTGTGGGCCACCCTAACCCACTGTGACCCAGGGCCAGGCACTGACCCAGAGATTGGTTACAGGGCTACAATGAAACACAAGATTTCGTTTTATCTTCTGATTAAGACTTCTACATATTCAGATACCATATTCTAGTAACAGCTTAAGATTTAAATCTCAAGTTTTGATTTGAGCATTAAAAAATGAAGAATGCATATAAATTCTGAAAGGTTAAAAAGTTTGAACACAAATAAAAGCTCAAGGAGAGTCTACATAAATTTGTGGATACTTTATCCCATTTCTTGCCCCACTTCTGGCCCCCTACTTCCATGTTCCATTTGTTCTAAACTATCTTGGGCCCCTAAATAGGCCAGGCTGTTTCTTGTCTCTATGCTTTGTTCATGTTGTTTTTCCAGTTCTTGGAACATGGTAGGAACTTAATGTTTGTTGAATAAATTCTCCACTTTAGAGAATGCTTCCCTCAGAGTGTCTAGCACACAGTACTTAAAACTTGAAGTAATGATTAAATAAATATCAATACTGTGTTACTAAGGGAAACTAACACATTCTTAACTTTTGAGCAGCCAATTATGGGAGAAATTATCATTTATCTTCTCTAAAGGAAAATATTGGGAGTTTTGTAGTGACATGTACACACTGCTATATTTAAAATAGATAACCAACAAAAACCTACTGTATAGCAAGGGAACTCTGCTCAATATTCTATAATAACCTAAATGGGAAAAGAAATTGAAGAAGAATAGGTCCCAGTATACGTATAACTGAATCACTTTGCTGTACACCTGAAACTAACACAACATTGTTAATCAACTATACTCCAATATAAAATAAAAGTTTTAAAAAAAGAGTAAAAAATAACAAGAAAAGTATAACTATTGACACAAAGATTTTAAAAATTTAAAAAAATAAAATAAAGGAAAATAATCTTTTAAAAATTGTAGTATATGAAATCTTGCCAGTGCTATGAATTATAACAAAATGCCTTGGAGAGTTGGATATAGGAGAAGACCTGGTTGGCTGGGGTCAAGAAGGGAACCTGGAAAATGAATTAATTGATAACAGCTATGCTTGATTACTTGTTAAACTTGTGTCCTTTCAGTCATTCCGCTCCACAAATCACTTACAAAATAGAGGTGTCCCTCTAAAAGAAAAAGAAACTTTACAGGGAATGAAAATTTAAATTTCCAGCAATAGTAAATATAAATACCTTTTAAAAAATCTAACTTTATAAATGCTGAATAAAACAAAACAAAGCAAAACCAGACACATATTTTTGAACACTTGGTTTTGCTGGCAAGAAAAAGAAATGTGCAGAGGCTAAAAATGAAGGAGACACATGAATCCAGACAAGATAGTGCTGAACAGTGGCTATCTATGCTTCCCAGTGACCAAAAGCTTCTGTCTTAAGAGCCATGCAGAACACAGAGACAAAGCTAAGGGGCCACATAAGCTTGGGTCTCTAATTGGAGACTCACATAAGCTAGGATCCCTACTCCCCCAAGGACAATAACCTCACTTGGTCTTGGTTCTGAGTGAAGAGAAAAAAATACTCCCCTGAGAGTGTGTATGTACCAGCCAGTCATCATGCAGGTTTGAGGCCTGAATTCACAACACATCCAGCCCCAAAGAATCCTAAACCAAGAATTAAGTTTAAAGCATTCCTAGTTGGTAAAGTCCCAATGCTTAATAGAAGCAAAAGGAAATATTCTCTAAAGAAATATACTCTCCAACAGATGAATGGATAAAGAAGATGTGATATATATACCCAATAAAATAAGAATGAAATAATGCCATTTGCAGCAACATGGATGGACCTAGAGATGATCATATTAAGTAAAGTAAGTCAGAAAGGGAAAGACAAATATCATATGATGTCGCTTATATGTGGAATCTAAAAAATAAGAATCAACTTATTTACAAAACAGAAATAGACTCAGACATAGAAAACAAACTTATGGTTATCAGAGGGGAAAGCAGGGGGAGGGATAAATTAGGAGTTTGGGATTAAAATATACACACTACCATATATGGAGTAGATAACCAACAATGACCTACTATATATATAGCACAGGGAACTCTACACAATATCTTGCAATAACCTATAATGGAAAAGAATCTAAAAAAGAATATCTATATATTATCTGTGTATGTGTATACATAGTTTTATATATATAACTGAATAACTTTGCTATACACCCGAAACTAACACAACATTGTAAATCAACTATATTGCAATAAAAATTTTAAAACATAGAAAATAAAAATGGTTTTCCCACCTCAAAAAAAGAAAAAAAAAGAAAAAAAATGTACTCTCAACCCAGGGCTCAATAAATTTCAGCAAATGAAATTCCCCAAAATACAAGCTCATAATAATACAAAAAACCCCACTAAGTACACAGAGAAACAACTACCATGAATAAAAGTTGGTAGAAACAAGCAGATTTGGCATGAAAAGACTTTCAATACTGAAACCATTAGATACAGAGTATAAACTAAGATTTTCAAATTTGTTAAAATAAATGAAAGAGGGAATGCAAAGCCTGAGTAAGGAACAAGAGACTAAAAAAACTGATCAGAAAAATTTGAAAAAGAACTAGACAGAATATCTAGAAATGAAAAATAAATAATTGATTTTTAAAACTCACTGGACAGGTTAAGTAATAGATTGGGTACAACTGGAAGAGAGAATTAGTCAATCAGAAATAAGAGTTGAAAAATTACACATGGTACAGTATAGAGAAAGAGGTTAAAAACATAAAAGAGGGGGAGGAAGGGGATCAAGATGGCAGAGTAGGAGAAGCTCACCTGCCCCCACAAACATGTCAAAAACACTCTACATGTGGAACAATTCTCACAGAAAACCAACTGGAAACTGGCAGATTTCCTATACAACCAAAGCTGCACATAAGATCTTCATGTAACTAGATAGGACAGGAGAAAAAAAAAGGCAAAATAGACTTTAAAATGAAGTCCATAAAGAAAGACAATGAAGGACATTATATAATGTTAAGAGATCAATACAAGAAGAGGATATTACATTTATTAACATATATGCACCCAAGAGAGGAGCACCTAAACACAAAACAAATACTAACAGACATAAAGGGAGATATTGAGAGGAATACAATAATTGTAGTAGATTTTAACACCTCACTGACATCAATGGACAGATAATCCAGACAGAAAATCAATAAGGCACAGAGTTTCTAAATGACAAACAGACCAGTTCAACTTAATTGATATCTACAGGACACTACATCCAAAAAAAACCCAGAATACACATTCTTTTCAAGTGCACACGGAACATTCTCTAGGATAGACCACATTCTAGGTCACAAAACAAGGCTCAACAAATTTAAGAGGATAGAAATTATTTCAAGCAACTTTTCTGACCATGACAGTATGAAGTTAGATATTAACCACAGGAAAAAAAAAAAACAGGAAAAGAATGAATACTTGGAGACTGAACAACATGCTACTAAAAAACCAGTGGCTAGGGCTTCCCTGGTGGCACACTGGATAAGAATCTGTCTGCCAGTGCAGGGGACACGGGTTCGATCCCTGGTCGGGGAGGATCCTAGATGCCATGGGGCAACTGGGCCCATGCACCACAACTACTGAGCCTGCACTCTAGAGCCTGCCAGCCACAACTACTGAAGCCTATGCGCCTGGAGCCCATGCTCTGCAACAAGAGAAGCCACTGCAACGAGAAGCCCGTGCACCGCAACGAAGAGTAGCCCCCGCTTGCCGCAACTAGAGAAAGCCCGCATGCAGCAACGAAGACCCAACACAGCCAAAATTTTTTTAAAAAATTAAAAAAAAAACAACCAGTGGCTCAATGATGAAATCAAAGAAGAAGTCAGAAAATAACACGAGACAAAGGACAATGAAAACACAATGTAACAAAGCATATGGGATGCAGCAAAAGCAGTTCTAAGAAGGAAGTTCACAGTGATATACAAGCCTTCCTCAAGAAACAAGAAAAATCTCAAACAATCTAACCTACCACCTAAAAAAATTAGAAAAAGAAGAACAATCAAAATCCAAAGTTAGCAGGAGGAAGGAAATAATGATCAGAGAGGAAATAAATAAAATAGAGATTTAAAAAAAAATAGAAAAGATCAATAAAACCAAGAGATATTTTTTTAAGATAAACAAAATCAACAAATCTCTAGCCAGGCTCACCAAGAAGCAAAGAGAGAAGACCCAAATAAACAAAATAATAAATGAAAAACAAGAAATAAAAACTGATACTGCAGAAATACAAAAAATCATAAGAGAATGTTATGAACAGTTGTGTGCCAACAAATTAGACAACTTAAAAGAAATGGACAAGTTTCTAGAAACATACAGCCTGCTGAAACTGAGGCAAGAAGAAACAGATAATTTGAACAGACTGATCACTAGAAGTGAAATAGAATCTGTATTTAAAAAAAAAAAAAAAGGAAAAAGAAAAACTCCCTACAAAAAAAAAAATGTCCAGGACTGGATGGCTTCACTGGGGAATTCTACCAAACATACAAAGAAGAACTTATACCTATTCTTCTCAAACTCTTCCAAAATACTGAAGAGAAGGGAACACTCCCAAGTTCATTCTATGAAGCCACCATCACCCTAACACCAAAACCAGATAAAGACACTACAAAAAATAAATAAATAAAATAAAATTATAGGCCAGTATCTTTGATGAATACAGATGCAAAAATTCTCAACAAAATATTAGCAGACTGAATCCAACAAGACATAAATAGGTTCATACCCATGATCAAGTTGGATTCATCCCAGGGTCACAAGGATTGTTCAACATATGGAAATCAATCAATGTGATATACCACATTAACAAAAGGAAAGACCAAAACCATATGATCATCTGCATAGATGCAGAAAAAGCATCTGACAAAATTTAACATTCATTCAAGATAAAAACTCTCACCAAAGTGAGTACAGAGAGAACATATCTCAACATAATAAAAGCCATTTACACCTGTTTGTGTCATCTTTGATTCTTTCATCAGTGTTTTATACTTTTCTGAGTACAGGTCTTTTACCTCCTTGGGTAGGCTTATTCCTAGGTATTTTATTTATTTTGTTGCAACGGTGAATGAGATTGTTTCCTTAATTTCTCTTTCTGATCTTTCATTGTCAGTGTATAAGAGTGCAAGAGATTTCTGTGCATTAATTTTATATCTTGCAACTTTACCAAATTCATTGATTAGCTCTAGTACTTTTCTGGTGGCATCTTTAGGATTTTCCATGTATAATATCATGTCATCTGCAAACAGTGACAGTTTTACTTCTTCTTTTCCAATTTATATTCCTTTTATTTCTTTTTCTTCTCTGATTGCTGTGGCTAGGACTTCCAAAACTAACAGGACAGCTACATGCAAAAGAATGAAATTAGAACACTCCCTAACACCATACACAAAAAGAAACTTGAAATGGATTAAAGACCTAAATGTAAGACTGGACACTATAAAACTCTTAGAGGAAAACATAGGAAAAACACTCTTTGACATAAATCACAGCAAGATCTTTTTTGACTCACCTTCTAGAGTAATGGAAATAAAAACAAAAATAAACAAATGGGACCTAATGAAACTTAAAAGCTTCTGCACAGCAAAGGAAACTATAAACAAGACGAAAAGACAACCCTAAGAATGGGAGAAAATTATTGCAAATGAATCAACGGACAAAGGATTAACCTCCAAAATATACAAACAGCTCATGCAGCTCAATATCAAGAAAACAAACAACCCAGTCAAAAAATGGGCAGAAGACCTAAATAGACATTTCTCCAAAGAAGACATACAGATGGTCAACAAACACATGAAAAAATGCTCAACATCACTAATTATTAGAGAAATGCAAATCAAAACTACAGTGAGGTATCACCTCACACTGGTCAGAATGGCCATCATCAAAATATGTACAAACAGTAAATGCTGGAGAGGGTGTGGAGAAAAGGGAACACTCTTACACTGTTGGTGGGAATGTAAATTGATAGAGCCACTATGGAGAACAGTATGGAGGTTCCTTAAAAAAATAAAAATAGAATTATCATATGAGCCAGCAATCCCCCTACTGGGCATCTATGCAGAGAAAACCATAACTCAAAAAAAACACATGACCCTAATGTTCATTGCAGCACTATTTACCATAGCCAGGTCATGGAAGCAATCTAAATGCCCATGGACAGATGAATGGATAAAGAAGTTGTGGTACATATATACAATGGAATATTACTCAGTCATAAAAAGGAATGAAATTGGGTCATTTGTAGAGATGTGGATGGACCTAGAGACTGTCATACAGAGTGAAGTAAGTTAGTTAGAAAGAGAAAAACAAATATCGTATATTAACGCATATATGTGGAATCTAGAAAAATGGTACAGATGAACCTGTTTGCAAGGCAGAAATAGAGATACAGACATAGAGAACAAACGTATGGACACCAAGGGGGGAGGGGGGGTGGGATGAATTAGGAGATTAGGATTAACATATATACACTAACTAATACGTATAAAATAGGTAACTAATGAGAAACTGCTGTATAGCACAGGGAACTCCACTTCGCTGTACAGTAGAAACTATCACAACATTGTAAAACAACTATACCCCAATTTAAAAAGAAAAAGCCATTTACTACAAACCCACAGCCAACATAATACTCAACAGTGAAACACTGACAGCTTTCCTGCTAAAATCTGGAATAAGACAAGGGTGACCACTCTCACCACTTCTATTCAACATAGTACTGGAAGTCCTAGCCACAGCAATCAGACAAGAAAAGAAATAAATGTCATCCAAATTGGAAGGGAAGAGGTAAAACTGTCACTATTTGCAGATGCCATGATACTCTATATAGAGTACCCTAAAGTATCCACACAAAAACTATTAGAACTAATAAACAAATTCAGCAAAGTAGCAGGATAGAAAATTAATATACAGAAATCTGTTGCATTTTTTACACTAATAATGAAATATCATAAAGAGAAAGTTAAAAACAACCTTGTTTAAAATCATATCCAAAAAAAAAACCTAGGAATAAACTTAACCAAGGAGGTAAAAGACTTGTATGCTGAAACCTATAAAACATTCATAAAGGAAATTGAAGATGAGTCAAAGAAATAGAAAGGTATCCCACGCTCTTGGATTGGAAGAATTAATATTGTTAAAATGGCTATAATATCCAAAGCAATCTACAGACTTAATGCAATCCCTACCAAAATACCCATGAGATTTTTCACAGACCTAGAACAAATAATCCTAAAATTTATATGGAACCATAAAAGATCCAGAATTGCCAAAGCAATCCTGAGGAAAAAGAACAAAGCTGGAGGCATAACCGTCCCAGACTTCAGACAATACTACAAAGCTACAGTAATTGAAACAATGTGGTATTAGCACAAAAAATGGCATATAGATCAATGGAACAGAATAGAGAGCCCAGAAATAAACCCACACACCTATGGATAATTAAACTATGACACAAGAGGCAAGAATATACAATGGAGAAAAGACAGTCTCTTCAACAAGTGGTGTAGGGAAAGCTGGACCGCTACATGTAAATCAATGAAATTAGAACACTTCCTCACACCATATACAAAAATAAGCTCAAAATGGCGTAAAGACCTAAATATAAGATACGACAGCATATAACTCCTAGAAGAGAATGTAGGCAAAACATTTTTAGACATAAATCGTAGAAATATTTTCTTAGATCAGTCTCCCAAGACAAAAGAAATAAAAGCAAAAATTAACAAGTGCAACCTAATCAAGAGCTTTTACACAGCAAAGGAAACCATAAACAAAATGAAAAGACAACCTAGGAGAAAATATTTGCAAATGATGCAACCAACAAGGGGTTAATATCCAAAATATACAAACAGCCCATACAACTCAATATCGAAAAAAGAAACAACCCAATCATAAAATGGGCAGAAGACCTAAATAGACATTTCTCCAAAGAAAGCATAGAGATGGCTAACAGGCACATGAAAATATGCTCAACATTGCTAATTATTAGAGAAATGTAAATCAAAACCACAATGAGGTATCACCTCAGACCGGTCAAAATGGCTATCATCAAGAAGTCTACAAGTAATAAATGCTAGAGAGGGTGTGGAGAAAAGGGAACCCTCCTACACTGTTAGTGGGAATGTAAATTGGTGGAGCCACTATGGAAAACGATACGGAGATTCCTTAAAAAACTAAAAATAGAGCTACCATAGGAGCCAGCAATCCCACTTCTGCGTATATATCCAGAAAAGATGAAAACTCTAATTGGAAAAGATACATACATCCCAGTGTTCATAGCAGCACTATTTACAATTACCAAGATATGGAAACAACACAACACAAGTGCTCATCAACAGATGGTCAGCTTAAAAAGACGTGGTATACAATAGAATATTATTCAGCCATAAAAAAGAATGAAATAGTGCCATTTGCAGCAAAATCGATGGACCTAGAGGATATTATACTTAGTGAAGTAAATCAGACAAATATTATATGATATCACTTATAGCTGGAATCTAAAAAGTAATACAAATGAACTATATACAAAACAGAAATAGAGTCACAGACATAGGAAACAAACTTATGGTTACCAAAGGGGAAATGGAGGGGGGAGAGATAAATTAGGAGTTTGGGATTAATAGATAGAAAGTACTATACATAAAATACATAAGCAACAAGGATTTACTGTATAGCACGGGGAACTGTATTCCATATCTTTCACCTATAATGGAAAATAATCTGAAATATATATATATATATATAACTGAATCACTTTGCTGTATACCAGGAGCTAACACAACATGGTAAATCAACTATACTTTAATGAAAAAAAAAAGAAAAAAGTTTTCACCACAAGAACAATAATTCTATAACTATGTATTGTGATGATGTTAATTAGACTTGTGGAAATAATTTCTCAATACATACAAATATCAGATCTTTATGTTGTATACCTGAAACTAATATAATATTGTATGTCAATTATACCTCAATAAAAATTTAAAATATATATATAAAAGAGAGGCTAAGACAAACAAAAAACAAAATTTTAATATATATCATACCAGAGGTCCAGAAAGAGAGAATAGAGAATGAGAGAGAGGCAATACCTGAAGAGAAAAAGTATGTTTTTAGTATTCATGAAAGATCCCAATCTTCAGATTCAGGAAGCTCAATGCATCTCAAGTAGTGTAAATAAAAAGAAAGCTACCAGACATTTCATAGTGAAACTGTAAAAGAACAAAGACCCAAAAGATCTTATAGGCAGTAAGAGAGAAAAGACAGATTACCTAAAAAGGAATGAAAATTAGACAAATAGCTTATATTCCAAAGTAACAAAAGAAGCCAGAAAAATGATGGAATTATATTTTCAAAGTGCGAAGAGAAAAGGAAATTTGAGATATGAAGTATATCTGTAGTACCCATTAGGTATTATGGATACTGATATGATATGGAGAGCATGTGGTACCCATGATTAAGGCTTCATGCCCAATAGAGAGACTACTAGATTATGCTATAAACACATAAAAGTAAGATTTATACCTTCACCATAGGGGTAAAATCAGCATTAATGGTCATCCAGAGAATTTGTTTCAAGCATTTTGAACAACTTGGAGAAACGAGTCACAGACAAAGCTTTGCTTTCCAGGGATCAAAGCTATCAAGAACTTCAGGAGATGAACCAAAGAAAGCTGTATTGGGTCAGCATAGGGTAACTAGAAGCCCAGGCAGCAGCAGGCTATTCACAGGGTTGATAAGCTTGTCCTATGGCATCTCTCCCACTCCTGACCAACACACTCACAAATGGGGGCCAGAGATCAGAGTTAAGTTTCAACGAACTCATCTAGAAATTTACAATCAGGAAAACTAGATGCAAGTGTTTTTTAACTTGTGTATGCATTTTCTGGTTTTATAGTTTAGTGTCCTTTACACTTTGAATTACATGCTGGTTGGTGAGGGCATAGGTGGGTACCTCTAACAATTTTTTTAATGCTTAGGGCATTATTTCTAAGCTCGAAGTAAGAAATATTTGAAGGCTAAGGAGGGAACTACCTTTTTCGATTGGTGCCTTTCTCCATGATGTATATAATGTCTGTAGGATAGTGCCTGGCATGTAGCAAATGCACTAGAAACGTTAGTTTCCTTTCCTGCTATCAAGAGGTTAAGGCCCACGTCAAGAACCAGGGTGACTGCGGTACAAAGTATGTTGTATTTCAAGGCCAGAGGGGTGGAGGGTGGTCTTAGGGAAGGAAGACCAGAGACACTTGGGGCAGATTCTGTTAGGGACTGAGGGTCCTGCTAGGCCTGGGAGGAATGCCTCCCCAGTTCTCCTTTGGTCTAGGAACTAATTAGCTTTGCCTCTTGCTAACCCAGACAGAGATGAGAAAAGTGCCCTCAGAAATGCTGGTGCCCTCAAAGCTGCCACATTATTCAGTCATGTTAAATGTTGACTTAGATTTCAGAAGTTAGGTTAAGAAACTAGCTTTGTTTGTGTCATATTTACAATGTTTCTTAGTTTCCTCCCCCTTTCTAGGCATGTCTTACTCAAAACAAGGACAGAAACAATTTTTCACATTTCAGTCAAATACAACAGTTCCAGTGGCCACGGAGCTGAGAATTCCAGGAAGGAGCGGGGGACGTGGCAGCACAGGCAGGGGCCTGAAGAAGAGACTCAGGAATGACCTGGAATACTGGCCTTTTTCCATTCGTGCAGTTTTCCTCCTACCCAGAGAAAGCAACCACATTCTCCCAGAGGGCTGCCCTGAGAGTCAGAACCTAGCTGGGTTGGGAATACCCTGGTCAGTGCCAAAGGGGCATTTAAAAAAAATTTTTATTTTATATTGGAGTATAGTTGATTAACAAGGTTGTGTTAGTTTCAGGTATACAGCAAATGATTCAGTTCATATATATATATACATATATATATATATATATATATGTATATATATATATGAATCTATTCTTTTTCAAATTCTTTTCCCATTTATGTTATTACAGAGTATTGAGCAGAGTTCCCTGTGCCATACAGTAGGCTCTTGTTGGTTATCTATTTTAAATATAGCAGTGTGTACATGTCAATCGAAAGGGGCATTTCTTGGATGAAATGCTGCTTCTTGCTCTGAAATGGTGTCTGGTTATGGGAGCAATCTTTCCAAAAATGGGAACTGTGGTTTGACAATGGTTGTGCATGTTACTTCCAGGTGAGAGAGGTCTGAAAGACATAGCTTGGATTCATAATTATTTGAATTTCTGGGATAATTCAATGGCTCGGAGGGACACTAGGCAAAACAACTGAAATTACAACAGTCCTGTTGATCCTGAGACACACAGCCTTGGTAAGATCCTCTCAGTGTGTAAAGTGGTTTGTGTCTGTTTGGACAGCCAGATGGGACATCTCTAGGGTTCTGGGGCTCAGTGGCATAAACTCCAGTTGAGGACCTAACAGAATACAGCTCCCTTCTTCCCTGCCTTAACAGCATTAGAGGAGCAGCTCATTGATAGATTTTACTGCTATTTTCCAAGCAATTTTATAATGCTATATTTTATGTTGCAACAGGGGGCTGGGAAAGTGCAATGAACTATTCATTCCAAAGGAAAAGAAAGAATTGGGAGCTTCCCTGGTGGCGCAGTGGTTGAGAATCCGCCTGCCAGCGCAGGGGGCACGGGTTCGAGTCCTGGTCTGGGAGGATCCCACATGCCGCGGAGCAACTAGGCCCGTGAGCCACAACTACTGAGACTGCGCGTCTGGAGCCTGTGCCCCGCAACAAGAGAGGCCGCGACAGTGAGAGGCCCGCGCACCGCAATGAAGAGTAGCTCCTGCTTGCCGCAACTAGAGAAAGCCCTCGCACAGAAATGAAGACCCAACACAGCCTAAAATAAATAAATAAATAAATAAATTTTAAAAAAGAAAAAGAAAAAAGAAAGAATTGGTAGGAGAGAGAATGAAGAGAGAGAAAAGGTAGGTATAGTGGATGGGTCCCTCATGCCCCCTCTCCACTTCTAATGTCTGGGGCAGTGCTTGTCCAGATGTCCTCTATATGGTCACTGATGTGTGGAGCCAAGAGCACAGGAGTGAGACACATGTGAGTGGTCCAGGCCCCAGAACTAGCCCTGTTTCTACAATATCTTAAGGAAGATTCAGAGAGCATGACTATTTTCACATTTGTCTGCCAAGATTTCTGGGCTTCCTTTCCAATCCTTAAAAAAGGGTCCTTTTTCTATCCACTTTAACCAATTATACAGTATTATCCCAAACCCATAATTTAATCATTCCTCCAGGCACTGAGTAACTGGGGATAAAGCAATAGCATTTGTTCTGAAGCATGAAGTTCCCAAGAAGACACCACATTCTTTCAGCTCACTTGCAAGCTACACAGACTCCTTATTCTTTTGTGTGTGGCCTTCCTCCAGGTAACGTTTGAGGGAAAATAGTGGCGATGTGTATCAGAAGCTGTCTCCTTGCCCTCACTGTCCCCTGCACATTTCTCTGTCGGACGCTTGTCACATTGTATTGAAATGATCTGTTTATACATTTGTGTCTTCTTTAATCTCCTCTCAATTTCTCAAGAACAGGAACTGTATCCTTTTGTTTTTGTGTAATAATAGGACGTTAAATTTAAAGTTTCAACCGAGATTCGAGATACAATAGACGCTGCACACAAAAGTGAGACAGCACGTCACTCTGTTGAGTTTAAAAAAGGGAATCTTTGACAACGAGTTTCATGATTCTTAGCCACCTCAGTCAGATGAAGGGCTATAAAAAGGAATCAAAGTAGAGAGAGATTTGTGATGCTATTTCTTAGGAGAAAAAAATTTTTTTCTCTGCTATGAGGACATCCTCCTTCCCCTCCTCAATGCACAAATACAAAGCACAAAGCTGGGGTGTGGTGGGTACACCATGGAGTACAGCCAAAGTCATACTTGTGAAATTTAATGTGGTCTAGAACAGGTCAATGAGAGAGAGGGAGAGAGAGAGAGAATGGGAGAATATGCATTTGGAGGTCAGTACTATTTTACAAGGCAAGGAATAGGTGAGTTTGTCCAACAGGCCAGATATCCTAGAGCCATGATGAGTTCCCACCAATAGGAATACCTGGGAGAGGGGACCTGAGCATTGAGAGTCATGTGTGAGGTGGACCTTTGGGGAACCAGGTGCTGAGGGGACATCAGGCAGCTGATGGAGAGGACAAGTTTTCATCAGAGGCTTCAGAAGTTTCAGCATGTATTTCCCTACTGAGTGCACTTTAAAAGGTCAGAGGGAGAGAAAAATTAAACTGTGCTTTGATTATAACCTACTGGTCATGTTGGATCAATATATCAAGTCACATATATTCCCCTAAGTGTCAGACATAGTGCCTGACTCATCCTGGGCATTTGATAAATGCCAAACTGAGCTGACTGGTTTTGGCACATACTCTTCTATGAACCAAAATATGTCCATGAGGCAGCCCAAATGAATGGCAGCCCATATTTTTATTTCAGGGTTATGTCTACTTAAATTACACTTCGGGGAAGATTTTAAGGAAACAATTAAAATTAGCTACTAAATATAAATATACATTTAGAAATCAGCTCTTAATTAGTATACATAAATATTGTCAAGCTCCAGAGACATGCTCCTATTGTAACCTATATAAAGCCCAAACATCTCGTGGTTTGGTTTTTGACAATGTTACAGTCAAAGAAATATCAATCCGATAGAAAAGTTTGACTGAAACCAATGGACATCTAGGAAAGCATCCGAAGGTATTACATGGATAATGCACAGAAAAACTAAAAAAAAAAAAAAAAAAAAAATCCTCTTTCCCAACTTCTGTTCTTATTAGAACAGAAATTTCCCTTCTCAAAAATTTCCCCAAACTCTCTCTGAAATCCACTCCCTGTCTCTTCTCCCTCCTGGCCTCAAATCTATTCTCAGCACTATCCTCTTCCCTTCTCTTATACCCTTTTCAGACTTCTCTGCATGGTTTTTTTTATTCGTTTTTTTTTAAATTAATTAGTTAATTTATTTATTTAATTATTTTTGGCTGCATTGGGTCTTCGTTGCTGTGTGCAGGCTTTCTCTAGTTGCAGCGGGTCGGGGCTACTCTTCATTGCGGTGCACAGGCTTCTCATTGCGGTGGCTTCTCTTGTTGTGGAGCACAGGCTCTAGGCGCGCAGGCTTCAGAAGCTGTGGCGTGTGGGCTCAGTAGTTGTGACTCGTGGGCTCTAGAGCACAGGCTCAGCAGTTGTGGCACACGGGCTTAGTTGCTCCATGGCATGTGGGATCTTCCCCGACCAGGGCTCAAACCCGTGTCCCCTGCATTGACAGGCAGATTCTTAACCACTGCGCCACCAGGAAAGTCCTCTCTGCATGGCTTACTCCATTGAATTCATACTTATGAGTGGGAGGGTGAGGAGACTTAGCAGAAAACACCAAGATTTTTCTGAGGAGTTGGGCAGAGAAAGAAGAGGCTGTGAACTTCATTTTTCTCTCCGTAAAAGGGAGACTTGCCAAAGAACAGCTTTAGGAGTAAGAATACAGTAATAAATTATAATGGAAACGAATCTGAAATATGTATATGACCGAATCACTTTGCTGTATACTAGAAACTAACACATTGTAAATCAACTATACTTCAATAAACCAAAACAAACAAGAACAAAACCCCAAAACACCTGGCCTCTGTTTTACTACCTCTGGGGCTTTCTCCACCTCACAATAACTCATCTTTAGCTTGATAATGAAGTGAAACCTTATAAGAAATGTATTTCTTTGGTTTTGTTTGTGATTAAGATGTATAGTGTAATATTTTATCTCATTAGTTATTATTACCTGGGTGTAAATGAATGTCTTAGTTACTTTACTGACAGTAGGTTTGGATGGTAAATTAAGAAAGAGGAGGCTAAGACATAAGAAAGAAAATCTCAATAATGGGGGAAAGTGGGAACATTGGATACAAAATTTGCCATTTTCTTTTTCAGAATGTTGGCAGTGTTAGTTCTGGTCCTGGAGAAAGGCTTATGTAGAAATTATTATTTTGGGGATTCTAGCTGGCTGGTAGAAGTGTGAGTTGGAGCAAACTTTAGGGTGGAGATAGGAGGACAGTTTGGCCACATGCATCAGCAGGTTTCAATGTGCATAGTGAGTCTTGATCCAGTTATTCTACTTCTAGGAGTTCATTCTAAAGAACCAACAGGATGCATTTCCAAGGATGTTAACTATAGCATTGATTGAAATTAACATAATAGTTGTGGTCAAATAACTGGAAGCACCTACATGTCCAAGAATCGGGAACTGAGTGAGTAAATTAAGGTTCATCATGAGAGGCAATACTATGCAGTTGTAAAGAATCACATCATAAAAGAATGTTTACTTATATGAGAAATGTTCACAAAATTGGTAAGTAGAAAGTAGTTTCTAAAATAATATGAACTGTATGCTACCATTTATTATATCTAAATACAGAGAAAAAAGACTGGAAGGATACATTGAAGGTGGTTATTTCCGGGTTCAGGATGATATAGATTTAGACATTTTTTCTTTTGTGCTTTTCTGTATTTTCCAAATTCTCCCCACTAATTCCACATTACTTTTGTAAAACAAATAAGGAGAACATATTTTTAAAAAGAAAGCATTGCTCTAGTTTTTCTAGGTTTGACCTAACTCTCTTTGAGACGGTGGGTGAACAGGCATCTTTCAGTTAGATGCTCCCACAAAGTTGTTAACTTGCAACAATTTCCTAGGTCAATGGTTTGTACTTTCTGTAGAACTCCCACAGGAAGAGCCAGGACCCAGTGAATGTGTGCTTGAAGTTACCCATAACTTGTTTTTCTTCCTTTAAGTTAGCAGACATGTTATTCATAACTCCACAGGCTGTTCACAAGGTGCCCGAGGTGATGATTGGAGAACAGCCTCAGTTTGGGGGATCCAGGTGAACAGCACCAGGAGCCCCAGATAAACTGAGCACTTCCTTCACAATTCAACACCTTTTGGGAATGCTGATGAAAGCCACCATCCTGTGCCTCGCTTCTTTACAATTTTGCCTTAAGGGTAGAAAACTGGGAAGCTAGCAGGATCCTCTACACGTATTAAACAGATTCTCTTGTAGGTCCCACACTTTCTGCCTCAGAAAATTAGCATTTACATTCAGATAACACACTTATTAGAATAAATGGAATATTTTGGGGTCATTATTAGTGAAAGTATCATTACTTATTTGCTGAATCTACAAAAGTCGAGCGTTTCATAGTATTTTGCCTATGAGAAATGTCAACCTAGAATATGGGAAAACAGCCAGATTTATCTATTTTTCAAAGTTTTGGTCATATTCAAAAGCTTTCAAGGTTTTAGTCTTTTCCTACAGTTTAAGCACAGAAGTTTCGGGGGAACTCTTTAAGGGGAAATAAATTCTTCCAGCGTTTCAAAAGAACCAAGATCTTGATAGCGTTGTAATGTCAAAACACTTCTTTCTCATACCAATATTCCTCTCTGCTAACACTTCAGAGTTTTACTTCTAAAGGCTTTCAAAGAAAGACAGCGGAACCTGACATTTGGGGTTTTGTCACTGAGACTCCTGGGAAGCTGGGCTTGTGGGCTCTTGATAAAGTGCAGCTACCAAGACCTTGGCCGTAAGGGGAAGTTGCCTCGTAAGATCCACCTTGCACCAGCCTAGCCACCTGACTTCCCCAGCTGCTCCACATGCTTAATCATAGTATCAAAAATAAAATAATTTTTTTCTAGACTAGAAAAGGGCATAGACTTTGGAGGCAGATAGATCTAGACTCTATTTTTTATTCCCTTTGCTTATATTGTACTAAACAGTTGTGATAATGGATAAGCAGTAAGATTGACGATCCCTGGGAGAAAAGTATCAGTAAGGGGCACCATGGACCCAGCAGAGTCCGACCATTAAGCAGTGGATCCTGACCTCATCATCTTTTCTTGCCATTTGAAAATCATTCTCAAAAATGATTTGAGTGGTGACCTAAATGGGAAGGAAATCCAAAAAAGAGGGGATATATATATATATATATATATATATATATATATATATCCATAGAGCTGATTCACTTCGCTGTACAGTAGAAACTGACACAACATTGTAAAACAATTATACCCCAATTAAAAAAAAAGGATATGATTTCATCTGCTGGTTTTGCCATCTTCTAATCATTCTCCCAAACATCCCCATTCACTTTCTCATGTCACTCTATGCCTTGATTTACTCAGCTGCAAAGTGGGAAGATAGAACCCACCTTATTCAGTTGTTGAAGAGATTAAATCCAGCTCATGCTCATCTCTGCAGCTACCACTCTGCCTTCCTCTTCCTCTTCCCATTCCCACCCCCTCACCCACCCCGTAGGTCTTGCCCTTTGCCTGAATATTCTCCTCACTTCTCCTTGCTTGGCTAACTCCCACTCAGAAACCACCTCCTCCAGGAAATCTCTGGAATGACCCACCACGAATCACCACCACCATGACTGGGTTAGAAGTTGATTCCAAAGCATTCTACAACTGGCCTGTGGTGGCACTTAGCATACAGTATTGTAACTGTGTGTTTATCTATCCGTCTCCCCTTCTAGTCTGTACTCTAAATGATGGTGGGCCCTATACCTTGTACCTGACTATAATCCTAGGATCTATGGTGCCAGGTACAAAGTAGATGATCAGTAAAAATTTGTTTAATTAATCAATAATGTACGCAGAACTTGTAGAAGTGTACTGGCACATGGGAGGAACCCAACATTGGAGGCCATGATTATGAGGCTGTGGGATTGTGAGGTGATCCCATAAGAAGGCCAACCCCAGAATTGACATAAATTGTTGGCCAAGAGATCCAAAATGTCGGGCTACATCCCTAATACAGACAGACTCTCTGGAAGCTGAACCTGAAGGGAAATGAACGATTGGACATAAAGGACCATTGCTTTTTAATATTTCTGCATATTTTAATGGGTGTATGGGTCTTGGTTATTTTTAAAAGTTATATTTCTCCAATGGGCAAGGCAGCTTCTCAATGAAAGATTTAGACATGTCAGGTATTGCAAGAGAGCTATGTGCTGCCGTCAGTGTCACTATCATGACCACCTCTTGTACCTTGTCACTTTTGATCCTCAAGGTGGTTCTGGGAGGTCCATTTATTGCCCTTACTTAACAAGAAAAATTAAGTGACTGGCATAGGATCACACACAATAATTTTGGAAAGGAAAGTCAAATCAGGACCCTCTGGTTCCAAATTCATCCTTTTCCCATCTACTGCACAGCCGAAGAGAAATAGCAACGTTCAGGCCCCTTCCCTCTCCCACTGTTCTCAGAGCTCTCAGAAGATATTATAAAGATTATCTGACTTTTTCATAGATGACAAATGAGACGTGAGGATCTGAAAGATGACGTGACCTCTTCTAAGCTTCTCCGTGTTTGCTCTTTCAGGGAGCCGAAGTCAAAGTCTTTGTTTTCACTCACATGGTGAGAAATCAAATAACCTTGTTCCTTCCTTTCCTGGTAATTATATGTTTGTAGCAAGGTCCCTGAGAGGCCAAGAGTTTCTTCTGTGAGCATGCTCGCTCTGGGCAGTGCCTTCCACTGCAGGGCACAGAACTGTCCGTGTCCCATTTAATGTCATTTAAATCCCACCACACTACAATTAACAACTTTAAATAAACTCTGTGCTCTCACAGGCGGGCATCACCCTACCTTTCAACTCTCATCTTCCACTTCCCTGGAATATCAGATAATTCCTACCCACACCTAACACCTGCTAGATGACCAGAGGGGCCAGGTGATGTCAAAATGCCTAGTGGCTCCACTGAGAGTACGTCACGCCGATGTCTACTAGGCAGCATGTGAATGACAGACAACCCCGTTAAAGGCTCTCTGGTGGGAAGAATTCCAGACAGTGGGACAGTGGGGGGGGGGGGTGGGGTGGGTAGGGAGTAGAATCACGGAGGATTTAGTCCTAGCCAAGCCTCTGTCTCACTGTCTGCTACTTGAATCTACCCTGTCCGACAATTCCAGTCTCTGTCTTGGACATCTGGCTCTGGTCCCTGGAGAACAACATATTCCAAGCTGGCCATGTGCCCACGTTCTTTATAGAGCACGTGGGAGGTGCTCCCCGGGGCACCACAGCCAGGGCCAGCCTCCTCCCTGCCCCCAGATTAGCTTAACTCACCTCCTAGTTGCAAGCAAATTAGGTGAACACTTATGAACTGGGATAATAACATCCTGAAAAGATGAACTAACTAATAATTATAATGAGAGAGCAGTCAAAATAATACCCACGTTTATTTAGTATCTGTCATTTGAGGAATATGGGGTGAGCCATTGCTGTCAGTTCGTGAATCCTCCCTACATGTTTATGAGGGAGAAAAAAAGCAGAGGTCGGTCAGGAAGAATCACTGCAGCAGGGGAAGGGCTCAAAAATATGATGACTTTGGATATCAAAGTTGGGCAGGCAGTCCGGGAAGGAAAATATCTGCCCGCCCTCTCCCTCCTGAGCCTTTGCTCAGCCTTCATGCTGCCCTGGGCTCCTACATTCATGTACGTTTTTCTATTCATGACTTCCGTTCTTTTGTAATTACTCCAGGCCCGAGTTTTCCAAAGTGTGTCCTAATGTATATTAATAAGTATTATTTTTAAAAGGATTACATTGAGTCAATCACAATCAAATAGATTTCTTTAACTATAGGACTTTTCAAAAGCTCTTAATACGCTCATATGCATAGTGAATGTCCCAGCGGAGTAGGTACTAGGTTGAACCATTTGAAATCCCTCTTTTGGAGGTCAAAAACAATTGAACGTTGGCAATTTCATGTAGTCCAACCTAATAGTATTCAGCACTTCCAATCTTGCTTGACTACAGAGCTCTCTGGGAAAAATTTTCCCATATCAGTGTCCTCAGAACTCATTTTGGGAACCACTGTGTTAAGTAAATACTTAAATACAGAGACTGTTAGGTGCTTGAATGGTGCACGTTGCTTGGACCCCAAGAGCCTCACATGTAACAGGATAATGGATTGAGCAGAATGGACGGCAGGCAGATGGGGGAATCCCACCAGGCCTTGTGTTTCCAGGAAGGGTGGCCCAATATGGCATTTTCCAACCCAGTAAAAGTGCAGAAATGCACATTACTGTATAGAGTTACAACTGCTGCTATATTAAGGTGTAAGGATATTTTTTAACTGTAAAAGTGCTTTAAAATATTTAATTTTTTAAAAATTAATTTATTTTTTAAAATTTTATTTATTTTTGGCTGTGTTGGGTCTTTGTTGCTGTGCGCGGGCTCTCTCTAGTTGTGGCGAGTGGGGGCTACTCTTCGTTGCAGTGTGCAGGCTTCTCATTGTGGTGGCTTCTTTTGCTGTGGAGCACGGGCTCTAGGCGCACAGGCTTCAGTAGTTGTGGCGCGTGGGCTCAGTAGTTGTGGCGCACGGGCTTAGTTGCTCCGCAGCATGTGGGATCTTCCCGGACCAGGGCTCAAACCCATGTCCCCTGCATTGGCAGGCGGATTCTTAACCACTGCACCACCAGGGAAGCCCTAAACTATTTAATTTTAATACACAAAGGCTCAACGGAAGAAGCAGAATATGAAAGGGTACACACTCTATTACTGACTATGTAAAAATGATTTACTGGGGCTTCCCTGGTGGCGCAGTGGTTAAGAATCCGCCTGCCAATGCAGGGGACATGGCGTCGTGCCCCGGTCCGGGAAGATCCCACATGCCACGGAGCGGCTAGGCCCGTGAGCCACAAGTGCTGAGCCTGCGCGTCTGGAGCCTGTGCTCCGCAACGGGAGGGGCCGCGACAGTGAGAGGCCCGCGCACCGCGATGAAGAGTGGCCCCCGCTCACCGCAACTGGAGAAAGCCCTCGCACAGAAACGAAGACCCAACACAGCCAAAAATAAATAAATAAATAAATAAATTTATTAAAAAAAAAAAAAAAAAGATTTACTGTTTGGCTTAAAAAGGGGAAAAAAAAGAAAATATTTCATTTACAATGAAAATATATTCACTTATAATGATAGACTGATGGACGATGGATGACTTTTTGTTTCCTTGTTTCAAAATTTCCTTAAATGTTATTATACTGTTTCACAGTAAAAAAAAAAAAAAAAAAAAAAATTATACCAGTAACTCCTTAGGCTTTGAGTCCATACCAGAATGTCCTCTGAGAAAGTCCCATGGCACCCCATCCCCATTCTTTCCAGATGGGAAGGTAGTATCGAGGAGAAGATGGCCTTCCAGACAGAGCTTTAGTACACTGTGTCCCGCCGGCTCCCTCACGGAGCTGGGAGGTGTCAAAGACGACCCCTAACAGCCCCTCTGCCTCCACAGCCACGTGACGGACCACCCGCCCACATAGATCCCAGATCTGCAGGCATTCCTAGCACCCACTGGCTGCTTCCTAACACCTGCGTTTAAATTGTTTTTGAAGTCTTGAACAGGATCCTATAGCAACACTCTTCATAAATGATGAGCTCTCTCAGCAAGGCCTCAAAACCCTGTTGAATGCCAGTGTTTCAGAAGTATGGTACATTTATAATGCGAAAGGAAAATGGCAGGAAACATTCCTACCCTAAGCACACAATGACAGCTACAGCATGGAGGGCATGGGTTTTGTGGGCTAACTCGGGAATCTAGCTCTCATTTATACAGCTGAGTGTCTGGGACAGTGTCTTCCTAGTCTTCCTAAGGATGCTGTCCCAACAGCCCTCAGCCACCTGTTGGTGGAGGGTGAGGTCGTTGCTGCTGAGGAATCCCTCCGTCCACGCCTTCAGGCAGAGCCTGGCCTGCAGCGGAGACTCCCGGGGCAGCAGCTTTGGGGGGCAGGATAACTGAGAAGCACCTGCCCTCCTCCCCACGGCTTGGCGGGGAAACCCTCTGTGTAAGGAGTCCTGCTTCCTCACCCCGTCCCACTCCCAAATCGGCCTCATTCCTAGGCTCAGGCCGAGGAGCGAGAGGCAAGCCCGCCCCCAGAATTCCCTGCACGCCGTCCTGGAGGAGCTGGAATAAATGCCAGGAGGCAGAGCCCCTCTTGAAACCTGGATGGCTTTGGCTGAATTGCCACGACCCTATATTAAGGTCTCTGGACAAAGACCTCTTTTTTTTTTTTTTTTTTTCAGTAAACATGAAGAAACTTTAAAAATGGCTAACAGAGTTTACATAGTTGTATACATAAAACATTGCTGAAACAACTATAGAACATGTTTTTCTCTAGTACAATTGGAATTGTTCCATCTTTTGCCAGTGGGATCCTTTTAAGTTTGATTCCTGAATCCTTTTAACATGATCTTAGTAATGTTTGATAGCTTCCTTGCTAACTAGTATGGTAACATGTTTCAAACTCATCTGCATATTTCCTATCCCAACACTTTGGTTTGTTTTAGTGGAAAACAGTACAATAAGGCCAAACTCTGAGTGCACGGTGGCTTATTGCTCTTCGGTAAGTCATAGTTTTTAGGCCTTTTCATTAGACTAAAAGTTCTGCACCCAGTTCCACAGTTGGGGATGGGGTGTTCCCCTGCACCTCCAACAAGCAATTCTCAGACCCCATCTGGGTGTCCTGCAATTCAACTAAATTCTGACACTATCTACTCAGAGAAAGCATCAGATTCCACAGGTTAATGGTTCAGCCCTACAAGACTGCCCCCAACATATACAATTCAGATGCCACTTGCAAGCCCATGTTGTCCTTTGTGCCTTTTTTTTTTTTTTTTTTTTTTTTTGATTTTTAGAATGAAATTTCTAAAAATCAGACAAAGACCTCTTGACCTAAGGCCACCAGAATGACATCAGGACTTTCCCATCGGCTAGCTTCTTCTCTCTTAGCTGCAAAGAGTCACCAAGACTTGGATCCTCATCAAAAAAAGGGAAGACAGGGCTTCCCTGGTGGCGCAGTGGTTGAGAATCTGCCTGTCAATGCAGGGGACACGGGTTCGAGCCCTGGTCTGGGAAGATCCCACATGCCGCGGAGCAACTAGGCCCGTGAGCCACAATTACTGAGCCTGCACGTCTGGAGCTTGTGCTCCGCAACAAGAGAGGCCGCGATAGTGACAGGCCCGCGCACTGCGATGAGGAGTGGCCCCCACTTGCCGCAACTGGAGAAAGCCCTCGCACAGAAACGAAGACCTAACACAGCCATGAATGAATGAATAAATAAATAAATGAATAAATAAAAATTAAAAAAAAAAAAAAAAAAAAAAAAAAAAAGGGAAGACAGAAGGAAAAGGATAGGAAGCTCTTTCCCTGGACAGGTCAGCTTCTTTTTTTTTTAAGATTTTTTTTTTTTTTGATGTGGACCATTTTTAAAGCCTTTACTGAATTTGTTACAATATGGCTCCTGTTTTATGGCTACAAGGCCTGTGGGATCTTAGCTCCCCGACCAGGGATCGAACCTACACCCCCTGCATTAGAAGGCAAAGTCTTAACCACTGGACAGCCAAGGAAGTCCCAGGTCAGCTTCTTGACTGGAGTAATTCCACGCTCCATCTACCCTGCCTCAGGGCTTCCCACCAGGACCTGTCTGGAATCTTAACCCCAGGCTTCAAGGCTTCCGGCAGGGCTCCTTTGGGGTCTGGAAGAAGCTCCCTCTCACACAGCCCTTGCTAGTACGCGACTCAACCTCCCTCGCCTCGTAAGACTTTATCCCAACCCTGAAGCTTACACCAGCCACTTTTTTTTTTTTTTTTAGCATCTTTATTAGAGTATAATTGCTTTATAAGGGTGTGTTAGTTTCTGCTGTATAACAAAGTGAATCAGCTATATGTATACCTATATCCCCATATCTCCTCCACCAACCACTTTTAAAGGGCAATTGTCCCCATACTGTTATATTCTGTTCCTGGACCCTGAGGCCTTTTAGCAAAGGGTGCAGTCAATCATCGAATATGCGAAATGAGTGAAAGGCTACTTCCTCATACCAGAGGCAGGTTCCCTGGAGCTGGAGCCTGGTGGTTTTGAGCTGCGCGGGGCAGCAGAGGAGGGCGGCTACCACCTGACCAGGCGTAGAGGAGCAGAGGACCACCTCAGGAGATGGGACCAGTGTCATGGGGTAGGGGTGAGGGTGGGATTCAGGAAACTGTAGCGTCATGGAGACCATAGAAGAAAGTGTTTCAAGGAGGCAGTCGTGGGACATTTTGTGTTGAATGCTGTTGTGGAGACAAGTAAGATCAGATCAGAGAAGCTGACATTAGATTTGGCAACATGGAGGTCGCTAGAAACATTGACAGCAGTGATAGATACCTTGGTGCAGTGGGGACAAAACCCCACTGGAGTAAATTAAGGAGAAAATAATAATAGAATTTGCGGTTTACAGTAAGTGTCTGCTAAGCGCTTTATATGCATTAATTCACATATTTCTCACAATCTTACGGTGCAGATTCTAATATCATGCCCATTTTACAGATGAGGAAGCCAGGTCCAGAGAGGATAAATAACCTGCCCAAGGCCACACGGCTGGAAAGTGGCGGAGCCTGGATTGCAACCCGCTGCCCGGTCCAGTCTGCGTGGGGAGCCACCCTTCACGCTCCCTCTACAACACCAGCAAGTCATAGTTCACAAACTCTGGGCAGCTTTCAACAAGTTTGCTAAGAAGGGGAAAAGAGAGGGGGCAGGAGGGGTTGTGGAGCTGAGAGAGGGCTTTTCTTTTAAGCTAGGAAACACTGACATTCAGGTGCATGCTGACAGGGATACTGGAGGAGCAGAGGTGAGGGCGCTGACTCGAGGCGGGGAGAGGAGACGATCCAGGGCGCAGAGGGGTTGCCCTTCTCTCGGAGCTGGGCTCACCCTCTGGTACCAGGAGGGACGCAGAGAAGAAGGGTGCAGACGAGTGTGGCAGGCAGCCGTGGAAGAGAAAAGTTGAGGGAGTCAGAATCTGCCGGCTCCTATTTTCTCAGTGAAGGATACAGCGAGATAAGAGGCTTGCAGGAGGCCTGGAGAGAGGAGAGAGGTGTGAAATGGCCTCTTTGGGGTGAGGAGGGAGGAGAACGCCGTGAAGAGCCAAGACAGGGAGCAAAAAGAGACAATTCAATACCCCGACACTTTAAGGATGCTCTATTTCTCAAATCTTTCATGCTTTTTATTTTTTTATTTTTTTATAAATTTATTTATTTATTTATTTATTTATTTATTTTTGGCTGTGTTGGGTCTTCGTTTCTGTGCGAGGGCTTTCTCTAGTTGTGGCAAGTGGGGGCCACTCTTCATCGCGGTGCGCGGGCCTCTCACTATCGCGGCCTCTCTTGTTGCGGGGCACAGGCTCCAGACGCGCAGGCTCGGTAATTGTGGCTCACGGGCCTAGTTGCTCCGCGGCATGTGGGATCTTCCCAGACCAGGGCTCGAACCCGTGTCCCCTGCATTAGCAGGCAGATTCTCAACCACTGCGCCACCAGGGAAGCCCCATCTTTCATGCTTTTTTTTTTTTTTTTTTTTTAATTTTATAGCTACTTTTATTTTTATTTATTTATTTATTTTTGGCTGTGCTGGGTCTTCGGTTCGTGCGAGGGCTTTCTCTAGTTGCGGCAAGTGGGGGCCACTCTTCATCGCGGTGCGGGGACCGCTCTTCATCGCGGTGCGCGGGCCTTTCACTATCGCGGCCCCTCCCGTTGCGGGGCACAGGCTCCAGATGCGCAGGCTCAGTAGTTGTGGCTCACGGGCCCAGCCGCTCCGTGGCATGTGGGATCTTCCCAGACCAGGGCTCGAACCCGTGTCCCCTGCATTAGCAGGCAGATTCTCAACCACTGCGCCACCAGGGAAGCCCCATCTTTCATGCTTTTTATTCTATGAAATTTTTCATTCTAAATCTTCAGGGAAAGAAAGAGGGGAAACTGTCTTCCCTTCCTCCCATTACTGCTAATGCTGGAGCGGTAGGAATACATTTGGAAGAGATGTGATAGTAAATCTGAAACATCCCAGGCAGAGGGTTTGGGACTGTGGAAAGCTTCATGTTTTTTTCCTTGGTTTGCGTCAAGGCCCATCTGCCCCTCTTTAGAACGCTTCTTCAGGAGAAATGCAGAACGATAAATGATCACGGGTGAAATTTATCTCTATCAGGATTCAATCCTCGGGCTCTCCCTGAGGAATCACAGAGCCCAGAGAGAAGGCTAACACAGCATCACCTGAAGGGCTTGTTAAAACACAGATTGCTGGGCCCCGCCCCTAGTTTGGGATTCGGTAGGTCTGGAGGGGGGAGTGCAAATCTGCATTTCTCGGAGGTCCAGACCGTGGAGCGAGTGTTAACTACCCCAGGCAGCAAACACTTTCCTGAATCTCATAGAACAAGGACTAGAGAAGAAGGTATCTCCACTGAAATCCCAGAAGAATTCAGACACAGAGGTCCCTTAAGCCCAGCTGCTACTTTTGGACTGGTCATTCCTCACCTTCCCTTTGAGTCACTTTGTTATTTTGTAAAACCAACGGGAGGGCATGACTGAATAAGAGTATCTAACACATACATTGTTAACTATGTGCAAGGTGCTGCTCTGAGCTCTTTACATGTATTAACTCATTTAGTCTTCACAACAAATGGGAGGCTGGTACAATTATTAACTCCAATTTCCTGAGGAAATGAAGACACAGAGAGGTTAAGCAACTTACTTGGGGTCACCCAGCTAGGAGAGCAGGAATATGAATACAGGTGAGACTAACCCCAGCACTGGCATTATTTCCACTTCTTTATATGTCAAAGGTAAATATGGATGAAGCTTTGGTCTCTCAGATTTAGGGATCTTTGATGTTTTGGTAAATCGTGATCAGCTGGGGTCCAGTACGGTTTTTAGCTAGGGTCACTGGGCAATATGGAATCATTGAAAGAGCATTGTTCTACCTGTTTTTAACTGCATGACCCTTTGGCAAGTTGCACAATTTCTTTTTATTATCTCGTAGATAAAATGAGGGGGGGTACTGACTTTCTGAATTTTCAAGCTCTGAAAGGATGTAATTTTCACTGAGTTTCAATCACTTCTCACCCCTGTACTCACTCATCTAGAGCAGCTGCCTGAAACAACACAGACCCAGGGTTAATAAGCCACAGGCTCCGGCTTGTTCTGGGGACAGAGCCCTGCTTGGCTGGCTGAGAACTCTTCCGCCCTGGCCGTCTGGTCCCTGAGGAGTTTTGCCGGTGTTGAGCTGGGTTCTGCTTTAAGTGGCAGGAGATGAGGCAGAGCTGATTAGAAAGATAATTTTCTAATAAAAGTCAGTATAGAGGTCTAGGTAGGAGCTTGTTGGTTTCTGCTGACCCGGGGCACATCGAGCAGGTCATCTTGCCTCAACATTTGCGTCTATGAAATGAAGATAATTAGCAGTGTGGTGTCGTTTAGCTAAATAACCATTACCCAGTGCTTGGTCATAGCTCCATAGCTCCATTGGCCCCCTGAAGGCTATGGCTCTTGACAACAGCAGTGCCTCATCAGAAGACTTAGATGCTGAGCTTGTACACTCAAGGACCTCCCAGACTCACCTCACCCACCTTAATGCTTGATACTGGCAGAGCCATACATTTATTCTAAACCCTAGTCATTCTCACGTTTACAGAAGAATGGTCTCAGACTCAAAGACAACAAAAGGTGGGGTGGACTTTTTTTTTTTTCAAAACAAGAAGCTGAAAAACTCTGAATATTGTCCAGAGTGTTAATGACAGAGTGACCTGTCATTAAGAGACCCCGGTAGCAATTTATCCAAAGTATACTAGAATGCATATTTCACAGCCATGTATCAGGCATCGTAGAGAGATTTGCAGATGAAGACTCTAGCAATAACTCTTAGGATGTGCCAGGCACATAATTATCACATGCCATTCACACAACTCTAGGAGTTAAGTTCTATTATCAGCCCACTTCATAGGTAGGTAAATTGAGGCCCACACAGTTCAAGGTGGCACAAGGATTTGAACTCAGGCAGTGTGATTCCAGAGCCAAGATGGGTAGCCATGGAGCTACACTGCCTCCCTATGACAAGGGACAAGACAAAGGCCAGGCCCTCAACGAGCCAACCCCACTGAGGGAAACAGACGAGCACAGGAACAGGTATTCATCAACATGGCTGACCACGAACATAAAAGGAGCAGTTAACTTCAAGTAGAAAGATCCAGGAAGACCTCAAAGTGGAAGTGGCATTCGAGCTGAAAGCTGAAAGAAATGCGTAACATTGCAGCAGGTGGAGATGGGGCTAGAGCAACATGCTCAGGAGGTAACCTGCACCCGGTGTGGGCAGGAACACAGGTGCCTCCTGTTTAGTCTTTCTTCCAATGTGCAATTTATCTCATTTTCCAACTCTCTGTTCTGCTCATGAGGATGGGCACTCAAGGCCCCGAAGTCTCAGGTTTTATAGGCTCAGAGGGTCTGAAAGTTGGACCCATCTTTTCATACCTCGATGGGGTTTCAAGTGTCAGCAGGGCCTGTGCTGAGATCCTCCCCAGGCCAGGCATTTGGAAAGATTTTCTCACTAGGCAAACTTTTATTATGTTGCCAAGCACCACTTTGGCCATCAAAGTCTGGTATGTATGAGCCAGCCACCAGCTCGAAATCTTGGGGGCAACGGGAAACCAAGATTTTGGAACAAAGTTCCCTGTGCCTCCCTCATTCTCTGTTTCATCCACCTTCCTCTGGTAGATTTCTGCTCCTTTTCTATGTAGTGGCTTCCTTCCTTTGACACGTCTTCATGAATCCCATTGTGGCTGGTGATTTCCCCCAGTCTTAAGTGCTCCAAAGAGCTCTCTTCAGATACAAGAGCCAGAATGAGACAGATGAAGAATCCAGGGAGAAGGAAGGAAGGGAGGGAGGAAGGAAAAAGGGAAGGAAAGAAGGAAGAAAGGAAAGAAAGAAGAAAGGAAGGAAGGAAGAAGGGAAAAGGGAAGGAAAGAAGGAAGAAAGGAAAGAAAGAAGAAAGAAATGAAGGAAGGAAGCAAAAAGGGAAGGAAAGAAGGAAGAAAGGAAGGAAAGAAGGAAGAAAGGAAAGAAAGAAGGAACAAATGAAAGAAGGAAGGAAAGAAGGAGGGAAGGAAGGAGAGAAAGAAGGTATGGGGAGGCCAGGGAGAAAGGAGAGCAGAGTAACTATTTTAAATCCATGCCACTGGGTCTCACTTCTGCTTTAGCTTGTATCTCTGCTTTCTGGAAGGAGAGCTACAAGATGCTACAGCGATCTGGTATTCTCTGTTGCCAGGGCATGCTCAACACAACCATGAACCTAGACTCAGAGGATCCTTGCCTCTTCCTGGCCTCATCTGGGTTCAGGAGCTACTTGGCATCATATCTTCCTCACTTTCTGGGCAAAGCCACATGAGTTCTGCTTAAATGCTGCATAGGCCATATTATTGTCCAGATTGGCTCTCCCGACCAGCACCAGGCCTGATACCCGTACCAGTCCTGGGTGCTCCATGAAACTTCTCTGTTGACATCCATAAGACCCTTCTATCCTGGTCTTATCCTACCTCTCCCACCAATAACTCCCAGTTCTTTCTTTGACTCACCTTCCTCTGCCCACCCTTAAACGTTGGTGTTCGTCAGCTTCCCATCCCTGGTCCCTTGCTCCTCTCCTGCTACGTGCTCTCCTTAAAAGACATCCCAGCTGACTATTCCCTGCCTTCTGCTTCTGACTCTCAAATTGACATCTCCAGCCCTGACCTCTCCCGGTTTCTCTCAGTGGATGCTGTCCACTGAGCGTCTCCACCTAGAGGCCCCAGGAGAACCTCAAATTCTACACATGCCGAAGTTAACTAACGCTCGTCTCTTCTCCCTCTTTCCCAACTCACTGTATCTAATCCAGGAACATGGGGTTCATTCCAGGCTCCACCCTTTGCCTCATCCATTCCTATTCTGTACCACCCTACCTGCCCCTACATTCATTTACCAAATATCACCAATTTTAAGTCCTAAACATTTCTTGAATAGTTTTCCCCTCTCTGGACCCCTGCTATCATTCTCAACTTCAGGTCCTCATCATTCCTTATGTAACTGTTTCCCTGCAATTTCTCTGCCCTCACATCCATTCTCTATGCTGCCTCTGGAATAACCTGCCTAAGATGAAAACCACCAAGATTCCCCTGCTTGAGATTTCAATGGCTCCTCATCACCCACACCAAATTCCTAGCTCTGAGTCTGCTTGCTAAAGGCCCAGCATGACCTGGCTCTGCTTCTCCGGCCTCATCTCAGCACCCCCTGCCTCAAACTTCATGCTCTGATAATGATATGGAGTAGCTTGTAACTCTCCAACACCCCATGCTGCTTCGTGAGCTTTATTCTATTATCCTATCCCATCCTGTCCTGTCCTGTCCTATACCCTCTGTCTAGAGGGTCCTTCCCATCCTTCTTCACCTGGATTATGCTAATTCATCCTCAAGACTTAGCCCAGCCATCACCTGGTTCAGGAAACCTTCCCCAAAGCCTCAGGTTAGGGAAGTGCTCCTGTTGCATTCTGCCCTATTGTCTCACGGCTTATGAACAGCAGGTTGGAATTGTCTGTTTGGGAGTCTTTCTTTCCCATTAGCCTAAAATCCCATCAGTGTTTTAGTTGCCTTCGCCCTTGTGCCTGGTGCAGTGCCCAGCACATAGTAGGTGCTCCGTTAATGTTGTTGACCAGAATGTAACCCCTTCAGATCAGGGATCATGACTTTTCCACCCATAGACTCTTAGCAGGCACTCAAATGTTCCATGGGTCACAGTTATGGTCAATTAATCTACAACAAAGGAGGCAAGAATATACAATGGAGAAAAGACAGCCTCTTCAATAAGTGCTGCTGGGAAAACTGGACAGCTACATGTAAAAGAATGAAATTAGAACATTCTCTAACACCATACACAAAAATAAACTCAAGATGGATTAAAGACCTAAATGTAAGACCAAATAATATAAAAATCCTAGAGGAAAACACAGGCAGAACACTCTTTGATATAAATTGAGGCAATATTTTTTTGGATCAGTCTCCTAAAGCAAAGGAAATAAAAGCAAGAATAAACAAATGGGACCTAATTAAACTTAAAAGCTTTTGCACAGCAAAGGAAACCATCGACAAAATGAAAAGACAACCTATTGAATGGGAGAAAATAATATTTGCAAATGATAAGACCGATAAGGGGTTAGTATCCAACATATATAAACAGCTCATACAACTCAACATCAAAAAAACAAAAAACCCAACTGAAAAATGGGCAGAAGAACCAAACAGACATTTCTCCAAAGAAGACATACAGATGCCAACAAGCACATGAACAGGTGACCAACATTGCTAATTACTAGAGAAATGCAAATCAAAACTACAATGGGGTACCAATTCACACTGGTCAGAATGGCAATCATTAATAAGTCTACACATAACAAATGATGGAGAGGGTGTGGAGAAAAAGGAACCTTCCTACACTGTTGTTGGGAATGTAAGCTGGTGCAGCCACTATGGAAACCAGTATGGAGTTTCTTCAAAAAACTAAAAAAATAAAAAAAAAATAAAAAAAAAAAAACTAAAAATAGAGTTATCATATGATCCAGCAATCCCACTCCTGGGCATATACCTGGACAAAACTATAATTTAAAAAGATACATGCACCCCTATGTTCGTAGCAGCACTATATACAATAGCCAAGACATGGAAACAACCTAAATGTCTATCGGCAGAGGAATGGATAAAGAAGATGTGGTACGTATATACAGTGGAATACTACTCAGCCATAAAAAGAATGAGATAATGCCATTTGCAGCAACATGGATGGAACTAGAGATTATCATACAAAGTGAAGTAAGTCAGACAAAGACAAATACCATATGATATCACTTATATGTGGAATCTAAAATATGACACTGATGAACTTTTATGAAACAGAAACAGACTCACAGACATAGAGAACAGACTTGTGGTTGCCAAGGGGTGGGGGGTGGATGAGGGATGGAGTGGGAGTTTGGGGTTAGCAGATGCCAACTATTATATATAGAATGGATAAACAACAAGGTCCTACTGTATAGCACAGGGAACTATATTCAGTACCCTATGATAAAGCATAATGGAAAAGAATATGAAAAAGAGTGTATGTATATGTATAACTGAATCACTTTGCTGTACACCTGAAACTAATACAACATTGTTAATCAACTGTACTCCAATATAAAATAAAAAGTAAGAAAAATAAAATAAAAACTAGACAGTCTCATGTCAGTTAAGGTCACATTTGGCTGTTTAATGAGTTAATAAAAAACTTGATTTCAAAACAAAACAAAACAAAACAAAAAACACAACATTGTGAATCAACTATACTTCAATAAAACAAAAAAACAAAAAAACTCCACAACCTGATTAAAAAATGAGCAGAAGAACTGCATAAACATTTTTCCAAAGAGGAAATACAGATGGCCAACAGGCACATGAAAAGATGCTCAACATTGCTAATCATCAGGGAAATGCAAGTCAAAATCATAATGAGATATCACCTCACACCTGTCAGAATGGCTATCATCAAAAAGAACACAAATAACAAATGTTGGCGAGGATGTGGAGAAAAGGGAACCCTTGTACACTGTTAGTAGGAATATAAATTGGTGCAGCCACTGTGGAAAACAGTATGGAGGTTTCTCAAAAAACTAAAAACAGAGTTACCATATGATCCAGGAATTCCAATCCTGGGTATATATCTGAAAAAAACAAAACCACCAAGTCTAAAAGATACATGCACCCCAATGTTCATAGCAGCATTATTTACAATTGCCAAGATATGGAAACAACCTAAGTGTCCATCAACAGATGAATGGGTAAAGAAGCTATGGTATATATATATATATAATGGAATACTACTCAGCCATAAAACAGAATGAAATTTTGCCATTTGCAGCAACATGGATGGACTTGGACGACATTATACTAAGTGAAATAAGTCAGACAGAGAAAGACAAATACTGTATGATATCAATTACATGTGGGATCTAAAAAATACAACAAACTAGTGAATAAAGCAAACAAGAATCAGACTCACAGACCTAGAGAACAAACTAGTGGTTACAAATGGGAAGAGGGTATGGGGGAGAGGCAACAGAGGGGTAGGATATTAAGAGGTACAAATTAATAAGCTACAGGGATATACTGTACCACACAGGGAATATAGCCAATATTTTATAATAACTATAAATGGAGTATAACCTTTCAAAATTGTGAATCACTATATTGTGCACCTGTAACTTATATTGTACAGCAACTATACTTTAATTAAAAAAAAAAAAAAGAAAAAAATGTTCCATGGGTGAAGGCTGCTTCCATTGATGGCCATGAAGGGAAAAGGGGAAGAGAGTTCTGACCACAAAGCTCCTAAATGTACCATGCAGGCAGGCCTGGTAGAACATACACACCAGCATTCCATCTCCAAGTGGCATGCATTCTGAGCGTGAGATTTGAAGATAGTAAGCTCTCTGGTAATTATTTAAGAAAATAATCCACTGGGTCCGCAGAGGATGGGCAGATCCTCTCATGAACTCTCCCACATCACCAATGGCCATGATCACCTCATGACCTTAATATACTCATAAAATGTATGAGTATATTAAGGAAAATTATGGCCTTGTTAGGGCGGAGAGTGGACACCAGCTTCCCCCAGATGGGCTCCACCCGCTTCCCTGGAACAGCCCTCCAGCCCCTGCTTCCCACCCAGCCTGCCCATCGGCCCTCTTCCCAGTGGCCTCTTTGCACAAAGCTTCAGCCACGCTGCTAGCTTGTCACTCTTCTTGCAACTGCACAGCGTGAATAGCTACTGAGGCATGCTGGGGTCCACAAGACGAGCCTCTGTTGACTCCAGTGGGTCTCTAAAGGATGGGGATCTGATCTCCTACTAATCCTCCCACAAAATCAGTCAGACTGGTTGTAGTGTATTATTAGAAAGCCCACACATCCTTCCTGGGAACAACGGACCCGCTGGTTGCATGAGGAGTGTTTCATCGCCATGGAACCAAGGGATGGGGAACAAAGGAGCTGGGACGGGCAGGGACATAGGGCAAGCATGGCACTGGGGACAGAGCTTGGGCTTCGGAGTTAGGTAGAGTGGATTCAAACGCTGCCCTGCCCCTTACAGGCTGTGTGGCCTTGAGCACATGACTGAACTCCTCCGAGGTGATAATGAGCCCTCGTGGGCTGTGGTGGGGATTAAAGGGGGCTACTGTGAGGCACTGAGCCCGGGGCATGGAGGAAGAAGCTGTGGCAAAATGCTAGTTCCTCTGATGTAGGTGCCTCTTGGGACATCCTCACAGGGCAGAAAAGTCCGGATGGAAGGGAACAGGGTGTCCTTGCGGGACACAGGAAGGGGAATGCTGTTCAACAGCCCTGCGATCACCCGGAGTCCCCCCAGCCCCTGCTGCAGGATTGGTGGCTTCAGATGGACACGAGTGAGGGAGCTGACATTTTAAGGAAGAGAATTTTCTAGGCTGCCTCTGGGAAACAACATCCTCTCAGTCTCTTCAGAAACTTCACTGTTAATCTGAGGTTTCCCTCCCTCCCTCCCTTATTTTCCTTTCACTGGAAAAGGCACAAACAACCCCTAGAACCAATACCCACCAGTCATCTTAAACACCGTCATGAGTTGTGACCGACATTGCATCACCGACTGTTTCAGGAAAACCCTTCCTTCACTCTCCATCTCTTCCCTTCCAGAAAGGTAAGCGGTGGCCTGAAGGATGAAGAGGCAACTAGAGGCAGCTATGTGAGAAGAGCCGGAGGTAAGAGGTGGGACTTTCTTCATCTCTGGACAGCCAGGCTCATCCCATCAATCCTCCCCCTCCGTCCTCTCAGCTCTGCTGATGGACCTGCACGACCGCAGTTTACACGAGCCCCTGGCTCCTCTTCTCCTGCTGTTTCTTTATGTCCTTCCCCAGCCCCATCCCAGGCCCCGGGGTGGGCTGACTCTGGCCTTCCACAAAGCTCTGTTTTCTCACCAGCAGCAGGGGTCTCCTCTCCAAGGAGCCCCCAAGAAAACTAGGGACCCCGCCCTGGAGCCATGGTGGAGGAGGGGTATTGGTATGAATCACCCAGCAGTGCTGAGAAGTCACACCCACAGAGAAGAGTCAAAGCATGCTCACCTCCTTCATCCTGGGGGGCTACAGAGGGTCCACCTGCTCACCTCCTTCATCCTGGGGGGCTACAGAGGGTCCACCTGCATCCCACCCATCATCAGTCATAGATTCCCTTCCACCCCCCCCAAATAGCCCCATGCCACCCTGCTCAGTGCCCCCACTAGAGCCGTGACATCCCAGCCTGGCACACACACTGCCATGTGCCAGCCCTCCATGGCAGAAAACCAACCTGACCCTGAACGGGGGCCTCGAGAAGCTGGGGTGTGATGTTAGACTGAGTCCACTTAGGCTCTGGTCTGGCCAGGCTCCCGCCAGCCCAATGCTGGATCAGATAAGGGTACAGGTGGGGACCTATGGGACAGCCCAGCAGTCCTCAGCAACCCCCAAAGCCCTCACCCCAATTTCCTCCACCTGTAAGCATAGAGGAGAGAGCGCTCCCTCCAGAAGATGACCCGCCCCCGGGAAGCCAGGGCGGGGGGAACAGGCCCTTCCCGCAGGGCGCTGGATGCTGGGGTGAGTGGAGCTGCCGCTGCCTTCCCGGTGCCGCGACTCACAGCTGGCCGGGGCGCGCTGGCCTTAAATAGTGGGCTCAGACGGGAGGGGTCGGTGCAGCTGTGGATGGCTCAGAAGTCCTGCTGCTGAAGTCCCTGCAGGCACAGAGGCTGCCTGTCCCAGCCAGGGAGGCCAGGCACGCAGAACCGCCTTGCCGAGCCTTGACCCGGTGAGAGGGCGGGAAGGAAAAGCTTCCCAGGCCCCCTGCTTCACGGCTCATATTCACACACGTCGATTCTCCTGACTCTGCGGAAGGGAGAGCTAGGGAGGGAGAGTTCATCTCCACCTAAGAAAGGACTGGAACAGCTCAAAGCGGCAGGTCTGTGCCAGGAAGCCGGGAGGCTGGGAGTCCTTCCTGCGGTGGCTGGTGCTCAGACAGAGGCTGGGTCACCCCTGGTGGGACCGCTCGTGGAGGAGACTCGTGCTGAGGGACCTCAGAAGGCTGTGAGCCAAGATGACAAGAGTACTGAGTCTGTCACTCAAGACTGAGCTCGCCTCGGGCCCCTGAGACTGCCCGGCTGGGTGGGCGGATCTCCACTGGTTTCATTTCAGTTAAAGGGTGAGAGGTCCTCCCTGCCCACCTCACAACTCGTTTGAGACTCCAAAATGACAAGGAATGTGCACTACATAGACGCTATTGCTGTTGGGTGAGTGGGTTAGAAAAACTGGTCTCTGACATTTCATCCAGCACTCAGATTTCCAACAAGACAGGAAGTCGAAGGCATAAAGCCCTCTCTCTCTCTCTGTATTGTCTCCTCCATCCCCCGACGGGGCACCCTGGCTGGGAAACATCCACTGACTGGATGATTCACCAGCTACTAGCTGGCTACTGTGTTTATTTCGGGATAAAGATGCCCCAGGGCTTCAGCAGAATGACTCCAGTGTTGGTGCACGAGCTGCTGGAATAAGCACGGAGCACAGCTGGGAAAGGAAGAGAGAACCAGGTGGTGGGGAGAAGACAGAAGAGGAGAGGGTAATTTAACAGTGGGAAGGTCTTTATTTGTTTTTATTTCTTTAAATATTTTTTCTCTCTAGGCCTTTTTTCTAAATTGAAATGTAGTTGATTTACAATGTTGTGTTAATTTCTGGTGTACAGCAAAGTGATTCAGTTACACATATATATTCTTTTTCATTATAGGTAATTACAAGATATTGAATGTAGTTCCCTGTGCTATTCAGTGGGTCCTTGATGATTATCTATTTTATGTACAGTAGTGTGTATCTGTTAATCCCAAACTCCTAATTTATCCCTCCCCCCTTTCCCTTTGGTAACCATAAGTTTGTTTTCTGTGTCTGTGAGTCTGTTTCTATTTTGTAAATAAGGTCATTTGTATCATTCTTTAAAAAAGATTCCACATATAACTGATATCATATGCTCTTTGTCTTTCTCTGTCTGACTTACTTCACTCAGTATGACAATCTCTAGGCCCATCCGTGTTGCTGCAAATGGTAATATTTCATTCTCTTTATGTCTGAGTAGTATTCCACCGTATATGTGTACAACATCTTCTTTCTCCATTCCTCTGTCGATGGACATTTAGGTTGCTTCCATGTCTTGGCTATTGTAAATAGTGCTGCAATGAACATTGGGGTACATGTATCTTTTCGAATTAGGGTTTTCTCCGCATATATGCCCAGGAGTGGGATTGCTGGATCATATGGCAACTCTATTTTTAGTTTTTTAAGGAACCTCCATCCTGTTTTCCATAGTGGCTGCACCAATTTACATTCCCGAAAACAGTGTAGGACGGTTATTGGAAGATCTTTAGAGTCAACCAGAGTCAGGTCCAAATCCTGGGTTCTTAATCATGTGACTTTGGGGAAATTCCTTTACCTTCCTTCAAGGCATCTCTTACTGGGCTGGGGTGCAGAGTACCTGAGGGGGTCCACATGCTTTCCCTTTCTCCAGAGTAAGTAAAGGGGTGACACCTGGGACTTATGAGGTGCCTGTGCTAACTGGATCCTTTCCGGGTCTGGGGAGGCTGAAGGAAGTGGGAGCAGTGATTTCAGTAATTCCTATAAAGTGTCCATCGACAGATGAATGGATAAAGAAGATGTGGCACATATATACAATGGAATATTACTCAGCCATAAAAAGAAATGAAATTGAGTTATTTGTAGTGAGGTGGATGGATCTAGAGTCTGTCATACAGAGTGAAGTAAGTCAGAAAGAGAAAAACAAATACTGTATGCTAACACATATATATGGAATCTAAAAAAAAAAAAAATGGTTCTGAAGAACCTAGGGGCAGGACAGGAATAAAGATGCAGATGTAGAGAATGGACTTGAGGACACGGGGAGGGGGAAGGTAAGCTGGGACGAAGTGAGAGAGTGGCATGGACATATATACACTACCAAACGTAAAATAGATAGCTAGTGGGAAGCAGACGCATAGCACAGGGAGATCAGCTCCGTGTTTTGTGACCACCTAGAGGGGTGGGATAGGGAGGGTGGGAGGGAGACACAAGAGGGAGGGGATATGGGGATATATGTATATGTATAGCTGGTTCACTTTGTTATACAGCAGAAACTAACACACCATTGTATAGCAATTATACTCCAATAAAGATGTTTAAAAAAATTCCTATACATCTGACCCACCCCAAAGGCACAAGGTTTCTGCCCAGTCCTCAACAAGCCTCAAAAAGGACAGCCCCACCTCAAACAGCCCGGATCAGGGTCACCCAGTCTGTCTCCTCCAGCCATCCATCATCACTACAGGATGGGCTAAGGAAGGCCTGGAGGAAAAAACCAAGACAACCCACTGAGAGATAAAGTGACCAACAAGCAGCTTCTGTCAGGAGGAAAGCTTGAGGAGCCCACCCGCCACGAGGGCAAGCACCATCAGGCAGCGTCACAGAGCTAAGAGCCTCTGCAGAAGCAAACAAACATCATCTGGTTCTGACTCCAAAACCTGAAGAGCGATGCACGTAAAATAACAAAAAAATCATTGCAAAGCAACAGACCAATATTGCAAAATGTTAGAATAACATAAGATTTTGTGTGTGTGTGTGTGTGTGTGTGTGTGTGTGTGTGTGTTTGGAGGGAGAGGGAGAGAGAGAGAGAGAGAGAGAGAGAGAGAGGCTTTGAAACCTTCATCTCTCCAGGATTTGAGAGCCTCTCTAGACACTTTCTTCTCTGAGAAATGCCTAAAGCCTCCTGCTCTGTCCTGTGCCCAGGCCGTTTTCCTTCACCTGTCCCATAAGTGATGGGCTTCTTTGTGATTCTGTCCTCTGCCTTCTCTTCCCACAGGGCCCATGTCCCCTGGGCGACCTTGTCCACGCCTCTGCTTCAACTGCCCCCTTCTGCAGACCGGGACATCTGTACCCCCAGCCCAGGGCTCCTGACAGGCCTCCGGCACCATACGTCCCGCTGCTCCTCTTGCTGTCCTGCAGGAACCACAAAACCACACGTGTCCAAGCTGGAATGCACCTGTGTCCGTCTCTAACCCCATTGCTCCTCCTGGGTTACACCTCTTGGAAATGGCAGCATCCCATGCCAGATTGCTCAAGCCAAAACCCTGGAAGTCACCCTCTACTCTCTCTTCCCCTTGCCCTTTACACCTCTGTGGTCCCCAAGTCTCATGATGCTTCCTGCTTGTATTAGTTTGCCCCCGTCGACATAACAAAGTACCACTGACTGGATGGCTTAAACAATGGAAATGCATTTCCCCACAGCTCTGGAGGCCGAAGTCCAAGATCATGGTATCAGCCGGGTTGGCTTCTTCTGAGGCCTCTCTCCTTGGCTTGAAGATGGTTGTCTTTTCCCTGTGTCCTCACATGGTCTTCCTTCTGTATGTCTGTGTGTCTCTCCCCAAGATCGACAAGGAGCAAAAATAATTTTGTGTTTGTTTCACACATCTGCTCTACCTTTTGTCCGAATCCTAAATTGTTCTTCTATCTTATAAGTACAGCAGCCATATAGGATTAAGCCCACCCTAATGACTGTTAATTTAATCACCACTTTAAAGACCCCTATCTCCAAATACAGTCACAATCTGAGGTACTGGGGGTTAGGACTTCGACATACGAAATTTTTCAGGGGAGGACACATTTCAGCCCATAATACTCCTTTATGCTTCCCAAATCCACCCCCTTCTCTCTATCCTTATTAGTATCTCTTAAATTCGATCCCTCATCATTTCCCGTTTGAAGTGAATTATTAAACAGTCTCCTATTTCTCCTATTTCTGCTAGAGTGATTTTTCTAAAATGCAAATCTGATCAGAGTACTTCCTGGGTTAAAATGATCCATGGTTCCCCAGTGCCTGTGGTCTGGCGTCTACCGACCTTTCCAGATTCTGCTCTCGCATTCCTTCTCCTCACTCCATGTGCCAGGCACGTGGAGCTGCTTTGGGTTTCCCCTAGATGCCACACTCTCCCAAGCTGCTCCAAGCTGTCTTTGTACATGCTGCTCTGTCTGCCTGAATCCACCCCGTGCCCTTTCCTTGTTTGTGATCAATTCTATGGGAAACTTTCCCCAACTCCTTCCACCTGGCAGGTGCCATGCTCTGGGCTCCCATGAGAACCTCATGCCTACTTCTGAGTTCCTAAGTTATGACTGCTTAGGACTGACTCTGACTTTTTCACTAGACACTCCTTAAAAATAGAAAAAGGTGTCTTGTTTACTTTTATATTTCACAGCAGCATAAGGCACACACAGAGTAAGGGGTGTTACATGTTTGTTGAACAAATACATGTTTTTCTCTCACAGCACACAATGATAGTACTATTTCCTGTTTATGCATCTATCTCATCGCTAGTCTGTGAGCAACTCGGGGATTAAGACAAGGCCTCATTCATCTTTGTGTCACAAGTTCTAACACCATGGCAGACACATAAAAAGGGCTTGGTAACATTTGATGGATGGCTGAGCAGGGATCAAATCCAGGTGTGATCCATCAAACCCATTTTAGAGCAGATGTCTTGTAAGCGGGGTAGACGCTGTTAGAAGTGGGAGAGAACAAGTTGCCTTTGAGCTAGAAGAACAGTTTAGAACTAGGACAAAGGGTAAAGCAGATGTGTGATACCAATAAGAGGTCTATTTTCTCCTTGTTGATCTTGGAAAGACAAAGATCAAGACTAACAATGTATCTAGAACTGAAAGGTCTTCTTGTGAATTTTTTTAAGTTAGTGGGAAGCTGCTGTATAGCCGCAGGGAGCTCAGCTCGTGCTCTGTGGTAACCTAGGTGAGTGGGACGGGGGTCGGGGGGAGGTCCAAGAAGGAGGGGATGTATGTATACATACAGCTGATTCACTTCTTTGTGCGGCAGAAACTAGCACAGCATTGTAAAACAACTATACCCCAGTAAAAAAAACATTCTTTAAGTAGTCCATTCACCTAGGGCTCTATTTTCTCATTGAGTATCTCTACATTTCCCTGTGCACCAGCTTAAAGTTTCCTTCCTAGCCTATCCTGGCTGAAGGAAGAGCACCCACTTATGTGTAGGACTTTGCACTTTTCACAAAAGGCCGTGAGCTCACGCGATCCTGACCGTAACCCTGTGGGGTGGGTTTTACCAATGGGAAACCGAGTCTCAGAGATTAAGGGATTTGTTCAAGGTCAATAATTTGAGTTTCCCAGGCCTTCCTGCCTGTGTGTATAGAAGGGATCATAGAGATGTATATAACAAAGCTTTCACTACCTCCTGAACTTTACCATCTAATCTCTGGCAGTCTGCAAGTTTTACCTCTGTGAGTCTCAGGACATGTTACAGAGGTTCTCAGAAAGGCAAACTGTGAAAGAGTCTTACACTGAAGGCCCCAAGGAATCATGCCTTCATGTATCTAAGCCTCTGTGCCGTCCCCTCCTGCACTGACGCTGGGCCTGACGCTGGGACGTTAGCAAGTATGATGCAGGCGGAGGCCTGAAAGGTGCGTATGCATTCAGACTTGCCCTCTCTGACTGCTGAAGGCTCTTCCCCCACCTTGTGATAAAGCCTCTGGCACAGAGATGAGCCATCCCAGCTGAGAGCCCTACATCAATCAGCCTCCAGCCAACCTGCTGACCGCAGCCTGTGAATGACCGCCATTGAATAGAAGAATCGCCCAGCTGAGCCCAGCCCAAATTGCTGACCCACATAATCACCAACAAATAAAACAGTTGCTGTTTTAAGCCATTATTTCTGGGGTGGTTTTTTATACAAGCAATAGATACACTGTTCTTTCATCTTATTCTGCTCCATGTCTCTCTCTGATGGTCACTGCCTCTGAGGTCACTTCCGAAGACATCTCACCATGATCACTACTGCAGGGGCCTGCTAAGTCAACCTTAATATCTATAGCCAAAGTGCTGTCTGGCTCCCAAATTACAGTGGTTTTCCACGGAGCACCGAGCAAGCTATGACATGTTATGAACACACATACACGTGCACACACACACATGTGTGTGTGCACGTTTAAAATTTTTAAAAAGTTTAAAATTTAAACTTTAAAACTTTAAAATTTAAAAAAGTTTAAAATTTAAACTCAGAGTTTAAAATTTTTAAAAAGTTTTTTTGTTGCTTTTTGTTTTTGGTGTTGCATCTGCCTTCAGGAAGGAAACACCTGCCGAAAGCAACCACTACACCCACACCTCTGGACCTTTTTATCAATATTTCAGGCTTTCTCTTATACACTAGCACACTCTAAAAGCTGCTCTGAGAAATACTTTGTGTTCTGCGGGGCTGTGGAATCTTACGACACTCTGCTAGAGGTGGAGAGATCTCACGATACTCTTCAGACCTGGGAAGAGCAGACCTTGTGGTCTTAACACAGCAAATTTCAGAAAGGCTAATTGAAAGGAATGCTGACGTCTAGTAAAATATTACAGAGCTTTCATGTCATTTGAGACTCTGACTTTCTCTTGCTGGTTGCTGATCCTCTCTCATCAGAGAAGGGCTGGCTGGTCCATCACCAGGCAGGCTGGGGACCCACATCCAGGCAGATTCCAGGCTTGTTCTCCACCCCCCCAACCCACTTCCCTTATCCTCAGCAAAGCCCTCAGGCCGTTCACCAGTTTACAAGTTTGTGTGACCCCTGCTGTCATCACAGAGTCATAATGTGCTGGAGCCTGGGTACATTCCCTGGCCAGCTGACTCCAAACTCAATGCTGCCTTCCACCCCACATCCATGGAAGATACTGCTAGTTGATCGTGGGTTTCTTTCCTGCTAGCCTAATGTGGCACCAGAAACCCTTCAAAATAGCATCCAGGCAACCCTTACCAAGCTACTGGAGATGTTCCTTATATTCCTTTGCTAGGGCCACCATAAAAAATTACCATAAACTGGGTAGCTAAGCAGCAGACATTTATGTTCTCACAGTTCTGGAGGCTGGAAGTCTGACATCAAGGTGATGACAGAGTTGGTTCCTTTTGAGGCCCGTGAGGGAAGGCTCTGTTCCAGGTCTCCCTCCTTTGCTTGTGGATGGCTATCTTTTTCCTTTGGATTCATATCGTCTTCCCTCTGCACATGTCTGTATCCTGATTTCCCCTTTTTGTAAGATCATCAGTCATTTTGGATTAGGACTCATCCTAATAACCTCGTTTTAACTTGATTACCTCTGTAAAGACCCTATCTCCAAAAAAGGTAACATTCTGAGGTACTGGGGTGGGGTTCATAATGCAGTATTTCTTTTTAAGGTGACACAATTCAACTTATAACAGTCCCCTAGAGGCAGCCCACTGCTCCTCCCTTTCTATACTCTGCTGCTCTAGATGACACGCATGCCCCCTGCTCTGAGCAGGGTACATGATCTGGGGGAGAAAGGTCGGGTGTGAGGCTTATTTGCCTCTGGCATGCATAACCCCAGGCCAGCGATTATGTTCCTGACAAAGCTGGTAGGATGTGGTCCCCAGCCAGCTTCAGGCTCCATGTGTGTCTTTTCCAAGATCTGCATGTTAACAGAAAGGACAACAGTGAAAGACTGAAATTTCCTTCTTGATTATTTGTTTGTCCCTCCTCAGGGGAGAGTTATACTTCCCTATCCCACTGGCATCAGGATTGGTTGCGTGACTCACTTTAGCCCATGAAAAGCAAGTGTTATTTCTGAGAGGAAGCTATAAGAGGCACTGTGTATGTGGTCTTGGTCTCTCTTCTGTACAAGATGGTCAGTGTCCTAGATGGAGGGTGGGTCATCAGCCTGGGTAAAGTTGATGGGGAGCAGAGCTTACTCCAGACCATGATGGACATGCAGCATGAGCATGAAATAAATCTTTCTTGTAAAAAGCCACTAAGATTTAGGAGTTGTTTGTTACTGGGTATAACTGCCTATCCTGACTGATACAACAACCTTCCCCAACAGAGGACGATTATGTTTTAGTTAAGAATATAAATGTGGAGTGAACACAAGGATAAATTCCAAATGGATCAAAGCTTAAATGTAATCAATGAAGCCATAAAAGTACTAGAAGAAAAGAGAAATTACCTTTATAACCTCAGAGTGGGCGAAGGTCTTTCTACTTATGACTCGAAATCTAGAATCTGTGAAAGAAAAGATGGACAAAATGCATTACATAAAAATAAAAAACTTTATAGGAAAACAAACTAACAACAGTAACGTGAAGAAAAAGAACCAAAATCCCAAACAAATCCCATAAGTGTGGTAGATTGTTTGCAGATATGGCCACAAATTTCTTCCCTTTGTTCATGCCCTTAGGTATTCCCTTCCTACCCTGAATTCAGCCTCAGCCCTGTTACTTGCTTTGGCCTCTGGGCAATAACAAATGTGACGCAAGCAGAGGCTTAAAAACACTTGGGCTTTGGTACTTGTTCACTTGCTGTTTTTTGGAACCTGTGACCATCATGAGAAGAAGACCAGACTAGCCTGCTGGATGGCTAGTGACCTTTGTTACCTCTACTGACAGCCAGTCAACCACCAGACCCATGAGTGAGGCCATCAACCACCAGCTGACTTTAAAGCATAAGTGAGCCCAGCTGACACCTTGTGGAACAGAGATGAACTATCAGCTAAACCCAGACTATAGCATCACGGGCAAATCAATGGTTGTTGTGATGAGCTGATAAGTTTGGGGATGGTTTCTTACACACACACACACGCATACGCACATACAAATAACTGATGCAATAAGCCAAATCAAAAGGCAAACAACCAAAGAAGAAAGTTATTTGCAACTCATACCACAAAGGGCTTACATTTCTAAGAGTAAATTTTCCTTGTATAAAGTTCCTTATTATAAAATACAGAAGACCAACAACCCAATGGAAAAATGAGCAAAGGATATAACATACAGTTCACAGTAAGGGAAATATAAATAGCTTTTTAAAAATATGAAACATGCTCAATCTCATTCATAATAAGATAAATTCAAATTAAAACTACATTGAGATGCTATTTTCACCTATCAGATTGGCGACAGTACAAGCGTTGGCAGCACACTGCGCTGGCACTCATACATTGCAAGTGGGGGTACAACCTGATGGAGGGCAAATTAACAATAGCTATGAAGATGGTGTTGCACAATATGTTTGATCCAGTAACGTACTTCTAGGAATTTATTGTACGGATGTACTCACACGCAAAATGGCATATGCACAAGGTTATTTACTGCAGTATTGTTTGTAATAGCAAAGAACTGGCAACAACCTAAATGTCCGTCAGTAGGAGACTAGTTGATGAATTACGGCACATCCATGTAATGGAATACCAACTGCGAAAAAGAATAAGGAAGCTGATATGTACTGATGTGACAAAAATCCAAGATGTGTTGTTAAAAAAATAAAGCAAGTTGCAGAAACACATATATACGCATTTGGATTTGCTTCTATATGCGTAGAGACTCAGAAAAAGATACACAGCAATCTGCTGAAGGGAGCGCAGGTTACTTACGAGATGTGGTGGAACGGGATGGATAGTGGACGGGGGTGAGAAGGAGACTTTTCGTCACATAGCTTTTTGTAGTTTTTAAGTTTTGAAACTTACAATATTTATTTATTGTTTAATTTTTATCTATTCAAACATTTAAGTAATCAAATTAAATAGTTAGGAAAGGACGTAGCTATGGATGTGTAAAGTTGACCACAGAATGTAAAGAAGCGGAAGCTCAGAGAGGTTTTAAGTGTCCAAAGGTGCCCCGGCTGGCAGGTGGCAGAGCCAGCCTCTGAGCACAGGTCTATTTGACTCTGAAGTTAGGAACTTGAGAAAGGCTTCTCTAAACTTCCGTTTTCCCAAATGTAAAATGGGAATCCTAGTAACACCAGCCCTGCCTACACGCAGGACTATCGGGAGTCTCACTCCGATGCGTCTGTGTTAGTGAGAGTGCTTTGCAGAACACGGAGGGCTCTAACCGCAGATGCTCAATGGATTTCCACATACTAGATGAGGTACAGCCTTTTGTTTCTGGTCTCGCTATTGCCAGCACAAAGGGCTGTGTAGTGTACATATATTATCATTTCACCTAACCTTCATAACAACTCTAGAGGTGAAGTACTTTATTCCCATTTCAGAGATGAGGATATGAGACTCAGATTTATTAATATAGCTAGCATGTGACACAGTGGGATTTGAGTCCAAGTCTGTTTGACACTGAAGCGGTTGCGTCTCAATTATTGTGCGTGTGTGCGTGATGCGTGTGTGTGTGTGTGTGTGTGTGTGTGTGTGTGGTGGGGATCATCCTACCCCATCCTCAGGAATGGGCTCCTCACCATCTGATGGGCACAGCTGGGATTCATTCCCATTTTCCAATAGATGTGCTCGTGAAATTCCCCAAGTGGGTAGCCTTGTTTTCTTCTCTCTCCCTGCCCAAAGGTTGCCCATCCTTCAAGGCCCATATCAAACCCATCCTCCCTTTTGAAGACTTTCATGGCCCCATCTCTTAGCACTGAACTCTGCTTTCTCTAAATTGTCATTGCTCTTAATGTCTTGGTTTTCAGTTTTATACACTTGGAATAGTTATTTTTTCGTGTGTATAAGTCTTATTTTCCTTTTATGACATTTCACTCTTAAGGTTGGAGACTGTCTTATTCATCTTTGTAAATGAGATAAAGTATGTACAAGGCCTAGCTTAGAGCCTGGTGCATAGCAAATACTCAACAAAAGTGATTCTCTGGGTCTCCCTCACAACATCTGACACAATACTTTTGCCTGGAACCTACTCAAAAAATGATTGCTGATTGAAAGCGTAGCTGTCTTGAGGGACTAGGAGACACATGAAAGAGGAAAAACTTACTGTGAGAAGGCAAATATCCAGGAAAAGGCTGGCATGAGATGGATTCAGAAGTGCTGGCCCAGTGTGAGCAATTTCAGAGCTCGGGACCTGACCAGAAAATCAGGTTCCCCACTCTGCCACATGGCCTTCCATAACAAGCCATGTACCCACCTTCCAAAGGGCACTCTTAGGCACAGATGCCTGAGGCCGCATCGACTCAACCCAAATAACTGATGGCAGGTGTGGCCCAGTGAGTGTGGAAAGACCCCCATGAATTCAGATTCACAAGCATATTGAAGGTAACGTACTGTGTCAAAGATTCTCACACATGGTATCTATTAATTTAATCTTCCCATTGAGCCTTGAGCTCAGAATAATCGTCCCCACTTTACAGATGAGAAAACTGGGCATCAATTAGGTAGTGACTAACCTACAAAGACACACATACTATCACCATCACCACCACCATGACACATCTTCGTTAAGTCTGAATATTAGGAAATGATTGAATTGAGTACATTTACAGCCATAAGGAGAGTGATAGGAATAGATACCTAGGACATGAGAAACTAGTTATTGGCCTGATTAATCCACCTTTAAACGAACAAAAGGTTAACCCACGCTTTGAACAAAAGTTGCATATAAAAAAGTGAATAAGAGGGGAGGATGGAAATTCGAGGGATGGATGATTGACATCTTAAACTCGAGTTTCCAAAATGTGACCCATAGGGCGTGGCTGATCTAAGATTTTTAGATGAGCAAAAACATTTTGACTAATTAACACTCAAGCCAGTAGGCCACTAGTGTCTAATAAGCTCCATCCCCCCAACTACAACAGGTGTGTAACTGTTTCTTCCTGGATTAGCACTAGCTGGCTTTTATCCATTCATAATAATACTTGAAACTGAGTGTAATTCTATAATGTATCATTCTACCAAAATTTCTTCTTGATATAGGACATTATGGAGGATCCTGACAAATAGGATAATAAAGATCAACAAAGTATGTGAACTTGGTCCCTGCTGTAACTTGTAGGCCAAGCATGGACCATTTGAATTCCCATAATTATGAATAAAAGATTCACATGGCCCACACCCAGGGATTTGTGGTCACGTGGCTCACTATTGCGAAAAACTAGGCCCCTCTGCACTAGTTAAAGCCATGACATAGGAATAAAGAATAATTTAGTTTTAGAGTTTTGGGGCTTCCCCCTCTTATTTCCTCTACTTGCTTCTAAGTTTCTTGAGGCCTGAGATCAGACTTTGTATAATTTCGTATATGGGCTGGTTGTATCTTTCAGGCCTAATTTTTAACCATGTCATTTCCTATCAAGTTTCTGATTCCAGGTAGTCAAACACTGCAGTGACCACTGTTGGCATCCAATCTTCATCTTGGCCCCTGTTTTGGTCACGAGATATCCCACGCATTCCAAGCTAAAGCCAGAGGTTGCCACTGAACAATCAAAAGGATCTAGTTCCTTAAGAAATAATGGATCCATATATAGTGGAAGGAGAGGGAGTGGGGGACTGTTTTAGGAGCAGATCAGCAAGGCGCTATTCAGGGTGATTAGCTTAGGTGAACAGAAATCGGTTCACTGGCAGGAAAACACAAAGCCAAGCTGGAACCTCAAGCTGAAACCATGGTTTCAAGTGACTATTTTTCACTCTCTGAAATCACATCCTTAGAGGATTTTCTTTTTTCCATCAGAGCCAAGGCTAATGACCTCTGCCAGGGCCTTGTAAATCATTCTCTTACCCCAATAATAAAGCCCGTAGTTTATTTCTCAGCTTGCCATTCATGAGCAACAGGAAACCAGGCTCCAAGCTGACTCACTGCTGTCATTCCTCTTTGCACCGGTACAATTAGGTGGGAGCTGCCACGTGACCCAGCAGCTGGGTTGGCCAGCGGCTTCTGCTGCTATTCATTAAAGGGGAAAGGCAGGCATCCTTTAAGGAGCCCTGGCCAAAGATCTAGGCGGCCCTTTAAGGGGCCTGGGGGCCGTGAGCTTACTGTTGGGTTTCACCTGACACCCATCTGTTGTGTGATCTTGACGAAGCCCCATCACCTTTCTGTGATCAATTTCTTCACCTGTAGGTTTACACTAGTGATGATCTTTACATCTATTTGTTTGATTCTAAACCTTTTAAACCAGGTATTCAGTTACCACTGCATTGGTTTCTCTTCAGAAAGACACGGTCTTTTCTGTAGATACTACATTCTATTTCCTAAATACAACGGACAGTTTTATAGTTCAGATGATTGGATTTACTGGCTCATTACAGGTTTTAAAAATAGAACAAGTCACATAAAATTCTACAGATTATCTCCCTGAGGCTGATAGAATTGGTAGCAAAGAGGCAGCACTTTCCACTTTCAGGATTTAACTTGAACTCACAGGTTGTGTTGGCATTGGAGGGATTCCTGGGCAATCAAGTCTCCAAGTATCAGAGGAGAGAGAGGAGAGAGGCCTGTTGATGCCATCGCTTGGATTTCCTGCATCTGAGTCCTTGGTCTACTACCTCTTGGCCTGCTGGCTGCCTTGCCTCTTGCTGTGCCCAGCAAACCTTATCCATCTCTCAAGTCTTCAAAAGCCTCCCCCATGTTGCCTTCCTCAATCCTTCCCCTCACTCCCCTAGCTGGAAGGAGGCCCCTCCTCTTTTCTCTCCCTAAGCACGTCTTTGCTATAATACACTGCTTTGAACCATGGATGTTTGTGCCTAGGTTTCATTCTCTTTCTCCAGGGCAGGGTCACATTGTTTGTAACATTGTATCCCATCACAGAGCATGCGCACAGGGCCCTGCCCGCAGCAGGCAAATGGAGGGCTTTGGGCATGAGGATTGACTGTCCTCGTTCCTCTTTCCTTTCTCTTTTGCAAGTCATGAACGCTCACCCCATCTGCTCAGTTCTTGGATCTCAAAAAGTTCATCTGTTCAACCACTTTACTGAGCGCCGTGGTGGGCACAGTGCAGGCCACCTAGATCTCTCTGGAAATGAAGGAATTATTTCCCCACATCCCGGGAATGCACTTGGCATTAAGTGCTGTTGGCAGTAAGTGCTCACCTGTCAGCCCACTACACAATTGCCTAGCTAAAGAGAGCCCTTCCTCCAAGGTCATGCCCCCTTCTTAGGGCAATGCCCATGAACAACTGACCTTCATGGGTTATAAAAGCCCAGCCCAACTCTGAAGGGCCATCCCAGCTTCAGAGCTTCCTGTAGGATTGGCTGAAGCCTTCATTAAGACTGTATCATCACTCAACTTCTCCCTCTGCCCAATTCTGTTTCCTTCCCTTCCCTTTTATAGCTATTGATCTGAAGAGCCCTCCTTAATGGAAGTCATGCACACTAACCCTGTCTGCTTCCCAGGGAACCTAACCTGCAACAGGTACCTGCCCAGCAGTAGACATTATTCTCATCGGGGGTTAGAGTGGTGAACAAGTCCCTGCCCCATGGAACATTCCTTCTACTGGGAGGAGACAGAAAATAAACAAATATACATGGAATAAGTTCAAGTGGACAGAATAAGGGAGCTGGTAAGTGACTCAGAAATTGGAGGAGGAATGCTATTCTTAAGGAAAAGATTAGCTGAGAAGGCTTCACTGATGAGTAACAACCTGAATAAAATAAGGAAGAGTGACGGGGAGATATTTTGGGAAAGAGTATTGTAGGCAGTTGGAATAGCAACTTCAAAGACATTAGGTCAAAGGAATAGCGAGAAGGATGGTAGCAGATGAGGACCCAGAGAGTCAGATCACGTAGGGCTTTGTAATCCATTATAAGGATTTTGGATTTTATCCTGCATGAGATGGGAAGCCACTGAAAATTATGAATAGAGTCACATAGAATTTACATGAGCTGACCTTAAAGAATCTCTCTGGATGCAATGAAAAGAATAGATTGGCTTGGGGTGGGGACAGGGTGTGGGGGTGGAGAAGGAGGTGGGGGAGGTGATGCAGAAAAAGAAGCAGGGAGACCAGTTAGAAGACTATTGCATCAGTCCAGGAGAGAGCCCAATGGTGGTTAGGGCAGTTATGGTAATGGAGATGTTAAGAGGGTGTTAACTGGGTGGAGAGTGGTACAGGGATGGGGTGGAGGAAGATCATAGAGGATAACTTACATTATTGTAAACATTCTATTTTCTGTATTGGGTGGTATGTTCATAGATATTTATTATAGTGTTTAAAATAATAGAACAATAAATAAATAAATTGAGAAGAAGGCCAAGCATTAACCAAAAAACAAACAAACAAACAAAAAACGAGTGTGGCATCAACAAAAGGTTATAATTAATTCATTTCTATGCACCTGAAATTTAACAGAAGAAAGAGAAAGAGATGTTTATTCAAAATCCAAGAGGAGATGCTGGATACATGTGTCTTAATATAAATTTGGATATAAATTTGAGAGTCATTAGCATACAGATAAGGAAGTAAAATATGGGAATAAATGTGATAGAAAAGAGATGTCTAAGGGCAGAAACTGGAACATTCCAACATCTTAATGTTGGAGAGCTGAGTAGGAACCAGCAAATGTGACTGAGAAAGAGAGGCCAGTGAGGAAAAAAGGAGGGGTGATGCTCTAGGTCAAATGATTGCTTGAATGGTCAAGTAAATGAGGTCTAAGAATTGGATTTGGCAAAATGGGGGTCATTGGTGATCTCAAAGTTTCAGTAGAGTCCTAGAGATGAAAGCACAATTGGAGTGAGGTCAAGAGAGGCTAAGAAGCTAGAAAGTGAAAACAGCAAGCGTATAAATGATGCTCTTGTGGCTTTTTCTATAAAAGGGTGCAGATTTTTCTATAAAAGGGTACCATGCCAACTACCATGGCATGGTAGTTGGAAGGATGCATAGTCAAGAGAGGGACAATATAAGATGAGGGATATTACTCATTCTTCAGTGAATATTTATTGAGCACCTACTAACCGTCAGACACAAAATTATGCATTGGGAAAACTGTAGTCAACTCCATCAGCAGATGATTTGGGTGCCCAAGGCCACCTAAAGGCAGCTCTGTTTGACAGTTCTATGTAGGTAGCCAGCACCCAAGCACACACCAGAGCACCCCTTTACTTTCTGCCTCAGGGATTTCTCCTAAACCAATCTGTATCCTGATGGGAATTATCCAGTTGAGAGGAAAAACTGATGATGCAGGAGAGAGGAGTCAACTGCAGGAGCAAACCCTTGAGTAGGCAGAAGAGAGTGGGATGCAGTACACAATTGGGAGAGTCAGACTTAGATAGGAGCTGGGACCAGCTGTCCTTTGTGATAAGTGGGAAGGAGCAAATATGGGTAAGGTTGCAAGGGAGGTGGTTGACTATGTTGTGGGAGTATGTAGCTATTCTTCTCAGACTAATTCCATTTTCTCAGTGAAATAAGTAGCCAGGCCAATAGCTGAGTATTGAGATCTGAGAATTTGAGGGTTTGAGGTCTGAGGAAAGAAGAAAAAGTGTAAAACACTTGTCCATAACAGTCACTACACATGCTATGTGCCAGGTCCTATTCTAGGTTCTTGGGATATACCAGTGAACAGAACAGAGATCCCTGCCCAAGTAGAGCTCACACTCCAGTGAATTTCCTAGAGAAATGTATTCAGGTTGCCAGGCAGCACTTAGGACCCACCTGAGGTTTAGAATCAAGGCTATAAATGAAAGGGGTCACATGATTTAGTATTGATCAGTTGTTTGAGGGCATTGTTGAATGTTCAGTGTAGAGGCAGAAAAACTTTTCCTCTATCCTCTCAGGTTCCGTACCTGAAGCCTGCAAATTAAACTGACAAAAGACAGAGTAACAGGAGGAAGGTTTCTTTTGCATGTACATGGGGGCTTCACAGAAAAGAAGTGAAAACCCTAGGAGGGAGTTAGACCCAAGGACTTATATACCACTTTAACAAAGGGTGATAAATTGTGGAGAAGTGACTAGACAAAGGAAAGGGGGGTGGTTTGGGCTTTTAGGATGGTAAATTGTGGGAAGGTGACTAGGAAAAGTATGGTAGATAAAGGTTATTTATTAAGGTTTGTTATGCAGACACAAGTCAGTGCTATCTCCAGTGATAAGAGTCCTCTTGGGTGATTAAAATTGTTCTCTTTCTGGAGCTAGAGAGGGAGAAAACTTTATAACTGGAAATTTATGCTACCTTTACAAAGGGAAATTTATGCCCTGCACTCAGTCAGTAAGGGGGAGGGCAGAGAGTTTCTCTTCTGTCTGCTATTTCTTAATTGCCTTCAGTTCAAAATAATCCTTAAGCCAAAGTGGCATATTTTGGGGTGGCATATTCTGATCCCCTTCATCAGCTAAGAAGTCCTGATGTCCAACAGAGCAGTCTGGAAAATATGAAGTAGAAATAGAAAAATTAAACACAAAAGCTAACACTTTTTAATGTCTGTCTAAAACTATAGAAAACCCAGCTTTATTTACAAGTCCACCTCCTACTTCCACTCTCCTTTATAACCCCATTGCCACTGCTCAAGTTTAAGCTCTCAGTTCTCGGCTGGACTATTTCAGTAGCATCTTAACTTATTTCTCTTTTCCGTTATTTTCTCCCTTTAAGGCAGTCTGTAAAACCATGTTAGATTACTTTTCCATAAATATAACTGTCAATGTGTCACTCTCCCTCTCAGAAGCCCAAATGGCTTCTCATTCCCTACAGGATAAAGTCTAAACTTATTTTTATTTTCCACACTCTTTTCAATCTGATTCCCAAAATACCCTCGTCATTCGAGTATCCCCAGATTCCCTTACCTGAGTATCCTGCTCTGTTTAGACTAATTTACTCGATGGCCCTTAACCATTGCACACTCCTGACATGTCTCATGCTCTTCACTTGAAACATACAACCTCCCCACCTATCTTAATGTACTTCTCCACACTCTATGGACTCTCAAGTAGCATCTCTCCCTGCCCCCCAACCCCGACCCCTGCCCCACCTAATACTACCAATTGTTTATATTACCCCTTTAGCTCTTACATGTCTGAAAGTGATATTTATCATTTATGTGTCTATTTTTCACCTCCCCAGCTAGGTTACAAGCTCTTAGTGAGCAGAAGCCATGCCTTATCCTTCTCTGTCTGATCCTCAACGCTTTTGCACTTGGAAAGTCAACACTTTTTCAGCATTTAATTTTGTGTGCTGACTCAGAGACAAAAAGCATTCCATCAGGGAGCCCTCATGCGACCCACCTCTGATTGGTGGTTCCAATTACAGGAAGCTCACATGAGAAGCCACCTCCCATTTGTTTTCACTCCATTAGGAAATGCTTTGTGTCAGTTCAACATTTTGTCCTATGACCCATTAAGTAAAGCTACTTTGAAAGCAATTTAATTAAAACCCTGGGATTTTGCAAGATTGCCAAAAATTCAGTCTCTCCAGGCAGAACTATGGCTTATAAAATGCAGCGTTTTCAGATATCAGCATAGCAGTGGAGAAGCCCAGCAACTCAGGCTTGTTCGAAGATGAAGTTCTGAAAAGTTTCTCCCACATTGGCTGAGGTCACTTGGCTGGTAGAGAGATTTTGCAAATGTAGCTGACTGTCAAAAAGCTGCAACATAAATAATACAGCCTCCTCTTCCCCACACACATATATACATATGTCCTCTCTATATATGCCTAAATAAATATAAGAGCAACCTGGGTGTGCCAGCACAGCCCCGGCAACTACAGTTAAAAACAGCAATTACCACTCTGTAGCATCTAAAGTTCTTCATTCCCCAGATGAAAAGTCACCCCATTTGAAACTCTTTTCTGCATTGAGAACTGTCATTTTCCCAGCAAAGATTTACTGAGAGCTTATAATTCACCATAGGTAAATGGGGTTGCAGTAAACAATACAAAGAAAAATAAGGCTTGGGTTCTTCCCTCAAGGAGTTTACAATCCACTAACAGGAGACGGGTAATATAAGGTAACTAAACTCAAGTTCAGGTGCCAGGAGACATGTGTACATCAGAAACAGTGGTAATACACAGAAGGAGAGATAGCTCAGGTGGAAGGGGAAAGGACAAGTCAAGAAAGACTTCAGAAAGTCTGTCTTAAAAGATGCTCAGTTGATTGACATTTCCTCAATAAGTTAAATATAAAATTACCATATAACTCAGCAATTCCACTCCTGGGCATTTATCCTCCCAAACTGAAAACAGGTACAAACAAAATCTTGTACACAAATATTTATAGCAGCACTGTTCACAATAGCTGAAAGACGGAAACAACCCAAATATCCATCAGTGGCTGAATGGATAAACAAAATATGGTATATCCGTACAATGGAATACTATTCGTCCGCAAAACGAAATGATGTGCTGATACATGCTACAACATGGGAGAGCCTGGAAAACATTATGCTAAGTGAATGAAGCCAGGCACAAAGGCTACAGACCGCATGATTCAGTGTATATGAAATGTCTAGAATAAGCAAATCCATAGAGACAGAAAGCAGATTAGTGGTTGCCAGAGGATGGGGAGGGGGCAGGTGGAAATGGGAAGTAACTGCTTCATGGGTACAGGGTTTCCTTAGGGATGATGAAAATATTCTGGAAATAGTGATAATGGTTGCACAACACTGTGAATGTACAAAATGTCACTGTATACTTTAAGATGGTTAAAATGGTAAATTTTGGGGGCTTCCCTGGTGGCGCAGTGGTTGAGAATCTGCCTGCCAATGCAGGGGACACGGGTTCGATCCCTGGTCTGGGAGGATCCCACATGCTGCGGAGCAACTAGGCCCGTGAGCCACAACTACTGAGCCTGCGCGTCTGGAGCCTCTGCTCCACAACAAGAGAGGCCACGATAGTGAGAGGCCCGCGCGCCGCGATGAAGAGTGGCCCCCACTTGCCGCAACTGGAGAAAGCCCTCGCACAGAAGCAAAGACCCAACACAGCCAAAAATAAAAATAATAAATAAATAATAAATAAAAAATTTAAGAACAAAACCAAAAACAAAAAAAAAAAGAAAATGGTAAATTTTGTTATATACATGTTGCTGCAATAATAATAATAATTAAAACACACACAATCGACACAGGGATGGGAAGAACATTGCAGGAAGAGGGAACAGCATGCACAAATACAAGTGGCTCCAAAATTGCCTGGTGGTGACTTCAAGACAGGTGCCAATAGCATCTCCCAGCCATCGTGACAACCAAAAGTGCCCCTACACATTTCCAACCCCACCCAGGTTTTATTTTCCCAGTCCTTACCTCTTAGCTATTCTGCAGCATTGAGTCTTTCAATAATTCAGTCAAGAAATATTTGTTAAGAGCTTACTACGTGCCACCATGGTTCGAGGCATTAGTAATACTGAGACACATAAGACCCTGCAGCCCTCTTTCCTTTAGCTTCCATCGTATTACATCAGCTTCATCTCATGTGTCCAATTGTTCCTTCTACCAAAAGACAAACAAAAAACCCCCCAAGCTATAAATTTCCCTTATACCCCACAGCTAATCCATCAGCAAGTTACGTCATTTCTACCTTCAAAACACAGGTCAGGAGACCTCACCATCTCTACTCCTACCATCCATGTCCCAGCCGCCATAACCTCTACCTGGGACCATCTCAGTAGCTCCAGCTGGTCCCTCCACGGCCACACTTGTTCTCCACAGTTTGAAGCAGGCAAGGTGACCCTTCCAAAAAGCAAGTCAGATCATGACACTCTCCTATTCAAAGCCTCCAATGAGTTCTCCACACACCTTAGAATTAACTCTAAAATCCTACAAGGTCTTCTTCTGTGACCTGGCTATTGCTTGCTCCTTTGCCCTCAGCTTTTACTACTCACCCCCTTCCCATCACTTTTTAGATACTTTTTCTCCACAAAGTACCAGTTTATGCACCAGTTTCTCCAGGAAACTTCTCTTGTCCTAGCTGAATGTTTCTCCCCATTCTTTGTTGCCCAAAGAACTCTGTCATTTCTTACGGTACTTACTCATTTTACCTTTAGTAGAGTTATTTATTTATCTGTTTTATTTCCTATAATTCATAAGTTCCATGAGTGCAGGAAATGTGAATTATTCATCTTTGTTTACTCCAGAGGACTCAGCCCAAGAATTGCTACTCAATAAATGTTTGTTGAATGAATGATTGAACTCGTGTTTAGTTCAACATACACTTTGTCATTCTATGCTTTTTTTTCTCTTCCAGCTGTTAAAAAAGAAACCCACAAGATAGTAATTAAAAAAATTTGGATCATTCATTTCTGCTACAAGAAAAACACTGATAGCCAGCTACTCACAGCCATTTGTGATAATAATCAATTTAGATATTATAATGAAATTCAAAAACAAATTTATTATAATCAAGGAACATAAAACCATTTACTATTTGTAACAAAGAACAAAAAAACCTTGAGTTCTCAATCCTGGTCATAAAACAGAATTCTAAATTAATGCAAAGACAGTCAGTCTGTTGTGAATATTCGATTTGTAGAATAATTTAAACATAAGAATGGGGAGAGTCAACATTCAGAACTCCACCCTTCAAGGTAACTTCTCCTTGTTCCCCACTTTGGAATAATTTTGCCTTCTCTTAGGCAGATGAAAAACTTGGATGAACTGTGGGTAACTGAGACCAACTGCCCACAATAGTCCCCACCACTGCAGGTCTGTTCTACTGCTAGGCTTAGGGAGATGTGTCCACAGCATAGAAGCAGAGAACCCAGAATGGATTTTTTTCCAAGAGAATGATGCCATATATGAGGCAAAATATCAAAATAAAGCTTTTAATGATCCTCTCATATTTTGGGTTAAATGGCTCTTGGGATCTAACCTGGCAACCTAACCATGTAACTTTAATATACATGTTGAATTCCTATCAACAGGCCAACTTTTGAAACATCCTCTTTCTGAATTTTTAGCAGCTGGAAAAAGTCCTCTCCTTTCCTCACTTAGTCCTGTTGACCTTGCCAAACGTCCTTAGGTCCATGACTCTAATGACCTCTGTCCTGGAGGTATGGAAGATATCACAAGTAGACATGCCATTTGCTGAATCACACTTGAAACCCCATGCAAGTGGCATTACTAAGAAAGTAAGAAAAAAATACAAAAATGAAACTGTACGTACAATGAGACACTGAAGATAATTTTTGAAATGTTCTTTCTGTTGAAATATTCTTTCTGAGATTTATTGAGATTATACTCTATTCATTTGTGCAAAGAACAATTTATTTCTCACACAGTTCACCTGAAACCTATGCTGTTGTTCTCGTCTGCCCAGAAATCATAAACTCACAAGGTTGGAGGAGGCCTTGGAGATCATCTCGTCCAATGCCCTCATTTGGCCTACAAACACAATGAAATTGCTTCTGTTTTATCTTTATCATAAATTCTATATGCCACAGTGTTCTGAATGCTTCCTATGGGTTCCAAACGTAACCTACTGGGTTTTATAAAACTGCAGGGAAAATTAATACATGGTGATTCTTTGGATAATACAAGACAGAAAATAATACCAGAATCAGTTCTGTAAAGTGGAATTCTGCAAATAAAAGACCACAGACTCAAAATTTTAAATTAAGACTCTGCATGCAGGAAGGATTAATAGGAGAAGAGCCCAACAGCAATGGCTTAACTCCCAGATTCCTCAGCACTTTGGAGATATGCTGATTCTTTCATCCAACTTTTTGGAAACTAGCTTAGTAATTTAATCAAATAGCCAGAGACCTCTTTATAAGATCTGTCTTTGTGGCTGGAGATCTCTTTGTCCAAAACCTTCTTTTTTTCCCCCTGACAATTGGGAATTTCTTACGGCACTGCAAAGCTATGAGCAGGGGCACCTGGTAACACAGGGGAGTTGTCTTCTGGGGTCTCTGGTGATACAGGAGAGTTATGGGTGCTCCCAGAGAGGGGGAGTGGAGTCTTCATTAGGTGGTGGAGAAGATGAGGAAATAGAGGAAGGTGGCAGAAAAGCAAATATATTATAAATGGATGCAGATAGAAAACTATTGAAAACCAGAATGAGAAAATAGCCTCTGGTTCAAACTCACTAATCCCTCCTTCAGCCACGTCAGTTCCACCTTTATCTGAATTCTGTACATGTATTAAGATTCCTTGCAACATTTTGTTTTAAAAAGAGTGGTATTAAGGGGTGTTCAAAAAGACTTGAAAACCATTGGTCTATTTTGATTCCCTCAATTTACATCAATTAAAAGACATTAAGTAAGCATCTGCTACATTTTGTGAATTATGCTAGTTTCTGGGTTTATAAAGATGAATAAGACACACTTCCTGCTCTTCAGAAGTTTATCATCTTGTGGGAAAGACAGAGTCATCAATCACAACAGAGATGATAAGAGCTATGGGTACACAAATGAAGAAGCAATTAATTCAGCCCGAGAGAGTCAAAAAAGCTATAAAAAGATAACATTTGAATTGGTCTTTGAATATGTTAGAAGTTTGTCAGGTGGGCAAAGAGGATAGGAGCACTCAAGGGCAAGTATGCCTGGTGTGCGGTTGGAGTTAGATGCCTGCCAGGGTAGTGGAGGATGCTGGGGACGCTCCGGAGAGAGATGCTGCGGCTAGATGCAGTGAGAGACGTGTTGTCACGAGGTGTTGACAGTATTGTTTTAAGAAGAGGCATGAAAAGATCAGATCTATGCCTTAAATATGCAACTTTGGAAGCAATATGGAGGGTAGAAGACGGAGGAAACCCAGTTGCTAGGCCCGAAAAGAGTCTAATTGGAGGATGATGAGAGCCTGGGCTCTCAGCAGGTCTGGATGGGAAAGAACAAGCACTTCCAGGTGGCGTTGGTTGTAGTTAGTGACAGCTGGGTATGAAAGGTAAGGAAGAAAAGGGAAAAACGTGGAATCATAGGGCTACTTCTTGGGAAAGGGGTGGTTATGTTTCTATCATTCTGTCTGCAAAGAACAGACACTCAGCCTGGGCAAAGTGATAAATATATTACCCTGATAATCCAAGTTTGGGTTAAGACACCAAACTGCAGATGCAGCCAGGCATCTAGAATGAGAGAAGTAGATACCATCTAAATCCGTTCTTTCTCTTGTTTTCCCTCCCTCCTATACATACATTCCTCGTTTGTACTTATTTCTGGGTTAATTTTTCACCTCATCTCTGTCTTATTTTAAAACAGCTTAGTTGAGGTATCATTGACATAAAATGAACTGTACATATCTAAACTGTACAATTTGAAAAGTTTTGGAATATGTCCCCACCTATGGAATCATCACCACATTCAAGATAGGGACCATATCTATCACCTCCAATTTTCCCTACGCCTCTTTGTAATTCCTCTCTCCCACCCCACTCTACCTCTCCTCACCCGCCTCTTCCCAGCAATGACTGATCTGATTTCTGACACTCTAGATTAGTTTGCATTTTCAAGAGTTTTGTATAAATGGAATCATATGGTAGGTGCTTATTTTTGTCTGGCTTCTTTCACTCAGGCTGATTCATGTTGTTGTGTGTATCTGTAGTTCATTCCTTTGTACTCTTGAGTAGTATTCCATCATCTCTGCCTTTTTCCTCTGTGTTGGTTTTATTCCTTCACTGCTGCCTGGCTATCTTATGTAGAAGGAAGTCTGGCCTGTGGAACTCCCAAGGTTTACCTTTTATGGCTGCCTGATTGATTCTCTTCTGGCCCAAGTTCAGAAATTTCAGAGAAGGGCTCTGATTGGTCTATCTTGGGTCAGATGCTCACCTCTGAGCCAAAGGACTGTGGTTGGAGGGGCAGGGACACATGAAGAACATGGCAAAGCTATGAGAATCTTCTGAATGTGTTTGATTCCAGCCTTCAGCCCACATGGGAACATCCTTCTGACCTTCCTCCTTGCCCTACCTTCCAGATTCTCACTGATATTGTAAAATGCATTACACTAGGATCCATTCCAAATGAATCAAATAAGAAGGGTAAAAAATAAAACCTAAAAAGAAAGCTCCTATATAAATTCAGAGTAGAAAAGACCTTCTAACTGTGATATAAAATCTAGATGGCATAAAGTAAAAGATTTAAAACTTAAATTCCATAAAAATAAAAATCATTGCTTGGCAAAATCTCCTTGAGCAAAGTAAAAAGACAAATGGCAAACTGGGAGCAAGTTGTTTATAATTCATTTCACAGACAAAGTTTAATGTCTTTAATATTTTAAGAGCTCCTATAGGTCAATAAGATAAAACCCAATTGCCCAGAAAAAAACTGGGCAAAAATGTAAAGAAACAGTTCACAGGTAAAGGAAATACAAGCAACTTTTAAATACATGAATAACAACCTCTCTTATATTACGAGCAACATAAATTCAAAATACAATGAAATACCATTTTCACTATTAAATTAGTAAGAAAAATAATCTCCCTGGCAAGCCTTGCCAGGAAGAAAGCAAAGAAACAGGTGAGATTCTTGAGGTGCCTTTGTCTCCAGCCAAGGCTCCTGGCTCTCTCCCCGGGGACAGCGTCAGCTGTCCTCCCCTCCCCCACTGACCAAGCCCAGAACCAGGGCACCCTATCCCTTCCCACAAGCCAACATGAAACAAATAGTGAAAACACCAAGCTTTGTTACTAGGAAAAAACCACCCTAGGTATTAAAATTATGATGTATTAATGTACGGTGTTGGCAGGGAAGGGGGAAATGGGCATTCTCCTACACTGCTGTTGCAAGTGTCAGTTTGTGCCACCTGTAGGTGGGCAATTTAGTAATAACCATCAGAATTGGTGGGAGGGAGGTCTGAGAGGGAGGGGATATAGGTATACACATAGTTGATTCACTTCATTGTACAGCAGAAACTAACACAACATCGTAAAGTAATTTTACTCCAAAAATAAATAAAATTTTTAAAAAGCTACATGGTACCTTGAAGTATAAAATGAATAGTGCTTTAAAATATAAAAAAAAAAAAAATGGTAATTCATTGGAATACTGTTTGCTACTGCAAGAAATTGGCAACAATTTAAATGTCTACCAGGACTTCCCTGGTGGCACAGTGGTTGGGAATCCGCCTGCCAATACAGGGGACACGGGTTGGAGCTGTGGTCCGGGAAGATCCCACATGCTGTGGAGCAGCTAAGCCCGTGCGCCACAACTACTGAGCCTGCGCTCTAGAGCCCGTGAGCCACAACTACTGAAGCCCACACGCCACAACTACTGAAGCCCACGTGCCCTAGAGCCCATGCACTGCAACTACTGAGCCTGCATGCCACAACTACTGAAGCCCGCATGCCTAGAGCCCGTGCTCCGCAACAAGAGAAGCCACTGCAACGAGAAGCCTGTGCACCACAATGAAGAGTAGCTCCCGCTCACTGCAAGTAGAGAAAGCCCGCACGCAGCAACGAAGACCCAACGCAGCCAAAAAATTTTTAAAAAAGAAAGAAAATTTACAAACTAAAATAAGTAAATAAATAAATAAAAATAAATGTCTACCAATAAGAGGTTGGTTAAGCCCATTATGATAATACATCCATTCAATAGAATACTCTGTAGTTGTAAAACGAGAATGAGGGCACTTCTTATGAATTAAAAGATTTCCAAGATGGATTATAAAGTGGAAAAAAAAAGGTAAGATGCAGAGTAAAATGCATAGCATGCTCTCATTTGTGTAGAAAGGAAGAGATTGCATTGTAAATTTGTATTTACTTGTATAGTATTTAAAATCTCTGGAGGAATCCACAGGAAATATTAACATGGTTACCAGTTTGGGGAGGTGAAGAGGAATTGGACACATGGAGACAGGGATAGAAAATACATATTTATGGATATATATTTATTTAATTTTGAACCTTATAAATGTATTATCTTCTTAAAAGATTAAGTGATTTTTGAAAAATTCTATTGCCTTGTCTTAAGTTGAACCAAGCCATTTTTTTCTAAACTTTTTGGTTCAAGGAAAGTTTAACTTTCAGATTTGCCTTAGTTTAGCAAAGCAGCATGTTTAGGTTTAGTGTCATGATTTTGGTTTAAGTCCCGGTTACCTACTTATCTAAATCACACAAATACACATATTCACACACACACTGAGGTACACACTAAGCATAGACATTCTTGGACACTCCTCTAGATCAGCGTAAGATCTAAGCGGAGGAGGAAGCATACACAGAACTCCAAAACAGAGTTAAGCAAGTAGGCATCTCTACGGAGAGAGAATACAAGGTGGAGGGAGAACGATTTGGGAGGTAACTAGAGGGGGAAAAAGAAAGTGAATGGTGGGCGAGGGGATGGGATGGTGGGAGATGAAGGACAGGATCAACAGAAATAGAATTCAGTCCCTTCCTGTCTCTTGCTGCAATTGCTACAGGTGCCTGCAGGGAGACAATCGTCTCTGATTCAGCAGATCTCAGAGCTGAGTCACAGCCTTCTGGTGACAACTCAGGGGTTTATCCAAGAGGCCTCGGATGACCCCACCCCTATGAGGCCACGTCCTGTACTCTCTTTAATTCAAGGCACACTCAGCAGAGCTCTGAGGACGGCTAAGAGCCCTCTGGACACATTTGGAACCTATCCTGATCTCCCCACACTTTATTCCTGATAAGCAGAGAGAAGACTGAAAGGGAAGGTCTACTTCAACGTCCCCAGTTAGGGAGGTGAAGGGATTACTGTGTCACCCTGCCAGATTCAAATGGAGTCCTCCCTCCAGACCTCCCTTGCTGGCTTTAAGGCCTCTGGGGCTAGAATCTTCATTCCTGGCTCAGGTACAGATGTGTCTCCTTAAAGCCTCCAACTCATTTTCTGAAACACCTCCCTTACATCACCACTGGACAATGTTTTCAGCCAGGTGCTGGGCTTGCACAGAGTGTGATCTCAATCCTGCTCTGGGTGCTTCCAGCTAACATGAAAAACTCTGACGTACAGGGTCGTAGGTCCCTCATAACAGAGCTATTAGGAGGAGAAATGGGATGGTAATTGCTGACATTTATCTAGCACTTAGTATGCACTAAACAACTTACATAATTATTTAATTTAATCTTCACGACTACCTTATGCATCTGATGTACTGTTATTATCCCATTTTACAGATAGAGAAAGTAAGGCTTAGAGGTTAACCGACTTGCTCACGTTTGCAGGGTTGGTGAGAAGGGAGCCAGAATTTGAACTCAGATCTGTATGAGCCCAGAGGTTTAAGGACAGTGCTTCATCCCAGAACGTTTATGTGAAACACTTTGTAAACTAAGGTTCTGCACACATTACTTGTTATTGTTTCTATGGAACATGATAATAGCTAGCACTTATTGAGGATTCATGGTGTGCCACATATTTTACATATATCATCTCACTTAATCTTAGCAATGCCCTTTGAATATATTACTGTCTACATAAGGTTTCCTGGTCCAGGGTTACACAGCTTTTGAATTTTGAACACTGGCAGTCTGACACCAAGGCCTCCCCTACACTATGCTGTCTTCCCAAAGATTAAAAGATTCATGAAAAATAGTCAATCAGGTGTTAATATTCTGACTGGAAACAATCTGAGAATTGTGATGTCCTGTTTTGCGGCGGCAGCTCAGAATTTCAGCGCTTGCGCAGATCCATTCTGAGGAAGACAGAAGTGGGAGGGGCACACATTTTGTCCGAGTACCTAACTCCATCGCAGTTCTGTGTCTCAGTTACATAGTGCTCTATGCCCTTTCTGTAAGGCCATTAAAGATCAATAGTTAGCACAATTGTTAATTTAAGCTCTCCTTTCCTTCCCCCCTCCCTCAAATAGGTCATTAGTCCCATCTAACAGGTTGACATGTCTTTCTGTTGGATTTTCTTCTGACTCTCCGTGGAAGAGTGCTTATCTGCAAACAAACCTTCAACTCAACTGTGCACAGATAAACCAACCTCCACTCTGACAGGAAACGACATTCAACTGTCTTGAAGAACTAATTTTAATTGTTCCACATGTACTACAAAAATTCTGTTTGCACATTTCATATGTCCACAAAATTACTCCTGAGTAATCTTTAAGATGAGAGAGAGAGGGGGAGAGAGGGAGAGAGAGACTGCTTTTCCTTGACTGGGACTCTCTTGTATCCACCTATATCTACCAACATGCTTTGCACAGAGTACGTGCTCAGTACCTGTTTGCTGAATGAACGTTATTTTCAGATTTAGAAAACACTATTTCAATCAAAGAGTGTTTATTATTTTTCATTGAACTTCCTCTGTACCATCAAAATTTCTCCTGACCAAACAGTGTCGACAACCCGTCCTACGTAAAGCACGTACTATGTGCCAGGCCCTCAGAGGCTGAGGACACAAATGTGATGAAATCTAGTTCCCCCACTCCAAGAACTCACAATCTATGCTTTAGCCTTTTTCCCTGAGTGGGGGTGGGGGTCCTATTGGTCCCTTAAGGACATAGAGATGCTTCTGGAGTACAGAATTCTTTCCTGTATTTCCAGGTCCCCAGATGTAAGCACAAGCTGCAAAACCAGGTGTCTTAGAAAGGAAAAGCCAGCCTGTCACGCTTGTGCTCACAATGCCCTTCTTATTGTTCTGGGTGGAAGGCTGAAGACTGAGGAGCAGAGAAATGACAGATGAAGCCTTTTAATTTGCTAGCAATTAATTCTTTTACTTACTTTAAATTAAAATGTTCAGCCTTTCCCAGTCACTCATCAACAACTGTTAACATCAGTGTCTTGTCAGCATCTGGAAGGCTCTGAGTATAAACAGCCCATTACCTTGCAATGAAAGATGAATTGTAGAACCTTGATTAAGCATAATGCTCTGGGAATGAACTTTGCCAGTTCATTGATTCTTCTACTTATTGGAGACTTGGCCAAAAAACATTAAAAAAAAATGTAACATTCATGCATTCATTCCATCAACTAATCAACATAACATAGAGTGGTTAAGAGTAATCTCTGGAGCCAAGCTGCCTGGATTCAGTCCCAGCTCCGTCACTTGGTTACCTTGGACAGCTGGCTTACCTCTCTGTGCTTCTGTCTCCTTATCTGTAAAATGGAGATAATAACAGTACTTATAGCATATTTATGAAAATTAGATATATTAAAATATATAGGGCTTCCCTGGTGGCGCAGTGGTTGAGAGTCTGCCTGCTAATGCAGGGGACACGGGTTCGAGCCCTGGTCTGGGAAGATCCCACATGCCGCGGAGTGGCTGGGCCCGTGAGCCACAACTACTGAGCCTGCGCGTCTGGAGCCTGTGCTCCGCAACGGGAGAGGCCACGATAGTGAGAGGCCCGCGCACCGCGATGAAGAGTGGCCCCCGCTTGTCACAACTAGAGAAAGCCCTCGCACAGAAACGAAGACCCAACACAGCCATAAATAAATAAATTAATTAAAAAATATATATATATATAAAGTTCAAAGGATGGTGCCTACTATATTGTAAGTGCTACATAACCTACATAATAATAATAATAATAATATTGTTGTCATCGTTGATCACTCCCATATTCTGTCCATGAAAGGGCAACAAGCAGGATAAGTATGATCCCTGCCTCACAGTGAATTTCTACTGTTATAAAAACATTGAAACACTATAGAATCATACAGAGTAAAATATGAAAATCTATCCCCATCTCCCCTGATTCTACTCCCCAGAGGTAACCATCATTAATAATTTTATGTGTGTCCTTCCAGACTATTTTTCTAGGCATATGAAAATACATACATAAACATCAGTTGTTTGTTTTTATTTAAAAAAAAATCATTTTGCTAACAATCTATCATGCACATTTTTGCAGGTCAGCCCATACAGACCTATCTCCTTTGAAGTGGCTGCCTTTGTTTTCGTTATAAGATAAACCATACATTTAAATTTAAGTTTCTTCCTATTGATGCACATTACATTGTTTTCGATGTTTCACTAATGAAAACAACACCAAAGTGAACATCCTTATACATGTAGCTTTGTACATTTGTAGACTATTTCTTAAGCATAAGTTCCTTAAAATGGATGTTATAGCCCATTTCCCCATAATATGAAAGTGTCCACTTTGACAAAGCAGGAATAAAGCAGGGTTGAAAGGACAGCCTCAGAGCCATTATGACAAATTCCCATCCCATCTCCCACTGGGCTGTGGTTGCCACTGTGGGAGAATAGCCAATTGGGTTGAAAGTCTAGCAAAAGCCTAGGAAATTGGTTTTTTGAATGAATCTCTCATAACAGCTTATTTGGTTGCAGTTTTCTTCTCTCTGAAGATGTGGTAGAAACATTCTCATTAATGGAGAGCTGTGAATAGCCAAGTTCCAAGTACTTAAGGCTTTCATCTTCATCTCAGAACCTCCTTCACATCCGTTTTCTCTCCTAGTCCATTCTCCCCAAGGCATTGTGACCTGGCACAAAAACCTATGACTGTATGACTTCCATTCTCCTTCAAATATTTAGAGCACCTGAACAATGAAAGAAGGAGCAAGTGAGCAAAGAGGGAGGAAGAGCTAAAAGAAACGACAGCCAGATGGGGATCATGATACGTTTAAACTGGAAAATCATTGAAGAGAAACCTCATGCTATAACTATTCACAGATAATGACAAATTGGGTAAATGCCTTTGTGGTCCTGAGCTAAGCTAAAGACATCACCCTGGATACGTGAGTTAGGTTACAGGCTTAAGTTCCCTGCAAAGAGATCCAAAATGCAGTGGCTTAATCGAGACAGAAGTTTAATTCTCCCTGTTGGGAAGTCCACAGATAGGCGGGAGTTTTAGAGCAGACACATAGCACTGTTCCCTAAGGTCATCCAGGGATACAGGCATGGGGGCAGCTCTTCCATCCTCAGCGGTGGCTCCCATCTTTGGTTAAAGGTGGCCATTGCAGTGGTTGTCCTTTCCCACACAGTAGGAAATGGAGAGTGGAGTACAAGCCCTTTTCTCTATAAAGAATGTTGTACTGATGTTGTTCACATCACTTCCACTCACATTCCAGTAGCAAGAATGTAGTTATATGTCCCTCCTAGCTGCAAGGGAGGCTGGGAAATGTGGTTGCTTCCTGGATGACAATTTGCTCAGACAAATCTTGGTGTTTTACGAAGAAGAGGAAGAAGGAGGAGGAAGAGAAGAAGAAAGGGGAGGGGAAGGAGGGGGGGATAGACGGAGAAGGGAAAGAAATATGGGGATTTCGTAGAATTTGGAACTAGCGGGTAGCACGAGAGCATGGCAGCAAGGGGTAAAACCAGTCAGGCAAGAGTTGATGACAAGTGTCTTCCAGCTTAAACATCCTTTGGGGGTGCCTTCCTGGGATCCCCAGACTAGATCAGCACCCTTGTTTTACCCTTTGACACCACTCTGGGCTTCTCCTTTCAAAGCTCTGATCACACTTGTAATTGATTATTTGTCCAATGACCATCTTCCCTGCTAGAATGGGAATTCCATGAGGACAGAAACCATGTCTGTCTTATTCGATACTGTATCTTCAGTGCTATCATAGGGCTTGGTACTAGTAGGGCCCAATAAATGTTTGTTTAATGAAGGGGAAACAAAGTCAAGAGAAACCTAGACTCTTCTCTCAAGACAGTCACAGCCTAATTGGAGAAGTGGGGATACAGACACATATGCAGTTACTACACTGGGCAAGTCCTGTAAGAGTGGAATTCAGAAAGTGACATGAGAGCACAAAGAAAATAACCTCCAACTGAGAAGGTGGCAGCTGACACTGAATGTCACAGAGCTGAGGTCTTGGTTCTACTCCTCAGCCAAGCAATGGAGAAATCAGATTGTATCCAATGGGATTGCCAGCCTTGATGTGTGACTAGAGATTATGCCTCAGATAAATGGTTAACTGCCTCAGGCCCTTAACCACACACTGAGTACCCATTCTTTCAAGACTCAACTTTGAATATCACTTTTATATAACAATTTCTCTGATTCACCCTACCCCACCCTACCCTGTTCAGACAGCACAGATCCCTTCCTCCCTATGTCCCCCATTGTATCCTACACTTCAGTCTGTCACAGCACCTACAGCCCTTCAGAGCACTTATGGTTGAGATGTCTGAGACTCTCCCCAGTGAAAGCTTCCTGAGGGCAGGGGCTGTGCTTCTGTATCCTTGTTTCCTAGCATATCACACAGGGCCTGGAGTTCAGAAGGTATTCAACAAATATTGAATGATGGAAGTCAGTCCATGGCTAGGTATCACATACTTCCAGACCGAGGAATCTGTACTCATTAAAATACTTACTGCCTTTACAGTCATTTCTTTACAGATGGGTAGAAACTTGGCAGGTAGTTGTGGGCCCTGATCCTTTGGTTAGAGGGAAGGGGATTCTTAACTGGGACCAGTGGGACTTTCTTATGGTTTCCATTGTCTCCGCATCATTGGCCCAGGGACAATGAGTGGGAAGTGACACAAGTGCCAATGGTTCAGAAGATGCTGTTGCTGCAATGAAGCAGGTGCCACCTGAAGTTCAAGTGGCTTCGATGGCTGGTTTGGGATGTGTAAACACCGCTGTTAAAGAGCTCTTGGATACACCAGGGCATAGTGCTTGATGGGATACCTGGACAAGATCCCATCCTTTCAGAAAACTTGGATGTACATTAGTTGTTAGTGCTATGTTTTGGGATGTGGTCCAAAATGCTTCAGATTCCTCACGTTGTTTTCACTTCCTTCATTATGGGGAGGTCAGACCAATGAAGGGACTCACTCAGGGACTGCTGGGCACTGAATGTAAGCTGTTCTTCTCAGAGTCAGCTGGCGGATCCCAGAGAGGTCACGTTCAAAGAGAGCCAAAGCATGGTAATGCCAAACACACCAATAACCACCAGGACTTGTTATGTTCTAGTGCTAATCTACTTGTTCAAAGTGCTTTCATATAATCATTTTATTTGATCTTGCCAGAAATCCTATCAGACAGGCAGAGAATGTACGGGCCCAGAAAGACAAGGTGAGTTGCTCAAGGTCACCTAGCAAGGTTGTGGTGGAGCAAAGGAAAAACAAAAGCCAACATTCTCCAAGGAAAGGACAGCAGATGGAAAAAAGCTACAGAAAGATCAGTTTTCACTCAGTTCAAAGGGAAAGCTCTAGCTGACAGAGCTGTGCTGTTGAGTCAAGGGGTAACTGTATCCCATGTGCCTAGGTGTTGGTGGGCTGCAGGGCAGGAAAGTTCTGGAGGAGGTGGAGGGCAGGAGTTGAGGGTTCTTGCACATGACGACCCTTAGGTTTCTTCCACCCCTGGCGTTTCTGATGTTAAGGGGGAATGTCATCAGTTGGTCCTAAAAGAATCTGAAGCTTAGAAATAAGCAACCAGCACTTAGCTTACCCCTCTAGGTGAGGTGTGGGACTGTGACCCTTTGCTCTCCACCTGTATGCTGCCCTCTGGGCCTCCCCTGGTACCCCACCCTCCCCTTCACCCCCATGCCTGGTCTGCAGCCCCAATGCTCGGTGTAGCCTGCTCTCACCTGCACACTATTGTGTGCTGCTGGAAAAGCACTGAGCACACTCTGGAGAACCTGTGTCACTAGGAGCAGCCTGGCCAGCTGGCCATGGGCTTATGGCCGCCCCCATCGAGCAGTGGCTGCCTCGTCCAAGCTTGTGTCAAGCCCTCAGCTTGGGCCACACAGTTAGAAGTTCACACTTAGCACCGAAGGGAAGACTAGTTTTCTAGCTCCAAGGGTAGAACTTGAGCAAGTTCTTTCTCTCTATGTGAATGGACTTTGCACAGTCTCAGGTTTCCAAGAGAATACATTAAAAACACAAGCCAGCTTTAATATGGCCTCCCAAGTTCCTGACCCTCATTAGGGAGGAAAAGGAGAGGACCCCTGGCCAGTGAAGAAAGTTGAGATTACAGTTTTTTAGTCTATCACACAAAAGCACTTTAAACACAGTACTGACACCTATTCTATTCTATCTTATCTTATCCTATCCTACCCTATTTTATCCCAATAGACACCTAATCTGTTCTATTACAAGCAAATTGCATCAGTTTTATGACTAAGACTTACAAGCTTTAATTACTCTGGGGGATATTTGAGTAACCAAAGAAAGAAAGTCTTGCTACGAAATGGGACTTATCTGGAGGACTCTAGGCTCTAATGAAAGGATGATCCTCTTAATTAATAGTTAACTTCTTTTCTACAGAGTCCTTGACTGGATGCACACCTCATAGATGCTCTGGCCATCCTTCAGTCTGGCATATGCTCTTTTCTTTTTCTAAACACTTTCCTAATTCCCCATTCTCAGCCTCCTTCACCTGACTAATTTCTGCTCACTCCTCAGGTCTCAGTTTAGGTCCTACTTCCCTTGGAAAGCTTTTCTTGCCCCTCACGAATGAATTAAATGTCCTTCTTATATCTTCCCAGTTGTGTAACCACGTTCAGTTGAGCAACTGTGCACCACAGGATCCTAAGGAAGACCACTGACATCAGAGACGTGTTGCATAGTATACAACCTGCAAAACTGTCTATGGCTGCCCCACTCCCATAGTCCTCTGTACTTCTCCCCAGAGTAGCAACTACTCTTGAACGGTAAGTGCCTGTTTTCTAATGAAGCTTCTTGAGGAAAAGGATCTTGTCTTGAGCACTATCGTATCCCCAGGGCCTCAAACTGATCTTGTCACTTAGTAAGGACTCAATAAATGTTTGTTAAATTAACTTACAAATATTTTTTAAAAACCATTAAACTCACATATACCTCAGACCACACATTATCACTGCTTCCTGTTTCCTTTTTACCTTCTTCCACTTCTTTCCCTGTATCCTGCTACCCGTCAGTCAAAATCTTGCATCTGGGCCCTGTCAACACAGGGACATTCTATCAGAGCAGGGAAAGCCTTTCATGGTTGTTTGAGTTTCCTTGGGCTGCCATAAAAAGGTACTGCAAACTGGGTGGCTTAAAATAACAGACATTTATTGTCTCACAGTTGGGAAGGATAGAAGTTCAAGATCAAGGTGTTGGCAGTGCCATGCTCCCTCTAAAACATGTAGGCAAGAATACTTCTTTGCCTCTTATGGCTTCTGTTTTTTTCTGGCCATCCTCAGCATTCTCTGGCTTATAGATGCATCACTCCAATCTCTGCCATCCTCATCACGTGGCCATCTTCTCCCTGTGCATCTGTGTCTTCATATGGTCATCTTCTTACTAGGACACCTATCCTGTTGAATCAGGGCTCATGCTAATGACTTCATCTTAACTTGATTGAATCTACCAAGACCCTATTTCTGAATAAGGTTACCTTCACAGGTACTAGAGATTAGGACTTCAATATATCTTTGGTATATAATTCAACCCATAACAGTGGTATAGACAGTGGTTTTTCAAACTCTAGCATGCATCAGAATAACCTAGAGGATTTGTTAAAAATACAGATTGCTGGGTCACATATCCAGAGCTCCTGATTGAGGAGATCTGGGGCGGGGCCTAAGAATGTGCATTTCTAACAAGTTCCCACGTGACGCTGATGCTGTTGGTCCTGGTAGCACACTCTGAGGACCACTAGTGTAGGACGTTGCAACTCAAGATGCAGTCCACGGACCAGCGGCATCAGCATCACTAGGGAAGCTGTTAGAAACACAGACTCTCTCTCCGTCCATACCTTAGACCTATGGAGTTAAAATTTCCATTCTAATAAATGATGTGCTCTAGCACAAGCTTGAAAGTCAGTGGGCCCTGGATATAGAGGCAAGGTTCTATAAGGTCAAGCCAGTAGGTGCAGTCTCAGTCAAGTTCACCTCTTCACAGAGGCCTCACGGAGCCTTGATTGGTATCTGGCTCGCAGAAGAGGGCACTTATTTCTTATAGGCGCCCACCCCCACGTCTACCCTCAAACCTGCCGAAGCTTGGGGGACACTGGGAAGTCATACCTGAGATCAAGTTTTCAGACAAGCAACTGAATTTCAGGTTGTACACACCATCTTTGCCAGAGAGAAAATAGGGTTAACTCTGAGAAGCCAGTGAAACTTATACTGAGAGATGCTGACAGGCCAGAGGGAATTACAACACCCCAGAAGTGCAAAAAAGCATGTAAGAAAAATGTATTATGAGGGTTTTTCTTGGACCATGCCTGATCTCTTGACGTATCTTTCTTTCTTTTAGTGCAATCTGTTACATAACTATTTATTTTCATGGCTACTCTAATTCGAGAAATAGGTTTACTTTGTTGTGATAAGGTGTGTGCTTTAAAAGAGAGAGTAGAAAACGATACAGTTCCTGTGAGTTCCTCTGAATGCACTGAAAGATTGTGCAATTCCATCTAATATAGTTCCCAGTGATATTGTTTGGGGTGAGATGTTTGTTCTGGCAAGCACTGTTTTCAGTGATTATTATCATGGTGTTCTAAATAAAGAACCAAGCCCCACCCTGGCCCCTGAACTAACATAAAGGAAAGCTCTGATATCCAAAAGGTTCCAGTGACTCAAGCCACACCTTTTTTCACTGGGCTGGGTCTGTGGCCTCTCCGCGGCTCTGAAGCTGAGCCAGCCAGAGTCGTTTGCTGCTTACCTGTTCATCAGCACCCACTGAAGGCAGTTTACAAAGACTTGTCCACCTCCTTAAGAGATGCTCCCGGGGCTTCCCTGGTGGCGCAGTGGTTAAGAATCCGCCTGTCAATGCAGGGGACACGGGTTCGAGCCCTGGTCTGGGAAGATCCCACATGCCGCGGAGCAACTAAGCCCGTGCGCCACAATTACTGAGCCTGCGCTCTAGAGCCCACGAGCCACAACTACTGAAGCCTGCGGTCCTAGAGCCCGTGCTCCAAAACAAAGAGAAGCCTCTGCGATGAGAAGCCCACGCACCACAACCAAGAGTAGCCCCCACTCGCCACAACTAGAGAAAGCCCGTGCACGGCAACGAAGACCCAACGCAACCATAAATAAATAAATAGATAGATAGATAGATACTCCCGAAGTCAGTCCTCTCATGTGAAAATCTGACTTCCAAGCAGTAGCAGAGAAGAGTTTCAGAGCTGACACCTGTCTTACAACTTATCAACTTCAATCTCTTCCTTTTACAGGTGCAGAGAAAAGTGACTCAACCTGGCTCACACAACTAGCCTGTGGGACAACCTGGAGTAAATTTCAGGTTCACAGTCACTTTCCAGCATTTTGCATGCCACCCCTTCATCCTGCCACCTGCCTTGGAGATGAATGGACTGAAACTAACCCTAAACTAATAACCCGCCATGTTGCTCCAAACCATCCCCAGCCTACATCTGTGTTCTCTGCTCCTAATTGAGGACAGGAGTGTTAGCCCCAGATTCTGTTTCCAAGGCAGTACAACGTCAGGGATAAACCTACCGTCCCCAAACCATGGAAGAGGGGGCTGTGTAACAGGACTGGGCAATTCAGGAGCACATGGGAGTCGCTCAGGTAGGTGAACAGAACCGGCCTGCTGGACCAGGTTCTGTGGAAACTGGGAGCACAGGCCCCATCTAACCGGGCAGCTAACGCTCACCTCCAGTAGATGGGAGCCTTTGGACTGAGGGCCCAATGTTGCCAGACAGACCCATTTTTAAAAAGATGGTAGAATTTTGAATGTGTTTATAAGTGAAATCTCTTGCATTTAAAATATTGGCTCACACTTTAAATGTCTTTCAAAATGCTGGCAGGCTAAACACAACCCAGCCCATGGGCCACCAACACAGCAACCGCAGCACAGCCGGGGGTCCAGGATGGACACTACAGCCAGACCAGTGTGGATCCTGGCGCAGCCCCTCTCTGTGACCCTGGGCAAGATACCTGTCTAAACTTCAGTTTCCTCATCCATAAAACAAGGATATTATTGGTCCTATTTCACAGTATTCTTGGGAAGATTAAGTGCCATCATGTAGATGAAACACTCAGAAGGTTGCCAGGCACACAGTCAATCCTTGATATACGTGAGCACTGCCACTATTATAGCACTGACTGAATCACGACGGCCTGAAGGTCTCCAGTCAGAGCTGCACCCAGAAAGCTCTCCAAAGCTAAGCCAGCACTCATCACCCCCCCACAACCAGTGCAGCCAGTTCCTGGCTCAGTGTCTTCTTTGGCCCCGTGATGCCTGCTGAGCGTCCTTTGTTAACATAACACAGCACCCAGCACGTCGTTCCCGGTTCCTGGTGGGGCTGGAGAAATAGAAAGATCAGACAAAGCAGGCTGCTCAAACCACTGGGGAGTCACCTGGAGGGCGCCAGGGCGTGGCCAGGGGCTGTGAGCATACCAGAGGAAAGCACGGCTCAGGCACGGGGCCCGCAGCGCTGGATGAGGAGCCGAACACGGGTCCAGGACCAGCTCGGGCGATCTAAGAATGAGGCCTCCGACCTGAGAGAGTTTGGTTCTGTTCTTTCTCAGCCCGTCAGGCAGACGCGAATGATGTGCCTGAGACGGGGATCTGGCCTGCGGTGTCTGATGGGGCGCATGAGGGCTAAAATGTGGTTGAAAACTCTTTGGAATGCTGCCCAACTAGTGCTTTGGGTGTTACTTAAATTCCCAGCGAGGATGGGAAGGAATTTGTAAAGAGAGATGCTGGGAATTCCCTGGAGGCCAAGTGGTTAGGATTCTGCACTTTCACTGCCCAAGGGTTCGACGATCCCTGGTCGATCCCACATGCTGCGTTGTGTGACCAAAAAGAAAAAAGAAAAAAAGAGAGAGTGAGATGCTAACTTGACCCTTGATCCCGTGGTGCTTGGTATGGGGTGGGGGTGGTCTCGGGCGGGGTGGTCTTAGTGCCCTTGTGGAAATGCAGGCAAATTCGCCTCTGCTCGCCGAAGGCTGGGAGCTGGACCTCTTCAGGGGATAAAACAGCTGCTGAAGCAAGCAGGGCTTCCGAGGGCACAGTCCAAGGTGGGCACGTTTAGGATGGAGGAACACGTGCCGGGCTCAGGCAGGAGGGATGGAAACACTGAAAACAGCCTTGATAGGATAAACTCTCTTTTGAAGAGGTTTAAAAAATGCGCTAAAAGTTATTTTGCTTAACACTGTCTGCAGAAACCAGAGGTCACTGAAATTGTAAATAGCCCCCTACCTCTTGGGCAACAGATAAGGCCTATTTTCAAGATGCACTGTCCTGTGGACGCTACTGTCTTGAATATTTTATACATTTCTGATGTATTTGAATATTGGAAAAATGCTTCTTATTCTATTTCCAGTTCTTTTCATGGACATGGAAGAAAATAGACCAAGAGGAAGGGTTTAATATTTATGCAGTACCTAGTATCCCTTTTTTTTTCTAGAAAATATATTCACCCTCCTTTTTTTCCAAATCCAATTCTCTCAGTGCTACAAAAGAATTCATTGTTTACAGGAATTACAGGGAAGCATGCTGTAGCATAGTTCCAAGATGTGGTATTGTGTGGTTGTCCATTTGCCAGTTTTTTGGAGTCAGAATTGAGTTTCAGATCTTACCCAGCCTCTTCCTAGATGTGGACTTGGGCAAATTACTGAAACTTTCCAAGCTTAGTTTCCCACAGCTATAAAATGAAGCTAATAGTAGTCTCTACCTCAGAAGACTGTTCCGAAAATCAAATGAGCTAATGCATGTAAAGCACTTAGAAGGATCTGATGCATATTAAGTGCTAAATTAATGGTAGCTATTGTTAAAATTTCCCTCCAAGTTAACTCTTTAAAAAACAATCCACATCTTAAAAAATGGTTTTTCCTTAAAGTGAGGTATGCCTGTACTGAGGATGTGCTTCAGTTTCTGGAGACAGAACACAGAAGAAGTAAATCATTCGCACTACTCTACATAGCTCGTGTTGTAGGTGGGCTTCACCTTAAAGCCATCCAGCTGAGTCATCACAGAGAAGGCCTCAGAAGATTCCCTGGGAGTTTCAGACCCAGACTGACCTTCAGGGTTTCCTGAGTTGGAGCAAAGTGACAAGAGCTTTATACTCACTACTGATCAGTCACTGAATGTGGGCCACCTAGAGACAGGGGTTAACCTGGGAGGGGAGGCTCTCTCAGGGGGGCAGCTGAGGGTCACCAGCCAACAGCATTGAAACGGAAGGGGCACCTGGTGGCAAATCCCAGTTTCCACTACAGCTCAGCTGTACTGTTTTTGTCTTTTATAAAAAACTACATTTTTCTTCCAAAGAGCTCTCAGCACTTCACAGACTAGCACGTTTTCCTCACCCATTTGCAGAAAGCTCTTGAGAAGTGAGGTGCTCCCCGCCTTGCTCATGCCCATTTTTCACATAAAGAAAAGTGAACATGGCAAGCCAGTCACACTGACAGGGCATCACACACAGGGCTCCTGCCATTCGGCCAGGGTTCTGCTACTGCATTATTGCTTGCTTCTTATTTTGCCACCATATCCGGGTGCTGTGAGGCCAAACCTGCATGTTGTTTTGGGTTTTGTTTCACGGGAATGATGACTTCTCAAGGCTCTGCCTCATTTTAAGAGCATCATGACCTGTCTCAAGCATCTTCCACTCCCATACCTCAGTTCCAGGACTAGGGTTGAGTGGGAATGGATGAGGATGTCTCAAACCTCTGCCAGTCAAATGAAGCGAGGGAGCCTGAGGGGAACAGAACTTCTTGCCTGGACACCCAGGAGCCAGGCCTTCCTACACCTCACCCCTCACCCTGATCCCTCAGCTATGTTAGGAACCTGTCCAGTTATCTCAAATCACAGTCAGCACCAGGAACGGCTTCCCAAGAGGGTCACTTACACAGTCCAGGGTGAATCCCAAGTGCACCCACTTGGGGAACAGTCTTGATGGTTGGACGTTGTAGGAGATTTCTAAGCTGGCTGACAGGTATGCAATTTCTGGCCCTAGAAAAATTGCAATTTCAGCATTCCTGGAGGAGTCACCAATATATCCTCTTTTTTGCCTACACAATAAGCATTTGAAACATACAGTGCATTAATTTCCCTTGGAGTTCAGCTGGTCCTCAGGGCGTTGTTTTTACCTCTTTTTGTACATCAGGAAAGGGGGTCCTTGGAGCTATCAGAAGTTCCCAGATTCTCTCTTCAGACAAACAGAAAGAGAGCAGGGGTGACTTATTTCAGACAAAGAGGAGTCATGTCAAAAAGCATTAAATGAGTCAAAGAAAAACATTTTATACTGAACAGAGGTATAATCCACAATAAAGATCTAATAGCTGAACCTTTCTGTGACAATAACAAAGGATGCTAGAAACATATGGAAAAAGTGCTTGAAATACAATGTTTGTAGGAGACTTTTAAATACACGTATCTCAAACTTTGACAGCTGAAATAAACAAAAGTTGTCAAAAACAGAGAAAATCTGAATCATAGATAGAAATTTTCTTTTACAAAGAGGAAATATGACATCTTTTTAAGCTTCTGTGGAACATTTACAAAGAGTGATCATAAATAAGACACAAAGATAAACTCAGTTTCAAAGCATAAAATTTATATGAGCCATTTTATCATATCAGAAAGTGATAAACTGGAAATTAAACAAACAAATAAAACATCCACTTGAAGTAGAGGGCACACTCCCAAACAGTTATTATGGAAAAATGAAATAAAAATGACAGATATAGGCTATTTTAGTTTATTATTTTTAATTAAAAGTCAAATTGGGGTATAATTGACACATAACATGACATTATGCTGTTTTTAAAATAATGAAATGAGAATACTTTTCATACATTCATGTAATAAACACTTATTGATCATCTATTAGATACTAGACATTGTTTAATAGCAGGATACACAGCATTGAGAAGACAAACTCTGTTCCCATGGACTTATATTTTACCGCTAGAGTCGGGGAAGATAGCTGATAAACGAGTACGTGAATAAAATAAGAAAATATCAGGGAGCAATACTTGCTTTAGTAAAAATAAAATAGAATGATGTGACTGAGAGTGACTGACATGGGGTGTTATAGTACTCTGGGTTGGGAAAGCCTCTCTGAGATGGCATTTAAGCTGAGCTTTGAACATCAGGAAGAATTCACCACGTCAGGATCTGGGAAAAGAACATTCCAGAAGAGAGGCAACCTACATTGTGTATCAAAGTTAGGAAACTGGATGCAGCCAATTCAAAAATTGATAACTTTTAAATTTCCTCATTATTGAAGAAAGAATGAAAATAATTGCATTATTGATTCAATTCAAGAAGTTAGAATAAGGATAAAATATCCTTTTAAAAGGAGAAAGGAAAAATAAAGATAACAACCAAAATAATTAATGCAAAAACAAAAATAAAAAAAGCAGCATTGATTTTTAAAATCCAAGATTTATTTCTTCTGAGGGAAAAGTATAAAAGATAAGCATCTAATCAAGATTTTAAAAAACATATAAATATAAAAGTAAATATAGAAAGTTACCCAATTTTTTCACAGAACTAAGACAACTGTAACACAAAATCTGTAAAACGAAACAAAACAAGACAAACAAAAAAAAATGAAGGAAGGAAGAAGAGAGTGGGAGGGAGGGAGGAAGGAAGGACAGAAGGAAGAAAGGAAGAAAGAAAAACATATCAAACTTCAGAGCAAACTTCTTTATGCATCTGGAATCATAAACCTACTAAATTTAATTCACAGTATATTAAATGGCTCATGCATCACAACCAAGAAACCTTCATTCCAGAAATGCGAGGATAACTTGATATCATAAAAACATATTAATATAACATGATATGTCCTTTTTCTTTCAGTGAGTAAAACCTATTTTATAATTACAATGGGTGAATGAAGGCTTTTGATAAAATTCAATACTTTTTCTCATTAAGAGTTTCTGTGGCAACTTGGAAGAATAAGCTAATGTGGACTTCTTGCTTCACTCAACATGGAGAAATGGTAGATAATATGTAAAACATATAATTAAATTAATAGCTGGGCTCCAAAGAAAGAAAAAACTAGGTACATAAACAATGAAGGAACTTAAAGCCAAAATTATAAACTAATATAGTGATGACTTAGGGGATGGGGAGCGAGGGGTATCAAACTCCATTTGGCTCTAATGGCCAAAAATTGGCAGTTTTTTTTTTTTGTCCATTAAGGGATAAGATATATAGTTTGGAGCCTGCATAAGGTGGGAGGCTCTGACTAAGATCATTGTATGAAGTTGGGACCTCAAAGGGTGCTGTCCAGTGAAGTAGGAACAAGAAACACTCCATTCCCTGGACAAGAATAGTGATAAGGAAATTTGAATCTGCCTAGGACTCCGATTAGAGGAAAAATTCTTCCTTTAGAAACTAAAGCCTTGAGGCTGTGCTTTGCATGAGCAAGGAGCTCAAATGTACATTACCCAGGAGCTGTAGGTAAACCCAGGTCAAGAAATTATTGTAAAACTTATTTGGGGCTACCAAGTCCCTGGAACCCTCAGCAGATGGAAGCACACACTTCCAACATCAAGAGTGTGAGAAACTAAGACCCGGGGCCAGATACTGCCCATAACCTGTTTAATGTATGACTTGTGTGTTAAGAATGGTTTTACATTATGAAAGCAAAGAAGAAGGAGAAGGAGAAGACAGATAGACACTGTATGACTGTCTGTGGTCTACAAAGACTAGAATACTTACTGTCTGGCTCTTTACAGAAAAAGCTTACCAACCTCTGATCTAGAGCACAAAGGAAGCCCCAAAGGGGAAAATATCCCTCACTAAAGATCAGCTTACAATAAAAAATTACTATGTGACAAAGCCATCAGCTATATAGGAAAGTCAGTAGACTCAACAATAGTAGAATAAGCAGCCTTGCAAATGTTAGACAATAGTACAACCTGAAGACACTATACAATAAATATTTTTAAATGATTAAAAGATAAAAGGAGGAAGATATTTAAAAGAACTTCTATAAAAGAAAAATCTAGTAATCGGAATTAAAATTCAAAGGAAAAATTAAATAGCAGATTTAAAGACAACTGAAGAAACAATTAGTGGTCTGGAAGGTAAGTCTGAGAAGATTAACTGGAATGTAACACAAAGTTATAAAGGAGTAGAAAATATGAAAAAGAAGAGTCAAAAGAAGTAAACTGAGAAAGAGTAATTAGTTGTAGCTCCAAAAGCAAATGTTAAAGAAAATGACAGAGAATAAATATTTGAAGAAAAAATTTTTGTGAAATTTTCAGAATTGATAAAAAACATTGATTGATAAAAAATATTCCTTCAGCAGGAATATATATATTATAATATAATATATATAATATAATTTTATATTATATTATACATTATATAATTATATTATATATTATATGATATATAATATATTATATAATGTTATATTATATTATAATATATATTGTATATATAATATATATACACACATACATATACAACTACACACTTTATGGTAAATTATAAAGCACAAAAGAAAAAGAAAAAATTAAAAGTAAGCAGAGAGAAAACACAAATTACCACTGTGGCAGAGGTTGTTATATGTCCACCTGAATATATTCTAAATCTTCTGGAAAAACAGAGTTGTAGTTGGGCATACAGATGCTAATGCATATGGATGCTAATTCTATAAATAAAGCATGCCTTGTAGATTTAACTGTATAGTCATGTAATATTTTACATAATTATGAAACAAATTTTAAAATAATTATGAAACAAATTTTAAAAATTAAAAAGCTATCTCTAAAAATGAAAAGTAAAAGGAAACAACCCTAACTTGTGTCCAAATGGTGGCATAACCACATGGAAAGAAACTAGTCAAAGTGACTTTAAGACATAGGAATTTAACTGTTTACCTCTAGTAGTATATAATCTAAGAACAAAACATTACATAAAAAATTTAAAACTATTTACAGTAATCATATTATTAGTGGCAGCAATGGTGTTATTGTGTGTGCATTGTGGGATAAAGCAAATGAGTAATTACGGTACTGCATTAGTCTGCTAAGACGGCCATAACAAATACCACCGACTGGGTGGCTTAATGGAAATTTATTTTCTCAAGGTTCTAGAGGCTAGTAGTCCAAGATCAAGGTGCCATTAGGCTGGGTTCTGGAGAGGCCTCTCTTCCTGACTTGTAGACAGCTGCCATCTTGCTCTGTCCTCACATGGTCTTTCCTCTGAGCACAGGCAGAGAAAGAGCTCTCTGTATCTTTTACTCTTCTTACAAGTGCCACTCTTATGACCTCATTTAACCTTAATTACCTCCCTAAAGGCCCTGTCTCCAAATACAGTCTCATTGGGGTTAAGGCTTCAACATATCAATTTGGGAGGGACACAATTCAGTCCATAATAGGTATACTTGAGAACTGAAATTTCTCATATGGGAGAAAGGAAATATGGATGTAAGATGAATAAGGCTAAATAAAAACTCTGTAGTCCTGAATTCAAATGAAACTATGAGTATCAGCTCATAATTTATTTTAATGAATAATTATTTATAATTGATATTAATTTTAATATAAATATGTTATAATTATATACTATATACAATATAATATATATTACATAAATATGTATACTACATCTATCCATTGAAAAGACATAGAAACAAAGACCAATCCACTAACAATGAGACCACTAGTACCCGAGATTATAGCCTATAAATACCATTTCCCATTAAAATGAACCAGAGCTTCTTAGAGAATGTCTGATTCCAGGCTTGAGAAGAGAAATGTACAAGCTGGGCATAGAATATCTTGTCATCCAGGTAGCAGAGAAGTTATTAAAGTTATTTCAAAGGCCTCAGGAACTGACTTGAGTAGTCTTCTCCTAGACTAAGATGGGATAATTTGATTTAGAAATTGATTTTGACTACAGAATATCTGAGCCTGATTGCCCATTCTGACTAGCAATTTTATGAATCATCCGATGTGTCTTTAAGACAGTAATTTGACTGTGTGTGTCTCATAGTATATACTCTAAGGACAAAAAAAATTACAAAAAAATTCTTAATGATTTCTGCTTCAGCTTCAAAAAATAGATCAGAATTGTTTTTGTTACTTGCAACTAAAGAAACCCAACAGATAGCCTGAGGAAAATTGCCTAGCACAAGGTAGGGCATAACAGATATTCAGTAAATGTTGGCCTTCTTCCTAGGAGTCAAAAACCTACAATGACTTCTTTTCAGATGTTAAAATCTGTACAGGAAATTTCCTCTCTATGCATGAGGGAAATTCTGCCTCTGTTCACACCCTCTGTAGCTCTCCCCAGTTCCTCCAACTCAAGGCAAGAATATCTGTAAACTGATTTTCCGTCCAAGGTTTTGATTGGAGCCAGTTATTAGTGGGGAGGGTCACTATGTTGGCACGTCAGTACCCACGCCCTGTTCTTTTGTACTTTCTACTTCCTATCTGTCTTTAATATGCAGCCATGAGATCTCTTATCTCTTCCTCAACATGGTGCTAGGAAGATAAGTGAATTTAGACTCCTCTCTGGGCCTGGAGCTCTCTATCTACCAATATGCCTAAGATTTTGATTTGAAGAAAAGTAGAAAACCCCACATAGACGTTGAGGCTTAAGCCACGAACTCAAGCTCATCTTTTACCAGAAAACCCTGCATTGAGAATTATCAGGTGCTGACTCAGCTATTGATTCTCATTTGCTGCTGTTCCTTGCTTTGCAGAGAACTCCCTTGGGAATCTAGTGGCAAGAAGGAACTCTGAAAGGGCAGAGCTCATGTATTCCTGGGTTCCCTGGGTCGTGGGAGAAGAGAGGTAACACCATCAAGTAACACCAAAACCCCTCTCTCCTTCTTACAGAACCACTAAGAGGCAGGAAGCAGAAAGTGCAAGAGAGAACAGAGAATGGGTGCTGACATTCAACACAGGACACTCAAGTTTGTAATTAGGGGCTCTGACAGCTGGGAATAGGGTAGACAGAAGGTGAGGAGGAAGCAGGTGGGAGGAGAAGGAAGAGGGAGTAAGAAAATAGTCTCCTTTATGTTCCCCACTCCATTCTCCTTACCTCACTCCCCCCCCCATTAATTCCCACCCACACATCCAAGGAAGAGAGTGATAAAAAGGGTAATGAGGATGAGTCAAGTTCATAGGTATTTTATTGGCCCCATCATTCTCTCGAGTGTACATGTCTTAGGAATTTCTCTTTTGTACCCCTGTTGTGCTAGGAAGGCTTGTAGTAAGTGGCTTATGCTATCTCTGTTTCAGAACTTTAGGAGAAACTTGTTTTGATCTCCTTTCCTTGACATGCTTTCCCTTGGATTCATCTTTTCTTGCCATCAGAAAGCTAAAATATATAGAAACAGTACTGTTCTATACGAGTGACCGATTATGCTTTCTTTGGCCTACATTCTTTATTCTGCAGTGAAGTTGAGGCTTATAAGTCAAAACAAAGGAACTAACTTACTGTCCACCAGTTTATACAGAACTCACAGTATATATGAGTTTTTTGAACTAAGATCTGTTAAAAAGAAATCTGTTTCAACAGATGACCGTGTACAATACCATGTGGTGAAAATGAATTCAGACTTATTAAATGATGAACTTGTTAAAAAAAAAAAAAGTTAAAATATAGAAGCTCAAGAAAGAGGTATAAACAAAAGAAGTATAAACTGAGGGGAAAATGTGCCAAGGAGATCACTTAGCCTACTTTTAATATTGAATTTTGCCTTTAAATTAGGCAAGAAGGTGGTTACTCCTGGCTTCTCAATGGCCTAGAGTAGTGTTTGAGGCCAAAATACCCTAATAAAATACATGCGCTTGCCTGGCCCTGTCCTCTGAGCATGATATCTTCCTTGTGGACCCCATGGGCAAGGGCATAGCTCTGGCAAGAATGGATTTGGTTTTCAGAACCATGGGCCCAAGCCCAGTACTACCCCAAAAGCGTACCATGTCATCCAAAACAAGCAGCACAGGTGATGATAGATTTGCCATTCTAAGACCACTGTGGCTGATGCCTTGGCAGGTGACTCCTCTGATCTGAGCCCAGCTGAGCAGTGGCTGCTCATAGGGATCAGAGGGAGAAAACACACAGCTGTGAGGAGGACCTAGCTCCCGAGAATCGTTGCTGTGACCTCCAGGTCTGCTCTTTCCCTGGCTGTGCCTCCCGGTTTTCTGCTGTCTCAATCAGTCTCTTCCTGATGGATCTCCTGGTGCTCCCCAACTTTAAGGAACCCTATTCCCTATGGAAAGTCTGAGAAATGCATAAAGGTGCAAGGTGATGGCCTCCAACAGTGGGACACATGTTCTGCCGATGATGTGGCTGAAATGTGAATGGATCGCTCTGCTTGGGAGATGATCCTCTCAGGACGAACTCCTGGACTGTTGCTGCCTTGTCTTGGGTTTGTTCCCAAGTCGCAGGTCCTCTGCTTCCCTCTTCTGGTCAATTGGAAGGACTCTTAATAGCCATTTATAGTTCAGGGAAAAGATTAATCTGTTGGTAACTAGTAATAAAACCAAATCATCATCTCCGAATAAACTTTGGACTTTCAACTCACAAAAAGCTACACCCAGGAAGTGGGATAATTAAAGACAACACGATTGCAGTTCAAATACGGTCATGTTAGGCAGTCATGACCTCTACTCTGTTGAGTAGACCTAGAGGGAAGACGTGAAATCAGCAGTTCCCAAATGTGAGGTGCAATGTGCATTTTTTCGAAAAGAGAAATGATCTGTGACCAAATAAGTTTGGAAAAATCTTAGGGTAAAGAAAGTTACACAGGTTTCTGTACTAAAAAAAATTCTCAGGGCCTTTAAATTAGAAACTGTGAATCCCTAAGGGAGATGGCACATACAGTTTTTGAATAACGAATCCTTCATTGAGGAGCACTCCAAGGGCTAGTGTCCCATCGTGCAGATGACTCTGACATTGCAACACTAGACATTGAGGAGATGTACTAAGAAAGAGAGATCTCCCTCCACATTATAAAATGACAGGTGTTATCTCACCCAAGCCAACACCAGGACCAATGATACAAATGGCCACCAATACCTCATGAGTTAACATTAGGCTCAGTTTCAACCACCAAGCTCAGAGTTGGAAGGGACCCTAAGGTCCTAAATGTCTCTTGCAGTCTAATACCTTTATTTTGTATGTAAGGCTGGAGACTCAGAGAGCTATAAAGAAAGTATAGTCTCAAAACCCAATGAAGAAATATAACCACAATATGTCTCTGTGGGAGTCCAGTACTGATGACCATTTTCCCCAGAGGAGCTATCCATTGCAAAGAGTACACATTTTGAAATACTAGACCAGCAGGTAGAAAAAAAATGCTTAGTTCGAAAGAGTGTAAATCAGGCCATCCCCTTCACTGGAAAGATGAACACAAGATGTTGCAGCATTTGGCAAAACAAGACCAGACTTATTATTCATTTATAAACCCACAGAGGGCACTTTTATAAAAGTCATCATCCTCATTCATACATCAAATGGAAAGTCAGGAAATATAGTGTGTGTTAAACTGTAAAGTGCTTTGATGCTTCTTCATAAACGTTAATACATTTGGGAGAGCATCACAGCCTTCTGTATTAGCTAAGACTATTCTGGTTGCTAGTGACAAGAACCAGATTGAACTAACTTAGGCAGACTAAGAAGGAGTGAAGGGAATAACTTATTGGAAAGCTCTCATTCCGAAAGGAAGGCTGGATGTGAGTGAAAGAGCCACCGGGATTCTCATTCTTTCTCTCTTACGTGCTTCTCTCTGTCAGTCAGCGTCACTCACTTCCTCTGTAGATGGGATCAGCCACCCCATGGGGGTTATGGCTGTCATTGGCTCAGAGCCTCACAGGTCCCCCACCAGAAAGGGATGGACTCAAGTTCAAAAGTCCTTCAAAACAGAGAAGGGCTCTGATGTGCTTCTCTTGTTGAGGTGTTTCTTTCTGAGACAAGGGATATAGGGTCTTAGGAGAGGCAGATGGCATGGTGAGTAAGAGGTCCAAACACTGACCCCTCTTCCTGCTAGCTATATAATCTTGGGAGAGTTCTTTAAGCTCTTTTACTTCAGTTTCCTTCTGTAAAATGGTTTTAATAATTGTGTCTACTTTATTAAGTTTCATGTGATGATTAAAGGAGATGAAACAAGTAGTAAAGAATATTATGTAGTACTTGCCACAGGGTAAGCAATCGATAATCATTAGCTATTATCATTACTGGTTTAGCTGGCAGGGTTAGGAAGCCATGCTTAAATCACTCACTATGGCAATTTAATGAAGAGATTAAAAGCATAAACTCTGTGGTCTGATGATTTGGCTTCAAATTCCAACTCCCACACTTACCAGCTATACTTTATGCAAGTTATTCAACTACTTTGTGCCTTTGGTTTCTTCATCTATAAAAAGAGGGGGAATAATGGTTCCTACCTTGTAAGGTGGTTTCAAGGAATAAATGAGATGATAAATGTCAATCATTTGGTATCTGGCCTAGCACAGAGTAAGCATGCAGCAGAAGTTACCATTAGTGTTATTGTGAAGGCTGTGTAGGTGGTCTATGAAAAGATGACAGCTCTCATTTGAACCATGATATTAGAAAGAGTATTTCAGTCATTCATTCAACGAATATTTGCTGGGCTGCTTCTGCTGTGCTAGGTACTGTGCCAGATATGGAGCTCAAGACGCTCAAGGCCTGGCCTCATGAGGCAAACATTCTAGCTAGGCCTTCAGAAGAGGCCTGTCAGTCTGGCCAGGAAAAACAATAGGTGTCCACCACACCTACCAACTGTTAAGACTCCTAACTTCTCTGTCAATAACCAGTCCTTCAGATTTCCTGCCTTCTGCCTTCTCTCAAAACATTTTCATCTTCACCATCATATCTTTCCATCTCCTTGTAAAGAGTACATCTTCCTATTCTTGACAGATAATTATCACACTTATTTCTTGAATGTATGGGTGTACTGCATGTATAAATCCTATTATATATATACTTTCTTTTGGGTATTTTAAAGACCTGGTAGATCACTACTCTTGAGGGCTTGCCACCTTGATTAACCTTATATTTAGGGTATGTAGAACCAAGCATGCAGATGCTCAGTGTCACCAAAAGAGAGCCAAATCCTTTAAAATCAGTGAATAAACTCTTATATCACGCTGTATAAAGAAATCATTTCCAGGTAGATCACAGATCGAATGGGAAAAGCAAAACAATAAAGCTTCCAATAGATAATATAGGAGAATATCTTTATGAATTCTGTGTCAGGAAAAATTTCCTAAACAAGGTACCAAAGCACTTGCCAGTAAAAAAAAAAAAGTTGAAAAAGGTGACTACATTAAAATTAAGAACATCTGTTCATTAAAGTATCCCACTGAAAGAGGGAAAAGATAAGCCTCAAAGTGGGAACAACATTTTGCAATAAGTCTAACCAACAAGGGGTTCATATCCAGAATATATAAAGAATTCCTACAAATCTATAAATCAAAAAGAAAACAAAAATAAACAACACAATGAAAAATGAGCAGAAGATTTGAACAGGCACTCCACAAAAGAGAAACCAAATCAACCACATGCGCAAGAAAGATGCTCAACTTCATTAGCTGGCAGGGAAATGCACACTAAAACCACACTGATATACACTCACTAGAGAGCCATCGCCAAGTGTTGCAAAGATATTGAACGTCAAGGACTCTGATACGCTGCTGGTGGAACTGTAAATTGGCATATTACCATAGAAAAGATTGACATCATCTAGTAAAACAGAAGATATGCATAATTTATGACCTAGCAATTCCCCTCTGAGGTATATGTTCCCAAAAAACATATGCTTATGTGCACTAGTATACAAATTTAAGAATGTTTATAACAGTATTGAATAATAGTCCCAAGCTGAAACCACCTAAATGTCTATCGAGAGTGGAATAAATAAAAATTATGGTATATTCATATTATGAAATGCTATAGAGTGAGAAACTGGGTGGGGGAATACAGCTATATGGTGCATAGAAGATGAATCTTAAGGACATGATATCGAATGAAGACAGCCCAACAGTACAGGGCACATACTGTATGATATAATTTATATTAAAAATTTGTAAAGCAAGATTAAATAAATTTTAGGGACTTCCCTGGTGGCGCAGTGGTTAAGAATCCACCTGCCAATGCAGGGGACATGGATTCGAGCTCGGGTGTGGGAAGATCCCACATGCTGCGGAGCAACTAAGCCCGTGCGCCACAGCTACTGAGCCTGTGCTCTAGAGCCACGAGCCACAACTACTGAGCCTGCGTGCCACAACTACTGAAGCCATGTGCCTAGAGCCTGTTCTCTGCAACAAGAGAAGTCTCCGCAATGAGAAGCCCGTGCACCGCAACGAAGAGTAGCCCCTGCTCACCGCAACTAGAGAAAAGCCCCCACGCAGCAACAAAGACCCAATGCAGCCAAAAAAAAAAAAAAAAGATTAAATAAATTTTAGGACAAACTATAAAGAAAAGTAAGGAAGGAAACGCTGTGAAAATCAAGAAAATATTTACTTCTAGGGGGAGAAAGGGGTTATAATTAGGAAAGGTTTTGGGGGTGTTAGCAATATTCTATATCTTGATACAGGTTACACAGGGATTTGTTTTACAAACTGTTAAATCATATTCTTATTTTAAAAACTTTTCTGTATGTTTGTTATATTACACTTACACGCACGAGTAAATATACTGCAGACATACTGAACAGAGATAGAAATTAATACAGCAGGATGAAGAATAGCATTGTTCAAGTTCAAAGCCACAGCTCTCTAAGAGAGGGCTGAAGGTCACCAGCTTAAGGATGATCACTATCCTAGAGCAAGCACTGATGCAACTTGAAGCTAAATGGGGCAAATGATGTCTTGCCCAACCACATTACATATTCTACTGGTATAATTTATAGAAAGAGATTTAGTTATAGAGAAAATATACAGCAAACATTAAACCCATAGGTTACAAATCATCAAGGCTAACAGCCTCCCAGAATCCCCATCTCAGAGTGGATGTGCAGCTCCATAAATTTACAGTTGGTGGAGGGGAACTCAAATGATGGATGGAGAGTGCCAGTCATCAGAGCCTCTGCTGCTGGGACACCCTCTACTCCTGGCATGCCACTTCTTTACTGGTCCCTAAGCAACTGACCGGCTTCCCAGCAGCAAAAGCTGCACCAGCAGGAACTGCAATCATTTCTGCCTTGCACCATCACCTTCCACACCCTTGTGATGCTGCCATTTTGTATCCTCTAGGAGGGGGGAGGAGGAGGTTTGTTGGGTGGTTGGTTTGGTTTTCACTGGGAAGGCATAAGTTCCTACCATGAACATGCTCCCACATCTTCCCCATGATTTTTTGTCCATGGACTCTTCCTACATCACATTCCTACTGTCCTCATGCTCTCTCAGTGCCAGTAGGAGGGCAGTTTCCAAAAGTTATTGGGCTCATACTACTTTTAATCTTTATAATGACCTACAAGATTAATGCATTTTTATCCCCAAGTGGGTTAGTATCTCATTTTCACATCTCTGCTTCCTTGCCCCTACATGTCCAACAACTTTGAAAAGCTCTATTTTTAATTCTCACTGAAATAATATCATAAAAATATTAAAGGTAATTTTGAAAGTAAATTTAACCTCTAATTTCATCATTCTAGGCCTTTTTAAATTTTTTCAAATTTTTGCTATGTATATAAATAATTATTCTAAATTAATCATAACATATATGCACATCTGTGTTTTGTTACATAACATCAGAAACATTTTTATGGCATTCAAACATTAAATTTTCATTTGGGAATAATATTTAGTATTCTATTGAGAAGGTAAACAATAACTTACTTAACCACGTCCATATTATTGGATATTTATTTTTCAGTTTTAACTGATATCATGTGCAATGATACATTTATTAAAGCTAAGTTTAAAATTTTACATTTAGAGATTGGTTGAAGATGGCAGAGTAGAAGGACGTGCACTCACTCCCTCTTGTGAGAGCACCGGAATCACAACTAACTGCTGAACAATCATCAACAGGAAGACACTGGAATTCACCAAAAAAGATACCCCACATCCAAAGACAAAGGAGAAGCCTCAGTGAGACGGTAGGAGGGGCAAAATCACAATAAAATCAAATCCCATAACTGCTGGATGGGTGACTCACAAACTGGAGAACACTTATACCACAGGAGTCCACCCACTGGAGTGAAGGTTCCCAACCTGGGGGTCCGGCAATGGTAGAAGGAATTCCTAGAGAATCAGACTGAAGGCTAGTGGGATTTGATTGCAGGAATTCGACAGGACTGCGGGAAACAGAGACTCCACTCTTGGAGGGCACATACAAAGTAGTGTGCACACCGGGACCCAGGGGAAGCAGCAGTGATCCCAGAGGAGACTGAACCAGACCTACCTGCTAGTGTTGGAGGGTCTCCTGCAGAGGCGGGGGTGGCTGTGTCTCACCATGAGGACAAGGACACTGGCAGCAGAAGCTCTGGGAAGTACTCCTTGGCGTGATCCCCCCCAGAGTCCGCCATTAGCCACACCAAAGAGCTGGGTAGGCTCCAGTGTTGGGTCACCTCAGGCCAAACAACCAACAGGGAGGGAACCCAACCCCACCCATCAGCAGACAAGAGGATTAAAGCTTTACTGAGCTCTGCCCACCAGAGAAACACCCAGCTCTACCCACCACCAGTCCCTCCCAACAGGAAACTTGCACAAGCCTCTTAGATAGCCTCATCCACCAGAGGGCAGACAGCAGAAGCAAAAAGAACTAAAATCCTGCAGCCTGTGGAAGAAAAACCACATTCACAGAAAGATAGAAAGATGAAAAGGCAGAGGGCTATGTACCAGATGAAGGAACAAGATAAAAGCCCAGAAAAACAACTAAATGAAGTGGAGATAGGAAACCTTCCAGAAAAGAATTCAGGATAATGATAGTGAAGATGATCCAGGACCTCAGAAAAAGAATGGAGGCAAAGATAGAGAAAATGCAAGAAATGTTTAACAAAAACCTAGAAGAATTTAAGAACAAACACCTAGAAGAATTAGAGAACAAACAAAGAGAGATGAACAATACAATAACTGAAATGAAAAATACACTAGAAGGAATCAATAGCAGAATAACTGAGGCAGAAGAATGTATAAGTGATCAGGAAGACAGAATGGTAGAATTCACTGTCACGGAACAGAATAAAGAAAAAAGAATGAAAAGCAATGAAGACAGCCTAAGAGACCTCTGGGACAACATTAAACGTACCAACATTCGCATTATAGGGGTCCCAGAAGGAGAAGAGAGAGAGAAAGGACCCGAGAAAATATTTGAAAAGATTATAGTTGAAAACTTCCCTAACATGGGAAAAGAAATAGCCACCCAAGTCCAGGAAGCACAGAGAGTCCCAGGCACGATAAACCCAAGGAGAAACACACCGAGACACACAGAAATCAAACTGACAGAAATTAAAGACAAAGAAAAATTTTGAAAGCAGCAAGGGAAAAATGACAAATAACATACAAGGGAACTCCCATAAGGTTAACAGCTTATTTCTCTGCAGAAATTCTACAAACCAGAAGGGAGTGGCATGATATATGTAAAGTGATGAAAGGGAAAAACCTACAACCAATATTACTCTACCCAGCAAGGATCTCATTCAGATTTGGCGGAGAAATCAAAAGCTTTACAGACAAGCAAAAGCTAAGAGAATTCAGCACCACCAAACCAGCTCTACAACAAAAGCTAAAGGAACTTCTCTAAGTGGGAAACACAAGAGAAGAAAAGGACCAACAAAAACCAATCCATAACAATTAAGAAAATGGTAATAGGAACATACATATCAATAACTACCTTAAACGTGAATAGATTAAAAGCTCCAACCAAAAGACACATGTTCACTGAATGGATACAAAACCAAGACCCATATATATGCTGTCTACAAGAGACCCACTTCAGACCTAGGGACACATACAGACTGAAAATGAGGGGATGGAAAAAGATATTCCATGCAAATGGAAATCAAAAGAAAGCTGGAGTAGCAATACTCATATCAGATAAAATAGACTTTAAAACAAAGAACGTTATAAGAGAGAAGGAAGGACACTACATAATGATCAAGGGGTCAATCCAAGAAGAAGATATAACAATTATAAATATATATGCACCCAACATAGGAGCAACTCAATACCTAAGGCAACTGCTAACAGTTATAAAAGAGGAAATCGACAGTAACACAATAATAGTGGGGGACTTTGACACCTCACTTACACCAATGGACAGATCATCCAAACAGAAAAGTAATAAGGAAAAACAAGCTGTAAATGACACAATAGACCACACAGATTTAATTGATATTTATAGGACATTCCAACCAAAACCAGCAGATTACACTTTCTTCTCAAGTGCATGTGGAACATTCTCCAGGACAGATCACATCATGGGTCACAAATCAAGCCTCAGTAAATTTAAGAAAATTCAAATCATATCAAGCATCTTTTCTGACCACAATGCTATGAGATTAGAAATCAATTGCAGGGAAAAGAACGTAAAAAACACAAACACATGGAGGCTAAACAATACGTTACTAAACAACCAAGAGATCACTAAAGAAATCAAAGAGGAAATCAAAAAAAACTAGAGACAAATTACAACGAAAACACAATGATCCAAAACCTATGGGATGCAGCAAAAGCAGTTCTAAGAGGTAAGTTTATAGCAATACAAGCCTACCTCAAGAAACAAGAAAAATCTCAAATAAACAATCCAACCTTACACCTAAAGGAACTAGAGAAAGAAGAACAAGCAAAACCTGAAGTCAGTAGAAGGGAAGAAATCATAGAGACCAGAGCAGAAATAAATGAAATAGAAACAAAGAAAACAATAGCAAAGATCAATAAAACTAAAAGCTGGTTCTTTGAGAAGATAAACAAAATTGATAAACCATTAGCCAGACTCATCACGAAAAAGAGGGAGAGGACTCAAATCAATAAAACTAGAAATGAAAAAGGAGAAGTTACAACAGACACTGCAGAAATACAAAGCATCCTAAGAGACTACTGCAAGCAACTCTATGCCAATAAAATGGACAACCGAGAAGAAATGGACAAATTCTTAGAAAGGTATAACCTTCCAAGACTGAACCAGGAAGAAACAGAAACTATAAACAGACCAATCACAAGCAATGAAATTGAAACTGTGATTAAAAATCCTCCAACAAACAAAAGTCCAGGACCACATGGCTTCACACGTGAATTCTATCAAACATTTATAGATGAGCTAACACCCATCCTTCTCAAACTCTCCCAAAAAACTGCAGAGGAAGGAACACTCCCAAACTCATTCTATGAGGCCACCATCACCCTGATACCAAAACCAGACAAAGATACTATAAAAAAAGAAAATTACAGACCAAGATCACTGATGAATATAGATGCAAAAATCCTCAACAAAATTCTAGCAAACAGAATCCAACAACATATTAAAAGGATCATACACCATGATCAAGTGGGATTTATCCCAGGGATGCAAGGATTCTTCAATATATGCAAATCGATCAATGTGATACACTGTATTAACAAATTGAAGAATAAAAACCACATGATCATCTCAATAGATTCAGAAAAAGCTTTTGACAAAATTCAGCACCGATTTATGATAAAAACTCTCCAGAAAGTGGGCACAGAGGGAACCTACCTCAACCAAATAAAGTCCATATATGAGAAACCCACAGCCAACATCATTCTCAATAGTGAAAAACTGAAAGCATTTCCTCTAAGACCAGGAACAAGACAAGGATGTCCACTTTCACCACTATTATTCAACATAGTTTTGGAAGTCCTAGCCATAGCAATCAGAAGAAAAAGAAATAAAAGGAATAGAAATTGGAAAAGAAGAAGTAAAACTGTCACTGTTTGCAGATGACATGATACTATACATAGGGAATCCTAAAGATGCCACCAGAAAACTACTAGAGCTAATCAATGAATTTGGTAAAGTTGCAGGATACAAAATTAATGCACAGAAATCTCTTGCATTCCTATACGCTAATGATGAAAAATCTGAAAGGGAAATTAAGGAAACACTCCCATTTACCATTGCAACAAAAAGAATAAAATACCTAGGAATAAACCTACTTAGGGAGACAAAAGACCTGTATGCAGAAAACTATAAGACAATGATGAAAGAAATTAAAGATGATACCAACAGATGGAGAGATATACCATGTTCTTGGATTGGAAGAATCAATATTGTGAAAATGACTATACTACCCAAAGCAATCTACAGATTCAATGCAATCCCTATCATATTACCAATGGCATTTTTTATGGAACTAGAACAAAAAATCTTAAAATTTGTATGGAGACACAAAAGACCCCAAATAGCCAAAGCAGTCTTGAGGGAAAAAAACGGAGCTGGAGGAATCAGACTCCCTGACTTCAGACTATACTACAAAGCTACAGTAATCAAGACAATATGGTACTGGCACAAAAACAGAAACATAGGTCAATGCAACAAGATAGAAAGCCCAGAGATAAACCCACGCACCTATGGTCAACTAATCTATGACAAAGGAGGCAAGGATATACAATGGAGAACAGACAGTCTCTTCAATAAGTGGTGCTGGGAAAACTGGACAGCTACATGTAAAAGAATGAAATTAGAACACTCCCTAACACCATACACAAAAATGAACTCAAAATGGATTAGAGACCTAAATGTAAGACTGGACACTATAAAACTCATAGAGGAAAACATAGGAAGAACACTCTTTGACATAAATCACAACAAGATATTTTTTGATCCACCTCCTAGTGTAATGGGAATTAAAACAAAAATAAACAAATGGGACCTAATGAAACTTAAAAGCTTTTGCACAGCAAAGGAAACTACAGACAAGATGAAAAGACAACCCTCAGAATGGGAGAAAATATTTGCAAATGAAGCAACTGACAAAGGATTAATCTCCAAAATTTACAAGCAGCTCATGCAGCTCAATATTAAAAAAAAAAACACAACCCAATCCAAAAATGGGCAGAAGATCTAAATAGACATTTCTCCAAAGAAGACACACAGATGGCCAAGAAGCACATGAAAAACTGCTCAACATCACTAATTATTAGAGAAATGCAAATCAAAACTACAATGAGGTATCACCTCACACCGGTCAGAATGCTCATCATCACAAAATCTACAAACAATAAATGCTGGAGAGGGTGTGGAGAAAAGGGAACCCTCTTGCACTGTTGGTGGGAATGTAAATTGATACAGCCACTATGGAGAACAGTATGGAGGTTGCTTTAAAACCTAAAATGGAATTACCATATGACCCAGCAATCCCACTACTGGGCATATACCCAGAGAAAACCATAATTCAAAAAGACACATGCACCCCAATGTTCATTGCAGCACTGTTTACAGTAGCCAGGTCATGAAAGCAACCTAAATGCCCATTGACAGATGAATGGATAAAGAAGGTGTGGTACATATATACAATGGAATATTACTCAGCCATAAAAAGGAATGAAATTGGGTCATTTGTGGAGACGTGGATGGATCTAGAGACTGTCATACAGAGTGAAGTAATTCAGAAAGAGAAAAAAAATATCATATATGAACACATATATGTGGAACCTAGAAAAATGGTACAGATCAACTGGTTTGCAGGGTGGAAATAGAGACACAGATGTAGAGAACAAACGTATGGACACCAAGGGTGGAAAGTGGCGGGGGGGTGGTGTGATGAACTGGGAGATTGGGATTGACATATATACACTAATATGTATAAAATGGATAACTAATAAGAACCTGCTGTATAAAAAAATAAATAAAATAAAATTCAAAAATTCAAAAAAAGTTTTACATTTATGCCTGTTAAATTTAACTTCATTAGTTTTTGCCAATTACTACAACATATCAACAGATTTTTGAATTTTGACTTTCCTAATGTACTGTGTGATTCATGGTTTTGATGTCACTAACTAAGGCATTGGAAATGACAGACCCAAAGGCAAAAGATTGAAGAGGTTTATGTGCCAAAACGTATGCACTGGAATAGCATCAAAATAGCATCATCCATGATATTTTCAAGCTGGTAATAGCCCAAATGTCCATTGGTTGTACAATGGACAAATTAATCATGGTATACTTACAGATGGAGTACTATACAGGAACAAACATGAATGAACTGCACTAGTGTGATTACTTGAATAAATCTTGCAAACATGGTGTTAAGAAGCCAGACACAAAAGAATACATACTCTATGTTTATAAAGTTAGAAACAGACAAAGCCGGGTTTGAGCCCTGGTCCGGGACGATCCCACGTGCTGTGGAGCAACTAAGCCCGTGCGCCACAACTACTGAAACCCGCACGCCTAGAGACCATGCTCTGCAACAGGAGAAGCCACCGCAATGAGAAGCCCATGCACCGCAATGAAGAGTAGCCCAGCCCCGCTCACCGCAACTAGAGAAAGCCCACGTGGAGCAACAACGACCCAACACAGCCAATAAATAAATGAATAAATAAAAACAGGCAAATCCAATTTATGATGCTAGGTATCAATATACTTGTTATCTTTAGGGATGAGTTAGTGATTGGGAAATTGTGTGAGGTGGGCCCTCGAGATGCTGATGGATGCTTCATTCGTAGACCCAGATGATTACATGGGTGAGCTTACTTGGTGATAATTCATCAAGCTGTACACTTAGGGATTGTGAATTTTTCTGCATGTATCTTAGGCTTCAATAAAAAGTTAATTTAAAAAAATAGTGATAGGAATAATGAACTCAAAGGACTTCCCTGGTGGTCCAGTTGTTAAGACTCTGTCTTTCCAATGCAGGGGGCATGGGTTTGATCCCTGGTCAGGGAACTAATACCCCACGTGCTGTGCGGTGTGGCCAAAAATATTTTTAAAATTAAAAAAAATTTAAAAAAGAATAATGAACTCAAGAGCTCATAGTGATGTTATCAAGTATATTTAAATCAATTAAAAATAGTAATACAGGATTGGAGCTAGACTGAGGTGGTAGATAGTGAGTTCAGTTTGAATATATTGAAACTGAAGTGTTGGGAGGATGTGCAGTTGAAAATGTTCAGCAAATAGTTTTATATATGGGTCCAGGGCTCAAGGGAGAGAGCTGGGCCAGAGAGTGATATTTAGGAGTCATAAGCATATTGATAGTAATTGAAACCGTGGGAGTGGATGAGATTATTCACAGACAAGCACAAAGCAACGTGATGAGAGAACTTTGGAAGATTACCAAGACTTAGAGAAAGAAAGCTCATGATGGAGGTGAAGACATCCAGAGAGAGAGAGAAGATTTAAGAGAGGGCAGTGGCAGGAAAACCAGGGGAGGAAGAAACTTTTCAGAGGAGGGGACGGCCAACAGGGTCAAATGCCAGAGACAGAAAAGGGTAGATAGGGACGAAGAGGTCTCCATCAGGTGTAATAGCTTGGTCAAAAGTGACTTTGGTGAGCGTAGAATCAGTGGCATCATCAGATCTGAGATGGGTTGTCTACAAGGTTTATCATCTAGGAAGATGGCAGAGTTTGGAGAAGAGAGGAAAAAATTAAATTAAGCTGGATGCCGAAGTATTCAGTGAAGGAAACATTCTATGAAGTGGTTGAGAGAGTCCTTTTATGATGAAGGTAGTTCTGCTTGAAACTGAAAAACAGACAACAGCTCTCTCCACTTGGCTGCCTAAGCTTTACCTCTTGCAGTCTGAATGGTTGTCTTTGTACCCAGTTATCCTTGTGTCCTCGGGCAGCAGAGTACTCTCATCTCCCACCCTGTCTGACAACTTTCCCTGCCCCTTGTTGTCCAATGACTCTACATTCTGGCTATTCACAATCTTTTTCTAAACTAAACATTTTCCTCCTCCAGCCCCAAACTTCAGATTCCTCTTGGACTTTCTGTTATATTCTAAAGCCAAATCCAGTTTCTCTCTCCTGGGGGAGATTAAGGTATGTTTTATTAACTTATGAACATATCAACTACACAGCAGAAGTCTGCAGAGAGAGAAGCTGTCCCAGACTCATGGGAAAATTGGGATTCTTGATTGGTCACTGAGGTCCTGACTCCAGACGTGTACTGTGTGCCCATAACCACCATGCTCAGAGGTTCCTGTGTTCATGGGACTTATCCTGTCACGTGAATAGAACATGAATGGGTGGGTGTACAGAAGGAATGGGGATCAATGTTTTAGTCCTTTCCCCTAAGGCTTTGATTTTATCCTCCACCTTCTGAGCAAAAGAAAAACAATCCCCAAAACCACTTCTCACTTCCTCTTTTACTTGGTTACCGCGTTCTCTATCCATTCCTCCTTTTGGGGTTCACTCCAGTAGGTGGCACAAGCTAGATTGAGAATTCAGTGAATCAGAGTGTGGGAAAAGCCTAGGACAATGTCTAACATGCCCCACATGTTGGTTTCCTTTCTCCTGAAGTGGAAAATCTGGCATTAGGTTCTGTCCAATCAGTTCCCATGGGTGTATCTTTCTAACTTTGGGACTCATTCCAATAAATGTTTGACCTAATTAAAGAAGCATTTATAATCTGTCTATGAAACAGAAACAGAATCACGGACATGGACAATAGACTGGTGGTTGCCAAGGGGGAGGGAGGTGGGAGAGGGATGGAGTGGGAGTTTGGGGTTAGCAGATGCCAACTATTATACATAGAATAGATAAAACAACAAGGTCCTACTGTACAGCACAGGGAACTATATTCAATATCCTGTGATAAACCATAATGGAAAAGAATATGAAAAAGAACATAGATAGGTATAACTGAGTCACTTTGCTATACAGCAGTAATTAACACAACATTGTAAATAAAAAAAAAGAAGCATTTATAAAGCACCTATTGTGTATACACAGCAACATGGGAAATATACAGAAGCAAGTATAATAGGCTGAACAATGTCCCCCAAAGATAACAGGAACTGGTAATATTACCTTATTTGGAAAAAGGGTCTTGGCAGATGTGGTTAAATTAAGGATCCTGAGAGGAAGAAATTATCCTGCATTATCTGGGTGGATCATAAATGCAATTATATGTATCTTTATATTAATACCTGTACATGCTTATACAGGGAGGATGAGGAAGATTAGACACGTACACACAGAGGACAAGGCAATGTGAAGACATAGCAGAGAGATTTGAAGATACTGGCCTTGAAAACTGGATGATGCAACCGCAAGCCAAGGAACGCTGCCAACCACTGGAAGCTGGAAGAGGCAAGGAACAGATTCTCCCTGAGAGCCTCGGGAGGAAACACGGCCCTGCAAACACCTTGATTTTGGTCCAGTGCTACTGATTTCAGACTTCTGGCTCCAGAACTGTGAGAGAATAAATTTCTATTGCTTTAAGTCACCGAGTTTGTAATACTGTGTTACAGCAGCCACAGGAACTAATACATCTAATAACAGACTGGTTAACAGCCCAACAATCTGGAACAGAGACAAGAATGGAGTGTGCTGACTTAAACACACACACACAAATAAAACCAACAATACAGGGTGACGGGGTGAAATCTAATGTTGAAATGCGCTAGTATCTTATGGTGTCGATGGCTTAGTTCCTGTGGAATCGTTGGTGGTCTTTCAATGCCTCTAACTCAGCACTGAAAGCTTACCTCACACATGACATCACTTGTAGTGACAAGACCCAGCACAGGACCAAGCAGAGCCTCAAGCTTAACAAAGACAGGAGTTGTGTTGGGGCTCTGGGAAGGAAACCATTCTCAGAAATATTGCTGAGGCTGGAACTCTTGTCAGGAGTGAACAGAAAAGGAGTAAAACTGACTTTTTGTTTGAAGTACCCAGCTGGATAATGTGCAGGTCCAACGGCCTAGGGTAGAGCTGGAGGTTACCCAGCAACAGAGAGGCAAGTGGGCTCCGGGGGAGTGACCTGGAGACTGAGGAATCCCGCTGAATGCTGGCAGGTCGTAGCTCTCTAGTTACCATCAGAGCCCTGAGGATAGTGATGATTTATTGCATCTTTAAAAGGTAAATATTATTTAATTGTAGAAAGGAAAGACTTGATTGAATTTCATTGGCACTATCAATAAGAACATGAGAAATGTAACCCTAGGTGATGAGAATGAATAAATTCTCTCAGCATCACTGACCAAGATGACCAACAGAGGTACCCATGGAGGTTTGTGGGTGGACACTCTCAAAAGGTTGGGGATATGTACTTCTCCCCCCAGACGCCTCTACCTCCCCTAAAGAATAATCCGTTGTTAATACCATTAGCATCCATTCATCTTGTGATCCTTTGATTTGCAGATTTAGGACAAGGACTCTGGCTATTGTGTTTTCTGCTTAGATGTTGGAAAAGGCAAGGCTTCCATTCAGAACTCAGGAATGGTCCGTGGTACCTTCATAACGTACTTCAAGCAGTCCCAGATTGAGGTCCCTCTTAGCGCAAGCCTTGTCTCCATGACAGCTTATTTCCTGTTGCCCTCTGCTATTGAGAACAACGTGAGCTGTTCCAGTGGCCAGTATATTATACCACCTCTGCTTGTGATTGCGTAGCTTGAATTAACCTTCCTGTGATTTAGAACCTGATGGGTCTGAATTTCATTATAGATATTGACTTCCACGCTCTTCTTCTCTGCTGGGGCACAGGGATTCACTTGGAGGGATGCTGTAATTACTATGTAGATTGCTTTCCTATCATTTGATTGAAACTTCAGGAAGAAGGAAGGTCATTAATGTAACTTCTTCTTCAATTTCTCATTTTAGGAAATCTGGAAGCAGAGCCAGGTATAATTCAGCCTACTGAGCCACTCTCCTTGGAAAGCATAAACAGAGCACAGAAGTTAGTTCTGAAATGGATTGTAACCACGAGTCAGAGAAATTCTCAAAAGACCCATTTCTTGGAAAGAAATTTGCCAAATGGAGCAGGATTCACAGCTGCTCTTTAGGGTCTGTATTCCCCAGGGGACTGTTCTCACAACCCCACCTGCTTTGTCATCCAGCCAGGGGTGGCAAGTAGAGGGAGGCCTTTCTCCATCTCATGGCCGGTGTGAGGGTGGGCACTGCGGAGGCGAGTGCATGGGTCACCCTATGGTTCTCTTTAGAAAGAGAGCTGCAGGGGGCTTCCCTGGTGGCGCAGTGGTTGAGAGTCTGCCTGCCAATGCAGGGGACACGGGTTCGAGCCCTGGTCTGGGAAGATCCCACATGCCGCGGAGCAACTAGGCCCGTGAGCCACAACTACTGAGCCTGCGCGTCTGGAGCCTGTGCTCTGCGACAAGAGAGGCCGCGATAGTGAGAGGCCCGCGCACCGCGATGAAGAGTGGCCCCCACTTGCCACAACTAGAGAAAGCCCTCGCGCAGAAACGAAGACCCAACACAGCCATACATACATACATAAAAAAAAAAAGAATGTAAGCAGACAAGAACCTCATTAAAATATTAAAAGAAAGAGAGCTGCAGTTTGTGTCAGACCCACGAGGAGGAAAACATGCATTTCCAATGCACTGCCCATGTCCTTCTGTCCCCAAAGCCCACTCAGCGTCAGCCACTAACAGTAAGTCAAGTCTGTAGAAGGCAAGAGATTTGTCAGGCCAAATTCTCCACTGCAGCTTTTGGTCACAATACACTGAAGTGGGCATGGCACTGTGATTTCACTTCATTCTCCTCACCCAAGCAATATACCAAGGATGATATTAAGGACATTTACTGAAATATCAAGATAGAAAGAGATCAGAAAGAATCGAGATATCCAATAACAAAAACTGGTTAAATAGAGTGCATCTACGTAATGGGATACCATATAGCCAGTAAAAAAGAAAGAAGTTGGTTAACATACACTGATATCAAGTTACTTCAAAATACATTAAGTGAAAAAAGCAGGGTGCAGAAAGTATGTATAACAGGAACATTTTATGTAAATACTATACATCCTAGTACATTCATACAATTTTTTCTAGAATGTTCAAGAAAGTGTCAACAGTGGTTTCTTTTGGTGAGATAGAGATTTTTACTTTTATTTCTTTCTTTATATTTTTTTAATACTAAGTATACATTGCTCTTAACTTTATAACATTTTCCCCAAGTTTTCCTGGCCATCCCTCAGAGGATCTTTCCAGACTCTTCCTCTTGATTGCAGGGTGACCTTCTAGGGTTGTACACAAGCACCCAGCCCAGGGGACAAGTAGGGGCTGAAATTCAGCCTGAGGTGTCCTTGCCTGGCTGTGAATCCCGGCACCAGGTTGCATACACACAGAGGCCCATCTTTTCCTAAGTCCCAAAATGCCACCATACAGGCTGGTGCACACAGCTCTTCATTTTACCTTTCACTGCTGGCAACTCTTTATTTGTCACACAGTTTGATTTGGTTCTTGCTCCTAACCTGTCCCCCTCAACTTCAGACCATCCTTCACATCCTAGTCTCCTACCCCCTAGTCTAGGGCTCAGTCCAACTCCAGGCCCACCCACTGCCATGCCCAGCCCTGAACTCAAGCAGCATTCAGGGCTATAAAACTAGCTATGTGCACAGAACTTTCTAGGGAGAAAGTTACCTCAAGCACAGGTGTGCCCAGGCACAGTGAGAATTGGGGGTCTGGAGCTCAGGTGGGACCGTGTGTGGCAGGCAGGTGTATGCATGTGAGGACAGCAGAAGGGCTTGGGAGTGGCAGAAACATTGCTGGGGCCATCTGCGGGCTTCGAGCAGCTTGGCTGGGTGGCCTCTTGACTCACCTGAAATAAAGTCAGGCGAACATATTCATGTTGCCCCAACTTCTGCATGTGAATGTGCCAATATTTATCACTCACAAAGAGTCAGCTCTTAATCATCCACACAAATGGCAGTGAGCATTGGCACTTATCATTCAAAATAGCAGATGATCACAAAATTAGGGCTTTGGAGAGCTCTCCTTGGAATGTAATTGGTGATTCTTTTTAATGTAGATTTTTTTCCAGCATAGATTTGCTTGAATTACAATTAACTTGTGTTCTCTGTTTCATATCTACTGAATATAGTAGGACTGAAGGAAGATAGAGCAAAACTACCAGAGATTAAATAAATTAACCAGAGATTAAAGATTTGTTTTGGATGATCAGCATGGAAGGGCTGAGTTCACTCTATTTAAAAACATACTTAGGTTTCTCTCTCTGTTATAACATAGCAGCCTTTCTGCAAAACTAAATATTCAACCCAAGGCCAAAGAAGCATTTCTTCAAAATGTTTTCTTATCTTTAATAAAATTCTTTTGTGTGTGTGGTATTAGCAAATATGATTTTATAAAGCATCCAAAACCTTCTCTTATTTTAGTAGTAATCACTTGAATCTCTAATAAGTCAGCTTCAACCCACTTTCTCTGGTCTAACCTTCAGAGGGAAGCATCGCTAGCTTATGAACTTTTAGGATGTTGGCACTAGATACCACTAAGTAAGGCTTGCTGCATTGTCATTAACTACAAACATAAACGGAACTTCACATTTTGCCTGTAGATTTTCAGGCTTAAGGTATCAGGAGAATGGGGTTTTCCAATACATTGATTACGTGCTCTATCTGTGTGTGTATGTGTGTATACTCATCTTTTGTGATAGTTATACCTGATATATAGAATATGGGCACATTTTATCAGGTAACATATCCACAGACCAATACTGTTCCTCACATGACAGAATTAAATTCACATATTAATGAATGGCACTATCAATATGACCCGTCCTCTAAAAAGTATAAAATAGATCATTGCTTTCTACAACTATCAGAGTATTGAGAAGCAGTAAGTTTTCCTTCTTTCTCTTTCATATTTTCATGGGGTCTCTACTGCCCCACACCCAGCAGTCTATTTACTACAAGTGACCCCAGAGTTTATACCTCGGGAAGGGATAAGCAGTGTCAGCCTAGGCCATATACAGGCACATGACTCAAATACAAGCTGCAGCTTGGGGCTCGCCGGATGAGTTGGTCAGGAGAGAAATGTCAATTTGAGCAGATGTGTTTTCTGTTTTTATAATACAGCTTAGAGAAATGGAATGGTTGTCATAGTGTAGGAGTTTTAGCGAGAGTTTTAAATTCAATAGAGAAGGAACCAAGAGGCACATAAACAAGCAAGGAATGAGAAAGGCATTGCAGAATTTAGCAAGAAACTGATGCTTCCCCCTCATCCTTTACTAAAAAGATTTTTAAGAAGCAGTGATAATAGCTCCAATTGCTACCAGCAAATGCCATGCAGAGACGACCAGAGTTGTTTTTTTGATTAGAGGAGCCTGGCTTGTAAGCAGCTTACTGTTTCATGCTTGAGAGTAAGAATGGCCGAGTCAGGTTGGTCCGGGTTTACAGGCAGAATTGGCCACTTACTGGCTAGGTGACCTTGGACAAGAGGTCCATTTCCTTATCTATAAAATGGGGTTAATAATAGCACCTATCTAATAAGGTGTCTAAGAGGATTATGGCTAATAATACATGTAAGGGGTTTTGCATAGCACCTAACACATAGAAAGTGCTCAATAAAAATTTACTCATCAATATGCGTAAGTATTTGAAGACAGTATGTTCTCTTAAGTAGGCTAATCCACCCTGAATCTTTTTCAACAAATGCTCTCTTCCTAGAATATATACAAGTAAACGCCAATCAAGCCCAGGTGAAATGATCATAAATTCCAAATTAGTGGTGGCTTACATAAATGTGGTGTCGCTCTTTTCTATTATCTGTGTTAATACTTCCCTCCATTTGTATAGCTAATTGAGAGCTGAATGTAGTCTCCATAAAATGTTAGCGCTGTAATGCCCAAGTGGAACTTATTTAAGGAACAATTATGGCTAGAAAATGGTCTGTAAAAATAGCTCCCGTCCTTGCATCACATTGCTTGTTCCCAGCGGTGCCTTCAAGCCTTCCTGACAAACAAGCCTGCCCTCCTGCAGACCCAGGAGTCTATTCTGCTTCACACGCCCCAACAAAACTGCCAGCTGAGGTCTAATTGCAGAACCTTCATTACCAGGGATGATTGATACTATAAAAAGAACCCAGCTGAATTTTTCACATCCTGCTGGGTGAGCACAAGGGCGGCTTTCCTGTTCCTGCGCCCCGCCCCCCTCCCCCCACCCCAGCAATTATCCCTGGTACCTGTGTGGTCTGGCCTCTGCAGGAAGCTCCTAGCAGTTGACAAATGTTACCTCCCTTCTGCTCGGATCCTCCCTCCGCAGAAGGCGGGCTGATGACCATGATAGATAAGCCTGGCCTTCCTTCACAGCTGCAGACAGGATCTTCATTTCTTAACCTCCCCACTTAAGTATCTTGCTTAAGGTCACCTGGAAGTGTGAGACCAGAGAAAGATGAGACATTTCTCCTGTCCCCGTAGGCCTTTGTGACAGTGTATCGGTGACTCTATCTGTAAATCAGCCTTTTCCAGTTACATTCTTTCTGTTAGTCCATCAACAAGCATGTGTAAAGCTCCTACTCAGTGTTCAGTACTGAGTTAATGACAGTGAAGGGAGATATTCAGAAGCAAGAGGACACTAAGGAATTTAAAATCTAGTTGGAAGGCAGAATTAGGCAGGACTGCTCCTGCTTCTATAGCTAATAACTTTAAGAAGAGAGTGATTTATGCAAATTTTATATGAAATTTATGAAAAACCTTTTTTCCATCTGTGTGTGTGTGTGTGTGTGTGTCTGAGAGAGAGTGGGAAGGAGAGAGAGGACAGAGCACATCTATCTGTATATCTCGAAACAAAAAGACAGAAAAAGAAACTTCTGGAAGGATGTTCACCGAATAAGTTGCATCTCTAAGACCTGCGTAGCAAAGTGCCTGAGAGTGTAGTCTCTGAAGACACAAGGTACATTTACATCCCAATTCTGCCACTGACTGTGTTATCTTGTCCATGTTATATTTAGCCACTCTGAGTTTCAGTTTTCTTAAAGCGGGATAGTAATTGTTGTATCTCATAGGGTTCTCATCAGGATTAACTAGAGCATTGTGTGGTGCCTGGTGCCTGGCATTTAAATATAAGTGCTCAATAAATGTAACTTACAGTGATAAGCTATTGAAAGAGAAGAGGATGGGAGGGGAAGCCTTAGAAAAGGCAAGACTTGAAAGGGTCTCTGGAGAACAATGAAGATTTGGCTAGCTAGAAGGGAAGGCTGGGTGGGGCCGGGGGTGGGGGGGGGCGGTGTTTTCAGGGTTAGGGAAACATTCTGAGCAGAGGCAGAGGCAGGAAGGAGCCTTATTTGTTCTCCAAGAAAGAGAAGGCTTGTGTGAAGTGAGAAACAATGTTGCATAAGAAGGGGACCCGAGATAGTGGAGGGCCTCAGGGATTTTGGATGCTGTCCAATAGGGAAAATAAAGCTCTTAAATGTATTTGAGCCACAAAGAATCTCATCAGTTTAGTGTGTCAGAAAATCACCCTGTCATTGAGATGAAAAAGTGAAGTTAGAAGAGGAATAGAGGCAAGATGGTGGCTAAGATGATGTGATTTTTAATTTTCCTTACTCCCCCCAACAAAAATAGGGATGACCACTAAGATAGTAAAACTACCAGACTGGAAGGCAGCGAGGGAAGACAGTTCTAAGAGCCAGAAAACCTAGAGATTACTATTAAGTACTCACCTTCACAAGGAGGGGATTTCATAAAGGTGTAAGTTTGACAGACCCAGCTGAGACTGTAAGGGGGGGCTTTCAGGCTCCAAATGGTGGTATAGTTGGCATGTGGCCAACTCCCCTTGAGAGGAAGAGTCAAAGCAAAGAACACTTTTCTACAAGATTTCAAAAGAGAAGTGCTCTGAATGGGTCATTGCCCGCCCCAACATTACTGAGAGACAGGAAAATAGAATGTCAGGCCAACAGAGGGTTGGTGCATTAATGTTATGTGAGTCTAGAAGCCTCGTGTGAGGAGGAGGGAATGGATGGCCATGGGAGCAAAGGTTAGACCAAGGTGTCCCTTCCTCCTGCCTTCCTGTCAAGTAAAACTCTTGATAAAAAACAAAGAAACAAACAAACAAACAAAAACAGTGCCAAGGACAGAAGTATGGGGACTCAGGCTATGCGGACAAGATCGTCTTATGAGGAGGCAGCAATGGGAGATGGTCAAACCCAGACTCTGATCTATTGATTCTATTCCCTGGGGGGCCATCTCTATCCTCCTTTAAATCAGCAGGAATGACACAAATAAGAGGCTGAGTTGAGGCTTCTCTCCACTAAGGGCACATAAACAGCCAAATAGCTGACACCTAGAAGCCAAAATGAAATTGCAGAGAAAAGTACCCTGATAGCTGAGGAATGCAGCCATTAATAAAAGAAAGGTAATAAACTGAATTATTCATACTAGATGGGATAGACGGATTTTAAAAATTGAAATAGGTATAATATATACAATCAAAGAGGGACAAATAGTACATTAACATGAATATAACAATTTTTAAAAAGATCAAATAAAAATAGTAGGTAGGAAAAATATAACAGTTTAATTAAGGAATTCAAAGAGACAAAAAACAGAATGGCTACAAACAAATTTGAACCAGTGAACAAAAGATTAGGCTGAGGAACTATCTCACTAGGCATCAGGAAGAAATCAAGTGAGGAAAAATAAACTAGAAAAGGTAAGAATAATGAAAGCAAAAAGTAGGGACTTCAACAGGAGTTCCAGAAGGAAAGAAAAAAGTAAACAGAGGGAGACGTGGTAGACTGTAGCACTACACGATCTCCAATGAGCCATACCTCTCACAATGGAGAGTTAGGCCCCCCTCTCACACTGATGCTGAGCTTGATCATGGGCTTTACTTTGACCAATGGGGTATCCATAAAGCAAGTAGAGATGTAAGTACATGTGCTGGGGGCACATGTGATCATGTGAATTACCCTGACTACTTTGACTAATGTAACATCGGTAAACTTGGAGCAAGCAGAGACTTAAGAAGCACTTGTGTACACTGTCCTGACCGTGTGAGGAAGCCTAGTCTAGCCTCCTTGAGGATGAAGGACCCCATGATGAGAGAGGCCTAGTCATCCGAGCTGTCCAGAAGAGCCTAGTTCCCTGGATTCCCTTCAGCTGAAAGCAGACATAGGAGTTCGAGACATAGGAGACATAGGAGACATAGAACCGCCCAGACAACTCAGAACCTTAAGAAATCATTGTTGTTCTTTTAAGCCACTACGTTTTGGGGTAATTTATTATGCATGCAGCAATAGATAATTCATACGGGAGGTATAGATAAATAATGACCCAAAATTCCCAGGGTAAAAGATTTTAGACTGAAATAAAAAATATTTGAGACTGAAAGGCTGATACAGTGCAAAAAGGATAAGAAAAAAAATTATCATCTAAGATTTATAGTGGAATGTAATAACTTCAAATTCCAAAAGGCAATTCTAAGAGCATGTAGAAAGAGAATATATATCTTACAAAACAACATGAATTCACTTGACATCAGATTTCTAAATTGAGACCCTGAAATCAAGAAGTCAATGGAGTATTATTTTCAAGGAGAAAAAAAGGACTTCTAACATAGAGTTAAACTATCCCATTTAAACATGAGGATTCAATAAAGATATTCTTAGGTAAACAAGGCTACAGGAACTTTAACACACAAGACACACTCCTAAAAATATTCCTGGACCAAAAACTAATGAATTAAGTTAACAACTCAAAAAGTTAAATATAATAAATAAAAACAAATGTATTTAAACAAATATATATAATATATAAAAACAAATATATATAAAAAATATAATGAAGAAAAAAATCTTTTATTTGAAAAGATTTATAAGGTAGACAAACTTCTGGCAAGAGTGACGAGAAAAAAAAGTGAGATGATAAAATAAATAAAACAGAATAATGAGGAAAAAATACCTAAAGACACATCAAGGATCTTAAACATAATCAGGGTGTCATGAAGATCTATATGATAATAAATTTGACAACATAGATGAAATTGCAGTTGGGGGACTCCTCAGGCAAAATTATTGAGGCAAGAAGAAATAGAAAGTTGGGGGCGGCGGCGGAATAGGCCGGGGCAGGTCGCACTCGCTGCCTTCTACCCTGAAGAGAGACGCGGGGGGAGGCGGGTGTGGAAAGCGGCTCTGCGCTCTCCCCATCGCTCCGCTCGCGCCCCAGCGTAATGGGGGCCACACCCTGCCCCCAGCCGGCCCGGGATGGGGCGCGGGGCATGGTTGATGCTGGCTCAGGATGGATCAGACTTGTGAATTACCTAGAAGAAATTGTCTGCTGCCCTTTTCCAATCCAGTGAATTTAGATGCCCCTGAAGACAAGGACAGCCCTTTCGGTAACGGTGAATCCAATTTTTCTGAGCCGCTTAATGGGTGTACTATGCAGTTACGGACTGCCAGTGAAAAATCCCAAAATGCTTATGGACAAGATTCTCCATCTTGTTACATTCCACTGCGGAGACTACAGGATTTGGCCTCCATGATCAATGCAGAGTATTTAAATGGTTCTGCTGATGGATCAGAATCCTTTCAGACCCTGAAAAAAGTGATTCAAGAGCTCAGTCGCCAATTGTTTGCACTTCCCTGAGTCCTGGTGGTCCAACAGCACTTGCTATGAAACAGGAACCCTCTTGTAATAAATCCCCTGAACTCCAGGTAAAAGTAACAAAGACTACCAAGAATGGCTTTCTGCACTTTGAGAATTTTACTTGTCTGGATGATGCAGATGTAGGTTCTGAAATGGACCCAGAAGAGCCAGGCACAGAGGATGAGAGTATAGAGGAGATCTTTGAGGAAACTCAGACCAATGCCACCTGCAATTATGAGCCTAAATCAGAGAATGGTGTAGACGTGGCCAGGGGAAATGAACAAGACAGCACACCAGATAGTAGACACGGTGCAGTCAAATCGCCATTCTTGCCATTAGCTCCTCAAACTGAAACACAGAAAAGTAAGCAAAGAAATGAAGTGGATGGCAGCAATGAAAAAGCAGCCCTTCTCCCAGCCCCCCTTTCACTAGGAGATACAACCATTACCATAGAAGAGCAATTAAACTCAATAAATTTATCTTTTCAGGATGATCCAGACTCCAGTACCAGTACATTAGGAAACATACTAGAATTACCTGGAACTTCATCATCATCTACTTCACAGGAATTGCCATTTGTAAGCAGTTTTTGGTACAACTTAAATATATGCATAAATGTATATATACAGGCAACTTAAAGGGAAACTATAAAAACCAATTATAACTAATTGGTTTTTGGTTGTTTATCAGTTCACAGATGAAAGCCTATTGCTAATGATAAGCTCTTTGGGGAAATTTTACTTTGATTTAAAAAATTTTCCTCTATTGTATGAGTTTGGTTCTTTTTTGATTTTTCCCAGTTAACTCTCCATTGAGGACTGGCTAAGAGTTAAACTTTTAAGGGCATTTGATTGAGTTCAGATTTAAATGTTCAAGATGGAGGTATACATTTGTTTAGCTTTTTCTTTTTTAGTGGGCTCGGCTTTGGTTTGCTGGTATTATGAGTACAGGTGAACCAGTTAATTACCTGGAGTCCTGTTTCTGCATAAGGCATGGCTTATATTTTTAGTTGATGGGGTGACTTTTGCTGCAGGTTGAAATGCATTTTGGGTAAACATTCAGAGTAGCTAAATGAGAAGGCCTTCTTGGACATCAGTCAGAATTTAAATTAGGCTAATTTTCCTGAACTACCTGTTCCTGAACTAAAGCATCCTATGCTTTAGGTAACTACCACCATCAGAGTAGGCTCTTGAACCTTTCCTAGTTTTAAATTTTGAAGTGTATATAAATGTGTGGTATGGGTGTATGTGTATATAAATGGAAAAAAATGTAATTTGAGTTACTCAATAGTGCTACATACTACCGTTAGATTGTGGTAAATGATAAAGTTTTTTAAAAGTTTGATCTTATGCAGAATTTTTTGACTATTCCTAGTTGGCTAAATGATCAGTTGACTTTTCTTAGCCTCAGTTTAATCACCTTTAAAATCTGATTGTTTTAACTTGGTTGTTAAAAGATTCCTTTCAGCTTTAAATATTTGATTCTGATTTTGTTTCTGTCCAGACACATTGTCATGGTCACCTGTAATGTCACCAAAGTGGATCCCATTTCCTCCCAACATACCTCTGAAATACTATGTAAAGATTAAATCAGAGAAAATTCTATGGTGTGTGATGATAGTTTTGAGTGCATTAAACATTCATTTTACTGTAAAAAAGGAAAAGAAGAAACAGAAAATGGGAATCAAACACTGTAAATTGGGCTTCCCTGGTGGCGCAGTGGTTGAGAGTCTGCCTGCCAATGCAGGGGACACGGGTTCGAGCCCTGGTCTGGGAGGATCCCACATGCCGCGGAGCGACTAGGCCCGTGAGCCACAATTACTGAGCCTGCGCGTCTGGAGCCTGTGCTCCACAACAAGAGAGGCCGCGATAATGAGAAGCCTGCGCACCGCGATGAAGAGTGGCCCCCGCTTGCCACAACTAGAGAAAGCCCTCGCACAGAAACGAAGACCCAACACAGCCATAAATAAATAAAAATAAATAAATTTAAGAATCCCTTCTACTTGCTCATTGAATAAAATTTAAAAAAAAAAAAAAAAAAAAAAAACACTGTAAATTAAAATAGTCATCAAAAGCTCTCTGCCTAAACACACACATACACACACACACACACACACACACACAAAGTAAATTTTACCAAACTTTCAAGGAATGAATAGTCACTATCATCAAAGATGTTCCAGAAAATTTTTAAAGGTTAAAAACTCCCTAACTCATTTTATGAAGCTTATAGGAACCAGGTTCTAAAACTGGATAAGAAGTACAACAAAGCATCTTCTATACCAGTAAGATCCAGCTGAAAAAATAATATAAGATACTATTTATAATAGCCAAAAAGCAATAATGGAATCTAAGAATTAACCTAAGAAAAAAGAACTTGACCAAGAAAAAATTTAAACTCTATTAAATAACAAGTGAATTTGCATAAATGAAAAGATATGCCATGTTCATGGATAGGAAAATGCAAAATTATAAAGAAGTAATTCTCCCCCAAAACTATGTACCTAATATAATCTCAGTAGTACTTTCAAAATAATATTTTAAGATACTAAATGTTATATAGAATAAAGGTCTATAAGTAGTAAAGCAATTTTGAAAATAATGAATAAATGGCAAGAGGGAGGCATGAGAGGAGAGAAATAGGAGAGGGCTCACTATATCAGATATTAAGTTTATAATATAAAGCTGTAACAACACTATCCACAGATGAATGGATAAAGATGATGTGGTATATATACATACAATAGAATATTAGCCATAAACAAGAATGAAATAATGCCATTTGCAGCAACATGGATGGCCCTAGAGATTATCATACTAGGTGAAGTCAGACAGAGAAAGACAAATATCATATGATATCACTTATATGTGGAATCTAAAAAAATGATACAAATGAACTTATTTACAAAACAGAAACAGACTCACAGGCATAGAAAACAAACTTAAGGTTACCAAAGAGGGAAGCGGGGGAGGGATAAATTGGGAGTTTGGGATTAACAGATACACACTACTATATATAAAATAGAAAAGCAACAAGGACCTGCTGTATGGCACAGGGAACTATATTCAATATATTGTAACAACCCATAATGGAAAAGGATCTGAAAAAGAATAGATATATATGTGTGTGTGTGTATATATATATCTATTCAGTTATATATATAACTGAATCACTTTGCTGTATACCTGAAACTATCACAACATTGTAAATCAACTATACATCAATAAAAATAATAAAAAATAAGGCTGTAACAATAAAAATATTGATATACTGAAAAAAAAAAAAACTCAGTGAAGGTAGACTGGAAACAGTGGGATCAGTTGCAACCTTGGATGATTACAAAAGTGCAGGCAAAGAATGATGAGGCTTGGCATTATCCTGGTGGAAGAGCAGTGGGAACAGCACAGCAGGGGTGGGGTGGCTATGAGGTATATGTCATAAAAATGTCAGGAGGGATTTCTGACTGGATGGATATGGGGGTTAAGGAAAAGAGAAGATCGGGTTGTGTGGCAGGAGTTGAGCCTGGCTAGATAGACCAGGGATAGACTGTGTAGATCCTTTACAGGAAGTTAATCTCAGAAAGGTTAAGTTTAGGGGCAGCAGAGAGGATGATGAACCAGAATAGAAGGAGACCAGTTAGGCTAACTGGAGAAACACCCATTAAACTGTTACAATAGTCAGGTTGAAGGACTGAACTAAGACAGTGGGAATTGGCAGGGGAAAGGGGAATTAGAGACAGGAGATATTTAAAATGTTGAATCTGAGTGACTTGGTAGATTAGCTGAAAGTGGATGGTGAGGGAAGGGGGTGGTTCAAGGAAATTGAGTTGTCTAGCTTTGTTAGGAGGTAAGTGGCAGCAGCATTAACCAAGATAGGAAATTTGAGGTGCACTGTTTTTGCTAGAAATTAATCTAATTTTGAATATGTAAGTATGGATGCTTCCAATTACACATGTCCAGTGGGTAATTAGAAATGTAGGTTAGGGCTAAGGATGTAGAATTGAGAATCACCAGAGTTTGGGAATGTAACTGAAGCCATGGATATGCCTAAGATTTCACAGAAAATCAATATGGAAGGTAAATGTCAGGTGGTCGAGTTCTCCAGGAGACTGTGGTCTAAAGGCGGAAATTAGTTCTGCCTTTCAGAGGTGCAGGGAAAAGTGAGAGTCACATTTGGCGACTGTCAGATCACATCTACTCTCTGTGGTGTGTTTTCCTCACTGACTGACAATCAGAACACAAAAAATATATGCAACACATCAAACAGACAAATCCACTCTGCGTGGATCTGCCTAAATATTTAGACACAGCCAGGAAGTGACAGAAATTATTAAGAAATTGAAATTCCAATCACTAAAGGTGATCAGTGAAAGAGAAAACATCTCTCATTCCACCTTGACTGATGATCTCATTCGTCATCAGACCAGTGGTTGATTTGTCACATCGAGAATGGGGAAAGGACAGTTCAACAAATGTGGAAGGTTCTCTATTTAACTGATTGTTTATACCTCATCCCTTAATTCTCCTTTGGTGAATTTTCTTCTTATGACGTCCCAACACAAAAGGGTAGACTGAGGAAGTGAGCAAAGGGCAGGGCATAGGTAGGGTTAAAAGGATATTAAATTTGGCATCAGTAGATTGAGCTCAAGTTCCAGCTCCACTGGTTACTACCTGTGTGACCCAGGCTCCCTGAACCTGTTCTTATCTATAACATAAGAATATTAATTCCTGACATACCTACCTCACAGGGCACATGAGAGTCAAGAGCTAATGGATGCCAGTTTTCAAATTGCATTCTTCTGGGTTCCAGGCTTCCTCAGTGGTCCCTCAGAAGTCACAACTCCAAGGGGAAGGGAGGGGAGGAATTACCCACAGGGGCAGGGCTCTGAAGTCTTCTGGTCTGGCTACACCAGAGCAGCTCTACTTTTATCTGCTTTATATCACGAGGTGCCAAAGGAGATTTTGTTTGAGACTATGTATCTACTGCTAAAAACATCCTTGAAACTCACTCATACATATGAAAGGTCCACACATAAACATGAACTATTATCATTAGAGGGTAAATTCACTGCCCTGGATAAATGTTGGATGAAAAAGAACATGTATCTGAAATTAGCTTTTTGGATTATCTGTGCTCTGCAATTCTGGTATCCTCTCTTGAACTTCATTATCAGATAATTAAGAGTTCACTGGGTGTGAATTTTTATTATAATAATTATAACTTGGCTCCTAGTACTGCCCTGAATTACATCTCCTATGACACTCCTGACTTATTTATCTTGATTACATCTGTGGACGGGGTGCTGGGCAGCTGGGCGAGGACTGTTACCATCTTCCATTTTCCTGGTTTAATCACGATTCCCCATCCTGCAGCCCAGGAATTTCCTCACTCTGCAGTGAGGAAAGGCTGGGACACTGCAGAAACACCATTCATGAGAGCAAACTGCCCCCCACCACCCAGAGTTCCTGTGAGAGAACTCAATTTCCCTCCAAGTTTCGGCACATTATTGCACACCATTAGACAAGGCTCTATCACAAGGGAGGGTACCAAGGTTGAGAAGCAGAGCTTAGGTTTTCTGCAGGCAGATCATTAATGACTTCCCTCTGGTGTGTCTTAATAGGATTCCCAGGAGCTCAGGCTCTGAATGGTCTGTAGTGCTGATCTGCTGAGGAAAGGGAAATGGGTTAACAAAGGAAAAATTTCAGAGCTGCTCTAGTTTTCAAAAGAGCCGCATAAATCCTGATTGGTTTAGTGACCATGGAAGCTGGAGGTAGTTAATTATTATTCATGGATAAGAATATCAAGTTACCCACAAGTCTCTCCTTTTCAGCAATAACATCCAAGCAACGCCAGTCAGAAATAAAGGGAACATTTAATTTAAGAAAGCTCTTAAATTCTTAATTATCTTAGCCTCTGAAAACGGCAGGCCTTTCAATCAACATCTCTCGAGGCAGTAGCTTTTGTAGTCAACTTTTTCAAAAATCTGCTTCCACCTCCTCAGGGATGTGTCACACAGCAGCTTGTTCTCTTCAAGTGTTGCTTTCTCTAATGCCACCTGGACATCCAGCCAGGACACCAGGAGGAAGCATTGCAGGTTTTTTTTCCATTTCTTCTCAACCCGAGAAAAGGGAGGATTGGAATAGTGTTTCCTAAAGTCATGTTCAAGACCTAGGTGGCCTCTGTCACAGTAGGAAAATGAGAAAAGTTTGGGGTCTCTAAATGGGAAGCAAGGAGATCTTATGGAGGCTGAAGGGAAATTCCAGAATCCTTCACTGGCCCCAAGCTGGAGTAGGAAAGGGACGCAGAGCCCTGTTGGCCCCTAGAAGAGCCATAGGATCCCAGCTCCCATCAGCTTGTTTCATAGAGGTGAGAACAATGATAACTAAAGGGTAGGGAGCAAAGAATATGGTCTACATGTCAGAACTCATTTGGGAACTTCCAGAACCTTACCAGGAACTGCTGATTTCTTCCTCAGATAACAGAAGAACACAAGAATTGCCATATGAGCCCCAAACATGATCCACCCAGCCTAGAAGTTGCTTTATCATGAAAACCCCGGAGGTATATTAAGGGAAGACACGCTGGCCCCAAAGCCTCAAATCCCAAATATTTTCAGTGTCCAGCATGAGCATCTCTAAGAGCAAAGTCTCCATAATTCAGGAGAGCTCTTCTGCAGTGTGGGCCGAGGAGAAGAAAAGGAAGCAGAGAAGAAAACCAGTCTTTGTGGAAAATCTATCTTGTACAAGCCTCTCTGATAGGTGTCTTTACACTGAGCACCTTTAAGGCTCCCAACAACCTTATGAATTAGATATTACTAATCCCAATTTTTTAAATGAGGGAACTGAGAATTGGAAAGGTCAGGCACTGTGTCCAAGGTCACATCAGTAATACGGGGTAGAACGGAGTTTCTCTCTCTCATGCATTTCATTCAATTAACTAATTGCTAAATCCTATTGGTTCTGCTGCTTAACTGAGTCTCAGATCAGTCTCTGGTCTGACTGACCGGTCTTATTACTATGAGTCTAGTTTAGTCTGGACCATTGCAATGACCACTTAACTGGTCTCCCTACTTGTCTCAATACCCCTGCCTGTCCCCCTGTCCCCACCTCTGGGCCCCCACGTCACCCTCCACTGGCCATACTTTCCCTTCTAAAATACAGAGCTGATCCTATTACTCTATGCTTAGAAGCCTTTCATGACTCTGACATCTACATGATAAAGACCCAACTTTGTCTTTGTGTGACTTACGAGCCCCTCCGTGGCCCGGCTCCTGCCAGCCAGCTCCTCCAGTCTCTTCTCTGGCCACACCTATTCTAACCTTAAACTCCACATACATTAAGTTCTCTTGCAATTCTCCAACATGCTGTTTCATGTCATGGTACGTGTCCCTGAACTAGGATGCCCTTACCACCTACCCTAGACTGTCTTGGTAAAGTCTTTTTGCTCCTTCAAGTGCCAACTCGGAAAATCACATCCTTTGGGAAGCCCTGATACCCACAGGCTTAGATGCTCTTCCTCCAGGGCAGTAACTTATAAACAGGTCCTTTATAGCAGTGATGACATTATATCATAATTGGCTTTTTAAGGCTATGTCTGTATCCTCACCAGACTGAGCTTTTTGTGGACAGGAATTGTGTCTCTTCATCCATTTACCTCTTGTATTTAACAGTGTCTTGCCCATAGGAGGCACTAAATAAGAACTTGTCAAATAAAATGAATTGATTGATTAATGAGGGGAATTTTTAAAAACTCAGAGTGAAAAAAATGAATAGATGAAATTTTAAAAAAACAGGTTATCTGACTCAAAAGCTGCACTATAAAGGAATTTTGAATCATTACTAGAATGTTAGATTTCTTCTGTAAACGCAGAAGGAACAAGAAAAATAACTATAGAATAAACTTGATATGTAAAATTTGGATTTAAAATAGACAAGGTAATATTATTACTCATTTCAATTTGCAAAGAGTATACACAGAACTGTGATAAATTATATCATGTAATATAGTTTTCAAAGGTTATTTATATATTCTACTTCATTTGAACTTAGTGGCAACCCATGGGGTAAAACAGAGGAGGTATTTACTACCTCCATTTTTCAGGTGAGGAAACTAAGGATCAAAGAAGAACTAAGGACACATCCAAAGTCATACAGAGGCAGAGAGAGAACAGAACCCAGGAATTCTGAATGCAAGTTTAGAATTCCTCCCTCGCTACGGATGACCTCTGATAGCAGGCTTTGATCATTTGACTGACAGTGAAAATGTACTATGATTTTCTAGTCTCCTATTCTGACAGACTTCTTTAATCCCTTTCAGACAGTAGGCAATTGGGTCCCATGCCCCTCAAGACCCAAGGCAGATAAATTCCTTCAAGGTCAAGATTCTACTCCCTTAATCTTCCTAGCAAACAATTGGCACTGTGATTGATTCGGTGACCTCATTGTCTCAAGCTTTAGAGTCACCTTTCTGAAGACTGTGGCCAGAGAGGGTATAGGCAGGGCAAGGACAGAGCAAGGGTGGGAACAGAGAGCAGAGAGGTAGTGAAGGGATATAGAAGGAGGCAGACAGACCTAGGGTGTACAAATTCTACCTCTACCTACTCACTTTTCCATATAGATGTCCAGTTATTCCAGCATCATCCAGTGAAAACACTTTTCTTTCTTCATTGGACTATTAATAGTGCCTTTGACTGTATAAATGGTCTATTCTTGGGTACTCTAGTTGGTTCCATTGATTTATTTTTCTTTCCTAATAGTACTCTGTCTTGATAGTGTAACTTTACTGTAAGTATTGAAGCCAGTGTAAGTCCTCAAACTTTGTTCTTTTTCTGCAATTCTTTGAGCAATCTAGGTTCTTTGTATATAGATGTGAGAGTTGGAGAATTTCTACAAAAAACCTTGGTGGGATTATGATTGGAATTGCTCTGAATTGATAGATCAATATGGGGAGAGTTGACATCTTAACAATATTGAGTCTTTCAATCCTTAAACATAGTACAGCTATACATTTATTTAGGTCCTTTAAAATTTCTCTTTTGTAGTTTTGTAGTTTCCAGTGCAGAAATCTGACACATCTTTTGTTAAATTTACTCCTAAGTATTATATGTTTTTGCTCTTATCGAAAATGGAGTTAGAGGTTTTTAATTTTTTCATTTTTCAGTTCTACCTACTGAGAGCAAATGTGAATTTACCTTGGGGTTAATAAAGCTTAAGCTTCAGAGTTCTCCCTTGCAAAGATCCTTTGCAAGATCTTTGGAGGTACCCTAGCAGTTTTATAGTCATAATTTTGTATTGTTTTTCTTAAATAGGGACCTTTCTTAAATTGTAAAAAATTCAGACCACACAAAGCTTAGATTCGTCCCCTGTATGATGGCAATGTCCTTTGACTTCTCTTAGAGCCTCAGTCCTCTTATCTGTAACCTTGGGATAATGACACCTACCTCCTAGGATTATATTTTTTTATTGTGGTAAATGACATATAACACAATTTACAATTTAAACCATTTTAAAGTATACAGTCCAGTGGCATTAAGTACACAATGTTGTACAACCATTACCAGTATCTATTTCCAAGAATTTTTCATTACCCCAAAAGGAAACTCTGTATCCATTAAGCAATCACTCCCCATTCTTCCCTCCTCCTAGCCTCTGGCAACCACCAATCAGTTTTCTGTCTCTGTGGGTTTGCCTGGCTTCTTTCACTTAACATAATGTTTTCAAGGTTTCTCCATGTTGTAGCATGAATCAGTATTTCATTCCTTTTTATGGCTGAGTGATATTCCATTGCAACATACCACATTTTGTTTCACTGTCCATCTGTTTATATACATTTGGGTTGTTTCTGCCTTTTGGCTACTGTGAATAGTGTTGCTATGAACATTGGTGTATAAATTTTTGTTTAAATACCTGTTCCCAATTCTTTTGGGTATATACCCAGGAGTGGAATTGCTGGGTCATATGGTAATTCCAAGTTTAACTTGTTGAGGAAACACCAAACTGCTTTCCCTTGTAGGGTTGTTTTCAGGATCAAATTGACCAACACATTTGTACAGCTTTTAGTATAGTGCCTGGCACATAGGACTCAATAAATCACTGCTGAAAGATAAAATTCAAATTGTTCACAAGTTATCGGCAATAGAGTACATCTGCTGTAAAATATGTTATGTGTTGGAGGGAACAATTAGTCGCTGCTCTTCATCTTTTTGTGTGGAGGGACTGCCATTAGAATAACATTCCAAGACTTTGTTCCATCCCTTTTCTTACCCCTTCCAGGAAAAGAGGAGTGACTTTCTATCTGGCAGACCAAACAGGGCATGCTTATGTCAGCCCATTTCACTCTTCCCTAGGGATCTACATGCTTGTAGGGAGCAGGTACTCAGTCTCCCGTACTCTGCTATAAGTTTTAAGGGGCAGGCCCTGTAACAGAGGTCTGAGGCTATTCAGTTCTAAGGCTGCCATAGCAGGGTGGTGGGTAAACTTAATCTGGGTCATAGTACCAGCAAGCACACTCGCTAACAGACCTAAGCACCTTCTCCAAACACCTTCCTCATGAGTAATAAAGATTTTACGTTGACTACTCAATCATAAAAAAGAATGAAATAACGCCATTTGCAGCAACAGGATGAACCTAGAGATTATCACACTAAGTGAAGTAAGTCAGACAGAGAAAGACAACTACCATATGATATCACTTATATGTGGAATCTAAAGTATGACACAAATGAACTCATTTACAAAGCAGAAACAGACTCACAGGCATAGAAAACAAACTTACAGTTACCAAAGGGGGAAGCGGGGGGAGGAGGGATAAATTAGGAGTTTGGGATTAGCAGATACAAACTATGATTTATAAAATAGATAAATAGCAAGGGCTTACTATATAGCACAGGTAACTATATTCAATATCCTGTAATAAACCATAATGGAAAAGAATATGAAAAAGAATGTATATGTATAGCTGAATTACTTTGCTGTACACCAGAAACCAACACAACACTGTGAATCAACTATACTCTGTATATTCTGTATCCCATACAGAATCAACATTCAACTTCAATGAAATAAAGAAAGAAAGAAAGATTTAATTTTTGATTTACATTTGCCTGACCCCCGTGTGTCTCACACAATTCGTTCTGACAGTGGAAAGGATAAGGATGTTACATACTTCTCCCCCCGCCAAAAAAACCCTGAACATATCCAGAAAAATTAACAAGCCTATTTCTAATTCCCATGTTCTTCTACCTCAAATATAAGTAGGTTAAAAGACAAACTTTAAATTGAGATCAAATATAATGAGTGATTATTTGTGTTTTTTAGACAGTTTTTTATTCTTTGATCTTAGAAAATTTGGAATTAAAATAGAAAGGCTTTGGACTATTGTGTGGTATTGTTACCGTAAACCTTGATATAGAAAATGCTTTGCTTGCAATTCTTCATTGCGGAGAGACGTCATTTCAGAATCCCCATATTCTTTTTTTTTTTCTTAAATGCTTAGTCCAGTTCCTGGCACATAGGAGCTAAGACCATTATTATATGACGAAATGGAGAAGGACCAAAGATAGGGAGCGCAGTGAGGCGGCTTTTTTTTTTTTTTTTTAATTTTACACTTTATTTATTTATTTTATTTTTGGCTGTGTTGGGTCTTCGTTTCTGTGCGAGGGCTTTCGCCAGTTGCGGCGAGCGGGGGCCACTCTTCATCGCGGTGCGCGGGCCTCTCACTATCGCGGCCTCTCTTGTTGCGGAGCACAGGCTCCAGACGCGCAGGCTCAGTAGTTGTGGCTCACGGGCCCAGTTGCTCCGCGGCATGTGGGATCTTCCCAGACCAGGGCTCGAACCCGTGTCCCCTGCCTCGGCAGGCAGGCAGACTCTCAACCACTGCGCCACCAGGGGAGCCCCAGAATCCCCATATTCTTAAATTAACATCCTTGAGATGGTATTTGTTTTCATTTTTGCACTTAATAGGGCATAACATCACATTCATTCTTTTTTTCTCCTGGGGTGAATGTAGAATTGATAAGCAGTGAATGTTTTCTTTTTAATTCAATTCAATAAACATTTATTGAGCACCTGCTATGTGCCAGACACTGTGCCAGGCATTCTGGGGGAGGCCAAGATGAGTAACCTTCAGTTCCATATGCAAGGAGCTTTTAGTCCAGTGGCAGATGAAAGAAGATACTTACATAAGCAAACACACGGCGAAATTTAGCTGATCTGGCTTTAATTGGGTTTCAGCCATTTGGTTTAGATGATTACAATCAAATATGTGTCACCAAAGGAAATTGGATTCAGAATTCTTATTACCTATTCCCATGTTGGTTATCCTCCCTTCTGTCAGGCTAAATTCCTCTCTCCCTTTGGAAAATGACATGTTTCCTATAGCTGCAAACATATCATGAACTATTCAACAAACAGTTTATTTTATCATTATGAACCATCCTTTAAGTAGCTTAATTGTTTAGTTTTTGCTGCTATTTCTCAAGTAGGTAGCAGGCAACATCAGGCTGACGAATGCACAAACTAATGAATAAATAGAATCCTGAACTAAGGCTCAGAAACCATGAATTTTAATTTCATCTCAGCTGTATCCCATACAGAATTCCTTTCTCCAAAGCCACTTCCCAGCTCACACTGTCTAAATTCACACGACAGGTAGATTGAAAGGAGTAGAAAACAAAGTTATCCAGGGCGTCTATGTCTAGGCAAACCTAGGTATGAACATATCCTGAAGGACAGATATAGGTACAGTCAAGGCCCAAATGAGAAGCAGCTGTAGCTAAATGATTTAGGATGGGGCTTTGAAGCCAGACTGCTCAGGCTTGAATCTTGGCTATTTCACCTATTAGCTGTGTGATCTTGGGAAGGTAAGGTGACTTGATTTTTTCATCTGTAAAATAAGGATGATCACAGTGTCTGCTTAATAGGTTTGCTGTGGGGAATAAAAGTGAGTTAATATTTGTATGCATGTGGTCTGGCCCCTGGCACATGCTAAGGACCCAGGCACATCAGCTGAAACACAGTCACATGTGTGGAGGGATGAAAACACAGTCACAGAAGGAGGGATGAAAACAGAGCCCCCAAAGGACATGAAGAGGGCAGAATGAGGTGGAATGAAGTGAAACAAAAGAATGGGCAGAATGAAGGGGAAGTTATAAGATGGAAAAGAATATGAGGCAAATGCACGGCTGAGAGTGAGGTGATGATCCCATTGCAGAGTGGGGAAAGAAAGGAATGATTCCCTCCTGCTTCCTGTTCTATGTGATCTTGTGCAACTCACCTGACTTCCCTGCACCTCAGACTTTTTCTCTGCGAAACAGATGGGAGGCAGTAGAGTATAGTGGTTAAATACCAGCATCACCACTGACCAGCTATGTGACCTTGGGCAAGCCACTTAACCTCTCTGGGCCTTATTTTCAACTGTTCCATGGGGATACTAATATTCTTACCTTATAGGTACTATGGGATCGGGAAGTGTGTATTTAACTTGAGGTCTCAGGATATGTTTGTATATAAAGGCATTTTATAAACTTTGAAGGAACCCACCCCAATAAATACTAGGAATTATTATGGCCTTCAAATTTATTTACCATTTTTCATTTTGAGAGCACTATGGCCTAAACATTTTATTTCTCTCATCATCCAACTAATTTTTGAAACTAATTGAGAATCTCGGTCAGTTAAGAGAGATTTCATAGCTTCTCTCTCTCCTGTCTGTGGGCTGACTTCCTAGCTAATTCTCTCCCTCTGGATAGCTGTAAAAGCAAGAAGTACTGCCAGGACAGCTCTTATCAAAATATTTTAGCACTTCTGCATCTGGTCCTGGCCATAAAATAGAAGTGAAGAAACACTTATGTAAAGCTTTCAGAGCTGTGAAGGAAAAAGAGAGCTCTTATTTTATTGGCTCTGGTTTGTATATCTCCAGGACAGGAAGGAAAAAAATAACTTAAAGATTTAAAGCAAAAAGGCATTCAGTGAAAGAAACTTAAAGATATGACATGAGCACCAGCAACTAAGATAAACAAGAGAGGAAAAAAGAGTGAATGTTGTTGAGTGAATTATCTTTCCCCTGGGCTCTGTTCAGCTTTGTGTACCAAGTAAACTAATGAGCTGGGCCTGTGGGAGAACTCAACAATCCATATGCTAACAAATCAGCTTTCCACACAATCCTTCCCACCCTTGCGCAACTGCTGCACCGGCGGCTCACATCCATACCAGCCAGTCTCTTGGGCCCCAAACCTCTTCCTCCTATTTTCTTTTGCAGCTCAATTCTTTCTCTCCCAGCCCTTCTCATGATCAAATAGGAAATGGGTAAGACAGCATTCATTTAATATTTATTGGGCATCTACCATGTCCCAGACACTGAGCCAGGATCCGGGGTATGAAGATGAATAAGACAAAGCCCTGCACTCAAAGAATTCCCTGAGTGATGGGAGAGACAAGTGCAATGCCCGTTGCAAGAACTAGCCCGGGGGTCGGGGGTGGGGGGGAATGTCCTGGGGGCACAGATGGGGTGTTATCACTCTCTTTGAAGGCCTTGGAAAGACAAAAGCTTTCACTTGGCATTTCTCATAACAATTGTCTTAGATAGTCCTCATATCCATTATGGGGAGGTACTGTTTTTATCACTTTATAGATTAGAGAACCAAGGCTCAATGTAATTAAGTAACTTGCTCAAGGTCACAAGTGATTGAATCTAAACATGACAGCAAGGCCTCTGTTCTTTCCAGTAACCTTATGTTGTTGGCATCAGACAATCAGACAGGATGATAATGCTGGTGAGATTCAGAGGAAAGGAGAACGGAAGGAAATCCTAGGTGAAATTGTGGGTAACACGTGGCAGAGAGGGAACGTAATTGCACAAAACAGGGAAGAGTGAGCAGGAGATTATATGAAGAAAGAGAGAGGAAAATGATGGTGTGCTGAAGCCTACTCTTACTGACTCTCACATTCAGGAATTTTTTTTTTTTTTTTAATTTATTTATGGCTGTGTTGGGTCTTCGTTTCTTTGCGAGGGCTTTCTCTAGTTGTGGCAAGTGGGGGCCACTCTTCATCGCGGTGCGCGGGCTTCTCACTGTCGCGGCCTCTCTTGTTGCGGAGCACAGGCTCCAGACGCGCAGGCTCAGTAGTTGTGGCTCACGGGCCCAGTTGCTCCGCGGCATGTGGGATCCTCCCAGACCAGGGCTCGCACCCGTGTCCCCTGCATTGGCAGGCAGATTCTCAACCACTGTGCCACCAGGGAAGCCCCCATTCAGGAATTTTTCTAGCTGGTTTGCCATACCTTTGGTAGCTTAATCTGCCATAGTTGGAGGATCTGTAGAACAGAAATTGCCAAATGTTACAAATCAGCTCTTTTTTTTCCCCAAAGAAGCCAGTTTACCAGCACACCATTAGGAGGAAGCCATGAGAGAAAGAGTGAATGGTCATTGGAGAATTTACATTACATGTCTTTGGCGGGGAAACTGAAGTCTCAAGTGATACACATCCCATCTGTTCACATACCTCTATTTCTAGTGATAAAGAAGAGAAAGCATGGAGAGTGTGTGTAAATGTTAACAGACTTTGCTTTCCCCTCTTTAACACACTGTAATAGTCAGAATTATTTGGATTGTGACAGAAACCAAATTCAAACTACCTTGAGCAAAAAAGGGACATTTATTTGATCAGGCCCTCCAACCAGGAAGTCCAGGAAGGAGATGGCCTCTGGGATCCCTGAGAGTTAGGAAGTGTGTCAGTTGCCAGCTCTAGATCTTTTTCTCCCCCTCCATTTTCAGCTTTGTTTTGCGTGTTCACCTAATTCTTTCCAATTACACAGGGGGGTTCTATGCAGAGGAGGTGAGAGTAGGAGAAATCTAGAGTGGAAGAAGGAGGAAGTGGTCACAGATATTGTCAAGCTGGCATCATCCCTGCTTGGTGACCCCAGAGGATGGAGACAGTTTTTCCCATCCAGCATCCAACTCTGTTGGGAACAACTGTGATAGTCCTGGCTTAAGTCATATACCCATGTCTGGGCCAGTCACTGTGGCCAGAGGAATGGGAGCCTGATTGGCTAGACCTAGGTGATGTGTGCATACCTGAGGCCAGAGAGAGTAAGGTTCTGTTTAGTAGACATACCTGGTTTGGGGTAGGTCAAGTGGCTGCAGTTACCAGAAGAAATGGGAAAGGTTAGTTAAGTGGACCAAATAAAAATATGCCCCCTCTACCTGCTAATCTTATTTTCATAAACATTAGCATTCTGGATCTTTACAGTACTTAAATGAGGCCCTTATGCTACATGGGGCAAGGACACAATCATTTGACTTCAGGATTATTTCTCTATCAAAGTTGATTTCCAACTACACTTAGAACAAAACTCAAAATCCCATTAGGCCTTTTAAAATCTGGCTGTCTGCCTACATCTGCATCCCTAACCTTCTTAACTAACACCCCAGAGCCACCTCGATCTCTTCTTCATTTACGTCGCTCCAGTTACATGGGCTTTCTTTCTGTTTCTAGAGAAAGTCAAGTTCATTCCCATCTCCCAGATTTCTAAGTGTCGTTCTTTCCGCCAAAAATGCTCATCCCCTATGGCTGGCTCCTTCTCAGACCTCATCTCAAATATCACCTTTCAGAAGGACTTAACTATCATAGGTAAACTAGCTTTCCCCCCAACTCTAAACAATTTCTGCCTCTATTTTGTCTTATTTCACTCACATCTATCACCACTTCACACTTTCTTTTTCATTGATGATTTGTTTCCTTGTTAAGTGACTGTCTCTCTCTACTAGAACGTAAGCTTAATCAGAGTAGGAACCATGTCTGTTTTATTCACTGTTATGTCCCCCTGCCCTGGCACAGTTCTTCATACAGAATAGTGCTAAATGAATACCTGTGGAATGAGAAAATGAATGAAATTGCATGTATTATGCTACTCTAACCAGCAGAATGAACTTAGGGCAAGAAAAGAGGTTCAGGCTTTGTGTGGTGTTAACTCAGTTTCCTTGATACAATCCCCTCCCATCCCCTGTCTTCTATCCTTATTTCTGCTCCACTTAAACTGCTCAACAGTAAAAGATGCTCACTTTCTGCCCAAATCTAATGATGTCTCTTTGATTCATTTCATCTTGATCTTTCTGCTGCCTTTGGCACCATTGCCCAACGACTTACTTGATTTTTCTCTTTCTAATTTCAAGTTCCACAACTTGATGCTACTTTCCTTCTACTCCTACCTCTTCTACCCTTCCTCATCTTTCCTTTGCTGGATCCAAGTCTTCCCATTAATCCTGGACAGCCATCAAATCTCAGTCTGTTTTATTTGCATATTTATCATCATGTGAACACAGTTAGGTCCAAAAGAAACTTCCAGAAGCCAAAAGATTTACAGGAACCAAAGCTCAGTCAACCAAGTAAGAGCGGGAACCAGAATTCACCAGTGTTGTCAACATGAGCCTATAACTGTTCTTCCAGGAACGTTAGTGTCGAAGTCGTTTATATACTGACTAGAATAGATTTAGGAGCATTACTAGGAGAATATCAATCTAGTCACAAAATCTGATGTCAGAAGATATGACCTTAACACAAAGAAAAAAAAATCAGAGATGAGGACAAATATTTATGCCTAAAGTTCTACATCACAGTCTTATTCATAATAAGAAAACACTTGTAAGAAAAGCCAGTATTCAAAAAAAGGGGGAAGAAATAAAGATGTCTTTAAAATCAGATTTTTCAAAACATTTAATGCATGGGAGAACAATCATGTTATATTACTGAGTGAAAATGGAGGACACAAAAAATTTAAATATACATATGCACACATATTTGGTATATGTATGTATACATTTATAGCTATAGATATAGATAGAGAAAACAAAGAAGGGTAGATTTATTTATGGGTGATTTTCAATTATGTTATTACATGTTTTTATACTTTTAAAATATTTTCTAAACTGTCTACAATAAGCAAGTATGATTTTATGATGCCATTAATTTTTAAAAGAACAAATGACTACTTTTCTGTAAATACCTTTATACATTTTTTGCATATATGATATATTTCACAATGTAATTTTTAAAAACTTGACTTTGGATCATTTGTGAGAACTGTTTTTTTCCTTTTTTTTAGTTTTTTAAAAAATGAAATATACAGAAAGTTTTGCAGGACTATGCCCAACACACAAGTCAGGGGGTTGTCAGTCCTCATAGAAACAGGGCAGAGTAACTATAGCTACACTAAGGCACATGCATCAGATGTCCAGGGTGTAAGGAGGAAGTGGCAGGGGAAAACACAGAATGAACTTTTTAAGTTTCTGTCAGTGAAGCTTGGTCTTGTTTAACTAATGAAGGAACTTGTTTGACAATAGTGGTTTCCTGAGTTTTGTAGGCAAGCTTCATGGTGAGAAAACAACTGAAATTACAGATGATGGGATGGATATTTAAAAGACAAAAAGAGCTGATACGTAGAAAACGAGATGCTGATTCATAAGTTGAAATGCATAATTTAATTATTAGCGATAATCAGTAAATCTATATCCACTAATGGAATAAAATACAAATTACATAGTCAGCACAATGCAGTGCTTACAACGCTATGAGGATAATTCAAAACAATCAAGAACAGCTGCTTAGTTAATTGACCATTTCCATTTTTATTAATTGGAGAACTATATGGCAATCATTTAAATTGAAAAGAACTGTATTTGGTGGATAATACATTTAACCATTCCAGATACTTTCTTCAGTGAAATATTTATTTTCATTCTGTTATCAGATTATTTTTATTGTTGGGACTTTTCATGTTAAAAGCCCAAGCAGTACACAACACCTCTGGGCCCCTTTTTCTCATCAGAAAAATAAGGGTGTTGTAACGCTGGGTTCTAATATTTCATTCCATGGCAGTGGGGCTACAGGACTTCACAAAGGCTTTACCCCATTTCATGGAAGTTGATGCTACATAAGAGTGTGATTATCATCTGAATCTTTGGAGTTCCAATTTTTCTTAATCAAGCAGCCTTAGTGATGTTATTGATAAGCTTTATAATAAGCAAATATTGTACACTTGAACTTATGAAATAAATTTACTCTGATGTTTTAAAATTGTTTTACTTATTGGGTAGAGTTCCACATAAGATTTTGTTGGGGAACAACATGGCTTTACTGTTTTAACAACAACAAAAATTTGAAAACTTATGAGCTAGAGGAGCTCAAAGCTGTGCTCAGCTTAGACTCTGAGATTATATACAAGCAGCATCCCAACCTTCTGGTTTCAAAAAGTATTAGATCTAGGCCTTGCCCTAACCTGGCTCATCACCTTGAACCAATACCCTTGCAGGACCAGGGTCCATTCCCTACACTACTTTTCACTTTAGAAAAATCACTCAAACAATCTAATGGTCTCTTTGCACTTTTAAAACTGTCACACAAGGGAAGAAGTTCGTGTTATATCATTAGATAAAAAAAGCAGTCTACAAAGAAATATGAATACTTCCTTCCCACTTAATATAAATATATAGCTGAATCTAGGTAGATAAATTCTAGATATATATAGGTAATACTATTTTTTACAGATCTTACCATGCAACATCACTATTCGAAGCACTTTGTGTATATTAACTCATGTTTTGCCCTCACGCTGAGGTGAATCATAGTACTATTATTATCTTCATTTTATGGATGAGGAAACTGACATACAGCAACTAATTACATTACCTACCCAAGATTATACAAACGCATAGAAAGAAATTTCTGAAAGTATTTGTTCCAAAAATTGTAAGACTATGGGTAACGTTTGCACATTTGCCTGTGTGTAATTTCTAAAAAAGATTTGTATTACTTAAAGGAGAGGATGTCAGAGTTCCCATGCCATTTTTCCTGGAGAAGCTCTCATGTGGAGTCTGAGTGATGGAAGAGGAACCCCTGGGATCACGGACCCTGCTCTATTTGGGAATGGGGCAATGATCCATTAGGATTTGCAGACAGCCCTTTGTTCTGCGTAATACAGGATGGTAGCAATTTTTATTTAGTTGGCAGGAAGTGGTTACGATAAAATGTCCTTGGAAATAAAACTTGCTCGTACAGGCTGGCTCCCTTTTACTAAGAGTGAGTCTTCAACCTGCCCTACCAGGCTGTCAGTGTCAGCCCCAGATAAGCCAGGCTTGCAGAAATTATGTCTTCATCTACTTGGCTGCACGAGAATCGGGGATCTGGTGCCAGCTTGTGCCAGAATTGTGTTGAACTACTTATTTTTAAATTGTATTTATCTGCTTTAAGTCTCTGTGTTTAATTTCTCCAATGAGACTGTGAACTCTTGGACGCCAGTGATGCTCTGGGACCTTATTTTTCCCAGAATGCATTGAGCAAAGAAGGTGTTTGATGAATGGTAGTTGAATGAAATAGAAGCATATATATATATATTTATATGTGTATGTAGATTTTGGCAATTTGGAATATTTATTTTCTGTATTAAACTAATGGGCAGCACATTGGTAAGTAAATTCATCACTTCAAGGTAATATCCTTTTAAAAAAAGGTCACTTGGAAATGAGTTCTCTGACTGGGTTATGCCAGGTCACACTGTGGTGCTGTCAGCTACCTTAGAGGACCCAACTGCAAAGGTGGACCCCTCTGATGCATGCTCAATCACCAGAAAACAGAAGGGTCTTCTCCTCTTCCTGTCCTCTTCTTCCCTTCCCCTTTCTGAATAATTCAGTCCTAAAGCCATCATACAGGGCAAAGCAATGTAGACATCAGATGGGTGGCCTACTGTTGGGTATCAGAACTCAAGTAGGGTGAGAAGGGCGCTATTCAGGGAAAGGAGCAGCCAACATACTGGGGAGTTGATCAAATAAATAAATATATTAAAAATAATGAGGGCCAAGTTTCTCACTGTCATATAAGAGACTTAAAAATAAGGTAAAAGAGAAAGAATAAACACTGTGGTGTTGAATTGATATCAGAGGCATCAGTGTAAGCTCATAGATTTCAGTAAATATATATAGATATGGAAATCAATTCAAATGTGTATATTCATATACATATATGTGTGTGTATATAATTATATACATCCCTATTCCTTACCTAAATATTTTTCTGACTTTTTTATATTTTCAATTCCACATTTGCTTTGTCTGGGATTTATTTTTGAGTACAGTGTGAGATGGAGTGCCACATTTTTTTTGACCACATAACCAGCCAATTTCATCAACAGTATTTATTGAATAATTCATCTTTCCTCATTGATCTGAGATACTTCCATTTCTATATTTTATGTTGACTGTAAACATCTTAGAAAAGCAACTCTGATCGTCTCATTAATGATGGAGGAATGCTGACACAGCTCTACTTCTGACATCTTCTTGGGGTATCAATGGCCTATTTCCAACTGAGTGTCCAGAAGACATCCTGAAATTCAACACTTCCCAGACTAAACTGACCCTGTTTGTCCTCATGTATTCCTGACATTACCTGACTGCCCGGCAGACTCTCAACTATCTCTGACCATGCACTCCCCTCTCACTTTTTGTCTCTTCCTCCTTTTCCTTTCCTCAGCAACTCTCGAGTTTAGATCATCAGCCCTTTTCTCCTGAGCTATTACAGCAGTTTCTAAATGCTTACCCCTTCTAAATCATCCTTTGCACTGATTTCTGAATAATGAATACAAATAATGAATAAGTAAAACACAATATTAATAATAATCTGATCCTGTCCCTATAACACGGCAACTCAAAAACCTTCAGTTTTGTGCACTGTCTTAATTAAACACCACAGTGGAACACTCAAGGCCGCCGTGATTGACATACCAGACACTCTTTCTTCTACCTGACTTGCACTCTCATTACTCATACTAAGCTCTGGTCCTGGAATATGCCGAACACTTATCCCATTTTGTGTTGTTTCTTTTTCTCCCCCAGCCTGGAAAATCAAATCTCTTTAAAAAAAAATCTATTCTCTTTTATCAAATCTCTTTAAAAAAAAATCTATTCTCTTTTAAGGTCCGGCTTAAACACAGCCCTCTTCCATGAAGTATTTCCCTAATCCTCCAGTTGAAATTCACTACTTCCCACTTGCCTCCAAAGCACTTTGTTTATGCTTATGTGATACTATGCATTTCTTTATGCCTCATAGGTAAGTACTATACACCTTAGTTTTCAGATCCAGATTCTAACCCCTGAAGGCAGGACCACATTTTTGTTACCTCTGACCTCTGCTTATAGCTAACAGTTTTAGCCCACTTCCTTTGACAACTTGCTAATTGCACTACCTCCCTTCCTTCATCCCTCCCTCCCTTCCTTCCTTCCTTCGTTCCTTCCCTCCTTCCTTCAATACTGATTTAATAAGTGGCAATTGCACACCAAGCACTATTCTAGCACTGGGGATACTGTGATTAACAAGACAAAGTTCTTGTCCTCATGGAACTTGCATTACACAAGGATTTGTATTTTATCCAACCATGACCTTATAACATAGGGGCTATTGTTCTCCCCCTTTAAATTATTCCTCAAGAATGACCACGTACTTGGTAAGTGGCAGAACTGAAATTCAAACGCAGGTCTGTGTGGTACCACTTGCCGCTAGCACCATAACTTGATGAAATATTTGGGGAACCAAAAAGGTACCTCAAGAGGATTAAATAAGATACCTCTTTAGGCACTGACCAGAGAGGAAAACAATTATGTGTCACTGTTGAAAAAGCCATGACCCCCTTTGCCATCTCTACATGCTCAGGAAGTAAAGAGAAACTGAGTTTTACACCCAAATTGGATCCTTGTTCTGAGGGCCCACATCGCTTTATTGCAGAAAATTGAACAGAAAGAAATTCCCATTTATCGAAGTAGAGGCGTCTAAATACATACTTTATACTTAAAATCTTCACAAGAACGCTTCAAGGTAGATAGTGTTGTCTTAAGTTTCATAGGTGGGGAAATAGACCAAGGAGCGAGCATTTAAACAATGGTCCACAGTCACATAACTGTTTCTGGCGTTATGTTTTAAATAGAACTTTTATAAGTATATATATAGAGAGAGCTTGTATAAATTGAATCATATTTAAAATGTACATGGAAAAGTTTGCGATTTTAAGGACTTCTTTAAAAGGAACATTATTCAATAAATGGTAACTGGATTTACTGATTTGCCAAAATAAGTTCCAGATGGATCAAAGATATACATGTAAAACACGAAATCACAGACATCCTATAAGAACACATGGATGCATATTTTTGTGCTTCTACAATTGGCAAGACTTTAGAAAATATAACACAAAACCCACAAGTTGTAAAGGAAAGACTGATAAATTTGATTACATAAAAATTAGAGTTTTATGTAGCAAACTTCATTCCCTTAAAAAGAAGGCAAAATGTAGACCTCATCAAAGAACTACATAGGGGTTTGGAGCCCAAACCTGCTACTAATACAGGACTGCATGGCCGGGCATGTCTTCTGTACATCAATCTTGCTTGACAACCTCAAGTGATAGTAAACAGCCAATAAAACAGGACTAGAGTCAGTATTCTACATACTGAACTATTTGTTTTCTCCCAGTCGCAAGTTGCAACTAACTCACAATTTACTACTTGGGGGACCTTAATGTAGGAAAGTATATGATGTGCTGTCTGAGGCTTCGAAAATGGAACGAATAAGTGTGAAAGTGAAACATGTGGCCTGTTTGACAGTCAAGGCTGATTTGATGGATCTGAGTGACCAGATCCCTAGAGCTCCTTGTCACTCCTTCCTGAAGATGGGTTTCAGTCATAGAAGAGGGAAGAAAAGCAAGAATGAAAAAGCACGTGAAGTCTATTTGATTCCTGGTGGAACTGGATTTTCTGCACAAGGTACTACTTTGCTATTGTTTAAAATTGAAGCATAGTTGATTTACAAAGTTGTATTAGTTTTAGGTGTACAGCAAAGTGATTCAGTTATATATATGTATATGTACATATATATGTATATATTCTTTTTCAGATTCTTTTCCATTAAAGGTTATTACAAGATATTGAGTGTAGTTCCCTGTGCTATACTGTAGGTCCTTGTGGGTTATCTATTTTGTATATAGTAGTGTGTATATGTTAATCCCAAACTCCCGATTTATCCCTCCCCCTCATTCCCTTTGGTAACCGTAAGTTTGTTTTCTGTGTCTGTGAGTCTATTTCTGTTTATAAGTTCATTTGTACCATTTTTTTAGATTCCACATAAGTGATAACATATGATATTTTTAAAAGATATCTTGTTGAAGGGAAGCTGTAACTGAATTTGTGACTTTCCTTAGGAAAATTATGGAATTTATTAATTTAGAAAACTTTAGGAACTCAGAGGTTTATAGGGGAGTTTCTGTGTGTTTGTGTCCATTTGTATCAGCAAAATGCATATCCTCTATTAAGCTATTTCTTCAGCATGACAAACCTGAGCTTATTGGGGATGAGCAGTAGACTTTTTAGGTATAGCTATGCTTTTCTTCTTCATCATCATTGAAGTTATTTTCTAATGAGACTTTTAGAATCATGCTGAAGCTTTATGATAGGAAGATAGCTGTTGAGGGAGGCCATTGACCCATCCCAGTCTAGTCACTTTTGCTTTGTGACAGAACCTCGGTGTTTGTGGTGTGTGTGTGTGTGTGTGTGTGTGTGTGTGTGTAAGAGAGTTTGAAGACCAGCACGATCAAAGAGCAATAACGCTTTGGGGCTCAGGCAGCTTTGTGATGGTATATCCTTCACTGAGTGTTACCCTGGGAAGCTGGCTGAGGGAATCTTCTCCTTCCCACTTCAGAAAAGATTACTGAGCTGTCACAGAACCCTGAGAATGAGACACAAGATGAGGAGGAGACGAGAGTAAGGTGGATCATCACACCTGGAACCTTGAATAAGAAGGCAAGGGAGAGAGATTCTCTCGCTCCAAGCACACATTATCAAGGTGGGCAGAGTCTGAGCTTACCAGCTTCATTAGTAAGCCAGAGAGGATGTGTACAAACACTCACAGGAATTAATGGAAACTGGTAAAGAATGAAACCCGGGAAAGACTGGACTTAGGGCAAATCAGCTAGGAGGGGGGCTGAGGGCAGGAAGACTGTGCTCTGAGTCACTGCAGTTTGGGTATAAATGTCCATGAAGCCTCACAGGTTGACCAAGTCTGAATATTGTTACATTTTAGGGTTCCTTCCAGTGTTTTATGAATCCTAATGCTGTACACGCATATAACAAGGACTAATTGTTCCTTCTAAGACCTAGAGTGACTTGGTATTTGGAAATGGCAGCGGTACTGCAGGAGGCCTAAATAGGTGTGGATCTCAGTTTGTTTGGGAGTGCCAGTGAGTAGTGAGGAAGTGGAAATTACAAACACCTGACAGTCTTCTTGAAAGACCCTGGAAAGGAATAAAGTGCTTGGCAAGTTTTTCGGAAAGGAAGAGAAAGAACATGCAGCTTTGCTAGAGCTTAATTATTTTGCATCCCTTGGAGAGATAAGTATTGGAAAGTAGTCTTTTAGCCCCGTCCTCTCTACCTTGAATACTGAGTTTCTGTAGAGATTGAATTTCTTCCTGGATCAAGACAGGCAGTAAATGTCAGATATGACCAGAGTCCTTGGATAAAAGATCACCCAATGGATTTAAAACCGAAGCAGGTTACCTGCTGCCATATGCACATACAAGCTCATGTTCTGGGACAGACAGGGGTAGAATCCATGGTGGGTGGGGGTGGGTGGAGGTAAAATGTGGTGTGTTCCTCAAGAGTATTACCACGGCATTGGGGGAAAAAAACATTAAACTGAGGCTAGGGAAAACCACTTAGACACTGCAAAAATGGCAGGTGTCAGAAGTGAAATAGTAACAGCATCAAACACAGCTATGACAATAGCTCACATTTACTGCTTACTTACTAAGTGTCAGGCATTGTGCGAAGTGCTTTACAAGCATTACCTCATTTAGGAAATTGAGGAACGTTAACAGAGAGCGTTAGAAGCTTGACGTTTGAGGTTATAGATATCCTAAGTCATGTGCTATTTCAGTAAGACTACCTAATGTTTGAGAACTCTTGAGCAGGTATTTGGAAGTGTTATCAACTGTAGAGTTACACAGGCAAAATTGCTAAATCATCAGAGAGCCAGAAAAGACAAAAATAGCTTACTTATTAAAATTGGAGGCCCTATGATGGTAATGAAGAAGGTATAGATCAAGCTCTGTGTGAACAAGTAATTATCGGGGCTGCCTTGAGCAGAATACGTCAATCAAAACTCTGACTGGCAGTCTAAGAACAGGTTCCTAATTCCCTCCAGCTGCCAAGACTAAGGACAGGAAGCAAGGGGTAACCCAAACCAACTGGGACAGCCACTGAACTACCGGGAAGACGAAGTCCTGACTAGATCTAGGGCTTCTGAGAAGACCTATAGTTGGCCTCTTGCCGGTCACAAGGCTCAGTCTTCCAAGAAATAACGTGGGAGCAGTGCTCAGAAAACTGCAAAACAAAAGTGCCCTTGAATGGGTTATTGGTGTAGGGAACGAGGCTACATGCAAGAACACTGACCAGGTAGAAAACCCATCTTTAGTATTGACAAGGTAAAAGCATCACAGAGAGTCAGACACAGCAAAGTGGCTAAGATATGAGTTGGTCCTACCCCTCACAATAGCAGTCACTAGGCGTGCAGAGATTCAAGGGTATCAGAGTGGATGCAAAAGGAACAAGGGGGATTTGATGTCAAGTGGTGTGGGACAGCGGATCACAAGCAGTTATTACCTCTCAATCACTCCACGACCTATACCCGACTCGCCTCCTTTTACAAGAATTGGGTGCATTAGGATTATGTGGTTTCAGCATAAAGGTTTGACTTTACCCTCTTTGGAACTGTGAGGGCAAGGCTTGAATTTTTTCTGAAGGAAAGGAAGAGGTAGGTGTAGATGGCAGTGTCTCTGTGCCTAAAACAAGAAGGTGGGACAAGGAGCTGCCGCATGGGCTCAAACCTGCTCCGGTTTATTCAGAGGGCTTGCTCCACACTGGGCAGCAGGCTGGAACAGAGATCCAGAAGTTTTCCCCAACCCCTGCAGACTGAAGCCCACCGAGACAGACTCAGGAGGAGCCAAAGGCCTCTGCTCTTGAGGATGTTTCAACTGGTTCCCCAAGAATAAATTTAGAAATCTTAGAGAGTTTCGCTGCTGGGTGAAAAGAGAGGTTGAGAAGAATGTTATCCCCTAAGACCAACATTTTTCTTTCTATAAATGGGACTGAGTGGTCTTCAGGGAAAGCAGCATAAAAGAGAGCAGCGTGAACCTTTTCCCTTTAGAGAAAAGTTTGCAAAGGTTGCATTACTTGGGATTAGTGAGATCATCTTGAAGAATTCTAAAGAAATGTCAAAGTCTTGAAGTCCTATGGCCTATATTCTTCCTCATGGCAGAAGAGGGAAGACGGGGTTGAAAAAAAAACTATAGATTGTAGCAGACCACTGTCCAGAATACTTGCCCTAGACTGCCTACTGGAACATCAGTGATTTTCAGTGTCTATTTGAAGAGAAGCTTGTCAAAACCCTATGACTGAAGGGACCTAAAAGACACCATGACATAATCAGTGTATAATTTCAATTGGAGAAATTCAGAAGTAGAATGACTTGTGTCTAGACCTGGATGTTATTAACAAGCATGCTTTGAAAACTAACATATAATACTGTAAAGCATTAAGAAAATAACAAACGTTTATGGAGTGATTCAAGGCTATTATCTCCCAAACTTTAGCCATTCCCATGCTACCACCCTCAACATTTTTGCCATCTCTTTGTGCTTAACTTCACTTAATGTGTTTCTTTAAACCAATATGCACTTTAAACTTACATATACTCTTTTAAAGAAGAGACTTTATAACATGACTGTAAAAAAAAAAAGAAAACACTTGCCATAAATAGGAGGTAACAATAAAAACAAGTACTTATGTAATAGAAACCGAAACAATGCAAAAAAAACCACCTCCAGCTAGATACTACTGCATACCAGAGGCTCTCAGCCTGAGGCCTGCTCTCTCTTTTAAAAGGGAGATTAGGAAGTGATAGCTGTACAAGGACCAAATGGAAACTTTTCCCTTGAAGTAATCAGCAGGACTGAGAGAGAATTGGAAAGGGAAAAACTTTCTCACTGTGTGATTCAATGTCATTTAATGTCAGCGGCTGGTACTACTGATAATCCTCTCCTGTGCCACTTAAGCCCAAATCACAGTTTGTGTGCTGTGTACTTTGGGAAACACAGTTCTTGACCCTCCCAAGATGATGTAAACCTCATCCACCTTGAATGGAGTGGAAATACAGTGGGGAATCAGAGAAAGAAGGTATAAAAAAGTCTAGAAAACAGATTAGGAAACTTATGAAGCAGAAACAAAGCAGGAGCAAAAAATGAACAACCATAAGGCAAAATGTAAAAGAAGTTGAGGGGATAAACTTATTTGAATGTAAACAAAGACGACTAACAAAAGGAAGAAGCAAAGCTCTTTTAAGACTGAAAGTGGTTACCAAGTGACATCACATCCAACCAACATCCAACCAAGATAAGCATGAGCAGAAATTATCCAAATAAGCATGTGGACTAACTCTGTAGGCCATATCAACTGTCATTCATTGCCCTCTTTTTTTTTTGTTAACATCTTTATTGGAGTTCAATTGCTTTACAATGGTGTGTTAGTTTCTGCTTTATAACAAAGTGAATCAGTTATACATATACATATGTTCCCTTATCTCTTCCCTCTTGCATCTCCCTCCCTCCCACCCTCCCTATCCCACCCCTCTAGGTGGTCACAAAGCACCGAGCTGATCTCCCTGTGCTATGTGGCTGCTTCCCACTAGCTATCTATTTTACGTTTGGAAGTGTATATATGTCCATGCCACTCTCTCACTTTGTCACAGCTTACCCTTCCCCCTCCCCATATCCTCAAGTCCATTCTCTATTAGGTCTGTGTCTTTATTCCCGTCTTGCCCCTAGGTTTTTCATGACCTTTTTTTTTCTTCTTAGATTCCATATATATATGTGTTAGCATACGGTATTTGTTTTTCTCTTTCTGACTTACCTCACTCTGTATGACAGACTCTAGGTCCATCCACCTCACTACAAATAACTCAATTTCGTTTCTTTTTATGGCTGAGTAATATTCCATTGTATATATGTGCCACATCTTCTTTATCCATTCATCTGTTGATGGGACACATAGGTTGCTTCCATGTCCTGGCTATTGTAAATAGAGCTGCATTCATTGCCCTCTTTTCTTGAGGGGGAGTCGAGATGGTGTGGGCGATATGGCCTACAGACCCCTCTGACTGCCCACTGGTTTTTTGTTTTTTGTTTTTTGGCCACGCTGCATGGCTTGTGGGAACTTAGTTCCCCGACCAGGGATTGAACCTGGGCCCCAGGGGTAAAAGCACTGAGCCCTAGCCACTGGACCGCCAGGGAATTCCCTGCCCACTGTTACATCATCACAGGAGGGAACTAGCTGGCTCAAGTTACAGGATGGACTGGCAAGTCAGGTATTTCAGCTACTTCCAAACAAACACATGCTTCATCCCTCTTGCTCGCTTTCCCCCTCCCCCTGGGGAAAAACGGAATTTGTCCAGCTGAATCTTACTTCTCAGATAGCTGTTTTGCATGTGGAATGTGAGTTACTCATCACTTAATTTGTTTTTCTAGAAGGTAATAAAATGTAATTCATAACTGGTAGGCTCAATGGCCAGAGAGAGTAATAAAACTCCAAACCCAACGCATTGGTATTCAATCCCCTTAGCCATTCCACTATATAATCTAGTTTACGGCACAGCAAAGATGGGTCACCTGGGGCTCCTATAGTTGACACTTATGCCTCGGAAAATAATTTGTAATGATTGGCGCAGGGTAAATATATAGAAGACCAATAAAGCTCAAGGTAAAAGATATTTTTATATCATATCAGAAGCTACACGTATGCTAACTAACAGAAAACTGTGTTTTGTTGCTTTAAAAATTCCACCATCTGGGTTATAACAGTGACTCAACATAATAACCATAAATATGTAATAATATACTTAATATATACATAATATAAGAAGACGTAAATATATATACATATTTTTTGAAAGCTTCAAAATGGTGTTTCTCAAGTACTGTTCCAAATGTGATTTTCTGAATTTTCAAAGTTCCTTCCAATTTTGGTTTGTCCTCGCATTGAGAGAATGAAGCAGAATGATAAGACTTCCTAGATTTTAATGTAAAATTTAAAAAATAATAGTTTATACCTGTGTAGTGCACTGCAGTCTATAGAGTGTTTTCCCTACTGATCTTCACCGTGACCCTGTGAGGTAGGTAGACTGTACAGGGGAGTTGACTGGTCCAGCAGGGTTGAGTGACTTAAGCCCACACAGCCAGTGAATGAAGCTGACATTCAAAATGAGCATGCGTTGGGGCAGGTGCATTGCCAGGGGAGGAGAAGCTGTCTGTCCTCATTTCCAGGTCTCCTCAGAGACCTCACAGGTGTCCTTACTCCACTGAGTCAGCAAGTTGCGAGATCTGTCCCTAGCTTGTCAATGTCCCAGAATTTTGCTCTCAAAGTCAACTGAAGCACCTGGACCAAACCCAGAAGGGACCACAGTCTACACCAAAAGGCTGGTCTATTAATTGTGAGAAACGTTACTACCATGTGAACCAAATAGCATGCAGGTGCTGGCGCACTGCAGTACCCGCTGCCTGTGGCAAATCATGTGGGATGACAAACTGCAATCGTGGGGTTCAGTGATGGGTGTGAAGGGAGGGGAGGATGTTGAGAAACAGGCAAGGAGAAACATGTACTCACATGTACTCACACAATGTGCCCATCTTGATTTCTAATTCCATCATTACCAGTATTTATTATCATCAACTGTCCCATTCTAGGAAGGAGGAAATTTAGACACAAAAAGTTTACTTAACTTCCCCCAAGTCACACAACTAGTATGAGAGACAGGATTCAAACCCAGGTCTATCTGCTTTCAAGACTCTTGAGCCTTCTAGAAGGGAATGTGGTAGTGATGGTAAGGATGGTGGTGATGGTGGCAGAGCAGACGAGACAGGAGAGGAGGTGAGGGAAGAATGAGAAAGGAGGCGAGGGGGAGGAAAACGGAGATGGGGGAGAGGTAGTAGGGAGAGGAGGAAGAGCGAGCAAGAGAGAGAGAGAATCAAGAATAAAAGGAAGAGGAAGAAAAAGAGACAGAGGGGAAAGTGAGGGAGGGCCAGGATATAGCCTCTAAGTGAAGTAAATCTCAACATTTCCAGGGACACCTTACCGTAACCCAAGTGTGAGCAATCAGCAGGACAGGATCGAGAGAGTACAGCTCTGCTCCATTTGGGGAGTAGGGCTGTTCTTCTGGGGGCAGAGGTAGGTGAGGGAGTCAGGGGGAGAACCAGGCAAGCGTTGCAGCATGCAGTGCCAGGGTGCACTTCCTCCCATTTGGAGAGGAGACTGGACTAATCAGCCATTTGGGGATTTGTAGAACGACCAAATACAAGAAGCCTGTATCCCGTAGAAGTAACTGCACTGTATCACTAGACGGCTAATTTGGGATCCTGACCTCACTGTTTATCTTCTACATTAAATATCTTAACCACTTAAACTCTCTGAGCCTCAGTTTTCCCATCTGTAAAATGGAGCTAAAACTACTTGCCTGACTTTCCTTATTGTACCTAGCATTTCAGAAGCAATTACCAAGTGCAGGCACTATGCTCAGTGTTCTCTCGACAGGCACCACTGTTTTTAGTACTTAGAACAATCTTGTGATTCATAAAATAAATTACGATTTACTTGTTTTATAAACGATAAAGTCTTAGCGAGGTTAAGTATCTTGACTGAGGTAGGATTACTGTAGCTTTGTTATAAAAATCTCAAAGATTTCGCCTAAAAGTTCTTTGAGTCAAAGAGTAACTTAAAAAAAATTCTAGTCCATGAGACCACTGGAACCTCATGAGGAGTAAAGCATTTGTTTGATTTCACTTCTAGGTACTGCCTCTCCAGATGGTGTTCTCACACTGGAGCTGAAGCACCTGATCTGAATTACGGCAGATAAAAGTGGGAAAAGAACTTCTCCTAGAGCAGGTTGGGGCCTACAAGCTTGCAGGGAATAGGTCTCTCTATGAGTAAAACCCCCATGTTAAGGGTCAGGTTGATTTCCTTTAAGTCTAGGCTCCTCGAATGGCAGCATCAGTGAATTTTTTAGTAGGACTCTTCATACAAAGTATAAGACATTTAAATGATACCCTCCAAGTTGTAGCCCTCTCTAGAGGTGCCCTTTGTGGAGGGCATTCCATTCTCAGTGGAGAATGTCTGCCAGACAAGAAGTAGCTCAGGATTTGGATTTAAAGATTTCAAAAAAGCTTCTTGAAATTACTTTTTAAAGAATGACATCAGTACCCTATTACGACATATAATTTGATGACCAGTAATAGGGAACACATCCCTTCTCCTTTTGTAATTTTATGGCTTCCACATTATTTTTTAGAGGTTTAAATATATCATCTCTTCAGGACCCTGTAGATTTTAATTATCAAAGCAGCTACATCCGTTTTTATACCAAAAGCAGAGTGACCTTATTTTATAATAGAAACAAAGCCCAAAGCTTGGTCCCAGCAGCAGGCAGTTAATAGGTCATTCCATAAAGATTTATATATACTTTGTGGACAGAGAAGAATTTCAAGTAGGGTAAGTCAAACTTACAGACTCACTTATCTTTAATCACTTTAGGCAAGTTAAGATTTACTTCAATTAGAGGCTTACAGCCTGCCTAAATGAGGTTTGTTTTTATGAAGATGCCCCAAAACACTGCCATTAAACAATTTAGAGAAGAGTAAATTCAGCAACTAATTTTAATATACCTGCAGGGGAAACAAAAACAACCACCACATTTTCTTTTGTTTTAGGATGGAGGTAGCTTCACTGTGGGTTAGAGAAACAGGCAGTATTTCATAATTGCATTTATACTCCTGCCATAAGAAAATACTCCTCCAAAGTGAAAGCAAAAACTTGGACAGAAATAGTTGGAGGGAGGTGGGTATGTGTGTAGGAGAGGATGAGGGCACTCTTTTATTATCTTTTGGATTCAGCAATAGTAATATCATCTATCTTTCAGCTCACTTTAACACTGTGAAATCCTGGAGAAAAAAAAATCTGCATTTCAAATCCTCAGTCTCCGCAGCCCTATTCCCACACCTGCTATCCTCTTCCCTCAACAAAAAAAATCTGTTGCCAGTGCCTTTGCTATGGTCCTTACTTGTGTGGATTCTCTCTGGAATAACAGCTAAACCAGGAAAGGCCTTGGCCACAGCTCACTGCATCGGTGACCACCTTGAGGCCAGCTAGGGATAGACAGTCTCAGACTCTGGCCAGTTGCCACAGATGTAATTGCTTTGAAAAGCAGGTTCTCGTCACCACTAACCTCATGCAGAAAAATGAAAATGGGAAACGCGGTGATATTCTATTCAGTTTCCTCCTGCTCATTCTAGGAAATAGAACCAAGGCAACGTAGGATTGGACTGAAACGAGGTTTTTCTTAGCAAAGAAACATTCCACATGCAGAATCAGTACAAAATGTGGTTTAGAGAGTATTCTCAAAAATATTAAGGGACCATTCCTCATCTTCCTATCAGTGAGGGTTGGGGTAAGGTGAGGTGGGAGGTGGGGTGGGTCATAAATGGTTGACACAGAGATTAAGCCACATTATTCTTGTTTGTGAAAATAGCATTCAAATGCCTATAAGCTTTACGAACTATAATGTGGTCATTACAGATAGAAGTATCCTTTAAGCATGTTTTGGATGAGATATGAGGAAACGAGGTTGTTATGATGTTTTGAGATCTCTTAATTAAGACTATTAGAATTTTCTGCAAAATAGGGTATCCTTCATCTGCCGTGTGAAGCCCAGAGCACCTATGCTCTGGGGGAGGGAGATTACGAGTGGCTGGGCCTCAAAGTGAGACAGACACTCAGCACAAGTGGAATGGGAGTGACAGCTTGCTACCAATTACACTCCACATCATGTCCCTGACTCAGTGAATACATGTCCCTAATAACCTGCCTTATTCCTGGCTCTCTTTCTCCCCCAAAGCTCATGCTGTTGGTTAATAGTCTCTTTCATCTGCCTGAGTGGCTGTGTCCCCTCGGTGGGGGGATCCCGCTGAGGACTGCATGCCTAAATAAATAGGCAGAGAGAGGCGTTACACCTGTGGATTCCTGCCATGAAATCACAGCATTCCTTTCACCATGGGGAGGGCAAGGGCCAGCCTTCCTACAGTTCAGATGTTATGCGAACTAGCAGTAAATATCACCCAGATTCGTCCGACTAAGAGAGATCCTGCTAGGCTCAGGAACCAGAAGAGCTCAGCCTCAGGAAACTGGACACCAGAATGAAATGGGAAATCAGGATGGGGACCAGACCTGCCCACCCAGTGGGAGAGAAGGCTAGCATCTGTTTTGTTTTGTTTTTTGACCTTGCTACGTGGTATGCAGGATCTTAGTTCTCTGACCAGGGATCAAACCCATGCCCCCTGCAGTGGAAGTGTGGAGTCTCAACCACTGGACCACCAGGGAAATCCCAAGGCTAGCGTCTGACAAGGTGGTTCAGTGCAGTGCTTACGAGTTCAGGCTGTGGGGTCTGACAGTCTGGTTCCTACTAACCAATTGATCTTGGGCACATTTCTAAACCTTTACAGTTTCAACGGCAACCTTGAGTTCCTTAATTCTAACAAGGAAATAACTATGTTCCGAGAATTACAAGAGATAACATGTACGCATTGTCTGTAGTAAACACTCATTAAATGCTAGATATTATCATCAAAGGCAAAACAGATTTGCAATACATGTAAGTCAAACCATTATACCATACACCTTAAACTTCTACAGTGTTGCATGTCAATTATATCTCAATAAAAATGGGGAAAAACTGAATAAATAAATAATAATACATTATTTAAAAAACCCCAAAAAACAGACATCTTTTCAAATGGCATCTGATGTGTGATTGGTGGTTCTTTTGTCCCTGACCCCAGGTTCTTGAATGGGGAAAAGGGGCACACTTAGCTGGGCTTTAAATTATGTCTTTTACTTCAGTTCTGCAAATGTTGACTTTGTGTTGGATTAATTTCTGTGCAGAGGAGCTGCTATGAAAGTAGGCCGAGCTCTCAGTTGGCCATTTTTCCTGTATGTGCTACCTGGTCTCTACAAGTTGTCTAATCAATATTAATGAGTCAGAATTCATAAATGTCTACCTGAGAGAACGGCAGAGCAGTAACCTCTGACCTTTCATCCTGTCTCCCCTGTTTTCTGGGGTTTTGATAGTGACAATTATGGTCGTAACATCCATTTTTATTAAATAAGGAAAGACAAAATCAGGAAGATGCAAGTCTTGGGTGCACTTGGCTGTGCTGCTTTTCTAAACGTGTATTAACTATTAATATTAACTTTGTTCTGGGCACTGTGCCAGCTGTTTTCCTCATGCTCTATCCTTTAGTCATTGCAGGAACCTACGAGGAAGTAATCTTTACAACTTTCCTGAGGATCAGAGAAGTCAAGTAGCCTGCTCCAAGTTTCACAGTTGCAGGTGGCAGAGTCCTAATCTATCAATAGCTAGATCTAACTGTTCGCTCCTCAAATATTTTGGAGTGCTTGCTGTATAAATTCTGGAAGCTAAGCCATGACTCCATTCTCCGGCAGTATACGGAATAAAACCATTCGAAGGCAACCTTGTGGATAAATCTACCAGCCACCCCACCCCCAGTGCTTCTGACTCATTTCCCCCTGCACCAAACAATAGGATGTCTGTAAAGCTTGTACCTTTAGAGAAGCAGTAACCGCCTGAACCCTGGCTCTCCGGAAGTGGAGTGACTGCCTGCAGGTGTGTATGTTTTTCACCCAGGCTGGAATCCTGGCTCCTCCTCAGGGAGCTCCAGAAATCCTCAGCCTAAGGTCGATGGCAGTGACGACGTAGAAGCTTTCTGTTCTGGAGAAGCGTCTTAAGGTTCATTACATGACCACATCCTGCCCCAGGAGATTCTCACTTAGTGGCTCAGGGAAGGGACAAGGCCTTGCAAACTTTAAAAAACCCAAAAACATAAAAACAACAACAACAACAACAAAAACACCTCCATAGGTGATTATGATCTACAGCTAGAAGTGAGAACCCCTGGAATTGGTTAATCAGATGGGAGTCACTAATCTCTCTGGTTAACAGAAAAAGGTAAAGAAGGCCTGACACCAGTGATGGTGGGGATGATGATAATAATAATACATAAATTAGTTGAATGAATGAATAAATGAATGCTTCAATGTAATCTTGGGATTTAAATGCTCCAAATAACTATTTGGTTATTTCATTAGAAATAAACATATTTCCCTGCCTTTGCTGTGCCACAGTCACGTCAAGAGACCCAGCTCTTTTATGGAAAGTTACAACTTGGGACCTCTGTGTCCCTTACCCATCATTGACTTGCAGCTCTGTGACCCTTGGTCCATCTTCCCTCCAGGTTTTATTCATATTGCTTCTCGGTGTTCTTTTTTCTATATTTATGCAGTGCTTAGTTTGATTGCTTACTTTGGGGTTAGTGGTTACTCCCCAGCTCTGCTTTTATCTCTATAAGGAATTTCTGCTTCTTCTGTTACATCAGCCTAAATGAACCTGATACCCAGAAGAGGCTGTGACTATCATCTTCCCCACTGCCTATAGGAATCCCTGGTAGAGAAGTTAAGTCAGGAGAGAGGTTCAGTTTAGATGCAGAGGACAACTTTGTATGAAAGGGCAAGACAGCCATTTGAGGGGGTCTTCATTTTCCCCCAATTCATAAAAATAAGGGGACACTGTGGATATTTTGCTGAAAAATGAGAGAAAGCACTAAAGACCTTTCCAAGTTCCTTGTTATTATTGATACATTAACATATGATTAACATTGCTACTGTGAAAATGATACAATTAGGTTTTTTTTTTCTGTTGGGTGCTAATCCCATCTTCAAATCTTGATGTAGTTGTAGAGGTAGTAGTAATTTCTGTGTAGTGTGTGTAAATCTTCAGCATTATTCACATCTACTGGTGCATCAATTCCTTCCTTCCTTCCTTGCATATATATTTCCAGGAAGCACAAAGATTTGAAGAAAAAAACTACCACCAACACAAAAACAGAAATGAAAACCCCCTTCAACTTTAATACATATCTGGCTCAACTAGAAATATAAAGAACTATAATTTTATTGATGTGGCCTAATTTTTTTCATGCTGTTTAAAACTAACATGTTACTATAATTTTGAAAAACATCAGAAGGGTGTAAAGCATCCGTTCTTTCAACTTCTGTTATAGGGAAGAACCCTACAACATCTTGATAGTGTAATCTCTGATTTTAGCATTTCTGCCTCAAGACAGAGATGTCTATATAGCATGATGGTAACCAAATCAGGTTTTAGGTAGGGTGATACAGCAACTGGCCCTAAAGGAGAAGAGCCCTCTTCACTATTTTGCTTGCACTGCCCTTGAATGCAGAGGACTGCAATTGAAGGAGCAATATGGTCTGAAGTGAACTTGAACATAATGGCTCATAATAAACAGCAGACTCCATGTATGAAATTTAGTGCAATATTAGACCTCAAATAAGTGTTAACTTTAAAAATCAGACACAAAAAGGGTTTTGTCTTTTCAAAACACATCCTTGCCATCACTTGAGAGGCAATGCTAGAGTCACACATCTCACTGTGGCTCTATTCCTACCAGGAACCTTCTAGTCTGCAGACTCCCAAGCAAATTTCCCTTGAAGGCTCCAAAGGGTTTCTTGGCTGTTCAAGTAGTCTTGTTTCTGTATTATAGGCTCAAACTTCACTCCATGCATTAGAATATTAAATTGAAATTGCACAGCATGTTTGGAACTTTGAACCTCATTTGCAATTTGGAATGGCTGTAAAATAAATACAAAAGCTTAAAATTCATGATTGGAAATCTGTAAGTTCTTTAAACTTTTTTCATGCTTGAAGCTACTGAATAAAGGTGTCTTTGGAAAAATAGCTCCTAATTTCCAGCATTTGTAAGTAACCTCAGTTTGGCTGTATAATTTGACACCCCTCCCAACTTAAGTCAATGCAGAATCATTGTTCTCTGAAAGATAAACACACATTGTAAACTTGGAATTAGTTTAAGGTAATTAATAACAACCAGGAAAAGAAAGGGAGTTATGTGCCATGAAATCTATGACTCTGTAAAAATTCACAGGTCAACAGATTGGATTTCCTTGTTCTTAAGACCAGCTGTTCACTAAGGAAAGTCATGACTACTTTATTACTGTAGTAGTTAGGCAAATAGGTATGTCTGAAAATCCATTATGTACAGAAAACTATGAAAATCTACAATAAAAATATAAATAATCTTAAAGGACTATTATTATTATATGGAAAATGATTATTTAGAATATAAACACATTTTTCTGATATTGTTAAAGTGTAATTTTCCCACAGATGATTGAAACATTCCCTAAGCACCAATAGTTTGAAACAGAATACTTTTTGGTAGACATCTTTTAAAATTGATTTACATATTCCTTGTACATTGAATATAATTTAACTTTTTAATGAACCAGTTTGCATGTCAAAATTGAGGGGCTGAGAGTTAAGTGGTATGACCAGAAACAAGGAAACAATATCTCTACCTTTCCCTACCTCCACCCACACCCCGCTCCCCCCACCTCCAGCAAAACCCTGCTCTTCCTCCTCATTGCTATGCATCAAGTCTTGTAGGGCACAGATATGGAGGCTATCTTTGATCCCCTCCCCTGCCATTCGATCAACAATGCTATCTGAATGTCCCTTGAAATGCCCACTCTTTTCCTTCACCAATGATACTACTATAGTTCAGGCCATTAATATCTCTTAGCTAGAGGGTAGGAAGAGTTTTCTAAACGGTCTTCTTGCCTTTATGTGGTCTGACCACCCTGAAGTCCATTCTCCATTTTCTAGCCAGAGTGATCCTTCTAAAAAAGGACATCTGATCTAATCATTACTTTGTTTAGAAACCTTTAATGGCTTCCTATTACTCTCAGAATAAAACCCAACTCCTTAATGTGGCCTTCTTAGAGGCCCTTCATGATTCAGTCCCTATTACCTCTGTTTTTTTTGTTCTTCTTGATCTAGTTGTGTCTGATAGATTGTTAAAATCTCTCACTCAGAGAGTGGGTCTGTCAGTTTCTCTTTGTAATTCTGGTGGTTTTTCTTTCTGTAATTGAAAGCTATGTTATTAGGTACATTTGACTTTTGGTACTGACCCTCTTTATTTATTTTTTTTAAATTAATTAATTATTATTATTATTATTTTTGGCTGTGTTGGGTCTTCGTTTCTGTGCGAGGGCTTTCTCTAGTTGTGGCAAGCGGGGGCCACTCTTCATCACGGTGCGTGGGCCTCTCACTATCGTGGCCTCTTTTGTTGAGGAGCACAGGCTCCAGATGCACAGGCTCAGTAGTTGTGGCTCACGGGCCTAGTTGCTCCATGGCATGTGGGATCTTCCCAGACCAGGGCTCGAACCCGTGTCCCCTGCATTAGCAGGCAGATTCTCAACCACTGCACCACCAGGGAAGCCCCACCCTCTTTATTTTTATAAATACATTTGGTTTAAAAGACTTTTTTGGTCTGATATTAATAATGCTTCATTGACTTTCTTTTTGACAGTATTTTGATAATTTCTTTTTTTAATCCCTTTATATCCAATATTTCTGTGGTTTAGTTTTGCTTTTTGCTAGTGTTACATACCTGAATATTATTTTAAACCAGTCTGGTAATCTGTCTTTTAATAAGTAATTTAAATCTGTTTAGTTATTGTGCTTGCTGATATTAGAATTTAATTCTACTATTCTATGTAATTTGTGTGTTTTGTTTGACGTGTCTTTTTCTTCTTTTTTCTCCTTTTCTGCCTTCTATTGAATGATCAGTTTTCCATATCAAATCTCCTCATCCCTTGCTACTCTTTTCTCTCTGCATGTTTAGAAGCTCTAGATCAGTTTTTTATTAATATAAAATATCTTATAGACAAAGTATTCAGACAGTCATTATTTATATTCCTCTTCCAAACATGACAAAGACCTTAGCATGTTTTAACTACCCACTGTAACCATTTCTTTCCTTTTCTTTTAAACACTAAAGTAGCTATTATTTTTTTTTTTATAGATAGTTGATTTACAATATTGTGTTAGTTTCAGGTGTACAGCAAAGTGATTCAGTTATATATATGTATTTTTTCAGATTATTTTCCATTATAGGTTGTTAAAAGATATTGAATATAGTTCCCTGTGTTATATAGTAAATCCTTGTTGCTTATCTATTTTATAAGCATAAAATTTATTTTATGCTTATAAGCATAAAATTGTTTATGCTTATAAGCATAAATATTTATTTATGCTTATTTTATAAGCATAAAATTTATTTTATTTTATTGTATTGACCAACCTTTGCTGGCACTTCTGTTCAGCCCTTTCTGTTCGGCCTATAGTAGCTTGTATCTGTTAATCCCATACTCCTTAAGTAGTTATTTTTAACTCTACCATCACGTTTTGTTAATTTCTTCCCTCCCTAGTATCTTTTGTATCTTATGCTTTCCCTCTGGGCTTAATTTTCTCTTTGGGGGAAGTACATTCTTTAATAGTTCTTTTGGTGTAGGTCTGTGGGTGGAAAACTCCCTTGCCTTTTATGATTGAAAATGTCTTTGTTTTGCCCTCTCCCTGAAATGGCAGTTTATCTGGAAATCAAATTCTTGGTTGATAGTGTTCCATTCAACACTTCGAGAAAACTCAATTGTTTTCTTGTTTCTGTGGTTGCTTTTGAGAACTCTAGTCATAGTTCCTTTGTAAATAATCAGTGGTTTCCCTTGGGTAACTTGAGATTTTATCTTTATCCGTATTACTCTGTAGTTTCACTATAGTGAGAAAAGTGTTCGTTTACTCTTATTTACCTCGCTCAGTACATATGGTGTTGTGATGTTTTGATTAGAAAATCTTCAGTCATTTCTTTCTTCTTTTTTAAAGTATAGCTTATCCACTCTTCCCTTCAGTTTTTCCTTCTGGAACTCCTATGAGACATATGTTGAAGCCACTCAATATAACCCCATGAATCTGAATTATTTTTCACATTTTAAAATCTCTTTATTTTTCTATATTATGTTCTGGGTGAATTCTTCTGGGTGAATTCTTCTATACTATGTTCTGAGCGAATTCCTTTTCCTCTTCAACTTTGGCCAGCTCCAGGGTTAACCCCATGTATTGACTTTTTTAAAAATTTCAATGACCAGATTTTTATTTTCAAGATTTCTATCAGTTCTTTGCCATGTTTACCTTATTTACCTGTTCTTTATTCAGCTTATCTGTTTCCTAATTTCTTTTCTTTTTAAAATGAGTGCTATGCCTTCATTTATCACTTTGAGAATGCAAAAATATTAATTTAAAAAATCTTTGTCACACAGTACCATAGAGTTAATTTTATTTGGAGTAAGTTCATATTCTGAGTGTTCATTTTGTTGGCAATCTTTCTTAGTATTAGACATCTGAATGTCTTTGGAATCTGGTGGTCAGGCTCATTTTGAGTGGAAAGGTTCTATTTGTTTTTTTCTGTCTTATTTTAATTTAGTGTGCTTTTTTTTTTTTTTTCCCCCCTCTCACCCTCTTTGTGCTCACCCCTCCAGGCTCAGTGATTTTTGCTTCCACCTGCCTCACTGAACTTCCATTATGGAATTGGGACTAGCGTTGGCACTTTGATGCTCCTTCCCCACAGTGATGTTGGGGATATTGCAGAACTAGACACTTGGCCAGCTGCTTGGCTTGGTTCTTGATTCCAAGGCTGTGTTTTTGTCCTTCTGCTTCCCCGGGCAGTGGGTTGGCAGCAGCTTATTTTCGGCCTCCTCTCACAAGTTCCTGACTTTAAGAACTAAGCCTGGCTACTGTCCTCCACCCAGTTTGGCAACTCTTTAGTTGCTGTCACCTTACAAGAGACACAAATCTTGGCTTTCAAACTTTAGACCTCAGTGGGCCTGTGGCTTCAGAGTTGCTAAGTGCTTTCTGTTTCAATTCCATTTCTGATCTATGAAAACGATTATTTTGTTTTTGAGTTTGGTTATGTCTTTTTGGCTTTCTCTTTCTATATTTTACCTATCATTACTATTTGTGTGAAGTAAAGTTTGTGGATCAAAGCATGGCCTTACTGCACCAACTTGAGCAGAAATCTTTCTATGTTTACCCTTCTGGCTTTCTCTCTCACCAACCCTCCCTCTACAATCTATGTTCTAGCCATAATTAATTATTTGAGAAGATCAATGTATGTCTCGTCCCCCCCAGCCACTGATTTTGAATGAAATAAAACATAGAGGATGGTCAAGTGAAGGTTTTTAAAAAATGTCAGCTCTGTTACAGATAAGCTAATAAAGAACAAGTTCCTAGATCTGTAATCCCAAAGGGCTTAGGATACTCTCAGCCAACTCCTAACCACCGCAAAATTTAGCCTCAGAACAGCCCATCAAAGGGGAATGTTGGGTCTGCAGAGCACACGTGTTTACCCAAGATCGTTGCACTGGTCTGAGGCAGAAAGGTTAACAAGAGAGTGAAACCTCAGTAACTGGCACTTTTTAATAGATTAGTTCCATCCAGTCAAGGACTATGAGCCAATGAATGCAATGGTACTCACCAATCAAGTAACTCACTCCTTTGTGTGAAGGATAGTGGTGTAAGGAGCCAAAAGTTGTATTCTAGTGGAACACCCCCCTACACACATCCCCACCATGGAAAAATGGGGCCAAGGGGAAGGAGTTGCCACTAACACATGCCACACTCTTTCCCCTTCCTCCCATCTCTTCACAAGTTCTTCCCACCTTTGTCACCTGCCAACTCCTACTCATCCTGATGCCTATAATAAAAACAATAGTTAATATTTACTGAATTCCAACTATGGGGGAAGCACTATCATATACATTATCTCATTTAATTCTCATAACAACTCTAGGAGGTATGTATTTTTATTTTAATCTTACGGATGAAGACGCTAAGCATAAAGAAGTTTTCCAGTGTTTCCAAGGTCACACAGGTAAATGGCAGGGCAGGATTAGGCCCAGGAGTCTCTATTCCAGAGCCTAGATTCTTTTCCTCATATGCAACTGCTTCCCATATTTCGTTTACCTTTTGATATCTAGAACATAGTATAGCACTGGCAGAGAGTGGATGCTCAATAGTGTTTAATGAATGAAAATATAAATCAGTGACACATATTGTCAAGATAACTGCCTTGAGTGGATTAAACACAACTTTAATATGATGATTTATAAAGAATGCTTAACCTCCTTTGGCATCAGATTGCTCTTTATAAAGGTGGATGTGGGCATCCAATTTTGAAGGGTTCTGTACAGGCTGCTAGGTTTGACCTACCTTTGCTGGCACTTCTCTTCAGCCCTTTCGATTTTAGGTCTTCTCCCCACTTTTGTCCCTGGCCCAAGCCTGGTGGTTGCCTGAAAGAGTGGGCTCCTTCTGGTTCCCGATCCTTTACACTTAAACTACTGGTGCTTCACATACTACAGGCAGCTACAGCACCTCCATGCAAAGGCACGCTGTGTATTAGTCAAGACTTTACATTGCAAGCCACAGAAACTAATTCTGACTGCAAAAGGAATTCATAGGCTTGTGTAACTGAGAGGTTCAAAGGATGAACTAGCCTTAGATATGGCTGGGTTCAGAGCAGAAGCAGATTTACTATGAGCCCAGTGAAGCCGAAACTTCTGGCTTCCTCATTGCTTGGCCCTGTCTTAGGCACTGGGAGAGAGTAATGTGTTTCCACAGTCATATGTTTTTCTAAAATTTAAAAATTTCACTTTCCCCCTTCAAGAGTATTGGGGGTTTAGGGCCAGGCAAGCTATTTATTGGAAGAGTAAAGCAGGGAAGTTTCTGGATAAGTGGCAGGAACAAGCAGCTGTGGATGCCTGTGCATGTTCTGCTCCCTATGTTGAAACACCACCCTTCTTCCCTGCTGGTTAATCAAAGGCTCAGCTCAGGTGGCACTTGATCTAGGAACCTTCCTTGACACATGCCCAATCTCCCTCCCCTCACTCTGGTGCCCTTTCAGTGAACCAATGAGCCCCTGGGGCTTTAGTCTAACAGCACTCTTCCCTGTCAGGTAATTGGCAGTGCTCATTTACCACCCCACACAAGACTTTGAGTTCACTGAGATAGGGATTCTGACTTCTCCAAACCTCTAGCACCTAGTAGAGGCTGTATCACACAGTGGTCCTTCAACAAATGTCTTTTATAAGCAAATGAGCCTCAAATACTTTGGCTCAGAGAGACAGGTGAAGATTTTTGGCTCTCCTGACTTAACGTGGAGCTAAAGTGAGAGTTTCATAACATTGAACTTAGGTTATCCCTGACCTGTAGGAAAAAAGCTTTATAGAAGAATGCAAGAGTGGAAAGAGCAGGGCCAAAGCTTGGTTATTTTTCTACACATTTAGTGGTCATGTCTTTGGGATACTTTGGGAACCAGTTGAAACTAAGAAGGAACAAGTCATATAAGCAAATCAAAAGCCTCTTTTTGCATACCAGCTGTATTTTTTTCTCTAGCGTATGACTTCAGTTGCACTTAAAACAGAGCTAGATGGTGTGTGTGTGTGTGTGTAATAGGTGTTAAATTGTTTCGATAATAGAAAAGTTAACGTATGATTGAACAAATACAAATAACTTTTGCATTGTAATACATACGTGTATCCCAGTAATGGTCCTATAAATCTGAAATATGTCGGGGTAGATTTTGTTTTGTTAGGAATTGAACAATTCCTATTTCCTAAAATATTAATTAATTTACATGGATTTATAAAAGGGAAATTACCACTTTATCTGCCACTTTGGAATCTTGTCTATACCATTGATCAAAGCACAGCTACTCCTTGAAAATGAAATACTCTCTTTGTACTGTCTAGAATGAGATATGTCCCTGTTACACGTATATATGAGAAAATATATATATGTATATTTCATGTACGTTCTGCTTTCTGTTGATTGCCCTCAGACATGTGTTCATCTTGATACAACTGAGTCCACCTATTTGAAATCTGACCTTAACTTTCTCAAGTACCACTTTATTTAAAAATTATTTATTTAATTATAAAAGTAACACAAACAGAACACATGGGGAAAAACTATATATAATACCAACATCTTAACACAACAGCTATAATCTTTTTCAAATATTCCCTTTTAATTTTTTATATGCATTTTATGTACTTGTAATCATAATTTATGAATACATTTTCAACTTGCTTTTAAAAACCAACAAAACAATACTAATTCTTTTAAAATTCATTTGAGAGGGACCTAGTCTCTAGAAGAGAATACACACACACACACAGACACACACACACACAAACACAAACACATACTTTTTGACGCTGGTGTAGGATTATAATAACTGATAGCATCATCAAGGGCCTTAGAATTGCAGACTCCATTTGGACATCTGCAATAACCTCTAATTTAAATAATGTTTTTACTCTCCTGAAGGAAAAATGAATTTTGCAAAACAGGCAAGGGCTAGAAAGAGGAAAGGACACAGATAAGTCTTCTCCACTGGTTATGAGGTTGAGCCTGCTTAAGTCATGCTTGTCAACTAGGTTAAGGCAAGTTTCATGATCCATGTTTCTGTGGTTAACAATTTGGTGTCAACCTAGATAATACTTACCTTTCAAGGCTTATATAACTTGCTATTTCATTCAGAGGTCAATATTTATTTCCCCTGATCTTTCCATGGAAATTAATGACCTCAGTATTTGGAAACCCAAGTGTTTCTCTTCCTTTGGCTTACAGAGAGGCTCAGCATTAGAAACTTATTCATAAAATTGGCACACTTTATAAAGACACATTGGGAAGGCAGGGAATTTCTTATACCTACTTTTCACAAGTGTCCAACAAAAATTTCATTTTGGATTGGGCTGCCAGCCTGATTGGGTGAGAGGTGGTACTTAACATTTTCATGTTTTTGTTTGGTCAATCAATGACAATGACTTCTTTGGCATATGGCAGATACTGAGATATGCAGAGCTTCTGGAAATATTGCAGACTGGAATTGTACTTCGAATTGTGCCAATGAAGATGAGGATTTTTGCTTGATTTTTAACTAAGGCTGACCTTTTGTCCCTGCGGCTGAAGGGACTGCTCTCCAATTCCCAGTCATCACTAAGGATGTGTAGAGGCACTGACATCTTAATATCAAACAAGTGAGAATATTTGGGTATTACACAGAAATTTTTTGGACTTAATCACAACATGGTTCTTAAGATTATGGATAACAGAATCAACTCAGGGTGCTTTTAAACCTGAATTTAAACAACATTGTTGTCTTTTTGGATTTTAGCACCTTCTCGTTCATACTTATTATCTTTTATGGGAGGGGTGGTGGTGAGGAGTGTGATGATGGGAGAACGTCTTCCAGAAACTGAACCATGAGGAAGCTGCTGTCCTCTAGGGTCATATGGGCTGCTGTCAGAAGACACCTCAGCCAGGAAACCTAACCTGAAGGTCGCCATTTTATTCTTAACACAGAGCCTGGCACACAGTTGGTGCTCAGTAGAGATGACCTGAGCTTCGGGTGCCCAACGATGTGCACATGGGCTGCAAGGAAGAAGTTGGAGACTCAGTCGTTGAGCCCTAGGGACCAATGGTCCATAACTAAAGACACGATCTCCACAAAGCAATATTAAACGTTAACCTTGGCTGTCAGATCCCTTTAGTCCTAGCAACCCTTGGATTGCAGCGATGCCTTCGGGACCTGAGCCTCCCTGCCCTCCCCGCCCCCAACCTCCCAAACGCCGGGTCAATCCCACGAACTGGCGATGCCGAAGCCTGGCACCGGTGAAGTTATCAGTGAAGCGCGAACGGTCGACCTTCTCCCGTCACGTGCCCAGACGCAGGCTGCAGGACGCTTCCGGGGGGCGCGCCGCCGACGTGCGGGAGGGCGGGCGCTGGAGCCCGCAGCAGCAGCGCGAGGCCGGAGCGCGGGCCGGGCCAGGCGGGGCGGAGAAGGGGCGGGGGCGGCGGCGGCGGCGAGGCCGGGAGCGTGCGCGCGCACCTCACACTCCGCCGCCCGGGGACGCCCACTCGCGAGTCGGGGCCGGAGGCAGGCCCGAGCCATCTGCCCCACCCCCACACGCCGGCTCCCCTCAGGAGTGTGCCCAACGGGTGTCGGCAGTCGGCTGCTCCGCGCCCTTCCGGCCTAGGGAGCCACGGGACGAGGACCGGGCCGCAGCTCCGCACCGCGTGGACGCGCTGCCTCTCCCGCAGCCGCCGCCGCCACCACCAGAGCGAGCGGCTGCGAGCGACCGGAGGTTGCGCGGCGGAGGCCCCCCACGGCGGCCAGGGAGGAAGGAGACGCAGCTGACCTCTGCCCGCCCGAGGCGCGACTGCTCTCGCGAGCCCGGGGCCGCCGCCGCCCCCGGGCTGAGCGAGGAATGAGCAGGCGCCTGCCCCGGGTTCTCGGACAGGGGGGCCGCGGCTTTGCTTCTTCCCACGCCGCGGGGGCTCGGTCGCCGCGGCCGGGCGCGGCGAGGTCAGAGGCAGCCTCTCTCTGGGAGCCGACGCCGGGGTTAACTTAACCAGCCGCCGAGAGGAGGAGGAGGAGGAGGAGGAGGAGGAGGAGGAGCCGAGCGGGGGCGGCCGCCGCGCCTCCCCTCCCCCCGCACACGCCGGGGCTTCTCAGTGGCCGCCGAGGAGGAAGTTCCGCTCCCTGACAGACCCGAGCGGTAGCGACAGCGGCCGCGGCGGCCGCGGCTGGGAGGGCGCAGGTATTTTGGACGTGGATGCTCTTCGCGCCAACCGTCGAGGGAGCAGCGTCGGAGCTGTCGCCGGCCCCCGGAGCCCGGGGACAGCGTCGGGAGGCGCGGGCGTCCGAGCCCTCCTTCCTGCTTTTCGCCCAGCGCCGCTGCTTCGGCTTCCCGGCGAGGCGGGTGACCCTCCTCCCGGTTGACTGACTTCCGAGGAGCCCCTTGTTTTTCCACCGCTGAGGTTCAGAGATTCTGCAATCGAAGCATCGGAGGAGCGCAAGTGAACCTTCCACAACTCCTTGGATCACGTCAGGCTCCCTTTTGGGGCGGGAAACCACGTTGGAGCATCTCCCAGAGGTTCAGGAATGGAAGAACCCACCTTGCATCCCCTGTGCGGTGTTGCTTGTCTGATCTACCCTTAGGAATGAAGAGGAGACTTGTAATCACCCGGTGAGGTACTGAGAGCCAGATGGCAAAGAAAATATCACAGGATTTAAACTAGGGATCGTGTTTAGGGGCCACACTCGTTTCTGCATGTAATTGGATGAGCGTGAAAGAGGTGCCCTGTTGAAAGGCACAGCAGTCCTTTAAGAGGAGGAAAATTGAGTTTCCCCATTTTTGCCAGGATTCTGAAGACTGTTCAATGTATCGTACATTTGACGTAAGATGAGAACTTTATAAAATATTCTGCCCAAGAGCGTAAACGATGACTACCCCAGCGCTGCTACCCCTCTCTGGACGAAGGATACCACCTCTGAACCTGGGGCCGCCTTCCTTCCCGCATCACAGGGCTACCTTGAGACTTTCTGAGAAGTTTATCCTCCTCCTTATTCTAAGTGCCTTCATCACCCTGTGTTTTGGGGCATTCTTTTTCCTTCCAGACTCCTCAAAACACAAACGTTTTGATCTGGGTTTGGAAGATGTGTTAATTCCTCATGTAGATGCCGGCAAAGGGGCTAAAAACCCTGGAGTCTTCCTGATCCATGGACCAGATGAACATAGACACAGGTTTGTTTATTTCCGAAGTTCTGGTATTAACATTTGGCAGAGCAAGGTATGGTTTATTGCATCAAATCTGTCATTTTTTGGCAGTAAAATGTAACTTTCCCTGAGTCATGAGAGTTGTACTTTTTCACAGCTAGTTAGATAGAATCATAAACTGGAAGGACACCTAGAGCCCCATCCAAAGTCCAGCGCCTTCTTTTTATGTAGGAGGAATGTTTGTGCTCAGGGGTGTTGTGTCTGATGTGAACAATTGGGGATGGAGGTATGAAGACTTAACCTGAAGAAATAGTGACATATGCTGCGCCTTCATTTATTAAGAATGTGTTGCATTCAATCATTGTGCCCCCCTGTGAAATAGATCCATGGAATCCTGACATCTCCTCTGGGTTCTCTCCCAAAGGGCTCTCATCTCTGGCCGGTAGTTAAAGCTCAGTAGTGAATCTTAGCTTTTTAGGAAGACAAACACAGGCACAATAGATGTGTTTTGGTGCTCTGTGTGGAATCAGTTAAGTTAAAGAGATCACTGAATCTTAAGTTACTCACTTTGTGACTCTTGTAGACAAGGTTTGGTTATGTTTTACAATTTAATTTTGCTCTTTTTTTTTTTTTCCTAAATGTGAAAGATGGAGTGTATCAAATAACTCTTAGAATTTGCTTGATTAAATGGTTCACATTCTTTAAAATCAGTAAATCCGAAGTGAGCTCTTGGGAGAATATGGGCAAATTAGGATAAAATGGGAGCTCTAGTTACACTCTCTTTAAATCATTTATGCAATTTGTATCAAAAGAATCTGGGAAAGTAGTTTGCTTTCTTCAAACCTACAATTTTTTTTTTTTTACCTGCTAAACCTTTCCCCTTTTTTCTCTATGTCTTAAAATAATTTTTGAGTATGTAAAAAAATCATATGTTTTAGTTCTGTTCTCAACTGATGTTAGTTTTAACTTTTCATCATGCACGAGGTTTTTGAGAAAGCTTGTGTTCAAATGTTATCCTAAGTTAAATACTTTAGAAAAATGCACTGTTGTAATGAGAGCTGTTTTTTCCTTTTTCTCAATCTAGTTAATTTGTTCTTTGCTTGCTGTTTCTTTGACTTTGGGCTGAACCTTATGGAGTAATTACTTCTAAAATTGTTTAATATCATTCGTCTGTAACCAAATTAATTTGAAATTTTTGCCATCGTTTTCAACTTCTGTACTCTTTTCATTTGTTTCTTTTATTTTGCCCTTTGCTCTTGGTGACGTCAAGAAAAATCTGATATAATCTGTGAAATACGTTGCTGGAAAAGTTAACGCTGAAAGTACTGTTTTCCTTGAAAACCTTATTTCCCATGTTATTTATAATAAGTATTTTTTTAAGAAAAAGATGCTAAGACTGATTTCAGAGCTCTTTGAAGCCATGAATTAACTTTATTTAACTTTTATAAGTTGTTTGTCATATACGTAACAATTTACTTTATACTTTGTGTGGTCTAAAGGTTAAAAAATATGGCACTTTCTAGTTTAAAAACACTCACATAGAAAAATTCTTCGTTAAGTGGAATTTAAATTTCAAATTTGAATGAAAATACAGATATGTCCATTTTTTTCACATTTAAAAAGATCTGCTTAAATCTCTTAAAACAAGAATTCTAAAATTTATATAGCCCTTGAATACATATGCTTCTGTTTTGCTGTACAAGACTGTTGGATACTGTTAGATCCCTGAGTTTGGAGTGAGAGATTGGTTATTGAGTTCTCTTAATAAGGGATGGTGAGTGAGCCAAATTCTGGGTTTTGGGTAGTAAGAGTCTGGATAACAAGTGGTACATGTGAGAACTTATTCAAATCTGTTTGGTTCCTGAGTTTTGGAAGGCAAGAATTCAAATAGAGTTCAGGTATTGAGGGATCCCTGTATTAACTTTGTGTATATTTTACGTGGTTATGTCAGTTTATTTTTTTTTAACATCTTCATTGGAGTATAATTGTTTTACAATGGTGTGTTAGTTTCTGCTGTATAACAAAGTGAATCAGCTTTACATATAAATAGAACCCCATATCTCCTCCCTCTTGCATCTCCCTCCCTCCCTGCCTGCCTATCCCACCCCTCTAGGTGGACACGAAGCACCAAGCTGATCTCCCTGTGCTATGCAGCTGCTTCCCACTAGCTATCTATTTTACATTTGGAAGTGTATGTATGTCCATGCCACTCTCTCACTTCATCCCAGCTTACCCTTCCCCCTCCCGTGTCCTCTAGTCCATTCTCTTATGTCTGTGTCTTTATTCCTGTCCTGCCCCTAGGTTCTTCAGAACCTTTTTTTTTTTTTTTTAGATGCCATATATATGTGTTAGCATACAGTATTTGTTTTTCTCTTTCTGACTCACTTCACTCTGTATGACAGTCTCTAGGTCCATCCATCTCACTACAGATAACTCAGCTTTGTTTCTTTTTATGGCTGAGTAATATCGATGGACACTTAGGTTGCTTCCATGTCCTGCTATTGTAAATAGAGCTGCAGTGAACACTGTGGTACGTGACTCTTTTTGAATTATGGTTTTCTCAGGGTATATGCCCAGTAGTGGGATTGCTGGGTCGTATGGTAGTTCTATTTTTAGTTTTTTAAGGAACCTCCATACTGTTTTCCATAGTGGCTATATCAATTTGCATTCCCACCAACAGTGCAAGAGGGTTCCCTTTTCTCCACATCATCTCCAGCATTTACTGTTTGTAGATTTTATGATGATGGCCATTCTGACCAGTGTGAGGTGATAACCTTATTGTAGTTTTGATTTGCATTTCTCTAATGATTAGTGATGTTGAACATCCTTTCATGTGTTTGTTGGCAATCTGTATATCTTCTTTGGAGGAATGTCTCTTTAGGTCTTCTGCCCATTTTTGGATTGGCTTGTTTGTTTTTTTGATATTGAGCTGCATGAGCTGCTTGTATATTTTGGAGATTAATCCTTTGTCAGTTGCTTCATTTGTGAATATTTTCTCCCATTCTGAGGGTTGTCTTTTCATCGTGTTTATGGTTTCCTTTGCTGTGCAAAAGCTTTGAAGTTTCATTAGGTCCCATTTGTTTATTTTTGTTTTTATTTCCGTTTCTCCAGGAGGTGGGTCAAAAAGGATCTTAATGTGATTTATGTCAGAGTGTTCCGCCTATGTTTTCCTCTAAGAGTTTTATAGTGTATGGGCTTACATTTAGGTCATTAATCCATTTTGAGTTTATTTTTATGTATGGTGGTCGGGAGTGTTCTAACTTCATTCTTTTACATGTAGCTGTCCAGTTTTCCCAGCACCACTTATTGAAGAAGCTGTCTTTTCTCCATTGTATATTCTTGCCTCGTTTATCAAAGATAAGGTGACCACAGGTACATGGGTTTATCTCTGGGCCTTCTATCCTGTTCCATTGATCTATATTTCTGTTTTTGTGCCAGGACCATACTGTCTTGATTACTGTAGCTTTGTAGTACAGTTTGAAGTCGGGGAGCCTGATTCCACCAGCTCCGTTTTACTTTCTCAAGATTGCTTTGGTTATTCGGGGTCTTTTGTGTTTCCATACAAATTGTAAAATTTTTCGTTCTAGTTCTGTGAAAAATGCCATTGGTAGTTTGATAGGGATTGCATTGAATGTGTAGATTGCTTTGGGTAGTATAGTCATTTTCACAATGTTGATTCTTCTAATCTAATAACATGGTATATCTCTCTCTCTGTTTGTATCATCTTTAATTTCTTTCATCAGTGTCTTATAGTTTTCTGCCTACAGGTCTTTTGTCTCCTTAGGTAGGTTTATTCCTAGGTATTTTATTCTTTTTGTTGCAGTGGTAAATGGGAGTATTTCCTTAATTTCTCTTTCAGATTTTTCATCATTAGTGTATAGGAATGCAAGAGATTTCTGTGCATTAATTTTGTATCCTGCTACATTACCAGATTCATTGGTTAGCTCTAGTAGTTTTCTGGTAGCATCTTTAAGATTCTCTACATATGGTATCATGTCATTTGCAAACAGTGACAGTTTTACTTCTTCTTTTCCAATTTGGATTCCTTTTATATGTTTTTCTTCTCTGATTGCTGTGGCTAAAACTTCCAAGATTGTGTTGAATAATAGTGGTGAGCATGGGCAGCCTTGTCTTGTTCCTGATCTTAGTGGAAATGGTTTCAGTTTTTCACCATTGAGAATGATGTTGGCTGTGGGTTTGTCATATATGGCTTTCATTATTGTTGAGGAAAGTTCCCTCTATGCCTACTTTCTGTAGGGTTTTTATCATAAATGGGTGTTGAATTTTGTCAGAAGCTTTTTCTGCGTTTATTGAGATGATCATATGGTTTTTCTCCTTCAGTTTGTTAATATGGTTTATTTATCACATTGATTGTTTTGTGTATATTGAAGAATCCTTGCATTCCTGGGATAAACCCCACTTGATCATGGTGTATGGTCCTTTTAATGTGCTGTTGTATTCTATTTGCTAGTATTTTGCTGAGGATTTTTGCATCTATGTTCATCAGTGATATTGGCCTGTAGTTTTTTCTTTTTTTGTGACATCTTAGTCTGATTTTGGTATCAGGGTGAGGGTGGCCTCGTAGAATGAGTTTGGGAGTGTTCCTCCCTCTGCTATATTTTGGAAGAGTTTGAGAAGGATGGGTGTTAGCTCTTCTCTAAATGTTTGATAGAGTTTGCCTGTGAATCCATCTGGTCCTGGGCTTTTGTTTGTTGGAAAATTTTTTTTTTCATGTCAAACAAGCTTTTATTTTCAATGTGAACAATACTGTCAAATTTATCTGTAAAGGTAAGAGTAAAGTCAGATGTCAGTTAACATCATTTTGGGATGTTGAACTTTGAAACAATTTGTGTTGTGGACTAATGAAGACTAGAATATCCATGAAGAACAAATTTTTCTTTTCTTTTGATGTCCACTTCTTTTTATGCCTTCCAACTGTGTTCTCCAGAGCTGCCCTCTGCTGAGACCATATCCAGTTTGGATCCTTCTTCTGGTTTTTCATTTCCATCCTCTTTCTCTTCATCAGCATTTTCATAATGATATTCACTCTCTTCTTCAGTGTCAAATGATACGGACTTTGGCATCACAAGGTGGTGGGAAACATTTCTCGATTTAAAATCAGAAGCAGAATGTAGTTCTCTGCCCTCAGGAGGATCAATCAAAGAAGTCCAGAATGACGTCAGGAACGTCAGACGAGGAGAGGTTAGAAATCAAAGTGGAATTTCCAGCTGGGATTGGGGTCGTCGCCCTCCAAAGGCCGGGTCCTGATGAGCAGCAGGAGCACAGCGGCCTGCCACATGTCGGGATGCCATGGCTCCGACTGTCGGAGAACCCTGGAGACTGCTGCGGACTGGGAGGAAGAGAGACGGGGCGGGGGGGGGGGGCGCGGGATAACCAAGAGGAGCGGGGTGAGGAGTTCGTGCTTCTGCAAAGAGCCGCCTGTAAGGTGAGAACATCGAGGCCAAGGGGAGCGGGGAGGGTGGGGGTCGACCAGTGGCCGTGAGCCAGGGAGCAGCAAGAAGAGCAGCAGCCCAGAAGCTTCCTGTTGGAAGATTTTTAATCACAGTTTCAATTGCAGTGCTTGTGATTGGTCTGTTTATATTTTCTATTTCTTCCTGGTTCAGTCTCAGAAGGTTGTGCTTTTCTAAGAATTTGTCCATTTCTTCCAGGTTGTCCATTTTATTGGCATATAGTTGCTTGCAGTAATCTCTCATGAACCTGTGTATTTCTGAGGTGTCAGTTGTTACTTCTCCTTTTTCATTTCTAATTTTATCGATTTGAGTCTTCTCACTTTTTTTCTTGATGATTCTGGCTAATGGTTTATCAAGTTTGTTTATCTTCTCAAAGAACCAGCTTTTAGTTTTATTGATCTTTGCTGTTATTGTCTTCATTTCTTTTTCATTTATTTCTGATCTGATCTTTATGATTTCTTTCCTTCTGCTAACTTTGAGTTTTTTTGTTTTTCTTTCTCTAATTGCTTTAGGTGTAAGGTTAGGTTATTTGAGATGTTTCTTGTTTCTTGAGGTAGGATTGTATTGCTATAAACTTCCCTCTTAGAACTGCTTTTGCTTCATGCCATAGGTTTTGGGTCATCGTGTTTTCATTGTCATTTGTTTCTAGGTATTTTTTGATTTTTTCTTAGATTTCTTTGGTGATCTCTTGGTTATTTAGTAGTGTATTGTTTAACCTCCCTGTGTTTGTATTTTTTACAGATTTTTTCTTGTAATTGATATCTAGTGTCATAGGACTGTGGTCAGAAAAGATACTTGATACAATTTCAATTTTCTTAAATTTACCAAGGCTTGATTTGTGACCCAAGGTATGATCTATCCTGGGGAATGTTCCATGAGCCCTGGAGAAGAAAGTGTATTCTGTTGTTTTTGGCTGGAATGTCCTATAAATATCAATTACTTCCATTTTGTTTAATGTATCATTTAAAGCTTGTGTTTCCTTATTTATTTTCATTTAGGATGATCTGCCCATTGGTGAAAGTGGGGTGTTAAAGTCCCCTACTATGATTGTGTTACTGTTGATTTCCCCTTTTATGGCTGTTAGCATTTGCCTTATGTATTGAGGTGCTCCTATGTTGCATGCATAAATATTTACAATTGTTATATCTTCTTCTTGGATTGATCCTTTGATCATTATGTAGTGTCGTTTTTTGTCTCTTGTAATTGTTTTTATTTTAAAGCCTATTTTGTCTGATATGAGAATTGCTACGCCAGCTTTCTTTTGATTTCCGTTTGCATGGAATATCTTTTTCCATCCCCTCACTTTCAGTCTGTATGTGTCCCTAGGTCTGAAGTGGGTCTCTTGTAGACAGCATATATATACGGGTCTTATTTTTGTATCCATTCAGCCAGTCTATGTATTTTGGTGGGAGCATTTAATCCATTTACATTTAAGGTAGTTATCGATATGTATGTTCCTATTACCATTTTCTTAATTGGTTTGGGTTTGTTATTGTTATCTTTTCCTCCTCTTGTGTTTCCTGCCTAGAGAAATTCCTTTAGCATTTGTTGTAAAGCTGGTTTGGTGGTGCTGAATTCTCTTAGTTTTTGCTTGTCTGTAAAGGTTTTAAGTTCTCCATCGAATCTGAATGAGATCCTTGCTGGGTAGAGTAATCTTGGTTGTAGGTTTTTCCCTTTCATCCCTTTAAATATGTCCTGCCACTCCCTTCTGGCTTGCAGAGTTTCTGCTGAAAGATCAGCTGTTAACCTTATGGGGATTCCCTTGTATGTTATTTGTTGCTTTTCCCTTGCTGCTTTTAATATTTTTTCTTTGAATTTAGTTTTTGATAGTTTGATTAATATGTGTCTTGGTGTGTTTCTCCTTGGATTTATCCTGTATGGGACTCTTTGCACTTTCTGGACTTGATTGACTATTTCCTTTCCCATTTTAGGGAAGTTTTCAACTATAATCTTTTCAAATATTTTCTCAGTTCTTTTCTTTTTCTGGGACCCTATAATTTGAATGTTGGTGCGTGTAATGTTGTCCCAGAGGTCTCTGAGACTGTCCTTCATTCTTTTCATTCTTTTTTCTTTATTCTGCTCTGCGGTAGTTATTTCTACTCTTTTATCTTCCAGATCACTTATCCTTTCTTCTGCCTCAGTTATTCTCGATTGATTTCTTCTAGAGAATTTTTAGTTTCATTTATTGTGTTGTTCATCATTGTTTGTTTGCTCTTTAGTTCTTCTAGGTCCTTGTTAAACGTTTCTTGTATTTTCTCCGTTCTATTTCCAAGATTTTGGATCATGTTTACTATCATTACTCTGAATTCTTTTTCAGGTAGACTGCGTATTTCTTCTTCATTTGTTTGGTCTGGTGGGTTTTTACCTTGCTCTTTTCATCCGCTGCATGTTTCTGTGTCTTTTCATTTTGCTTAACTTACTGTGTTTGGGGTCTCCTTTTTGCAGGCAGCAGGTTCGTAGTTCCTGTTGTTTTTGCTGTCTGCCCCCAGTGGGTAAGGTTCGTTCAGTGGGTTGTGTAGGCTTCCTGGTGGAGGGGACTGGTGCCTGTGTTCTGGTGGATGAGGCTGGATCTTGTCTTTGTGGTGGGCAGGACCACATCCAGTGCTGTGTTTTCGGGTGTCTGTGAACTTATTACGATTTTAGGCAGCATCTATGCTAATGGGTGGGGTTGTGTTCCTGCCTTGCTAACTGTTTGGCATAGGGGGTCCAGCACGGTAGCTTGCTGGTCGTTGAGTAGACCTGGGTCAGCCAGAGGCTGGCGTGACGTTGCAACAGCCTGAGGCGTGCTGTGTGTTCTCCAGGGAAGTTGTCCCTGCATCACGGAACCCTGGCAGTGGTGGGCTGCACAGGCTCCCGGGAGGGGAGGTGGGGATAGTGACCTGTGCTTGCACACAGGCTTCTTGGTGGCTGCAGCAGCAGCGTTAGCATTTCATGCTTGTCTCTGGTGTCCGTGCTGATAGTTGTGGCTCACGCCTGTCTCTGGAGCTCATTTAGGCGGTGCTCTGAATCCCCTCTCCTCGCGCATCCCAAAACAATGGTCTCTTGCCTCTTAGGCAGGTCCAGACTTTTTCCCGGACTCTGTCCAGGCTAGCTGTGGTGCACTAGCCCCCTTCAGGCTGTGTTCATGCAGCCAACCCCAGTCCTCTCCCTGGGATCTGACCTCCGAATCATGAGCCTCAGCTCCCAGCCCCCACCCGTCCCGGCGGGTGAGCAGACAAGCCTCTCAGGTTGGTGAGTCCTGGTCTGCACCGATCCTCTGTGCGGGAATCTCTCCACTTTGCCCTCCGCACCCCTGTTGCTGCGCTCTGCTCCATGGCTCCGAAGCTTTCCCCCTGCCCACCTCCCGTCTTTGCTAGTGAGGGGGCTTCCTAGTTTGTTTGGAAACTTTTTCTCCTTCACAGCTGCCTCCCAGAGGTGCAGGTCCCTATTCTTTTGCCTCTGTTTTTTCTTTTTTCTTTTGTCCTACCCAGGTACGTGGGGAGTTTCTTGCCTTTTGGGAAGTCTGAGGTCTTCTGCCAGTGTTCAGTAGGTGTTCTATAGGAGTTGTTCCACATGTAGATGTATTTTTGATATATTTGTGGGGAGGAAGGTGATCTTCAAGTCTTACTTCTCAGCCGTCTTGAAGGTCCCCCCCCTCAGTTTATTTTTATATTGATTGTCACCGTATCTGAAAACACAGTCTGTAGTTATAAGAGTTCTTCTAATTTGATCAATGAAATACATTTAAAATTAGAGATCATTCCAATAATAAGACTACAATGTAAAATATAAAACATTAATATATAAACATTAACATATTTAAAAATAATTCGGAAAGATAGCATTTTAACAGATATAGTTGGTACTAAGATCATGCTTATTTTGTATGTGGGTCAAAGAACCATCTTTCTTAATTTGGAAAATACAAAGTGATGATTTACCTTAATTTTATATGTGTGGAGAGGAGTGCAGGATAGAGGGATGAGGAACCTTACTTTAATGGAGAAGTAATGAAAAATAAATGATGGCCGTTATTTCCTACTCACAGTATTGAACAGATACTTGTTGAATTGTCTTTTCTTAATTAGTGTAGTTAGGTGCTTAAGCTCTGGAGTCAGACTGCGTGGATTTGTACCCTAGTTTGTCACTGATTAGATGTGTGATTTTGAGCAAATTTTTAAACTCTATGCGTAAGTTACTTTCTCTGGATGATAGTGGCATCACTTTACAGATTGTTATATTGAATGAGATAGTACACATGAAGTACTCAACATAGTTCTTAGCATTTAGTAAATGCTCAATAAATGCTAGTTATTATTATCATTGTAGTTTTAATTGAATATTTTAATTCTGAGTCTACTTACCTTAAAATATTGTACATGTTCCTGAAAAGTTGGGTAGAGATTAATTAATATTTTAAAAGTACACCAGACCCTTATTGTTTAAAGGAATATTTTATAACCAAACTATTCAGCAACAAATGTGTATTGCATGTCTGCTGTGTATCGGGCCCGACTTTTACGGAGCTTCCCATCTTGGGGGAGGGGTGGGAGGGGATGACAGGTATTAAATAAATTTATTTTTTAGGTGTGATGGCTGTTATGAAGGTGTACTCAGTGTTATCTGAGCATATAATGGTGTGTTTTAGCCTGTGGAGTGGGGGTCACGGGGACAGGCAGTGGGAGTAGGGAAGGCTTCTTGAGGAAACAACTGCTGAGAAGCTTACAAGTAGGAGATTGCTAGGTCAGGTAGAGTTGTGGGAAAAATAGTGGTCAAAGCAGAGGACACAACATATGTGAGAGCCCTAAGTAGTACTGTTGTTGAACCCAAGTTATGTGCCTGATGCTCAGTGAGGCCGAAGAAACCAAAACGTCAGAGTTTGGAGTGGAGAAAGGTTTATTGCAAGGGCCAAGCAAGGAGAATAGTGACTCATGCTCAAAAGACCCGAACACCCAAAAATTTTGGGGGAAGAGTTTTTATAGGCCAAATATCAGGGGAGAGCTGCAGGGTCTGTGACCTACTTCTGATTGGTTGGTGGTGAGGTAACAGGGTGGTATTCTAGGAATTTGAATCATCAGCCTTCTGGTTCCAACCAGTCGGAGATCCACATGCTTGTGCTCAGCCTGAAAATACCACCCTCCACCTGGATGGGGGCCCTAGTTCCTGTAGAAGAACTCAGAGATATGTATGAGATTGTTATGCACAGCCCTGAGGAAGAACCAGGCCCCTGCCCCATCACTGCACTATTGTTTCTTTCTGCTGTTCCCTCACTCCCCTAGTTAGTAACTGAATCTGCCCTGTGGAACTTAGGAAAGGTCTTGGAGGTGGAAAGCCTTTTTCCTACAAACAAGAAACCGGAAGCAGAAAGGGTTTTGTGCCCTGGAGGTCCCCATGGGGTCCTGCTCGGTTTCAGTATCATTGAGGATCTGAGAAATATTCAGATGCAGTATGGCTGGTGTAGAGATTACTGGTGTGCGGCCAGGTGAAGAGACTAGATGACAGGTCAGACTTGGCCTCCTTATTGTTTGGAAAGTTTGAATGAGTTGCCAGCATTGACGTATCAGGAAAATTTCACACAAAAGTCTGGATTTCTGGCTTCTCTTGAAAAATGAGAGGATATAACAACATCCAAGTCTGTATTTTCAGATGGCAACACTCAGCTGGATCCAGGCAGCTGCTACTCCCTCTAGTGGGGCATGGACTCTTCATTTTATGCCACTCAATTAAGTTGCCCGATAAGTAAATTTGATGAATCAATATTTCACCTGGTTGTTGTTGAGTTTGGAATCCCTAGGCAGGATCCCGGAGAGTTTTTAGTCAGGTATTTTGATCTTTATCTTAAGTACTATGGGAAGTCATTGAAGAGTTTTCATTAAAGCAAGGGAATGTCAATCATTTAATATTTTTAAAAAATTTAAATAATTACTTTGGTTGCAGTGTAAACAGTGGATTGGAGAGCAACAGGAGGAAATGTAGTGAAATCAGTTAGGAGAGCCTAGGTCACAGAGGATATTGGCTTAGACCACAGTGATGAAAGTGGAGAAGGAGAGAAATTAGTGGAGAAAAGTAGTTGATTCAAGAGAGGTTAAACTGTTAAGTTTCACAGAAGTTGGTGGTTGATTGAATATGGGGGCTAAGGTAGGAGGAGGAGGTAGTCCAGGATAACTCCCAGTTTCTGGCTGACATGGTTATGGATTACTAAGAAATATACACTGTATTTTTTTAAAAAATATTTGTTTTATTTATTTATTTTCCTTATTTTTTTTTTTGGCTGTATTGGGTCTTAGTTGCGGCACACGGGATCTTTTTGTTGAGGCATGCGGGATCTTTTCGTTATGGCTCACGGTCTGCTCAGGTTTCTCTCTAGTTGTGGCACGTGGGTTTTCTCTCTCTAGTTGTGATGCGCAGGATCCAGAGCGTGGGCTCTGTAGTTTGGGGCACGTGGGCGTCTCACTGAGGCACGCGAACTCAACAGTTGTGGCACACGGGCTTAGTTGCCCCATGGCATGTGGGATCTTAGTTCCCCAACCAGGGCTCGAACCCATGTCCCCTGCATTGGCAGGCAGATTCTTTACCACTGGACCATCAGGAAAGTCCCAGAAATATCTGCCTATATTTAACTAATACTTTAATTTATGTAATTGTTACTACATAAATTTAAGATAAAGTATTTTCTTGAGAAAACCTATATGTTCCCTTCTGTTAAGCGGTTCATAAATAATCCAGAGTTTTCAAACAATATATATCTTCCAGATGATGACATAAAATGTATAGTTTGATGTTCATGACAGTCAAGTTTAGCATCTGTGATTCTGAAGTAACCAAAACAGGTATTGGTTATAGTATACATGAATACTGTTATAAATATACAATGATGCACATAAAGTATCATGTTCATAATTTGTGTACATAATAGACTTATCTAATAAGAATTTTACTTCTTTTTTTTCCTGAAACAGGCCTGATAGTAACCCTTTATTCACAATAGTTTTATACATATGTATATAAAATACATACGTACAGTATATTGTCAGTGTGTTATTTACATTTTCCTATTTGTGTGCCTACATTTAGTTTTCATTTATTGCATTCATTTTATTGAAACCTTTCTAATTTGTAAAATGTAACTATTATACAAAAATATATAAAAGAATAATCCACACTATAATAGATAGTTTTTATATATAAATACTCATGCAACCACCTCCCAGATTGAGAAAACAAACATTGTCAGCACCCCAAAAGCCTCCAGATCATCACTTCCCAAACCAACCCTCCTCAGTATTTCCTGACCCCATTCGTGTGTTTGACTTTTATGGTAATTACAGCCGTGTGTTTCCCTACGGTTTTACCACTAGGTAAACATCACTAAACAATATAGTTAAGATTTTCCTGTTTTAACCTTTACGTAAGTATATAAATAATGTATGTACTGTGTCTTGCCTTTTTTTGTGTGAAGGGGCTCAATGTTATCTTGCTAAGATTCCATCATGTTGAAGTATGTGGTGGTAGTTTATTTTCATCACTATGTAGCATTCTGTTATATGAAAATATTACAGTTTACTTAATTCAGTCTCTTATTAATGGCCATTTGTGTTATTTTAAGTTGAGGATAATATAAACAATGTTTCTTTTATAATAAGAATTTCATTAATTTTCACTTTTGAAATTGACATTTGTTTTATATATTGGCATTATATAAATGGGCTTTGTGGTTTTGTTTTGTTTTTAAAATATTTAGTTGAACTGCCAGTAAGTTTCATCCTCCAGTCAGGATTTTGCAAGTATGAATTGAATACTTGAGGGTCGGGTGTATGTTAACTTCTGATAGTTTCCTCAGACGTAAAGAGCGTAGGCTTTGGAGTTAGAAGGACTTAAAGTTGCATCTTCGTTCTACTAACTAGCTGTGTGACATTGTACTAGACATAATCACTCTAAACCTGTACTGGACATACGGTAGTCACTAATGTCATGTGGCTTTTGAACTTGACACCAGATTGTAGCATGCTTTGGTGAGAGTTTCTCAAGTTTTTCATGTCATGATTTGTATTTTTTGCTTGATTCATTTTTGCTTTCTGTTGCAAGCGTAGAGATTTTATATCTCGCTATTGTGATTTTAGCTTTCTTATCATCTTTCCTCATTTCATCTCTCTTCCATGCCTCCCCCACCCCCACCCCACCCTCATCCTGTTCTTTACTTAGGGCTTACGGCTCCTGTTTTAGGGAGGTCACACATTTTATCCTCTAAGTCTGCTGGGCTTTCCTTTGTTATATATTTCCCCTAATTGGCTCGTGGTTATTTTTCCTACTTCCCTTTACTCAGATGTGAATAACGTAAGATCAGTTTATACTTGACATTAATCAGTAATCTGTGGTGTAGATGTCTTTGTTGCTTTTTTTTGGATCTACTTGCATATTGAGTGAATACCTTTTTCAACTCCATAGCTGGAGGGCAAATTGATTTGTATAGCTCTCAGTCTGTTCTCCTCTGTTCTAATATCTTTAGTCGTCTCAACTGTGGCGCTAGAGTAGATTTCACAATTCCGAGTACAATTGGCATCATGGACAACTACTGAGATTCTTCTTGTTCTGCCTCTTACCACCTAGAATACAGTTTTTCATTCTACTTCCCCCATCCTCCAAGAGTTGTTCTCTGACATAGCCTAGCTAGTTAAATAATAAGGAAAGAATTGGGAAGAGACTGTGGGGAAAGGAAAGTTGAACAGTGCTCTGACTACATAAAGGTTTCTGTCCCATTTTATCATTGGGTCTCTGAGATAAGTTACAATTGGGGTTGTGTGGTAGTTTGGATATTTTTTGTTTCATGAGTAAGATATGGTTATAAGTTACTGAAGAATTCTTCCAGATTCTGCCATGATGGCTCTTATTTCTTTGATAGTCTGAGTTTTTTTTTATTTTCTGCATCTTTCATAAGTATTAATAGTAATTTGGAAGAAGCTGTGTTTTGGGTCTGCTCACCAGATGACATTTTGTATACCCTTATTTAAAGTCTAATTTTGATCCTAAGGGAAGTGATAGTGACTTTGCTTTTATTAGTTCAGCATTATAAAATCACTGTTATAAAATCAGTATGTTTTTCATTCTTTTCAGAAATGAATAAAGTATTAGTATGGTATGGTTAAATTGCAGAATGCCAAGGTATGTCCTGATTTTCATGTTGGTCAGGAAGTGTTGGAAATTGCAGGAGATGACATACTGTTCAGTGCCCCAGAAGTTGAATGCTAATAGGTAAACATTATTTATTGGATGAAGTTAAATATTTTAAGGAAATAAAATTTGTTCAAACATATAGATACTTTATTTGCTTTAAAGCTATAATAGCCTTTCCAGAATTTCTCTTGGGTTTCATAACAAGTGTTTTAGGGCTATGAAATGTTTATTTTTATTTATTAATATTTGTTTTGATTTTTCTTCTTATTAAAGTATCAAACGTACAATCTCAGACTATTCCTTCTATATTATTAACATAGACTTATGTAGATTATGTAGCCTCTATAATATGTAGTCTAAGATTAGGTTTTATTTTTTATCATCATTTAGTATTATAAATCTGTGCTTGAATTACCTTGATTTGCTTTTAATCTTATTTCATAATAGTGTTCTTTGATCTACAGCAGTCTTGTTAATATTAATTTACCCATTAACAGCTGAGATTGCCCATATCCACAGATAGATTTATTCCCTTACTTTCCCTGCCTTTAATCTTTTTCCCATGTACTTTTATCTTTCTCATGTATTATCTGTGACTGCATATTTATGATTATCTGCTTACTTATCTATTGTTCCCAGTAGAACATGGGCTCCTTGAGGACAAATGACTGTTCTTTAATTATTTTTGTATTTCCAATGCTTGAGGTACATTTGACCCTTAATGAAAGTATATATCTTTTTATTTTAAATTGAAGTATAGTTGATTTATAGTGTTGTGTTAGTTTCTGGTATACAGCAAAGTGATTCAGTTATATATACATATGTTCATCTTCTTTTTTGTTGTGGTTTATTACAGGATATTGAATATAGGTCCCTGTGTTATACAGTAGGACTGTGTTGCTTATCTATTTTACATATAGTAGTTTGTATCTGCTAATCCCAAACTCCTTATTTATCCCTCCCTCACCCCCTTTCCACTTTGGTAACCATGTTTATTTTCTATGTCTGTGAGTCTGTTTCTGTTTTGTAAATAAGTTGATTTGTGTTGTATTTTAGATTCCACATATAAGTGGTATCATATGATATTTCTCTTTCTGACTTTACTTAGTATGATAATCTCTAGGTCCATCCATGTTGCTGCAAATGGCATTATTTCACTATTTTTATGGTTGAGTAATACTCCATTGTGTAAATATACCACACCTTCTTTATCCATTCATTTTGTTTGTTTATTTATTTTATTTTTGGCTGTGTTGGGTCTTCGTTTCTGTGTGAAGGCTTTCTTTAGTTGTGGCAAGCGGGGGCCACTCTTCATCACGGTGTGTGGGCCTCTCACTATCGCGGCCTCTCTTGTTGCGGAGCACAGGCTCCAGACGCGCAGGCTCAGTAGTTGTGGCTCATGGGCCTAGTTGCTCCGCGGCATGTGGGATCTTCCCAGACCAGGGGTCGAACCCGTGTCCCCTGCACTGGCAGGCAGATTCTCAACCACTGCACCACCAGGGAAGCCCCATTCATTTTTTGATGGACATTTAGGTTGTTTCCATGTCTTGGCTATTGTAAATAGTGCTGCCATGAGCATGGGGGTGCATGTATCTTTTCAAATTAGAGTTTTGTCTGGTTCTATTGCCAGGAGTGGGATTGCTGAATCACATGGCAGCTCTGTTTTTAAGCTCTATTTTTTAAGGTACTTCCATACTGTTTTTCATAGTGGCTGCACCAATTTATATTCCCACCAGCAGGGTAGGAGGGTTCCCTTTTCTCCACACCCTCTCCAGCCTTTGTTATTTGTAGACCTTTTAATGATGGCCATTCTGACCAGTATGAGGTGGCACCTCATTGTAGTTTTGATTTACATTTCTCTAATAATTAGTGATATTGAGCATTTTTTCATACGCCTGTTGGCCATTTGTATGTCTTCTTTGGAGAAATGTCTATTTAGGTAATCTACCCATGTTTTGATTGGGTTCTTTGTTTTTTTGTTACTGAGTTGTATGAGCTGTTTGTATATTTTGGAAATTAAGCCCTTGACAGTCACATCATATGCAAATATTTTCTCCTAGTCTGTAGGTTGTCTTTTGTTTTGTTGAAGGTTTCCTTAGCTGTGCAAAAGCTTATAAGTTTGATTGGGTCCCATTTGTTTATTTTTGCTTTTATTTCTGTTCCTTGGGAGACTGCCTTAAGAAAACATTGGTACGATTTATGTCAGAGAACGTTTTGCCTGTGTCTTCTTGTAGGAGTTTTATGGAGTCATGTTTTATATTTGTCTTTAAGCCATTTTGAGTTTATTTTTGTGTATCATGTGAGGGTGTGTTCTAACATGGATTTGCATGCGGCTTTCCAGTTTTCCCAACACCACTTGCTGAAGAGACTGTCTTCTCCATTGTATATTCTTGCCTCCTTTGTTGCAAATTAATTGACCGTAGGTGTGTGGGTTTATTTCTGGGCTTTCTATTCTGTACCATTGATCCATATGTCTGTTTTTGTGCCAATACCATGTTGTTTTGTTTTGTTTTTACTTTTTGGGCATGCCGCATGGCTTGTGTAGTTCCCCGACCAGGGATTGAACCTGGGCCCTGGCAGTGAAAGCACCAAGTCCTAACCACTGGACCGCCAGGGAATTCCCAATACCATGCTGTTTTGATTGCTGTAGCTTCGTAGTTTTGTCTGAAGTTTGGGAGGGTTATGCCTCCAGCTTTGTTTTTTTTCTGCAGGATTGCTTTGGCAATTCTGGGTCTTTTATTGTTCCATATAGATTTTAGAATTATTTGTTCTAGTTCTGGGGAAAATGTCATGGGTAATTTGACAGGGATCATATTAAGTCTATAGATTGCTTTGGGTAGTATGACCATTTTAACAATATTAATTCTTCCAATCCAAAAGCATAGGATATTTTTCCATTTCTTTGAATCATCTTCAGTTTCCTTTATCAATGTTTTATAGTTCTCAGCATATAAGTCTTTCATCTCCTTGGTCAGGTTTATTCCTAAGTATGTTTTTTTTTTTTGATGCGATTTTAAAAGGGATTGGATTTTTAACTTTCCCTTTATGATATTTCATTGTGAGCATAAATGCAACTGATTTCTGTATATTAATCTTGTATCCTGCTCCCTTGCTGAATTTGTTTATCAGTTCTAGTAGATTTTTGTAGAGTCTTTAGGATTTTCTATATATAGTAGCATGTCGTCTGCATATAATGACAATTTTACCTCTTCTCTTCCAATTTGGATACCCTTTATTTCTTTTTACTGTCTGATTGCTGTGGCTAGGACTTCTAATACTATGTTGAATAGAAGTGGTGGACATGGGCATTCTTGTCTTATTCTGGATTTTAGCAGGAAGACTTTCAGCTTTTCACCATTGAGTATTATGTTAACTGTAGGTTTGTCATAAATAGCTTTTATTATGTTGAGATATGTTCCCTCTCTACTCACTTTTGGTAAGAGCTTTTATCATGATTGGATGTTGAATTTTATTAAATGCTTTTTCTGTGTGTATTGAGATGATCATGTGATTTTTGTCTTTTTTTTTGTTGATGTGGTGTATCACATTGATTGATTTGCATATGTTGAACTGTTCGTGTGAGCCTGGGATGAATCCAACTTGATTGTGGTGTATGATCTTTTTTATGTCTTGTTGGATTTGGTTTGCTAATATTTTGTGGAGAATTTTTGCATCTATATTCATCAGAGATATTGCCCTTTAGTTTTCTTTTTTGGTATTGTCTTTGTCTGGTTTTGGTATCAGGGTGATGGTGGCTTCATAGAATGACTTTGGGAGTGTTCCCTCCTCTTCAGTCTTTTGAAGAGTTTAAGAGGGATCGGTATAAGTTCTACTTTGTATGTTTGGTAGAATTCCCCATTGAAGCCATCTGGAAAAGTATATATCTTGAATAAACGATGTCCATGGCAAGGTGACAAATTCCACAAGAGAAAATATAAACAAAATGCTAGGAAGTAGTGAGAGATAAGATGCAAAAGTAGGACAAATGATGTCTTAAAGTGAGAAGGATACAGTCTTTAATAAAGGCTCTTTATTAAAAATAACTTTAAAAACTCAGGAATTATTCATATTTGCCCTTTCCAGAAAAAACATTTTCATACACATGTATCTAAGGTATTTTGCATGTCCTCACTTTGAATTTTTCCTTCTTTAGGAAAAAAAATAACAGTAGAGAGTATGTGATGAGTGTTTTCACATGTTTAACCTTTAGTCTTTACATCAGTCCTGTAAGTTAGGTATTACTAATCTTATTTTTACAAATATGAACACTTTAAAATTTAGATCGTGCCATAGTTGGAAAGTTGGCACCACAGAAGCTAAGCATCTACTTAAAATCTGTAGTACATGGTAAACATTAATTTAATTGATTAACTGGGCAAATGTTATGTTTACTATTGTTTGAAGGTTATAAAAATATTTAACTTATGGTTTAGGCTGACTACATATTCTTGGCTAGGAAAATCATTTTGCTACTTTCTTTTTCCATAATTGTGCAAATTCTGTCAGAAAACTTTGTTTTGATTGTCATTAAATTTTTGCTGGATTTTTTTCCCTTTTAGAACATGGTTGTAATGAAGCATGAATGGAGATTTATTTACAGATTGGCTTTTAGGATTTATTATAAAGCAAAATCCGCTTTAAAAGGCATTGATTCCAATGATTTATCTTGGAATTTTATGTAGTCCAGAAGGAAGGTATCATTGTATATTGAAAAGGGCATTGGGCTCAGTGTTAAGAGATAGGGGCTCTAGTTTCAGTGTTGTCCTTACTTGCTGGATGCATTTCATCAAGCTATTTAACTTCTTTGTGCCTTATTTATGAAGTGAAGGAATTGAATGAACCTTTAAAGATTCCTTCCAGCTTATGCATATGAAATACCAGTAATTTTATGAAGTGGGGACTGAAGAATGTGTAGTAATTTAGTTCAAGGCATTACAGATACTTTGAAAATAAAGTACATACTAAAAAGGAATTAGTGTCATTTCTATATATAAAAATTAAGATTAAAAAAATCATTTTATAAATGACTAATTCATTTATATCGTATTATGATTATTTATATAATGAAATGTGTACCAATTTAAAGAGTGTAAATGACTGAAATGCTCTTTTTATACATTCTTATTTCTCATAAGTTTAAAAGTATAACTTACTGGACATTTTTTATACCAGCCTGAAAGTAATAGGTATATTTACAAAAGTAATTCCAGGTGTCATTTTTGAGCTCAGTTAACAATTACATCTCTCATATAAAACTTTAGGATAGATTCTATGGAAAACAAGAGTGCTTGAGTAATTCAGGTCTCAGACCCTGTGAAGGCTCTTATTACCCCAATGCCAAATTTTCTTTAAGATTATAACTTCCTAACCTCAGTATTGAAAGATGCCATTGAAAGTGTCTGTTCTTTTGTTCTCCATATCTTAATAAGAGCTTTAGAGATAAGTTATATAAATAGTTAAAAAAAAGGATGTGAAGTAATCTGGAGACTACAAAGAACAATGTGTGTATTGTTTTTCCTTTTACATTTTTGACATTTACATATTTACAATATCAATCTCTGTTACTTGTGTAGATCTCTTGGTCTCTCCTTAGTGATATCACATTCACTTATTAAGCAAGTGTTTTTGCGTATGATGTACCAAGCATTATACTAAGTATTGGGGTTATTGGAGAATATTACAGAGGATTAATTTTCAGTTGGACACTACTGAGAAAGTTAAACCTTAGATTCAAATCTTAACATTGTCTTAAAGCATATATTATTATCTTTGGAGTCTGATTCTAGGGGTCTTAGAGATGTCTTTTCACCTAGGTGAGGCTCAAGTATATGCATTTATTAGGTCTGGTATTTTTTGAGAGTCCAGATAAGTTGTTGCCTTACCTTTCTTCCTTTCTTTTTTTCCTAATATGCATTTATGTCATTAATTTATGCATTTCTGACATATGGACACGGTTATCAGGAAGTGAGATGCAATGTTCTGAAGCTTTCTTTAATAAGGAACCAGACCCTGGCATCTAAAAGATGATGCCAATCATTGTGCTAAATTGAGATTTGCTACAATTATATGTATTCGTGTATCTAAAACTGTTTATGTTTAGCTCTATAGGGTTATATTGTAAGTTTATTTATAAAGTTACATGTGTGTACATGACTTCTTTAATTACTTTGCAGTAAGGTGGCATCTGATATAAAGTTTATATCTTTTTGGTGTGTATAATAAATGTGAATTATTTTTTCTGTTAATTTGTGACGCCATTAATAAACATTTACCTTTTCATGACCTAGATTTTTTTCCTCCACTTAAAAAGATTGGTTACATCTAGGGTGCAATGAACATTGAGCAGCTGGCTCCTCTTGTACTCCTACTGTTGGTGTAAATGTAAATTAATAGAATTTTTCTGATGAACAATTTAGTAATCAACTATTTTAGTATATATCAACTACTTTAAAGTACATATTCTTTAATTTAGAAATTCTTCTAAGAACTTATTCTTGGAAAATCTTTACATCAGTGCACAAAGAAATGTTTAAGAATGTCCCCTGAAGCTATAACATGATATATTGTGAATGATCCAAATGTCTGTTATCAGAGAATTGGTTAAATAAAAGATAATATATACCAGAATATAGAGTTCTTTTTTTCTTTAAACCCCCATGGATCTTTCCAATTACTCCCTAAAGACACATTATTTTAATAGTTTTATAATAATATACCATAGTATATTTTGATAGCTGGTATAAGTCCTCTTTATCATTGTTTTTTTTAAAAGTTATAAGCATACATAAAAGTCTTAAACAGCTAATATTGTCACTGTATCCAGTATTTTAAATCTTAACTTTTTTCTATTTTAGCTGAAGATTACCCTTCTTGAGGTAAACCTCTAGCCTGAGTTTGACATTGTCTTTCTCAGTACATGGTTTTGTACTTCTACTACATATATATCGATATAAATTATATATACCAATAAATATAAAAATATATAATTATAATATATTGTTCTGCACGTTCTTAAACATTGTATATCTCATTCAGCAAGTTTTTTTTTAATTCAACATTTTAAAAATGATTTATGTATATTAACACATATCAGGCTCTGGCTTAGTTATTTTTATTCACTTACATATTCTATTGTGTGATTAAACTTCAAATTATATATGCACCTGTCGATAGATTTTTTTTAGGTTAATTCCTTATTTTTTTACTGCAAAAACATTTTTGTACATGTGTTCTTGGGCACATGTGTTTTTTCTCCAAGGTAAAAGCTTAGCAATAAAATTATTGAGTTGTAAAGTATATGCATCATTGTCTCCATAGTTTGTTGCTAAGTTAGTCTCTAAAGGGGTACCAGTTTACACTCCCATTTGCATCTTTGCAAACCATGGCATTGTTAAATTTTAAACATCTTTTAGCAGTCTGATGCCAATTTTAATTTTTAGTTCTCTACTAGTGAGGTGGAATATTTTTTATTTATTGGTTGTTTGGGTTTCCTCATCTTTGAGTTGCTTGTTCATTTTTTTGACAATTTTTTTGAGATTGTTTTTCTTATTCATTTGTAGGAATTATCTATACATTCTAGATGAATTCTTCATTAGTTATATGCATTACACATACCTTTTTGCAATGGATGTCTGATTTTTTATTTTGTTTATGGTCTCTTTAGTTTTATAGCGGTTTTAGTGTGATTGAAATTCATTATATTTTCCTTTATGGTATTTTGCTTTTTGGATTTTTACATAGGGAATGCTTTTATACCCTGAAGTTACAGTCTTCTATATGTTCAATTTTGGTGGTTTTTAAAGTTTTGTTTTTCACATTAGGGATTTAATCTACTTGGTTTTGATTTTTGTGTATGATGAGGTAGGGACTGAATTTATATTTATCCATATGGGTGTCCACTTTGTCCCTGTGCTACTTATTGAAGAGTCTTTCCTTTCCTATGGGTGTGTAATGCCATTTCTGCCATATAACAATTTTTCATATTTCCATAGGTTTGTTTCTGGATTCTCTACGTTCTTTTGTATATTTGTTGAACTAGCATAACATACTGTTTTAATAATAGTAAGTGTAGGGGCTTCCCTGGTGGCGCAGTGGTTAAGAATCCGCCTGCCAGTGCAGGGGACATGGGTTTGAGCCCTGGTCCAGGAAGATCCCACATGCTGTGGAGCAACTAAGCCCGTGTGCCACAACTACTGAGCCTGTGCTCTAGAGCCCACAAGGCACAACTACTGAAGCCCACATGCCAAAACTACTGAAGCCTGTGCGCCTAGGGCCCGTGCTCCACAACAAGAGAAGCCATCGCAATGAGGAGTCCGCGCACTGCAGGAAAGAGTAGCCCCCGCTTGCCGCAACTAGAGAAAGCCCGCGCACAGCAACGAAGACCCAACACAGCCAATAAATACATAAATAAATAAGTAAAATAAATCTATAAAAAAAAATAAATGTAGTTTTAGAAAGTCTTGATATTAGGAACTGCTTTGGACTGAATGTCTGTGTCCTCCCCAAATTCTTATGTTGAAATCTTGGTCTCCAATATGATGGTATTAGGAGATGGGGCCTTTGGGAAGTAATTAGGTCATGAGGATTAAACCCTCATGAATGGGATTAGTGCCCTTATAAAAAGACACGAGAGAGCTTGCTTTCTCTCTCTCTGCTCTTACTACCATTTGAGAAGTTGGCAGTCTGCAGCCTGGAAGAGGATTCTCACCAGAACCTGACCATATTGACACACTGATCTTGGACTTCCAGCCTTCAAGAACTGTGAGAAATAAATTTTTGTGGTTTATAAGCCACTCAGTCTATAGCACTTTGTTATAGCAGCACAAACTGACTTAAGACAGGTAGGGTGGGTTCTATCTACATCATTCTTTAAAATTGTGTTTGCCTTCTTGATTCTAAGCTGTTCCACAAGTATTTATTTTTTTAATTGAGGTAAATTTTGCAAAACATAAAATTAACCATTTTAAAGTGAACAATTTAGTGGCATTTAATACACTCACAGTGTTGTGCAACCACCACCTCTGTCTAGTTCCAGAACATTTGCATATCCCAAAAGTTTACTCTAAACCCATTGAGGAGTTACTCCCCATTACTTCCTCTCCACCATTCCCTGGCAAGCCACCAATCTGCTTTCTGTTTCTAAGGATTTACTTATTCTGGTAAGTATTATTACCTATGTGGTAAGTATTTCACATAAATGGAATCATGCTATGTAAGACTTTTTTATCTGGCTTTTGCTTTTTTCACTTGGCATGATGTTTTTGAGACTCAGCCACACTGTAGCATGTATCAGTTCTTCATTTCTTATCTGTTATAGGTCTATGCAGATATTCTGTTTCTTCTTGAGTCAGTTTTGGTAATTTGTGCCATTCTAGGATTGTATCTGGTTTATCCAGGTTATCTAATTTGTTGGTGTACAGTTGTTAATAGTACTCTCTTTTATTTATTTATTTTTATTTTTTTAAAGATTTAAGTTTTTAAAATTTATTTTTGGCTGCATTGGGTCTTCGTTGCTGCGCGCAGGCTTTCTCTAGTTGTGGCAAGTGGGGGCTACTCTTAGTTGCAGTGTACGGGCTTCTCCTTGCGGTGGCTTCTCTTGTTGCGGAGCAAGGGCTCTAGGCACGCGGGCTTCAGTAGTTGTGGTGCACGGGCTCTAGAGCACAAGTTCAGTAGTTGTGGTGCATGGGCTTAGTTGCTCTGCGGCATGTGGGATCCTCCCAGACCAGGGATCGAACCTGTGTCCCCTGCACTGGCAGGCACACTCCTAATCACTGCGCCACTAGGGAAGTCCCTATAGTACTCTGTTTTAATCTTATTTATTTTCGTAAAGTTGGTAGCGAGGTCCCCATTTTTATTTCTGATTTTATTTATTTGCTTCCCTTTTTTTGCTTTGTCATTTAGCTAAAGGTTTGTCAAATTTGTTGATCTTTTCAAAGAACCATCATCTGTCTTTTTTTATTGTTCTCTATTTTGTTTATCTCTATTCTGATCTTTATTGTTTTTTCCTTTTGCTAGCTTTGGGTTTAGTTTGCTCTTGTTTTTTTAGCTACTTAGGTGTAAAGTTACATTATTAATTTGATACCTTCTTTTTAAATGTAGGTTTTTACTGCTATGAATTTCCCTCTGAGCACTGCTTTTGTTGCATTCCATAATTCTTGGTATGTTGTGATTTTGTTTTCATTCTTCTTGTATTTCCTAATCTGCCATGTGATTTCTTTTTTGACCCATTGTTTGTTTAAGAGTGTGTTGTTTAATTTCTACATATTTTGAATTTTTATTTTTTTGTGCTATTGATTTCTAATTTCATTTCATTGTAATCAGTGATACTTTGTGTGATTTAATCTCATTACATTTATTGATAATTAATTTGTGCCCTAATATATGGTCTATCTTAGAGAACGTTCCATGTGCATTTGAGAAGAATGTGGTTTCTACGGTTGTTGGGTAGAGTGTTCTATATATGCTTTTTAGGTCTAGTGGGTTTTTATGTTGTTCAGGTCTTCTCTTTCCATGTTACTCTTCTGTCTAGATGTTCTAGCTTTTATTGAAAGTGGGGTATTGAAATCTCCAACTATTATTGTGGAATTGTCTATTTTATTCCTACATTTCTATCAGCGCTTGCTTCATATATTTTGGAGTTCTGTTGTTTAGTGTATTTTTTTTTTTTTTAGTTTTTTTTTTTATTGGGGTATAGTTGCTTTACAATATTGTGTTAATTTTTGCTGTACAGCAAAGTGAATCAGCCATCCATATACATATATCCCCTCCTTTTTGGATTTCCTTCCCATTTAGGTCACCACAGAGCATTAAGTAGAGTTCCCTGTGCTATACAGCAGGTTCTCAGTTATATATTTTATACATAGTAGTGTATATATGTCAATCCCAATCTCCCAGTTCACCCCCCCCTTGATGTCCATACATTTGTTCTCTACGTCTGTGTCTTTATTTCTGCTTTGCAAATAGGTTCATCTGTGCCATTTTTCTAGATTCCACATATATGCATTAATATGTGATATTTGTTTTTCTCTTTCTGACTTCACTTTGTATGACAGTCTCTAGGTCTATCCACGTCTCTGCAGATGGCACAATTTCGTTCCTTCTTATGGCTGAGTAATATTCTATTGTATATATGTACCACATCTTCTTTATCCATTCCTTTGTTAGTGGACGTTTAGGTTGCTTCCATGTCCTGGCTATTGTAAATAGTGCTGCAGTGAACATTGGGGTGCATATATTTTTTGGAATTATGGTTTTCTCTGGGTATATGCCCAGGAGTGGGATTGCTGGGTCATATGATAGTTCTATTTTTAGTTTTTTAAGGAACCTCCATACTATTCTCCATAATGGCTATATCAATTTACATTCCCACTAAAAGTGTAACAGGGTTCCCTTTTCTCCACACCCTCTCTAGCATTTATTGTTTGTAGATTTTTTGATGGCTATTCTGATCAATGTAGTTTTGATTTGCATTTCTCTAATAATTAGTGATGTTGAGAATCTCTTCATGTGCCTGTTGGTCATCTGTATGTCTTCTTTGGAGAAATGTCTATTTAGGTCTTCTGCCTATTTCTTGATTGTGTTGTTTGTTTTTTTGATATTGAGCTGCATGAGCTGTTTGTATATTTTGGAGATTAATCCCTTGTCAGCTGGTTCATTTGCAAATATTTTCTCCCATTATGAGGGCTGTCTTTTCATATTGTTTATGGTTTTCTTTGCTGTGCAGAAGCTTTTAAGTTTCATTAGATCTCATTTGTTTATTTTTGTTTTTACTTTCATTAGGAGGTGGGTCAAAAAATACCTTGCTGTGGTTTATGTCAAAGAGTGCTCTGCCTGTGTTTTCCTCTTAAGAGTTTTATAGTGTCCAGCTTTACATTTAGGTCTTTAATCCATTTCAAGTTTATTTTTGTGTATGGTGTTAGGGAGTGTTCTAATTTCATACTTTTACATGTAGCTGTCCAGTTTTCCTAGCACCACTTATTGAAGAGGCTGTCTTTTCTCCATTGTATATTCTTTTTTTTTCCCCAGTGTATTACAGAATCTCATTCCGTCAAACATAAAGTTATTTATTTATTTTTTCCACACATACACACACTGTATTTTATTTTTACAAGAGATAGACTGACACTAAGCATTGTACATGGATGACCACAACAAAAGCAACAATGATTGCAATTACCAAACATGAAACACACTCATACTATGTCATAATATTGACATTCAGTCCAGTAATCCTCCACAGTAACAGCTCCTTTACTTTGCAGTGAAAATTGATTTGTATATTCTTTGCCTCTGAGTCCTTGTGGGATTTTTTTTTTTTTTAATTCAGACAGAAAGTCACAAAAATTATACTCATCCTCATCAGTTCACTCAGTCCCATGTAATTAATTTTTTTTTTCATCTTGATCTTTTGTTAGCACTTTTATGAGTTCATCAGTTTTTCATTAGAGTTCTGAAAATGCTTATTCATTCAGTTCAGCAGTACAGTCCGTTACCAGAAACCTGTACTTGTCAGAGTCTTTTCCATGAATTTCTTGAAGATGAAACCCTTTTATAGGAACATATTTGCAAAAGCATCAGAGTACACCCAGAACTGTCTGTAAATGACAAAAGGCTTAAAAATGACCACAGTTAAGGATTTGATGAAAGTTCATAATAATTCAGTTGACAAGAAAATTAGTTATTTCTGAGATATACATTTTAAAGTAATAACTAGGATTATGAGTTATAACATTATACCAGAACATATAAGATTTTTAGAAATTTCATGTAATGTCTGAAACATTTATATTAACATATTTCCATACAAATAACCCAATGAAAGTTTAGTATTAGTTGTTTTGTTTGTTTTTTTATACTGCAGGTTCTTATTAGGCATCAATTTTATACACATCAGTGTATACATGTCAATCCCAATCGCCCAATTCAGCACACCACCATCCCCACCCCACCGCAGTTTTCCCCCCCTTGGTGTCCATATGTCCGTTCTCTACATCTGTGTCTCAACTTCTGCCCTGCAAACCGGCTCATCTGTACCATTTTTCTAGGTTCCACATACATGCGTTAATATACAATATTTGTTTTTCTCTTTCTGACTTACTTCACTCTGTATGACAGTCTCTAGATCCATCCACGTCTCCACAAATGACCCAATTTCATTCCTTTTTATGGCTGAGTAATATTCCATTGTATATATGTACCACATCTTCTTTATCCATTCATCTGTTGATGGGCATTTAGGTTGCTTCCATGACCTGGCTATTGTAAATAGTGCTGCAATGAACATTGGGGTCCATGAGTGTTTTTGAATTACGGTTTTCTCTGGGCATATGCCCAGTAGTGGGATTGCTGGGTCATATGGTAATTCTATTTTTAGTTTTTTAAGGAACCTCCATACTGTTCTCCGTAGTGGCTGTATCAATTTACATTCCCACCAACAGTGCAATAGGGTTCCCTTTTCTCCACACCCTCTCCAGCATTTGTTGTTTGTAGATTTTCTGATGATGCCCATTCTAACTGGTGTGAGGTGATACCTCATTGTAGTTTTGATTTGCATTTCTCTAATAATTAGTGATGTTGAGCATCTTTTCATGTGCTTCGTGGCCGTCTGTATGTCTTCTTTGGAGAAATGTCTATTTAGGTCTTCTGCCCATTTTTGGATTGGGGTGTTTGTTTCTTTAATATTGAGCTGAATGAGCTGTTTATATATTTTGGAGATTAATCCTTTGTCCGTGGATTCATTTGCACATATTTTCTCCCATTCTGAGAGTTGTCTTTTCATCTTGTTTATGGTTTCCTTTGCTGTGCAAAAGCTTTGAAGTTTCATTAGGTCCCATTTGTTTATTTTTGTTTTTATTTCCATTACTCTAGGAGGTGGATCAAAAAAGATCTTGCTGTGATTTATGTCAAAGAGTGTTCTTCCTATGTTTTCCTCTAAGAGTTTTGTAGTGTCCAGTCTTACATTTAGGTCTCTAATCCATTTGGAGTTTATTTTTGTGTATGGTGTTAGGGAGTGATCTAGTTTCATTCTTTTACATGTAGCTGTCCAGTTTTCCCAGCACCACTTATTGAAGAGACTGTCTGTTCTCCATTGTATATCCTTGCCTCCTTTGTTGTAGATTAGTTGACCATAGGTGCGTGGGTTTATCTCTGGGCTTTCTATCTTGTTCCATTGATCTATGTTTCTGTTTTTGTGCCAGTACCATATTGTCTTGATTACTGTAGCTTTGTAGTATAGTCTGAAGTCAGGGAGTCTGATTCCTCCAGCTCCATTTTTTTGCCTCAAGACTGCTTTGCCTATTCGGGGTCTTTTGTGTCTCCATACAAATTTTAAGATGATTTGTTCTAGCTCCGTAAAGAATGCCATTGGTAATTTGATAGAGATTGCATTGAATCTGTAGATTGCTTTGGGTAGTATAGTCATTTTCACAATGTTGATTCTTCCAATCCAAGAACATGGTATATCTCTCCATCTGTTGGTATCATCTTTAATTTCTTTCATCAGTGTCTTATAGTTTTCTGCATACAGGTCTTTTGTCTCCCTAGGTAGGTTTATTCCTAGGTATTTTATTCTTTTTGTTGCAATGGTAAATGGGAGTGTTTCCATAATTTCTCTTTCAGATTTTTCATCATTAGTGTATAGGAATGCAAGAGATTTCTGTGCATTAATTTTGTATCTTGCAACTTTACCAAATTCATTGATTAGCTCTAGTAGTTTTCTGGTGGCATCTTTAGGATTCTCTGCAAGCAGTGACAGTTTTACTTCTTCTTTTCCGATTTGTTGAAGAGGCTGTCTTTTCTCCATTGTATATTCTTGCCTCGTTTGTCATAGATTAGGTGACCATAGGTGTGTGGGTGTATCTCTGGGATTTTTATCCTGTTCCACTGATCTATATTTCTGTTTTTGTGCCAGTACCATACTGTCTTGATTACTGTAGCTTTGTAATATAGTCTGATGTCAGGGAGCAGGATTCCTCCAGCTCCGTTTTTCTTTCTCAAGATTGCTTTGGCTATTCAGGGTCTTTAGTGTTTCCATACAGATTGTACATTTTTTTCTTCTAATTCTGTGAAGAATGTCATTGGTCATTTGATAAAAATTGCACTGAACCTGTACATTACTTTGGGTGGTATAGTCATTTTCACAATATTGGTTCTTCCACTCCAAGAGAATGGTATATATCTCTCCATCTGTTTGTGTCATCTTTGATTTCTTTCATTGGAATCTTATAGTTTTCTGAGTATAGGTCTTTTACCTCCTTAGGTAGGTTTATTCCTAGGTATTTTATTCTTTTTGTTGCAGTGGTAAGTAAATGAATGGGATTGTTTCCTTAATTTCTCTTTCTGATCTTCTTTTGTTAGTGTATAGGAATGCAAGAGATTTCTGTGCATTAATTTTGTATCCTGCAACTTTACCAAAATCATTGATTAGCTCTAGTAGTTTTCTGGTGGCATCTTTAGCATTTTCTATTTATAGTATCATGTCATCTGCAAACAGTGACAGTTTTGCTTCTTCTTTTCCAATTTGGATTCCTTTTATTTCTTTTCTTCTCTGATTGCCGTGGATAGGACTTCCAAAACTCTGTTGGATAAGAGTGGCAAGAGTGGACATCCTTGTCTTGTTCCTGATCTTAGAGGAAATGCTTTCAGTTTTTCACCATTAAGAATGATGTTTGCTGTGGGTTTGTCATATATGGCCTTTATTATGTTGAGGTAGGTTCCCTCTGTGCCCACTTTCTGGAGAGTTTTTATGATAAATGGGTGTTGAATTTCATCAAAAGCTTTTTCTGCATCTACTGAGATTGTCATATGGTTTTTATTCTTCAATTTGTTAATATGGTGTCTCACATCAATTGATTTGTGTATATTGAAGAATCCTTGCATCCTTGGGATAAATCCCACTTGATCATAGTGTCTGATCCTTTTAATGTGTTGTTGGATTCTGTTTGCTAGTATTGTGTTGAGAATTTTCGCATCTGTGTTCATTGGTGATATTGCTCTGTAATTTTCTTTTTTTTGTGATATCTTTGTCTGGTTTTGGTATCAGGGTGATGGTGGCCTCGTAGAAGGAGCTTGGGAGTGCTCATTCCCCTGTAATTTTTTGGAAGAGTTTGAGGAAGTATCGTGTTACCTCTTCTCTAAATGTTTGATAGAATTCGCCTTTGAAGCCATCTGGTCCTGGACTTTGGTTTGTTGGAAGATTTTTAATCACAGTGTCTATTTCATTACTTGTGATTGGTCTGTTTATATTTTCTATTTCTTCCTGGTTCAGTCTTGGAAGGTTGTACCTTTCTAAGAATTTGTCCATTTCTTCCAGGTTGTCCATTTTATTGGCATATAGTTGCTTGTAGTAGCGTCTTATGACCCTTTGTATTTCTGCAGTTTCAGTTGTAATCTCTCCTTCTTCATTGCTAATTTTATTGATTTGAGTCCTCTTCCTTTTTTCTTTATGAGTCTGGCTAAAGGTTTATCGATTTTGTTTATCTTTTCAAAGAACCAGCTTTTAGTTTCATTGATCTTTGCTATTGTTTTCTTCGTTTCTATTTCATTATTTCTGCACTGATTTTTATGATTTCTTTTCTTCTACTAACGTTGGATTTTGTTTGTTTTTCTTTTTCCAGTTGCTTTAGGTGTAAGGTTAGGTTGTTTATTTCAGATTTTTCTTGTTCCTTGAGGTAAGATTGTATATTGCTATAAACTTCCCTCTTAGAACTGCTTTTGCTGCATCCCATAGGTTTTGGGTCATCGTGTTTTCATTGTCATTTGTTTTTTGGTATTTGTTGATTTTCTCTGAGTTCTTCAGTGATCTCTTGGTTATTTAGTAGCATATTGTTTAGCCTGCATGTGTTTGTGTTTTTTACAGTTTTTTTTTCCTGTAATTGATTTCTAATCTCAGCTTGATTAGAAAAAGATGGAAAAGATGCTTGATACCATTTCAGTTTTCGTAAATTTACCAAGGCTTGATTTGTGACCCAAGATGTGATCTCTCCTGGAGAATGTTCTGTGTGCACTTGAGAAAAAGTGTATTCTGCTGCTTTTGGATGGAATGTCCTATGAATATCAATTAAGTCTATCTGGTCTAATGTGTCATTTAAAGCTTGTGTTTCCTTATTAATTTTCTGTCTGGATGATCTGTCCTTTGGTGTAAGTAGGGTGTTAAAGTCCCCCACTATTACTGTGTTACTGTCGATTTCCCCTTTTATGGTTGTTAGCCATTGCCTTATGTATTGCGTTGCTCCTGTGTTGGGTCCATAAATATTTACAGTAGTTATATCTTCTTGGATTGATCCCTCGGTCAGTATGTAGTGTCCTTTCTTTTCTCTTGTAATAGTCTTTATTTTAAATAAAGTTTATTTTGTTTAATATGATTATTGCTACTACAGCTTTCTTTTACTTCCATTTGCATGGAATATGTTTTTCCACCCGGTCACTTTCAGTCTGTATGTGTCCTCAGGTTTGAAGTAGGTCTCTTATAGACAACATATATATCAGTCTTGTGTTTGTATCCATTCAGCCTGTCTATGTCCTTTGGCTGGAGCACTTCATCCATTTACATTTAAGGTAATTATTGATATGTATATTCCTATTACCATTTTCTTAATTGTTTTGGGTTTGTGTTTTAGGTCCTTTTCTTCTCCTGTGTTTCCCCCCCTAGAGAAGTTCCTTTAGCATTTGTTCTAAAGCTGGTTTGGTAGTGCTGAATTCTTTTAACTTTTGCTTGTCTGTAAAGCTTATGATTTTGCCATCGAATCTGAATGCTATCTTTGCTGGGTAGATTAATCTTGGTTGTAGGTTTTTCCCTTTCATCACTTTAAATATATCCTGCCACTCCCTTCTGGCCTGCAGACATTTTGCTGAAAAATCAGCTGATAACCTTATGGGGATTCCCTTATGCTTTTCCTTTGCTTCTTTTAATAGTTATTCTTTGAATTTAATTTTTGTTAGTTTGATTAATGTGTGTCTCGGCATGTTTTTCCTTGGGTTTATCCTGTATGGGACTCTCTGCATTTCTTGGACTTGCGTGGCTATTTCCTTTCCCATGTTAGGGAAGATTTTGACTATAATCTCTTCAAATATTTTCTCCGACCTTACCTCTTTCTCTTCTTCGGGGCCTCCTATAAGTTGAACGTTGGTGCCTTTAATGTTGTCCCAGAGGTCTCTGAGACTGTCCTCATTTCTTTTCATTCTTTTTGCTTTAATCTGTTCCTCAGCAGTTATTTCAGCCATTCTATCTTCCAGCTCACTTATTCGTTCTTCTGGCTCAGTTATTCTGCTATTGATTTCTTCTAGTGTATTCCTCATTTCATTTACTGTGTTGTTCATCACTGTTTGTTCTTCAGTTCTTCTAGGTCCTTGTAAAACATTTCTTGTATTTTCTCAATTCGTGCTTCCATTGTATTTCCAAGATTTTGTATTTACTATCATTACTCTGATTTCTTTTTCAGGTAAATTGCCCAGTCCCTCTTCATTTATTTGGTCTTGTAGGTTTTTACCTTGCTCCTTCATCTGTTTCATGTTTCTCTGTCGTCTCATTCTTGTTGATGGGTGGGGCTGTGTTCCTTTCTTGCTGGTTGTTTGGCCTGAGGCGTCCAGCACTGGAGCTTGCAGGCAGTTGGGTGGAGCTGGGTCTTGGTGCCAAGATGAGGACCCCTGGGAGAGCTCACAGCAATTAATATTCCCTTGGGCCTGAAGTTTTTCTGGTAGTCCAGTGGCTTGGATTTGGGGCTCCCACCACAGGGGCTCAGGCCCAACCTCTGGCCTGGGAACGAAGACCCTGCAAGCCACGTGGCGTGGCAAAAAGAAAAAAAAACCAGACAAACAAAGCCCAAGGCAAATATTAAAAACAAAACCGAGCAAACAAAAACAAAAGCAAGCACACACACAAAAAAGAAAAGAAAACAAACAGACAAATAAAACCCAACATAAGTAACAAAAACAAATCCAAAGAAACAAAAAACGAATCAACAAGCAAACAACAGCATCAAAAGAAACAACATGGAGAGCAGAAAACAAGAAGACACCCAAACAAACAAGAGAGCCCCAAAACGAATACCAATAATAAAAAATAAAACTAACCTAAACAGAAGACAAAAAACAAAACAAAATAAAAAAAACAGAGTAAAAGAAAAGCTGCTATTTCATTGTGCTGTTGCTTCCGTCACCTGGTTGGCAAATGCTGTGTTCAGTCAGGTTCCAGGCTAGCAGAACAGAGTCTTTTGCACAGCAGGCAACCTTTCAGTTACTCTTTCCTGATATTATATTCTTCTTGAATGCCAGCACTTGCTCATCTCTATATCGCCAATGCTTGAAAAATAGCTGATGCTTCTTAAATGTCTTGAAAAGGACATCATAGAGACTTGAGGTGTAGGTCTGCCTCCTCAGTTCATGGCTGGCCAATTAGCTGTGCCTTCCCTATTCTCAGTTTGTCAAGTCAGAGAGTCTGGATAAGATAGTAAATGCACAAAAGAATCCATCTTTCTAAGTCTCAGTGTATATATTTTTATATTGTTGTGTCTTCTTGATGACTGGCCTCCATAAGTATCTTAGAATTAGGTATCAAGATTTGATCCTTCTACTTTCCAGTCTCCCTTTGGTACTGCCTGTTGGTTGAACCTAATAGGAAACCAGCTGACAAAAGGGAGAGAGGTAGTTTACAAAGTCTAAGACCCAGCATCATGAAGGAGAGCATAGAAGAGTGAATTTGGAATTGAGCATTTGGGTTTACTTACTGATGCTACCTGTCTTCCTTGTTTTTAGTGTGTGGACTTTAATTAGGTCTAGATGAACAGTCAGTGAAGCAGTCTATGAAGGGCTGCTTTATAGAATTGGAGTTGAATAGCTAGCACCTCACCTCAGGCAAAATTTAATGCCTTTTGGGATCGGCCTTTTCTCTGGAGAGCCTTGCAGTTTCCTTCAGGTGGTGGTTTTGAACTGGGTAGATGATCAAAAGGACCTCTCCCCAGGAGCAACTGAGGTAGGTTCTCTCAGCTTGTGCTAGAAGTTACGGAAGTTACAGCAGTTCTCAACTCAGGTAGGTGAATAGCCTTGCAGGAGAGCAGGCTGTATAGGTTAGTCCCTTGCTAGGTCCGAGGTCTCTTCCCAGATTCCTGAAGAATATCTTCTATATGAGTGAGTAGTAGTAAATGATAATTATGGGCTGGTTGACTACCTTCTTGCATTTTATCTTGTTCTCATTTATGACATTTTCAAAATAACTTGGAGTTTTAAACATGTAGGTGAGACTTCTCTATTTTTCAGTGGTACTGATGGGTCAGAATTTTCCATTGTGCATTGGTTTAATTGCCTTAGCAAGAATTGAGAGGGAATGAGTCAAAGCTATGTGCTTAAGTCATAGTCCCAGAATACCTCTTCCATTTACATTAAAAAGAATTATAGGAGAGGAATCTTGGATACAAATAGTAGAAACCAACTGTAATGCATGCAAAAAAAGGTATTTATTGGAAGGATATTGGCTTTCAGAATTGACCTAAAGTCTGGAGAACTAGGTTTAGTGTATAGTCAAGCATTAAAGGAAATCACATATGCAGAACTGTAGTGAAGATTAAGGAACAGTTAGTGTACCACTGTCAGTGCTGCTGGTCTCTGAACACTAGTTATGGCTTTGCTACCTCTGGATGCTAGATTCCTCCGTTTCCTGAGTGATTTGTAAAATTGAGTTCTCGTTTCTTTATATCACTTACCCTGGATCTGTAGTCCTCGCCAGAGCATATGATTGCCTAAGTGTAGTCATAGGCACTTGCCTTGCTGTTAGATGATAGAAAGATAAAGTATCTTGAATCTTCTGGCTTCTATAGGAAGGGAAGGAATTTTGCTACCAGTATACTGGTGAATTCCTGAATTTAAGTAGGGAATTACATGTAAAGAGCTTAAGAAACATAAAGTAAACTGAAAAGAACCCTAAGTTTTATTACAGTGACTTGTTTTATAGTTAGGGATGAATTTCTTATCTGCGTTGTGCTATTTAGAAATGTAGATATAAATAGTCTTTCTAGACTCTACCTTTTCAGACCTTCTGTGCAGGGGTTTAAAACAGGAGTCGGTAATGCTCCCCTTAAAGGATTCTTGGAAACATGGGGGCATTTTTTGGTTGTCATGATGGGAAAGGTGGCACTATTGGCATTTAGTGTATGGGGGCCAAGAATGCTAACCATTCCACAGTGTCCTGGTGGTTGCACACAAAAAAAGGTTTGAATTGTCTTGCCCAAAATGTCCATATTGCCTTTGAGAAATACTAGGTTATATGGATTATTTTAATGAAAGGCCAAAAATTATTACTGGCCTCCTTTGCTTCATTGTCTTATACTTTAACTTGAGCATTATTTCTTGCTTCTTTGCTTTGCTTCTTGGTCCATTTCCTTACTTCAAGGGGCTTAATTCCTTAAAAAATTTTTTAAAATCTGGCTCTAACACTGTATAAAAAATTAACTCAAAGTGGGTCAGAGACCTAATGTAAGAGCTAAAACTATAAAACCCTTAAAAGTTAGGGGAAAAGCTTCATGACATTGGATTTGGCAATGGTTACTTGGATATGACATCAACAGCACAGGCAACAAAAGGAAAAAACATATAAGTTGGACTTCATTAAAATTAAAAATTGTTGTGCCATTGTTAGTTTGTGGACTGCAGGGCTTGAGCTGAGTGTCAGGGGCTGTCTTAGTCTGCTCAGACTGCCATAACAAAATACCATAGACAGGATGGCTTAAATAACAACTTTTTACAGTTTTGGAGCCTGGAAAGTCCAAAATCAAGGCCCAGCAGGATTTGGTGTCTGGTGAATACTCTCTTCCTGGCTTGCCGGTGGTTGCCTTCTTGTGCCCTCAAATTGCTTTTCCTTTGTGCTTGTGGTGGCATGGGAGGGTGGCAGAGAAAGATCTATTTCTATCTTCCTCTTTTTATAAAGCCACTACCCATCATGAGGGTCTCACCCTTATGACCTAATCTAACCCTAATCACTTCCTAAAGGCCCATCTCCAAATACCATGTTGGGGATTAGAGTTTCAACATATGAATTTCTAGGGACACAAACATTTCGTTAGTATGAATTTTGAAGGACACATTTAGTTTAAGAGATAGTGTCTTAGGGAGAAAACAAGTAAACCTAGGTAGACCACAGAAACAAAATGTCAGATTGAAGGGGGTCAGTTTGTCAGAGAAGGAGGGTGTGAGCCAATAAGACAAAAATTAGAGAAAGAAGAAGAAAATAAAGGTTCAAAACCAGAAAATGGGAAGGCAGAGCTTAGAGAAATTCCCTGGAACAGGAGAGGTGGCTACAGCATTTGTTATTGAGTCTTACTGCTTTAGGTGTAGGCAGAGGGTACTTGGTAAGGATACTTAAATTGAAATAGCTGCTTTGGGCCAGGAGCTGCACTGAAGCCTGAGTGGATGATACTTTATTCCATAAGCAAATAATGAATAACTTAACAAAACCGTTTTATAAAGAATATTTTAAATAAACTCTTTTCGTGTCTTGACAGATGACCTGTAGTGATGTTTTGTTTTGTACTGATGATTTTTTTATAATCAGTAGTCTAATATATTAGTGTTGTCTTTGGCATCTCTGCATTTAATGGTAACTTTCTGATGATCATAAATGATTTGGGGGGAGAGGATCTTGATTATAATCAGAAAACCATTCAACTTTCATCCTTTATACTTTTTTAGTCAATCAAAGGGACTACTTAAAATACCAGATCACCTTCTAAGACCAAAAAACAGTGAAAGTCTTATAAAATATTGAAGCTGAAAGGAAGAAGGTGGGGAGGAGTTAGTATGCATGATAATTTCCTTTTCCTTTGAACTTTATACCCATTTTCAGTCCTGATTCATTGCAGAAAGGCCAGGCTTTGTTTTATATAGAACCTGAATACTGGGATAGTGATTTTACTGTTTTTTTTATTATGTATTTTTAAACTCCAGCAAAACAATTTGAAGGTCTTATAAAGTTTATGATGAGTGTTTACATACATTGTTTAGTTATCTGTGTGTCTGCATTTATCTATGCTGAGATTTTTTAAAAAATTGAAGTATAGTTGATTTACAATATTGTGTTAGTTTCAGGTATACAGCAAAGTGATTCAGATACATACACACACATATTTCAGGTTCTTTTCCATTGTAGGTTATTACAAGATATTGAATATAGTTCTTTGTGCTATATAGTAAATCCTTGTGGATTATCTATTTTATAAATAGTAGTGTGTATCTGTTAATCTCACACTCCTAATTTATCTCCCCCCCTTCACTTTGGTAATCATAAGTTTGTTTTCTATGTCTGGATGTGCTTAGATTTTAATCTCAGGCTATAGGTGATACCTGAGGGTGGAGAGAAGTGAATTGACAAAATGTGTTTTTGTTTTGTTTTTTTTTGCCTTGAAAATATATTATAAAAATTGGCTTGGTTAAAAAAAATACATGAGAGAAACAACAATCAAAATGATCACATGAAGGAAACAGAAACTTGTTATACAGCATTATATTTATTGTAGGGGGATGAAATAGTATGGTCAACATAGATGATCAGCTTGAAATAATATAGGGTCTGAGATACATAAAGAGAATTAAGGTGGTTCTCCATGTGATCATTCATTCATTCATCAAATATTTATTGAGTACTGTGTTTTAAACAGTAAGGATTAACATAGAGTAAGACAATGTCCTAAACTCAGAGAGCTTAAGAAGCTCACAGGAAAATGATAAATATGAAAATTTATAAGATTTATAAATAAAGGACTAAGGGAAGAGTGACCTCAGCATCATGGCTGCATCAGACATCCATCATCCCTCCTCACCCCTGCCAACAAAATTCTGGCATCCATTCACGTACAAAAATGCCTCTATGGGTACGATGGTACTCAACACCATATGCCAAGGGATCCAGGAAGAGTCTCACCCATCCATGCATTGGATAATAGACAGACCTTGGTCCCAGTTGTGGGCCATGCAGCTGTGAACCAGCTCCAGCTTTTCTTGGCTGTGGTCTGGAACCTCTGGAGAACACTGACTTAGACAATCATCCGTGGATTAGAGAGCCTTAGTGGACATCTGGATTTCCAGAGGAGAAGTTCTAACACTCTGTTAGAGCAAAAAAAAAAAAAGAAAAAAAAAAAAAGAGTTTGGATTCATTGGAGTGGGTAAAAGGAACAGCTTGACTTTACCTGAATCATGCTTCCCCCAGTATGGCACAGCTTAGGGCCAAGAGAGCCTATTTCAACCTGTGGTTTCTCCCTCTGGGGAATGGGAGAGCAGGTGAGTGAGCAACCAGCTTCCCTAGTTGTGCAGGATGCTGCCAAAGAGGCTCATTTCTCTCAGCCTATCCAGAGTGTTAAATTGTGAGCTCTGTGACTGGGGGTGGGAAAAGAGTGGGATAGTGGCAGATAGGACCCTTGGAGAACATTAAAGGGACGTGGATCCTATTAAGTGCTTCATGGACTCCATCAAGAAGCCTGCCCATGAGTTGCTGGGAAAGCCTCACCTGTGGATTCCTCCAACTGGCCCACGGGCATCCCTAGCATCCCACATGTATCATTCACATACCCTCCCACTCTGCAGCTGGCTCTCTGTGTTCCTGAAAGTAGTGGTGAGAGCAAGCTTTGGAATTCTCCAATCTGTGTGCCAGGGAGAGAACACAAACTTGAGCCATAGTGCCACCTTTGGGAAGACAAAAGAGAGGCTGTCAGCACTCGGTCTGGTGCATTGCAGGATTGAGAGAAAGCATACAAGCTTAAGAATTCTGCCACAAGAGGGAACAAGAAGCATGGAGCAAGTGTATCCATAGAAGGTCTGAGAAAGCCCCAGAATCTCTAACAGGGCTGATGGGAGATATTTCTCCCCAGAAGGCGGTGAAGTCTGGAGGAGCTGACTGATACTTCAAATGTGAAGACAGCAACACAAAATTCTAAGGAACATGAAAAACCAAGGAAACATGACACCACCGAAGGATCACAGACTGTTAGTAACTGAACTCAATGACATGGAGATCTATAGTTACCTGATGAAGAATTCAAAAATAGCTGTTTTAAGGAAACTTGAGAGAATACAGGCAATTCAACAAAATCAAGAACACAATACAAACAAAATGTGAAGTTTAACAAAGAGCTAGAAATCATCAAAAAGGACCAAACAGAAATTCTGGAGCTGAAGAATTTAATGAATGAAAAGAAAAAGAAAAAATGCAGTGGAGGGCATAAACAGTAGAATGGACCAAGCAGAATAAAGAATCTGTGAAAGAGAAGACAGGAACTTTGACATTATAGTCAGAGGAAAACAAATAAGATATAATGAAAAAGTTAAGAAAGCCTATGTGATCTAGGGGATGTGTTCAAAACCAATTAATGAATTTTGATATTCCAGAAGAAGTGAGGGAGAAGAGGAAAGAAAGCAGAAAGCTTATTTAATGAAATAGTGATTGGGGAGAGATTTGGATATTCAAGTTTGTGAACCTCACAGGTCACCAAACAAACCAAACCTAAGGAGATCTTCTGTAAGACATATTACAATAAAACTGCCAAAAGTAAGAGACAAAGAGAAACTAGAAATCTATAACAGGAGGAAAGCTTGGAAATGCACAAATATGTTGAAATTAACAACACATTCTTGAACAATCAGTGGGTCAAAGAAGAAATACAAAGAGAAATAAAAAAAAAATCTAGAAACAAATGAAAATGGAAACACAACATACCAAAACCTATGGGATTCTGTAAAAGCAGTTCTAGGATGGAAGATCTAGCAAAAAGCAGTTGTAGCAATGTAGTTTTCTACATTAAGAAAAAAGAAAGCTCTTAAATAAACAACCTAACTTTATACATCAAGGGACTAAGTAAAAGAACAAACTAAGCTCAAAGTTAGCAGAAGGAAGGAAATATCAAAGATCAGAGCAGAAATAGAGACCAGAAGAACAATAGAAAAGTAGAAAAGATCAACAAAGCTAAGAGCTGGTTTTTTTTTTTAAATAAACAAAATTGACAAATCTTTAGCTAGGCTAAGAAAAAAGACAGAGAACTCAAATAAAATCAGATATGAAAGAGGAGACATTGCATCTGATACTGCAGAAATACAGAGGATCGTAAGGGAGTACTGTGAGCAATTATACACCAACAAACTGGATAACCTATAAGACATGGATACATTCCTGGAAACATAAAACTTACCAAGTCTGAATCATGAAGAAAGAGAAAATCTGAACAGTTCAATAATGAGTAACGTGATTGAGTCAGTAATAAAAAACCTCCCAACAAGAAAAAGCCCAGGACCAGATGGTTTCACGTATGAACTCTAGCAAACAATTAAGGACGAATTAAGGCCAATCCTTCTCAAACTCTTCAAAAAGTTTAAGAGGAGACAATAATCCTAAACTCATTTAATGAGGCCAGCATTACCCTGATATCAAAGCCAGATAAGGATACTAAAAGTAAAGAAAACTATAGGCTATCTGATGAATATAGATGCAGAAATTCTCAAGAAAGCATTAGCAAACAGAATTCAACATCACATTAAAAGGATCGTACGCCATGATCAAGCAGGATTTATCCCTGGGTTGCAAGGATGCCTCAAATAACACCAATCAACACGTTAATAGAATGAAGCATAAAAAATCATATGATCATCTTTGTAGATGCAGAAAAAGCATTTGGCAAAATACAACATCCTTTTATGATAACTCAGTAAGTTGGATATAGAAGAAACATACCTCAACATAAAAGCCGTATATGATAAAATAACAGCTAACATCATACTCAGTGGTGAAAGGTTGAGAGCTTTTTCTCTAAAATCACAAACAAGACAGGTACGCGCACTTTCACCACTCCTATTCAACATAGTACTGAAAGTTCTAGCCAGAGCAGTCAGGCAAGATAAAGAAATAAAAGACATCCAAATTGGAAAGGAAGAAGTAAAATGTCTTTGTTTGCAGATAGACTCCACCAAAAAACTGTTAAACTAATAAATGAATTCAGTAAAGTTGCAGGGTGTAAAATCAACATACAGAAATCTGTTATGTTTTTATACAGCAACAACAAACTATTTGAAAAAGAAATAAAGCAGTCACATTCACAGTAGTATCAAAGACAATAAAATGCTTAGGAATAAATTTAACCAAGGAGGTATAAAATCTACACTGAAAGCAATAAGACTTTGATGAAAGAAGTTGGAGAAGATGCAAATAAATGGAAGATATCCCATGTTCTTGGATTGGAAGAATTAATATTGTTAAAATTTCCATACACCCCCCCAAACCATCTATAGATTCAGTGCAACCTCTATCAAAATTCCAATGGCATTTTCCACAGAACTAGAAAAAACAATTCTAAAATTAGTATGGAACCACAAAAGATCTTGAATAGCCACAGCAATCCTGAGAAAGAATAACAAAGCTGGAGGCATCACACTTCTTGCTTCAAACTATACTACCAGGCTATACTAATTAAAACAATATGGTCTTGGCATAAAAATAGATACATAGACCAATGGAACAGAATTGAGAGCCCAGCTAATATTTGACAAGGGAGCCAAGAATGTTCAGTGGGGAAAGAATAGTGTCTTCAATAAATGGTGTTGGGAAAACACCAGTTCTGTTTTTTTCATTAATTTATTATTTTTTTATCTGGTTCTGATATCAGAGTAATGTTGCCCTTATGAGGTGAGTTGAAAGTATTCCCTCTTCAATTTTCTGAGCTTCTGTAAAACTGATACTAATTCTTCCCTAAATATTTGGCAGATTCACCAGTGAAACCGTCTGAACTGGAATTTTCTTTGTGGAAAAGTTTTTGACTACACATTCTATTTCTTTAATAGATATAGGCTATTTAGGTAATCTAGGTCTTCTTAAATTTACTTGAGTATTTTTTTATTTCTAACAAGGTGTGTAAATTGTTGAAATTTTGGTGTAACGTTGTTAGTGATAATCATTTACTATCATTTTAATATTTGTAGGATTGTAGTTATGCTTCTTTCATTGTGTTATTGTGATTTGTGGCTTTTCTCCCCCTCCCCTTCCTACTAGTATTGTCAGAATTAATCAATTTTTTTAATCTCAAAGAACCAGCTTTTTTATTGCTTTTTCTCAATCTTCTGTTTTCTATTTTTTCACTTTTATCTTTATTATTTCCTTTATTCTGCTAATTTTAGGTTTAATTTTCTCTTTTTCTGTTTTCTTAAGTTAGAACTTGAGGTCCTTCATGTGAGATCTTTTTTTTCTTTCCTAATATAGATTGGTTAATACTATGACTTTCCTTCTAACCTTTCTTCTATTTTTTAATAGAGGCATTTAGTGCTATGAATTTTCCTTTAAGGATTCCTTTATCTTCATCCACAAAATTTTGACGTTTCCATTTTCTTTTAGTTCAAGGCACTTTCTAATCCCACTTTTTTAAAAAAAACTAGCTTTATTGAGGTATAATTCACGTACCATACAGTCACCCACTTGTACTACACAATTCAGTGGTTTTTAGTGTATGCATATATATATGCAACCATCACTACAGTCATTTAATTTTACTTTAGATTTTTTTTTTTGACCTATGATTATTGATAAGTGTATTACTTAGTTTCCAAGTACAGTTGGCTCTTGAACAACACGGTTTGAACAGTACAGGTCCACTGGTACATAGTTTTTTTTTTTTTTTTTAATAGTAAAAATATTACAGTACTACATGATTCAAGGTTGGTTGAATCCAAGGACGCAGAATGCGTATAGAGAAACCATGTGTATGGAGGGTTGACTCTTAAGTTATATGCAGATTTTTGACTGCAGAGAGGTTTGGGACCCCTAACTCCCTTGTTCAATGGCCAACTGTATTTAGAGATTATCCAGATACCTTCATGTTATTGATTTCCATTTTAATTCTATTGTAGCAAAAAACATACTTTGTATGGTTTGAATCCTTTTAAATTTATTGACTTGTTTTACTGCTCAGAAAATGGTCTGTATTGGTAAATGTTCTGTTTGCATTTGAACAAAATGTGTATTTTGCTGTTTGGGTAGTGTGTTTTATAAATGTCAGGTCAAGTTGTTTGATTGTTTTTTTTTTAATGTCTTTGCTGATTTTCTTCCTACTTTTATGAATTATTGAGTGAAGGGTATTGAATATACATGCTATATTGTGGATTTGTCTACTTTTCCTTTTATTTCTGTCAGTTTTACTTCATATATTTCAACTCTCTATTAGATATGTAATGTTTAGCATTGTTATATTCTCTTGCTGCTTTATTGACTCTGTTGTTATAAAACCCTTTTAATCTCTGCTCTGAAAGGTACTGTTTGATATCAATATAAGTTGCTCCCGCTTTTTAATAAACATCTTTATTGAAGTTTTCTTTACATACCATAAAGTTCACCCATATAAGTGAACAGTTAGGTTGGAGCATTAGCTGCCTCCAGTAGGTTGATGATTTCCAAATCCATGTCTTCAGACCTGGACGTCTTAACCTGTGTGCTTTGCTGACCTTTTAAACTTAGTGTGTCTAAAAACCATACTTAATAATTCTTTCTTATTCTTTGCCTTTATTCCAAGTCACCTGTTCTCTAGTCTCTGTCTAGTTAATGGTACTCCTTTCTATTTAGTCACTATAGTGAAAACCTATCATCCTTAACTTCTTTTCCCTTTCATGTTTAATCATTTACCTAAACTTACTGGTCTTGACTTGCTAAGGTCACTGATATTTGGTCCTTCTCCACATCTACTCTAGATGGATTTTATTAGTTTTTGGTCATTTTTTGCCTGGGTGGCTGCTGTGATCACCTAACTCCCTTTCGTTCTGCCAGCCTTGTATCATCTCCCTTTCTGCCTCCTCCCCCAAGTCAATCCTGAGGAGGTGTTTTTCTGAAGATTTAAGTACAGGTATGCCATTTTCAATTAGAAGTATTTTAATGGTTTGCTTTTGTCCTCTGGTTGCAACACAAGTTCTATTCATGATTGAGCTTTTGTCTTCTCTGTCTTCCTTATTATGCCCAGTCTATTCTATGCTACTGCACCCTTCTCCACCCTGCACACTATACCCTAGTGGCCATACCAACTTATTTCCTAACTGGTGTATTGTGTTGCTTCTTCCGTATCTTTGTACACTATCCCTTCTCTGCTTAGTATGCCCTTATTTTCTTGATCTGCCTGGCAAACTTGGTTTTTTCTTTTAATTTCTATTTGAAGATCATGCCTTTCTAATGCTATTTCCTATGTAAATCTGTTTTCAGGTTGTACTCGTGTGCTTATTAGAAAATGCCTGTGCTGTTAGATACCTCTTCTATCTAACCTATGGTCCCCTGGTACCTCACCTGTAGTTATTTACTTCCTCTGCTGTGTTCTACTTGTTTGGTGCTTACTTTGTTTACATATTTATTAGATTGTGAACTCCTGTGGGCAAATAATGTGTCTTATTTTTCTTATATTCCCTGCATCTAGCTCAATGCCACTCACATTTGGTAAATATTTGTTGATTATCATTGAGTTAGGCTGAAGTTAATTCAATGACTGATAATTTTTAACCTGAAATTACAATTAATTCAAACTAAAATCCCCTAAAACCCAAGTTAGATTAATCTGTAACAGCTCTTTATGTAAATAAAATCTTTTAATAGCCACATAAATGACCTGTATCTAACTAAATTTAAGATAGAGACAGTGAGTTTGTGTTGATGGTTCATCAACTGCTTTATTAAAGTGAGAACACTAAAGAAGTTGGTATTTTGTGGGAGCTACATGACCAGAGTAATTGGATTTGGTGTAGAAGCTGAGGGTCAGTGAATTTCTCTGTGTTTTACCTTGAATTGCTTTCATCCTCTTTCAGGTGGCTGACAATTGCTTGTATTGAGAAACAGTTGGACTTTTCTATTAACATGTTTTCTTAAGAATGGGATTCACTCTTATAGAATTTGTGAGCCCAAGTGTGATAGAATTTGTGTTGTTTGGTTCTTAACTATAAATCAGTACATCAGAAGAATACATGATTTTGCTTAAAAGGGTAACATTCAGAAAGTTCTTTGTTATTTATATGACAATGTTATTCTGTGCAAATGGGATATATTAATTTGCTATTGCAAATCATCTTAGACTGTATTTGTGAACAACTCCCTTAAAATGGTTGATACCTCTTGGTTACTTTGAGTTTAAAGAGTTATTCATGACATTGAAGGAGTGACATTTCTCTTCGGAAGGGCTTAATTCCTTTAGGCACTTGCCACTGAGCTCTGTAGAATACTGTTATTTGAGTATTTTCTGTACTGGTTGCTCACTTTCCTATAGTTGTTTCCTAAAACCATTCTTGGCCTATACTTGTACATAAGTAGCTATTTACATAACTGTTTCAGCTATTTTTGTTGTGCTTTCCTGGATCCTCTGAAATATCTTTAGGGTGTTATTAAAATTTAGGGTGTTTGAAAGGTTATTTAGTATCTAACCTTGTTATTAAAAACAAGGGCCATTGTATGGGCATTGTCTTTTATCTTTTAAAAGATAGAATTACATTGTTGATTTATTCAGCATTTTTTAAAAAGTCACTTCATAAGGGCTTTGGTGAGTTTTCATAGAATTTGGAGATTAGTAAGAGTCAGTTTAGTAAAATTCCCTTATAATGGTTGAGGGTAGTTAATATATGCCAAAGTCTTTAAGGGCTCTCATGTTTCTTAAATCTAGGTCAAAGAACAGGGCCTGGAAATCTTAGCAATGAAATAATGGATGTGAATGAAAGCTGATGTAAAAAGTGTTTCTATCAATATGAGGAAAGAATGTTATCAACAGAAGTTTAAATGCTTGGAGTTTAGAAAGATGAGACCCAATGAGTAGGAAGAGAAGGAAATTACTGAGTACCTTCTGTCTGTTAGTTTCTTTCCCTTCCTTTTTGTACTTTTATTTATAATAATTTGTAGATTCTTTGGATTTTCTATATAAAAAGCATGTTATCTGTCATAGAAGGCATTTTTTTGGAGCTTTAATTTTTTTCTTATATTTTAATCTTATTTTCATCTCTTGTTTTACTTTGCTGGCTAGAAGTACAATCAAATAGAAGTGTGATAGTGAGCATCCTTATTTGTTTCTCTCATTTTGAAGGAAACGCTTCTAAAGTTTCACTATGAAGAATGATATTTGCTCTAGGTATTGGAAGATATCTTTTATTAGATTGAAGTTCTCTTTTTCTCCTTTGCTGTAGAGTTTTAAGAATGGGTGTTGAATTTTGTCACTTTTCTGTTTCTACTTTGTACAGTTTTTCTTTAATAATAGCTAAATTACGTGGATAGAATTTTCTGATGTTAAACTATTCTCACTTCTGGGATAAGTCCAATTAGTTATGATGAATTTATTTTTCTATTTTTTAAATGTTACTGATAACTTTGCTAATATTAAAAAAAAATCTGTATTCATGAATGAGCTTAGCCTGTGATTGTCCTTTTTCCATGGTAATCATTCAGTTCTGTTTTGGGCATGTTAAATTAGAGGTGTTTGGCAAGTGTCTTACATGATGTTAGAAATTTGGATCTGGAGTACTTAGTAACATGGAAAAGGCTGACTATAAATATTTTGATATAATAGTTGAGGAAATACAGCTGGATGATGTTGAATAGGAAGGTATATAGAGTAAGAACAGAAACGTGGATGGAATACAACATTTTGGGGGTGCATCGATGATGGTAAAGCCAATGATTAGAGGCTTGTTTGAAAGGCAGGTGTGAGAAGGAGGGAGTTCAAAGGAAGGAAAAACTTAGCTATCAGTTTTTAACTGTGGTGGATAGAAGAGTGATGTGAGGTTAGAGAAAGTGGAAACAGCAAATGTAGTACTCTTTGAAAAAGTATCGTGGTAAAAGGAAGGAGGGGGACACCAATGAAGGTGGAGCTGGAGGCAGTTTTGAGGGAAGTTTTTATTTATTTAATTTTTTAAGGGTGGATGAGACTTCATGCTTGTAGGTGAAGAGTAAAGCTCTAGTAAAGAAGGATGCAGTGAATATAAAAGGGAAATGTATATTCACCTAAATTTTTGCCAAACAAGATTTCAATGTAATTTTATCTATTCTTCTGTAATCTAGGATTGTATTTGTCTTTCAGTATGTTTCCAAACATGATTTATTTAAACACTCTAATTGGAGAAGGAAATGTATTACTTGGTTAGTTTATTTCTGGCCAATCAGCCCTCAGATACTAACGAGAGTCTCAGGGAAAGAGAACATCTAGGGTGGAGAGTGGCTCAGTAAAGACTAGGTCATTCACCAGCCATAAAAATCACAAAATAATAGTGGCTTAAGCTTAAGCAAAGTAGAAGTCTGTTTCTGATCTATAGGGCAGTTTCAGTTAGGGAAGCTGAAAAATAGAATTTTTATTTTGCAGGAGCATATGCTTAGCTAAAAATTGATGGCTCTAAGACTAAGGAGGAAGGGAGCAAGATATTGAGAGAAAGGTATCAGTGTCTACACAGTAGAGACAATCTCTTAAATAAAATTCATCTTTTATGTGAAAGGCAGTATTTGCATAGTTTAAGAAGTCAAAATGCACGTGTTTGTACCTAGGCTCTCTACTTACTAGCTCTGTGACCCTGAGCAAATTCCTTTTTCTCTTTGTGCTTTAGTGTTTTCCTAATAAGATGGAGAACAGTGTTAAATATAAGATGCCTCATAAATTGGTATGAGGATTAAATAAGATAATCTAAGTAGTTGACTAAGTCAGTGCCTGGTATATCTAACCCAACAACAATTATTAGTTTTGTCATTTGCCTTTGATTTTCAAGGGTCAAGGGTGTGTGGAAGGAAAAAACAAAAACAAAACAAAATGAGACAACAACAACAACTAAAAAAACCCCAAACCTAATATTACTTATGGGATATCAAAAAGTGATTTAACTATTACACATAGGATATAATTGAAAAAGTAATTTCAAATCTCATGAGAACCTGTAGATTTAAGATTAGTTATTTTTTGGAAGCCTTGGATGGTGCCCAGAGTTAGCCAAACTGCAAAGTTTGAGGGCACAGTCCTCCACAAGACCACCCTTACTTCGGATACCACCTGAAATTTCAGGGGACTCCCAAAGCCACCCTCAGGTTTGATAATTTGCTAGGACTCACAAAAGTCACTGAAAGTTATTACACTCATGAAAGGATTATAGATTACAGAGAAAGGATGGAGTTTAAAATCAGCCAAGGGAAAGAAGCACATAGGATAAATTCCAGGAATGTTCCAAATGTGGAACTTTTGGTGTCCTCTTCTTGTAAAGTCAGGACATTACTCTCCCAGCATCAATGTGTGACAGTATGTGTTGCCACCCACCTAAGCTCATGTGAGCTTTGGCGTCCAGAGTTTTCAAGGCATGATTAATTGATTTCCCACGTAGTTGAACTCAGTCTCCATGTTGGCTCATACTTTGTGACCCAGAACTCTTACCCTAAATTGTATTGTTGGATTTTTTTAGCATGGCCAGCCCCCACCCTAGGACTATTGGATGTGGCCAACCCCATCCTAAAATCTGGTGTGGCCAGCACCCACCATAAACAAGGACACTTCTATGAAGTTTGACAGATTACCTCCCAAAAGCTGAGGACAAGGCCAGACTTCTCTTTGGGCAAGGCCAAATTCTTTACTACATAGAAGGATATAAGGCACTGAAGAAAAGCAAGAGACATTTGCAAATGGAAGTTCAACATGATTATCTGTTGAAGATATCAAAGTTAAAAAAAATTCTTAAAAACACGTAAGTAAAAGAAAGATCATTCAGGTGAAAATAAACATCCAGAACATTTGATCCAGCTGGTGTAATTTAAAATCTAGAAATTTGGACACTAAAGCAAAATTCGAGGAGCTCCTTGAAAAGAGATCAAAATGAAAATAAAAATTTGAGATATATAGGGGAAAAAACTAGAAAGAAAACTCATGGTGCTACTAAATGATTATTGTGGAAAGATGTTCTTAAGGAAGAAAGGAAAAGCAGGAATAAAGTACATTCTTTGGTAAGTTGTGGGGATTGCTGCATTCACTTGTATTTTGAAACAAAGAGATTGGAGGATTTGATATAATTAATGGTTTATGTTTGTATAGAAAATTACAATTTATTAAATACTTGTACTTACCTTGGATAAGTGTAGCCAAGTGTATTAGGATAGTATTATTTGTTTTCCTATTTTTATTGAAGAAAGTACTGATGTTAGAGGTTTTTGAGTGATTTGTGCCAGGTTGCTGAGTGAGTTTGGGGCAGAGCTGGAACTGGAATCCTTGTCTCCTGACTTTTTGCTTAAGTACTTCTACTTCAAGTACTTTTTCCCCAACTACAAAATGATTCTTCTTGGATCTGTTTTCTAGGCCTAGGCGCAATGTTTTCTGTTGGTAAGGAGGGGGAGGGGGATTGGAAGGCGATTGGGTGGTACCTGCCTGTATTTACCTTGGTTATCTTATCTAAGACTTTATTCAGCACCTGTCTGCTGCTGATGCCCTCATCTGCCTGAGTCTCCTGAACAGATCAGCCCAAGATTACCCTTGGATGCACACTGGGACCAACCTTGGCTCCTCTCTGCCATACTTTTTTTTTTTTTTTTTTTTTTTTTATACAACCTCTCAGACTCTTTTTTTTTTTTTTTTTTAATTTATTTATTTATTTATTTATTTTTGGCTGTGTTGGGTCTTCGGTTCGTGCGAGGGCTTTCTCCAGTTGCGGCAAGCGGGGGCCACTCTTCATCGCGGTGCGGGGACCGCTCTTCATCGCGGTGCGCGGGCCTTTCACTATCGCGGCCCCTCCCGTTGCGGGGCACAGGCTCCAGACGCGCAGGCTCAGCAGTTGTGGCTCACGGGCCCAGCCACTCCGTGGCATGTGGGATCTTCCCAGACCAGGGCTCGAACCCGTGTCCCCTGCATTAGCAGGCAGATTCTCAACCACTGCGCCACCAGGGAAGCCCCATACTTTTTTTTATATCCAGTCTGTCTGCAGGCCCTATGGACTTTTTCTTGCTACCCAAATGACCTTGTTTGTCCCTGACTCTCGGGCTTTGCTGTGATTCCTCCTCTTTTCTCTGTTTTCCTCATCAGCCCCTTTTCACAGCAAGGTATCCAATTTTCTTTTTCTCTAAACATTTAACATTTTATTTTAAATACTAGGCTGTGAATTGATTTTTTTCTCTCTTGATATACAGTTCTGTGATTTTCAGCACATGTTCACATTTGGGTAACCACTGAAATAGGATATATAACAATGCTATAATCCAGAAAAACTGTCCTGTATTTATTCCCTTATAGTTAACCTCTCCCCTTATCCGTAACTTGTGTCATCCACTAATATAGTCATCATCCCTCTATTTTTGTCTTTTTGAGAATGTCAAGTAAAAGGAATCATATAGAATGTAACTTTTGAGACTGTCTCCTTTCACTGACATAATACCTTTGAAATGCATTCAAGTTGTGTGTACGAATGGTTTCTTTTTATTGCTGAGTAGTATTCCCATAGTGTGGCTATACCACAGTATAAAGTGGTTTGTTTAACCATTTACTTGTTGAAAGACATAAGGGTTGCTTCCAGTTATTGCCTGTTATGAGTAAAGTTGCTATAAACATTTTTGTATAGGATCCCCCCCCCCAATTTTTGAAATTGTGGTAAAATATGCATAACATAAAATTTACCATCTTAACTATTTTTACATGTACAGTGCAGTGGTATTAAATACATTCATATTGTTGTGCAACCGTCACCACTATCCATCTCCAGAACTCTTTTCATCTTGCTAAACTGAAACTCTATACCCATTAAACAGTAACTTCCTATTTTTTCCTTTCCCCTAGCCTCTTGCAACCACCATTCTACTTTCTGTCTCTATGATTTTGACTACCCTAAGAATCTCATATAATTGGAGTCATATAGTATTTGTCTTTTTGTAACTGGCTTGTGTATAGGTTTTTGTGTGAACATAAGCCTTAATTTCTCTGGGATAAATGTCCAGGGCAATTGCAGGATTCTGTGATAGTTACGTGTTTAGTTTTTAAAGAAACTGCTAAAGTTTTCCAAAATGGCTGTACTGTTTTACAGTCTCACCAGCAATGTTGTAAGTCCAGAGTTTGAATTCAGTTTCTGGAGAGGTAACTTTGGTGACCCCCTTAGAGTAGTCATCATTGGATGATTTGGAAAATAATAACTACCACTCCTATATTCATTCATGTGGATTGGGGTGGAGGTGGAGAAAAGATTCAGGGCTGGGTAGAAACCCAGCAGGTATCTACTGCAGTAGTGGTTTCCAAACCTGTATGCACACCAGAATTATCAGAGGAGCTCTTAATAATACAAATTCATGGGTGTCATACAGACCTGCTAAATTGGAATCTGTATTTTTAACAAGGGCTCAAGAGAATTTTAAGTGGTCATGCTCACATCAGTTGGACCATTGTGTTACAAGATCTATGGAACTTCCAAAATTTTAGAAGTGTATGATGTATATTTAACAAATAAAAAATTTCCCATCCTCTTATCTTTTCTGCTTCTCTCTCTTTCTTTGACCCTATGTTTATATTTTGTCCCCTCTTCACGTCAGTTTATGAAATGCTCTTATTTATTTATTTACTTAAGCTTTTTTCTTTATTTTTAATTGAAGTGTAGTTGATTTACAATGTTGTATTAGTTTCTGGTGTACAGCAAAGTGATTCACTTATACATATATATATTCTTTTTCATATTCTTTTCCATTACGGTTTATTATAGGATATTGAATATAGTTCCCTGTGCTATACTGTAGGAACTTGTTGTTTATTATTTGGTCCCCTCTTGATACTTACTTCTATTTTTTATTTTCTCTCCCCCATCTAGTATTTCACTGGTCTCTCTTTTCTCTCTCTCTTTTTTTTTTCCTCATGTGTCTACTAATAAGTTATTGATTAATAAGTTAATTAATAAGTTAATAAGTAAGTTATTGATTGCTATTTTCTGTTTTCACTTGGCCCTTAAATTGTAACTTTCTAGGTTCCCTTTTTCTCCACTGTGTGAGGTGGTTGCTCTTCAGCATCTAGAGCTCATTTTCTTTCTCATACTAAGATATATTTATCCTCTTCTTCAGGCAGGTAGATCCAAGTCTCTCTCACGGATCATTCTTTTTAATGGCAGGAGTAGAAAACAACTATCAGGGTTTGGTGGAGGAAACTTTAAGTTTTATGTTTATTTTTCTCCTCTTCTTATAGGGAAGAAGAAGAACGTTTGAGAAATAAAATTCGAGCTGATCATGAGAAGGCTTTGGAAGAAGCAAAAGAAAAATTAAAAAAGTCAAGAGAGGAAATCCAAGCAGAAATACAGACAGAGAAAAATAAGGTAGTCCAAGAAATGAAGACAAAAGAGAAAAAGCCAGTGCCAGCAGCTCCTATACCAAACCTTATAGGAACACATGGTGGAGACCCAGAAGATAATGACCTAAGAGAGAAAAGGGAAAAAATTAAAGAGGTAATAATCTGAGATTTGTGATATGGGGTGGTTATGGATATGGATATGTGTTTGGCTAGATTTAAATGATCTGTCTATCTATCTGTCTATCTATCTATCTATCTATCTATCTATCTATCTTTGGGCTGGCCAAAGGTTCCTTTGGTTTTTAAGTAAAAAAAAAAAGACACATTTTTCATTTTCACCAAGAACTTTATTGAATAATGTATTCACCGTTTTGTTCCACTACCTTCTGCCATTTTTCAGGCAACTTCATAATTCCATCTTCCCAAAACTTTTTATCTTTTTGAGCAAAGAACTATTCCAGGTACTTTTTACAGTCTTACGGGGAATTGAAATTTTTTCCATTAAGAGAATTGTGTAAAGACTTAAGTAAATGGAAATCAGAGGGTGCAATGTCTGGTGAATACGGCGGATGAATCAGAACCTCCCAGCCAAGCTGTAACAGTTTTTGCCTGGTCATCAAAGACGCATGTGGTCTTGGGTTACCCTGATTGAAGACTATGCATTTTCTGTTGACTAATTCCGGATGCTTTTCATCGAGTGCTGCTTTCAGTTTGGTCAAATTGGGAGCAGTACTTGTTGGAATTAATCGTTTGGTTTTCCGGAAGGAGCTCATAATAGAGGACTCCCTTCCAATCCCACCATATACACAGCATCACCTTCTTTGGATGAAGACCGGCCTTTGGTGTGGTTGGTGGTGGTTCAGTTCACTTGCCCCACAATCTCTTCTGTTCCACATTGTTGTACAGTATCCACTTTTCATCGCCCATCACAATTTGTTTTCAAAACAGAACATTTTCATTATGTTTAAGTAGAGAATTACTATGTGGAAATATGGTCAAGAAGTTTTTTTTTTTGCTTAACTTATGTGGAACCCAGACATCAAAGCGATGAACATAACCAAGCTGGTGCAAACGATTTTCAATGCTTGATTTGGATATTTCGAGTATGTCGGCTATCTCCTGCGTGGTATAACATTGATTGTTCTCAATTAATGTCTCGATTTGATTGCCATTAACTTCAACTGGTCCACCCAACTGTGGAGCATCGTCCAGCGAGAGATCTCCAACATGAAACTTCACAAACCACTTTTGACACGTTTGATCAGTCACAGCACCTTCTCCATACACTGCACAAATCTTTTTTTTGTGTTTCAGTTGCGTTTTTACTTTTCTTGAAATAATAAAGCATAATGTGCCAAAAATGTTGCTTTATTTCTTCCATCATCAATATTAAAATGGCTGCACAAAAATTCACCAGTTTTTTTTTTTTTTTTTTAATGAACACTGACATGAGAGCTGTCACCATACAATCTAATAAAATTGTTTGGAATGAAGTTAAAGACAACTAAGCGCTACTAGAGCCATCTTACAGAAAAAACTGAATGAATCTTTTGGCCACCCAACCCAATATCTATCTGTATTTGTACCATCTATGGTGTCATATTTTGATCTTGTTTGTTTTGAGGTCAAAATTGTAGTTCAGTTTGGAAGTTGGCAGTAAGAGCTAAAACTCTCTTAATATCGATTATAATTATAGAATACTTAAAATTTTTGATATAATGTTGTTTGGATAGTTACATTACTCACCCTGTGTTCAGAGATCTTTTGATGTTCAGTATTTTATAAATAATGTAGAATAGATCCATAACAATTTATCATTTAATAAGGAATTTCTTAAGTGTTTAGTTACTAGGAACTCTGCTAGATATTATGTAAATCTTCTCATAAACATGTTTCTGAAGAGTTAACATTATGTCTGCCATCTTTCAAGGAACCTGTTGTGATACGATACTGCAGATTAAGAACACATCTTTCCAAAGAGTCTCAGTGGATTGAAGAGTAGGGAAGGATTGATTTCAACATTTTTGAAATTTCTTTTGGTCTCAGAAGTCTGTCAATTTGTTATTCTAGGAGTTATTTGGAGGTAAAGAGAATACCAGAGGGAGAGGAAATCTAGTGAATATTTTAGTAGAACTTTGTTAATTAGAACTCCTGCTAATTCTGGGTGGAGTTTGTAGTTGTATTGCTTATGAAGAAAAAGACTTTGTTAGAGTGTAATAGCATCAACAATATTTCAAATCTATTGTTCATCATAAAATAAGACAATAAGTTTAGTTCAAATAGATATCTATTTGGATATATTCTAGTAATGAATATGGAAGATTTGCAGGTATTTTAAGCGTGGCCTTATGAATTGGTATAAAATATGTCCTCTGATTTACCTCACCTTTGGATTCTATGTTTTATACTCAGGCTGCTTGAGGCACTTTCTTTGGACAGTGTTGAGGACTTTGATACATTTCTTTTCAGATTCCTGACCTTTTTTTTAGATGTCATTAGAATTTATTGAAATACTGTCTGATGTACATAATAATTCAGATAGGTAACAGTGTGTGTTGAGAGGACCCAAGACCACCCACAGGCTCAGTGATTCACTGGGAGTACTCACAGAACTTAGCAAAACTGTTGCCTTCATGGTTTTGGTGTATTCAGCTGAAAACATACAGATTAAAATCAACAGAAAAGGCACATAGGACGAAGTCCAGTAGAGACCAGGTACAAACTTCTAGTTGTCCTCTCCCAGTGGAGTAATACGGACAGCGCTTAATTCTTCCAGAAATAATTTGTGGCAATGTGCACGATGTATTGCCAACGGGGGAAGTTCACCCGGGCCTTGGTGTCCAGATTTTTTATCAAGAGTTCATTATGTGGGGTTGGCTAATCTTAGTTCTTCAGCCCCTCCAGAGGTCATGCTGATACCGTGTGGTTCAAGGTCCCCACCATAAATCACGTTTTAGCATAAACTATCTGACATGGCCCAAGGCTTCATGTAAACAAAGATACTCTTAACAGGCAGGATAATAAACGTTTAGAGGTTACTTTCCAGGAGCCTGGTACAGGCCAGACCTTTTTTGAGGATGTGCAGGGTTTGGACAACCAGACCTGCTAAGTGAATCCTGTAGAGCATACCATATTATCCAGGGTTCTTGTAAATTAACATACAACATATTAAGAATCCCTGTGTAGGCTCCTGTTAAACATTATGGTTACTGACTTAGTAAGCAGAGAAAGTTGGGATCTAAGCCTGCAGGGGAAGAAGCTAACAAGAGGCAAGGTGATGTGAATACCTGCAGAATATCTGAAAGTTTCAAGAATTAGAAACACCATTTACCTCTGAAGGCAGGGGTATAAAATAGAGCTGGAAAAGGATTATTTGAAAGTTTTTAAAGAGCTCTTAAACCTTAGATCCCTAGTTCTCTAGCCTAAGCATCCTAGCTGCTATCCTCCCTTCCCCAAAAGAAGACCAAAAGTTTACTTTTGGATGGATGAATTAGGGAAGATCTAGATTTTGGGAATACCAAGTGTGGCTGAGGGGAAAGGGCAGAGGTCATTCTAAAAAGTGAAGTGGCCATAAAAAGAAAAGAAATGAAATTGAGTTATTTGTAGTGAGGTGGATGGACCTAGAGTCTGTCATACAGAGTGAGGTAAGTCAGAAAGAGAAAAACAGATACCGTATGCTAACACATATATATGGAATCTAAAAAAAAAAAAAAAAGTCATGAAGAACCTAGGGGCAAGACGGGAATAAAGACACAGACCTACTAGAGAATGGACTTGAGGATACGGGGAGGGGGAAGGGTAAGCTGGGACAAAGTGAGAGAGTGGCATGGACATATATACACTACCAAAGGTAAAATAGATAGCTAGTGGGAAGCAGCTGCATAGCACAGGGAGATGAGCTTGGTGCTTTGTGACCACCTAGAGGGGTGGGATAGGGAGGGTGGGAGGGAGGGAGACACAAGAGGGAAGAGATATGGGGACATATGTATATGTATAACTGATTCACTTTGTTATGAAGCAGAAACTAACACACCATTGTAAAGCAATTATACTCCAATAAAGATGTTTAAAAAAAAGAAAAAAGCGAGTGGTAGGGTTGGAGGGAATTAAGTGAAAAATGGATTCTGAATATTGAGACAACTTTATCCTGCTCAACTCTTCGAATTCTGGCAGCCAGGTTTAATTTCAATAAGCAGGAAAATGAAGGACTTCTCTCTGGGGAGACTTGACTGGCCCAAGAGGAAAGACCTAGTCTATTCCTCAGTGAAACACCCCTGGGTTTCACCTGAGCTCCCTAAGATGAGGCTCAGTCAATAAGTCTTGCCTCTTCACTGACAACCTTTGATTATCTTGTAAGTGCTTCACTCATATGTGAAGAGCAAACCACGGATCACTAGACATGTAAGGAAAGTTTCTCACATGAGTCAAATGGAAGAAAGGAATTTAGAGGATACAGAAACCATACAGGGAGCAGAATACATATATCAAAAAAGAATTAATATCTTTAGGATGCCAAAAAATTAAATTCATGAAATGAGAATAAGTTATAAAAAGGAACATTTACAGAATAAGAAAGTTCTTGGAAATTAAAGATATTGATACATTAAAAAATTCAGTAGAAGAGTTGGAAGATAACATTGAGCAAATCTCTTGGAAGGACAAAAGATTAAGAAAACAAGAAAAATAATAAGATCAATCTGGAACATCTAACAAGTGATTAATTAGGAGTTTTGGGAAAAGAACAGGGAAAATTGAGGGGAAGAAGTCAAAGAAACAATTCAAAGGTTCCTACTGAAATTTTAGAAAGAGAGGCATAAAAAACAGATCCTAAAATTTCACAGAGAAAAAAATAGTTTCACCCGAAAGATTTGGATTGTACATAATGGCACATTAGATTCCTCAACAATAATATTAGAAATTGGAAGAGAATGGAGCTAAGGCTTAGGAAGAATTATATATTCAGCCAAATTATGAATCAAATCTGAGGGTAAAGATATTTTTAGATGTTTTCTCAGATTGCTACTGGAAAATATGCTTCAGCATAAAAAATAGGAAGATAAGCGATTTTGGAAACAGGATCTGTCACTAGAGAGAGAAAGGAAGGTCAGTCTCAGGATTCAGCAGGATGATGGCTGTGCTTCAGGTTGAGAGAATGGAAGTCCAGGTTAGAGTTAAGAGGATAGAGAACCTCAGGAAGGATTTATCAGAGAATAAGATGGAACTGATGGTTTATCTGACGTATTTAATTATATTGAGACAAGTTTTGAAACTCAAGTATAATTTGGAAGTAAATTAATAATTGTTACATTTAAAACTACATCAACAAAAATATCCACCACTTCAGACCGGTAGTTACCAGCAAGGAAAACAAAAGTTGAACAAAATAATATAGTAATTGTAAGAAAAACATGTTGTTAACTACATTGGAAGGATGTGAGCCAGGGAACATATGTGGGGAAGTTTATGTGGAGGTGAGCTGATAGTGTATATGAAAGCTAAATTATCTTAACTATAGGGGAATATAGTAAATAGCTAAAACTTTCTTTAAAATCAAGAAATAGCACTAAAACATGTACTTAGAAATACAGTGGTAAATAGAAAAACAGGTGAAAGAATTTAAGTAATTGGCTCAGGAAAGTGGAAGGAAAGGAAAGTGGGGAAGATAGGACAGGCTATTAGATTTTTTAAAAATTCAACTTTATTGAGACATAATTTATGTACAATAAAATGTATTTATTTTAAGAGTATAGCTTGATGAGTTTTGACAGATGTATATACTTGTGTAACAACAGTGGCGATCAAGCTGTGAATAGGTCCGTAATCTCAAAATGGTTTATTTGTGCCCCTCTTCAGGCAGTTACCCCATTCCTTGGCCCCAGGCAACTGCTGGTCCATTTTTAATCATTATAGATTAGATTTGTCTTTTCTAGAGTTTCAGTGAAATGGAATCATAAGGTATGTGATATTTTGTTTCTGGGCTTTGGCTCAGCATGTTTTTGAGATTCATCTATGTATATTGCAATAAAGGTAATTTTATTTTCTTTGTAGTATTCCATTGTATGGCTATACTATGATTTGTTTTATTCATTCACCTGTTGAACATTTGTTCAACCTTTGGTCCAGTTTTTGGCTATTATGAATAAAGTTGCTATGTACATTTGTGTACAAGCCTTTTTGTGGGCATATGTTTTAGTTTTAGTTTTGACATTTCAGTCTGTGATCTGTTGTGAGTTAATTTTTTTTGTTTATTGTGTGAAGTAAAGGTTGTGCTTCATTTTCTCCCCATAGGGCTTTTTAGTGTTCCCAGCATTATTTATTGAAAAGATTATCCTTTCTTGATTGAATTACCTTGGCACTTTTGTTCAAAATCAATTGACTCAACAGATGTTGAGTCTCTTTCTGGACTCATATCTATTTCATTAATCTATATTCCTGTCCTTAATGAGAATATGACACTGTTGATTAACTTTTATAGTTCAGTTTTGAAATCAGGTAAGTCCTCCAACTTTGTTCTTTTAAAAATAGTTTTGGCCATTCTAAGTCCTTTGCCTTTATTGAATTAGCTTTTCTGTGAAAATAAAAAGTTGCTGGGATTTTGATTGGGATTTCATTGAATCTGTAGATGATTTGGGAAGAATTGTCATCTTAACAGTATTGACTTTTTCATTCCCTGAGCATATCTGTCCACTTATTTAAGTTTTCTTTAATTTCTCTCAGCAGTGTTTTGTAGTTCTTAGTGTATAGTTCTTGCACATGTTCTATTTCATGTTTTTTGATGCTAGTATAAATGGAATTGTTTTTGAATTTCCATTTCTGTTCATTACTAGCATATAGAAATATAATTTATTTTAGTTTGCTGAACTTGTATCTTATTTACTGAAGTCATCTTCTAGTTTTAGTGGCTTTTTATTTTAAGATTGCTTAGGATTTTCCTTGTACATAGTCATGTCATCTGTGAATAGAGGTACTTTTCCTTTTTCCTTTTTGATTTTTATGCCTATTATTTCTTCTTATTGCCATGGCTAGGACTTTCAGTACTTTGCTGAAAAGAAGTGGTGAGAATAGATGTACTTGATTTGTTCTCAACTTTAGGAGTAGGGTCTTCTACCATTAAGTATGATGTTAGCTGTAGGTTTTTTTGAAGATGCCCTTAATTAAGTTGAGGCTGTTGCCTTATAGTTGTAGTTTACTGAAAGTTTTTTTCATGAATTGGTATTGAATTTTGTCAAATGTTTTCTCTACATCTAAAAAGATGATTGTATGATTTTTTTCTGTTTATTCTGTTAACATGGTGAATTATAGTGATGGGTTTTTGAATGTTAAATTAGACTTATATTCCTGGGTTAAACTGCACTTGGTCATTGTGTAGTATCCTCTTTATATATTGTAACATTTTGTTAAGGAATTGTTAAGGAATTTTGCATCTGTGCTTTTGAGATATATTGGTTTTTAATTCCCTTGTAATGTCTTTGCCTAGCTTTGGTGTCTGAGTAATGCTGGCTGCAAAAAACAAGTTGATAAATTTTTTAATGAATATTATATTTGATATACCACAGGCTACTATTACATAATTCAACTAATATATAATTAAATACTCTGCTATTGTGTAGCTTAGTACTCCCTGGCTTGTAAGAAACTCAGTTCAAACTAATTGATATAAAAATATTTTTTAGCTTAGGGGCTCTAGTTTGGCTGAATCCAAGTCTGTAGATGTTATTGTCAATAATATGCATGTCTTTTTCTGTTTTCTTTTGTTATTTAGTTTCTACATGTTGGGAGAGAGTTAGACCCCATCAGCTCCAGGATTATATACTACATAGATCTTGAGATTGCAAAATGAGAGTCCCTCTGTCTGCTGGTGTCTATAACAATATGTATGAAAGGACTTGATAGCCTTTATTTGAGTCACATGTACTCAATCACTTTGTGTAGGTCAGGGGTTGGCAAACTACAACCTGCTGGCCAAATTCGATCTACTGCCTATTTTTTAAAAATACAGTTTAATTGGAACCCAGTCATGCCCATTTGTTTATGTATTGTCTAGGGCTGCCTTTATTTTTTAAAAATACAGTTTAATTGGAACTCAGTCATGCCCATTTGTTTATGTATTGTCTAGGGCTGCTTTTATGCTGCAACAGCCGAGTTTAGTAGTTGCTATACATACTTATGGACTGCAAAGCCTAAAATATTTACTTTATAGGAAGAGTTTGCTGATTTGTCGTCTAAAGGTTATGGATACTCTAGCCAGGCTGTGTTAATTGGTTGTGGAATCAGAGCCACTTTTTGACAGCTTTGTCATAATCACAGTGAGGGAAGGAGAGCCGTTTCCAAAAGGATTGGCAGTTCCTAAAAGGAAAGAATGCCAAATAGACACCTTTCTCCCCAATAAAAACAGTTTTTGTATTACACCTAATTTTTTGTTCTGTTGTGTAGACTAAAGGTAAACATGGTTATGTGTGTTTTCACACTGATACAGGTGTTAATAGAATAATATACTAAAGTAGGAGATACGGGAGAATGTGTAAGGATATAGTAATAGAATCTCTAAATTATGTGAAATATAAAGATAACAGTCTGTGAAAAATATAAATTGATGGGTTATAATTTTTCCTTTCTCAGATGATGAAACATGCATGGGATAATTACAGGATATATGGATGGGGACATAATGAACTGAGACCTATTGCAAGGAAAGGACACTCCACTAATATATTTGGTAAGTTTACTTTTTCTTTTTTTTTTTTTGAATTTTATTTTATTTATTTTTTTATACAGCAGGTTCTCATTAGTTACCCATTTTATACACATTAGTGTATATATGTCAATCCCAATCTCCCAATTCATCACACCACCACCACCCCCCCGCCCCCCTGCCACTTTCCCCCCTTGTTGTCCACATGTTTTTTCTCTACATCTGTGTCTCAATTTCTGGCCTGCAAACCAGTTCATCTGTACCATTTTTCTAGGTTCCGCATATATGCGTTAGTATACGGTATTTGTTTTTCTCTTTCTGACTTACTTCACTCTGTATGGCAGTCTCTAGATCTATCCATGTCTCTACAAATGACCCAATTTCATTCCTTTTTATGCCTGAGTAATATTCCATTCTATATATGTACCACATCTTCTTTATCCATTCGTCTGTCAATGGGCATTTAGGTTGCTTCCATGTCCTAGCTGTTGTAAATAGTGCTGCAATGAACATTGGGGTGCACGTGTCTTTTTGAATTATGGTTTTCTCAGGGTATATGCCCAGTAGTGGGATTGCTGGGTCATATGGTAATTCTATTTTTAGTTTTTTAAGGAACCTGCATACTGTTCTCTGTAGTGACTGTATCAATTTACATTCCCGCCAACAGTTCAAGAGGGCTCCCTTTTCTCCACACCCTCTCCAGCATTTGTTGTTTGTAGATTTTCTGATGATGGCCATTCTAACTGGTGTGAGGTGATACCTCATTGTAGTTTTGATTTGCATTTCTCTAATAATTAGTGATGTTGAGCAGCTTTTCATGTGCTTCTTGGCCATCTGCATGTCTTCTTTGGAGAAATGTTTATTTAGGTCTTCTGCCCATTTTTTGATTGGGTTGTTTGTTTTTTAAATATTGAGCTGCATGAGCTGTTTATATATTTGGGAGATTAATCCTTTGTCCATTGATTCATTTGCAAATATTTTCTCCCATTCTGAGGGTTGTCTTTTCATCTTGTTTGTAGTTTCCTTTGCTGTGCAAAAGCTTTGAAGTTTCATTAGGTCCCATTTGTTTATTTTTATTTTTATTTCCATTACTCTATGAGGTGGATCAAAAAAGATCTTGCTGTGATTTATGTCAAAGAGTATTCTTCCTGTGTTTTCCTCTAAGAGTTTTATAGTGTCTGGTCTTACATTTAGGTCTTGAATCCATTTTGAGTTTATTTTTGTGTATGGTGTTAGGGAGTGTTCTAATTTCATTCTTTTACATGTAGCTGTCCAGTTTTCCCAGCACCACTTATTGAGGAGACTGTCTTTTCTCCATTGTATATCCTTGCCTCCTTTGTCACAGATTAGTTGACCATAGGTGCGTGGGTTTATCTCTGAGCTTTCTATCCTGTTCCATTGATCTATATTTCTGTTTTTGTGCCAGTACCATATTGTCTTGATTACTGTAGCTTTGTAGTATAGTCTGAAGTCCAGGAGCCTGATTCCTCCAGCTCCATTGTTTTCCCTCAAGACTGCTTTGGCTATTCGGGGTCTTTTGTGTCTCCATACAAATTTTAAGATTTTTTGTTCTAGTTCTGTAAAAAAAATGCCATTGGTAATTTGATAGGGATTGAATTGAATCTGTAGATTGCTTTGGGTAGTATACTCATTTTCACAATGTTGATTCTTCCAATCCAAGAACATGGTATATCTCTCCATCTGTTGGTATCATCTTTAATTTCTTTCATCAGTGTCTTATAGTTTTCTGCATACAGGTCTTTTGTCTCCCTAGGTAGGTTTATTCCTAGGTATTTTATTCCTTTTGTTGTAATTGTAAATGGGAGCGTTTCCTTAATTTCTCTTTCAGATTTTTCATCATTAGTGTATACAAATGCAAGAGATTTCTGTACATTAATTTTGTATCCTGCAACTTTACCAAATTCATTGATTAGCTCTAGTAGTTTTCAGGTGGCATCTTTAGGATTCTCTTCAAACAGTGACAGTTTTACTTCTTCTTTTCCGATTTGTCATGTCATCTGCAAATAGTGACAGTTTTACTTCTTCTTTTCCAATTGTATTCCTTTTATTTCTTTTTCTTCTCTGATTGCTGTGGGTAGGACTTCCAAAACTATGTTGAATAATAGTGGCGAGACAGGACATCCTGTCTTGTTCCTGATCTTAGAGGAAATGCTTTCAGTTTTTCACCATTGACAATGATATTTGCTGTGGTTTTGTCATACATGGCCTTTATTATGTTGAGGTAGGTTCCCTCTATGCCCACTTTCTGGAGAGTTTTTATCATAAATGGGTGTTGAATTTTGTCAAAAGCTTTTTCTGCATCTATTCAGATGATCATATGGTTTTTCCTCTTCAGTTTGTTAATATGGTGTGTCACATTGATTGATTTGCATACATTGAAGAATCCTTGTATCCCTGGGATAAATTTCACTTATCATGGTTTATGATCCTTTTAATGTGTTGTTGGATTCTGTTTACTAGTATTTTGTAGAGGATTTTTGCATCTATGTTCATCAGTGATATTGGTCTGTAATTTTCTTTTTTTGTAGTATCTTTGTCTGGTTTTGGTATCAGGGTGATGGTGGCCTCATAGAATGAGTTTGGGAGTGTTCGTTCCTCTGCTATTTTTTGGATGAGTTTGAGAAGGATGGGTGTTAGCTCTTCTCTAAATGTTTGATAGAATTCACCTGTGAAGCCATCTGGTCCTGGACTCTTGTTTGTTGGAAGATTTTTAATCACAGTTTCAATTTCATTACTTGTAATTGGTCTGTTCATATTTTCTATTTCTTCCTGGTTCAGTCTTGGAAGGTAATACTTTTCTAAGAATTTGTCCATTTCTTCCAGGTTGTCCATTTTATTGGCACAGAGTTGCATGTAGTAGTCTCTTAGGATGCTTTGTATTTCTGCAGTCTCTGTTTAACCTCTCCTTTTTCATTTCTAGTTTTATTGATTTGAGTCCTCTCCCTCTTTTTCTTGATGAGTCTGGCTAATGGTTTTTCAATTTTGTTTATCTTCTCAAAGAACCAGCTTTTAGTTTCATTGATCTTTGCTATTGTTTTCTTTGTTTCTATTTCATTTATTTCTGCTCTGATCTTTATGATTTCTTTCCTTCTGCTAACTTTGGGTTTTGTTTGTTCTTCTTTCTCCAGTTCCTTTAGGTGTAAGGTTAGATTGTTTATTTGAGATTTTTCTTGTTTCTTGAGGTAGGCTTGTATTGCTGTAAACTTCCCTCTTAGAACAGCTTTTGCTGCATCCCATCAGTTTTGGATCATCTTGTTTTCATTGTCATTTGTCTGTAGGTATTTTTTGATTTTCTGTTTGATTTCTTCAGTGATCTCTTGCTTATTTAGTAACGTATTGTTTAGCCTCCATGTGTTTGTGTTTTTTACGTTTTTTTCCCTGTAATTGATTTCTAATCTCATAGCATTGTGGTCAGAAAAGATGCTTGATATGATTTGAATTTTCTTAAATTTACTGAGCCTTGATTTGTGACCCAAGATGTGATATATCTTGGGGAAGGTTCCGTGTGCACTTGAGAAGAAAGTGTAATCTGCTGTTTTTGGATGGAATGTCCTATAAATATCAATTAAATCTATCTAGTCTATTGTGTAATTTAAAGCTTGTGTTTCCTTATTAATTTTCTGTTTGGATGATCTGTCCATTGGTGTAAGTGAGGTTTTAAAGTCCCCCACTATTATTGTGTTACTGTCAATTTCCTCTTTTATAGCTGTTAGCAGTTGCCTTAGGTATTGAGGTGTTCCTATGTTGGGTGCATATATATTTATAATTGTTATATCTTCTTCTTGGATTGATCCCTTGATCATTATGTAGCATCCTTCCTTCTCTCTTGTAACGTTCTTTGTTTTAAAGTCTATTTTATCTGATATGAGTATTGCTACTCCAGCTTTCTTTTGATTTCCATTTGCATGGAATATCTTTTTCCATCCCCTCACTTTAAGTCTGTATGTATCCCTAGGTCTGAAGTGGGTCTCTTATAGACAGCATATATATGGGTCTTGTTTTTGTATCCATTCAGTGAGTCTGTGTCTTTTGGTTGGATCACTTAATGCATTCACGTTTAAGGTAATTATCAATATGTATGTTCCTATTACCATTTTCTTAATTGTTTTGAGTTTGTTATTGTAGGTCTTTCCTTCTCTTCTGTTTCCGGCCTAGAGAAGTTCCTTTAGCATTTGTTGTAAAGCTGGTTTGGTGGTGCTGAATTCAGTTAGCTTTTGCTTGTCTGTAAAGCTTTTGATTTCTCCATCGAATCTGAATGAGATCCTTGCCGGGTAGAGTAATCTTGGTTGTAGGTTCTTCCCTTTCATCACTTTAAGTATGTCCTGCCATTCCCTTCTGGCTTGTAGAGTTTCTGCTGAGAAATCAGCTGTTGACCTTATCGGGGTTCCCTTGTATGTTATTTTTTGTTTTTCCCTTGCTGCTTTAAATAATTTTTCTTTGTGTTTAATTTTTGTCAATTTGATTACTATGTGTCTCGGCGTGTTTCTCCTTGGGTTTATCCTGTATGGGACTTGCTGCGCTTCCTGTACTTGGGTGGCTATTTCCTTTCCCATGTTAGGGAAGTTTCCAACTATAATCCTTTCAAATATTTTCTCGGCTCCTTTCTCTCTCTCTTCTCCTTCTGGGACCCCTATAATGCTAACGTTGTTGTGTTTAATGTTGTCCCAGAGGTCTCTTAGGCTGTCTTCATTTCTTTTCATTCTTTTTTCTTTATTCTGTTCCACAGCAGTGAATTTCCCCATTCTGTCTTCCAGGTCACTTATCCATTCTTCTGCCTCAGTTATTCTGCTCTTGATTCCTTCTAGTGTATTTTTCATTTCAGTTACTATATTGTTCATCTCTGTTTGTTTGTTCTTTAATTCTTCTCGGTCTTTGTTAAACATTTTTTGCATCTTCTCGATCTTTGCCTCCATTCTTTTTCCGAGGTCCTGGACCATCTTCACTATCATTATTCTGAATTCTTTTTCTGGAAGGTTGCCTATCTCCACTTCATTTAGTTGTTTTTCTGGGGCTTTATCTTGTTCCTTCATCTGGTACATACCCATCTGCCTTTTCATCTTGTCTATCTTTCTGTGAATGTGGTTTTAGTTCCACAGGCTGCAGGATTGTAGTTCTTCTTGCTTCTGCTGTCTGCCCTCTGGTTGATGAGGCTATCTAAGAGGATTGTGCAAGTTTCCTGATGGGAGGGACTGGTGGTGGGTAGAGCTGGCTGTTGCTCTCAGGTTTACTTTTTCTAATTATTGTTTTCATTTTCTACCTTCATTTTAAAAGTAGGACCTAACTTTTTAGGTACTTTCTAAAACCTGAGTGCAGTAGTCCCCTCTTATCTAAGGTTTTGTTTTCCCTCTGCAGTAGTCAGTTACCTACAGTAAACCTTGGTCTGAAAATACTAAATGGAAAATTTCAGAAATAATTCATAAATTTTAAATCATGTGTCTTTCTGAGTAGCGTGATGAATCTTGCACTATCCTGCTCCCTCCAGCCTGGGGTGTGAACCATCCCTTTGTCCTGCTTGTTAGTCACTTACTAGCCATGTGGATTATGAGATCAACTGTGGAGTTATTGCAGTGCTTGTGTTCAGGTGACCCTTATTTTACTTAATAATAGCCCCAATGCACAACAGTAGTGATGCCAGCAATTTGGATTTTCTAAAGAGAAGCTGTAAGTGCTTCCTTTAAGTCAGGTGTCCCCAACCCCTGGGCTGAATACCAGTACTGGTCTGTGGCCCGTTAGGGACCAGGCCGCACAGCAGGAGTGAGCGGCGGGCAAGCGAGTGAAGCTTCATCTGCTGCTCCCCATCGCTCACATTACCGCCTGAGCCATCCCCCCTCACCCCCTGCTCCCCGTGGAAAAATTGTCTTCCATGAAACTGGTCCCTGGTGCTAAAAAGGTTGGGAACTGCTGCTTTAAGTGAAAAGATGAAAGTTCTTGACTTAATAAGGAAAGAAAAAAAAATCATATGCTGATGGATCTAAGGTAAGCACGAATGTTGTATTTGTGAAATTGTGAGGAAGGAAATACTGTGCTAATTTTGCTGTTATACCTTAAACTGTACAAGTTATGGCCACAGTGCAGTAAGTGCTTAGTTAAGATGGAAAAGGCATTAAATTTGTACAATAAGATCTTTTAAGGAAGAGAGAGAGAAAGAGACCACATTCACATAACTTTTATTACAGTAAATTACTACAATTGTTCTGTTTTTTTATTAGTTACTGTTGTTAATCTCATACTGTGCCTCATTTATAAATTAAACTTTATCATACTTGTGTGTGTATAGGAGAAAAAACATAGTATATATAGAGTTCGGTACTATCCAGGCTTTCAAGCATCCAGTGGGGGTCTTGAGATGAATCCCCTGTGGATAAGGGGGAACTGTTGTATTTCTGTGGAACTATAATTTGAAGCAACATGTATTTTTTGGCAAGTTTCAGTCAAGACTTAGTTATAGTTGCTTTTGAAAACACAGATGTGATAGATTTTCTATTTACATACAGAGGTTTTAGTCATTTATTTGAGTATTTTGAAGCTTTTTCTGCATTGTTTTACTTTAAGGAAGGTAGGTACCTATTTGTAATTTTTTATCTTCAACGGAATACCAATTCTGATACTTGCACATTTTAGAGGAGGAGAAAAAGGATGGGAAATTCCAGTAGTGCTATCTATGTATGTTTAAAAAAAAAAAAAAAAGTAACATGCCCAAGGTGACTCATTCGGTAAATTGAGTGAATTATATTGTACATTCACAGTTCCAAGGGAAAAATTAACATTATGTGTGTCTGGATGGAGGTCTGGGGAAGAGGTTTTTTTTTTTGGCTGCGTTGGGTCTTCTTTGCTGTGCACAGGCTTTCTCTAGTTGCGGCGAGCAGGGGCTACTCTTTGTTGCAGTGTGTGGGCTTCTCTTGTTGTGGAGCACGGGCTCTAGGCGTGTGGGCTTCAGTAGTTGTGGCACGCAGGCTCTAGGGGGTGTGGGCTTCAATAGTTGTGGTGTGTGGGCTTGGTAGTTACGGCTTGTGGGCTCTAGAGCTCAGGCTCAGTAGTTGTGGCACACAGGCTTAGTTGCTCCGTGGTATGTGGGATCTTCCTGGACCAGGGATTGAACCTGTGTCCCCTGCATTGGCAGGCGGATTCTTAACCACTGCGCCACCAGGGAAGTCCCTGGGGAAGAGCTTTGTTTAACTTGGATTTGTTCTTTCTACCTTTCTTGAGTTCAGTTCACTTGTTAAACTTATCAGTTTAAAAGAGTGAGTTAACTTACTTAACAACTTTTACTTAATTCAAGGATAAGTCTTGAGAATTACCAAGTTGTTCTTTATAGTCTTCACTTCTTTCCCCTATTTTAGATGCTTCTTGGTGTGATAGATATCTTGTAAATAACAGGTGAAAGCAAGAAAATATTAATGGGGCAGAAAGCATATACGTTAGTCATATGCAGTGCAATCATCTTTACTAATTGTAATGCAACACCACAGTAATCCAAATAACATTTTTTTTAAATTGTGACTCTGGAAGAATTTTTCTAACACTATGATTTCTCTTATAATTTGTTTGATACTTGATTGTTTTCTGTCAAAAAAGAAAATGACTGAAAAATCATTTCTCCTGGGTCTGAGAGATGTTGGGATGGAGGAATAATGGAAAAAAATTTTCCTTTAGGTAATCAAAGACACCAGAGATCTCATATATGACATTTAATTTAGTGGGTATCATTTAATGAAACAGTTTATTTCTTCAGCAGAGGTTATAGAGTGATCTGAAGAGTTCCTGTTGCTTTGTGGATGCCACAATGAGACATTAGTGTACTAAAAGTCATTATATTTAGTGATTAATTAAAATTAGATCCTCTCTGCAAGTAACCATCCCTTTATATTAAACTCAGTGGTAAACTCTGAGCCCTTTTAAACAATTGGAATATGAACATGTATCAAACATGAGTTGGATGTTAATTTTCTGCTTGGTTTTTTAAACCTTATTTCTCAGAACATCTAATGTAGTAACACTTATCAGATAGATACTGGTCCTAGGCAAGGTAGTAGGTAAATAATATACATTTATTTTATTTAATCATTGCAATAACTGTGTAAGGAAAGACTATTTGCTGAATTTAAACCCCGATAACGTCTTAAAATTTTATTCTGTATAAGTCAATATAAATCATTTCTTTTAGGGAGCAAAAGGAATGTTTCTTAAATGAATGTGATTCTGTTAAAATCCTAATGGGTAAGTTTTGACTTAATGTTTTTCTTTTTAAAAATAATAGTATTTATTTTTTTAGGAAAGGTGGTTTTAATTTGTGGTACTTTTGTCAGACTTCTTCAAAAGTGACCTTTGTAGACCACTGTTTAGTTAGGTTGTTAAATGATGACCAGGGCAGTGGCAGCTTCAGATTATTGTCAGGTGAGTTATTGTCAGCTGCTCATTAGGATCATTAAGTTGATTTACTGGGTAAACAAAGTTATTTGTGAGATCATAGAAATTAAAGGAGCTTAGAGATGGAAAGGGTGACTTTACAAAATGAGCCTTTTAACTCACTAAAAGAGCAGAAGCAATATTTTGTCAGTTTTGGTCCACCATTTCTGAGGGATCATCTTGTAATGAGTAGCAATTAAGTATTTTCCAATAAAAAGTTGTACCTTTTTATTGAGTCATCAGGTCAGTTATTTGCTTTAGAGACTCTGTGATTGGGTTTGTGAATAAACTGTATTTTCCTTTAGAACAATAGTCACATACACATTATTAGTAGCAACATCAGTAGTATTTATATAATGCATATTGTGGTGGACTGAGTCTTGTCCCCCATCAATTCACATGTTGAAGCTCTACCTTCCAATGTGACTGTATTTGGAGATAGAGCCTTTAAGAGGTAATTAAGATTGAACGAGGGGCCCTAATCAGATAGGGCTGGTACCCTTAAAAGAAGAGGAAGAAACACCCAAGCTCTCTCTCCCCCTGCACATGCACCAAGGAAAGGCCGTGTGGGTATGATATAGTGAGAAGGTGGGCATCTGCAAGCCAAGAGGAAGGCGCTCCTCTAAAAACTGGAAGCTTGATCTTGGTCTTCAAACCTCCAGCACTGTAAGAAAATAAATTTTTGTTGTTTAAGCGTCCTAGTGGATGGTGTTTTGTTATGGCAGCCTGAGCAGACTAATAAACGTGCTATATGCCAAGGACTGATATAAGTGATTTATGTGCACTATGAGACAGGTACTATTATTATTGTTCCCATTTTACAGATGAGGAAACTGAAGCACAGTTAGGGTTAACTAACTTATTCAAGGTTGCACAGCTAGTAAATAATGTAGGCAGAATTTGATTACAGGCAGCTTAGTGCTAAGGTTCATGCTTCTAATTGATATTTTATTCTGCTTCAGTAAACTTTAAAGATAGAAAAAAATTAATACCAGCACATGGGAAAAATCCATTATGACAAAATTACAGTGAAATGGTAGAAAAGTGAAAATGCAATCTGTATTATTTTCAGTAGTCAAAATTAGTTGCTTATACTTTTAGAAAAATTTTTGAGTGGTTACATTTTTTTTCCCAGCCAAATAAGCTAAGTGGGAATGGATCCTTTATTGTTTATTTTGTCTTATATTTTTAGACATGTAGTTAGTTTACTAAAGGATTAATAAAAAAGAGTTTGACTCTGTTTCCTACTTGCTCTGTTCCTTTTCTGCATCTCATATTCTTGCTGGTGAGTGTGATTTGAGATTTTTTTTAAAAAAATCTGTTTTTAACCTTTTTATTTACATAGAAGAAGTCTAAGGGAGGAGTCATAGTCCTGAGTGTCTCATTCGACCTCCCAAATTCAGTATGCCTTTACAGAATCAGAATCTTAAGAGTTGGGAGGGACTTTAAAAGTCTAGTCTATTACTATAGGAACATATAGGCAGGTATTGAACTCTTACAATATTCTAGATTATAAGGAAAACAATTTAAAATGTGTCCATTTCCTGTCTCTTAGCCTTGATTATTAAAACATTCTTTTATATGGTAACTGAAATCATATTCCTCTGACTTTTGTCTAGTTTGTCCTTGGCATCAGAGGATTCTTTATGTACAGATAACAGAAGATCCATTTCAAAATGGCTTAAACTAAAAAAGAAATTTAATCGGCTCAGTGATGTTCTAGAGTAGACCTGATACCAGCTAAGCTTTTTTCTTTATCTCTTTCCTCTATTTTCCTCTTTGTGTTTGTATCTTCAGGCTGGCTTCATAGAGGGATGGCTGCAGCAACTTGAAGCTTCATATCTTCCTACTAACACATCTATAGAAAAGAGAACACTGTAGAGAAGAGCACTTGGTTTTCTCAGAAACCACCTTGTTTCTTGTTTATCTGGGTCTTGTGTCCAGCCTTGACCTGAAAGCTATACCCAAAGGGCTGGGATAGCTTCCTTTGGTTTTGCCTAGTTAGGGCTCAGCCCTGGAGCTTGTGAGTGGGAAGAGGAAAATGTTGATGGACATAAGTTATCACTGATAATAATTTTTCCAGCAGTGATTAATAGTCACAATGAATTATTTTTACTTAGATATCCTGGAGAATTGAAAGATTTTTGTTAGGAATAGATCTTTTTGCATTTCAAAGAATTTTGATTTGGAACAGAATGTTACTTGATCTTACAATGCTTTTTGAAGTGCACCTTTTATTTTCAGTGTATGTGTGTATGTATAAATTCTTCTTGATATTTATTACTTGCTAATGATTTCTAATATTTTATTGAGGATTTTGCATTCATATTTTGGGAAGGATATTGTTTTGTATTTTTCTTGAACTATCGTTGTCTTGTTTCAGTATCAGTGTAATATTGACCTAATAAAATGAGTTTGGAAGTGTTCTCTGCTCTTCATTTTTCTGGAAAAGATTGTGTACTGTTGGTTTTATATTTTTCTCAAGTTTTTGATATAATTTGCCAGTGAAACCATCTGCATCTGGAGCTTTTTTTTCTGGGAGGTTTTTAAGCTACAACTTCAGTTTATTTCACAACCTCTATGAGGGCCATTCGGTTTATCTGTTTCACCTTGGGTTAGTTTTGGTAGTTGATGATTTTGAGGAATTGGTCTATTTCATCTAAGCTATTGATTTTGTGTGCATAGAGTTGTTTGGAGTATTATCTTGTTACCTTTTGAATATCTGTGGCAGCTGTAGTTATAACTCTTTCATTGCTAATATTGGTAATTTATGTTGTTTTTTCTTTGTCCTGCTAGAAGTTTATCAATTTTATTAATATTTTCAAAGAAGCAGCTTTTGGTTTCATTGATCTTCTTTATATTTTCTTTATATTTTCAATTCTTTGATTTATGCTCTTTGTTATTTCCACTCTTCTGCATGATTTGGGTTGCTTTTGTTCTTGCTTTTCTAGTTTCTTGAAATAGAAGCCTAGATTATAGGTTCATGATCCCCTTTTCCAGTGTAAGCATTTAGTTCCATAAATTTTTTGCTAAGTGGTGCTTTAGCTGCATCTGAAAGATTCTGATATGTTGTATTTTCATTTTTATTCAATTCAGTATGTTTGAAAACTTCCCTTGAGTAAGTTGTTTAATTGCTAAATGCTTAGAGATTTTTCTTTTTCTGTGATTGATTTCTAATTTAGTTCCATTATGGTTAGAGAATATACTTTGTGCAATTACAATTCTTCTAAATTATTTAAGATTTACTTTTTGACCCAGAATATGGCCTGTCTTGGTGAATGTTCCATTGGTGCTTGAAAAGAATGTTTATATGTGTAGTGACTGTTATTGGGTGTAGAATGTTCTGTTAATGTCAGTTAGATCTCATTGGTTTATGGGGTTGTTCAGGCTTCTTCTGTTCTTGCTGATTTTCATCTAGTAGTTCTGTCAATTACTGAGAGAGAGGTGTTGAAGTTCCCAACTCTAATATTGGATTTCTTTCTTACTCCTTTCAATTCTGTCAGCTTTTGCTTTATATATTTTGAGGTACTCTTGTTAGGTGCTTACACATTTAGGATAATTATATCTCCTTGATAGGACCACCAAAGCCCTAATATCAAAACCAGACAACGATATTACAATAAAAGGGAACTATCGACCAATGTTCCTCATGAACATGGACACAAAAATCTTTGACCAAATTAGATTTATCTTAGTAAATCTAATTCAGCAATATGTAAAAAGAATAATACCTCATGACCAAGTGGGGTTTATCTGAGGAATGTGTGGTTGGTTTAACATTTGGAAATTAGTCAATATAGTTGAAGATATTAAGGGACTAAAAGAGGAAAATTTTATGAGCATCTCAGTAGATGCTGAAAAAGCATTTAACAACACTCAATATCCATCCATAATAAAAACTCTCAGCAAACTTGGACTGGAAGGGAACTTTTTTAGCCTGATAAAGAGTATTAAAACACATCCACCCACCCACACACACAAGAAAATTCTAGGGAATCTACCAAACAACAATAAAAAAGTACTAGAATGAAAACTAATTTAGTAATGAGGCCATATGATACAAGTTTGATATACAAAATAAATTATATTTCTAGATGCTAGCAATAAACAGTTGTAAGTACAATTTTAAAATAATATCATTTGCAGTAGCATAAAAATGTGAAGTATATGTGGATGAATTTAACAAACTATGTACAAAGTCTATACACTGAAAACTGTGATTATTGAAAGAAATTTAAAAGGACTTAAAGGAGAGAGATGCCTTTATGAATTGGAATACTCGGTATTGTTGAGATGTTAGTTCTCTTGAAATTCATATTTAGATTTAAAGCAATCTAAGTAAAAATGACCTTTCCACATAAATTGATAGGCTGATTCTAAAATCTGTATGAAAATACAAAGCATGTACAATAATCAAAATAATTTTTAAAAAAGAACAAAGTTGAAGGATTTACACTACTTGATTCTAAGATTTACTGTAAAGCTTTGGTAATGAGGACAGTATGGTTTTAGCATAAAGATAGACATAGAGATCACTGAAAAAGAATAGAAATAGAACTGCACATACATTTTTAATTGATTTTCAACAAGGGTGCTTTCAGTGGGTTATAGGTAAGTCTTTCCAATAAGTGGTGTTGGGTCAGTTATATATTCATGTAGAAAAATAAAAACCTTGACTCTTCAACATTGTATACAAAAATGAACTTGAAATGAATCATAGATCTAAACATAAAAACTAAAAGTATAAAACTTCCAGTAAAAAATATTTGAGAAAATATTTGTGACCTTGAGGTGAGCAAAGAGTTTTTAGAATACAAAAGGAATAAACCATTAAGGAAAAAAAAATTGATAAATTGGACTTCATGAAAATAAAAAATTTCTGCTTTCCAGAAGACATTAAGGAAATGAAAAAGCAAGCCCCAGAATTGGAGAAAATATTTGTGATACATGTATAAGGATGTATTCAGAATATATAAATGATTTACTAGTAATGCACCAAAGAAGGTAAATGAATAGCCAATAAGCACATCAGTCACCAGGGAAATTAAAATTCAAACCACAATGCAAAATCCTACATACCCAGTAGAATGAATAAAATTAAAAAGACCAACAATGTCAAATACTGAGAAGGATGATGGAACAACTAGACCTCTCATACATTGCTGCTGGGAGTATACAGTGGCACACTATGGAGAGCAGTTTGTCAGTCTCTCCATAAAGTTAAACACAAACTTACTTTACCCCCCAGCAAGTCCATTCCTAAATATTTCCAGGATGCTCACGAGTGAGATCAGATAATAGTTTTATTTTTCTTACTAAGTTATATTTTTGCATCAATGGTATGCAGAATTCGTAAGTTGAATTTTAAGCTTTCTTTTCCTATGTTCTATCAAAATTTATGTCGGAGTTATCCTTAAAATTAAAGTAGAATTTATTCTATGAAACTTCTAGAGTGTGATACTTTTATAGTGCGTAGCTCTTTGAAAATTTCTCAATTTCCTGTTTCTTGGTCTGCTTATCTAGATTTTCTATTTCCATTTTCATAAGTCAAAATAATACCTATTTTCTTAGAAAATTGTCAATTCCACTCATTTTCAAATTTATTGGGAAGATATGGCTAAATTAGGCTTTTAAAAAAATAGTTTTCTTAATTTCCTTTGTATCTGCCTTTTAATATGCTCTCAATTCCTTTTTTTGTGTTTTTATATTCACATGACTACTTTTAAAAAATCAGTTGGTCCTGGATTTATTGTATAGTTCTTTTCATAGAACCATCTCTTGAATTTATTATTTTGACAGTTTTCTTTATTCCTAATTCATTTATTTCTTTAGCTTTTCTGATTCTTCTACTTTGTTGCTCAAGTTTATCATTCTTTTTCTTATTTTCTTAGTAGAACATTTTCATTTGTTCTTATTAAATAGTATACAATTTTTAAGTTATGAGTTTTTCTCAGAGAACTGGTTCAGTTGACTGCTATGTTCTCATAATAAATCTTTATTAATGTTTTATATATTCTGTAGTGTCATATTTTAATTCTTATTTGACCCAAGGGTAGTTTTAGACCCTTTAATTTTTTCCAGTTGAAACCTTGAGTTGTCTAGATAAACACTCACAGTGATAGCCAGTAATTTCAGTTTTGCCTTTTTCTTCTTTGTGCTGTTTAGCTCGTGGCACAAACCTCTCCCTGTGGAACAAACTAGAATTGGTATAAATATGTGGGTCAGACCTTTTTCCATTTTAGAGTAGTCAGCACCTTAGAGGAGCATGCACTTACAGAGCTAAATAAATAACTAGAGAACTGAGCATAACTACCTATAAAAATTGAAATAAGAACAAAAACAGGGACTCCTAAGGATTTAAAATAAGGATGATAAACATTGTGGACAAAATACAAAAATAAAAAAGAGGTACATATTTAATTCAAATGATTATGCAAGAGATAGGGATATATGGGTGACGAAATGGCTTGATAAAATTTTTATTATCTTAATTAAAAGCTGAGGAACAAGAAAAGCAAAAGGAAAGTATGTCTGTAATAACCCAGTTAATATCAACATGAAGGGAACTGAGTGGGGAGAAGACCAAGGGATTTATCAGAGTGTGGTGTAGTACTCGTTTTATTAGTGGGAAGATATACTTCTTCATAAGTTGAGGAAATTATTAGGAGCACATGAATAAGAAAATGTGATGTAGGTTGAGGACAGTCATTATAAGAACAAATTTGTATAGCCTTAAACCATCACAAGAAAACACTATTTATTTAGGAGAAGAAGGAATGGAATTAAAAAGGAAAGAAAAGAAGGAATACTAAATGGAAAATGTGAACCTAAGTAGTGTCGAATGCTGACTCCTAAAATATCACCAAGATAACTTGTTGATAAGACAAAGCTGATTTTAATGCTTACCATGGTAAGGGAGATCACTACCTCACCAGAGCCATAGTAAGCCTGTCGGACGAGGAAGGACAAAGTTGAGATATATATTGAGATTTTAAGTCTTGTTTAACAAGGGCCTTTCAGTTGGGGAGTTATAGTTGATTATGGCTTGGTTATGATTGGGTAAGGATCATGATATAATAGTTTCGGATTGGTGAGTGGAGAATTTAGAGGCAAGAGGTTTAGAGTTTTGGAGTGTTAGCCATCATTTGATACTTTCTGTTAAAGAGTTGATGGATCTTTCAAGAAGTTCCTGGAATGAACAATAACTTATTTTGCAGCTTCTCTCTTTCTGAGCAAGAGTTTCCTGGAAGAGTAAACTCAGGTTGATGAAGACAGTGTAACAGTAAAGTCACGTTAATGTAGACAATAAGCTGTGTGGGTGATTTTCATTCTCAGAAGGTAGAAATAATAGTTGCATTCCAGGGGTTAGGGAGGACCCAGCTGCTCCATGTTATTTGTTCTTTTACTACACTACTAGATTTGTCTTGCTATCTTATTCAGGATTTTTGCAGTTATATTCATTAGTAAGATTGGCCTGTTCTGTTTTCTTGTGTTTACAGTATCTGGTTTTGGTATCAGTTAGGCTAGCTTTGTTGAATTAGTTCCTCCCTCCCTGAAACATTTTCTTTTAAGATCAAGATGATCTCTTTCTTGAAGGTGGGTAGATCTTAACTATTTTGATTTTCTCTACTCACATTTTATTTTATGACTTCTTTTTGAATATGTTCTACCTGCTTTTTGATTGTTAAGGACTATTATAGTTTATATTCCACCACGGTTATATAGCCTTGCTACACTTTTGTTATTATTTTAAGTATATTTTTTGCCCTTTCTATGAATTTGTACCAAAAGAGCATGGTTCCTGGCTGTCGTATGACTTAGCTTATCATCTCGAACCACCTTCCCCATTTCTTAAATTAATCCTCTTTGTTTTTTCCCCCAATCTATCTCAGTTAAGTAGATAGATATCTCATTTTCTGACCAGGAAGAAAATTAAGGAGAATTGTAATTTTAGTTTCCCTTTATCTTCTTATTAGTTATCAATGTGTCATCTTTAGGAAAATGTTTTAAACAGTGTATATTATCTATTCTTATGGAAAAGTGAACCATGTTGGGTATTTTTTTTCATCCTTATATTTCTACTTTGATTTACTTTTTTTTAAAATAAATAAATAAATTTATTTATTTATTTATTTATTTTTATTTTTGGCTGCATTGGGTCTTCGTTGCTGCGCGTGGGCTTTCTCTAGTTGCGGCGAGCAGGGGCTACTCTTGGTTGTGTGTGGGCTTCTCATTGCTGTGGCTTCTCTTGTTGCAGAGCACAGGCTCTAGGCTCACAGGCTTCAGTAGTTGTGGCACACGGGCCCAGTAGTTGTGGCTCACGGACTCTAGAGTGCAGGCTCAGTAGTTGTGCTGCATGGGCTTAGTTGCTCCACGGCATGTGGAATCTTCCCGGACCAGGGCTCGAACCCGTGTCCCTGCATTGGCAGGCAGATTCTTAACCACTGTGCCACCAGGGAAGTCCTGATTTACTTTTTAAATATAAAAAATTAAAATAGACCTTGTATGAAGGGCATCTTTTTAATGACATTTTCCCCCCCCATATATAGGAAGTTCACAAATGGGTGCTACTATAGTAGATGCTTTGGATACCCTTTATATTATGGGACTTCATGATGAATTCCGAGATGGGCAAAAATGGATCGAAAACAACCTTGATTTCAGCGTGGTGAGTATACAGTTCATAATTTATTACATTGACTATGAAAAGACACTGTAACAATAGTTTTGAGTGTTATACTAGCAGTTTAAGGAAATCCTAAGTCCCCCTTCTTCTTTTGCGATTATCAGTTGTTCAATTTTTGCGTAAAATAAACACCCTTTCTCACCATTTTCCTTTTCCTTTTCTTACCCTTATCATTGAAGGTAATGTGTTGCATGTGTTAAGGCAAGAGTTAGGGAAAAAAAGCACATTGAATTAGAAATATCAGGAAACCATAAATTACTTTATAAATATTAAGTGTTTTATTATTTTTTAAAGAAATAATGATTTGGTACAGTTTTTTTAAACATTTAAAAAAAATCTATTTTATTTTTTAAATTGAAATATAGCTGATTTACAGTGTTGTGGATTTGGCACAGTTTTGAAGAGCCTTCGTAGTTAGGCACATGCTCATCCTTCCAGCATTTTGGCATAGTTGTTAAGTAGTGCTGCTTAGGTTTGAAGCCCAGCACAGCCACAATTCTAGTGCTACTTGGGAAACCTACCTATAAGTAAGTGCTACTTATTCTTTCTAAACCTGTCATAAAATTGCTATCCTATTGGAATATTGTGAGGATTATTTGAAATAATCTGGTACATATTCAGTGTTCAGTAAATGTTAGCAGTTATTTTCATTGTTACCAGTTTTCACCTAAAAGATGTGTGGACTATTTTGTCATATTCATTTTCATCTTTCATGATATTTTTACTTGCTGTTCCTTCTGACTGTAGTGAGAAACCACTCCTTATGTGTTTTTGTCTTTGGCAAACTCTGTATCATTCAAATTGTGATTTAAATCCACAATATTTCTTCTCTGATGCCTTTCCTGATGCTAATTAGACAAAAACTGATTACTTTCTTTTATATTATTTTAGCATTTTGGACACAGCTCAGAACAATTTTTATTATCAGGTTTAGGTTTGGCTGTGAATGACAGAAAATCTAGTATAAAATAGCTTAAACAAGATACATGTTTATTTCTCTTTCATGCAAGTCAAGTACAAAGATAAACAGCTTAGGGCTGGTTTGGGTAGCTCCTCGATGACCAAGGACCTAGGATCCTTTGTCTTATTATTCTGTCAACTTCAGTATAAAGCTTCAACCTCATGGTACAAGATGATTCCTCAAGATAAGGTGGATAAACCTTCCAGTTGCATAGAGGAGGAAGGGATAGAGACAAGATATGTGACTGCTCAGAAGTTGGTTACCCCATTTTTGCTTGTATATTATTGAGTGAATCTAACTCATGTGGCCCACCTTACTGTAAAAGGGGATTGAGAAATGCAGGGTTTTTTCCCCTGTATAGTTATGTAGCTCTTAGAGATTATGTACTTCAAGGTCATGAAGATATATTCCTGTATTTAATTCTAAATGTTTTAAAGTTTTGCTTTTGCATTTAGGTCTTTAGTCCTTATATAGTTGAGTTTGTGGGTAGGTTAAAATAGGCAACTATCTATTGATCCTAGCACATTTATTTCTGTACTATTTATACATGCCACATTAGTCATGTATTAGTTATATTAGTCTATTCTTTTCTACTGGCTTTTCTCTTTATCCCTACATCAATATTTTAGTAGTCTAAATATTTATTATAGTCTTAACTATTTTTATAAGAAAAGCTTTATATCTATATCTGAATCTTGATATCTGATCTTATTCTACTAGGAAATTATCTTAGCAATGATCAGTTCTTTGTTCTTTTAAGCTCTGGAAAAACTGTGTTGAAATTTTGATGAGGATCGCATTCAATTTATAGATTAATTTGGAGAGAATTGGCATTTGTGAATCTCAAATACTTGTGTTTGTTAACATGGCAGCTTTATTAAGCCTAATAATTTGTTGGTATATCATTGTGTCAGTTGGCTCAATCAAGAACCAGAACTGTACAGTTTTTTAATTAGAGGATTTAGTGTTTAGAATTGTTAACCAAGTAATGGGGCACTGAAAAGACAGAAAGAGAGCATTGTGGTATTACAAGAGGTAGTAACTACAATAAATGGCTGCCATGCCTGGAACTGTGAGAACGATGGGGAGAGGTTGAGATCATTAAAATTTACTAGCTTGGGACTCTGTTTTTGATACCTTAGGAGTTCTTAAAAGGGGCTTCTCAGAGCTGGAACTCAGACCTCTGAGGAGGGGGTACCTAGTTAGGGCTTGGTATCTCTAAAGGGCACAAGGAGGCTGATTTGGGGAATGTGTCTGTGGCAGGGGAACCGTAACCTGGAACCAACTGCCACCACCAGGGTGAAGAACCACGGCTGGTTTGACACTGTCAGAAACCAGAAGTAGACTGGAAGGAATAAGTTCCTTTTTCTTCCTTCAGCTTTGTATTATCTTTGTAGAACCTTCTATCATCAGCAGGGCCTATAAGGAAGCCAGATGCATTTGAAGAGTTCTAGTTTCAGTATACCGAAGTAGAGTGTAGAAGGATGGATTTGAAGCTGAGAAAAAATAGCTTAATAATCAGCACAGTCATTTTCCATTCTTTCACTTTTACCCTTTATGTGTCATATGTTTTAGCTGTATATTTTACATATAGTACGTATTTAGATTTTGTTATTTTTATCCAGTCTTGGAGTCTTTTAACTGTTAAGCTTGAAATATTTACAGTTAGTATAACATATTTTTAGAGTTGAATCTTCAATCATTGTTTTGCTACCTATATCATTATTGTACTTCTCATTTGCCTTTATTTTCTGTCTATCTTATTTGGATTAAATTACTTCATGTCTCTTTTTCCCTCTACTAGTTTGACTTTATACTTTCCATTTCCATTCATTTTGGGGTTACCCTTAAAATTTTAATAGGTTTACTTACCAAAGTTTAAAATTAATCATTTTCTCTATCCTTCTTCTGAAAAACATAAGGATCTTAGAATGCTTTAATTTAGCTCATCTCCCTCTTGTCTTATGTGTAATTGTTGTCTAGTTGGTCCCAACTTGTATTTGAAACTTCCAAATTAAGTAATGAATAAATAAATAAATATATTTATTGAGTGCCTTCTCTGTGACAGACACTGTTCTAAATCTATGGATACAGGAATGAACAAAACAGAGTCTTATCTCTAGTTTATACTAGTTTCCATTCTAGTTTGAGGAGAAAAGTAGTAAATACATATTCAAGATATATTGAATATAGCATGTCAGATAGTGATAAGTGCTTACTCTTAAAGAAGAGTAAGTAGGATTGGAGTAAGTGGTGGTGAGAGGTTGCTGTTTTATATCCATTGGATATTGAAGGTGACATTTCTGAGAAGAGACCCAAGGGAAGCCATGTGGATATGAGAGAGCCAAGCTTTCTCCTAATAGATATGATAGCTGAGTATAGAATTAGAGGTTGATGATTATTTTCTCTTAACCTTTTAAAGATACAGTTCCATTGTCTTCCTGTTTCTGTTATGCTATTGAAAAGTATGCTATCAGTTTAATATTTAAAAAGTAATCTGTCTTTTTTCCCATTGTTTTAATATTTTCTTTTTTTGCTTTGTTGTTCTGTAATTCCATTGCCATTCTGTATTTAGACTATTCCTTAAAGGACTCATGTTTTATCAGTCTGAGGACTTTTGTTTTCATCAATTTAGGAAGATTCTCAGTCATTACTCCTGTGAATAATGCCTCTCCCTCAGTCTTTCCCTTCTCTCCCTCTAGAAACTTTTCTTATCTTCTGTCTCTTGTGAGGGAAGGTATGAATTTTACAAATAAGAATTATATAATATTCAGATGATGATAAGTGTTAATTGGGGAAATAGTACAGAGTAAGGAATATTAGTGATGAGGGATTACTTCACAATTTTATATTGTGTGGTCAGAAAAACTTTCTAAGTGAAATTTGCTTAGAGATCTGCAGGTAGAGTATAAAGACTGACACAGAAGTGAGTTTGACAGTTCTAAAACAGCAGGTAGACCCGTTGGGTAATAATAAAGTGAGTCAGAGGGACATTGGTAGGAGATGATGTCAGAGAGGTTGTGGGGAATCAGATTATGTTGGGTCGAGTAAGTCATTTTACTCTGAGTGTAACCAGAAGTCATTGTAAGGTTTTGCACAGAGTAGTAACCTATGCTAACTTAAGATTTAAAAGGTTCACCACTGTAACTATATGGTGCTGAATAAGTAGAGTGCTGAGAAGAGGGTAAGGATGAAGTCAGGGAAACTGGTCAGATGGTATTATTGTTCTAGTGAGTGGAGAAAGGCCCTCTCTCCCTCTTTTCCTTCCTCTCTATATTTAGTGACTGTCTACTATGTACCCTGCAGTATGCTATATATGGGGAATATATGAAGTAGTATAAACCACTTTGCTTTTGAGGATGGGTTAGGATAACAGTTATGTTATTAAAAAATTACATTATATTGTGAAAATTCTGTATTAGAGAATTATGCTTGTGTTAGCAAATGATTTCTGCCTATGAATGTTGGAAAGACTTCAGGGTAATATACATTTCCTTTTAATTTTTATTTAAAAATTAATTATGAATGTTATTTTTCTGTTAGTCAATTTTGTATATTCTATGGATTCTTTGGTTATTTTCTTTGCCACTTCTAATTTCTTTCCATGCATTAGAATCTTCTTCAGCAATATCTTTATCCATGTTTAATACAAACCTATAGACTCTATGTGGTAGGATTATTAATACTGCTATACTTGTGGCAAATTTCCTTCTGTTTGTTGTTTGCCTTTTAATTTTGTTCATGATTTTTTTTCTTATAGGTAATTTTCATTATGGGGAAATTCAAGTCCTTCTATCATCATTTATTATCAATGCTATTGATTTTATGCTTACAAAGTACCTGCTTTCTCAAGGAAGTATAGATATATTGTCACATTTTTTCTACTTTTTTATTTCAGTTTTCTTCTGTATTTACTTCTAAATCATTTGGATTCCATATATATATATATATATATATATATATATATATATATATATATGAAATGAGTATCCAAATTAAATTCTTACCTAGGAGTCAGTTTTTTCAACATTATTAATTGAAAAATCTATCATCTTGCCATTATTTTTTGGTACCTCCTTTAACATTGATTAAGTTACATATACTAGAAAAACATTTAAAATTCATGAGGAGAGATAGAAGTAAAAATGGACATTATAGTGTAGTGATTAGAACAGAAAGGGACCAGTAGAGAGAACACTATTCCAAAATTCAAGAAGTAGAGGCTTTCATGAGGGACAATAGTCAATAGCATCAAATATCTTGATAATTTCACAATAATATGTAAGGCACATGAAAATGGCCCATTGGTTATGGCAATTAGGAAGCTGTGCTGACAGCAATAGAGGAGTTTCAGTAACATTAACAAATGGGAGGTGAGATTGCAGTTTCATGAGAAACGAAGACATAGAAAGTGGAAAAAAAACATTCTCCCCAGCATGTTTGTGAGAAACGTATGAAGGATTGAAGATATTTTGAAACCGTTACAGCTTTATGTATATGTGAATATTTTCAATATGTTTTCACAGAATTCAGAGGTGTCTGTGTTTGAAGTCAACATTCGATTTATTGGAGGTCTACTTGCAGCATATTACCTTTCAGGAGAGGAGGTGAGCAAAATCAAGTGATATGTTGTGTGGGGGGAAAGGGTTGTGAATGGAATTTAGTAAAATGAAAGATTTCCCTAGCATCATGTCGTCTTTTTTTTTTTTTTAAAGGAATTCCTTTATTTTTATTATTTATTTATTTATATATTTATTTTTGGCTGTGTTGGGTCTTCGTTTCTGTGCAAGGACTTTCTCTAGTTGCGGCAAGCGGGGGCCTCTCACTATCGCGGCCTCTCTTGTTGCGGAGCACAAGCTCCAGACGCGCAGGCTCAGTAGTTGTGGCTTACGGGCCCAGTTGCTCCACGGCATTTGGGATCTTCCCAGACCAGGGCTCGAACCCGTGTCCCCTGCGTTAGCAGGCAGATTCTCAACCACTGCGCCACCAGGGAAGCTCCCATGTCGTCTTTTTATTTTTTATTTTTTTAATACATTTATTTATTTTATTTATTTTTATTTTTGACTGCATTGGGTCTTCGTTGCTGCGCGAGGGCTTTCTCTAGTTGCAGCAAGCGGGGGCTACTCTTGGTTGCAGTGTGCGGGCTCCTCATTGTGGTGGCTTCTCTTGTTGCGGAGCATGGGCTCTAGGCGTGTGGGCTTCAGTAGTTGCAGCACTTGGGCTCAGTAGTTGTGACTCGGGAGCTCTAGAGCGCAGGCTCAGTAGTTGTGGTGCACGGGCTTAGTTGCTCCCTGGCATGTGGGATCTTCCTGGACCAGGGCTCGAACCTGTGTCCCCTGCATTGGCAGGCAGATTCTTAACCACTGCACCACCAGGGAAGCCCCATGTCGTCTTTTTACATTGTCTAGTATTGAACTAATCTACAGGTTTGCTGAAATAATTAGATCTTCAGGTAGAGCTCTGTTTCTTGGGAATAATGATTTTTCCATTTTGAGAATCTCAGTGAAACAATTTCATCACAGATCCTAACATTATATACACTATGTCTCCTCTGTAGGAGTTATCCTTCTCCAGGATTTGCCATTGCAATTAATTACATGGTTGAAACAAAAGTAGAAAATATATTAATAAGATTAGAATTAAGGAATGAATCAGTAAGAATGAATATGGATCCTCCTAAGTCCAAAAATTAATTAATAAAACTGCCTATTTAGAAATTGAATGCAATTTATTGCTGTAAATTAAAACAAAACAAAACAACAACTCTGAATTCTCCTTTATGGAAGTCTTGGTGTAATACACACAGACACACTTGAGACTTACGGTGATGGGGAAGTGGCTGTAGGAAATTGCTTTTTACTACTCAGATGGGTTAAAGAGTGGGGTTGGAGAGTGTGAGAAAGAGAAGCTAAAGGAAGAGGTTATAGTCATTTCTGTTTTGTTTTCTGAGAAACTACTTGGCAGATAGATTTAATTGATTTGTTGGTCTAAATGATTGTAAGATAGCTTTGTAAATTTAAGAAAGCTCACTTTTTATTATATGTATTGTAAAATGGATTTTTATGTTGTCTTCAGTTTTTATTTTTAACTTTAAAGTGGTCATTTTTAGGATTGTTTTTCCCCTTATGGCTTTTAGATTTTGGTCTTTAGAAAGCCTTCCCTATGGCTGTATCATTACAAAACAAATATTTCCACTTTTCTTCTGGATTTTTATGATTTTATATACTTATATTTAATTATTTCATCTATCTTTGTGTGCTTTTGTGTGTAAAGAGTGAGATACCCATGTACGACTTTTTCTGTAGAAGAAATATGTTTGAAGATGATGGTATTTAATATATAATATTAGATAAATAACATTTCTTACTTAGTATATGATTTTACTGTCAGCCTTTACTATGTAATTTGATTATACCTCCAACCTATCTTTCAACTGTCAGAACACCTCAGTTCCCATTTAGTAAAATAAGAGGTTTATACTCTCGCAAAGAGGTTTTCAAACTTCAGTGTGTTTCAGGGTCACATAGTGTGTTTTATAAAAATGAAGATTCCAAGCCCTACTCACAGGACTGAAATTCAGTTGGTTTGAGGTGGAAACCATTATTTATGGTTTTAATAAAGTACTCCGTGTTAAAGGTGATTTTGGAAATGCTGGTTCTATACTTTGAGAAACTCTGACCTAGCTTATATGAATAAAATCATTGTAAATTAATCGATAGGATTTTTTGGTCAGGTTTATTGAGGTATTATATAGAGTAAAATTCACCCACTTTAGTGTATACTTCTTTGAGTTTTGACAGTGCATACAATCTAGTAAGCACCAGTACAAGTGAGATATAGAAGAATTCTATCATCCCAGAAAATTCCCTTTTACCGTTTTATAGTTACCCCACATGCTACCACCAGCCTCTGGTAACGACTGATCTGTTTTCTGTTCGTACAGTAAGGAGTACTGGCTTATTTCATGTAGCACAATGCATTTGAGATTTATTCATGTATTTAGTAATTCATTCCTTTTTACTGCTGTATGGTATTCCATTGTGTGGCTCTAACAGTTTATCCATTCACCAATGGATTGGTCTTTATTTTTGGAGATTCTGAATAAAGCTGCTATAAATATTTGCATTAGGATTCTGTGGGATCATAAATTTTTATTTCTCTTGGGTAACTATCTAGAAGTGGGATTGCTGGATCAAATGGTAAGTAAACTTTGGAAGAACTCGCCAGACTTTTTCAAATAGTTGCCTTCCATCATGACCAGTACTTGGTATTGAGAGTTTCTTTATTATTTTTAGCTGTTCTAATAGGTGTGTATTAGTATCTCATTGTGGTTTTATTTTACTTTTCTCTAATGACAAACCATGTTGAGCACCTTTTCATGTGCTTATTTGTCATTCATATATCTTCTTTAATTGTTCAGTCTTTGGCCATCAAATTTTTTTTGTTTTCTTATTATTGAATATTGAGAGTTTTTTGTATATTCTGTATATTCTGGACATAGGACTTTTATAATCTATGTGTTTGCAAATATTTTCTCTCTGTCTTTGGCTTTTCAGTGACTTAACATTATCTTTTGAAGAACTGAAGTTGTTACATCTTGAAGTAGTCCAGTTTATCAATTTCATCTTTTATGGTTCATGTGTTTGGTATTTTATTTACGAAGTGTTGCCTAATCCAAGGTCACAAAGATTTTCTCTTGTTTTCTTCTAAATGTATTATCGTTTTACTTCACTATACTTTTAAATCTATAATCCATTTTGAGTTAAATTCTATATGCTGTGAGGTAGAGGTTGAGATTCATTTCTTTCCATATGGATATCCAAAAATTCTAGCACCATTCATTGAAAAGACTAGTCTTTCTCTATTTAATTGACTTTGCACCTTTGTTGAAAACAATTGACCATATATGAAATCAACTGACCAAATGTGGGTATACTTCTAGACTCTGTTGTTGATCTGTGTGTCTGTCCTTTTGCTATTACCACACTGTGTTCATAATTATGGCTTTATGGAATTGAAATCATGGTCTTTATGGTCTCGTAATCAGGTTGTGTGAGTCCTCCAACTTTGTTCCCCTTGAAAATTGTTTTGGCTATTCTAGTTTTATTTTCTATATAAATTATAGAATCAGTTTCCTGATTTCTACAAAATATCTTACTGGGATTTTGATTAGGATTATATTGAGTCTATCAGTAAGTTTAGGGAAAATTGATATCTTCCAATCCATGAACATAATATATCTCTTCATTTATTTAGTTCTTTAATTTTGTTCATTGGTGTTTCTAGTTTTTACAGATCTTATACATATTTTGATGGATTTGTATCTATTTCATATTTTTTGATGCTATTAAAAGTGGTACTGTATATTTTATTTCAATTGCTGATTGTATATATGCTGCCAGTATATATAAATACAATTGCTTTATAAAACCTTTTAATAAAGACTTAAATTTTCAGCTGGCTCAAGACATTTTGTTTTTCTCTAGATAACTTTTCTGATACTATCATTTATTTTAAAAAATGTGGTAAAATGTACATAACATAAAAGAATAACATTCACATTGTTGTGCACTATGCAGTTGATTTTTATATTGACCTTGTGGCCTGAGATTATCATAAATTTACTAGTTAATTATAGTCACTTTTAAATGGATTTTAATAGATTCTTTGGGAATTTCTTTGTAACCAGTCATGTCGTCAGTGAACAGAGATGTTTTATTTCTCTATATAGAGAACAGTTTTATTTGTATAATTCTTTTATTTCTTTTTCTTGCCTTATCACATTGCCCAGAACCTTCACTAAATATAGAGTTAAATGGGAGTGGTGAGAGTGGCATCCTTGCCTGGTTCCTGATATCAGGGGAAGAGCATTTAGTTTTTCACCATTAAGCATAATGTTAGCCATAGGGTTTTTGTTTTGTTTTTGTTTTTTTTTTGTAGATACCCTTTATCATCTTGAAGAAGTTCCCTGCTATTCCTATTTGCTGAGGTTTTTAAAATCATGAATGGATGTTGAATGTTGTCATGTTTTTATGTCATTTAATTAGATGATTATATGGTGTTTCTTCTTTATCTGTTGATAATGTGAATTATGCTGGTTGATTTTTGACCATGAAACCAACCTTGCATTTTTGGGAAGAAACCCCACTTGGTCATGGTGTATTATCCTTTTTAAATATTGCTGGGATTGATTTGATAATGTATCGTTGAGAATTTTTTTGTATCTGTGTTCATATGGGATATTGATCTATAGTTTTAATATCTTTTTGTGTATGTGTGTTTTGTATAAGAGTAATGCTGACCTTGTAAAATGAGTTCGGAAGTGTTTCTTCTTTTTTTCCATTAGAGAAGTTTGTGTATAATTGGTATTATTTCTTCCTTAAACGTTTGGTAGAATTTCCCAGTGAAGCCACATGGGGTTGGAGTTTTTTGTTTTTGTTTTTCCCACTAAGTTTTAAAATGTATGTATTCAATTTCTGTGGTAGATATAACATGTTCAGGTTATTTCTTCTTGAGTGGCTTTTGTAGTTTGTGTGGCTTTTGTTGTTTGTGTATTTCAGGGAATTTGTTTCCTCTAAATTGTGGACATAAAGTTGTTTGTATTACTTTGTTATTATCCTTTTTGTATCTGTAGGGTCTTTAGTAATGTTCCCCATTTCATCTTCTCTTTTGTTGTCAGTCTGGCTACAAGTGTATTAATATTTTTATTTCAAAGAACTAGATTTTATTTCATTGATTTTTCTCTATTTTTATGTATTCAGTTTTATTAATTTTTTGCTTTTATCTTTACTTACTTCTTGCTTTGGGGTTAAGTTGCACCTCTATTCCCATTTTTTTTCCTGTTTTTTTCCAATTCCTTATGGTTGGAGCTTGTTAACTCATTAATATGACACCTTTTCTTATTTTATTTTATTGATTTATTTTTATCTTATTTTTACTGAAGTATTGTTGACTTAACAATATTCTATTAGTTTCAGATGTATACATAGTAATACAATATTTTCATAGCATATACTCCATACAGAGTTATTTTAAGATACTGACTGTATTCCCTGTGCTGTACATTACATCTTTGTAACTTATTTTTTCCCAATAGTTTGTAAGCATTAATATCATAGATTTGCTTCTCAGTCTTTCTTTAACTGCAGCCTATGAATTTTGATATGTTATGTTTTTATTTTCCTTTAATTCAAAATATTTTCTAATTTCTCTTCTTCCTTTTTGATTGCTGAGTTATTTAGAAGTACGCTGTTTAATTTCCAAATATTTGAGGATTTTCCAGATAGCATTCTGTTACTGGTTTCTAGTTTAATTGGCAGTGAATAGAGAGCAAATTTATTGAATTTTTTGATGTTTGTTTCATGGGCCAGAATATGGTCTATCAAAAAGAATGTATACTTGAAAATATGTGTATTCTGCCGTGGTTGTGTTAAAATGTCAATTCGGTCAAGCTAGGTAATAGTGTTGCTTGATCTTCTGTAGTTTTACTAATTTTCTGTCTACTTGTTCTGTCAAATACTAAGTTGAGGAGTCTTGAAGCCTCCAACTATAATTATGGATTTGTCTGTTTCTCCTTTCAGTCCTATCAGTTTTTACTTTGTGTATTTTGGAGATCTGTTCTTAGGTGTGTACATATTTAGGATTGTTATGTCTTCTTGGTGAATTTGTTTTTTTATTGTTTTAAAATTTTTCTCTTTATCTCTGTTCATATTCACTGTTCTTTAGTTTGTCTGATAGTGTTATAGTCACTCTGACTTTCTTTCAGGTGGTATCACATGGTATATCTTTTAATGTATGTGATCTACTTTTGATCCTGTTGAAGGCTTTTTTTTTTTTTAAATTGGGGTATAATTGCTTTACAGTGTTGTGTTAGTTTCTGCTGTACAGTGAAGTGAATCAGCTATATGTATACATATATCCCCTCTCTTTTGGATTTGCTTCCCATTTAGGTCACCACAGAGCACTGAGTAGAGTTCCCTGTGCTATATAGCAGATTCTCATTAGTTATCTGTTTTATGCATAGTAGTGTATATATGTTAATCCCAGTCTCCCAATTCATCCCACCCCCATTCCCTCCTTGGTGTCCATACATTTGTTCTCAACGTCTGTGTCTCTATTTCTGCCTTGCAAACAGGTTCATTTGTACCATTTTTCTAGATTCCATGTATGCGTTAATATACGATATTTGTTTTTCTCTTTTTGACTTACTTCACTCTGTATGACAGTCTCTAGGTCCATCCGCGTCTCTACAAATGACCCAATTTCATTCTTTTTTATGGCTGAGTAATATTCCATTTTATATATGTACCACATCTTCTTTATCCATTCGTCTGTCAATGGGCATTTAGGTTGCTTCCATGACCTGGCTATTGTAAATAGTGCTGCAGTGAACATTGGGGTGCATGTGTCTTTTTGAATTACAGTTTTCTCTGGGTATATGCCCAGTAGTGGGATTGCTGGATCATTGTTGAAGGCATTTTGCATCTCTGTTTTACCTTGATTTTTAAAGTTATTATTTCTAATACTTCATTTGACCTTTACAGTTTGCATTTCTCTGCTAAAATTCCTCATTGTCTTCATGTATGTTTTCCACCTTATCCACTAGGTCTTTTTTTTTTTTTTTTATAAATTTATTTATTTATTTATTTTTGGCTGTGTTGGGTCTTTGTTGCCGTGTGCAGGCTTTCTCTAGTTGTGGCGAGCGGGGGCTACCCTTCATTGAGGTGCGCGGGCTTCTCATTGCAGTGGTTTCTCTTGTTGCAGAGTACGGGCTCTAGGTGCGCGGGCTTCAGTAGTTGTGGCTCGTGGGCTTAGTTGCTCCACGGCATGTGGGATCTTCCCAGACCAGGGCTCAAATCCGTGTCCCCTGCATTGGCAAGCAGATTCTTAACCACTGCGCCACCAGGGAAGTCCTCCACTACGTCTTTTAACATAGTAATTATAGTCATTTAAAATTCTTTGTGATTATTTCAACCTCATTAAGTCTGATTTGTCACTTGCTTTGTCTCTAGAAAGTGGATTAATTTTTCTTGCTTTCTTAAGTATTTAATAATTTTTTATTTAATGCAAAATATCATGTATGGATGGGACAGTGAAGACTGAGTTTAATAATATTTATGCCTGGAATAGCATGACTGTGCTATTAGTGTTAGGAGCTGAGTCAGTTTAGTCTGAGTTGAACCAGGTTTGGGTTTTTTATTGCTAAGGTTACCTACAAAGTACCACTGGCTTCAAATTCCTCTAACACTACCTTGCAATTAGAGTGGGCCTGTTTTGCAGGCAAGTTTTTCTTAATGCTCTTGCTCTACTGTCCACTTTAGGCATTCCCTGTATGCCTGTGCCTCAAAGAGGGTCTGCTTCTACCCCCTGTTCCTCTCCGAGCCATGAACTGCTGTTACTTGCTACTCCATGCTTCCTAATATTTACCAGGTTAAACACTATATGATGTCTTTGAGATAGAGCATTTTTTTCTTACTTTCATGCTTGTCTGACTATGTAGAGGAAATACTAAATTGTTTGTGTGTAGTTGACTAATTTGCATACCAAAAAGCATATGATTCAAAATTACCTATGAACAGCTTATGAAAGAGAAGCGTCAGCCTCTGCCATTTCATTAGGCTCCTTATCTGAAGGTTGAAGCAAAATGTTGAGATTTTGGTTGCTGTTGCCATAGGAGAACACTAAAATGCTGAAAAAGTATACAATGTTACCAGTATTTCCATTTTTGCAGTTTTAACTCCTCAGACTTCAGGAAGAAACATTTTGAAGTGGAGGGAAGCACAAGTACTTTGGAGCTAGAGGTTTGAGTCTATTCTGCCTCCGTTTCATAAAAATATTTGTCAAGCTATTTACCTTCTGTAATTTAAGTTTCCTCATTTATAAGAGAAGGAGAGAGTTCACCTGAGAGTTGTTGGGGGGATTAAGTTATGTGAAGGTGCCTAAAAATATCACCTGACTCAATAGATATTACTTTTTTTCCCCTCTTCCTTTGACTTTTTTCCTGTGTGGTAAATATACTGTTTCTAACAGCTGGGAAATCCTTCTACTTATTTAAAAATAGATAAGTTAATTTCTTAGGATAGAGTCTACTCTACTAAAAAGTAGAGAGAACGTTTTACTTTTTTGACTTTCTCATACAATCAGATTTCACTGACCATTTTACTTTTCTACTTGATCATTTTACACTGAAAGCTCTGATCCATATCTATTCCAGGAAACCAAAAATAAATCCCTGAAATCTGCAAAAAATAAATAAAACATTGAATATAAGATTATTCTAATACAAGATAGCCAATAAATTCCTATGTCTCACATAAGACAGAAAATTAACTATAATTTATAACATGGCAAAGCGCCTTTCTTATGTTTAGATAGAGTGTAACTAGAATAAAGAACATTTTACATGCATTCAGTGTTCTGGTATGGGGAAGCAAATGAGGGTTATATGCCATCCTAACAAAGTGTTCCTCTGTCCTGTGATTTATTAATATTATAAATGTGAATCTTTATAATATTTTCTCAGAACAAGGCTATTTATTTTAAATATTCACAAGTTTAAAAATCTTGATGATTTATTATGTTTACTTGAGCCTCAAATATATGACATTTCTTTTACAGTATTTTCTCATTTTTCAAACGGTTATCAAAGTGGCATCCCTTCCTGAGTAAGATAACAATGTAATTTATGTGGATAAATGCATCTGAAATCTGTCAGATAAAATAGAGAAATGGTTATGTAGAGTTTAATACGTTTCACAGAATATAAACACAAAATAAAAGAAACAACAACAGCAAACTTTTTCTTTACTAAAACACAATTGTGTACTTCATTGCCTGTAGGTAAGATCGTTTCTGAATAAGTTCAGGGATATTTTCTTTTTTACTTTTGGCTGCATTGGGTCTTCGTTGCTCCGCATGGGCTTTTTCTAGTTGTGGCGAGTGGGAGCTACTCTTTGTTGCGGTGGGCAGCCATCTCATTGCAGTGGCTTCTCTTGTTGCAGAGCACGGGCTCTAGGCATGCGGGCTTCAGTAGTTGTGGCGTGTGGGCTCAGTAGTTGTGGTGCACAGGCTTAGTTGCTCTGCAGCATGTGGGATCCTCCCGGACCAGGGATCGAACCCGTGTCCCCTGCATTGGCAGGCAGATTCCTATCCACTGTGCCACCAGGCAAGTCCCAGGGGTATTTTCTAAGGCGAATAGAGTGTCCCTTTCTTGCCCTAAAGTTCTGAATAAAAAAGAAATGTTACAGTGTTAATTTTTCCTGACTTAAATATTAGCCATTATTGTCCTTATTGCACTAATTTTCATTTTATTTTTGCTTCAGAAGTTACTGCAATTTCCATTGAAAATTCGACCTCTGCATTTTCTGTAGATGTGTTGGTAATTGGATAAAACATTCCACTAAGCTTTGCTGACCTAGATAGCATTTTAAATATACTCTCCAACATTTCATCTTAAATGTGTGAGTTCATCTACACATTTGTATATATTCATACATGTTTAAAGTCACAGTACTTATACCAATTCACAGTTGATTATGATTATGATTACTGGTTTGATCAGAAGTTAGAGTTTACCACATGGTCATTCCAGTAGATGCAGAAAAAGCATTTGATAAAATTCAACATCCATTCATGATAAAAACTCTCACCAAAATGAGTATAGAGGGAACATATCTCAACATAATAAAAGCCATTTATGACAAAGCCACAGTCAACATAATACTCAATGGCAAAAAGCTGAAAGCCTTCCTGCTAAATGCTGGAACGAGACAAACATGCCCACTCTCACCACTTCTATTCAACATAGTATTGGAAGTCCTAGCCACAGCAGTCAGACAAGAAAAAGAAACAAAAGGTATCCAAATTGGAAGGAAAGAGGTAAAATTGTCATTATATGCAGGTGACATGATACTCTATAGAGAACCCTAAAGTATCCACACAAAAACTATTAGAACTAATAAATGAATTCAGCAAGGTAGCAGGATACAAGATTAATATACAGAAATCTGTTGCATTTCTTTATACTAACAGTGAAATATCAGAAAGAGAAAGTGAAAAAATCCTGTTTAAAATCATGTCAGAAGACAGAGTTTAGGGCTACCACAGGTGCTAGAAATTTAGGGGTAAAATCCAGGACAGGAGGGAGCCACAGAGGAGAAGCCCCAAATTCTGCATGCATGAAACTGTGTATTTAGATCACTTTGTTTTATTTCCCTATATGTTTATCAAGCTATACCATAATTTTCTGCCTGAAATAGACTCTCACCCTTCCACATTCTCTGCCTGGTAAAGAACTTAAAAGTTCAAAGTTTGTTTATTTTAAGCAACTCTATTGAATGAAGTTAATTTATATACAATAAAATGTACCCACTTTATAGTATCTAATTAAATACATTTAAATTTTAACAAATGTTTGATATGCTGTTGGAGAGAATACAAACGATACAAACTTTTTGGAAAATGATTTAGCTTGTGTCAAGTAAACATTTAAAATGTAAAATTCTCTGACCCACTGACCCACTTCTAGGAATGTATTATCTAAAAGTAACAACGTGGATACATAAGGTATACTCAGAAGGATTTTTTCATTGCATTAGTGTTTGTAGTATCCAATGTTTGAAAACATGTAGTAGGCCAGCGTTTGCAAAGACCTGAATATTCATCTGGAGGCATGGTTGAATAAATTGATACATCTACTACTATAGAATACTGTACAACTATGAACATAAGTTTGATATATTTCAACCAGTAAACATAGGCTTGATATATTTAGTGACAAAAGCAAGTTATAGACCAATAGCTTGTGGGGGGTGTGTGTGTGTGTGTTTCCATTCATCCAGTCAGTTAGCCATTGCAGTATTTGGGGCAAATAATAATAGCAACTTGGACTAAAGATGGGCTGTAGAGATGAGAGAGATAAATGATATCAAGGAAGATGAATTCAAAAGGGTTGGGTGATATTGTGCAGGGGGAAATGAGGCAGAAGGATGAGTTGGTCCCGCCTCCAGTTTTCTGGGTTTTGGTACTAGACTGATGGTGGGGCAGTTATTAGATATTGAAAACTTTAAGAATACTGGATTGGGAGGGGAAGCGCATCAGTTTGTTTCAGGTGTTTTGAATTTGAGGGGATTTTGCTATATTTAAGTAGAAATAAATAGTAGACAGATGTAATGGATCTGGTACTCACTGGAGAGGTGTTGACGGGTGATATAAATTTGGGAGTCACTTGCTTTGCTGATAATTGAAAACAGGCACACATGAGCTTGCTCAGGGAGGCAATTTAGAAAAGGAAGAGAAGGAGACCTAGAATCAACCCTCAAGAAGCACAACATTAAAGGTCAAGTATGAGGAGGATGAGTCAGTGAAGGAGGCAGGGAGATTGTAGTATTATTGAATACAAGGGAAATATTTTAAGGAGGAACTGGTCAATAATGTCTGAAAATGCTCTTTGCTCAAATGTGTGGCTAATCCTTAGCAAGATCCCTTTAAGTAAAATGATGGGGGCAGAAACTAGGTTGAAATAGGTGGAGTAGTGAGTGGTAGGAGAGGAAATGGATACAGTAAATTAGGCAGTTTTGTAAAAATTGGAAAGGTACTTACGATACTATGTTAGTAGCAGAAAATGAAAGAATAAAAATCCAATTACTTAAAAATTGTATGTTTGTACAGAAAAAAAGAGGATGGTAATATATCAAAATATTTAATAGTATTTGGTTCAGAATAGAGGAACTGGTGTGATTTAATTTTTTTTCCTTTTCCTGTTTTAAATAAGCAAATATTTAATAATAGGTAATAAGAAAATATGGATTATTTATTTATCAGTCAGGATTCGATTTATAAGAGACAGAAACCATGCCAGTTATTTGAACAGAGAGAATTTCATATAAAGAGTTATTGGGGCTTCCCTGGTGGCGCAGTGGTTAGGAATCCGCCTGCCAATGCAGGGGACACGGGTTCGTGCCCCGGTCGGGGAAGATCCCACATGCCGCGGAGCAACTAGGCCCGTGAGCCACAACTGCTGAGCCTGCGCGTCTGGAGCCTGTGCTCCGCAACGGGAGAGGCCGCAACAGTGAGAGGCCCGCGCACCGCGATGAAGAGTGGCCCCCACTCGCCGCAACTGGAGAAAGCCCTCGCACAGAAACGAAGACCCAACACAGCCATAAATAAATAAATAAATAAATTTATTAAAAAAAAAAAGAGTTATTAACTGGGTATAAAATTAACTAGGAAAGTGCTAGATTAAAAAGAATACTCTAAGGTATCATGGAGGTAGCTCCTACAGGAAGCAACCATGGCTGAGGGAATATGGGCAAGAGGTTTTAATTACTGAAACTTAGAAACTTCAGAGAAAGGGCTCTACATAGCTGAAACTCAGACCTCTGATGAAAATGTGCTGGCAGGTGTCTTTGGAGTGAGGATTGAGGGTGATGAAGCTGGTTCTGCAAGTGTTGGAGAAACTGCAAAGTGGATTCAGCTGCTGCTACAGGAAGGCACTTCTGTTACTGCTGATGTGGAAGGTTCAGGAAAGCCATCCACTATGGGGCCTGAGCATCTCTGCACACTTTTGCTGGGAATACCAAGAATATAATAAGCCCCTGACTGCTCTTTTCCCGAGTCATCAGGCTTATGCTTGCAGGGTTGAATTAATGTCTTACCCTGGACAAATAGGCTTGCTTTCACTTAGTATAAAAGAGATTCTCCAAACTCAGTGTTCTTCTGTAAGGCAGCCCACTGTATGTGCAGGAATCCATCATGGGCCCTTTGGGTCATCTCTCTGCGACTTAGATGGGGGTAAGGGTGGGACGTGTACGACCAATGGAAGTAAACTTGAAGCTTTGGCTGCTACTTTGCCATGAATAATGTAGTCTTTTTATCTCTGACACAGTAGTCTTCTGTCTTCTGCCAATATTCATGAAACTGTGTCAGGCTAACTTGTTAGCAAGTAGAATAAAATCTTAGATTTCATCATGAGTTATGAAATATTGTTTGCAGGCTCATTATGAGTGGGAGATGTGTTTCTACCTCTGTGTTAACCAGCAGTTTTGTAGTATCCCTCACTTGGTCCTAAGGAACACCTGTCTAGCCTTTAAGGGTGCCCCTGTTCATGGTGATAATGAAAATTCATCTAGAATGCAGTATAGAGAGCCAAAGGGAGAATAAGAAGAAGAGTTGAGAGATATAAAATAGATTGAGAAATATTAATGTTTATTAGGAGTCTCAGATGAGTTTAATGGAATAAATGATAGAGAATCAATATTTGAAAAAATATCAAGAATAAGGAGGAAATACTAAAAGCTACCAAAGAAAAAGGGCTGATTACTTACAAAAGAATGACAGCTAACAGCAGAGTTCTCCACAGCAATAGATGCCAGAAGACATTGGAATAATATCTTTATACTGCTGAGATAAAATAACTGCCAGTGCAGAATTTTATATTAGCCAAATGATCATTCAAGAGGGAGGACAGAGTTGTGCAATAAATTAATAAAACATTTTAAAGAATTATTGTCGATAAAATTATGATTAAATAATGCACAGTATAAAATATGTCTATATCTGTATTTATATCTAATATAGTGAAATAGTAAAGCAAGTACATGAACTTGAGCTGCACTGCCTGGGTTTAAATTCAGACTTACCACTGTATGACCTTGGGCAAGTTAACTTCTCTGTTTTATACCTCAGTTTCAACCCTGTAAAATGGGAGTAACAATAATACCTACCGCATTGGGTTGTTGTGGGGATCAAATGGATTAATATATATGCTTGCCATTATCATCATCGTCATCATCAACCCAACATTTTTGTAGAATATTGTAAAGAGTCCTTAAAACTTTTATATGTTAACATTGAATATCTCAGGGAGATGGGGTTGGTATGGAGGCGAGAGAAGATAATTTACTTGTTTACTTTAAATCTCTGTACACTTTGGCTTCTTAAATTAATTCATTCAACACTAGTTGAGCATCTTGAATACACTAGGCACTCTTTTAGGTACTAAGAATACAGCAGTGAATACAAGAAAAAAATTCCTGTTCAACCATGGCTTACATTCTGCTGTGAGGGTAAAAGGCAATAAACAAGGTATATATGGGAGAGAGAGTGTGTGTATACACACACTTACATACACATATATACACTGTTAGTGATAAGTGCTCAGGAGAAAAATAAAGCATGGAAGGGGTTAAGGGGTTTTTAATTTCAAATAGGATGATCAGGGAGTGCATGTGAAGATAACATTTGTGTAAAGAGCTGCAGGAGATAAGAGAGAGCCTTGAGGGTTTCGTTTATAAGAGCATTTAGTTGAAAGGAACAGCAAATGAAGGTTAAAGTTAGTGAAGAAAAAGCATTACTGGCATTCTCAGAGAATGACAAAAGAGGTTAGTGGGGCTGAAGAAGGTTACTGGAGCAGGGAGAAAGGGAGTGAGGCCACAGAAGTAATAGATTTATTTGGAAAAAAAATGTTTTGTAGCCTTTTAAAGAGCTGTGGCTTTTACTCTGAATGAGATGGGAAGTCATTTGAGTGTTATGAACTCTTGACTTCTATTTTACGTTCTAACTCTACTAGGTTGAAAACAGATTATTACTTTAGTAAATACTCCAATTAAAAAAGAACAACTAAAAGTGTACATGGATTCTAATATCACTTACCTCCTCAAGAATCTACAGTGCTTCTGTGTTATCTGTTGTGTTACCCTAAGTTTCATTGCTTATGTTGTAAAGCTCTTCATAGTCTTGCCACATTTTACCTGTTTAATCCCATTTCTTCCAATTCTTCCAGACCTAGGTAATTCTTCTCGTCCTAATTTTTCTAAACCTAGGACCAGTTTTAGCATAGTTCCATTACTTACAGTTTGTTCTGGTAAAAATAACTGGGAGATTTTACATCATGGACAATGAATACATAAAAGTTTTTTTTCTATAAATAAATGTTTTGGAAGTCTTCATTTAAGTGTTGTTGAAGCTCTTAAACATGTAAATAATTGATTCACTTTCATCATCTTATTAGTCAAGAGTCCTAGTTGCAGAAAACAATCTGTTTTATCTAGTGATTTATTAGAGGGTACTGACCAGCTAACAGAACCTTTGGGAGGGCCATGAAATCAGATATTTTTGTTATATAGCTTGGAAACATGCAGGCAGGAGAAATGCTCAAGCATACTATGTGGCTTTCATGGTATGATCCAGCTCCATTCCCTCTGTTGCCCACATGTTATCTTTGAAGCTAGGCACCAGTCACTGGAACTTCTGTCAGAGCTACCACAGAAGAATCAGACACTGTCACCACTGTGCTTGAAAGATCACTGCTTCAGATCATTTACTTCTTCCTTCCAAATATTGCATATTTATGTATACTCAGCAATGCCTAGGCCTTGTCTCGAACTTTAGCTGGTGTGGAGTCTGGGAAATGTTATATATAGTTATCCATCCTCTGCAATGTATGAAGGTATGCTTGAAAGATTTGAGTGAGTGTTGAGTATCTACCACATTCATAATAAAAAAAATGAAAATGACAATGGAGTATCCTTTTTCAATTATCAGATTAGCAGCAATCAAAAGTTTGACAACTTTTATATTAACAAAAATACAGGGAAACAGCTGGTCATAAATTCTGGTAGAAATATAAATTTGTGAAATGTGTAGAGAACAAATTGGCATTAACTATTAAAATTACAAATAAATGTACCCATAGATTTAGTAATTCCACTCTTGGAATTTATCATACAGAGTCACATAGTTTGGAAACATATGTCTAGCAATAGGAGACTGACTAAATAAATTACAGTATGATCTATACAGGGGAAATTCTGCAGCCACTAAAGAGAAGGATGTGGAATGATTTGGAAAGATCTCCAAGGTACAATAAATGAAAGAAGCAAATTGAGCATAGAGTATATGATATTCTGTGTTTGAAAGACAGAAAGACAAAGACGTGTATATAAACTGTAATAGAATTTCTATTTCTGAGAAATGGAAAATGAGGATTTGATGTGACATGCTAGGAGCTATGTATACGATAGAACTGATTTAGCACAAAATATTTACTAGATATTTGAGAAATTGATAGCTATTTGCATTGTATCAATGGAAGGAACTGTGTGGTCAAGGGATAGGACTGGAAAAGGGACTTATGGTTTACTTTGATACTTTTTGGATTTTATATTATTTGCCTGCATTGCATACTAACTAATTTGTTTTAAATTAGCTACTGCTGTTGTCTGCCAAACTATGTTTCTGCAAATAAGGAGTGTAAGGCTGTGGTATATTTATCATTAAAGATTTTGTATATTCCTGAATAAATTAAGAATTCTACATAAGGAATTTTTTCTCAATGACATGAGGGTGGTGTTTTCTTTTTGGGTCGTGTACTATAATTGGTTACTATATATGTTAACTGACATAGGAAGTTGAAAATTAGAAAATGTGTCGCTAATTACTTCTGGAAGTGAAATGAGAATGCTTTCTATTTAGAAAAAGCTTATGTTTATAAGTTAATTTACCATTTTGAATATTAGTTTTATATGTAAAAGATGTGATACAAAAATATGTGATTAACAAATACACAGCATTAATATTAGTTCTTAGATAAGAACTTTGTCCCTTTGTCCTCATGGTGAAGCATGAGGTAAAGAAGCAATACTCTTTACTGTATAATGTAATTTCTCTTTACTAACATATAAATGTTAATACAGAGAGAACTGAGTTTTCCATTTGCTTTTCTGAATTCATGGGATGAATATGAGAAAATTATTAAAACTTTTACCTTAAATTGTTACATTTTTCACGGGTATTATTGTGTTAAAGTAAGTATTCAAGGAAATGGTAAATTGTAGATATATGAGAATATCTAATTAAAAGTTCTGCTGAGTTTTTCCTTATTTAAGGAACCTTGCAAAACATCTGAACATCTTATTGCTTTGTCTACTTGCACATACTCCTCTCTAATTTATCCCCCCAATAATGTTGGTATGCTTTGTTAATATAACGTCAACTTAGAACTTTGATCTAGTCCTGGCTTTCAACTACTGACTTATTTGAAAAATCTAATAATATTTTAACAAAAGTACTTGACTGCAATGAAAAGATGGAACCTTAAATGTCCAACGAATTTGAAATTAATTTGAGAGAGGATAGATTTGGGGCATATAGAAGAACACGCCACTTTTCCTAGTAGGATATTATGACCTAATCTCAGTTTTGAGTCTCTTCTATAAGTCAGTAGTCTACAAAATGAGGTACACAAATCTGTTGGTATATGCTAAGAATATTAGAAATCTTACTATATATGTCTTGGTAATAGTACATGGTTTTGAAAGTTTGAGAGCCATTGATATTTAGGCAATTTATTGTTTTATGTACCAAAAAAAGCAGCAGCTGGGACCAAGGGGTGAAGCATTTATAACTCATAAAATCAACTTGGAATGTGAACATAAACATTTTCTTTTCTTTTAATAAATGTGGCTGAACCTTGTTGGAGAATGTTGAGATATTAACAAGCTTATAGTAATTCAAGGGCATTTATCCAAATTGGGTCGCATCTCTTTCTTTTGTTTTAATATTTGTACTAAGCTTGTATACCATGGATGAAGATTTCACAGCCTAGTGTTTTCTCTCAGATTTTTTTGCCAGTTGAGAATACAGATAATATCAACACCAAAACCATGTCCTTCCCTTTCAATTAATTGCAGTTTCTGGCCATTTCACGTTGGGTAGCTTTTTCCTCAGTATCCATCTACTTTACAACCATTCTCTCTGATTGCTGTATGCTCTGTGGTACCAAAAGAGATGCCATTTTTTCCCCTCGTACTTTCATTTATCCAGTACATTGTGGTGTGCATCCTATAAGAGACCAGGAAATATTATTGACATCAGTAATTTCATAATTTATGAATGTTCATGTTTTTATCTCAGATATTCAAGATTAAAGCAGTCCAGTTGGCTGAGAAACTCCTTCCTGCCTTTAACACACCTACGGGGATTCCTTGGGCAATGGTGAATCTGAAAAGGTAGATTCTATTTTTATGTGGTTATTCCTGTTCTAAATAAATTAGATTAACTGATTTTTTGACCCTTTAAAAAGGTATTAGAAATTTCTAATGATCAGCCCCCACCATACTTTTTAAGACTTAAACTGTTTTTCTCTTCATATGTACAGAAGCATATTTCTTTAAAACACTGTCTGATTTTTAAAATATGTTCTTTACTTTGAAACAGTTCGCTTGCCGTAACTGTATTCCAGTTTCTACTGCTTGTTTCTCTGAGTCTAGATTTCTGTCTCTTACAAAATAGTTGTTTCTTTATGATTTGCTTATTCATTTCCATTTAGTGCTGTAATGGATTCAAAGTGCTTTCCCTCTTTTGTTTTATGTACACGACGTGTTGATCTTTTTCTAAGTCAAAATGGAACACAGTATACCTTAAAATCAGGGCTTCCTGTTGCTGAACGTCTTACTGATGATAAGGGAAGACATAATTCCTGACGTTGACTATAGGGTCCTTTTTATGGTATTTACACCGTTGAAGTTCAAAGTGAGGCATGATTCTGTGACAGCTTTATTTGGGAAAACTAATCTATTTTAGTCATTTCTTTCTAATGGAGAACTTTATAAAGTTTTAATTTTCACTGAGAAATCAGTATTTAATACTGAACATGACATCTAACTTTACTATTCTTTGATGTCATGCAATATATATAATGTAAACTCCCTGTTTGTGAGGGAAAAGCTAGCTAGATTTCCAGACCAACCTCCACAAAAGGTTATGGTCACATACCTGTTCTCTGTCCTTAGTTTCATGATAGATTTTCTGATGTTTCCTTCAGTAGCATTGTCAGAGTCATATCTTATAACTTTCTTAGATAATAAGAATTTTAACTTAATTAGCTTACAGTTTAAGTCTGAGATGAAGAAAGACTACAGGATATTATTATTATTATTATTTGTCTATATAGAAAATAACTGAAAAATCCAGCATTGCAGAACTTCAAACTTAGATTGAGATGAAAATAGAAGGGTTTTCAAGGACCATGTCTTGAACATAAGTTTAATTTTCATGTTGTTTCTTTGTATATATTCATACACGTGCATATTTTACTTGGGTTTATAGATCACAGATGTAATTATTTACCAATTTTTTTAAAGGTTTTTGTTTTTGTTTTTGATTGAGTTCTACATGTGTCTCACAAACAGACTTTCTTCCAGTCTTGCTGTCTGAAAGCCAACTCATGTTAATAATCTAACATTATTTATCTCCTACAATATGCTATATAGCGTACAGAAGCACACACATAGATACTGGTGGAGCTTTTAAAATTTTTTATGGTTTGTTTGGATACTTGCTTTTCTACTTCTTATTTTTCTCACTCAACAAAATCTCATGGAAATACTCTTCCAGGTTATGCCACAGAACTTTAAATCAATCTTTGTGATGACTACATAGTGGAATATAGGATATATTATAATACATAGGTTATACCGTAATTTGTTTAATCATTCCACATCAGTGGTATTTGTTTATTTCCATTATTTTGCTACCATAAACACTGTTACAATAGCATCCTGTTATATGTGTCCTTGTTTAGTGGGGAATTTTCTCTGAAAATGATTCTTAGGAATATGATTGCTGTATCAAAGGGCATATGTCTCTTTTTTCTTTGTGGGATAGATTCCCAAGTGTGGAATTTCTGGATCAAAGCATATATGTATTTTTAAATTTAGTAGTTACTCCCCAGATGTTTTCCAAAAGGCTGTAGGTCATCATATTTCCATCAACAATGTGTGAGAGTACCAAAATGTCTACAAGTATATGTTCTGTTTGATTTTCAAGAGATTGATGGCTATAAAGTGTTACTATTGTTATTTTCATTTGTATTTTCTGCTTAGTGAATTTGAGCATCTTTTCATAAATTTGTTGAACATCTAGATTTGTTTTTTGTGAATTGTCTGTTCCTAGTGTTGATTGGATTGTTTGTCTTTTCTAGTTAGTTTATACAAGAGCCTTGTAGATTATAGAATTATTTCCTTTTTCCCTGTTCTACTACTTGTTTGTTGTCTTTATTTGTAATAATTTTTCATTCCTAAGTTTTAAATGTTTATATATACAAATATATCTTTTATAACTTCAGGGTTTTCAATCTTGGTTAAAAAGATTGTCTTCACCTATATTTTATAGTCTTCTGGATTTCCATAAAATGTTTTTATAATACTGCTTTTTTTTAAAAAAAATCATCAAATATGATGTTGGCTGTAGATTTTTTAATCAATTGCCTTTATCAGATTGAGGAAATTTTTTCTCTAGATAAACTGTTAAAATAACTTAGAATAAAATTATTCAAAAACTCATTAGATACTATTCTTACTAGGCTCTTTGTGAGGTGTTTTCACAATCTTAAATGTCATTTAATTTCCTAACAACCATGTGAGCTAGGTATCATGAACTCTCACATTATGGGTAAGGAAACTGAGTCTCACAGAAAGCAAATATCTTTTTTTTCCTTTATTGTGGTAAAAGTCACATAATAAAAAACATAACTATTTTAACCATATTTAACTGTATAGTTCAGTGGCACTAAGTACATTCACATTGTTCTGCAACTCTCACCATCATCCATCTCCCGAATTTTTCACCTTCCTAAACTGAAACTCTGTCCCCCTTAAACACTAACTCCCCATTTGCCCTCCCCGCCCCACCCCCACCCCTCAGCCCCTGGCATCTACCAGTGTACTTTCTGACTCTATGAATTTGACTATTCTAGGTACCTCATATAAGCGGAATCAAACAGTATTTGTCTGCACCTAATGTATATTGGAATGCATTTTTAAGGTTAACTTAATATATGTCCTGCAAACATGGTACCTTCTTTTTTTTTCTTCCCCTGTGCTATACAGTAGGTACTCACCAGCCATCTACTTCATACATAGTAGTGTACAGACGTTAATCCCAATCTCCCAGTTCATCTCACCCTCCCCCACTTGGTGTCCATACATTTGTTCTCTACATCTGTGTCTCTGTTTCTTCTTTGCAAACAGGTTCATTTTTCTCAATTCCACGTATGTGCATTAATATATGATATTTGTTTTTCTCTTTCTGACTTACTTCACTCTGTATGACAGTCTCTAGGTCTATCCATGTCTTTGCCAATGGCACAATTTCGTTCCTTTTTAAGGCTGAGTAATATTCCATTGTATATATGTACCACATCTTCTTTATCCATTCCTCTGTTGATGGACATTTAGGTTGCTCCCATGTCCTGGCTATTGTAAATAGTGCTGCAGTGAACACTGGGGTGCATGTATCTTTTGGAATTATGGTTTTCTCTAGGTATATGCCCAGGAGTGGGATTCCTGGGTCAGAGAAGGCAAATATCTTGCTCAAGGTCCTACAGTTAATTAATGGCAGGACTAGGAGCCTATGTGCTACATCAGTAGTTAAGATTATTATCCTTATCTTCTACATCTATTTCAACTCCTCTACCAAATCATGTATTACTCTATTCTGCTTACACTTTAGTGGTAATTCTAAGATATGGTTCTTGTGTCTAGAAAAGCTCATAATTATTCCATACTTGTCATTTGACTTACCTAATTTAGTATTTATCTAGGTGATACAGAGTTTAAAAAATCAGCTAGTGCTAAAAGATCTAAAACCAATAACATCAGTCCTTCAGTGAGAGAAAGATTTATATTTTTTACTTCCTCCTAAAAGTAGAAGAGACCTTAGAGAATGGTTTAGAGTTCTAGTAGGAATAACCTGTGAACTCTGCTACTTGAATAATTAATCTAGACTTCCAGTTCCAGCCATGGAATAGCTTGTATCAGGTTAACTCTCCCACAATCATAAAAAGGTCAGCAAGATGGTTTGAAGGGATTAGAGAGCAACTAACTAAGGGAGGACCCAAGGGGCTGTGATCCTAAGAGAAGGTCATCTCCATAGAAACACTGGCTTTACCCCCGAGGGCATATTCTAAATTATGGGGCAGGGCAATTGAAGCCAAGCCTAAAGTAGTGGTCATTTAGGGCAAAGAAGACTATGGTCAGGTCTTGGAGCTGCCAGAATGGCTGAGATACGAGGGACAAGTATCTCAAGACAGGAAGGAATTGCAGAGGAAAAGCCCCAAAATTTATGTACAAATTTTCCTCAAATTGTTGGCTGATTCTATACCTGCCCATGCACAGGGACTCAAAAAAACTAGATAACAACATTTGGAAGCTAATTTAACAGCTACATGGTACTGGCGAGACAGAGGTTAGTGTTTAAGCCTGCCAAGGTGGAGGGCCCTGTGAGGCTGTCTGTAAAATAAAAAGTAAAAAACCTTGTTTAGAATTTAGTATTTTTAAATGCACTATGAATGAAACTTTCATTTGGGACTTTGGGACAGAAGTTTTTACATGGAAATGGGATTTTGTGTTTATACTTGACTTTGCTATAATCCATTCGCCATGCTGACGCCTAGGTAATCTTTCTAAATGGTATGCTTTATTCTTTAAATATTATGTTACATTCCTTAAAATTCTCCATGATGTTCCATCATACTTAAAATAAAAAAACTTTAAATGTCACCATAGCCTACAGAATTTCTGCACAGTCTGGATTTTACCTAGCTTTCTAACCTCGTTCTGTATCATTCACTTCCCCTTCCTGAGCTCCAGCCACACTAGCCAACTTTTTCCTCAGGGCCATTGTGTTTGCTATTTCCTCTGCTGGGAATTCTCTTCTTCCGTATCTGTTCATCACCAGCTCCTTCTCATCATTCAGGTCTCAGTTTAAATTGTGTCATTTTAGAAACTCTTTGAACATTATACATAAAGTCTTCGAACTCATTTTCCATCACTAGTACTCATATTCTATCACTCTATTTAAATTTCTTTATAACAATTATCACTATTAAAATGGTCTTACTTATTATGGGAACAGGAATGTTATATGTCAGGTTCACTACTATATGTCCCAGATAATAGTAGGCACTTAATATTTGTGAAATGAATGACTGTCCTACATAGTTACTGTATCCATATTTCTTCCTTGATTCTCATGTCTGGCTTCAAAAAGATATGTTACTGGCATTTGCCTATCATAATTTCAAAAACAATATAAAAATAGCCCCCCAAAATTAATGAACTTTCAGCAAGGTAGTGATATACCCTGATATCTATTTTAATGTTTTCTCAACACATAAATAAAACATATCAAATTGAATTGCCAGTATACAAGTAGATATAAAGGGGAAAGTTTAACAAGTACATGGTACTGGGGAGACAGAGGTTAGTGTTTAAAGCTGCCAAGGTGAAGGGCCCTTGGTAAAGACCCCAGGCTTTCAGCTGAGATCCCAGAGGGCCAGTTCCTAGAGGAAGAGGCGAAGCTGAAATAGATGACCCTTAACAAAGCCTAAAACCAAGGTAATCTGCCTATACTCAACCTATGTTTGAGAGGAAACTTAACCTTCTGAGAAAGAAGATAACATCCAAAGAGTCTACACTTTTTCATTTATATAGTTTGGCTTCCAATAAAAATTTATAAGGCAGGCTGAAAAAAAAGAAAAAAGAGTTAGAAGATATCCTAGACATATATCTGCACAAATGAAATGTACACAAGATTATTCAGTGTAAAAGTTTTCATAATAGCAAAATATTAGAAATTTGCCAAAGGACCACTGTAGAGGATTGATTAAATAAGTTATGTCTATTCATATAACATAGTAGTTTTCATACAGGCACTATGAGCATTTGAGGCAGGACAGTTCTTTATCAGGATAGCTGTCATGTTACATCTTTGGCCCCAGCACAATAACTGTAAGTTGTACCTTCAAGGTTTGAAACAACTCAGAATGCTCTCACACATTTTCATATGCCTCTGGGGGTGAGACATTTCAATTGAAAATCATTAATGTCACGGAATTCTGTGCATCTATTAAAAACATAAAATGAGAAAGTTGTTTATGAACCGATATGGAACGCCTACTGAGGTACATCTTAATAGTAAAATCCGACGTACAGAGCAGTAAGTATACTTTGCTATGTTTTGTTTAAGAAAGGAGGAAAATAAGAATATATATTTGGATTGCTTATATATGCATAGAAATTTCTGTACTTATACATAAGCTAATGAATGATTATATTTGGGGCCTGTAAGGGGAAGAGAGATGAGAATGGGGTGAAATATATTTAATGTATACTTTTCTACATTGTTTTGCTTTTTAGAACATGTGGATATTCTGTTAACAATAATTTTAAAATAATAAAATTTTAGGTATAAGTAATCTATTGTTTGAGATAATAATTTCTAAGAGATATATATAAAATTTATGTATTCATTCAAAAAAATGTTTCATTTTTTTTCCCAATCCTGTCTCCTTTTACCTTTTCTTTCATTCAGTGGAGTAGGGCGAAACTGGGGCTGGGCATCTGCAGGTAGCAGCATTCTTGCTGAATTTGGTACACTACATATGGAGTTTGTCCACCTCAGCTACTTGACAGGAAACCCGATTTACTACAAAAAGGTTAGTTTTCTTGCCTTCTTTTCTTTGTTATAAAAGAATCCTTTAGGATTCTACCCCAAAGATTTGATTAATGCTTAGGAAATGTTTGCCTTTTTAAAAATTATGTAAAGAAATGTCCCTTCTATTTAGAACATATTTAAAATATTTACTGTTATTTGAGAAGATATAACCACTAGTAAGTATTTTTAAAATTCCATTACTATCTCTAGCATTGTGCTGAAGTTCCTAGTCAGCATGGCAAGATGAGACAAACAAAATGAACAAAAAGGTAAAGAACTGAAAAGGAAGAAAGAAAACAGTAACTGTTCACAGATTAGATGATTACCTAAAATATTAAGACAATCTACATATAAATTATTAGAAATAAGAGCTTAATTTATATTTTGAATAAAAGGTCAATATAAATATTAAAAATCAGTAGAATTTCTCTGTACCAGCTACAGCAGGCAAGAAAGTATCATTTATAAAAACATATCTTATGTGGTAGGATGAAAGTATAAGTTTCCCACAAATAAATCTAACAAAAGATAAACAAAGTTCAAAACTATTAAGTGACATTAAAGATGACCTAAATAAATCGAGAGATGTATTATGTTCATGTACAGGAAAACAATATCATAAAAATTTCAGTCATCTCCAGATTGATCTATAGCATCAATTCAATGCCAATCAATTCCCCAATGCCTATTTTTTTTTTTAATGGAACTTGACTATACACTTCTAGCATTTAAATAGAAGGGAAACATTCAAAATATTCCTGAAGAAAAACATGTTGGGTGGGTTTGTATTACCCAGTTATCAACACTAACAGTATAGTGTTGGTGCATAGAGACAAGTAAGACTGATGAACAGAATAAATAGCCCTTAAACAGACCCACATATTTGTAGAAATGTTGTAACAATGGTAGCATTGTAGATTATAACAATTCTAGGAGCATTAAAGGTTTAAATTTAAAAGACAAAATCTAATAAAGTTGAAAATACATATACTCTATAACCCAGCAATTCCACTCTTTGGTATGTACATTTATATCACATACATAAAAACATTGTTTATATTAGCAATTTATATGATAAGATTTAATACAGCAGTGAAAATAAATTAATTATGGTCACATTCATCAATCAAAAGAGTATAATACAACTTTTATAAAGTTTAAAAGAAGCAGAGCTGAACAAAATATCATTTAGGGATTCAAAAGTGATTTTAATAGAATCAGGATGATGAACATAAAATTCAGAGCTGTGACGATATCTAGGACAAGGGCAGTAGTATCTGAATGGGTAGCAGTAAACAGAACAGCAAAGGTTATGTAGTGTTGTATTTCTTAAATCGAGCTGTGAGTAGAATCTATATATATTCCTTTCTGTGTATGAAATATTTCATCAACTGAGAAGAATTTTCAGTTAAAGATAGCGAAATGGAGCCAGATGACAGAATTTTCCCTTTCCTGATTAAATGAACAATAACAGTGAAAATAATAAAGACCATCAAAAATTCATCAATAACAATGTAAGAAGGAAAAGCTGTAGCCTCATGTCATAAACATGTGATGGCAAAAAAAAAAAAAAAAGCAAAAGATATCTGCTATGATACTTAAGTCTGTTTCCCACCCTATCTTGAATCCTTACTGGGCAGAGAAAGAAAATCAACAAATTCCTGGTATTCCCTATTAATCTTACAGGAGAGACCAGTGTGTAGGGTGTCCAGTATATAATTCCCACAGCACCAGAGGGGTTCTCACCTTCCATCCTTCGTGAGCACATAGGCTTCAGGAAATGAACTAGTACACTAGTACTCCAAATCTCAAAGTGTATCCAGAAGGGGAGAATATCCCCGCACACACACAGTAGGAAGGAATTTGAGGACAATTCAGCTATACTCTATCAAACCAAAGTTCAGGTCAGAGCTGACCCAGTTAAATGTGAGCAAGATGAAAGAGAAAGCATGGCAATTATACAGACATACTGCAGGAAGCAAAATCAGGGCAGTAAATAGCATGTAAAATACTGATAAAGAACCCAGTTTGAAATTTTAAAGGTCTCTGTGAGCAATTCATACTATAATAGAGATTGAATTCAGTAAAATTAGAACTCAAAACCAAAATAAAACAGTAATATACAAGAAAATTGTAGAGCTAAAGAAACAAATTGAGACCTTACATAATATATTTCTGTAAAATAAATAAATGAAAAATAACAAATAACTTGTACATAGTTGAAAACTGAATTACTGACATGGAATAAAAGCAAGAGATAATCATAGTGAAAACAAGGAAAAACATAAAGAGATTAAAAAGATGATAAATTTGTAAAACAGATAATCTAACCTATGGTATTTCTTTTTTTTTTTTTTAATTTTTGGCTGCATTGGGTCTTCGTTGCTGTGTGTGGGCTTTCTCTAGTTGTGGCGAGCGGGGGCTACTCTTCGTTGCAGTGCACGGGTTTCTCATTGTGGTGGCATCTCTTGTTGTGGAGCACGGGCTCTAGGTGCATGGGCTTCAGTAGTTGTGGCACGTGGGCTCAGTAGTTGTAGCACGCCGGCTCTAGAGCGCAGGCTCAGTAGTTGTGGCACGTGGGCTTAGTTGCTCTGCGGCATGTGGGATCTTCCTGGGCCAGGGCTCGAACCCATGTCCCCTGCATTGGCAGGCGGATTCTTAACCACTGCGCCACCAGGGAAGTCCTATGTGGTATTTCTTAAGTGGAGGACCTAACCCATAGAACTCACCTAAAAGCAACAAAAAGGAGAAACAGAACTATGTACTCCATTTTTAACAAAATTAGGAGATACTTGATACTTCATGTAACAAAATAGGAAGAAAGGTTGGCATAAACAATCAAGGTCAGAGAGAGGTTTGGGTAACTGAGGAGAGGATATTGGTGGCTACAGATTTTCAAAAATAAAAAGCTAATAGAGCAGTTCTCTAGATTAAGTGGTACACCTTGAGGTACAAAACCAAATCCTCATTAGCAGCAATGAGAACAGGATCACAGACCAATGGTGGATGCTTCTTTGGACCCCACTAAATATAATGTGTTGAGAAGCTAGAAGAACAGAATTCAGTTAGGAATCTCACTGACAAGCTGTATTTGTGCCCATACAGTTTGGTGAGGGAAGAGAATGAATGACAGATTCTCTATTATGCGTAGTGCTGCATTGCTAGTTTCAGTTGCCTGAGGAGAAGCAAAGGCTTAAAAAAGCACATTCACATTTGGACTCTACGTATCCTTTTATGTCAAAACTCATGTGAATTGCTGGTTCAAGAAAAATAGTAATGAGTAAGTCATCAAAAAAGAACATGTATAGAATTTATACAAAAATATTATTACCAGAAAAAAAAAAGAAGGAAAAAATGTGAAAAATAAATGATGGCCAAAAAATGCTTATCAGAAAATAGCAACTGAAGACCTGGACCAAACATCACCATGAGAGAGAAGATAATGAAGCTCTCATCTCTGTGAAACAAGAATATAAGATGTGATGTCATTAATAAAGTATAAGAAAAAATTAAGTTATCGTCAAAATGAAGGGCAAAATGGAAGCAATACAAAGAAAGCATTCAAAATATACTAAGAGACTTAGAAGACAAAATTGAGACAGGCTAGTAAACATATGGAAATGAAAAGATAGATAAAAAGATTTAGAAAGGAAATAATAGATGTAGAAGAGAAGCAGAGAGGATTCAATGTATGCATAATTTTCAGGAGACAAAAGAACGCTAATTTTTTCGTCTTTCATAACAACATCATCCTGAACTGACTAAACCTGGTTCATGGAATTATTCAGATTGAGGTTGTTGTACATAGAGTTGGTCTCAAACATGAAAGAACACAGGTAATAAGCATCCCTGAGCCCATTCCTAAAACTGCATGATGACAGAATCCAGCTGAGTGAAAGATGATTGGGAACTTTGTGTTAAAAGGATTGTTATAATGCTCAAGTCCAGAAAACAGTGAAGTATATATAAGGTCCTGTGAAAAAGAAAATGTTTCCCCAAGTCATTTATACCAATTAAGTTATCCTTAAGATGAGAAGATAACATTCTCAAATAAGAATACAAGAAATGGAATACCTTTGTGCTTTTTTTTTTTTAAGCACTTAAAAAAATCCATCATCCAATCTAGAGATGAATCAAAACAAAGTCCCTGGGAAAGTCTCTAGCTTCTTAATATGTTTCATGATTTTTTCCCCCCTTAACTTCAGGATATCTTTCAGGAATTGGAAGTTTAGGAATTTTAGAAATATAGGGATATCTATTATGGGATCAATATTTAAAGTTCAGCAGTTTAGTTTTACTTTATTTACTTTTTCATCTATTAACTTCAGAGTGGTTTCATACTTTTTTATTACAAATGTCCTATTATGATTATATTTCTATGAAATTATTTCTGTTCTTATGTTTAGTTATGTACACATTGAATATGTCTGGAATGATGTTTATCACCGATGTTTCTGATTGCTATTTCTGGATAGTAGAATGTTGGAATTTAAATTGGTTTCCGTCTGTGCTCTTTTCTTTGTATTTTTATTTCTTGACTTTTAAATAATGCTCATATTTCATCTTATAAAAATAATGAGTCATTAGATGCCTTTCCTTACCATCTCACACACACACACACACACACACACACACACACACGATTGGGGGGTGGGATGGCAGTGTAGGCTCCGAGTGAGGAGAAAAACAAAGCCCAGATTAATATAAAATCTTAATGATTTTGTTTTCATTAATTGCATTCTTAATTTTATTTTGCTTAGGTCATGCACATTCGGAAACTACTTCAGAAAATGGATCGTCCAAATGGTCTTTATCCAAATTATTTGAATCCACGAACAGGTCGCTGGGGTCAGTGTAAGTATATCTGTTATAACTGATGCTTTGTTGAAAGATTGAAACTTGTGCTTGATGTGTTGATAAATATACTACATGTAGTGTTAGAAGCCTCAGTTAATATATAACCCTGTGATCTGCTAGTGCTGTTACCTTTGGCAAGTTTCTAATCTCTTGTAGCTTCAGGTTTTCTACTTGTAAAATGGAAACATGAATTTCCTCTCTCACAGGAGTGTTTTATTTTGTGTATGTGTAAGTACTTTGCTAAAATATAGTGTGGCATTTGCGAAGGGTTGTACTTTTAAGCCCTTATTTGTAAACTATGTCTTCATGTAAATAAGAGCATTGCTTGATATAAGTATGTAGTAACGGAATATGAAGAACAGTTGAGCGTGTTAAATGACTAGAAAATGGGGTGATTGCTCTTGGACAGGCCATGTCTGGTCATTCATTTTAAAAGAAGGTATCAGTGTCTGTTATTTACCAGGCTCTTGAATGAGACTGGAGATAGGGAAAGAATATATAGGACTTGGTCTGAATTCAGGCAGCTCTCAGGCTAGCAGGCAGGGTAGGCAGACACACTTAGAAGTAGTTGAAATATAATGTGATAGGTGTTGTATTGATAGTAGAGGCATGTACCAATTGTTAGGTGAGACTGTGGTAAAAGTGATTTCCTCTGTCTCAGGAGACAGTGTTTTGTTTGGGGAGGGGTGATTTTCTTATTAGAGTTTTAGAATTGATCTTTGAAGGAATTGATTTTTTAAAAACAATAAATAATAAATGTTTTCTGTTAGTTCATGAAAAAAACAAAACACAAATGGACAGTATACAGATGTTCATATTTAATCCTAAAAGTGGCGCTAATGAGGATGATACATGGAGACAACGTAGTGTAACAATACACTCTTTCTGTACAGACTGTTGCTACTTTACTAGAATGTACAAAAGACTGCCATCTGTAGTACCATATTTGTGGCATCTCCATAGACTGGTCATCAGAGACCTTTGTCCCTCTGTCTTCCCACTTCACCAAGTCCCTAATCAAATCAATGAAGCTTTTAAACAGAAGACACTGTTCTTTATCAAATCTGTAAAGGAAATGGACACATCCCTGTATCCAGTGCTTCAAAAAGTATTAAAATTTGTATGACCTTTGAACTAGTGACTCATTTCTAAGCATTTATTCCAAAGAAATTTTCAGATATATATATATAGAGAGAGAGAGAGAGAGAGATAGATAGATATAAATATAGATACACACACACAGCACATATATATGTATATAGAGAGAGGTAATTTACAATTTTGGAGTTATTTATAATAGGGATAATTTGGAAACATTCTAAAGCACTCCATAGAAAGTCCAATGGAACTTTCTATGATGATGAAAATGTTCTGTTTCTGTCCTATCTAATATAGTAGTGGTTATTAGCATGTGGTTATTGAGCACTGGAAATGTTAGTATGGTTGTGGAACTGCATTTTAAATCTTATTTACTTTTAATTAATTTAAATTTAATTAGCTATTTGTGACTAGAGCCTACCACATTGGACAGTGCAGTTTTTAAACATCCTATGAAAGAGATTTGGTTAAATTATAATCCCTCCAGATCTAATATACAATATAGTCATTAAAAGTTATGTTATAGAATACTTGACATAGATAAATATGAAATATCTAGAAAGATATTGAGAAAAAGAGAGAAAACATACCACAAGGATAGAAACCAAGGTGTTACCTGTGGGTTTTTACTGAATGTTTGTTTTTGTTTTCTTCTTTTGTTTACCTCTATTAATCTAAATTTGATAATGGACATGTATTACTTTTGAAGTAAGATTAAAAACATTTTTAAATAAGAAGATGCTATTTTCCACACCAAAATCTTAGAATACTGGAAAAAATAAATCAGTGTTTGAGAATTGCCAGCCTTTGAAATGACCAGCAGTATCTCACTGATGGCATCTTAATTATTAAAGTTATAACTCTTTCTCTTCATCATATGGTGTTGTGAAAACTAGATAGCCACATGAAAAAGAATGAAGTTGGGCCCTTACCTTTATCAGATACAAAACTTAACTCACAATGCACCCAAGACCCTAAATTTAAGGACCAAAACTATAAAACTCTTAGAAGAGGGACAAATCTTCATGACCTTGGATTTGGGAGTGACTTCTTCAAAAGCATAGGCAACAATAGAAAAAATAGATAAATTGGATTTCATTAAAATTAGAACTTTTGTGTATCAAAGGATATTGTCATGAAATTGAAAGACAGCCCACAGAATGAGAGTTTATTTGCAAATAAATGAGAGTTAATATTTGCAAATCATATATCTGATAAGGGCTTAATATCCAGAATATATAAAGACCTTCTAAAACTCAACAGCAAAAAGACAAACACTGAATTAAAAAATGGGTAAAGGACTTGAAATAGTTATTTCTCCAAAGAAAATATTCAAATGGAAAATAAACACATGAAAAAAATGCTCAACATCATTAGTTATTAGGGGAATGCAATTAAAAGCATAATGAGATGTCACTTCACACCTACCAGGATGACTGTAATCAAAAGGACAGATAATGAGTGTTGGTGAGGATGTGTGGAGAAATTGGAACCCTCTCACACCACTAGTGGGAATGTAATATGGTGTAGCCACTGTGAAAAATAGTTTGGTGGTTTCACAATAAGTTGAACATAGAATTCCATATGATCCAGCAGTTCAACTCCTAGGTATCTACCCAAAAGGTTTGAAAGCAAGGACTCACACAGATACTTGTATGCCAGTGTTCACAACAACGTTATTTGCAATACCCAAACGTAGAAACAACCAAAGTGTCCAACAGATGGATAAACAAAATGTGGTATATACATACAATGGAATATTATTTAGCTATAAAAAGGAATAAAGTTCTGATACATGCTACAACATCGATGAACCTTGAAAATATTATGCTAAAATGAAAAACGCCAGTTGCAAAAGGACAAATATTGTATAATTCCAGTTACATCAGATATCTAGAGTAGTCAAATTTACAGAGACAGAAAGTGGATTGGAGGTTACCAGGGGCTTGGGTGGGAGGAGAATGGAGAGTTATTGTTTAATAGGTACAGAGTTTCTATTTGGGGTGATGAAAAAGTTTTGGAAATAATGACAATGTTTGTACCACATTATAAATGTAATTAATGCCACTGAATAGTACACTTAAAAAATGGTAAAAATAGTAATGTTCATGTTATATGTATATATTTTACCACAATAAAAAATTGTAGTAAAAAACAATTCTTTCATTCATACTTGTTTTTTCCCACAAAACAAATCCAGATGACTTCTTTAGAGTATGTTCACTCTCAGCATTTATTAATTTTGAGACTGTTATAAAAAGAGCTATATTCACTGGTTGTTTTGACAAGAGGTCTTTAAAACTCTAGGGGAGCTATCCTGATATCCCTTTAGCAGCTGCAGTCCTTTTAAATTGTCCAATTTGTTCCTTTTAGTGTTTTTGTATATTTCGTATCAGCTTCTGAAAAGTGTATCAAATTCCATTATTATCTTTGAGCAGTATACATCTGTCATAACTATAAATAGTCTGCAAAACAAACAGTGAATTGAACTGAAATTTAACAATTCAGCTTTGGCTAACTGTATTATAATTAGAGTAATGATAAGGTCTGTGACATGCACACAGCAATCACAGAGAATAGTTATGGTAATTACCTTCAGGAAAACTACTTGGCAACAGATATAAAAGAATATAGTAAGCAACCTAGATTTAAAGGCACATCATTAATATCTTTTTTCTTTTTTACTTTATTTTTTCACTACTTTTCTAAGTACAGTACTTAGCCTATGCCGTTTAATGACTTAAGTGAAGAAAATATACAACATTCATCATTACTGATACACTAAATTTTATACTACTGATGTAAAAACTGTGAAAGAAAAGCAAGAATGGGTGTAATATTTGGAGTTAGAAGACTAATCCAGGCTTTCCTGCTTAATAATTTAGATAAGTTATTTAACCTCATGCCTTTGTTTCTTCATCTGTTCTAATTGTACTTATTTTAATAAGACAGTTGTGTGGATCATATTTATGAGATAATAAATATATTTGAAAATGCTTCATAAACTATAACACATGATACAAATATTAATTTTTATTCTAGAATTTCTTGTAAGAACACTTCAAGAATTAACTTCTTAGAAACCTGCCATTAACTTCATGACATGCTAAGACAGATAATGTGAACCATTGGTATTTAGTAATACTTTATAAAGTGTTATCAATTTCTGAATTTCAAAAGGACCTTGGAGTGACATGGTTCATCAGATTTGACATCTAGGCAGGCATGGTTCAGTGGTTCAAATAAGAAAGTCAGACTGCTGGGTGATAAATTCCGTAGTTAACCAAGGATTGCAGGCTTCTGCTGTGTATTTATTTATTAAGCATATAAACTTCCACTGGAACAAGAGTCTAGAAGAGCTAGAGAGAGCCTGTCAGGCAGGACTGAGACTACATCCTATAACCTAAGTAACCTGTAACTAAATCTGTAATCCCTAGCAATAATTAACATATCTAAAAATCATTTCCCCTAAACCGTGATGCCAAAGACTTTTGCTTTTTCATCTTTTTCTCGTTATTTCACCTACTTTAATTTTATGTTTTCTTCTTTATATTTTCTTTGCCTGCTCATTTATTAATCCTTAGATCTACAACATATCCAGAAATGTATGTTTGAGACCAAAGTGCAAAATTTAAAAATGCCCTACATGTTATTTTAATGACTTTTACAAGTGTCTTGCTCCTAAGTACCATTTGTGTCCTTTGATCACTTCATACATTCTCTCTTGAGTAAACTCCATTATGGCTCAAATACATTTTTATAAATCCCAATTTTATAACTCCCAAAGTTATACCCCCACCTTATCTGTCTCTGGATTTCCACATGTTTGTTATATCCATTTAGCTATGCAGCTAGTCCCTCAAATTCAGCATGCCCAAGATTCACACTCCTTCCACTTTAAGCCATTTCTCCCTCTAGTATTCCCAGTTTCAGTGAAGAGCACCACTGTTCACTCATTTGCCCCAGCAAGAAATCTAGACATCATCCATGATTTCTCTTTCTCCATTCTTTCAGTAAACACCTGATAGATACCAAACCAAAAGAGTGTGGTAGAGTCAAGAAAAATTAGATTATTTTAAGATGTTAATAATAAGAGGTAGTTTCAGTTGAAGGGTAGAAGTTGATGAACCAAGAGGGGGATTCCTGGAAAGGAAGCGGAAGTGGTTAGTGTCCAGAGCTAGATGGAGTGTATAGAGTAGGGAAGGAACATTTCTTCCTCTTTAACAGGCAAAGGGAATAGATAAATTGATAGATGATGGGGGTATAGAAAGTTGAATGATACATTTTTGGGGTGAATGATCTGTATTTTTTATGTGAATTTGAAGGCTTGGTTGTCTGCTGAGAGTAAGGAAGAAGGTAGAGCTGTAGAGGTCTTTTGAAGAAGAGATTTCAAAAATCTGCTTTAGGCTAAAAATAGAACTACCATACGACCCAGCAGTCCCACTACTGGGCATATACCCTGAGAAAACCATAATTCAAAAAGAGTCATGTAACTAAATGTTCATTGCAGCTCTATTTACAATAGTCAGGACATGGAAGCAACCTAAATGTCCATCATCGGATGAATGGATAAAGAAGATGTGGCACATATATACAATGGAATATTACTCAGCCATAAAAAGAAACGAAATGGAGTTATTTGTAGTGAGGTGGATGGAGTTAGAGTCTGTCATACAGAGTGAAGTTAAGTCAGAAAGAGAAAAACAAATACAGTATGCTAACACATATATATGGAATCTAAGGGGGGGAAAAAAAAAAGCTCATGAAGAACCTGGTGGCAAGACGGGAATAAAGACACAGAACTATTAGAGAATGGACTTGAGGATATGGGGAGGGGGAAGGGTAAGCTGTGACAAAGTGAGAGAGTGGCATGGACATATATACACTACCAAATGTAAAATAGATAGCTAGTGGGAAGCAACCGCATAGCACAGGGAGATCAGCTCTGTGCTTTGTGACCACCTAGAGGGCTGGGAGGGAGGGAGATGCAAGAGGGAAGAGATATGGGGACATATGTATATGTATAACTGATTCACTTTGTTATAAAGCAGAAACTAGCACACCATTGTAAAGCAATTTTACTCCAATAAAGATGTTAAAAAAAAAAATCTGCTTTAGGGAATGGGAAAGAGCACTAATCAAGGGGTCATAGAAAAGTCGACAAACAATGCTGAGGTTCTCATTGGTGGTGAAAATTGTGAATTTGGGGATAATAGTAGAGTAGACTGACAGGTGGGCTGATGTTTTACTGGTTGCGTGCAATAGGTGAACACTGGAGCAAGGATCCTGAATGGTTGGACAAGAGGATCACCTGTTGCTTCCTTTCCTAACCAGCCTAGACTGCATAGGATCCAAAATAGTGTGAGAATACGCGAGTACGTTTAGTCTTCTGTGTTACCTGTCCTACAAATCCCAATACTTGTATCAATGTAGCCATGTACCTTTCGCATTCATCTAGAGTCAGCTGAGCATTGCTGATGAAAATCATCAGTAATACAGGATAAAGTCACTATAAATTTATAATTTCCAATTCTAACTGGATCACCAGTACCCCTCCCAACTCTAACTTTGATCAGTTTACTTTCTTATTCTTTACTCTCTCTTTATAAGTCTTCTGTATAAACCTCCTATCCATCCTCATCTCTCTTTTGACTGTTTCTTTATTTTCAATTTCCTGGGCAGTTTTAGTTTAGGTATGTCTTTAGTAAAAAGTATTTATGTAGATTAATAAAATAAAACTTTAAAAAATTCCTGTGTGACAGTCTCAGTTTATTTTAAAAGATGAGTTTAGGGCTTCCCTGGTGGCGCAGTGGTTGAGGGTCTGCCTGCCGGTGCAGGGGACACGGGTTCGAGCCCTGGTCTGGGAGGATCCCACATGCCGCGGAGCAACTAAGCCCGTGAGCCACAATTACTGAGCCTGCGCGTCTGGAGCCTGTGCTCCGCAACAAGAGAGGCCACGATGGTGAGAGGCCCGCACACCGCGATGAAGAGTGGCCCCCACTTGCCACAACTAGAGGAAGCCCTCGCACAGAAATGAAGACTCAACACAGCCATAAAGAAAGAAAGAAAGGAAGGAAGGAAGGAAGGAAGGAAGGAAGGAAGAAACCACTTTCTTAAAAAAAAAAAAAAGATGAGTTTAATTTAATTTGTTGATGTTACTGATAGGTTTGGGCTGATTCCAAATATCCTTTTTATTTTGTTTACTTGCTTTTGTAAAACCAGTTTTATTAAGGTAAAATTGACATAAGCTATACATAATAAAGTATACAATTTGATAAGCTTTAAAATAAGTATATACTTATGAAAACCATCACCACAATCAAAATAATGAACATATCACCCTAAAAGATTTTGTCATACCCCTTTATGATATTTTCCTCACTCCCTTTCTCACTCCTTCCTTGAGCAACCACTGATATGCTTTCTATCATTACAGATAGGTTTGTATTTTCTACAACTTTATATACATGCAATCCTTTATATGTACTTTTTATTTTTGTCTGGCTTCTTTCACTCAGCATTATTATTTTGAGATTCATCCATGTTGTGTATATCTGTAGTTCCGAGTACTATTCCACTTTGTGGAATACCACAATTTGTTTATCCATTCACCTGTTGATGGACATCTGGGTTATTTTCACTTTTGGGGCTGTTACAAATAAAGTGCTTTGAACATTCACACACAAGCCTTCGAGTGGACATGTGTTCTTCTTTCTCATGAGTAAATATCCAAGAATGGAATGTTTGTATCATATGGTAGGTGTGTATATTTATCTTTTTAAGAAACTGCCAAGTTGTTTTCCAAAGTGGATGTACTATTTTACACTCCCATCAATAGTGTTCTTCCACATAATCACCAATACATGAAAAAGACTACTAAATATGTGAAATACCACATCCAGGAGAAAAAGATATCCTAGAAAATTGGATACATATTTGAAGAGAGTGATTATGGTATACTCTTACTGGACTGAATTTGAAGTATGTTGGAAATACGGCTGTCACTATAATGTTTAAATTATTGGTCTTAATATAGTCATTGTAATTAAAAAACATTATTTTTTATCCTCTGTCTTCTCTTTCTTCCACCTCCATCCTTCTCTTTTCTCTTTTGTTGCAGATCATACATCAGTTGGCGGGCTAGGAGACAGTTTTTATGAGTACTTACTAAAAGCATGGTTGATGTCAGATAAAACAGATCATGAGGCCAGAAAAATGTATGATGATGCTATTGAGGTAATTATTATCAGAACATTTACCTACTTAACATATCGAATATATAATGTATTTGATAGAAATTGATGAGCATCTGTACATATTATATACATTCCTTAGAGTTTGTTAGTATTTAAATAAAATAGTCATATATTAAGTTTTTCTTTATTGTGGCACTTTAAAGAAATTGTTGAAGAATTTAGTGTAACATATTTATGTATGAAAATTTATCTTAATTACTTGTAGCTATTTTCTACAGAGACTGGAAAAGCTAATAACTTCACATACTTTTCCATAAACATTTCTTTTTTGAAATGACCCATTAAACCTACATATTGAGAGCCTTATGGGTAAATAATAAGGACAAAACACTTTTATAGTACTTTTTTATGTGCCAGGAAGTGTTCTGACCCCTTTTACATATGTGAAATCATTTAATCTTCTCTACCATTTTACACATGAGGACCTTAAGGTGCAGAGAGGTTAAGTAACTTGCTAAAGGTCGCATAGCTTAGTTAGTGATGGAGCCTGGAACTCGAGTCTAGATCCAAAGCCTATGCTCTTAACCACTATTCTGTACTGTTTTATATTTATGTAACCCCGTATCACAGTGTAAAAGTTTAAAATTGGAACAAGTTTCATTCTTGGAAACACTTATATGTGATACCTCCAAGTGGAAACTGTGAAATAGAAAAGTGATTTAATCACTTTGTAAATTATTTGCTTTCTGATCTAGTATAAACCCCTATCCCTTTAATAATTTAATCACTTTTAAAAATTGTGTATCTTGTATGTAACACCATTTCTGACTCTAGTCAATGACCCATACTCAAAGTTACAGTTGTTTTGTCTTTAAGTTAAACCGAGGATCTTACTACCCATTTATATCCTTACTTTTTGAGGAACTAAATCCCTATAGTTGTTTATAAAAATGCACAGGAGTTGAACTAATATGTGGCATTATAGTGCTTCGCCCATTGTAGGCATTCAATAAATGTTTCTTGAAGGAGTGTGTTGACTAAGAAATTGAACTAAATTGATGTGTAATCAGGAATCTCCACTTTAGTATGTGACTTCTAAAATTCTTTATGAAGACCTATATTTTGAAAAGTTGGAGAATTTTATTCTGTTATTAAACTTTAAACCTAGAAATTTTTATGATGCCAGAAAAGTCATTATCTAGGAAGAATGTAATAATTTTAGAATTGCAATGTTGAAAATAGCCACCCTTAGTCATTCTCACTAGTCTGTGGGTTCCTTGAAGACAGACTAATTTGTTTATTATTGTCTAGCATAACCTGAAACAATAGGTATTCAGTAAGTATTTGATAAATGAATGACTGTATTTACTATTTTTATTTTTGAGAAAGTGTGACATGTCATTACCATGTAATCATTTTTTCTTCATAGTTTGCTGCTTTCTTGTAATATTTTGAATCTAAAACCATTTTCTCTTATTTTGCATAATGTTTCCTAAAGGAAAAAGAACATGATATTTGTCATTGCTTTTTTAAAAATTTATTTATTTATTTTTATTAGTTATCTATTTTATACATATTAGTGTATATATATCAATCCCAATCTCCCAATTCATTCCACCCCCACCCCCCCACTTTCTCCCCTTGGTGTCCATATGTTTGTTCTCTACATCTGTGTCTCTATTTCTGCCTTGCAAACCGGTTCATCTGTACTGTCATTGCTTTTTAAATCATATATACTTTGAAAAGCATGATACCTGTTTTGAAAGTTAATCTCATAAATTAAAATTATTTTCCATGAATCATCTGCTATATGTTATGTGTCCTAAAGAGCTTTCTATATTTGTTTTCTGTGTCCTGTTTTTATTAGTTCTTAAGTCTAAAATGAGCACCTACTAAGTGTGTTTAAATAACCAGTTGGCTAACTTTCATTTTGAGACATGTATGCAGTTTTTGCAATGTTAATCATCTTTGATGACTGTTAATTCTGTTAGGAGACAGAGTATATACAAATTGTAAAATAAATGACATGTGGTATGCACAGAAGAGATAGGAATGATTATGAATTTTAAGATCCATTCTAGTTTGAGATAAGTCATTTTTTAAATTTGTCTTTCTGAACTAATATATTTAAATTATTCCATCTTCATCTTACCTTCCTCTACACTTATGGCTACCCATATTCCTGCTTCCTACATCTTAGCTTTCTTTTTAAAAATTATGTAGTTATGGATTTTATATTTAATCTTTATTTAAAATAATAAAGAAAAATTATACCTTTTTAAAGGTCCTTTTGGAGCAAGAAATTAATGCCACTATTTATGAGGATTTGTTTAACACTTTTTAATAGAAGAGCAATAATATTACTCTTAACTGCCATTCAAAAATTTTTATGTAAGTTGAACTCTTAGACATTTGCCTTAACTTTACTGAGAGAAGGGAGCCATACAAGAAATTTCAGGGGTCTGTAAGTGAATTGTTGGTAAAAAGTTTACCCACATGTTAGATGCCGGGAGGTCCACAAAGATGAAAAACATTGTCCCTTTACTCAAAAAACTGTTGTTTTCATTTGTGCTTCATAGTACTATGGTTAAAATAAAACAACAATAAACATTTATAATCCAATGGTAGTCCCTTATTATTTTGCTTATCAGCTACCCCTTCTTCCTCCAATAGGTCAAATACAATTATCAAAGAGTACCATTTATTTATAAAATGACTTATTAATTGAACAATTGTTGAATGCATACTACACTTATAGGGTTTGTGGAGTGTAAGATGATGAATAAAGGCATAGTCCTTGTGTTTCTGTAGAACAAACATTATTGTGATAAAGAATATAGAATAAATTTTTCAAAAGCTGATTGTTATTGAGCTTGTCAGAAAACAACCCACAATAAAAATGTGAGTTGTCTTACTACGTTTTATTGTCAGAAAAGTATAGTATTTAATTATGTATAATAATTTCTACCAAAGAGAACTGAATTAATGCAATTCCTTATACTTTTACAAAGAAGTACCTCTAAAGGTAGAGAATTATTCTTTAGCCCCTCTCAGCAAAGTCTAAGAACATGGTCCAAAGGAACAAAGCTCTTAAACTTTTTCATTTGTAAAATGAAATGTGATTGTTGGACTCTACTTCGTGTTATATTCAGGTTTAATGTAAAATATTTATCTTTCTGTTCCCACTGCTTTAAGGAAAGTTGACATTTCAGAAGAAGTAAAATTGACATTGTCCCATGGCCTCTCTTAACCCTGGCACAGCATCCAAAACAAATGCCTAAGTCTGTGAAGTAAGGGACTAAGGAGTTAAGTTTGAACTTTCAACTGTTTTTCTAAGTTTTATAACATATAATGTATCTCACCTAATATGCCTTTAAAAAACACTTTGACAAAATGTATAGTTACATGAAAAAGAAACCATTTTAACTGATTATCGAAATCACATTTTTCTGATTAACTTGGGTGTTTTCTTCCTATTCATTTTTTGTTGTATGAAATAGAAAATAAACTGGTAGAGCCTCTGGGTTATAACTTGTCATCCTGACCTCAATTGACTGATTATTATGAATTTCATTTAGAGCAAGAAGAAAAAACCTGTAATATGCGTAGTGTTGTGTTGAAAGGTAATCTTGAGGCCAGTCTCCTCTCTCCCACCTTGTCTCATTATAGTTGTGATTTGGATATTTGTTCAAGATTATGTGTAACTTGATTGCTCACTCCCAAACTTAATTATTGTAAATTAAGTCTTCCAGTTTGGGAAAGTTACAGCTTTATAGAATTTCATATTACCAAGGTTTTGTGTGAGAAGGATGTAGTAAGTTTGAATACTAACACTTTTCCTCTAAAATTTTGAACATCTACTCTTTCTTATAGGCTATAGAAAAACATCTTATTAGGAAGTCTCGTGGAGGTCTTACCTTTATTGGAGAATGGAAGAATGGGCACTTGGAAAAGAAGATGGGGCATTTGGCCTGCTTTGCTGGGGGAATGTTTGTACTAGGAGCAGATGGTTCCAGAATGGATCAAGCTGGACATTATTTAGAGCTAGGAGCGGAAATTGCACGTACATGTCATGAGTCATATGACAGAACTGGTAAGAATATTAATAATGCTAATTACTTAGTGTAAAATAACTTCTAAGATAAAAATATGCCCAGGAATTAGAAGGGAAATATATAGGCAGTTTTCACTTCAAAATAATTTATTCTAACACAGTAAATCATTTTCTTAAAAACTTGAATTTTAATTCTGAAAATTATGTTCCTGCATCTTTTTTAAAATTATTATTCTGAATTCTGTTTTTGTTAATAAAGATTTTGAAGAAGTTGTTTTAAAGACAATAGGTAGGGCTTTTAGGGATGTATGGGCTAACGTTGTTTATTTTACTATAGAAGAATCCATTTCATCCATTTATTTCAGCTTCTGTAAAATCAGTTGCTTAAAAGAATACAGAGTTGATTTAGGTTACATGCCTTGCCTATAAAGTTATTAGTTATATTGAGTGTATAATTGGTATCTAGATAACCAGTAGTTTGTCTCTTGGTCAGTTCACCAATAATTTGAAGTTGTTTGTGCCTTTAAAACGAACCTCTTATGTTGCTTTAGGCAAATATGTGATATTTCTGGACTTCAGTGTCCTTACCTAAAAAAATGAGACAATTCTCAGTTCTACAGGTGACAAAAATTGGTTCCTGGGGGCAAAAAATATCTTTAAATATAAAGCATATATACACACACACACACACACACACACACACACATATAGTCATAGATAGATAAACAGTATATATTTGTTAATAATATTTCATGGAAGGAGAAGGCAATTAGGTTTAAATAAAAGCCTGGAGAATAGGGTTGAGAAACACTGGACTAGGTCTTCCAAGTTTTTCTCTGGCTTTAAAACTGTATTTTTAAAAAATTATTATTATTATTGTTATTTTATTTATTTATTTTTGACTGCGTTGGGTCTTCGTTGCTGGGCTTGGGCTTTCTCTAGTTGTGGCGAGCGGGGGCTACCCTACGTTGCGGTGTGTGGGCTTCTCATTGTGGTGGCTTCTCTTGTAGCAGAGCACGGGCTTTAGGCGCGCAGGCTTCAGTAGTTGTGGCACAGGGGCTTAGTTGCTCTGTGGCATGTGGGATCTTCCCAGACCAGGGCTTGAACCTGTGTCCCCTGCATTGGCAGGCGGATTCTTAACTACTGCTCCACCAGGGAAGTACCAAAAATGTATGTTTCTATATGAAATAATGGAAAATGAGTTCCCTGAAAAACTAAAAACTAGGAATTTCTGATTGTGATTTCAGAAGTTGAATTCTTGCTTTAGTTAAATAACTGAATTTATGTTTTAGGGTTAATTTATCATTAGGTACCATGAAACAAATATGGTTGGCTTAAAACTTATCCTAGTTCATAAATCTGTCAAGTTATTTTTATATAATAAAGAATTGAATTTGTGGTGAAATTGACCCTTCAGTTCTCTCAGTAACTGAATCAAGGATTCCATTTCGTGACAAAATATAACTAAGTCAAAGGGACATTGAAGCAGATGTTATTTTGTGGTCGTTTAAGTTAGTATATAATACATCTAAAGTCTGTTATCTGAGTTACAAATAGAAGTTAAAATATATTGTCATGTTGTTGATATAGAATATCAAATATATACTTAAAGTAAAGCTGAAATTAGTAAAACGTTGAGGACCAGAATGGATATTAAGTGTTTGTACTAGGACCCATGATAATAAGACTTGTTGTTATGCAGATTTTGACCACAAATCAAGTAAAGATCTAAAATAGTAGCATTTCATGCAACAGACATATTAAAATATGGTATATTATGGTTATTATATTAATCATTCATTCCATTAAACATGGAGCACATATTATGTGCCAGGCGTTATGCTGGATTCTTACAGGTTGAAGTGTGAACAAGATATCTTCCCTACCTTTGAGAAATTCATAGAATACCAGAGTTATGAATGGATTCCCTATATTTCTGACTTTCACATTTCATAATGCTGATATGAAACACTGATATTATGAAAAGAACATGTGAACTAGGATGCAGAAATCCCATGTTTCACTATTTATTATCTATGAGCTTTAGGCAAATCATTTAGCCTTCCTAAAGCCTCAGTTGCTCCATCTGCAAAAATTGGGGTAATAATACCTACGCTGTCTTCCTCAGAATGTTGTGAGTACAATGAAAAATTTAAAAATGCAGTCTATGGTTGTTGCTGTCATGCTTGTTCTGACATCATTTTCACATTGCCAGTCAATGAACCTGTGACCCTCTTTGCCATGGTATGCCCCAAAAGATTACTATTTGATTTGTATCCTGTATTTTCACATCTTTCACTGTTTTTACTTATCTTTAATCTCAACTTAGATCCTTTAATTAAGAAGTACAATTCTAGTTTTGCTTACTTCCCACCATTACATCTTCTGCTGTATTTTCTTATAGCTGTGCTATAATTGTTGGCTACCTTGTTTAAAAATATATTCACTTCTTAGCAGTTATTTGGGCTAAATTCATACAATAATTACTGCCTTGGGATTTCACTTCAGTTTGTTGGAATTATAATTAACATTATTTCAAAATCTGGTATTCTTCATATATTCCACTTACTGATAAACATGGCCTGCTGCTTAATACTTAGCTGGGTTTGTAGGAGATGTTGCTGAATCTTTTCAAGAGACTGAGCAGTAACTTCGTGGTAGTTAAACATTATTATATCTACATGGGAAGCTAGATTGATACATTGTTTTAGTTTATTCTGAGGTAAAATGCAAAATTAATGCCAAACCAGATCTTAGACTTCCAAAATATAGTACCTTCTTGATCTGGGTTTCTAGATTAAAAAAAAAAAATTGCTGAACATCATTAAAATAATGACTATTATATAACTTAATTTATTTCATATTGAAATTGCATAACACCTTTCTTAGACTATGTGCTATCACATTTTGGGGGGAAATTTAATCTGTTTAGATACATATAACATGTCGAATGGACAAAACATCCATTGAACGTGGAGTAATGGACATATTTTAAGAGTTTCTACAACTATTTTTTCCTTAAGAGAAGTTAATAGGAGGGAAGGATACAGGAAAATAGTTTAAAAGTTCTTCCCTTACTATTAGCCCGTTCAAACTGTATTCAGATTGCCTGTCCCAGAATATTCCTCATGCTTTTTAGCTTTTGTTGAATTTCTTTTGTTGACTTAAGTGTACTTATTTTTCCATCTCTACAGATTCTACCTATCTTGGAGGACTCATGAATTTTTCTTTTCCCATGACTTTACAAACTAATCTGTGCCTTCTTTAAAATTATCTTTTATTTTCTTACAACTGACTTTTATCACATTTGATATTTTACTTCAGTTTTTTTCTCTGTGCATGTCTCTTTTCTTTACCTACATTATATGATTTTTGCATCCTCTAGAGTTCTTTTTACCTAGACAATAAATTATGTATGATTTTGACTCAATTTTTACTTGTTGGATTAGTTATTTTCCTTTTAGAAATGATATATCAAATGTAAGTGGGAAATTTAAGACAGGGAGTAGAAATTAAGTGCAAGGTAGAATGTTATGAAATTATATTTTTACCGCATTGCATAGACAAAAGAGCACCTAAGAAATAATGCCCTCAGAAACATGAAGGCAATGATTTGACAAAAATAATGGATGTGGTATGTATATATGAGGCTTGTATGTTTTTTACTCACCAGCTCCTCACAGAATAAATATGTTATCTTTCTGGTATGTTTCATTTGTGAAGTTATGAATGACTGATCAGTGAAATAAAATTTTTAGTAAGAAGTCTAAAATATTAGTTCCATGCAGCCAATTTCTACTTCAATCCAGGTGATAATATCATTATAATTACAGAAGTTATATAATTTAAAGTTAGCTTTAGGAGTAACATTTGAAAACTCTGTATGATCAATTAACACTCATAGTCTTTGAGAAAAGAAAAACAAGAAATCCAGACAAAATGACTTAGCTTACTATTTATTGGATTACCATCATCTCAGTGCTTACGATGTTTGACTTTTATTATTTTTAAAACATTTATTAAATGACAGATAATATTTGATTGTATGCCAGACCTTGTCAATAAGCTGAGTAGAAGTTTTCTTACCGAACATTGATAATTTCTTAGTTCGTCCTAACCTCAAATCCCATTGAGGAGGTGGTCAGAGCTGTGTGAGCACACTTAAAGTTTAGCATGTAATTTCAGAGGCTTCTTTGGCACACCATTAATCTCCCTCTTCCAAAGCCTACCATAGAGTTCATGATCCTCAGGTTAAAAAACCCCTGCTTAAGTTCTGCTTTAGTTCTCCAAGACTTAGCAGTAAACAAACTGTGGGTATTAACTCTTCTGGATCACACGCCTTGCTTTTAATAGAGCTGTCTACCATCACTATAATGTTTTTGGTTTTGTGTTTTTTCTTGGGGGTGGGGAGTGGTACGAAATACTTTATTTTCACCTCCTTTAAATTGTGATTATTTGAAGTTTATGGCGTCACCCTTGTAATGCTAAAATTTGGCTGCTGCAACACATGTCATGCCAACAACTATGGCATGATTTTGTTTATGGTATAGTTCTTGCACTCCCTTTTCTGAGAAAATATAAAAGTATCCAGCATTTCTTGAAAGAGGCGAGAGACTTTGAAACTATTTGCCACTGGTACAAACTAGTAAAAAGAAAGAAAGATGGCAGCTGAGAGCAGTAATTGTGTGTGACTCCAGCACCCCAGTGGAGGATGGTTTTATATTGCCAGGTTTAGGGTGCTGGGTGTGATTAGAAAGAGGTTCTTAAAAAGCCTTTCATGTAGTGCTGTATTCCAGCCTGAATGGAAGTCATATTATTTAAGGAGCATTATGTAATGTTGAAATCTATGTGTTATGGCCATGTTTTTAAAAATTTTTTATTTTTATTTAACTATAGTTGATATACAATATTGTGCTAGTTTCAGGTGTTTATTCAAACTGATAAGTAGGCAATTTACTGATGAAATTCTTAGTGGTTGGCGTTTTGAACCTCTTCCTAGCTGTATATACAGAAGCTATAGGCAAAGAGAGATGATTTTTAAAACTGGTTTAAGTTTTAAAAATGTATTGTTTCTTACTGTGGTATGCTTTAAAAGGTTAGGGACTAACTAAATCTAATTCAAAATCTGAGCTCTAAAATGTATTCTTATATGTATGTGTCATATTAAAAGGACTTTTAAATTGTCTTGACTTTTTAAAAAATAATTGTGCACAATACCATTACCTGTCTCATTTGATTTTGGACCAAGACAGAATATGTGATGTGTTTATGTCTCGCTTGGCATTTGTTTCCAAAGGATTACTAGACTTTTGTCAGTTTAGTTAGATATAGCAGTATGTTGATGTACATTATTTATGAGAAATATTTCACGTCAGAATAATAGGAATATTTATATAAGAAAATCAAATGCGGATCTTTTAAAATCACTGATTTTGCAAAACAGCAACAATAAAAATAAGACAAACAACAAAACAACTTTACTTCATGCTGCATTCTTTCAGGGGGAGGAAAAAACTCTGGCAAACAAACACAAATGGTTTATTGTGTTCATTTATTTCTTTTGTCATGTTACAGCATTAAAGCTAGGTCCTGAATCATTCAAGTTTGATGGTGCAGTAGAGGCTGTGGCAGTTCGGCAGGCTGAAAAGTATTACATCCTACGTCCAGAAGTAATTGAAACCTATTGGTACCTGTGGCGATTCACTCACGACCCAAGATATAGGGAATGGGGCTGGGAAGCAGCGCTGGTAAATAAGCCAATATTTCATTTTATGTGCAAGAGTGTTCACTTAAGCCTCCTGCAGTGCCATTGTATCCTCATCCATGTTACCTCATGTTCAGTAACTAGAGGGCTGCTTTCATTGTTTTGATGGAAAAACTGTTAGTTTGTTTCTTAAGCAGTAGAAGTAAACCTTAAAATCCAGTTTAGTTCTCTGTTAGAACTATTTTCCTCCTAGTATTCACTCATTATTCTTACTGAATAACTAAAGGAGTCATTTAAATGGCAGTTTTTCACTATGATTATAAAATTTCTATACTTGCCTATTAATGCTTAACCTCTGGGGGAAAAATAAAATCATTGTGAAATTGCCCAGATTCACAGCCTGGGTAGATTAACCCCCATTCACTTCAGCTTGTGTTCAGAGTAATTCCTTAGTGGCACCATAAGAAGGACTAGTGAATTGTTAAAAATTTCCTACATTGAAAGACAAAAAACCCCCAACACACTCTCTCTCTTTCTCTCTCCATATATATACACACGTGTGTGTGTGTGTGTGTGTGTGTGTGTGTGTGTGTGTGTGTATTTGAAATGAGGAATTTTTAATGGTTAGTAAGTAAAGTAAGCAAATTGTTTACTCATAAAGTGCTAGCCTTTCAGAGAATTCCATTGTCATCAGTACCTGGGAGGAAGAGAAATCATTAGAGTTTTCATGAAAGTATAGCTTATCACTGGGAGTGGAGGTGTTTTATTCTCTAAGACATACTAATTATGATAAATAGTACTAATTATGATGCATATTCATATTCAAATTGTTTAGCTTAAACTTGCAATCTAGATAGAATGAGGACATTCTAGGTGAGGTAAGTAGTGTTAGTAAATTGCTCAGACAAGAATGTGCAAGATATGTTTTAGGGCAGTATATAGACCAATTTATGTAAAAAGGTTTCACAGGGGCAACTCCAGAGAGAGAAGTTTGGAGCCATTATGTAGATGGCCTTACATGCCAGATCAAGGCATGAATACTTTACTCAGTGCTTCAGGAATAACACACACATACTTAGTTTTCTCAGTTACTATATAAGTGTTTCTTATTTGGCACGTGGGGATTAAAAGTCCTTTGCCTGTCTAAAAAGCCCCTCAGATCTTCTTTTTCTTCACCATCTCCTACCCACCAAAGCTCCCTAACTTTAAGAATCCGTTATGGGACTACTAAAGGTTTTTGAAAGGGGAAGGAACTACTGAAGACTTTTTAGTGGGGAGTAACAAAACAAAAGGATCTGATTATAATCTGCAAATTGGTGGGTCTTGGAGACCACTGCGATAATCTAGGAATAATGTGATAAAGACGAACTAAGGTGAGGACACTTATGTGTCATTTGTCATTCAGACATAGATGGTCCTTATGGAGTTTAACAATAAGAGAATATTAATGGAAACAAGGCAGTTATGAATACAGAGCAGGAACAGATGAAGCATTTATTGATGCTGCTTTTCTCTGACTACCTGGGTCCAAAATTGGAAACACAGCTGCTAGTGAAACTCTCTGTGCAGGAGGGTCCTGCTGCAGTTGAGAGATGGACAAAATGTTGGCACAGTGGTTTAGGAGTAGGACACACACACATACACACACACACACTTCTGTTGTGTAGCAATGGCTTTTACTAACGCTTACATATATCAAGCAATATTTTATATAGGGGAAATACGTAAAGTAATCCTGCAATGAATATGACTTGAATGTCCACTAATATTTAATGCTTCTTATTTAGAGGAATATGGGAGATATATCTGAATCATGTGGGGCAGGGAGGTGAGGGGTGGTGGCAGAAATGCATCTTCTCATTGAGAAACGCTAAAGGATAATTTATCCTTTTCCTAAGGTTCTTTTTTTTCCTGTGCACCTTCTTAAAGGTTTGACAGGCTCAAACTTTAACCCATATCTGTCCATATTTGAATTACAGAGTTAAAATTTTGCTTCTACAGCCTATATGGACACACACAAACTCTGAAGAACAAGAACTGAAATAATTATACTTAAAATTCAAGTTTCAAAAGTATGACGTGATGAGAAGGGGGTGCAGTGTGGAGACAAAAGAGAAGAACTCACACCTTAAATAGTATTTTCCTTCTTGCCCACCACTGGCTCCCATGTTGTGTTTAAAGAAAGAAAAGGGAAGACAAGCTGGGACAGAATAGTGGTATCTCATGTCTTCTGTAGCTTTAACTATTCCAATTTACATCTTCAAATTTCCAAACTTGAATATGTTATGCATGAAAACGTGCCTTTGAGAAATGTCTCTAAATGGCTTAAAGATTAGTCATGCCTCCCTGATACTTTCACAGTATCCTTAAACCGCTCTGATGTTCTGCAGTGGTAAAGATGCATGATCATTGTGAAGAATATGTGTTTAAAAACGTATTCATGTAAATTGATACAGCCACTGTAGAGAACAGTATGGAGGTACCTTAAAAAACTAAAAATAGAACTACCATATGACCCAGCAATCCCACTACTGAGCATATACCCTGAGAAAACCATAATTCAAAAAGAGACATGTACCACAATGTTCATTGCAGCACTGTTTACAATAGCCAGGACATGGAAGCAACCTAAGTGTCCATTGACAGATGAATGGATAAAGAAGATGTGGCACATATATACAATGGAATATTACTCAGCCATAAAAAGAAACGAAATTGAATTATTTGTAGTAAGGTGGATGGACCTAGAGTCTGTCACACAGAATGAAGTAAGTCAGCAAGAGAAAAACAAATACCGTATGCTAATACATATACATGGAATCTAAAAATAAAAAAAAGGTTCTGAAGAACCTAAGGGCAGGACAGGAATAAAGACACAGACGTAGAGAATGGACTTGAGGACACGGGGAGGGGGATGGGTAAGCTGGGACGAAGTGAGAGAGTGACATGGACATACATACACTACCAAATGTAAAATAGATAGCTAGTGGGAAGCAGCCACATAGCACAGGGAGATCAGCTTGGTGCTTTGTGACCACGTAGAGGGGTGGGATGGGGAGGGTGGGAGAGAGACACAAGAGGGGAGGGGATATGGGATGTAGGTATACATATAGCTGATTCACTTTGTTATAAAGCAGAGACTAACCATTGTAAAGCAATTATACTCCAATAAATATGTAAAAAAAAATGTATAAAATACTTAGATAGAGAAAAGTACCAAACCCTTTGGTAAGGAGACTTTAAAAACCAAGCTGTAATCAAAATGGAACTATATAAAAATTAACAATTTGATTAAATAAACACTTTTAGTGTTAATTAGCTTTTCATTAGAAAGGAGGAAGACCAGACAAGTAAAATCTTATTCTGAAACTGTCAAATTCTCATAGAGATCTCTGTAAGCTTTTGACTATGGTTCCTTAACTTGTCCTTCAAAGTTTGAAATTCTATGGAATTGACTCTTTGGTCTCATCTCTTTCACAGGCTATTGAAAAGTATTGCCGAGTCAATGGTGGATTTTCTGGGGTGAAGGATGTATATTCCTCTACTCCTACGCATGATGATGTGCAGCAGAGCTTCTTTCTTGCTGAAACATTAAAGTAAGTAGATGCCTTAAAAAAATTTTTTTTAACTGTGGGCGGGTTTTGCTCTGTGATCACTACATGATGAATTATGACTATGTGACGTTACACTAAATTTTATTACAAAAATCTTTTTATGTGATTGGGTCTTCAATTTTTAGCTACATCTCATGAAGGCATTTTGTCAAGTAAGAGTACCTTTATTTTGTATTTAGCTCTTTACTATGCATTAGAATCACCTAGAAGACTTCTTAAAGTACAGATTACCGGGCCATACCCAGTTTCTGATTCAGTAGGTCTAGGGTGGACCCTAAGAATTTACATTTCTGACAAACTCCCAGGTGGTACGGATGATGCTGGTCCTGGGATCACACCTCAACTCCCTGTTCTAGCTAATGAAATCTGTTAGGAGCAATCATAGAGTTTTGATGGTTACTAGAGGGTGTATGACCATAGCCACTCATCCTCCCAATGAGGTTTCCTGTAAAGATATCTGTATAAAGGGAATAACTGAAAAGAAAAAAGACAGCTTTATTATTTGGGCTTATACTCAAAATCCCAGGCAGAATTTTATAAACTTTTCTGGAAGAAGGTGGAGACCTTAAATATGTCTACGTCCCAAAAACCCTGCAAGGTAAGGTCCTTAATACCTTCTTTTAAATTTCACATTTCTATTTCCAGTCAGTCTCTACCTGAATGCCTCATAAACTGTCACTACATTTGTTCCAAAAAATATTATTTCCAGACATTGTTCAGGTTATTTGAGGATATATCAGTAGGCAAAAGGGACAAAAATTCTCAGTCTCTTGGACTTTACATTCTAGTATACTTCTAGCTTACATTCTGGTGTATTATGGTTTAAATGTACATGTCTCAAACTACGTTTCTTATCCTAAATGGCAATCTTACTCCAATTTTTCTTTTATTATCCCTGATATTTTTATTTTCCTATCTTCTCAGCTTGTACGTTATGGTTATTTCTTTTTTTCTCATTCTAATATATCACTTTCTTGTTATATCGTTTCTTTATTTTGCCCCCTCGTTTCCATATCTGTAGTTGACCCTAGACCAAACCCTTATTTTGCTGAGATGGTTTAGTCAGTTCCCTACCTCCAGTCATTTCTTGTATTTGTTTATCCTGTGTGATTAGGCTTGAGACTGTATGAGATAGTTGAAAGAGCACTGGACCGGAAGATAAAACCGCAGGAGCTTTAGTTATACACTTGCTACAACCTAGCTGAATGAACATGTCAAAATAAAACTTCCTTGCTTTCAGTTTTCCTAGCTGTCAGCTGTGGAATTTGACCCAAATTATGTAAGATCTCTCTCTTTTTCAAATTTTTTTTACTGTTTTTTAAGCCCAGAAAAATCATAAGAATAGAACAATGATTGTATCTTTCACCTAGATTTACCTTTTGTTAATTTTTGCTGCATTCCCGTACCCCCATGTATATGTATACATAGACACAGTTCTACTTGTTTGCTTATTTATTTATTTGCTTTATAATTTGAGAGTTACCAGCATTCTGTTATTTACCCGGGAGTTTTTAGGAAAAGGGCATAATCTTGCACAATCACAATACAGTTATCACGCTTGTGAAACTTAACATTCATACAGTACTGCTGCTTAGTATATAGTCCATTTTCAAATTTCTCAACTGTTCTAATAATATACTTTATAACTTTTAACCCCAACCCAGGGTCCAATAAAGGATCAATTGTTGCATTTGCTTGTCATGTTTCTTTAGTCTACTTTAACCTAGAACAAAGTTTCCTTATTCTTCTTTTGTCTTTTATGACATTGACATTAAGTGTTCAGGCTACTTATTTTGAAGAATGTCCCTCAATTTAGATATTTGTGATTATTTCCTTATGATCAGATTTAGGTTAAGCATGTCTGGCATGAATATTATATAGATGATGTGACCTCATTTCATCTCATAAAGAGGCACATGATAACGGTTTAACTCATTATTGATGATTTTAAATTTGATCATAAGGTTAGATTTGATTATAAGGTCATGTAAAGAATCTTTTTGTCATAAGTGATCTGTGGAGTGATAACTTTGAGACTGTGTGAATATCCTTTTTCCAAGTCTTTCTCACTCAGTGTTATTAGCGTCTTTCCTGAGCATCTTGCCTGAAATGAATATTACTACAGTAGTGGTAAAATGCTGATTTTGAGGCCTCCTCTAGTCTTAGAAATTACTTGATTTTCGACATTCATATACCATTTTCTTCATGTCACTCTTCTCCTGCTCAAAAGCTCCAATGGTTCATTCATCTCTAGCTTCATTTCTCACTTCTTTTCTTTATATATTCTATCCTTAAACCAAGTTAATCTATCTGTTTATCTATCTATCTATAATTTGTTCCTTTGCATTTCATTGTCTATTTCATATTTCTTTGGCTCTGGCAGGAATGTCTTTATTCTTTTCTATCAGTTAATGCCCCTCTCTAAATAAAGTTCAGATCTTACCTCTTGCAGGTTGGCTTTCATAATTAATTCTCAAATGCCTCCTCAGTACACACCTTGAGCACTTTAGCACATGGGGTAGGGCTGCAAATACTTATGTGCCATGCTGCTTTTCCCCTTGCAGTATATGGGATATCACCAGTTGACCTTGGTACTTTTCCCTGCCAAGTTCAAGTTCAGGAAGAATCCTTCTCAACGCAGTACTCTAGGTAACCCGTTATATATATACACACACACAAATACATTTGGATCAATAAAAGTAGAAAAAGTCAAAGGAGGAATCATACAGGTATTTATAACAAAACCTAGGCTAAGAAAATTATCACAGTTGAGCACTACATTCATTTCACCTCAGCTCAATTGTTGCATCTTTATTTGAAGGTCTGATAAACTGAGAAAAGTGTACATGTTGAGGATACATTTCAGTCAGTTTTTCTTGAGTTCATATATGTCAGGTATTAAATGGCTAAGAAAAATCACAGGTTAGTTGGAAACATAGTCTTATTAATGAATTTATTATTAAAAGAAAAGAGAAATACATAAAATTAAGACCAAGTTTACCACCATGGTGTGTCTGCTTTCACTGGTATCAGAATCTCCAGGGCAGAAGTTGTTTTGCGTGTGTGCACCTGTCTGTGTATCTTGCTTGTGTGCTTTTTCCCCCTTCCTATCTTAAAATTCAAAATTTGAATATAATGGCAAAATTCTGGAAAACTATATATATAAGAATATGTCAAGACTTTTATATAGTGAAAGCTATGGAAAAAGATGTACATGGATGTTTATTGAAGTTATAAAAATAAAGAGTTACTATATGTTCAATATTAGTTGAAAGGTTAAATAAATTATGACACATCCACAACGGGTACTATGGAACCAATAGCAATTATAGACTCGTCACAGTATAATGTTAAGTAAGCTATTAAGTGCACATATACATATATAGATGCACATCTTTTTTTTTTTAAATCAGTCATCAATTTTATACACATCAGTGTATACATGTCAATCCCAATCTCCCAATTCAGCACACCACCATCCCCACCCCCACCACAGTTTTCCCCCCTTGGTGTCCATACATTTGTTCTCTACATCTGTGTCTCAACTTCTGCCCTGCAAACTGGTTCATCTGTACCATTTTTCTAGGTTCCACATACATGCGTTAATATACGATATTTGTTTTTCTCTTTCTGACTTACTTCACTCTGTATGACAGTCTCTAGATCCATCCACGTCTCAACAAATGACTCAATTTCGTTCCTTTTTATGGCTGAGTAATATTCTATTGTATATATGTACCACAACTTCTTTATCCATTCGTCTGTTGATGGGCATTTATGTTGCTTCCATGACCTGGCTGTTGTAAATAGTGCTGCAATGAACATTGGGGTGCATGTGTCTTTTTGAATTACGGTTTTCTCTGGGTATATGCCCAGTAGTGGGATTGCTGGATCATATGGTAATTCTATTTTTAGTTTTTTAAGGAACCTCCATACTGTTCTCCATAGTGGCTGTATCAATTTACATTCCCACCAACAGTGCAAGAGGGTTCCCTTGTCTCCACACCCTCTCCAGCATTTGTTGTTTGTAGATTTTCTGATGATGCCCATTCTAACTGGTGTGAGGTGATACCTCATTGTAGTTTTGATTTGCATTTCTCTAATAATTAGTGATGTTGAGCAGCTTTTCATGTGCTTCTTGACCATCTGTATGTCTTCTTTGGAGAAATGTCTATTTAGGTCTTCTGCCCATTTTTGGATTGGGTTGTTTGTTTCTTTAATATTGAGCTGAATGAGCTGTTTATATATTTTGGAGATTAATCCTTTGTCCGTTGATTCATTTGCAAATATTTTCTCCCATTCTGAGGGTTGTCTTTTCGTCTTGTTTATGGTTTCCTTTGCTGTGCAAAAGCTTTGAAGTTTCATTAGGTCCCATTTGTTTATTTTTGTTTTTATTTCCATTACTCTAGGAGGCGGATCAAAAAAGATCTTGCTGTGATTTATGTCAAAGAGTGTTCTTCCTATGTTTTCCTCTAAGGGTTTTATAGTGTCCAGTCTTACATTTAGGTCTCTAATCCATTTTGAGTTTATTTTTGTATATGGTGTTAGGGAGTATTCTAATTTCATTCTTTTACATGTAGCTGTCCAGTTTTCCCAGCACCACTTATTGAAGAGACTGTCTTTTCTCCATTGTATATCTTTGCCTCCTTTGTCATAGATTAGTTGACCCTAAGTGCGTGGGTTTATCTCTGGGCTTTCTATCTTGTTCCATTGATCTATGTTTCTGTTTTTGTGCCAGTACCATATTGTCTTGATTACTGTAGCTTTGTAGTATAGTCTGAAGTCAGGGAGTCTGATTCCTCTAGCTCCTTTTTTTTCCCTCAAGACTGCTTTGTCTATTCGGGGTCTTTTGTGTCTCCATACAAATTTTAAGATGATTTGTTCTAGTTCCATAAAAAATGCCATTGGTAATTTGATAGGGATTGCATTGAATCTGTAGATTGCTTTGAGTAGTATAGTCATTTTCACAATATTGATTCTTCCAATCCAAGAACATGGTATATCTCTCCATCTGTTGGTATCATCTTTAATTTCTTTCATCAGTGTCTTATAGTTTTCTGCATACAGGTCTTTTGTTTCCCAGGTAGGTTTATTCCTAGGTATCTTATTCTTTTTGTTGCAATGGTAAATGAGAGTGTTTCCATAATTTCTCTTTCAGATTTTTCATCATTAGTGTATAGGAATGCAAGAGATTTCTGTTATAGATGGACATCTTAATATTATTTCAATAACATCAAAATGTATACTGTGATTTAGCTTAATTGGTGTTAGTCTTTTAAATCCAGTTCTGGTTTTGCTTTTGTAATCAGTTAAAAAATTTTTTAAAAATAAATTAAACTGCAGTCACATTTTCCTGTCTCAAATTCATTTGCTGTCTTTGTGCCTAGAATCAAAAGACATTTTTTGAGCTGCAAAAAAATTTAGAGATCCAACATACACCACTGCAACCCATCCCTCCCCTCTACACATAGACATTCCCAATGCTAAAAATCTCTTTACGACATACAGAATATTTTGTCATAAAGTCTTTTGTTAATCTCTAGTTAACAGGCAGCTCACTGCCTCATAAGGCTAACCCATTACATTGTTCAGAAGCTTTCACTGTTAGAAATATCTTTCTTATATTGAGTTAAAATCTGCTTCACTGTGCGTTCCATTCAGTGATCCATAGTTTACCATTTGGAAATACGGAGTCTTCTACATGGATATTAACTAAAAATACTTGTATTTATCAGGCTAAAGGTGACAAGTTTCTGTACTGTTTCTTTCTGATACCAGTCTGGTTGACTTCTCTGGAGATGATTCCATGGTTTTCTAGACTGAACACTGCATTTAAGATGTGAATAAACCAGTGCAGAGTACCAATTGCTAATTTGGTCTTTATACCTTCATCAAAGCAAGATACTATTGTATTCTGTTTTCTGGTAGCCCTGTCAATATAGCTTGAAATTTTGATATAGGTCTTTATTTTTTTTAACATGAACTAAGATAATTATTTTCTATCTTACATTGGTATGATTAGCTTTTATGAAATTTATTATATTTTACCTTTATCCATTATTAAATCTTATTTTGTTAGATTTAACATATTCTAATTTATTGAATTTTTTTTGAACTCTTGAGTTTTTCATTTAATGTATTAGCTATTCTAGCTTTGTGTCACTTACAGATTTAATAGGTATGCCTTTTCTGTATATACCCAAGTTAATCAAACATTAAAGACATCTAACCTATGTATTCTTAACCAGTTCATACTTATCTATCTTTTCCCAGCTCTTTCCCTTAATAGCTGTGTGACGTTGGACAAGTTACTTAATTTCTCTACCTCAGTTTCATCATCTGTAAAAGAGGAATCACTAATAGTATCACCTCAAGGGCTTGTTATGGGGATTAATATAGCGAAGCCCTTAGAATTATACCTGGCACAAAATACAAGATAGCAGGTATAAAGTCACTATAGGACAGTAGGGCTGGGAGCTGGGGAAAAAAGGTAGACGTGAAGCAATGGAGAAGGACAAACTAGAACTCACAAGGACCAACGATCCCACTTATGTGTCTCACTGCCTCCAGCGTTGATAAACAGGTGACTTGCAGAAGTAGCTGGCACCTTCTGCCATGGGGCTATACATGTCTGGCCCTGGAATTGGAGAAATTGATGAGGAGCTCCAACAGGAACTGCAGAAATTGCAGGTCTGGCAGCTGCCCCACACCTCCGAGGTGAGCCAGGTAATCACTGACAACATGCATAACTTTAACAGCACGTGGCAACCCTGCACTGCCCCTCAGAGCATTATGGCTCCTGCTTTACTTCAGCCTCCACATCACATGCGTATTTTTTTGTAGCCAACCCTAACCCAGAATCATACAGAGAAAGTAATTCTGACAAATATAGTTCCAGCTTAGCTATGCTGACAAAGTATACAATCACCACAGGAGACAGGTCCCTCCAGATAGTGAAAAATATTATAACCTACTTTGTATCATATAGTATACAGTATTTGTATATAAAAGAGATCATTTAAAAAGTATTATAAAGCTATACTAATTAAAAGGGTTTAGTAGTAGTACAAGAATAAATGGAACAGTGGAACAGGATACAGTTTGGAAATAGGCCCACTTATATGTGGAAATGTTATCTTTGAAAAATGGCAGTTCAGATGATTGAAGAAAAATTAAATAATTTAATAAAGGAAGTTAGAAAAATTATCCATTAGAAAAAAAATAAAACTGGATTCCTGTAAATACTAAAACTGATCTTATAGAACATAGCTTTAACTATTAAAAATGACATAAAATCCTGAAAAAATTTGGAAGTTTTTTTTCCTCCCAACTCTGTGGGTGAAGATGGCATGACACAAAACCCAGAAACCATAGAAGAAAAAGATTAAAGTTTTTAACTACAGAAAAATGGACATCTGTAAGAAAAAAAAAAGAACATTAAACAAAGTAAGACAGATGACACACTTGGAAAATATATTTGCAATACATTTGATAGTCAATGGGTAAATTTTCTTAAAATGTGAAATTATTAAGGAATAAGTATTAAGTTAAAATAAGTAAAGGCAGTTCACTGCAAAATACAGATGGAAAATACCATAAATACATGAAAAATAAATATTTGACCCACTCATAAAGAAATGAAATAAAACTTATAATCAAATACCATGTTTCACTATCAGATTACTTAAGATTTTAAAAGTTTGCAATCCGGCATTAACAAGGATGTATGGATCCAGTCACTTATAAACACTGGAAGTGAGAATGTGTGTTGTTTGATGTGAGTGGTGAAATCTGAAAAAGAACCTGTTGAAACATTAAGAGCACATTAATTTTGCTTCAGTAATCCTACTTCTAGAAGTTATCCTACAGGTATACTTCCCCAAATGAGAAAGATGGATAAAGAAGATTGCTCCTTACTTCCATATTGTTTATATTCTTTGCTCTTATACTGAATAATTAAGATTAAGTGCTGCATGTACCTTTTTAGTCACATCTCCTGTTACACCACTTTCCCCATGCATTTATTTGATCCATACCTGCCTACTGTACATTTTCACTTATGTGATTTTACTCTTCCTTTCCCTTCTGCATGAAATTTATCATTCCTTTTTTTAATCTCTTACAAAATCCTATTACTCTGTCAAGGTCTAGCTCAAATATCACTATCTCTGTGAGTCCTCTCCAACACTAAGACAGAATTAAGCCATTTTTAAGTATACTTAACAATACTGCCTTTGTTCTGATAGTCTATGTAAAATATTAATATCCTCACTGCTTAGTTTCATGTTTGGGATACAGTATACATACATTCAACAGATGTTTGTTGAACTGTACAGAATTAACAGCATAGCCCTTGTCACGTTAAAATTAGTCATATAAACATCTATCTCCTCTGTCTTGTGTAGGTCCTCAGAAATCAAGGCTAATGTGGTTGTTTTTAATATAGATTTTTTTAAAGTATAAAAACAGTATATGGATATAGCAAAATGAATTAAGTAGTATGGAACAGAAAAAATGAAAAATAAAAGTTTCTCTCTATTCCACATCTGGTTTCCCTTCCCAAAGATAACTACAGTTGACCCTTGAATAACAGAGGTTTGACTGCGCAGATCCACTTATATACAGATTATTTTCAATAAATATATTGGAAAGTTATTGGAGATTTGTGACAATTGGAAAAAACTTGCAGGTGAACCGTGTGGTCTAGAAATATTGAAAGAATTAAGGAAAAAGTCAGGCACATCATGAATTCATAAAATATATGTACATACTGGTCCATTTTACCATTTACTGCCATAAAATATACACAAATCTATTATTAAAAGTTACAATTTCTCAAAACTTACACAAACACTTAGACTATAGATGGCGACATTTGCATCCAGTGATTCGAGTATATGCTTAAAATGCCTAGTGATGGACCAGTCCCTCCCATCAGGAAACTTACACAAGCCTCCTAGATAGCCTCATCCACCAGAGGGCAGACAGCAGAAGCAAGAACTACAGTCCTGCAGCCTGTGGAACAAAAACCACATTCACAGAAAGATGGACAAGATGAAAAGGCAGAGGGCTATATACCAGCTGAAGGAACAAGATAAAACCCCAGAAAAACAACTAAATGAAGTGGAGATAGGCAACCTTCCAGAAAAAGAATTCAGAATAATGATAGTGAAGATGATCCAGGACCTTGGAAAAAGAATGGAGGCAAAGATCGAGAAGCTGCAAGAAAGGTTTAACAAAGACCTAGAAGAATTAAAGAACAAACAAACAGAGATGAACAATACAATAACTGAAATGAAAACTACACTAGAAGGAATCAATAGCAGAATAACTGAGGCAGAAGAACGGATAAGTGACCTGGAAGACAGAATGGTGGAATTCACTGTCACAGAACAGAATAAAGAAAAAAGAATGAAAAAAATGAAGACAGCCTAAGAGACGTCTGGGACAACATTAAACGCAACAGCATTCACATTATAGGGGTCCCAGAAAGAGAAGAGAGAGAGAAAGGACCAGAGAAAATATTTGAAGAGATTATAGTCGAAAACTTCCCTAACATGGGAAAGGAAATAGCCACCCAAGTCCAGGAAGCACAGCGAGTCCCATACAGGATAAACCCAAGGAGAAACACGCCGAGACACATAGTAATCAAATTGGCAAAAATTAAAGACAAAGAAAAATTATTGAAAGCAGCAAGGGAAAAATGACAAATAACATACAAAGGAACTCCCATAAGGTTAACAGCTGATTTCTCAGCAGAAACTCTACAAGCCAGAAGGGAGTGGCATGATATACTTAAAGTGATGAAAGGGAACAACCTACAATCAAGATTACTCTACCTGGCAAGGATCTCATTCAGATTCGATGGAGAAATCAAAAGCTTTACAGACAAGCAAAAGCTAAGAGAACTCAGCACCACCAAACCAGCTCTACAACAAATGCTAAAGGAACTTCTCTAAGTGGGAAACACAAGAGAAGAAAAGGACCAACAAAAACAAACCCAAAACAATTAAGAAAATAAATGGTCATAGGAACATATATATTGATAATTACCTTAAACGTGAATGGATTAAATGCTCCAACCAAAAGACACAGGTTTGCTGAACAGATACAAAAACAAGACCCATATATATGCTGTCTACAAGAGACCCACTTCAGACCTAGGGACACATACAGACTGAAAGTGAGGGGATGGAAAAAGATCTTCCATGCAAATGGAAATCAAAAGAAAGTTGGAGTAGCAATGCTCATATCAGATAAAATAGACTTTAAAATAAAGAATGTTACAAGAGACAAGGAAGGACACTACATAATGATCAAGGGATCAATCCAAGAAGAAGATACAACAATTATAAATATATATGCCCCCAACATAGGAGCACCTCAATACATAAGGCGACTGCTAACAGCTATAAGAGAGGAAATCGACAGTAACATGATAATAGTGGGGGACTTTAACACCTCACTTACACAAATGGACAGATCATCCAAAATGAAAATAAGGAAACAGAAGCTTTAAATGACACAATAGACGAGATAGATTTAATCGATATTTATAGGACATTCCACCCATAAACAGCAGATTACACTTTCTTCTCAAGTGCGCAGGGAACATTCTCCAGGATAGATCACATCTTGGGTCACAAATCAAGCCTCAGTAAATTTAAGAAAATTCAAATCATATCAAGCATCTTTTCTGATCACAACGCTATGAGACTAGAAATGAATCACAGAGAAAAAAACGTAAAAAACACAAACACATGTAGGCTAAACAATACATTACTAAATAAGCAAGAGATCACTGAAGAAATCAAAGAGGAAATCAAAAAATACCTAGAGACAAATGACAATGAAAACACGACGATCCAAAACCTATGGGATGCAGCAAAAGTAGTGCTAAGAGGGAAGTCTATAGCTATACAAGCCTACCTCAAGAAACAAGAAAAATCTCAAATAAACAATCTAACCTTACACCTAAAGGAACTGAAGAAAGAAGAACAAACAAAACCCAAAGTTAGCAGAAGGAAAGAAATCATAAAGATCAGATCAGAAATGAATGAAATAGAAACAAAGAAAACAATAGCAAAGATCAATAAAACTAAAAGCTGGTTCTTTGAGAAGATAAACCAAATCGATAAACCATTAGCCAGACTAATCAAGAAAAAGAGGGAGAGGACTCAAATCAATAAAATTAGAAATGAAAAAGGAGAAGTTACAACAGACACCACAGAAATACAGAGCATCCTAAGAGACTACTACAAGCAACTCTATGCCAATAAAATGGACAACCTGGAAGAAATGGACAAATTCTTAGAAAGGTATAACCTTCCAAGACTGAACCAGGAGAAACAGAAAATATGAACAGACCAATCACAAGTAACGAAATTGAAACTGTGATTAAAAATCTTCCAACAAACAAAAGTCCAGGACCAGATGGCTTCACAGGCGAATTGTATCAAACACTTAGAGAAGAGCTAACACCCATCCTTCTTAAACTCATCCAAAAAATTGCAGAGGAAGGAACACTCCCAAACTCATTCTATGAGGCCACCATCACCCTGATACCAAAACCAGACAAAGATACTACAAAAAAAGAATATTACAGACCAATATCACTGATGAATATAGATGCAAATTCCTCAACAAAATACCAGCAAACAGAATCCAACAACACATTAAAAGGATCATACACCATGATCAAGTGGGATTTATCCCAGGGATGCAAGGATTTTTCAATATACGCAAATCAATCAATGTGATACACCATATTAACACATTGAAGAATAAAAACTATATAATCATCTGAATAGATGCAGAAAAAGCTTTAGACAAAATTCAACACCGATTTATGATAAAAACTCTCCAGAAAGTGGGCATAGAGGGAACCTACCTCAACATAATAAAAGCCATATACAACAAACCCACAGCAAACATCATTCTCAATGGTGAAAAACTGAAAGCATTTCCTCTAAGATCAGGAGCAAGACAAGGCTGTCCACTCTCACCACTATTTTTCAACATAGTTTTGGAAGTCCTAGCCATAGCAATCAGAGAAGAAAAAGAAATAAAAGGAATAGAAATTGGAAAAGAAGAAGTAAAACTGTCACTGTTTGCAGATGACATGATACTATACATAGAGGATCCTAAAAATGCCACCTGAAAACTACTAGAGCTAATCAATGAATTTGGTAAAGTTGCAGGATACAAAATTAATGCACAGAAATCTCTTGCATTCCTATACACTAATGATGAAACATCTGAAAGAGAAATTATGGAAACACTCCCATTTACCATTGCAACAAAAAGAATAAAATACCTAGGAATAAACCTACCTAGGGAGACAAAAGACCTGTATGCAGAAAACTATAAGACACTGTTGAAAGAAATTAAAGATGGTACCATCAGACGGAGAGATATACCGTGTTCTTGGATTGGAAGAATCAATATTGTGAAAATGACTATACTACCCAAAGCAATCAGATTGAATGCAATCCCTATCAAATTATCAATGGCATTTTTTACGGAACTAGAACAAATCATCTTAAAATTTGTATGGAGACACAAAAGACCCCGAATAGCCAAAGCAGTCTTGAGGGAAAAAAACGGAGCTAGAGGAATCAGACTCCCTGACTTCAGACTATACTACAAAGCTACAGTAATCAAGACAATATGGTACTGGCACAAAAACAGAAACATAGATCAATGGAACAAGATAGAAAGCCCAGAGATAAACCCTCGCACTTAGGGTCAACTAATCTATGACAAAGGAGTCAAGGATATACAATGGAGGAAAGACAGTCTCTTCAATAAGTGGTGCTGGGAAAACTGGACAGCTACATGTAAAAGAATGAAATTAGAACACTCCCTAACACCAAACACAAAAATAAAATGGATTAGAGACCTAAATGTAAGGCTGGACACTATAAAACTCTTAGAGGAAAACATAGGAAGAACACTCTTTGACATAAATCACAGCAAGATCTTTTTTGATCCACCTCCTAGAGTAATGGAAATAAAAACAAAAATAAACAAATGGGACCTAATGAAACTTCAAAGCTTTTGCACAGCAAAGGAAACCATAAACAAGACGAAAAGACAACCCTCAGAATGGGAGAAAACATTTGCAAACTAATCAGTGGACAAAGAATTAATTTCCAAAATATATAAACAGCTCATGCAACTCAATATTAAAGAAACAGACAACCCAGTTCAAAAATGGGCAGAAGACCTAAATAGACATTTCTCCAAAGAAGACATACAGATTGCTGAGAAGCACATGAAAAGCTGCTCAACATCACTAATTATTAGAGAAATGCAAATCAAAACTACAATGAGGTATCACCTCACACCAGTTAGAATGGGCATCATCAGAAAATCTACAAACAACAAATGCTGGAGAGGGTGTGGAGACAAGGGAACCCTCTTGCACTGTTGGTGGGAATGTAAATTGTTACAGCCACTATGGAGAACAGTATGGAGGTTCCTTAAAAAACTAAAAATAGAATTACCATATGATCCAGCAATCCCACTACTGGGCATATACCCAGAGAATACTATAATTCAAAAGGACACATGCACCCCAATGTTCATTGCAGCACTATTTACAATAGCCAAGTCATGGAAGCAACATAAATGCCCAAGGACAGACGAATGGATAAAGAAGTTGTGGTACATATATACAATGGAATATTACTCAGCCATAAAAAGGAACGATATTTGGTCATTTGTTGAGACGTGGATGGATCTAGAGACTGTCATATAGAGTGAAGTAAGTCAGAAAGAGTAAAACAAATATCGTATATTAATACATGTATGTGGAACCTAGAAAAATAGTACAGATGAACCGTTTTGCAGGGCAGAAGTTGAGACACAGATGTAGAGTACAAATGTATGGACACTAAGGGGGGAAAGCTGCGGGGGGGTGGGCATGGTGGTGTGATGAATTGGGCAATTGCGATTGACATGTATACACTGATGTTTATAAAATTGATGACTAATAAGAACCTACTCTATAAAAAAGTAAAATAAAATTCAAAAATTAAAAATAAATGCCTAGTGATGCTAATCATCTCCATGTGAGCAGTTCATCTCTCTAGTAAATTGCGTATCAAGAAAAAAGCGGTCTCTCACAGTTTTTAAGTATAGTTTTCATCATGTTTAATGTAATGCTGTAAATCTTTTATAGCACCATGGGACCCCTACAAAGTGCCACTAGTGATGCTGGACATGTTCCTAAGAAGCAGAGAAAAGTCATGACGTTGACATTTCAAGAAAAAGTTGAATTGCTTGATATGTACCGTAGATTGAGGTCTGCAGCTGGGTTTTCCCACGACTGCATGATAGATGAATCCAGTGTTAAGGACGAGTGTGAAAATAAAAAAAAGAAAAAGAAATTCATGAAGGCATCACTGCAGCTACACCAGCAGGCACAAAAACTTTGCACATTTTGCAAAATACCTTTTAATCTTGTATTGAAAATGCAGCTTTTTATGTGGGTGCAAGATTGCTATAAGAAGCATTCCTTTAGACTCTAATATGATTTGAGAAAAAGCGAAGTCAGTATATGACAACTTAAAGCAAAAGGAAGGTGAAGGATTTAATGCCTGTAAAGAATGGTTTGCTAATTTTAGAAAGAGACTTGGCTTAAAAAATGTCACGATAACACAACAGGAGAAGCAGCTACTGCTGACCAAGAGGCAGCAGAGGAGTTCCCAGACACCATTAAAAAAATTGTTGAGGAGAAAGAATATCTGCCTAAACAGGTTTTAATGCAGACAAAAGTACCCTCTTCTGGAAAAAAAAATGCCACAGAGGACATTTATTAGTCAAGAAGAGAAGTAAGCACCAGGATTTAAGGCAGGAAGGGGTAGGCTAACTCTACTCTTTTGTGCAAATGCAGTTGGGTTTATAGTAAGAACTGCCCTTATCTCCAAAGCTGCTAATTAACCCTTGAGCCTTGAGGGGAAAAGACAAACACCAGCAGCACGTCTTTTGGTTGTGTTATACAATAAGAAGGCCTGGAGGAGAACCCTTTTTCTGAATTTGTTCCATCGTTGCTTTGTCCCTGAAGTCAGGAAGTACCTTGCCAGTAAGAGACTGCCTTTTAGGAAAGCAGCGGGGGAGGGGGGTGGTGGTGTGAAGAAGTGGGAGATTGGGATTGACATAGGTACACTAATATGTATAAAATGGATAACTAATAAGAACCTGCTGAATAAAAAAATAAGTAAAATAAAATTCAAAAAAAAAAAAAAAGAGAGACTGCCTTTTAGAGTTCTTTCATGATTGGACAATGACCCTGGCCCCCTAGAACCCCAGAGTTCAGCACCAAAGGCGTCAAAGTGGCCTACTTGCCTCCAAACACAACATCTTTAATTCAGCCTCTAGATCAGGGGGTCATAAGGACCTTTAAGCCTCATTTCACACAGTATTCTATGGAAAAGGCTGTCAGCGCTGTGGAAGAGAACCACAACAGAGAAAACATCATGAAAATCTGGAAGGATTACACCACTGAATATGCCATCGTTATTAAAGAAAAAGCCATTAAATTCTTGTTGTAGGAAACTGTGTCCAGATGTTGTGCATAACTTCACAGGATTTACTACAGAGCCAGTCAAGGAAGTCATGAAAGAGATTGTGGATATGGAAAAACAGGGAGGAGGCGAAGGGTTTCAAGATACGGATATTGGAGGAATTTAAGAGCTATTAGACACCACACCAGAGGAATTAACAAAAGATGAGCGCTTCCAAACCAGTGGCAGATGATGAGGAAGAAGACATGGAAGAAGCAGTGCCAGAAAACAGATGGACCTTAGACAATCTGGCAGGAGGGTTCCGATTATTCAAGACTGCTTTTGACTTCTTTTATGACATGGACCTTCTATGATATGGGCACTGAAACTAAAGCAAACAGTGGAGGAAGGACTGGAACCACATAGAAACATTTTTGGAGAAATGAAAAAGCAAAAAAGTCAGAATTTATGATATGTTTCCATAAAGCTATACTGAGTGCTCCTGCCTCTCCTACCTCCCCTTCCACCTCTGAGACAGTGAGACCAACCTCCTCTCTTCCGCTTCCTCCTCAGCCTACTCAACATGAAGATGGTGAGGATGGAGACCTTTCTGATGGTGGTCCACTTAATGATTAGATCATCATGTTGTACAGTTAATAAATTTATCTGTTGTGCATGTGTGTGAGTGTCTCCGTGTGAAAATCTAATAACTATACGGCAAGAACTGTATGGAATGAGATGTTTTTGTGTCATCATCATCGTTTAAGTATTCATCGTGTAGAACATCATGTGCAAGACTTGTACTGTATTCCCACCAGCAGTACACAAGGGTTTCCTCTTCTCCACATCTTCAACAACACTTGTTATCTCTTGTCTTTTTGATAATAGTCTTTGAAACAGGTGTGAGGTGGTAGCTCATTGTGGTTTTGATTTCCCTGATGATTAGTAATGTTGAACATCTTTACATGTATCAGCTGTTGGCCATTTGTGTGTCTTTTTGGGAAAATGTTCAATTTCTCTGCCCATTTTTTAATTGGGTTGTTTGGTTTTTAGCTATTGAGTTGTGTTAGTTCTTTATATATTTTGGATATTAACCCCTGTCAGATATGTGATTTGCAGCTATTTTCTCCCATTCTTTAGGTTGCCTGTTCATTTTTTGGATTGTTTCTTTTGCTGTGCAGAAGCTTTTTAGTTTGATGTAGTTCCACTTATTTATTTTTGCCTTTGTTGCTTGTGCTTTTGGTGTCATATCCAAAAAATCGTTGCCGAGACCCATGTCAAGGAGCTCTTTCTCTGTTTTCTTCTAGGAGTTTTACAGTTTCAGGTCTTAAGTAGCTTCTGATTGTATCACTTTATCATTTCTAACTGTATTTTTTAAAGCATTCCTGATTATCCTATATAAAATTTCAGTTTTTCCCCTTATTCCCTCATTTTCTCTTACTTTAATTTTCGCCATAGCACCTATCTTCTAACATACTGTATAATTTCCTTAGGCATATAAGAATATATGCCTTAGAATACAAACTCCACAAGGGTGGTGATATTTGTATATTTTAGTTATTGTTCTATCCCCAGCATCAGTGGTGGAGCCACACATAGTTGTTTCAGTATTAAATATTTGTGGAGTAAAGGATTGAATCATTTGATTCTGAGAGAGAGCTGAAAAACAGCAATTTTATAAGATCTTACAAAAATGGGAGTGGGAAGGAGAAGAGAATAATAGAACTATTTTATTTCCTGCTTGAGGCTCAGGGCTTGAACTCAGAATTCAGTTAGTGCTAGAATATAGCTAATAATGAGCAGGTCAAGAAATTAATAAAGCAAGAAGGAAAGGCACAAGGCAAGATGTGAAAAGTGGAGGACTCAGGGCAGTTGATCTGTTTTCAGTAGAGAGTCAAAGGTTCAGATGCCCACATGAAGGAGAAAAGCAGAAACAGTACAAACTGCTGATAGAAGTTACAAAATTGGTAAACCTAGGGCAGTGGTTCTTAAACTTGAGCATGCATCAGAATCACCTGGAAAGCTTCTTAAAACAGATTGCTGAGCTCCATTGCCAAAGTTTCTGATTAGAAGGTCTAGAGTGGGGTCTGAGAATTTTCATTTGTAACAAGTTCCCAAGTGATGCTGTTGCTGCTGGTCTGGAGGATCACACTTTGAGACCACTGACACCTGTGACTCAGTAAACCACTTATGGAAGCAATTAGGGATCAAGGAATTACCTATACTGACAAGGAATAGCTAGTATACCACGAGGTCAGGTGGGCAAATCATGGCTATATTTATGTGGTCCAGTCTCCTCAAATGGTATACTGAAGGTATACCATATTTTTTAATCCCTCTTAGGACTTACCACAGTGTCACTGCAATCCACATATCAGACACTAGGGGACACACACACAGAGTGAATTTCACTTGCGCTGTTTAATATAAGCATTTTTTTCAGTTTGCAAGCTGTGTACTTTGAAATATCCTTGCCAGTTTTCTTTTGCTACAGTAGAGGGAGCTACAGTTCAAATTGTACTTATGTAGCAGTAACACATAATAAGATTATTTTCGTTTTCCATCATTCTTTTTTTCTTAACTTTAAAAATTGACATATATACACTATTGACACTATGTATGAAATAGATAACTAACGAGAACCTACTGTATAGCACAGGGAAATCTACTCAGTGTTCTGTGGTGACCTAAATGAGAAGGAAATCCAGAAAAGAGGGGATATATGTATGTGTATAGCTGATTCACTTTGCTGTACAGCAGAAACGAACACAACATTGTAAAGCACCTATACGCCAATAAAAAATAAATAAATAAAATTAAAATTGGCTTTATTAAAGTATTCTAAGTGTACAGTTCATTGTATTTTGGCAAATATATAAGCCTGGGTAACTACAGCCACAGGTAATATGGAATATTTCCATCCTTATCTTGCAGTGAGTTCCACCCCAACCCTGAACACATAGCTGCTTTGTGTTACTATAGGTTACCTGTTCTAGAATTTCATATAATTATGCACTTTTTTTTGTTTGGCATTCTTTTCAGCATAATTTTTTTTAGATCAGTCAGTGTTGTTGCATGTATCAGTAGTTCATTCCTTTCTCTTGATAGTATTCTGTTGTATGGCTATACCACATTTTCTTTATTCATTCACTTTTTGGTGGTTCATTAGTCATACGCTTTTGAAAGGAATCTAGAAAAAAAAGGAATTATGTTTGTTTACCATTTGACTACATGTCAGTGTCTTGCTCTTAGGTTTTTCTATCTAGGAATTTTAAAATTTCTCCCTTAAAAGTAACTAATGCCATCTATTTTGCTGTTACCAAATAATTACTATCAAATAATTTGCTATTAAATAAAATTCTAAATGTTTTTAATCTTGGTGCTTCTTAAAGCAGAGATGGCAAATATAGAACTGTAGGAGCTAAAATTTGTGGCAACAATCTTCCTCTCAAAACTCAAGTAAATATTGTTGACTGAAGTTTTTTGTTCTAAGCTTGTCCTGGTTTTCAAAAAATTCCAGTGAGACTTCTGTTTCTCCCTTTGCAAGCAATTTTATGCATGTTTTTCTTGATATTTAGCTAAGTTGGCTAATTAGGTACTTTTTCTAGGGGAATATTTTAATATTATAAGAAAGCTAGTAATACACAAATAGAGTAACAGATTTGTGATAAATTACCAAAAATGTTAATTGTAGCATCTAGAAAATGAGTGTATATGGGTTTCGCTGTAAAATTCTTTCCAAGTTTCTGTAGGTTTGAAAGTTTTATAATAAAATATTGAGGTGGGAGGAAGGAGGAAAAGAGCCAGTAAATTGTTATCCAGGAGACAGATATTATTGCTGATGTTGTTATCATATCCTATAGTAGTTCCAATTCTTCTTTTTATAGCTACTGTTATCTTCCTTTGCCTGTAAAGTTATTCTCAATATAAGCAAATGAATGTACAGTTAGCCAGCTACCAGACTGTTAAAGCTAATTCCCTAGTGAACAAGGTTTTGAAGTAGGTTCAAAGACAGTTGTGATAATGGTTTTGTCAACAAAGCATCAAGAGTAGTATGATTCAAGTTTGTCATCAAAAGTGTCTAAGTAATATATTTGTGAGAGAGGAAGAATCAATGAGATAGATTATTGGGGTAAGGATTCTTAGACAGGAAAAAATAGTTCAAGAGGGAAGACTCAAAAAAACAAAGCCACTATTCTCTTCCATTTATCTTTTTTTAAAATCTTTTATCTTATCTGTAATTGTATCCTAAAGTTAACTTTCTACCATGAGAGGGCTATTTTTCCAGCTGGATGAGAAAAGAGCATTAAATCTCCTGTTCTCTGCTATTCTCTGCTCACTTACCCCTGAAGCCTGGTTTATAGACTAAGTCAAGTCAAAAGTATTTATTAAGGAGCTGTTCTCATCTCAGAATTGTGCTATTTGAGAATTAAAGTGTATGAAACATATACTCTACTCATGAGCTTGCAATGTAGTTAAGAAAGCTCTTACTTCTGGTCATGGGCAAACTCAGTACAAAGTATATATATAGTGCTAAAGAGAATATAAATGTTTTGGAAATTCAGAGAAAGGAACTTTGGTGTGAGCTAGAGTAGTTATGAAAAAAGATTGAAATGATGCTAAGTGATACATAAGATGTTAATAGGTGATATAAAGCAGAAAGTCACTTCATGAAAAGAGGGACCCAGCTTGAGAAAATAAATGCTACCTTTCTTTAAAAATACGGTAAGAAAAGTATCCTGACTAAAGAATATTCAGTAGAAGTAATGGGAGATAGGATTCTACAATCAAAATCAGGGAAGCAACAATATGGATGAACATTGAGGACATTATGGAAAGTGAAATAAGCCAGTCACAAAAAGACAAATACTGTTATGATTCCACTTACATGAAGTATCTATAATCAGATTCATAGAAAAAGAAAGTAAAAGGTGGTTATCAGGGGCTGGGGGAGGAGAAAAAGGGAAGTTGTTGTTTAAAGGGTGTAGAGTTTCAGTTTTGCAAGATGAAAAAGTTTTGGAGATATGTTTCACAATAATGTGAATATACATAATACCACTGAATTTTAAAATGGTTAAGATGGTAAATTTTATGTTTTGTGTTTCTGCCACAATAAAAAACTAGAGAATCAATGGCATGCTACAAAGGGAATTATAAGATAAAATGCCAAAGCATCTGTACTTTAACTCCAACCCCTATAGCTTACCCTGGAATGTAGTGACAGGAAAACAAATATGACTGAGAGGGCCCCAAAGGGAGAAAAGTAACTTGTTATTTTAAATGATTGCAAGGATCCAAAGAAATTACACATCAAGGTACTACAACAAATGTGATTTTGTAATCAATATTAATGTTCTTTCAGGAATGATAGAGAGAAACACAACAGAATAGAGACATAATTTTAAAGAAGGGAAAAGTTGGATTGAGAAAAATAAAGATAGATGAACTTAATGTCCATTTTCACAAAATTCTAGAAAGTCATGGTATGAAGTCTTTAGAGAAGAATCAGTGATCATGAAGAGCCAGAAAGGGTTCCTAAGAACAAGTTCTTGCTGGATAAACTCTAATGATCTTTTTGAATCGGGTTAATAATAGAGGGTAAGGGATTCCATGAACATAGTTACATAGTGTTCAGCAAATCATTTGACAAAGTATTTCAAAATGGAAGAGTTGGTCTTTTGCTTCCTCCAAGCTGAAATACCAGGGATCATATTTACCATTCCTCTTGAAACAAACAGATAAACTGTGTTTGAAACAATGGTTTCAAAACACTGGACAAGAGGCAATGAAGGACTGTAATCTCTGAGAGATGGGACACAAGCCAGGTGAACCCTGTGTTTGCCTCAGCTTGCTGTCTTGATAGAGTTTCCAGTCCACTGCACAGGAAGGGGGACCTGAGGCAGAGTGCAACAGATTCCTTGAGGAGATGGAGCTGTGATTCCAAGGAAACTAAGATAGCTAGTGTTCACAGGAGAGTACTAGAGAGGAGAGAGCTGCACAGAGATCCCAGGAAAACCCCCTGGAGTGTTCAGCAGAATGAAGGAACTACCTGAATTGAGGGAAGGACTCATCTGTGAGGGATTAAAGGGAACAGTTTATGGTAATCACATAGGACCAGGAATAGTGTCTGGTTTCAGTAGCCTGACTGGAAAAACTCCTAATTTATGGTGCACCAAGTAGAGTACTCAGGAAAGTCCTGCCTCAGTAGAGGTGGATAATCTACAAAAATATCTAGCAACCAACAAGGTAAAATTCATAATGTCTGGCATCCACTCAAAGATATCATGTATGCAAAGAAGCAGGAAAACATGACCTATCATGAAAATAATCAATTGAAACTAACTTTGAACTCATATAGATGTTAGAATTCGCAGACAACATTAAAACAGTTATTATAACTATATTCTATACATTCAAAACGTTAAGTAGAGACATGGAAGATATAAAAACCCAAATAAAACTTCTAGAAATGAAAACTGCAGTGTCTGAATTGGAAAATAAATATACCAAATAGGATTAATAGCAGATTAGACGTTGCAGAAGAGAAGGTTAGTGAACTAGAAACATAGCAATAGAAATTCAAATGAAACAAAGGCAAAAAAAAAGAATCTTATAAAAATGAAAAGAGCATCAGTGAACTGTGTAACAACTGCACGTAGCTTAAAATATATGAACCTGGGGTCTCTGAAGGAGAGGACAGAAATATGGATGAAAAAAAAATTGGCCACACTCTTTCCAAGCTTGTTGTAAACACCATACTCACAGATCCAAGAAGCTGAATAAACTTCAAGGACAAGAAACGTGAAGAATACTTCGCCCAAGGCACACTGTACTGAAACTGCTCAAAGATAGTGATAAAGAAAAAAATCGTAAAAGCAACCAGAGGGAAGTCACAAGTTAGGCAAAAAGGAGCAAATATAAGAATGACATCAGAGTTTTCATTGGAAACAAGACTAATATCCCTCTGAACATAACTATAAAATAGCTAAACAAGATTTTTTACAAATCAGATCTACAACATATTAGTTAATACATCATGACCCAAATGGGTTTATTCCATGTATGGAGGCTTGATTTAACATTGGAAAAATCAATCAGTGAACTGTAAAAGAAAAACCATATGTATCACCTCAATAGACACAAAAACCATTTGACAAAATCCAACATCCATTCCTGGTAAAACTCTTAGCAAACAAAAAACGGAAAGGAACTTCCTTAACCTGAAAAAGGCCGTATATGAAGAACATATATCTAGCATCATACTGAAAAACTAAAATCCTCCTAAGTTCCTCTAAGGTCAGAAACAAGACACGGATGTCTGTTCACTTCACTTCTATTTAGCCTTGTATTGGAGGTTCTCCAGTGCAGCCAGACAAGAAAAAGAAATAAAAGACATCCAGATTAGAAAGAAAGAAGTAAGCTACCTTTTTTTTTTGTTGTAGAGGATAATTGTTCTCTATGAAAATCCTATGGAGTTTCTCAAAAAGTTACTAGAACTAATTGAATTTAGCAGGGTTACAGATAGAAGATTAATATATTAGAGTCAATTGTATATACTAGCAGTGAGCTATCAGAAATTGAAACTGAAAAAATTGCAACTTATAAATATTGAAATATTTAGGGATAAATCTTGCCAAAACACATAAAAGACCTGTACACTGAAAACTAAAAATCATTGCTGAGAGAAATTAAAGACCTAAATAAATGGAGAGACTCACTTTGTTTATGGTTCTGAGAATTCAGTATTGTTAATTCTCCCTCAATTGTTCTACAGTTACGCAATCCTGGTCAAAATCCCTGGAGGCTTTTTTGGGTAGAAATTAATAAACTCTTTCTAAATTTCATATGAGAATGCAAAGAACCTGGAATAACCAAAACAAGTTTGAAAAAGAACAAAGTTGAAAGCCTAATACTATGTGATTTCAAGACTTATTATAAAGCTATCATAATCAAAACACTGTGGTATTGGTGTAATAGATAATAATAATTGATAGCCAAATATATGAAAAAAATGGGGGGAATTGATTTTTGACAAAGGTACAAAGAGATGCAATGCAATGCAATGAGAAAAGATAGGCTTTTCAACAAAAGGTACTACAATAATTGGATTTCTGTATGCATATACAAAAATCAACCCAAAATGGATTATAGACCTAAATTTAAAACCTAAAAATATACAACTTTTAATAGAAAACATAGGAGAAAATCTTTGTGACCTTTGGCTAGGCAAAGATTTCTTAGATATTATACCAAGCATAATCCATAAAAGAACAAATTGATCAATTGGTCTAAAATTTAAAATCATAAGCTCTTTGGAACAAACGTATGGACACCAAGGGGGGAAAGTGGCAGGGGGTGGTGGTGGTGTGATGAATTGGGAGATTGGGATTGACATGTATATACTGATGTGTATAAAATGGATGACTAATAAGGAAATAAATAAATAAATAAACTTTAAAAAAAATAAGCTCTTTGAAAGACATTTGAAAGGAAATGAAGTAAAATGATGAAAAGTCAAGTCACAGACTGGAATCTTTGCTAAGTGTATATCTGATAAAAGACTTGTTTCTAGGTTATATAATAAATTCTCAAAACTCAAGAATAAGATAATATGCAACCAGTTTAAAACCAGGCAAAAGAGTTAACAGACACGTCACATATCTTCAGAGAAGAAGGAAGGATGACAAATAAGCTCATGAAAAAGTGCTCAACATCATTAGCATAAATTAAAGCTACAATGCGATACCACTACACACCTATTAGAATGTCAGAATTTACCCACACCTGAAGATATGTCTCTTTAATTTCTGGAGTTTGGACTTTTTGTGTGGAGATAAAATGCATGGAGCATCTTAAAATTCTGAGGAGAAAGTCAAGAAAGTCATGGAGAGTCTGATTACTGGGGAAAAAATTAGAAATAAAATCTCCTGCCTTTACAAATGTAGCAGAGAAAGAAAACATTTTTATTGTTGAATAAGCATTAAACCAGTTTCCATCACAGGCAAATTGCAAAGACAGAAAGAAATCTTACCTTTCTATATAACCAGGCAGATACATCAGTTACATACATGTTCTGAAGATAAATGATAATTTATCCTTCTGTAAAAGTACAGTTGACTCTTTTTTTTTCTTTTCTTTCTTTCTTTATTTTTTATTTCTTTATTTTTGGCTGTGTTGGGTCTTTGTTGCTGCATGCGGGCTTTCTCTAGTTGCAGCGAACAGGGGCTACTCTTCACTGCAGTGCGTGGGCTACTCATTGTGGTGGCTTGTTGCGGAGCATGGGCTCTAGGTGCATAGGCTTCAGTAGTTATGGCTCGCGGGCTCTAGAGAACAGGCTCAGTAGTTGTGGCACATGGGCTTAGTTGTTCTGCAGCGTGTGGGATCTTCCCGGACCAGGGCTCGAACCTGTGTCCCCTGCATTGGCAGGCGGATTCTTAAGCACTGTGCCACCAGGGAAGCCCTGCAGTTGACTCTTGAGCAACACAGGTTTGAACTGCATGAGTTCACTTATACGTGGATATTTATCAATAATAAATATTGGTTTGGCCAAAAAGTTCTTTTGGTTTTTAAGTAAAAATAAAAGACAGTTTTCATTTTCACCAAGAACTTTATTGAACAACGTATTCACTGTTTTGTTCTACTACCTTCTGTCATTTTTCAGGCAGCTTCATAATTCCATCTTCCCAAAACTTTTTATCTTTTTTTGAGCAAAGAACTATTCCAGGTGCCTTTTACAGTCTTCCAGGGAATTGAAATTTTTTTCATTAAGAGAATTTGTAAAGACCAAAATAAATGGACATTGGAAGGTGCAATGTCTGGTGAATATGACGGATGAATCAGAACTTCCCAGCCAAGCTGTAACAGTTTTTGCCTGGTCATCAAAGAAATATGCAGTCTTGGGTTATCATGATGGAAGATTATGCGTTTTCTGTAGACTAATTCTGGATGCTTTTCATCAAGTGCTGCTTTCAGTTGGTCTAATTGGGAGCAGTACTTGTTGGAATTAATCATTTGGTTTTCCGGAAGGAGCTCATAATAGAGCTCCCTTCCAATCCCACCATATACACGTCACCTTCTTTGGATGAAGGCTGGCCTTTGGTGTGGTTGGTGGTGGTTCACTTCATTTGCCCCACGATCTCTTCCATTCCACATTACTGTACAGTATCCACTTTTCATCATCCATCACAATTTGTTTTAAAAACGGAACATTTTCGTGACGTTTAAGTAGAGAATCAAATGTGGAAATGTGGTCAAGAAGTTTTTTTTCGCTTAACTTATGTGGAACCCAGACGTCAAAGTGATTAACATAACCAAGCTGGTGTAAATGATTTTCAACACTTGATTTGGCTATTTTGAGTATGTTGGCTATCTTCCGCGTGGTATAACGTTGATTGTTATATCTCAATTAATGTCTCGATTTGATTGTTATCAACTTCAACTGGTCTACCCAACCATGGAGCCTCATCCAGCAAGAAATCTCCAACATGAAACTTCACAAACCTTTTTTGACATGTTTGATCCGTCACAGCACCTTCTCCATACACTGCACAAATCTTTTTCTGCATTTCAGTTGCGTTTTTACCTTTCTTGAAATAATAAAGCGTATGCCGAAAACGTTGCTTTTTTCTTCAATCTTCAGTATAAAAATGGCTACACAAAATTCACCAATTTTGATGTTGTTTTTTTTTTTTTAAAATGCACGCTGATATGACAGCTGTCACAATACAATCTAACAAAATTGTTTTGAATGAAGTTAAAGACAACTAAGCGCTCCTAGAGCCATATTATGGAAAAATCCAAACAACCTTTTTGGCCAATCCAGTACTACAGTAGTACGCAGTCCGAGGTTGGTTGAATCCATGGATGTGGAGGAACTAGGAATACAGAGGACCCGGGGATACTGTACTCGAATTAACCCCCACGTAGTTTAGGGATCAGGGGTACTTTCTTGACAACACCATTTGCTATACATAGTACATTCTAAATTCACATGGTGATTGGGGTGGCCATCTGTGTTAATTGCCTTTATCCAGTGGAAAAGTAATACTTCTGTATTTATGACAAAGGGGTAATCAGAGCTTGGAGAAAGGTACCTAAGCTAACCTCCCACAGTGACAGAGAGATTGGGGTGCTATCTTCCTTGATGTTTATATTTCAAAGGCATGGCTCCCAGGCCTTTTAAGAAAAACATTCCTGGATTGTAAAGCTGACAAGAGGTTTACGAAGCTTTTAAAAAGATTTTACATACATATCAAAGGGACAGTTAGAAGTTTTCTCAAGGCAGTGACCTAAGAATAGGGAAAAAGGGATAAGGTCTTTTGGCACCAGGAAAAATTTAATATTTTTTCATTAATCTTTAGAAACCCAGAGATCTGACAGTGTTTTACCGCTGAATTAACCAACCTTTGTTACCATCTACCTCTGGGCTTTTTGTTATGTGAGATAACCCCAACTGTTTATGTATTGATAGTTTAGGTATCCTCTATCCTATAAGAAAGTCATCCTAAATTATTTGACCCCTAAAGGCAGAGGAAGATGAATTTTCCCCAGCCCCCTTATGTTTCACGACAAAGCCTAAACCATTGAAGCATACCAGAAATGTTCTGCCTCCTTCAGTTTATCTTTTAAAAAATGCATTTGAATCCACAATACACCCACATTTGTTTCAATATTTTTTCTTCCCCACCCTTTCCCGCCAAAAAACAACTTTAAGATTTGAGAAAAGATGTGGGGAAAGGCAGAGAGGGGCAGATCTTTTGGAGAGGTTAATAATTGTATATTTTAATATATCATCTTTTAGAATATAATTTCCACTGAGTGTCTTTAATTTGATTTCTAACCAGTCTATTCTAAGACATTATTTAAACATTAGGAGTATAAATGAAATGGAATGTTTAAGTAAATTATTTTTCAAACAATCTGAGGTTTTATTATGAGTTACTTGCAGTCTCTAATGCAAGCCTTTAGCATTGTAACATCTATCCATAATACCCTGGACATTGCCACTGCTAGTTGTGAAAAAGAATAGACAAGTCGGCAAAGCTCATTTGATAAACATAAAGGATTAAGTAAAGAACATATTAGCTTGGTAGTTGGTTCTTTTAGCCTTACCATTTCTCCATAGACACTTAAATGTTTCTCCTCAGATTTTGTTGACTGTTCTTTCTGTAAAACCTTCCTATTTGGTGGTTACCGCCAACACTTATGTTGAGATGACTTCTGGCACCATCACCTCCTCTGAATGTCTTGTCTTTGTAGATAAGAGAAAGATAAAAGAGATGTATGTGAGCAGCATTTAAAAATAGCTCTAAAAAGTCAGCAAGACATCCAGTAAAACTGAAGTACTAAATAGCACCTTTTTATATACTTACAGGCCTTTGTCAATGCCATTTGTCATCTATTATCTCTAACTTTGAACTATAGTTTTAAAAAATCCTTATTAGAGGAAAAAACATCTAGTAATCTGATAGCTAATTTAGATTAGACTTTCCTCAACTTTCACAGCAAAGATCACACTTCTCCAATTGTTCTATTTTTAAAATCCAAGCTAAAAATCTTAAATTTAAGTCAGTAGTAGTGTACCATGTCCTTGACATGAATTGTTTAGCTATATTACTGTACTTTTAAACATTTATTTCGTTATAAATTTTAAAATATATCTGTATATCTATAGTCTAGCCTCTGCTCTCTAGGGATTATTTGACTCTCCAAGAAGTAGTTAGTTTTATTCCAAACCCCTACTTAAGGTCCAGAGGTGTCCTAAGGAGGGTAGACATGGAAGTTGTATTAGTTTCCTAGGGCTGCCATAGCAAATTACCACAAACTTGGTGGCATTACAGAAATTCTATTCTCTCACAGCTCTGGAGGCCAGAAGTCTGAAATCATTTTCTTCTGAAGGTGTTCCTTGGATGGTGGGAGCTTAACTTCAGTCTTCGCCTCTGCCTTCACATGACGTTCGTCCCTATATGTCTCTGGGTCCAAATCTCTCTCTCCTTTCTCTTGTAAAGGTAGAAGTCGTTGGATTTAGGGCCCATCCTAAATCCAGGATGATTTCCTCTTGAGATCCTTGACTAATTATATCCCCAAAGACCCTATTTCCAAATAAAATCACATTCTGAGGCTCCAGATGGACATGAATTGGGGGGCGTGGGGACTGTTCAACCCACTACAGTAGTATTAAGATTATTTTTTAAATGATTGTTTAAAAATAATAATACCACTTTCTGTTATCTAAAACTTACACAATCACTATCTTATTGATTTTTATAACTTGTTGTGTTTATGTGAGGTACTTCTATAGCATCCCCAATGGAAAGGAACCATTTTGCAGGAAACTGCATTTTCTCTCTATTCCTTTACTTACTCCTCTCCCAAGTAGTGATGAGATTAGAGTGAGCCTGATACATTAGCTCACATTTAACCAACAGACATGGAACTGCACACAACATAGCTCTCCTGGTCATATTTGTGCCCAGAACACAAAGAGCTTGTGCTTCTGATCTCCATACAGTAAGCTGACCCAGCAGAGTCTCTTGCTATGTCCATCCAAGTCTTTTTTCAGTGCTAGCTTCTTTGCCTGTAACCCGGTGAATAAATCAGTCAAGCAGAGCTCAAGGTCTAGGATCAAAGTGAAATTAGAAGCACTGTCACTCTCCATTCCAGCTTTACCAGTTATAAAGTTGATAAGCAACCCTCCTTTACCCCAGTGCTGTGTTTTTACTCTGTCATCCAGAACTATAACAGTAAGCAGAAAAGATATTAATGTGCCTATTTTTAAAATAAAGTAAGTTTAGCTAAGATATTGTAAAGGGATTCTTCACCAAAGCCTAGTAAGGCCCAGCCATTGCTAAGATCAAGAGTTAGAACCCAGATTTCCTGACTCTGTATAGCTGTTTCTTTAGGCTTACTTTGATGACCCCCTAATAGAATTCAGATTAGAATTTGCCCAATTATAGTATATAATATTCTTACCTATAATGGTAAGAATCATTTTGTAGACTATCATTTTTAATTTCTAAGTTACCACTGTGGCCTGCAGTGTTTATGGAAAGGTATAAACATATGCCTTCATATAAACAATGCTATTACCTATTGGACTTCTCTGGTGGCTCAGTGGTTAAGAATTTGCCTGCCAATGCGGGGGACATGGGTTCGAGCCCTGGCCCGGGGAGATCCCATATGCCACAGAGCAACTGAGCCTGCGCTCTAGAGCCCGCAAGCCACAACTACTGGAGCCCACATGCCCTAGAGCCCATGCACTGCAACTACTGAGCACGCGTGCTGCAACTACTGAAGCCCGCACACTTAGAGCCCGTGCTCCACAAAAAGAGAAGCCACTGCAATGAGAAGCCCACACACCCCAACAAAGAGTAGCCCCCGCTCGCCACAACCAGAGAAAGCCCGTGCACAGCAACAAAGACCCAATGCAGCCAAAAAAACACAAAAAAACAGTGCTATTACCTATTAAGAGAGACTAATTATTAAACCTCCTGTAAATCCATAATGTTTCTGAAACCTTTATTTAAGTTTGCAGTACCTTCTCCAAGAACTGCAAAAACTAATGTGTTAGGAGTATGTGAAAGTCCTTGCTGTGTCCAAATAATGTGCTTTACTTGTTCCTTCAGTGTTTATTAATAAATATAGATTAATTAATTTCTAGTTATACTGTGAGGTCTCTAAGCTGCCAAAACATATGATTGATATTATATCTGATTTTTAAAAGAAGGTCTCTAAAAAATTCTGAATTGGTTTGTTTTATGCCATTTTACAGTTTGTTGTTTTATGTGTTTCAGGCAGGTATATGGGATTTGCTTTTTAACTGCCTTATTTCAGAGGTCTAGTTGTTCATCTTACTGGATTTTCTTATGCACTCTTCTGGAATATTTTGTGTTTCTAATCATTTGAATGGATGAGGTTCATTTTCTGGTGTGTTTTTCATCAAAGCTGCTCAAAATAGGTCATGGGTGTCCTCTGCCATTATAACTGAGATCACTTGATCTTCTTGTTGAATTCTAATTGAAACTCATTTTCCCCTTTTATTTTCAGATACTTGTATCTTCTGTTCTCCAGTGATGACCTTTTACCTTTAGACCACTGGGTATTTAATACAGAGGCTCACCCTCTGCCTGTGTTACATTTAGCCAACACCACACTTTCAAGAAATCCTGCTGTTCGATGAAAGCAGCTCCAGAAAGACCATTCTCACCTGTGTTTTGTTTACATGGACCACTACAGAAATTAGTCTGGAGAGGGGCCTTTTGAAAACCTGGACCTCTTAAGTCAGCATGGCAGGGTGAAACGTGACTATTCCCCGCAAGACTTTTCAACTTGTAGATATTTCAACTTTGAAATGATTCCATTTTATACCTGACCAAAACATATTCTGGTGTGTGTGGGACAGAGACCTGATGTGCTTTGATTCTTAACGAGATGGTCACATGAGAAAGTATGCCTGTTACTGCTTATTGCTTTTAGAGTCCTGGAATCTGGAGGCTAGATTTCCTGAGAATAAGCCAAGAATGTGGAGCACCTTGCAGGAGTTGGAGATGGCCTTTGGAACCAATTATATATTTGTTTCCTCCCAAAGTGGAGCAGCTCTCAAGTCAAAATATTTACACATTGTTTATCCCTTTTTTCTCCATTTTTAATAATGGAATGAATTAAAATAAATAAGAACAAAACAACAGTGTAACTGCATCAGCAGCAAGAAGAGTCAAAAAGGAAACAGAATACCTATGCCTGTCTGAATTTTCAAGTTTCGTATTAGATGACCAGACTGGCAACCATTTCAAATCTCAGTCTATCTATTCCATTGAAATTCCTTGGTTAAATTTGTTTTCTCTGGAGGCATGGTCTCACAAAGAATACTCTTCAAGTCTTTGTCTCCATATGGAATCATTGAAACTGCTGTTTATCATAACCACTACTTACGAGCCTGGGTTTGGGATTTTGTGCATGTTGTTCGGTCTAGTGTTGGTAGCATGACAAAAAGTGGGGAAAATGCCGCAGTTTGTTGCCTTGAAACCTGTTCTAAGAGAAAGCCTTGGTTTTGTTGGTAGGAGATTATTTTTCCAAAGCAGCAAATCTACCAAGTAAATTTTACCTACTTTAACCTCATTATAAACTTAGTAGAATCCCTCGATTTACAACTCTCTTTATGTGGCTTGGCAAAATTCACTATACTGTCATGCAGCTCTGAATTTACCTTGATGAGGCAAATTACTTTTCCAATTTACTAAATCAAAAACAAAATATAGTGAAACTTCCTTAAGTATTTTTGGGACAGGGGATCCTTTATTATCCCATTAGATGAGGGAGATTTTCACAAATATTTTATGTAAAAAATAAATTCAACTTTTTTTTCTCCAAGGGTATTTACAGAAATTCAAAGAATTAATCAGAATAGCTTCAGAATAATTTTTAGTGATTAAATGTGGTATAATTAATTATATTACACTAAACATGGGATATATCTCAGGGGCTTTCTCTTACCATCAAAAGATTTTGCAATGATATTTCTTTTTAAAGAAATTATGATTTCTCTACATTGGGAGGGGAATAACTTAAATTTTATCAAGAACTGTAAGATAAATATCTAAGACTTAATAAATTTTCTGTCCCTTGAATTTATGTCACAGTGCAAGACACTTTTTCTTCCTTACCTTTAATACAGACAGCTTCCATTGACAGTAATAGTTGGGAGTAGTATTATTAGTCTAGTATTTACTCTGAATTTGAAGATTTCATGAAACAGTGTGCAGGAAAGCCCACCTTAGAGTTCTGAAGGCTTATTTTCTTATTTTGTTTACTCTTTTATTAGCATGTGGTAGATTTAAATTGGAAAAAGATTTAATAAATTAGTATAATTAAATATTTTTTAAGGGTGATCATCTTATATCACACATAGTCAAGCAGTCCTCACAGTTCAGCAAACGACCCATAAATGATAACCACCTCAAGATTTTCAGTATACATAGAAAGTAAGAATGTAGAGCCAGTTGATTATTTAAATCTTTAGGAGAGTTAAATTTTAGTACATATTTTGAGACTATAATACCTTTTACTAGTTGAAAAACTAAAATTTTTAAATGAAAAGTGTAGATGACCAACTTTAGAAGAGAAAGGGGAAAGTATTTAGTTCTCAAAAAATGTTAGCTTTCCTCCTAAAAATAGCAGAAGCCCACTTATGAGTCACTAAAAAGAATGAAAAACTTGACTTGGCAAAAGACCCAGAACAGCTGTAGAGATGTCAGTGAACCCTCCCTCACTTCGTTTAGAAGAATGCTGAGTCAAGGGGCCTTCTTGGTTCCCCAAGAACTGCTCAAGGAATGAGAAGACAGAACCCCCGCCCCAAGTGCTCTGTTTGTGTTTCTCGGATGAGTGGAGCTCGGGAAAAGGCAGAGAAGTGTACAGGCATGGCCAGTTCTGGTACAAGCAAAAAGCTTGAGGGGGACAAAGGAAGAGTCTTCTTCATCATCTCCCTACCTTCCTTGTGAGAAGACTAGAGCTTATGGGTATGCTTCCTTTTTTTGTTGTTTTTTCTTCTCTGAATACCAAAGGCAATTAAATTTAAGTCAGCTACAAATGACTTGCCAGTGTCATGTTTTATTTTTGTTATAGATTTAAAAAATTACTTTCTCCAAGATCCATCCTTATTCCATAGTATCCCATATTCTGCTTAGTTTCCAAGAATATACTTTACTTTGTTCTGTCCTTTACAGTCCTTTGCATTTTGTAGACCTTATTACTCAGGTTAAATACTCATTACATTTATAAGACCTTCTGCAGAGAGCCCAGAAATGCTCCTTTCCAGGTGCCTCCTCAAAAGCAGACACATTACTTCGTGCCTTTGGCACAGATGTGCAGAGTAGATAGATCATTTGGTATATGAGAAAAAAGAATAGAGATGCTGAACACCCCCTCTACCTTCTATATTTATTTTTCGTTTAGAATTTTGGGATCATACTTTTTGGTTCAAACCAGTATAAAGTTGTTAAAACCAAGAGAATGTGGTCCCAATCAAAAAGAAGTCTTGGTGCGGAAAAGTAAGTACCCAGTCACAGGGTTCTTACTTTCTCGTGGGTTGCACAGATGTGCTGCTTTATGTCTCTCTGACACCAACGTATTCTTGTCTTTGAGCAGATGTTTATATGTAAAAGCAAAACCTGGATATTGAAGGAATATATTCCTTCTGTGGAATATTGACCCTGATTCTCTATGATGTCCTCTAGGACAACCCAGGGCTTCACTTGGTAGATTTTAACCAAGCAGTTTAAAATTTGATCATTAACTTCTCATCTCCATTCTCCATTGCCAAAGTCTTTGTCAAAACTACAAATTTGTTGCTAAAAGGTTGTGCTTGCTATTCTCATCATGGAGTTTCTCCTTAGGCCTGGATTTCTTTGAATGAATGAGTGAGTGAATGAGAGGGTGAGTGAATAAACACAGGGTACCTAATATGTGCCAAGCGTTGTGCTAGGCACTTTCAAGTATTAGAACATTTTGTGATTCCAGTGGCATTTACTGTATAAGAGTTGTTCATACCATTTAAAGTGTTTTCCAGTATGATTCATGTTACAAAATCCTTAATTTTGTATTTCATTTAAATTAAATAAGGAAAGAAATGGTTTATAATATATTTTAAACAATGTGTTACTATATAATACTAACAGCTATAATTGTAGTTAATAACTAAAGTCTCTTGGAAAATGTCAAAGAAATACTTGATTTCTGATGCAACTTTAACTAAAATATCTACTTTAGAAATAAAAACATTCTTATTTTGCTATTATCACTTTAATTACATAATTAAAAGTTAATGTTTTATAGAAATGCTGGTTATTTTATATTCAAAAATTTTATCACCTAATTCATGGGTAAAATTTGCAGTTGTGAATTGTTCATGCTCTGCTGTGGCTCCTAGTAATGGTCCCATGCTGTTAAATATAAAGAAAAATATACTGAAATATTTCTGAGTTGCTAATAACAGTTCCTAGTAATGGTATCTTGAGTTCTTATTTTTCTTTAGGTTTCCTTACCCTCAAATTGGCTATCTCATATCTTATCCACTCTTTACGTAGATACATACATAAATACAGTTGTACGCAGAGATTTTTAATACTGTCTCTGTCTGCTAATTAACAAACACGGTTGTTAACGTGTTTTGGCTGCACAAATTCTAAGCAGAATATTTGAGGAACCAAATATGATCTGGAGGTATTTGAATGCACTTACTTGGTTCAGGAACATTGGTGAAGATGATTTTCTGTTCCTTCAGCTCATTCAGATCACATTCTTGGTGATGTCTAATGGATCAGCAAGCTTCCTCCAGAGGGCTAGATGATAAATATTTTAGGCTTTATGAGCCGTGCGGTCTCTGTCTTTACTACTCAGTTCTGCTGTTGAACTGTGAAAACAAGTATAGACAATATATAAAGGAAGGGATGTGGCTGTGTTCCAATAAAACTTTATTTACAAAAACATGGAGGGCTAGATTTGGCCCATGGATCATAGTTGTTAACCCTTGATCCCAATTTACATTTGTATAAAACCCTATAATCTTTGATATGCATCTTTTATCTGTGTTTTGAGTACATAATTCATTTTTAAAGCAAAAAAAAAAGATGTGTGTATGTACGATTGTTTGTATTTGTGTAACCTAAAGCTATATATTTTGTTGTCTTGAAAACAGCTATACTCTACTGGAGTCTGTTCAGGTTTCAATATGGTACAACTATCTTGAAAGAGGCATTTTTTTGTTCATGGGGTATGCTATCAGCCCTTATCCTAGCTTGTCATTTAATGCCACAATTCCAGAGTCTCTGTGTAAAAGGAAGGGTCTCTGTGGTGTCAAAATAATATATTTGCTCCAAGTTCTGCCTGCTCATTGACCTTTGGACCAACGACTGTGGATTGCTGGAGCTGCAAAAATTCCTCCACTTGAATACTCGTAGAGCCCTATGACAAGAATATGATAGAATTTCTGACTGTTGTGCTAAAGAAACCAATCTCTTGGAAAAATTTTAAGCAACAGGAAAAATGGGTTATGTTCCTCAGTTGCCATTTGGCAACCACTATTACTTTTTTAGAGTGCAGAAAGGTACTGCCCTTATTACCTCTACAACAGCCTAAACCTGAGGAGTGCAGAGAAAAGATGTATCCAAAAGAAGAGTTCCCCTTCCTCTTCTTGCACTTGCCTCAAATTCTTTTCAAGTCAATAGCATTATTTCCGAATGTCAGTGTGCATCATATTTAAATTAAAGCATCCTCAGCCTTAGCCTTTTAACTGTTTAACAACTAATCCATTTTAAACTTTGAGCACAGCAGAACTCATGAAATTACACGACACCATATTGCTAGTATGTATGTATGTATGTTGCAATGCACCAATCATCCTGAGAATAGCTTTTTCACGAAGCAGTTTATCAAATATTTCACTGTATTTGGAAATTCTAGAGGAGAGGAAGCCTGTACTCAGAGTGATAGGGGAGCACACGTTATAAATGAGCTACCTTTCTAGGTCCAGCGTACTATACAGATGGCTTCAGCTCAGTGTGAACGTTAAGTGTGAGTACCCAAACACACCCACATACACACATGTTAATATGCAGAGGATTTTAAACGATTTGAATGCTACAGAATTCTACTGCAAATTGCATACCAGAAAACTCCATGGAGATAAGCTCAGCTCTTCTTGGGAAAAGTTATTTTTTAGAAAACTTAGAAATCAGTTTTTGTTTGGATTAACTGAATAAAGCATCCCCAATTTTAATACTGGATTTGGAAGTTGAAATGCCGTTCCTCAGTCTTACTGGTCTCAAATTCAGTGGTATAGTTTTTCCCTAAACTAATAAGAGGGGCAAGTATAACCTCCTAAATCGGTACCCACTGGCCGCTCCTGAACTGATTTCCAGTTATGTCCTCCATATGTAATTTTTATAAATTAAAGGTAATATTGTATATGAAAGATTAAATAAAGATGTTCTTTAAGTGAAAAGTCTGTTTAGCCTTCATTTGTACCCAGGATGACAATACAGTTCAATCTTCCTATTTTCAGAACAACTTTGGCTTTTACAGTAACTGGTAACCTTCAGTCTCCCATATTCAGAGAGTATTTCTTTTGATTCAGCTAATCTTCACATTCCTTGATGTTATAGAAAGATGAAGAGATTACTTAAAGGGTAATTTTCATGCCATCTGATTTTAAGAAGACAAACTATAGGCCTGTGCGGCAATCTTATAGTATGACTGTGCCTGTTATCTCTAAGACCTAGTCTAGTCCAACCTCTGAGACCATCAAGCTTAAAAATTGCCTTGGGACTTCCCTGGTAGCACAGTGGGTAGGACTCCGCACTCCCAATGCAGGGGACCCAGGTTCGATCCCTGGTCAGGGAACTAGATCCCACGTGCATGCCGCAATTAAGAGTTCACATGCTGCAACTAAGGAGCCTGAGTGCCGCAAATAAGACCCGGTGCAACCAAATAAATAATAAGTAAATAAATATTTTTTAAAAATTGCCTTAATCACTGGATCTCATTCTGTCACATTAAAATCTGACCTGACCCTAAGAATTCTTAAGTGATTCTTGAGCAAAAATAGGCCTAAGGGGCTTGAGGAATAGGATCAGCTAAACTATAGATAGTGGTTTAATCTATTGATACTGTAAAGCACAGGATATTTAAAACTCTGTACCCATGGAGCCTCAAATAGGGTAGTAGTAAAGCCCAAAATAACAACCAATTTACATCATTGAGGTCTACTTCTTCCTGGCACAGTAGATTTTAACTTGATCAAAATTTTAAACTAGGAAATTTAAATTATAGATGTATCAAAATTAATTATGGACTTATCTTTTCAGAAGCAACTAAAACAGGACCAGATAAAAGAGTAAGATCTCTGAGTGACTATAATGTGATAAAACCTGGGCCTCTGTCTGCCAGTTATCTGAAATTTTCGTCATTATTTTATTGGGTTACAAAACACTGTCAACATGCAAATAGCAATCATGTTAAGAGTATGGGTTCATAGAAACAGTAGATTGGTGATTGCCAGGGGCTGGTGGGTGGGGAAGATGGGGAGATGTTGGTCAAAGGGTACAAACTTCCATTTGTAAGATAAACAAGTTCTAGGGATGTAATGTGCAGCATGATGACTATAGTTAACACTATTGTATACTAGAAAGTTGCTAAGAGAGTAGGTATTAAATGTTCTCACCATACACACTCCAAAAAATGTATGTGAGGTGATGAATGTGTTAACTAACCTTATTGTAATCATTGTACAATACATACATATATCAAATCATATACACCTTCAGTTTACATCACGTTATGCCAATTGTATCTCAGTAAGGCTGTAAAAAAAAAAAAAAGGATTGTGGGTTCAGATGGTGAGAGACTGTACCTTGTTAGCTGACCTAACAAATTTCTTAATTTTTTTTTTGTGATAAAATATAACTTAAAATTTGCTATTTTAACCATATTTGTGTACAACCCAGTGGCATTAATAATTACATTAACAATGTTGTGCAACCATCACCACTATCTATTTCCAAAACTTTTTCATCACTGCAAACAATCTCTGTAACCATTAAGCAATAATTCTCCATTCTCTCCTTCCCTCAAGAAAATTTCAATTTCTTAACCCGAAGAAAATCTTAATTTTTTGTCTGTAAAAGGAAGATAATACCGATTTTTTAGGAGAACTAAATAAGAAAAAATCCATGTACCTGAACTGAAATAAGCTCACAAACAGCAAATAGTTGCTGTTTTTTAATTATTTTCATTAGCAGCAGATTGGAGTAAAAATTCCGAAGGAAATAGAAAAGAATTAATAAAGAGGGGAAAGGCAGTAAAGAACCAAGAAAACTATGTAGTTCTACCTCCTTGTCTTATACGTAAGGAAATTGAAACAAAAGGGCATAAAGTGAAGGTATTAGATGATCTCTAAAGTGGTTTTGCAGTTTCATCATTCATGATTTCATGTAGTGTCTCATGCAGTTTTGTCATTGTTATTAGTGACATGCAAATAATATATATGAACTAATCAGTTTAAAAACTGTACAGAAGTTACTTTTTGTTAAAACACACAACACCAACAAATAAATACACTGAAAGTTAACAGCAATTATCTTTCTTTGGCAAGGATATAAGAGAATTACTTTTTGCCATTTGCTTTTTAAAATTAACTTTATTGAGGTATGATTCACATAAAATAAAACTTTCCGGGCTTCCCTGGTGGCGCAGTGGTTGGGAATCTGCCTGCTAATGCGGGGCACACGGGTTCGAGCCCTGGTCTGGGAGGATCCCACATGCCGCGGAGCAACTGGGCCCGTGAGGCACAACTACTGAGCCTGCGCGTCTGGAGCCTGTGCTCCGCAACAAGAGAGGCCGCGATAGTGAGAGGCCCGCGCACCGCGATGAAGAGTGGCCCCCGCTTGCCGCAACTAGAGAAAGCCCTCGCGCAGAAACGAAGACCCAACACAGCCATAAATAAATAAATAAATAATGTGAAACCTTTAAAAATAAATAAATAAATAAATAAATAAATAAAACTTTCCCATTGTAAGTGGGAATATCAGTGATGTTTAGTAAGCTTATAGAGCTACACAACCCTCCCACAATCCACAAAGATCCTGCATGCGCATTGGCAGATGGTTTCTGTTCCTGTCCCAGCCCTTGGCAACCGCTAATCTGCCTTTCATCTTATAGATTTGTCTTTTCTGGACATTTCATATAAATGGCATCTTATGTATACAGTCTTTTGCGTCTGGCTTCTTTAACCTAACATAGGGTTTCCAAGCTGTATCTGTGCTGTAGCAAGTATCAAGAGTATGTTCCTTTTTATTGCTGAAAATATTTCATTTCTATGGATATACCATAGTTTGTTTATCCATTCATCACTTAATAGACATTTTGGTTTCCACTTTTTGGCTATTGTGAACAACGCTGTTATGAACCTTTCATACAAGTCTTTGTGTTGACATACGTTTTCATTTCTCTTGTGTATGGACCTACCTAGGGGTTGGAAATGCTGGATAATATGGCAAAGTTATGTGTAACTTTTAAAGAAATTTCCATACTGTCTTTCAAAGTGACTGTTATTTACATACGCACCAGCAACGTACAAGGGTGAGAGTACCAGTTTCTCCACATCCCCACCAACATTTGTTACTGTCTTTTCTATAGCCATTCTAGTGGGTGTGAAGTTGTATCTGAATACGGCTTTCATCTGCATTTCCCTAATGACTGATGATGTTGAGTCTACGCTATTAGCTGTGCATATGTCTTTGGTAAAATGTCTATTCAAATATTTTGCCCATTTAAAAAAAGTGGACTCTCTTATTGAGTTGTAAGAGTTCTTTATATATTCTGTATTTCTTTTCTCTCAGATTGTGGGTTTGTCGTCTTACAATATTTTTTAATGCTCTATTTTGAGTGCAAAATACTCTGATTTTGATAAAGTGTAATTTAACAATATTTTCTTTTATGGATTTTCCTTTCTTTGCCTAATCCAAGGTCACAAAGACTTTAGACCTATGTTTTCTTCTAAAAGTTTTATAGTTTTAGCTCTTACATTTAGGTGTATGATTCATTTTGAATTAATTTCTCATGTATGATAAATGTCTAAAGTCATTTTTGCATGTAGGTATCTAATTATCCCAGTACTATTGATATTTGTTGAAAAGGCTGTCCTTTCACTATCAAATTGCTTTGGCACATTTGCAAAATATAAATTGATCATAAATGTAAGGTTTTATTTCTGGATTCTTAATTTTGTTCCTTGATCTACGTCTTTCCTTATGCCAATACCACATTATGTTGATCACTGTTGCTTTAGAGCAGTGGTTCTCAATAAAGGAATAATTTTGCCCTGCATCCCCCAATGTCTGAAGACATGTTTGATTGTCATGACCTGGGGGGACTGGGGGGATGGTGCTACTGGCATCTAGTGGATGGAGGTCACGGACAAGAGACAGTATTTATTAGCTACTTTTTTCCCCCTGAAAATAGGTCACTCTCCTGTTTCTTTGCATATCTTATATTTTTTTTAATTGAAAACTGGACATTTTAGGTAATGTTGTAGCAACTCTGGATTCTGATCTGATCTCCTCCACCCAGGGAGGTGGTGATTGTTGCTACTGCCATTTTTCTGTTTTTTTGTTTAGTGATTTCCCTGGACTAATTCTATAGAGATCACCTTTCCTGGGGTGTATGACCACTGATATCTCTGCTCAGTGTTGTATGTTTTAAATCTTATTTATATTTTTAAATATGTCTTCCTAGGAGTAAGCCCTGCGTCAGCATAGCTTAGTGATCAGCCAGTGATTTGTCAGAAGTTGTGCTCAAACATCTTTAGCCAGTAAGGGCTTCCACCCTTTGCCAGTGGATCTGTGTGTAGGTTGTGGAACACATTCAAACTGTGTGCATCTTACAAGTTCATGTAGCTTTTACTTTACCTTGGGCCCTCACTAGTGATAACTGCCTGGGTCCAAGGCCTCACATTCAGCCAGGAATGTATACAGATAGCTAGGGCTCTCTCTAGTCTCCCCTGAATATATATTCTTCCTTGCTCTTGCTTGCAGCCTTCCAAACCACCAGGGACATGTGGCAAGGTGCACCATGTTTGTGTCATTCCATGGACCTATCTCCCTGTTAAATTTCTGGCCAGTCTGCCAACTGTTGCTTGTCCCAACCAGAGCCAAAACCTCAGGCTAGCTGCATTGATCTTTCCAGTTCTTTTGCCACTGAGATTGCTATTTCTAACAATGCCCAGGAGAATGGAATTTTTCTGCACTCGCTCCACTCCAGTTTGTCCTGCCTGGGAGAACTGCCATGCTGTTGGAGCTGGAAGGACATGAGAGCAGCCCTGGGCTGAAATACTGCAGACACACTGTTCTTACCCAAAGGTCAGTAATTTTTCTTGAATAAGTGCTTCTTGATTTGTTGTATGCCTTTGCTCAATTTCTAGAAAGTTTATCTATGTTATGCCTTTTGGGGAAAGAGATTTCCTCCTCACTCTGCCATTTGCCATTCCAAGAATAAGTAGAAGATGGATGGATGGATGGATATTTTTATTGACATTCTTTGTAAATTCCTCTAGAAATTTTAGCTTTAAAGCCCTGCTCTTCCCACCTGAAAGAACTTTATCCACTTCTATCAAAATTCTACTCATTTTTTGTGTTCTCACACAATGAAACTTTTACAGAACCTTCCCTGACTTCCCTAACTTCCCTAACTTCGAGCGATTTCTTCCACATTTGTACATCCATTGTTCTTATTCTTAAATTTCTTATGATTTATCACATACTACCTTACATTTATGTGGGAACATGCCTTTACGTCCCCTACTAGCTTGTCAGACGTTTAAGGACATAGTATGGTAGTCATCTTTTAACCCACTTAACAACTTATATATCTGTCGAATAAGCACCCATTTCTCAGACCTCAGTACTCTCCACCAGATCAGGCTGCCCCGTTTAAGGGTCCATTTCTCTTGATTTGGAGTTTTCTTGCAGCAAAAACTTTATCAAAGCCTATACACTAAGGTCGGTGCTTTGTGACCACCTAGAAGGTTGGGATAGGGAGGGTGGGAGGGAGGGAGATGCAAGAGGGAAGAGATATGGGAACATATGTATATGTATAACTGATTCACTTTGTTATAAAGCAGAAACTAACACACCATTGTAAAGCAATTATACTCCAATAAAGATGTTAAAAAAAAAAAGCCTATACACTAAGAAAAGTCTAAACATTAGAAAACGGATATGTCATATATTGTGTCCTTTTTATGCAATTATGGGAAATACACAGTGGAGCTGGTACACAGAATATCAGAAGGGCCTAGTGGGAGGAACAGGGATCTTCGATTAGTCAGGAGTCCAAAATTGTAGTCTATTATCTTCCTCTGAATGATTGTAGGGCCTTAGTCAAGTTATTCAACTTCTCTGGACCTCCGTGTATTTTCTATAAAATGAGGAACCTGGACTAGAAAATTTGCATGTGATTCATGAGATAATTAATATGGTTATTATATAGCACACACATTTACTGAACTTTTACCTGCTGTTTCCAGAAGCTCTAATAAGCTTCAAGTATACAGAAATCAAAATAAAATCTCCATCCCCAAACAGGGATTGGCCTGCTTAATACTGTGACAAATGCTCTAAGAGAGGAATGCATTCCATATTATAGGGGCAGAGTAGGAGGAGCATCTCATCAAGCTTAGGATAGGTTTGGGAGGGGAGAAGATAATCAAGAAAGATTCTTCAAGAACCAGACATTTGAATTGAATTTCACAAGGAAGTAGAGTTTGAAGGTAAGGGGGAAAGGAGCTATTTGATAAGACAGAGATACCTGAAGAAGGAAGGGATATGAGATCCAAAGCACAGGTAGGAAGACTAGCCTTGAACTTGAGAAAGTACACCCATTTCACTGAGACCCATAAAACAGTCCTCTCATGCAGTCCTTTTCAGGCCCTGAGATCGCACTGTCCATGAGCCAGGGTGGGCCAACAGGGGCACCCACCAAGATCCCAGGAGTGGCTGTCCCTTCTGAAAGTCTAGGTTCAGTCATCCACCAATATCAAGGAGCCCATGAGATACACAAAATGAATGTTATTTAGGGAGAGGTTAAGGGAGTCCCCTGGAAATATCTTTCAAAAATACTCATCAAAACTTTGGATGACTCCAAAACAAATTAACATGGGCACAGTATTTTGAAACAGTTCAGCAGTAAGTAGCCAGAAATGTATGCCACCACAGGGTGATAATCTCAAAAAAAAAATTTTTTTTAATCTTCAGCTGTTTGAAGCCTGGGAGGCTTGAGATGCAGTGAAACCTCTTGCTTAAGTTTTTCAAAACACCCTGACGTTGATTAACGTAGAGATGCCACAGCTCTTGGCTGCTCAGGAAAGCCTGTTACTAAGAAATTGCTGGGACCTACAGCAGCCTCAGCACAGGGTTCCGCCCACCCCTCGGCTCATGCCCCCACCGAAACCAAGTCAGTGATGAAACGTTTGCCAAACAGAAGACAAATATTGCCTAAAAAAGACTTTTCCATTTCTTTCCAAATATGACCTCCCTTCAGCTTTGAACTAATAGGTAAGACTTACTAGAAGATGAAAAACATCTCATACCAGAAGATAGACCTAGAAAAATTCTAATTTGAACCCTACGAATGATTTTAGCTCACATAGACAATCGATATGTTGTGAAATAGTGTATTTAATGACACTTTATAAGTCAAATGCTAATTGCTCGCAGTTATTTATACAACTCTGCTTAAGTCCTTTTGGAATTATTTTTTCTTTAAACGTTTATTGAACATCTGTGTGTCAAGAATCGTGGCACTGAAGATACAGAGCCAACTTTGACACTTAACTTGTGGATCTGCTGGGCTAGAAGAAGATAGATTGGCAAGCCAGAAATTATGTTTTCCAGTAAAGGTGTGTACCAAATGCTCCCAGAGTTTAGAAAATAGAAACTGCTGCTGGTGGGGAGGCAGGAGGATGTGACAGCAACACGATTACCGATAACCAGCCCTGATCAAGTCCTCCCCATCTGTGAAGCAGGGGAAATGAGTTTCCTAAGCAAAGACTAGGTTTGAGGGCTGGGTTTGTACCTTTTGGAGCAGGCAGAGCTACTTGGTGGTGAAGAAAGAGTGCCAAGGAACCAAACCATCCTCACTCGAGCTTTCAGAGAGGAAACATTTGACTGAACTTTGGGGAATGAGAAGTTTGTTGGACGTGGTAGGAGTCCAGTTGCAACACACAAGGGAAAGTCATTCTAGGAAGAGGAATATGATCATATTTAAGATGCTGAGGCAAGGCGGGATTACACTTTAGAGCAACCAGTCCTTCCAGGCAGGGCTGCATGACATGTTTGCATGAGCTGGGGGGAGTAGAAGGGGAGGGGACCCAAGACGTGACAGGGGCCCAGTCACCTGAGACCTTGTGTCTGCTGTAGAGAGTTTGGCTTTTACGTTGAGTGAGATAGAAGCCCCTGGAAGACTGAGCGAGGTGCGACGTGATCAGCTCTGTGCCTGTAAAGGGTCCTCTGGCTTCTGTGTGGAGAACAGATTGTTGGGGGACAGTTTAGAGGCTACCGAAATAATCTAGGTGAGGAATGGTGGTGACTCAGACCAGTGGTGGGGACGGTGATCGGGTCTATAATTTGAAGGTAAAGCTGACGTGATCTGTTCGTGGGTGGGGGTGAATGTGAGAGAGAGGGCAAGGTTGACTGCAGAGTTTCTGACCTGAGCACCCGGCAGGATGGAGTTACCACTTACAGAATGGGAATGATTAATATTTAGGAGGGGTGAAATTAGAAATTTGTTCTTGAACATGTGAATTTTGCAATTCCTATTAGGACAAAGCTGCAGAAAGCTCGAGGCACAGGCTTGGAGACTGGGTGGGAACCAGGGACTCAGGAAGCCAGGACACAGAAACCCCTGGGCAGGAGGCCACTGTCAGACACAGCTTCCTTCGTGGGACTATCGCAGACCTGTTCTTAGTGGCCCCTTGCTTTGCAGCCTCATGTGAGGTTGGAAGTTTGTGTTTGGTGAACAGTGGAGAAGGGTCCAATTGCTTACTCTGGCTGGCAGGGGCAAGGAGCTTTCTGCCCATCGAGAATCATGTAGTAAGGGATCCCCTAAAATTTGGAAGTTCTAAGTGCTGGCAAGAAACAACAACAGAAAAGACAGATATTCTATAAAGTCAAACACTAGGGATTCAAATCCCAGGTCTGGGGCATATTCACTTGGTGACCACGAGCCACAAATCCAACATGTCTAAGTCTCAATCTTCTCATCTGAAAAATGGGATAATACATACCTCTCACAGGGTGGTTGGGAGGATTAAGTAGCTTGTCCCACATGGCACCACTAGGCCAGGCCAGCTGAGGCTCAGACCAGCCTTGCTTCCTGAACAGCTGTCCTGCTGGATGGGAGCCCAGGCCAAGGAGTCAGGGCTTCACTCACAGACCCACCACTTGGCTCCAGCCTTGCTCGACTACTCCCAGTCTACCACTGCTTTTATAGGTAGAGGGTCGTTGCCGTACATCCTGTGATGACTATAAATCCCTCTATAATTCAGGCTCTCCTCATTCAGATTAACAATAATGCCCTTGTATCCCAAGCCCCTCTAAAATGTCAGGCACCCTGCTAATCGCATTGCAGACATCCTCTCATATAATCCTCCTAACAGCATGAGGTAGGTACTATGATCACTCCCACCTTCAGATGAGGAGACAGAACCTCAGAGAGGCCAAGTAGCTTCCCCATGGTCGTTTGAAATGAGAGCGTATACTCCTAACCGCTAGCCATACCACCTCTGACACGGGCTGACGGAGTCCACCTGCGGGCCCAGCGCTGGCCACTTTAGCTTAAGCATGAAGCCAGCCTTCCCTGAGAACCCACTGGAAAAGGTAGAGGGATCCTGCAGTTCCCTTCAGAGCTGGATGGGCCCCTTCTTCCCCATCCTGGTCCAAGCGTGTTGCCAGGCCCGGGTGAGTCTAGCTGGAGCCCTGGGCTGCCCACGGGGATCTGCACCTAACAGATCTCAGAAGCCTGGCCAGCCTCCGCCCTCAAGGGCTCCTTGGGGTGCCCGTGTGGCCCTGAGGTCCCTCCCTGCTCGGGCTGTGGCTTACAGGAGCTGTGCTGCCCAGGGTGCAGTCCCTGAAGAGCTCAGGAGTGAGGAGAGGACGAGACACTGCTGGAAGCTTCTTAGGCTTGTCAGAGATACTCTCTTGAAGAGGGCACCCATGTGTGACGCAGTGTGTGCCATTGCCTTTGGGCATTCAGGGCCCAGCACACTGCAGACCAAATACTGGGAAACACAGCCCTGTTTGTGGAGGACAGAGGGAAGCAACTCACACCTGGCTCCAGTGGAGATGGCACGTTACATTTGACCCCTTTCATGAAACAAGAAGCACAAAATGAAACATTCTGAGGGTTGGGTATTTTTCCACTTGGCAAACATCTATGATTTATAGGGCAGATGTTACTCGTCGCTCACTCTAGTCCTTTCCTTCTTCCTCCACCCACACTCCCTGTCAGCCCAGCTCAGGCTGAGCGCCTAGATCAGCTGTGCCCACTCAGCCTCCCTTGGTGGAGGAACCAAGGGAGACCGCTTGTAGAGGAGAACCGCCGACTTCACCCAGAGCCCTGCCTCTATGCTCCCAGGCCAGCAAAGTTTCTTAAAAAGGAAGAACAGAGAGGCAGGGTCCTCCTTGGCCTCTCCAGGACCCAGGAGATGCCAGAAGGGACCTCGGTTGACATGCTTCCTGGTTTCCCAGCAATAGCAGGACAGCAGAGGATGCAAAGGGCAAAACCACCCAGCACACGTTAGCTGCTGACTGTGCTTCCCATAGCTTTCTCCTTCTTGGGCTTGAGAACCACCAGCCTCCTCCTAAAATAAGCTAGAATTTTCTTTTAAATCTAGCTTTAATGGGTCCTAGATACTGTCCTTGAAGATAATTTGCAAATTAGGAAACCAAAAAAAGAAAGAAAATGGGAGAGGGAGGGGGCTCTTTTAAAACTTCATTCATGCAACTTTTGTTTATTTACAAAGCACATTCAGTAATCATTAGTGCCAAGTTACTGGAGTGTTTACAAAGATTAGTTATATTTAGTCCCTACCCTTACGGACCTATCACTATATTGTCATTTCAACTTTGTTCTCAGGTTGCTTTGAATCAGGAAAATTGCCCTGGAAAGGGCTTCATTCCATCTAGGCTTTTTGTCAGTAGAATTTAAATCTGGGTTTTTAGGCAAAAGTGACTCAGCTAACGATTAGGCTAAAGACATTTTTAATTAGAGTTAGCCGAGCCAATATGGGTTTAATTCAACTGCGCAAGCATTGAGTCAGTATCTGTTATATGGCGGGTACTAGGCTAGGCACCAGGGGTGTGAAGGTGAATAAGATACAGTCCCTGTTCTCAAGAAGGTCACAGTCTAAATATATCCGAACTACAAGGTGAATTACATGCCATAAAAAGGCATGACATGCTGTGGGCAGAGAGAGTAAAACCACGTGGCTGGAAATTCTGAAGAAGTTGGCCTTAGACAGTTAAAACAGCCCTCCTCAATTCTGCACCCTCTTCTATCTGTCCTATCCTCTTTTTCTCTTCCCAGCCAAGTCCATTCATTTAATCATTCATCCAGAGATTCACCAAATATTTATGTCCCAGGCACCATTCTAGACCAGGGATGCAGCAATGAATAACACAGATAAAGGCCTAACAATTTGCGTACATTCCAGTAGGGAAGGGATGGGTAACAGATACCAACAAGTGAATAAATAAATATATCATAATGTCAGTGATGATGAGTGTTGTAAATTAAAACAGGGTGGAGGAGACAAATAGTACAAATGGGGAAGGCATGTGTATTCCATCTCAAATACAGTGTTAGAGAAGGCTTTTCTGAGGTGGGGACTTTTGAGCAAAGACCTGAATGAAGTGGCAGACAAGCCTGGGAGCTCTGGGGGAGGAGTACTCCCGGCGGAGGGAACGGCAGACGTAGAAACATGTTTGCGTGCCACGTGGCAGGAGCATCATGAAGGAGCAGAATAGCAAGGGAATGAGGATGGAGAGGCAAGCAGGGACCAGGTCTGGAAGGGCCGACACCAGGAGTTTGGATCATGTTCTAAGGGTGATGGGAAGCCACTGGAGGATTTGGATAGGGACTCAGATGATCTGATTTGTGTTTTTAAGAGATGCTTATGGCTGTGGGGTTGAGAATAAACTGTAAAAGGTCAAGAGGGGAAGCCAGGAGGACTTGTGAAATCTTTTCAATTTGAGAAACGAAAGTAGAGTTGACCTTTCTGGTATAGGGAAATAGCAAGAGGTGTAATGCTGGGGCGGGGGACTTCCGGGGCTTAAGTTTGGACGTGGCAAGTGTAAAATGCTGTTAGATAGCTGAGTGGAGATACAGAGCAGGCAGTTGGGATACTTGGATCTGAACTTCAGGGAGCAGGATAAATAAAAAGAAATCCATGTCTAGACATACTGTAGTGAAATGACAAAACATCCAAGATGGGGAGAAGACCTTGAAAGCAGCCAGAAAGAGAACACAGATCACTTGAAAAGGACAGTTAGAATGACGCTAGCTTCTCAACAGAACAATAGAAGCCAGAAGTTGGACCATGAAGGGTTGAGTGAAAATAGCTGTCAACCTGGATTTGTGTACTTCTCGAAAAGTATTGTTCAAGAATAAGGGCAAATTATATATAGGAAACAAAATTGAGAGCATTTACCACCAGGAGAGCTATTCTAAAGAATAAAATTCAAGGAAGAAAGTGATGTCAACAGGATGGTATGACGTACAAGGCAAAATGGGAAGCAAATAAATGGTAACTATATCAATAAACTCAAAAATGTCTTTGCTGAGTTAAAAAATATTCTAAACAGCACTATGTGAGTTCAGAGAGGGAGGAAGAGAGCTGAATTCTAGGAGAGGAAGGAAGTTGTAGTTCAACCTTAAGATTTTAGGTTAAATATGTATGGTAAACTTTGAAGGTAACCACTGAAAGACCAGAAATAGCACGCAAACATTCCAAATGTGTAAAGAGAGAGAGAAAAAAGAAACAAAGGAAATAACTTGATGAATTTTTTAAAAAGGCAAAAATGGAGAAAACCAGAAATTGTCAGGTTAAAATAAAACCTTGATAGGCTATTAACGCCAGGCAAGACTAAACGATGAGGACATGGAAAAGTTAAGTGCCCCCATTGAGGGGTTTAACATAAGACAGTGACTCATCAGACTTGTGCTTTAGAAAGATGAGACTGCCTGGACCATGGAGTGTGGACTAAGGGACGAGACAGGAAACAGGAATAAACATTAGGAAGCTTCACCATCATCTGGGCTGGGAATGGTGAGGGCCCGAGCTGAGGCTCTGGCAGCGACAGCAGGGGTAGGCAGGGTGGGTGGGGGAGATGAAAATGACATGTCAGTTATCCTAAGATAAAGCCCCAAATGGCCCTGCCCTTAAAGTCAGAATGACAGCCTCGGGCCTCTGATCTCAAACAGGGACACATAAGCCCTTGTGCCGAAACCAGAGCTGAATTCTGAGCTCAACGTCAAGGCCTCCGGAACTGTGAGAAGCTGACCCTTTTTCTCTTACAAGTGACATCGTTGGTGCTCTAAGCAGCCTGGGCCTTCTAATCCTGCTGTTGAGGGAGGAGGTTGTCAGATTGTCACACTGAAACCCTGTCTCTGGAATTGTCATTTGAGACTCTGCTCTCTCAGAAACTAGAAAATCACTGGGGGAGAGAGAAACACACACGCACACACAGTATCTTAAAACTACCAGCTCTAATGTTATCGCAGTAAGATTTCCTCCCTCTTGAACAAAGCTTGGATGATATCAAAAACCCTGCTCTCACAAGTCCTTCACACTTCACCATGTGAGGAGGTCTTATTATTTTATTAGGCTGGACGCATTATTATTTCTCACATTTCCTCTTACTGATGAGGAGACACCAACCTAGAAATGGATGTGGCTTGCCCAGGATCACTCAATGGTAAGTGGCAAAGCTGAAAATGGAAACCAGCTTGTCTGGTGTGGAGCCAACTCTTTCTGCTGTCAGGTGTGAGAGCTTGTTTTGGTGGTAAGAGGGAGCAGTGGAAGGGAAACTGGCCAACTCCAGCCGATATTTCCACCCAGCCCCACCCACTAGTCTTTCTTCTTTGGTTTGTGTGTTTTTCCAACAAAGAAGGAAAATTTTTAGATAAATATAAAACCTGGCATTTAGGTTTTAACAGATTTCTCAGTTCAAGAGGCAGAAGGCAATTCCTGCGGGGCGGGGGGCACAACATCCAACTAATAGCAGTTCCTGAGAGAGGAAATAGAGGAGAAAATCATCAAAGAAATAACGATAATTTCTTCAAATTAAAAAACATGAACTTACGCATTGAAAGGATTCTGAGTGCCCATCACAAAAGATGAAAATAGACTACATATGTGAAACTGTGACATTTCTGAACACTGTGAACAAAGAAAAAATCTGAAGCGCTTCTAAAGAAGGTCAGTTGGATAAAAGTCAGATAAAAAGGATCAGAAACAGAATAGGTTTAGATTTCTCAATAGTAACCCCGGAAGCAAGAACATATAGAACATTACTTTCAATATCCTGTGGGAAAATTATTTCCAACCCAGAATTTTATATTTGGTCAAACTATCAAGCAAGAGGCTAAAATAAAGACATTTTCAGACAAGCAAGGTCTTAAAAATTCACCACCTAATAAGAGATGCTGAAGAATAGCAAGCTAAAATTGGTAATTGGCTGAAGCCAAAAATCCCCATTATTGAATGAACTTCTGAGACACATGACTAAACCAGAAATTTTATTTTTAGAGTTTACTTAGTAATATAATTTTATTATTAAACGTTTTAGAGGTCAAGTTTAAAAATTTTGCATTATAATGCAGGAATGATATTTTGTCAGCACATCAAGTTGCTAGATTACTCCTATGATCATTATATATGTCATACAAACGGATGCTCACTTTCAATTGAGGTTTCTTAGAAGAGCAGCTATTTTTATTGTCTCCTCGCCAGCACAAGGTACCCCTGATGGTAATGATGCTCCCAACATATTAATCTTTTCTTTTCTCTATTGTAACTAAGGTACTGCTTATTTCAAGTCCTACTTGAAAATCTGGTTGCTGATGAAGATGTCATTTGATTGAAGCAGTCCTGCAAACTGAAATTTTGTACTGTTGGGATATTTTCATAAGGAAACTTCAGATTTTTGTTCTCACTTAAATTTGTATTTCTTTAAACCTGGGATAATCAAGTATGGAAATGAAGTAACAGAACTGGGTTTCAGAATCTTCCATAAATTTTCATCTGGGGAATTCCCTGGCAGTCCAGTGGTTAGGACTTGATAGTCTCACTGACAGAGCCCAGGGTTTGATCCTGGTCAGGGAACTAAGGTCCCACAAGCTGCGTGACGTAGCCAAAAAATTTTTAAAAATAATAAAATAAAGGTAAACAAAGATGATGGAGTTTTGAAGTTGTTAAAAATTTTTTTCATCTGGATCTAAAATTTTATTGCATGCACACTAATTTCAGCATCTTTCCTAGAGAAGGATGAAAAGAGGATTTCAACAGATATAATTTCAGAAAAGGCTGCCCTCTCAAGGTCCATTATTTTGGTTATTTTCCGGCAGATTCCAGCAAATGAATTATTTCTTTGCAACTAACCTTTGGGTGTTAGCAAATCCCACCAACTTAGTATTATTACCTGACACACAATATTAAGTCATTTTAAAAAGTCAAGTCATTTTTAATATGTAATAGCTGCAGTTCCAACTTGTTTGACCATCTCACATCAGTAAATGGCAGGTCAATTTCAAAGTCACGTAGTTTCTCTTTTACAGAAGAAGAATGATGAAAATGGCCCACTATCTTTTTGCTTCAGCCTGGAATTCTGTTCAAATATATTGTTATAACTCTTAATACACAACTTAAGGAGGTACACGACGTTTTTTTGCTTGTAATTTCTTCACTTTGATTTTTCTATTGTCAGTCTAAAGATTGGTTTTCTATTCTGTGAATATGTCTTCTATCAGTTTCACCATTCTCTTGGTGAGACTGCCTTTTCCTACCCCCACTCCCTGGTTGTACTCCTTGGCAAGCATTCATCATTAATCCATTGTGGTGACAATCTCTAAAAAACAAACTCTTCTGCTTGGTTCTGCTTATCTAAATGACTGAAGTACAGGTTACAGAAGTAGCACACTGAATAACATTATGAAAATTTTTACTTCCAGAAATGGTGGGGTGGTTTGTTGCAGATCAACTCTCCCACCAAGAAAAAGTATAAAAGCTAGACAAAATACAAAAATGCATCTCTTTGAAGGCATCAGAGAGCTAGATACAAGGTACCTGGGACTTGAGTGGCCAGATCCCTGAGAGAAGAAAGATGCATCGAGATGAACCCTGTATTCTGCAGTGCTTTTCTTTGGAGACGTTTGCGCATTTGCCAATTTAGGAGCAGCACAGAACTGAGAAGATAGGGAGCTGAACAGAGCTTTCCGTAGTCTAAAAAAGCTGAGGAAAAAAAGATGTGAGTCCTGGGATTACCAAGAACAGGCCCTAATAAACACCCCAGATTTCCCATTAGGACCCCCAAGAGCCTGACTCTGGGAGCCAGGGTAAACCAGAAATAGATGGTGCTCACAGAAGACTGAAACCCAACCTTGAAGCAGTACAACCCCACACTGGATTAATATAACCTGTCCTTCCTCTAACTCTATCAGAAAGCAAAAGTAACTCCCCTCCAGAGGTATATAACATCATCCAGAGCCTCAAATCTGCTCTACAGTTTTTTACACATAACAGTCACCATTCAAGATAGAAAAGAGAACCACGTAACTGAAATCAAAGAGAAAAAAAAACTTACAATATAAACAGTCTCACAGATGATCCAGGTATTGGAGTTTATCAGACATGATTTTTAAAATAATTGATTAATATTTTTAAGAAAAGATGACAATATGGAGAATTTTACCAGAGAACTGGAACCTATAAAAACAGTCAAATGGATGGTGCTCTGTGGTGACCTAAATGGGAAGGAAATCCAAAAAAATGGGGATATATATATACGTATAGCTGATTCAATTTGCTGTACAGCAGAAACTGACACAGCAGTGTAAAGTAACTATATTCCAGTAAAAATATAAAGAGTCAAATGGAAGTTACAGGAGTAAAAAATAAAATAATTGAAACTAAGCATTACACAGATTAACTGCAGATTCAATACAGCAGAAGAGAGAAGTCATGACTAGGAAGACAGGTTAATAGAAAATATCCATACTGAAGTGCAAAGAGTGAGGGAAAAAAAGATGGAAAACATAAAAAAAAGAGCATGAGGTATATGTGAAATAGTGAAAGTTGTAATATAAATGCAACTAGAGTCTCAGAAGGAGAGAAGAAAGAGAATGGGACAGAAGCAATATTTTAAGAGCCACTAGCCAAGAATTTTCTAAAATTCAGACAACAGATTTAAAAGTTCTATGAAATCCAAGTAGCATAGATACAAAGAATAGCTACATCAGAATGAAAATTCCAAGAATCAAAGACAAAAGCAGTCAGAGGAAAAAAAAATACATCTTCAAAGGAGCAACAAAAATACCAATAGCTGACTTTTCAACAAAAGCCATGGAAGATAGGAGGCACTGGCATGATATTGGTAAAATGTTGAAGAGAAAATAACTGGAAACCTAGAATATCCTTCAAAAATGAATATGAGATAAAGACATTTTCTGGGGGACAAAGCCTGGGAGAATTTGCTGCTGTACTAAAACAAATGTTTCTTTAGGAAAAAGAAAAATTATCCCATATGGAAGCCTGGGAATACAGGAGGAATGGAGAGTAATGGTCAGGGTACCTAAATGGGTAAATCTGAATGAATATTGACTGTATCAAACAGCAATAATTTCTTGTTGGGTTGAAAATACATGTATATTTAAAATACAAAAAGCAAGAGGAGGTAAAGGGAATTAAAATGTTTAAAGTCCTTATCGTACGAAAAGGAAAAAAAAACACCAGTTTCCTTTCACTACTACTACTCACACCAATACTTCTGGTCACCAAATGTGTGAATTTTTTTTCACACCAACGAATTCTCCAACACCAGCTGGATGTCCCACAACTTGATTCTGTTCTGATTCTATCTACATGGAGTTAGCATCAGACCCCACAGGTTAAGGGCTCAGCCCCACAAGACTGTCCCCGCTGCATATGACAATCACAACTGTGGGTCACCAGGTTACCCACATGTCTGTCTGACTTGGCCACAAATGAAGAGTTCCCAAGACCCTGTCCTCAGGTTCAATAATTTTCTTTAAGAGCTCACAGAACTCAGGAGAACACTTATGTTTACCTGTTTATTACATAATAAAGGATATGATAAAGGATACAGATGAAGAGATACATGAAGAGGTCCAGAAGGGCCCTGAGAGCAGGAGCTTCTGTCTCTGTGGAGTTGGGGTATGTCACCCTCCCAGCACATAAATGTCTTCACCAACCTGGAAGCTCTCTGAACCATGTAGATTTCTATGGATGCTTCATCATGTAGGCATAATTGATTATAAACTCAATCTCCAGCCCCTCTTTTCTCCCTGGAGGAGGGGATTGCGACTGAAATTTCCAAGCTTCTAATCATTGGTTGGTCTTTCTGGTGACCCAGCCTCCACCCTGAAGCTATCCAGGAGCCCACCAAGAGTCACCTCATTAGAGCAAAAGATGCTCCTATCACCCAGGAAATTCCAAGGGGTTTAGGAAATCTCTGTCAGGAACCAAAATCAACGACCAAATATTAGGACGAAAGATGTTCCTAGCACATTTATCACTTAGGAAATTATAAAGAGTTTTAGGAGCACTGACCAGGAGCTGGGGATGAAGACCAACATTTATCTCTCTTATTATATCACAATATTATACCATATGTGGGAATTAGTAAAGTACTAATTTATGGTAGACTTTAATAAGTCAAAGACACCTGTTGTAAATTCAAAGGGCAATCATGAAAAGAAAAATAAAAGCTAATGGAGTGGAAGAAAGAAATAATTAATAAAAAATCTTGATTAACTTAATAGAAGACAGGAGAGAAAAAGCCACATAGATCAGGTGAGACAAAACACAAATGATGAGATGACATTTAAATCCAAATGCCTCAACAATTACATTAAATATAAATGAACTAAATGCTTCAATTAAAAGCAAATATTGTCAGCAAGGAGTAAAAAACAAAAAAACTAAGTTATATGATGCTGTCAAGGGATTCAGTTGAAATATAAGGATAAGAAATGTTAAAAGCAATAAAATGGATTAAGGTACACCATGGAAATACTAATCAAAAGTAAGCATATATCAGAAATATTACTGATAATATTGTCTTTTCTGCATAGCAGATATTAGGAGTAAGTTTTCTAATATCATAGCTTGAACAAATCTCAAAAATACATCATCTTTAATTACTGAAAATTAATGGCATTCTATTCAGTTCTTCTATCGAGTATATTGTTTACGTTTTTAACCTCCTAGGACTCAAAACTATGAAAAACTACCTTAAAGCACTCTTGTGATGTCTATTACTTTGAAATCTGATCAGTGAGAAGAAAATATGTTTTGTTTACCTCGTTTTTTTCCTAAAAATTTTCTTTTTTATACATTATTTATATTCTGTATTTAGACAGATGATGGTTTATCATGGATGATGTTGTACATGGTTCTGGAGTTTTACTCTTTCTTATGGAATGTTGAGGGACAAAGTACATCCTCACAAGCCGTGACAAATTTTACTGAAATATCTTTGGCCTAAATGGAATTAAGGACACAAAGCTAAAAATAGTTCTTAAAATTTGTTAGTTTTGTGAATGCTAGTATATCAGATCATTCGATAATGATTCGAGTCATGCTATAATCTAAACTCTATTATTCTTTTCTATAGTATTTAGCTTTTTATTAACATTTTTGGTTCAGAAATGTCTCCCTGTAGTTATTTTTCTAACCCACTCTTTCTTACACTTCATATCAATTGACAATCTGTTTCCTATATCTTTAACTATTTGAATTTTTTTTTTTAGCCATGCTGCACACAGCTGGCAGGATCTTAGTTCCCCCACCATTGAACCTGGGCCCTCGGCAGTGAAAGCGCGGAGTCCTAACCACTGGACCGCCAGGGAATTCCCTATTTGAATTTTTAAAATAATTGTTATTCTATGCAAAATTATTCATTAATTATGGTAGTATTTCAATTTTGCAATAATATTTATATTCAACTAATGTGTAGAATTAACACACAAGGAGGTTCTCTCTCCAAAATACATCAAAAATGATTACTTATATTTGAAGGTGAATATTCTAATATTAACAGTAATTTGGATGGCATGACTTATCACATTGCTGACATTTTTGCACTAATTATATATGGTAGTTACTCTCAAGGTCGCATGATTATTGATTATTACAAACTCATGAATGCAAGAAATTATGCTGAAGCATGCATTTGGCTCTTTGGCCTTTTTTTTTTTTTTAATCTTTATTGGAGTATAATTGCTTTACAGTGGTGTGTTAGTTTCTGCTTTATAACAAAGTGAATCAGCTATACATATACATATATCCCCATATCTCTTCCCTCTTGCATCTCCCTCCCACCTCCCTACCCCACCCCTCTAGGTGGTCACAAAGCACCGAGCTGATCTCCCTGTGCTGTGCGGCTGCTTCCCACTAGCTATCTATTTTACATTTGGTACTGTATATATGTCCATATATACACTACCGCTCTCTCACTTTGTCCCAGCTTACCCTTCCCCCTCCCCGTGTCCTCAAGTCCATTCTCTACGTCTGTGTCTCTATTCCTGTCTTTGGCCTTTTTAAGTCTGAGGCTTCATAGCAAGGCCAAAATTGAACTAGTATGCACCCTATGCATATTATGCCCCATTTCTTAGGCAGTCTTCTACCAAAACAAAGGTGTAAACCAAGAAAGAAGAAAACCTGAGATTCAGGAAACAGGAGTTCCAACTTGAGAAAGGGAGGAAGAAAGTCTCCAAGTTATGGTGAAAGGAGATTTTAGGACAATAGTTGTGCAACAGGTATAGCTAGCAGCCAGTCCCAAACAGAAGAGGTCAGGAGGATCCAGAGGCAGAGCTCCAGGAAGTGGAAATTGACAGAAAACCTGATGGATTCGACTGTTCAAGGGAATTTTAGATGGACAGATGAGAGCTGGGCTTGCATTTAGTAATAAGTATATGGAAAACTGTATCAGACACAAACTCTGTGAGCCTCTTCTGGCTATTCCCGCTGCTGGGCCAACTAGCCAGTTCCCAGAGTTCGTCTCCTTCCATCACTTCCAGTGTTGGATGAAACACTACACCACAGGGTGTGGGATCTGGTATCCCAAGTGGGCAGCCCACTTGGAACTGGATAATGCAATCTGGAAGTACAAGGGAATAAATTCACAGGGGGCGAATTTTACCAAATGAGAAACCAGAGAGAAGAAGGAGCCAGACAGATAAATTCTCTCTTCTTCTTTTCCGTAGAGGACACTGGGCATGGCTCATCTGGAGAAATGGCAGGTGCAAGTGAGCATACCTGCTGAGCAACCTGCTGTGTCTCTTAGTGGCTCTTTTGTTGCCAAGCCTGATAACATACCACTTTGCATTGCTTCCCACCTTTCCTTGCCTCCCTTCCTTTCCCCTCATCCTCACCCACCTGGATTTGCATCTCCCAAAGGAGGTTTATGCACTTTAATCCCTACTGCAGACTCTGCTTTTTGGAGGACGTAGCCTAAGATTAAAACTGAACAAATGACTCAACAAGAAACTTCAACAAAAACTAAAAGTAGTACAAGGAAGGAAAAATAATACTACTATAGCACATGGCTCAGTCATAATATTATGAATACTAAACATCCAACAAAATTTGAGATATAGCTGTACTGGAAGGATGGTGGGGGAAGAGATACCAGTATGTGTAGTAGTGGTGGTTAAAGAGACCTAAATTCTCATCTTCTGATGAGAAACAATTAGACTGAAAAATCTGAAAAACTGAAAAAAAAAAAACTAAAAGAAACAACTAATAGAATTGAAAAATGATAACCCTCTTGGTAAAGGGAAATGGGGAATTGAAGAAAATTCGTTTTTATCATACTGAATTATTTGACTCTTCAACCATTTACCTTTATAACTTCAATTTTAAAAGATACATTTAAAAATACATCTCAAATGCAGGAGTGTGGTTTTGTTGTTGTTCCCTATAAAATCAAATTAGGGTAAATATGTGTTTAACTTTTAAAGAAACTTCCAGTTTTCTGGAGTAATGGTACAATTTTTTATTCCCTCTAGCACATGAGACTTTTCCCCATGATGCCTCCTCAAAGGTATGGCCATCTCGTCAGAACTTCATGGCAAATGGCAGTAGGTAGGGAGAGTCTGGGGGGCCCTGCGTCCATCTGCAGTGATGTTTATGAGCCCCAGACTGGTGCTGTGTGGCCCTCACCCCAAGGCCACCCTTGGCATCAAACACCAGGCTTCCACCTGCCCTTGTGCCTTGCAGGTATCAAGCTGCTTGCCAACTCTGGCAGCCAAGCCAATTCAGAAGCTAAACAAAGGCAAGGGACAGAGGAACTTGGAAGCAGTCTGTATAATGAGAGCTTATGTGCCAGCTAAGAAGCCTCACAGTTTCTCAGGATGGTGTTGTTCAGGCTGATGTCCAGGACAGTGTTTTCCCATACAAATTCCATGTGCGAGGGGGAGAATTGTGTTAGACTGGGAGACACCAACTGTGGAACAGGAGAATAAGCACTTATGATGCACCCACTAAGTGCCAGGTGCCCTGCTGGGTATTTTATGTGCATTGTCTCTGAGCCCCACTTAACTCTGCAGGGTAAGCTTTGTTCCACCTTGCAGATGAGGACCTGAGATTCAGAGAGGTTAAGTAACTGGCCAAAAGGCACACAGCACTAAGTGGGGAATCAGGATCCATCTACCTTCAGAGTCCCGTTTCTCCACTAACATTCCTCTGGCCCCTTACCAGAAAGAGACCTCAAATGGGCAGCTGCGGGAGGTTGAGAACTACCAGTTGGTGTGGAGGTTCCCAAGGAAAAGTGTCCCAGAATCTGTCTGCTCTCAGATCACTGCCACAAGACTGGGCTACAGGATAACTTGCCCCACAGTAACACCTGGAAAGCGTTATGGCTTTCCCCATCATCACCATCATCATCATCGTCGTCGTCATTACGGTTGTTGTGCTGCCCAGCTTGACAACTGATGAAACCCTTGTACATCCCTTCTTTGATTCGAACTTATGACACCCTGGGCAGGAGGAGTTATTATTCTGCCCATTTTTCAGATGAACAAAATGAAACTCAGAAATCCTTTCCCCTGGAGCCCTCCTTTCTAGGGAGCTACCTTTGGGCCACAGAGCTCTCGGGGCAGCCCCTCTGAGGGATGGGGTGGGAAGGCAGGAATCAGGCTGCCCATCCTGGGCAGTAAGGGGCTCTGCCAAATATCTGTGGGTGAGTCCTCACCCAGGTGAGGGAGGAAGAAGGCAGGCCGAGCGGATTACTGAGCATTTGAACTCCGCCTCAGAACAGCAAATATTGATTCAAGAAGCTGCCCAAAGGAGCTGACATTTTTATAATCAACAAATAAAGCCGAGCCCCTCCCAGCCCCCCTTCGTCAAAGGCCCTTTCTCCCCACAGCTGCCAGGGCACGTTTCTGTCATCAGCACCTGGGAAGAGGAGGAAGAACCAGTGGGAAATGTCCACAGGGCCCTGGCTGACGTCACCACTTCACCTTTAGAGAGAACGAGGAGCCCCAGGCCCCAGGGGTGGGACCTCAGGGAACCAGCCAGCCAGCCGGCCCCACAGGTGCCAGAGGCCCTCTGGGTAGAGAGAACCTGGCACTAGAGCCCCCAGAGACAAAAGACACGCCTCCCACATGCAGCTTCCTCCTGTGGCGGCTCTTGGGCTGCTTACCACAGATCGGGGCCCTCATTCACAAGGAAGGACCCGAGGCCCAGAGAGATAACTGGGTCTCCAAGGTAAACAGTGAGAGAACAGCGAGGTCTGCCCAGGTCTTCCACTTCAAGGCAGCGGGGAGGGTCAGCTCTCACCAGGGTGGAAATGAGAGGTGATCAGCCCTCTTGGCTCTGCCTATGTGACCCAGAGCCTGGCATTCACGCGCCTGCCCTCCTGCTTCACTCAGGAAGGTCCCTCTACCTGCATCCCTCCCTTTCCGAACCCTTATGGACCACCCATCATTCAGGGCCTCCTTGCTCACCTGTCACCGCTTCAGGACGTCCTCCCAGCTCCCTCCCCCCTCCCCCCCCCCCCACCTCCAGGCGGCAGAAATCACTGCTCTTTCCTCAGTGCTCCTGAAGCACAGGCTTGCTTCCTGTCTTGTCCCGCTTGGGCTGTTTCACTCTGGGCGGCTCCTTCCTCGGAAGCGTCTCTTAGTCCTTCCAGGCCAAGAGGAGCAGGAGCTGTGCTTGATCCATTCCCGTTGCCCCAGAAGAGCCCAGAAAAGGGCCAGGCGTTTGAAAGGTGCTCCATCAGTGCCTGTGGAATTGAATCAGATCAATCTAATACTCAGACACCACTAAGAAACCCTAGGAGCAAATTTAGCTGCATCTGGACTCAGGAAGGAAGCAGACAGGCCCCATGTATGCCCACCGCAGGAGGGAGGCTTCAGCCCTTTGTTCCTTTACTTGTCACCTTGCCACTCAGCCTCCCTTCATCCATCCATCCATCACCTGGGTTGAGCGTCTGCTCTGGGTCAGGCCCTGGTTGAGTGCTGGGAAGGCGTGGGGAGGAGGGGTGGTGGTACACAGCTCTGCATTCATCTGGACCTTCTGGGCACGCCAGGGTACATGGCCCAGGGAACACAGGAGGCCTTTCCTCTCCCACGCTGGTCTGTGGGCCAGTCTGTGAGCCATGGCTCTAGAGACTGTGGCTTTTGGACTTCATGGAGTCAAGGGCAGCCCTTCTCAGAACCAGCCCAGGCAGAACTGTAGAGTAGGCTGTGGTCCTCACTACTGCCATTTGCCAAAGGCTCTCCACCTTCTAGGCACGTGGTAGGATTAGATTTCCAGGTCCCCTGTGGTTCGGTGGAGGCATGGAGCTAGTTCAGGGCAGAAGTGGCACAGACCCCTCCCGAGATGCATATCTCATCACCTGCGTGAGACCCTCAAGGACCCTCTTCTCTCCTGAGCAGGCCCAGAGGCCATCCAGGGACCAGTAGTGGGGCAGCCCTGCTACCCTCCACACCTGGTGTGTCCAAGGCAACTGCCCCATGTGCCACCATTTCTCCAGACAGCAGGAAGGGGACAGAGGGCGTGCAGCTAGCTGGTCTTTAGGGAAGTGACTTAGAGTTGTTTTTGTTGACATCTCTCAGCCTAAACTGTCACATGGTCACGCATCCCACAGTGGCTCCTGGGAAATGTAGTTTCTAGTGCAGCAGCCTCGTGCCCTGCTGCAACTCAGCGAGGTTTATTATTCAAATGGAAAAGGCGGCGTGGATGCTTGGGGCAGTTAGTGGCCTTTGACTCACTGTCGCACTCTGAACAGCGCCTGGCTCTCCTCCGCAGGCCCTGGCTGCCCACAGCCCACCCCCGAGCTGGCTGGACATGGGGACCGCTCCTCATCCTTCCGGCTCGGAATGACCTGGCGCAAAACACGTCTCTTCCAGGCCTTCCTTTTCCTCATTTGTAAAAGAAGGGCTTTCAACCAGTGATCACTGAGGTTCCTCCCAGCACTGACATTTGATGACTTGTGGTTTTGGGCAAGTTATTTAACCTCTCCAGATTTCCATTTCCTCATCTAGAAAAGAGAGATAAAAATAGTTCTTACCTCAGAGGGTTGCCGCGAAATCATCTAGGGTTATGCCTGACATATAAGAAATAATCCGTAAGCGTCTGCTATAATCAAAATAATCTGAGTTCCGCTTGTCAGCTCCTTGGAAAGAATCTGATGAACTTGCTCATGCTGAGGCCTAATACAGGGTCAGTGGGTATCTGGCACAAGTGCTGCCATTATTCTCTCTCTGAAACAGACATCACCAGTCAACCAAGATATTCTCTGGACGAGCCAGGGTGCAGCCTCACCGTCCGCAGCGCCGCCCTTCCACAGCCCCCGTTCGATCCAAGGCTTTTCCCCCTTCTTTGGGAAGCCTTCCTGCTTCAACCCCACGCGTGTTCCCAAAGCAGCCTACACATACCCTGTCGTGGCTTTTTTTAGGCTGAGTTGCGATTTTTCCTTTTGCTTGTCGGTGCCCCGACTAGACTGTGAGTTCCACGAGGCAGGGACGGCAGTTGTTCTCTCAGAGGTCTAGCCTGATGCCTGGAACGTTGTATATGTTAAAAAATGAATCCTCGATCCTGTGGCTGGCGAGTGGGGGCGAAGTTTGGGGGACGGGCAGTGGGCCGTAGGACTGCCTCACCGACGACCATATTCCCTGCCTCTGGAAGCCCCTGCAGGAGCTGTGGGGCGGGTCTCCCCAGCCAGATCTCCCCTGCAGGGCTGGCCGGACACTTCTGACGGAGCTGGGCCAGCCAGCACACGTGGGGCTGGGAGGAGGCCAACAAACAAGCAGGCCTCCAAGACCGCCCCGAGGAAGCTGCCCTCCCCAGGGTGCGCAGGTGTCTGCCTGCGCCTCAGGCTCCGGGCTCCAGGGCACTTCCAACTTCACGACTAAGGGACCTGGGGGAGCTCAGACACCCGCTTTCTGCTTTCACAGACCGCTGCTCAGCATTACCTTGGTGACGGAACGGAGGATGGGCGGGGGAGGTCGGGGGCAGGAGAGGGCTAGCCGTCTGCCTGGTTAGCCCGGAAGGGTGCCGACTGCAGGGCCCAGGCAGGCCCAGGGATGGGCTGGCAGCCGCAGCTGTGCTGGGGGGAGCCCGCCGAGCTGCGTGGAGAGCTCAGAGACAGGCAGAGGCGTGGCAGCTCAGCACCCGCCACTTCCCGGTCCTGGCACAGAACCACGCGGCGCCAGCTGACTTCCGGACATGGGTCCCAGGGGAAACAGTATGTGATCTGAGGGGCCGGGAAGGCCTGTGTGTAACCACGTTTCTACCCTCTGGCCTGTGACAGGCCCTGAAATGCCAGAATCGGGAGGAAGCCAGGTCGCCTTACGAAGAATACCTCTTGGCCTCCCAATCTATCATTGCAGCCATTTTATAGATAAGGAACCTGAGGCTTGGGAAGGCTGACTTCCAGAGGTCACATAATTTGGAAACGAGGTCACATACCTCCAGGCATAGGGCTTGTCTCTCCGTCCCGCAGGCCTCTGCAGTGAGGACTCATTCCTCAGGCCGTCCTTGATGCCATTGTCCTGCAGCAGAACAGATCTGATGGGCAAGGGTCACCAAAGGATAACTAACAATTATTAAATATTTAACATTTTCTGTCCCTGATCTCAGGTGATCCAAACAGCACCTGGGCCAGGGGCTGGGGATCAAGATAGGAGCAAACCACGGACCCTGACCTCCAGGACTTTGGAGCGGGAGGTGGACCCAGAGCTGCCGTGTAGTGGTGCCTGTGGAGTGTTCAGTGATGAGCTGGGGCTTCTCCACTGGCAGCCTCGGGTAAATAAGAATAATCATACATGCATACATACGCCTGTTATACGGGGAGACATGTGTTAAACTCCATTTGTGGGCTCTCCCTTCACCCCCACCCCTGCCATGCCTGCCACCAGCCCTCTCCGGGCTCAGCCAGTGCCGTCCATTGCTTCTGGGAGGGTTAGGATTGTTCCAACAGGAACTGTACGCGGCCCCTGGAAGAGAGGTGCCAGCCATACCCCTAGGCTTGGCTCAGGGCTTCTGACCCTGCGTGGCCACCCCTCAACTTCAATGACCCAAGATACCTCGGCAAATTACTCATCTTCCTGAGCCCCTATTTTCTCATTTTGTGAAATGGGGTCAGGATTTCACTTTGCCTGGAACGTCCTGTGTCCTCACCTGTACTTATTCCTCAGAACAGATTGCTAGAAGTGGGAGTCCTGGATCAAAGGGCATCAGCACTTTTTTTTTTTTTTTTTAAGTTTTAAAATTAATTAATTAATTAATTTATGGCTGTGTTGGGTCTTCGTTTCTGTGCGAGGGCTTTCTCTAGTTGCGGTGAGCGGGGGCCACTCTTCATCGCGGTGCGCGGGCCTCTCACTATCGCGGCCTCTCTTGTTGCGGAGCACAGGCTCCAGACGCACAGGCTCAGCAATTGTGGCTCACGGGCCTAGTCGCTCCGCGGCATGTGGGATCTTCCCAGACCAGGGCTCGAACCCGTGTCCCCTGCATTGGCAGGCAGATTCTCAACCACTGCGCCACCAGGGAAGTCCCGGCATCAGCACTTTTAAGGCTGGTGCTGCATATTGCCAAATGGTTATCCAGAGAGATTGTGTCAGTTGAGAATTCCGCCAGCAGTAGGTGAAAGCACTTCTTTCCCTGCGTCCTCTTCAACATGGAGAGTTAGCTTTTCCAGAGTGTTTCCAGTTTGATGGGTAAAAAAGGCACCCACCCTGTGAGGAAGCATGCTGTGCTGGTTTAAGTTCAGGTTCTAGGGGCAGACTGATGGGTATAGTCCCGGCCCTGCCCCTAGGGCCATACGGCCCTGTTCGCACTAGGCCACACTCCTTGGCCTCAGTTTCTTCATCTGTAGGATGGGGTTACATTGTGGAATTGTTGTGAGAATTAACTACCTTAATGTAAGCTATGTGGAGCATGGTAGGTGCTTAATAAATGTATCATCTCTACTTCTTTGGCTAGTGGTAAAGTTGAACTTTCATATTTCTTATCTTTCTTCTCTGACAGATAACGTGTTTGTTGTTTGTCCACTCTTCTATTGCAGTACAGGACTTTTTCTTACTGACCTTTTAATAAGTCTTTATCTGTTAATTACATGAACACTAGGTCCTCTAAATTTTAATTCCAGATGTCCATCACCTGCGAGCTTTTAAAACTTAAATCCATCTCTGTGGGTGAGGCCTGGACGTGGGAATTGTTAGCATTCCCGAGGCCATTCTCCCAGGTAGCCAGGGCTGGGATATGGTGGTCTAGTTTTGTATCATCATCTGCTTGCTAATTTTGTTTTATAGGCAGCTTGGGGTTCAGAAGTTTAAATGTTATGTGTGCAACCATGTTCATCTTTCTTTTCCTTTATGATTTCTTCAGTATCTTTCATGTTTAAGGGGTTCCTCTTGTTTCTCCTGGTTTGCCTTTCCCATTCAGATGGTCACATGTTTCTTCTGTTTCTGCGGTGGCTGCGCTTCTCACTTCCTGTGTGATCTTGGCAGGGTGCTGGACCCTTCTGGGCTTCTGTTTCCCCAAAATGAGGGGGGTTGGGCTAAATCAGACTTTCCCAAAGGAATCCGAGATGCTTTGTGGAAAAAAGGTTTCCTGGCCAAGTAAGTTTGGAAAATGCACATTATGTCAAAAGTTCTGAGAAACAGCACAGAAAAGCAGGGTGACCCAGCAGTTTCTCTCCTGGGTATATGCCCAAGAAAATTGAAAACATGTCCACACAGAACTTGTACACAAATGTTCCTAGTGGCATTGTTCATAATAGTTAAGCGGTGAATACAATCCGATGTCCAGGAACTGATGAATGAATAACCAAAATATCCACACAATGGAATATTATTCAGTCATAAAAAGGAACGAAGTGCTGATTCATGCTCAGCATAAACAAACCTTGAAAACATTATGCCAAATGAAAGAAGCCAGTCATGAAAGCCCATGTAGTATATTATAATTCCAGTTATACGAAATGCCCAGGTTAGGCAAACCTATAGAGACAGAAAGTAGATTAGTGGTTGCCCTGGGCAGAGGGACTTGGGGGGAAATGGGGAAGGAGTGCTGATGGGCACAGGGTTTTTTGGGGGGCGAGAAGAATGTTGTAAAGTTAGATGGGGTACAGCTCTGTGAATACACTAGAAACCACTGAACTGTACAGTTTAAAGGAGTAAGTTTTATGGCATGGGGATTATGTTGCATAAAGCTGTTAAAAAAGAAAAGAAAAGAAAGGAAAGGAAAGAAAAAGAAAGGAAGAGAAGAGAAAAGAAAAGAAAAGAAAAAAGAAAAGAAAAGAAAGGTTAGGACTTTGGAAGACCTGGGTGCTTCCCAACTTTGTGTCCACCTATTCCCAGGACCTGGACCAAGATTTTTTAAAAACCTTTTCAACCCTTAGTTTCCTCCTCTGAAAAGCACGGCTCAGAGCACGACTCTGCATTGTGCAGACGAAAAAGACACTTCTACATCTGCTCCTTGCAGCGTCTCCAGGAAGAGGCGGAAGCCAGAGAAACGAAATCTGAGGCCCCGCGAGGCTGGCTTGCCTAGGTTCACATAGCCACTAAGTGGTGTGGTGTCGGGATTTGAATGTGTTTCTCTCAGGCTGGGCACTTGGAATGACGCTGGCCCAGCTGGGCTCATGGGTTGCAGAGAGATCTGCAGCAATAATGCAGAGTGTGCTCTAAGAGCCGAAAGGGGCTCTGCAGACGGGGTGCGTGCTAGCCAGTGAGGATGGGAGAGGTGTGTCGGGGAGAGCCACGCCTGTACCCACTTCCTCTGAGGCTGGAACAGCCTCGTCCCGACCTGCAGCCCCTGAGCTTTGTGTTCCTTCTTGTTGAAATGGAAGGCTAGGCCTTGGAGCTCATGGCAGCTGGTGGGAGCTCATGGCAGTTGGTGGGAGCTCATGGCAGCTGGTGGCTGCACTTCTCACTTGCAATGGCAGCCCCTCCTTTGAGTGCTTACCAGGTGGCCTGCACTCTGCTGGACTCAGGGCCTCGCTGGGCTGAGGCTCGGGAGAGCCTGTGGGTTCAGTGTGGTCACCCTCTTTCACAGAGGAGCAAACCAGCCATCGTGCCACTGTTAAATAGTCCTTCCAGAGATTACTAAAGGCTATATAATATTCTGTCTTAGGCATGTACCTTGTTTCACTGTTTCTCTAGTATTTGACATTTGTTCCTATTTTATTTTAAAATGCGAACAACGCTATGATGGACAAACTTACATAGAAATTTTTGTGCACCTCTCTGCTTATTTCCTTGAGGTCGATGCCTGGAAGAGGAATTACCAGGTGAAAGGGTATGAACTCATTTACTGTTCTTCGTGTGTTGCCAGGCAGCTTTCCAGAAAAGAAAGGCTGAGACATCCACATTCCCACGAGCAGCATTGGCCATGCCAGTGGGGGTAGATTAGTAACCAGCTTGGGCGTCTGTTCTCTCTCGTCCATTTGGATGATCCCCTGAAAACTGACCTTACCTCACACTTGTTAAAACTTATCTTAACTAGTAACTGGAAATACTCAATTCCATGAATCTATTCTATGGGTTTATGGAAATCCCCAGGGCACCTTCCCACGGAAGCCTAATTGGTGAAGTAGATAATAAATCAAGAGGGAGTTGATTTATTATCTCCCCCTCCTGCTGACAGTCTCCTATCAGAAACTTTGTGCTGAGATCTCAGGTGCCATCTGCTGCTTGAAAATGCCCGTCCTTATGAGCAGTACGGGACTTTGAGTCTGTCGTCTTCCAACCAGTCAATCGTAACAATTCCTAACGTGTATTGAGTATTTACTCAATAAGCTGTGTGTATTAAGTAATTAATCCTGATAGTAATCCTATGAGATAGACCTTATTATTATGCCCATGTTAACAGGGGGTTGAGGAAATGAAGGCACAGAAAGGTCGAGTAACGTGTCTAAGGTCACACAGTGAGTAAGTAGGTGGTAGATCAGGGATCTGATTCCAGACAGTCTGACTCTACAGACCATATCTTCACCCAGCACAATGTACCGCTGCTGTACTGTCTGGTGGTGGGCAACAGGGACTCTTGGTCAACCAGTCTTGAATTGGCAGGAGGGTACAGAGACCTGAGACCCCATGGCTGGGGCCAGCTTCTGGTCAGCCCCTGTGAGAACAGCACTGACAGGGAGATTCAGCAACACCTGAGATGACCTAGTGAGGTATTGGTGTCCGTCAGAGGAGGCAAGGTACACAAAACAGATGGAAGATGGTTTCTGTCCATTTTCCTTTGCGTTCAGTGGAAGGGGATGTTTCCTTGTACCTCCTCCTTGGCTACCAAGAGCGACCAGTACTAAGGATTGATGTAGCCACCAAGATTCTCCAGGGTCCTGCCTAGCCGCGCCCACTGCATTCTGCCCCCTTCCCAGCAGGGCTGTGAGGAGTGCGGTGTGTGTGGGCACGTGTGTGCCAGTGTGTGTCGCTTGTGCTCACCTCCCGGTTTGCTGAAGCAGCATTGAGCCCTGGGCCTGGCCTGGGGAGGAAGCGCTGTGCTGGCCTGGTGTGGCACTGGGCATGGCATGTGCTCAGAGAGGCGACAAAGCCGGGAGGGGCCTGATGGGTGCCTGGAGAGTGAAGAGATGGCTCAGTAAAGGCCTCAGCCCACCTCTTCTACGAGTTCCCACCGCACCGTCAGCTCTGCGAGAGCTGGGGCCCTGCTGCTTGTCCGCTGCCGCGTTCCCCGTGGCAAATAGTTGACAAATGTTAGATGGAGGCAGGTGCGCTATGAACAGAGGCTTCAATTTTTTGGTGTTGGGAAAATAGACATAAAGCCCAGGCAGGGAGAGTCGGACGTGGAAGAAAAGAGCCGTGAAGGGAAGTGACGTGAGATGCTGTGTGGGGCACCGGGGATGACGAAGGGTAACCTGGAGCCCGCTTGCCGGGAAGAGGTAAGAGGACGTGCCGGCTGAAGGAGGGGTGTGAGCAACGCAGGAGGGCTGTGCGAGGGTGTGGGCCGTGGTGAGAGAAGAGGCTGGAAACAGGGATGGGGGCCGTCTGGGCATCCCCCGTTGCGGGGTGCATCTCAATTGCCGGGAGGGCTTGTTAAAACACAGGCTGCCCGGCTGCACCCCCAGGGTCTCCGATTCAGTAGGTCTGGGTTTGGGCCGACAGTCTGCATTTCTAGCCGTTCCTACTGACAGCTGCACAGCGCTGAGCTCCACCTTCCCGCTGCCTTGGGACACCCCGGCCCTGCATCCCAGGCTGAGGCTGGAGCTCCGGAGCATTCCCGCCAGGGAGTGTCCCCCTGTCAGCACGTGAGGCCGCCTCGAGTGATGGGGACGGATGAGGCAGGAGGCCGCCCTGTGGTTTCCTGCCCACACGCAGTCACATCTGTTTTCCTCCAGAAGTGAGGTCCTTGCGTGAGCACGCGGTGGAAACGAGACGGCAAGAGCAGCACGAAGTAGGGCCCCAGCGAGCCGTTGTCCCAGCACGCTGCCTCACCAGAAACAAGGTGGGCTTTTCTCGCCTGTCTCCGTGTTGCCTGCAGATAGCTGCGGATGCCCACGGCGGGCTGGGTTTGGAGGAAGACCAGGAGGCGAGGCTTCAGAACTTAGAGACTCCTTCCACAAGGAGACTCCTGAGAGATGCTGGACAAAGCGTACACATTCACATGCTCCGGGATGAGAAGACCAAGTCAAACGCCCATCCCTGAAAGGGAACCCACCGGCCACTGAGATGCCAGTCTGCACCCCCCGAGCTGCGGGGATGGGGAGCAGGCGTCCTCAGAGCGAAGACTTAGGGAATCAGAGGTGAGACCAGAAGAAGCAGTGCACGTGTAGAACGGGTTCAAGACCCACCTCTGCAGCTTGGGAGTGAACAGCATCAACCAAGTTACTGAACTCTGAAACTATGAAACCCGCATCTGCACAGCCAGGATACTGAAAGCGTTCAATTCAGTAGGTTGGGGTGGAGATAACAGGGCGTGCAATGTATGTGGAGCACTCCTGGTGCCCTGAGAAGTCTTGTTCGGGGCCAGAGAAGTCCCCGCATGGGAGGCTGTGCCTGGCCCAGGCCTCCTCCTGGGCGGCAGGTCTCGGGAGGGCCCGAGGCCCGGGGACCCAGGCTGCAAACCCAGCAGCAGAGCAGCAGGACGGCAGGGGCTGCCTTTGATCTGTCAGGCTTCCCTTCTCGAGAGGGCACGGCTCACAGACTCTAACCATGCAGGCTTCCTGTGCTCCTGCGTGGGTTTCTCAAGAGCCCAACCCTACAGGCCCCGCCTGCCCTGATCCAGCCCTGGCCTGGGATGCTGTTGGGGCGGGGGGGGAAGAAGAGTCAGGGATTCCTTTAGGCCAGAGTTTCTCAAACTTGAGTGTGCCTCTGAATCACCTGGGGGCTTAACAGACTATGCGGCCCACTCCCAGAGGTTCTGACTCGGTGGGTCTGGAGTGGGGCGTGAGAGTCTGCATTTCTAACCAGTTCCGGGGTGATTCCCACTTGGAGGACCACTGTTAGGCTCAGCTCTGCCAGGGCTTCTCCCGATTCCACCCAACACGGTGCTGGGGCCTGGCACCGTTCGCACCCGATGTCACCGGCGAGGGGCTCACAGGAACCTGTGAGCCGGTGACAGCTGTGGGGCTCGGTGTGCAGGCCCCCAATACCTACTGTCACGGCAGAGGCTGATTTCTGTTCCTGGCCTGGCCCACAGGCCTCTGCCCTTCTGCCATTCCTCCCCAAACCAGCTCTACGTCCTTAGCCCTTGGCTCCAGTAGGGTACCCAAACCTGGACTGAGTTCGGGGGCTCCTTGCCCCTTGGAGAGAAGGAACTCTTTCGTTCCTCTTCCCTTTGCCTTTTGCTTAGGACACAGCTCCGTCAGCCTTTCAGGCCTCTCCCTGGGCCCCTCCCCACGTTCACCCCAGGATGGCCTCCCTCGTCTCAGGGCCACCCTCTCGCGTCTCTGAAGCCCCAGCCCTTCCCCCACGTCCCCCTCACCACGCACATACCTCACTGGCCGTAGGCTTGATCTTGCTTGGCTCTGTGGTTGGCCAGGGCCCCCGGTCCGGAGCTTTCCTTCAGCTCCACGAAGGGGGCAGTAAGGGAAGGGCCGAAGGCTCAGGATTGTGTTGGTCCTGGTGGGAGATGCTTGCCTCCTGTGGATCCACCTGCAAAGTACGTATGAAGCAATTACTTAACAAAGGGAAAGGCAATAAAGGAGCTCAATAAATGTTTTTTGAATGAGGGAACACAAATCTCCTCTCCATGCTGCACACTCAAAAACGCCTCTGATGAAAGAGCACTTTGATTCTGGGAGCCCTGCAGGTGTGCGTGCAAAGCCCTTGAGTGCTGACCCAGAATGGAAAACGGGAGCCCCTAGGCAGGAAATTTCTCTGGCACAGTGATTTCTAGTGAGTCCCGTGGCAACTGATGTGCCAGGCTAAAAACTTCTACACACCCCAAAAAGGGACCTGGGGATGATACGCTTGGGAAGCACTGAGTGACAAAGTGTCAGCTGGTCCCTGTACTAGGGAGACTTCTCCGAGCCTGGATCAGGGAGGGGCTTGATCAGGCCTTGAGGACAATATCCCAAGCTTATTGGCTCCGAGGTCCGTCTGCTGGATACCTGTCTGGGAACCTGGGGGAAGATAAATATGGGGGCCGGAATGAAGGCAGTTTTTATTTCCTAACAGAGCTCCATAGGCATCAGCATTTGTGCCCAGTGAAGGACAGGGTTTCCTTTCCTTCCAGGCTCCCACCAGCAAGGCCAGAGGGAGGCACTACCCTCACCCCTGACTCCCAAAGGGGTAAGTGCTGAGGACCATGAATAACCTGATGACCTGGGGTCAGAGGTCTCCTCATATACGCATGCACACACCTGAGCTCTGGTTGTTGGCTGGCTGGCTGGCAAAATGAATGGATGGATGTTTTCAGTCTCTGCATGTTTGACAGCCCCAGTGCTGAAACAGATGTTGCCTTGGCAGTCCCCAAACCAAAAGCCCACTGACTCAACTTGCTTTGGCCAATTCAGCCCTGAGCCCTAGGGAGCATGGACACGGAGGGTGATACTATTCCTCCAGAGGCTAAGATCTTGGCATCCTTGGCCTGGTTTAACTCTGTTCGGGCTGCTATAACAAAAATATCACACACTGGTTGGCTTAAACAACAAACATTTATTTCTCATGGTTCTGGAGGCAGGGAAGTCCAAGACAAAGGTGCTGGCTGGTCCACTCTGCCTGGTAGAGCCCACTTCCTGGTTCCTAGTCAGCTGTCTTCTCGCTGTGGCCTCACGTGGTACAAGCGGTGAGGGAGCTCTCCAGAGTTTCTTTCACAGGAGCACTAATTCCGTTCCTGAGGGCTATACACTCAGGACCCAATCACCTCCCAACGCCATCTCCTCGGGGGTTAGGTTTTAACCTATGAATTTGGGGGCACACAAACATTTAGTCTCTAGCACTCTACCAGCTCCATCCAGGGCAACCGTTCAGTCTGGTCATCCAGGCCTTCCAGAAGCACACAGATGATTATACAGATGGACGGACGGGGGAATCAGCACGGCCCTTTATGGGGGTCGCTCAAGCCTTGATTTGCCATTTACTCCTGTGTGACCTCGGCAGCCACTTAACCCCTCCAGCCCTCGTTGCCTCACCTCCCTGACACCCTCAGGGGGCTGCTAGTGAGATGGAACGTGGTCACGTGTGGACACTTGTAAGGTCCGTGGAGAGTGCCACACGCCGTGCAGACGTCAGGGGCTGTGACTGTGGTCATGCAGCTGGTGAATCACAGCCACAGGGATCTGTCATCTTCAGGCTGGAAGTGAGGTCTCCTGGACTCCCTTGTGCTCCAGTCGCCCTTGGCTCAGAGCCCTGCTGCGGCCCCTGTCCTTTCCTTGAGCTGACCCTACTTCCACCCCAGACCCCTACCAGACTTACTCACCTTGGCCTGGGGGAAACAGCACCTTTTCTGCCTGGAGTCCCGGGCCATCCCTTGGCTTCTGGACAAAGCAGCCCATTTTCAGCCGCTGCCGCCCCACTCACCCCATCCCTTCCCAGCTCCTCTCAACCAGTGACCTTCCTCACAGCAGCCCCCTCCTTCCTTCGCCTCTGAGGTGGCACTGACCCTGGCAACAGAAAGACCTCGGTTCTGCCACGCTCGCATTGGGCAATGACTCAACCGCTCTGTGACCCATTTTCCCTGCCTGTAAACAAGGACCCTGGCGCCCTGCAGGTTGCAGTGAAGATAAAGCAATGACATGGGTGATGTGCTGGCTTAGTGCCCAAGCCATGGCATTTGCTCAAGAAATGTGAGGTTTCCTCTCCTCTCCAAGTGCACCGCAGGCTCTGCTCTCAGAGTCTCTGAAGTGAGGCTCCCCAAGCTCCCACCAGAGGCGCACACAGATAAAGCATGCAAGGCCTCTGCCAGGCCACCTCATTCAAGGAAGCTGAGTCTGAGTTGAGGAGGAGAGGAGTCTGAGTTGCTCCTCAGCCTTTTTCTGCCATCTTCTCTTGCTCCTGAAGACAGAGGCGGCTGACAGTGTCCAGGCTTAGGGCCGCTGGCCCACACCCCACCCGGAGCCCTCGGAGTCAGGTAGAGGGGGAGAGAGTCTGGAATCCACACGATGAACAGCGGGCCTTGGCTGGCCCTTCCTTACGCATCATCTTGGGACAGATGAACCCCAGAGACAGGGTTGTCCCAGCCCAAATCCACAGTGAAATTGGCTGGGCGCTGCCCCTCCAGCACGGGGGACGTCCACGGCCGCAGACAGCTTCAGATTCCTTCAACGTGGTTCAGCGGGAACCAGCTCCATTTAATCTCCATGCACCGTGCACCGAGCACCTCCTCGGTACCCCCTAGGGATGCAGGGATGAGTAGAGCACAATTCCTGCCCTCCGGGGGCTGCCAGCGTAGGTGATGAGGAAGATGTGACAAGCGGCACCTGCACCAGCGGTGCTCCCCCTGCAGACGTCTGTAAGGAGACTGACGCCTGGGCCCACCCAGAACACGGAACGCAGGCACACGCACGCACGCACGCACTGGACACCAGCTCTGCCCTGTCCACAGTGCCTGGCCTGTGGCTCCTCCAACCCTGTACCAGTTCTCTGGGCACGCTCCTGCCTCTAGGTTTCTGTTGTCTGGGACACTCTTTTATGATGTCAGATTTATTGAGGTATATAATTTATACGAGTAGGATCCACAGTTTTTAAGTGTACAGTTCGGTGAGTTTGGACAAATGTATACAACTGCATAGCCTCCTGCCACAGCCAAGATATAGCACATTTCCCACCGCACGAAGTTCCCTCAGTTATCCAACAGCTGGCTCCCTCCCTCCTAGGGTCCTGTTTAAATCGCCACCAGCATTTATTCCCTCTGTCCTGCTTAAAACTTCTCCCCAGCACCAAACATCTTGTGTACGTATATACTTACGTATGCGTCTTATGTACTCTCCATCCCGTACGTGATTTTTCTGTTTGGTTTGCTGTTGTATTCCCGGTGTTCAGGAATTAGAGCTCAGAATCCCCAGTCCAGAGGGAGAGAGATAACAGAGATGGGGGGCGGGGTTGTGGGAACAATGGGGGTGCCTCCTTCAGCTGGGGGGACAGACCTGGAGGGCAGCAGGTGGAAAAAGGAGGAAAGGACGTTGTCATCTGAGCATCAGAGGTCATATGGTGGGAATGATGAGACGTGGCTGGAGAGGTGGGCAGAGGGCATCAGGTCTGCTGGACAGGGAGTTTCTCATGCATTTGACCCCCTACCTTATTCCCCAAAGCAGCCTCCTCCAGAGGAGGATCGAGAAGGGAGAGTTTTAAACAGGGTCTGATCCACATGTTAACGGGGACTGTCCAGGTGCATCTCAGGGGCAGGGCTGGAAGAGCGACAGCCCCACAGGCTGGCCCCTAGGACCTGGGAGGGAGGTGATGGTGGCTGAGATTGGGCCTGGGCGGTGGGTGGGAGAGGAGAGAAATCAGTGAGGGCAGCAGTTGGTGGCAGCGGTGTGGGGGTGGTCAGTTGTGCTGGGGGCCAGGAGGCAGACTTGGAGCTTGGACTTGATGCCCCGGGCAGTACGGTCCCGAGGGAGGCAGGCCTGGGACTGGAGCAGTGCGGAGTGTTCTTAGGAGATGGGGTTTCAGTCCCCACAATATCCCTAGCTTGAGAGGGACATCAGTGGGCTGTTCTTCTGCCTGGAACCCCCTGGGCTAGGGGTCACGCCTGGCTCAGTTTCTCCTCCAGGGCCACTCCTCCTCGGCTCCTAGCCTGCAAGTGCCAACCTCTCAGCTCTGGCCACACTCTGCCTTTTCATTCTTCATGCTGCTGGTGCTTCAGATCGCCACTGGCCAGGATGGCTTTCTCACTGCAGGACACCACTGGGTGACTTCTGAGCCCCTCTGGAAGCTTCCTTCTGACTCACCCTTCCAGAGGCCGGGCATGTCCTGATACTTCCATGAGGCTGTGTGATGTTTGGGACTTTGTCTTGATGTCTATCTTAGACATTCAGCCCCTCAGAGGGCTTGAGCTAGGACTTTAGATTTGCTTTGCCAGGGAGGTGTGAAGGATTAGTCAAAAGATGTTGTTTTGTTGTTGTTGCTTTCCATGTCAGCAAATTTTAGCTGAGGCTTCACTCCGTGCTTAGCTCTGTGACAGGAGCTGGGGATGTGGAGATAGATAAGACACACTCATTGCCCCGAGCACAGCAAGGGAAGATGACATATGAGCCAATAAACCACAACAAAGAGAGGTACATAGATGTAGAGCACACTGTGGGGCATCTCAAGAGGCTGTGATTGAATACGGGAAGGAGTGTTCAGGGAAAGCCTCCTAGAGGAGGTGACGTTTGAGCTGGGTTTTGAAGGATAAATAGGAGTTCATTCGTGGTGCATACTCGGGAAGGCTGGCAGGTATTCCAGCAGAAAGAAAAGTTTCTGCAGGGCCTGGAGGACTGAAGGTCCATGATGGGTACAGAGCTAGGATCATTGATAAAGTCCTTGCTGGGTTGCTGGGGTGACCAAGCGTGACTGCGGAGAGGAAGAGTTCATCTTGGAGAGCAGTGTGGGCAATCCTTCACTGACTGCTTTCAGCCTCAAATTATGTCTGATTGGCATTCGCTGGCATTCTGCCCCTGCCATCCTTTCCCCGTGGCCTTCTCTTGTCTTTCCTCTAACTCCCCCGTCTCCCTCTGGGTTTGCCCCTTCTATGATAGTCTGGGACTGGGCGTGAGGCACTGCGGGACCCTCCCAGCCACACAGCAGGGTCTAGAGCTGCTCCAGCAGCTCGTGGAGAGGCGAGAAGCAGGGCAGGGACTCCTGCAGGCAGCTGATGCCCAGGGAACTAGTGGGGATCTGTCTGTGGGTGACAGGACCCCAGCTTTGAAGGGCAATCTCCCCACCTGCTCACTGATCACCACGTGGGGCTCACAGCAGGGCTCTACCTCGGAGGGCACCTGGGATCCCAGTAGGAGGGCTGCTCAGAACCAGGCATAGGAACCAGGGCAGAGAAGATGGAGCCAAGCCCATGGGGTAGGGCAGAGGCAGAGGCAGTTAGGGATGCCTGCTCTGGGCGGCAGCATGGGGGCTCAGAGGGCTACATGGGAGCCCGGAGCTGCCAGGTGGGGCTGAGCCCGTGGCTAGAAGACCTGCCTCTGATGTAGACACCTTTGTCAGGCTGGAGCCAATAGGTAGGAAGGAAAACCAGCTCCATTACCTTGGGAAGGGAGGTGCTTCACATTTTTGACTGTTTTCCTTCACAGAATGTTGAAGGCTTGGCAGGTGGGAGAAGCTAATGTTTCACATCGATCCCTAGTATTTATCTGCGGCTTTCCATGTGCCAGGCACTGTGCTGTGTGTTTTGAAAACCCTGCCTCCTTTAATCTTCACATTCGCTCTGCTCCGCGTGGGAGGTGATGTTATCATATCCCCACTTAGAGACGAGAAACCACAGCTCAGGGCGGTTAGACGTGGCCAGGGCCGAGACACTAAGTGCCGGGGAGACTGGCAGCTGTGCCCCGGACCACCGGACGGTGCCTCCTTGTCCCCCGGGCACAGAGCCGTGCCCACGCTGCGTGCCTGCCCCGCCCCACTCTGCTCCCCACTCTCCCCGAGGCGTGTGCTTTGGGGGAGGGGCTGGATGGGTCCCTGCAGGGGGCGGGAGCAGGGCCGCTCCGAGCTCAGCAAGCCCTCCTGTGCCGCCTCTCCCCTCCCCCCGCTCAGCAGGGGCCCAGCCTGGGCGTCTGTACATTGCGTTGGCCCTCCTGGGGCTGAGAAGCCACTCGAGGCTGAGTCACGGAGATTTCCTTGGGATTAACGCTCCTCTGAGGCCCATGGTACCTGATTGTGGCAGAGGCAGTTGGCTCTTCCAGCCAGGCACTAATCCTAGTGAATACTTGGTATTTCCAGTCATTCCAGCTGGAATTAAACTTAAATCCAGCCCCAGAAAGCACGGCCAGGAGAACGGGAGCTGAGCTGCCAAGGAAACCAGGCGTCCGGCCTGCTCAGACACTGGGCTCCCTGCTCAGGGCCGGGGGGCCATTCATGCCCCGAGAACGGGAGGGGCAGAGACCAGCGCGGCACACATGGCGCCGCCCACCCAGGCACCGCCCTCCCTCGGCCCGCCTGTCTGGCGCGTCCTCATGTCCCTGTAAATTACCACGTGGTCAGACGACAGCCTCTCAGCCAGGCTGACTGAGGCAGCAGGGGTCAGAGGCTGGGTCTAACCCGACTCGGCAGCGATCCCGGTCCCTCTGCCCAGTGTCACGATCAGCGATGGTCGCAGAGGGGCAGCCCAGGTTGGCGGTGAGGAGCAGGGGCACCGGGGCTGGTGCCTGAGCTTGACTCCACTGCCCACTGGGTGACCACTAACGCGTGACCCTCTGGGCCTGAGTTCTCCTGTTTGGAAAAACGAGATAATGGGTCCCTCAGCCGGTGATTGTGAGTGTTCAGTGGGTTGGTACAGATGAAGTAGCTTGGAACTGTGCCTGGCATATTGAAGCACTGTGTGCTTCCGTTGTTCTCTGGGCCTCGGTTCCCTCACTTGCAAGATGCAGCTGAGGGAGGGGCTTGACCACCACGGGCCCTCATGTTCTGTCGTGTTCTCTGGCTGTGACCAAGGCCCCGCCCCCAGAAGAGCACTTACCCTCCAGGGGAGGAATCGGCTGGACAGACAGCATTATATGCTCACAAGCCACATCCGGTCCAGTGGCTGTGCCTGCGTGTAGTGTATGTATGTGTGCATATTTGTGTATATGTGTGTTTATTTGTGGACATGTGCATGTGTGTGTTTGTGGGTATGTGTGTACACGTATACACAGGTATATTGTGTAGGTGGGTATATGTATGTGTGTGTTTGTGTGGATACGTATGTGTGTCTCTGTATATGTGTACAGGTGTCTGTGTGTATATGTGTGTACATGTGTGCATGCAGGTACATGGGTATGTGTGTGTTCATGTACAGGTATGTATGTGTTTTGCGTGTTGTATACATGCGCGTGTGATGTGGGCGTGTGATATATACATGTGGGCGTGTGTGTGCACACGTGTATACGTGTATCCAGGTGGGGAGCACAGAGAGCCAGCCCATTTGGTTCTTTGTTGAAGCTCAGGTGGGACTGTGGCCCCGACCTCATCTCACGCCTCCCTCCTCTCAAACCTGTCTGAGTGCACAGTGGAGGTGACACGAACCCAAGAAGGAGGGATGGAGGGGTGGGGTAGAAAGTGAAGGTGGGGTGGAGGGCAAGAGTGTCTTAACCAAAGAAATCCAGCAGGATTTAGAGTGGAGGAGCTGAAGAATGAACGTGAGGCCAGTGACTCTGGTTGGCATTATGCTCTAAGCTCTGTGGCTCTCATGTTGTAGACCAGGAAGGTAAAGCTCAGCGAGGTCGAGAAACCTGCCGGAGGTCGTCAGTGGTCGAGCCAGGACTGGGCTACTTCACCACCCTGGGCTGACCGGTAGGAAAAGGCCGACAGACAGGCACCTCCCTCTGCACGGCTCCAGGCCAGGGTAGCGGTCGGTGTCCCCAAAGCGCTGGACGACAATGTCCCCAGCTTGGTGTAGGGGAGGGATTGCCGAGGAGGAGAAGACACCAGGGCATTTCTATTTTAGTTCTGTTTACAGGGTGTATCTTTGGTCAGGTCAAGTCAACTTTCTGAGCCTCAGTTTGCACATCTGTCATATGGGGCCACTACCCCACCCTGGCCTCATAGGAAGAAGCCGTGTAGTGCTGGGGTTGAAAGTACAGCCTTTGGCGCCCTCGGAGTGAATCCCAGACCTGACCCTTAGCAGCTGTGTGACTTTGGGCCAATCAACCTCTCAGCCTCAGTTTTCTTACACGTACAATGGGGATAACAGTGGTCGCTACATCATGGGGCTGGTGTGAGTGTTAACTCAAAGAACGCCTATAAAGCACTTAGAACAACAACTGGCACAAAGAAAGAGGCAGTAAAAGTTAATTACTTTTTTTTTTTTAAGTTAATTACTTTTACCATTGCGATTATTTCTTAAGGTTGTTAGGAGAACAAAAGAGTCTTGCTCAGAGGAGACTGCTGAGCTGTGGACAGACCTGCTTGAAGGGAGGTAGACAATATTGACATACAATATGAAATAACATGGTAGTTTGCACTCATTCGCACCCTCCTTCCCTTTGGGAGAAATGTTCATTCTCACCCCACTGACTTTGGACTTGACCATGTAATACAATTCAGCCCACGGAATGTGAATAAATATGGTGATGTATTCCAGGTCTCCGCAGAAGTTTAAAGAGAGTTTCCATCATCGCACTTGCTTCAGAAGTGTGTCAGAAGAATGCACTGACCAGCTGGGGAAGCTCCTACGGCCTGGGCCCTGGGATGAGGAGTTGTGGGGCGGAGCCAGCGGAGCCATAGCCGACAGCCTCCCACAGGTGATGTGAGTGCAAAGGAGATGTGCGTGGTTGTGAGCCCCCGAGACCCTGGGGTTGCTTGTTACTGCAGCCAAACTGACACAGTATTGAGAGGAAGAGGGGTTGGAATATTACTCAGCCATAAAAAGGAATGAAATCTTGCCATGGGCAACAACACGGATGGACCTAGAGGGTATTATTCCAAGTGAAATGAGACAGAGAAAGACAAATACTGTATGATTTCACTCACATGTGGAATCTAAACAAAACAAATGAACAAACATAACCAAACAGAAACAAGAGTCATAGACACAGAGAACAAACAGGTGCTTGCCAGAGGGGAGGGAGGGTGGGGAGGAGGAGAGAAATAGGTGGTGGAGATTAAGAGGTACAGATTTGCAGTTACAAAATAAATGAGTCACAGGGCTGAAATGTACAGTGCGGGGAATATACTCAATTATTATGTAATATCTTTGTATGGTGACATATTGTAACTAGACTTACCATGGTGATCATTTTGAAATGTATGTAAATATCAAATCACTATGTTGTACACCAGGAACTAACATAGTGTTGTAGGTCAATGACACTTCAAAAACAAACAAACTCATAGAAAATGAGATCAGGTTTGTGGCTACCAGAGACAGGTGGGGGGCTTGGGGGAAGGGAATAATATGAAGGTGGCCAAAGGTACAAACTTCCAGTTATAAGATAAATAAGTACTAGGGATGTAATGCACAACATGATAAGGATAATTAACACTGCTGTATGTTTTTTTTTTTAAGGAATTTCTTTATTTTTATTATCATTTTTTATTTATTTATTTTATTTTATTTTTGGCTGTGTTGGGTCTTCGTTTCTGTGCAAGGGCTTTCTCTAGTTGCGGCAAGCGGGGGCCACTCTTCATCGCGGTGCGTGGGCCTCTCACTATTGCGGCCTCTCTTGTTGTGGAGCACAGGCTCCAGACGTGCAGGCTCAGTAATTGTGGTTCACGGGCCTAGCCGCTCCGCGGCATGTGGGATCTTCCCAGACCAGGGCTCGAACCCGTGTCCCCTGCATTGGCAGGCAGATTCTCAACCACTGCGCCACCAGGGAAGCCCAACACTGCTGTATGTTTTAAATGAAAGCTGTCGACAGAGTAAATCCTAAGAGTTCTCATCACAAAGAAAACACATTTTTTTTTTCTATTTCTTTAATGTTGTATCTGTATGAGTCAAGAGGGATGATCACCAAACCTACTGTGGTAATCGTTTCATGATCTATGTAAGTCAAATCATTATGTTGTGCACCTTAAACTCATACAGAGCTGTACGTCAATTATATCTCAATAAAACTGGGAAAAAAAGGAGGAGGAGGAGGAGGGGGAGGGGCTCTAAGGAGGTGTCCCACTGCCTCGAGAGAGGAGAGGTGTTAGGTCTTGGAGGCTGAAGTCAAGGAGGGGGTTGAAGTAGACAAAACACATGCACACGCAGGTGTGCATGGGCACACACACACGTGAAACACAAAGAAACCCTCCACATCGTCTGCCCTTTATTTCCATAAGACCCTGTACTACTCAGCAGGTCCCTGGAGCCAGCTAGCTTTCCCACAGGGTCCTCTCACCCCCACCCTACCCCGGGGGCTCCTCCCTTGCTCCTGCCCTTGGTTCCTGGATCGTTCTCATCAGAAAGCCCAAGAACCCTTTGCATTGGCTCCTGTTTTGTTTGCCTTCACTCATGCCATCCTGTTGTGGATGAGAAGGAAGCAGGCCAACACCAGCTGCTGCCACAGACCAAGGGAAACATTTCCCAGCCTCCGGTTGGATGTGGTTCCCTTCCCGTGGGTCTTCCTTCCAGAGCCAGGTCTGTAAACTTGGGGAGCAAATGGTGTGTTGCCACACTCTGTCCGGTCCAGAAGTGGTCCTTCTCAGAGGGGACCAGAGAGGGAGGGGGCTGAGGTCTCCGCCGTGCTGCCTTCCCTCCGGCCGCAGCGGTCCTCCCGAGAGGCACAGAGGGGCTGGCAGACACCACCATCTTGCTTTTTGGAAGAGGGGCTGCTCACACATTCTGACCTCACTGGTCCGGGCAAGTTTTCCATTTGGAGTGCTTTCCATCCAGGAGGCAAAGCAAACATCTGGTCACATAGTTCCCTTTCTCCCTGCCAGCCTTTCCACTCAGGGGTTCCAGGCATTTGTTCCCTCATTTCTTTACTTCCCTCCATACCATCTGGCTGAGCGTTCTATCTCCCCTCCCATCCAGGGAGCCATTCATAGCCCCTCTCCCCTTGTGTCTGCCCCTGGCCCTGACGGGAATCTTCCTGTGGCTTCTGTGGTCTCCAATCCTGCAATTTGCCACCCAGTCCTTGCAGGCTCTCCCTGCACTGAAGACTTTCCGAGCAAATCTTGGTCTAGTGTGGTCTCTCTGGGTAATCATCACAGGAGGCCTTAAAGAAGCCGCCTCTGTAGGCTGGTGGCCCCCCAGCTCATGGCAGCTCATGGCAGCTTTGTCCTGCGTTTGGTGCTCTTGGGATGCAAGGACCAGGCGCATGCTTGGGCGGCCTCCTGCATCGCCGGCAGAGCAGTGAGCAGGAGTGAAGCTCGGGCTGCCTCAGCAGGGCTTCAGCACAGTGGCCTGTGGTCCCTCCGATGCTGCATCATCTCTTCTCTGCTCCTGTGTCTTCGTCATCCTTGCAGCTCGGCTTGTCTCGGCTGCTGCCTCCATGGCTCCTACCCGCCATGTCTCTTTCCTCTCCTCCCCGTCTCATATGCTTCTGACTGCTCACGCCGTCTAGTGCTTTGTGGCATCTGCTGACTGCCCTCCCTCGTGGGGTCTCTCAGCTCTGCTGCCCTCTACTGGCTGGAGCCACCTCGGTGTGACTGCTGTCAAACTTCCGGAGAGGCCCCCAGCCCACCTTGCACCACAACCCTGGCTTCTCAGCTCCTCCAAGACACCAAATTTTGTGTCCTCTGCGAATCTACAAGCTCCATGCGACAGGAGCTGGCCATTTTGGTCCCCACGGTGCCTGAATGATGCCCAGTACGTGTAGGCATTCAATGGACATTTCTGAGTGGCTAAGTGAGCAATCCAGCCGCACCATCGATGTGACTGGAGGGAGAAATCGTAGGTACCCGTGAGGAGCAGCGGGGGCAGGCAGGCGTGGCTGGACTGAAGGCGGCGGGGCGGGAGAGAAGCTGAAGGGGGTTCAGGTCAGACTCTGAGGCCTTGGGTGCCAGGCTCCAAGTCTGGGCCTGACTCTGTCACCTGCAGCTGGGGCTGGAGTGTCTTGCTGAGGAAGGAGCATGAATGATTTAGGAGGAGGCCTTTGGCAGCCACCAGAGGATGGATTGAAGCATGAGAAACCTGGAAGCTGGGAGACAGGTTGGGAGGCTTTGGAAATACGCCGGGCCTGGCTAAGGGCTGGGCAGGGCCCGTGAGGATGGACGGTGCGGAGGCCTGGTGGAGTGGAGAAGGAGTCACGTCCGGGAAGATGGGGGCTCAGGGTCCCAGGGTCTCTGCACGGGTCCCACACCCTGACCTCTAGGAGGGCAGAGGAGTGGCAGCGTCTGGAGAGGGGCAGATGATCAGACCGAGAGCAAGGACGGTGGCCGTGCCAGTGTGGCCTGGGTGCCCAACAGCCCGGCTCATTCCCCCCTCTGTCACTTACTAGCTTGCTGAGCATGGCTAATCGCTTCCGGTCTCTGCACCTCAGTTTCCTGATCTGTTCCATGGGAATAACAGCGTCCTAGTTGGGATGATTCCCTAAGATAATGCAGGCAGAGGGCACAGCACAATGCCCTATAGGAATACTCAGTCCTCTGGAAAATAGTAACAACTCCGTTGTAGCTAACATTATTGTAAAAGAATAATATGTTAGTTACACAGACTGGGACCTGGAAGGACTCACGCTTAAAGATTTAGGCACAAGAGCTCAGCTGCAGAACGGGGTTCCCAAGAGAGTGCGAACACCTGTGTCTGGGGTCTCAGGGAGGTCGCTGAAGCCTGCCCCTCGGGCCAGCGTGGCTGAAAGACTGGGGTGCGGAAGCCTGCTGGTGGTGAACTGGACTCAGCTGTGAGGAGCTGGACAGCAGAGGTGACAGAGGTGGCAGTGGGGGTGGTGATGCCTTCTGATTCAGTGTCTCCCTGCTCCTTGGCTACGCCTCCGGGAAAGCATGCGATGGAGGCAGCAGGTGAAGCCATTGGCCAGAGCACGGAATTGGGGCTGGCTGAAGATGCTTGCCACCTGGTGTCCCTGTCCGCAGGCAGAGCAGTGACACAGCCGCGCCCAGTGACCAAAGCGGCAGGTTCTGTCGGCAGGAGATGTTTCTAAGGCTCGCTTTTGAGTGCAACGGCTCCCACACTCCTGCAGAGCGTCTCCGCTCCGCCCTGGCTTCTGGAACACCGGGCTCACCTCGCAGTGGGTCCCGAATCACCATTACGTTGCATCTGTATGACACCGGGGCTTGGGGAGGGAGGGGACAGCCCTGACTCAGGTGGAGCCAAGAGCAAGCCTGGGCCCGCTGCTCCTAAGCGGCCGGTTCCAGGCCGTTCCTGAACTCCTCTGAACTTCCTTTTGTGCATCTAAACAAAATGAAGACGCTGCTTGTCAAGTCCTTAGTTGGAAAGTTCAGTCAAGGTGAGCTGGTTATGAAAATTCATGAAAAACCTGTCACATCGATGACCTCATTTCACCCTCACGGTAAAGCTGCAGTAGGTATGAGGCAGTCATCGCTATCCATATTTTCGGAGGAAACAAAAGTTCAGAGGGTTATGGAGCCGGCTGGATGGCACATAAGCCCAGGTCTTTCCACCTCGAAGCTGGAGCACAGCGCCCCAGGCTAGGGGTCCCCAGAGAGGCCCTCTGGCTGCTTAAGGTTCAGACGGTGTGAGGTGGGTGAGAGGCGGTGCCCCCCCAGACAGTGGCCTGAGGAGCGTTTATAAAGCTGGGACTAGGAGGGCAGAGGCCATGCCCCCTGCCCGCAGCTTCTAACGGAGGCCGCCGCACTCACGTCCCTCGGGAGCAAAGGAGCAAAACTGCTCACCCTGGGTGAATGGTGGAAACTTCTCAGGGGGGATGTCTGCTTCCCTCCAGGCCACAGCATTGAGCTCCAAGAAAGGAGGTGGAAAGGGGATGTGCCCAGAGCTGCTCAGGAGGTGTCTGGAGGACACCCTGCCCTTGAAAATTCTAGAAAGGCATTGCTCTTCAATAGTGGCCAGCTCCGGAGTTGGATGGCCTGGATTCGAATCCTTTCTCCCGGGTTACCAGCCCTGTGGCCTTGACACGTCATTTAATCTCTCACATCAGGTTTTCCATGTGGGACAAAAGATCCTCCCTCTAGGAAACAGCCCTTGGTACAGCTGCTGGCGCATTAAACAAATGTGAGCTACTGTTAGGAATATCGTTACCATCAACTCCGGCAGCCTCTCCTCCTTTTCAGCTGCTGCTTCTCCACAGCTTAGAGCCAGACCCAGCCAGGAACAAACAGGCACAAGGGTGAGTGTGGAGAAGAGGCAAATCCAACAGAAGAGTCAGGCCAGCTTCGCTCCAAAGCTCTGTAATCCCCCCTCTCCCCGACCCTGCAGAGCCTCTCCTTTCATCAGTGTGACCCATGGAAAGCTGGCCAGATGAAGGGACAAGCCAGGTCAAGCCCTCACCCTCTGACTGACATTGCCAAGTGCCATCTTGGAAACGATGGCCATTAAGAAGCTGGCCCTGGTCTCCTGGACATGCACACAGGGCAGGGGCATGATGGGTGGCACAAACCCATGGCTGCTCAGCCACCCCCTCAGAGCCGTGTCTCCTCTACGCAATGCCAGAGAAGCAGGGACTCTGTCAGCACAGTGGCCGAAGGCACAGGTCAGGCCCAAAGCGTGGGTGCCCGGAGGGGCTGTCCACTCTTCCTCTCACCATCCTGGCGTCAGGAAGACCTGGCTAATGGCCTTGGTGCTGGAAACTACGTCCTCATCTTGGGCTTTCTCCATTACCACCAACTCCGCTCTGCTTGGATGGCTGCCCTGGGGAATTGGTTTAGTGCAAAACAAATAGAAATGTATTTTGTACTGGATCACTGGCAACAAGGATGGATTCTAATTGCCCTCTGGCCTGTTAAACTGGAACCAAGACCAAGCGTCATTCTACGGAAACATGAAGGTCAGCTCACCCAGACACACAGGCTCTACGTTAGAAGGTATGGGACTGAGGGATAACCCCCTAGCTGTGTGGATGGGACAAGCTCAGAGACACTTGCCCAAGGTTACACAACAAGGTGAGGGCAAAGACTGGAACCCAGGTCTCTGAACCCTCCCCACCCAGGTCCCCAGCTGGGTTGTGTGGCATAGCCACAATTCTTGGATGTCTGCCAGGGCTTTAGGCTTAATGAGGTAGAAGCTGGCTTACCCTGAATTCTAATGATTAGAAATGCCCTTTCGGGGATTCTCAGATACCATGATAATCACTATTCATAATAAGGACAACAGAGCTTTGGAAGATTTTAATGTAACTTTCTAATGCTTGAACAGTCAATTATTTTTAGCTGAGTTTGGGAGTGGCCAGACACTCTGTATAAAGTAAATATTCTCAAATATTAATGTATATAAAATCAGCCAAACAACTGATTCCTACCGTCTCTCAGTGAGCCCAGATATTTGACCACACAGAGTATCCTATTTCTATTTCTCCAAAAGCTGGATACCAGTTCTTGGAGTACTACTTAAAAAACCAGAAGTCTGAGACCTAAGAGTACTCAGGGTGCCTGTACAGTTGGGATGTCAGCACAGGAGACAGGCTTCCTGCTGACAGGTGGTCTGTTTGGGGGTCGTGGGCTAGACCATGGACCAGGCAATGGAGAACTTCCAGGCAAAGGGCTTGGCCAGTTGAGAGAGAAGGAAGGAGGGTGTGAGTGTGCCTGGGGCGAGGGTGTGTTAGGATTGCCTTGTTTACCAATGATGATTCTGAATGGAGCAGCCAAGGATGGCATTTCTTCAGGACATTAGAATTACCATTCATTACTGCAACATGTCCCTTGATAAGTACAGCTCTACAAGTGAGATTTCAGTCAGACTCTATCAATCACCCATGTCCATCCTTCCCAAGCATTTGAGAGCAGCATCTCACTTCATTTATTCTTCCTAATGCCCCAGTGAGGTTGATATGATTGTTCCCATTTCTCAGAAGAGGAAACTGAGGCACAGAGAGATTAGAGCACGCCAAAGGCCGCAGAGCATGCAAGTGGCAGAGCCAGACTATGAATCCAAGCTTACCTGCCACCCAAACCTTCCTCTTAGACCAGGTTTCTTTAGATGTGGTCCATGGTCATCTGGATCAGAACTACTAGGGGTGCTTGTCAAGATCAAAGACCCCTGAGTCCCACCTCAGAGCTATAGAATAGGAGCCTCTGGGGTTGGGACATGGGAATGTGCCTTTTTAGCAAGTACCCCGGGGGGTTCCATTGGTCTCAAAGTTTGAAGAACGATGTCCTAAATAAAGGAGCAAAGTTAATGCCCACAGATGGAATGCCCTCTCTAGGCATTTCAGGTCAAGATGCCAGGGATGGGCTTCCTCCCGGAAGCTCAGCTGATTCCAATCTGAGAGACACACCTCTTCCCCGGGTGACTGACAGCAGGTCTGAGGTGACCCTCCCCCTCCTCACAGAGGGCAGCCTTGTCCCCAGGGTAGGTCCTCCGTGCTGGTGCAGTGCAGTGACCAGAGCGTCTTCTGCCATGCAGTTATACTGGGTCATCCCTCACTGCTGCGACATTCAGTTATCCAGGCTGCCCCAGACCCCACCAGCAAGAACGAGGGAGAGGGGTCACCTCGTCCCGTGTACATGATGACGAACAAGACAGCTCGGAAACAGAGTTCTAAACACTGGGGCAGGGAACCTGCACCCACAGGCCAGGCCGCGGCAGCATCTCACCTGGGGCTTCAGCCACCGTGTACAGATGAGGGCCAACGTGGTTACAAAACCTCGGTACCGTCTGCAAGCACCAGGCCTGTGATTATTTCAGGCTCTTTCATACAGAAACAAGCCCTTTGGGCGATAGGTTAAGACAGCTGCCAGGCCCTCATAACATGATCCCTCTAGCTCTGGGGGTGGCACCGGCTTGACGGGAAAGGATCTTTGGCCTGCGGTGGAGCTGCCCCAAAACAAGACAATGAGAAAGTGGGGGGAGGAAGCAGCCCTGGGCAAGGAGCCCACACTGGTGACAGCTGTGTCACACTGCTGTCCCTGAAGCTGGTGGCCCCATCCAGCTGCGCGACCTCAGGCTCTTGGCCCCCCCTCTGCTGTCCCTTGAGCACCTGTGCCTGTGATCCCATCCCTGCGACCTCAGCTGAGAGCACCTGACACAGGGAGGCCACCAGAGGGAAGGCGCCCACATGGTGACAACTGATGCCAACCTGCCCCTCAGACTCTCCCTCTGGGAGTTTGAATTTTAAATAACAGAGGAGTTGGGAATTTGTGGGGGGTGAAGAGTCTAGAAAAGAGAGTGGTCAAGTCTCATGAGTTAACAGAAATCATGAATATACTTCCGAAGGGCAATGAGGAACGTGGGTCGCTAGAGCCACCCTGATGTGTTAGTTCCCACACTAGCACATCCAGGTGTGGGTCTTGGGTGCCGTGAGGTCAGCTCTCCCCTGTCGGGGGTCTCTGCGTGATGCCTGTCTCTCGGGACCCCAGCAACTCTCCATCTGAAGCTTAGAGAGCTTATTCGGTTGCACCCTCAGGGGGTGCACTTTCCAGCTCTAGTCCCTGTTGCAGTGGCAGCTGGTGGACTTGGGCTCCAGAAAGAGGAAAGGAACAGTATTAACACCAAGGCACTAAGGTGCGGCAGGCACTTTCCCACATCGCGTGGGTTATTTTCTGTAATCCTCACAGTCTCTCTGAGAGACGGGGAGGGCGTCCCTATTTACGGACGAACAACGTGAGGCCCAGCAGAATGAACAACACAGTATCTTAGACCCTTGGACCCATGCTGTCTGCACACTCAGCCCCGCTCTTGATGTGCCCACCAGCATGGACGGCCCTGTTTCTCTGCTGCAGTCTCTACACTTAAAACCAAAGCCAAAACCAAACAAACATAGGTGTCTTTCCTGAAGGCCCTTGAGGCCACCTGACAGATGGCCCCTGCGTCATTTCTGAGGGCAGAAGGGCTTCCCTGCAGGAGAGAGCTCTGCTCCAGGCCCCTTGCTGCTCAAGCAGAGAACCCGGCTCCTGTCTCTGCCAAGGGCAGCACGTCTGGCTGGAGGGGACCCTGGACATCCCTCTTCCTTTGTCAGGAGAGGAACCTGAGTCCCAGGGAGGGGAAGTCTCTTGGACTGTCTCTGACATTTTTGGAAAAATTCCTGTTTGCCACACAAACCCACGGTACATCCATTAGCTCATTTAATCCTTGCAACATCCAGAGGCTAGAGGTCCTCTTATTATCACCATCTTGTTATCTTGAGATAAGGAAGCTGAGGCTTAGCAAGGTCAAATAGCTCTCCCAGAGAGACAGGCAGAGCTTGAACCCAGCAAGTCTGATCCAGGAGCCCATCCTTCCAACCATCAGATGAGTCCTGCCCCTCGGCCTGCCACATTCATCCTGCTGCAGAGAAGTCGGCTTAAATGATCCTCATGATACGTGTGGTGCTGCCCTTCGAGGCCCGCATGTTCCTTTACACTTGAGAAGCTTCGGTTGTTGAGACTAAAGTATCTGATGCTTGGTCACTATGCAGTCAAAGAGGGAAGGAGTGTTTTATTTGGAAAGAAAGACTAGTATAGGAAATGCCTATGTGGAAGGTTTGGAAGTGAAGGTGATTGATAGAAAATCAGGATTGATTATCCTTAAATTGTCAGATTTGACACTCTTTGATCAACATGACAGTCCTACATTTTGTATCTGACATTATTTGAGTTGGAAAAAAGTTATTTAATTATATCAGAGGCTCTGGTTGCTAAGTCTCAGAAAAATAGTTAAATTGGCTAAAACACAGGGAGTCATGGGCTTCTGGAAGAGAAGAGCTCGGTGGCAGTGTGGTCTTCTGGCTTGTCTGTCCTTGAGTCTTTGGCTCTGCTCTTGCTGGAGTGTAGACCTCATCACACATCAGCTTCTCTCACGGCAGCAAAGTGACAACAATCATCCCAGCACTCACATCTACACATCATCCTATCCAGAAAGAGACGCACATCTGTGGCTTCCCTTCCTCCAGCCACTGAACATGAGCTTGAGATAACTTCTCACCCCTGACTGGTCAAGGGTAAGGGGTGGAATTACACTGATGGGCTTAGGCCCATCATTAGGACACTGGGGTGTCCACATCAGTTCTACACGAGCAACATGGCAGCTCCCCACTTGGGGAAGGAGAACTGGATGCTGGACACCAGCCTAGAATGTCCACTACATAGATATTCCCATTAACTCTTCACTTTTAAGCAAGGAACATCAATTACTTTATGCCATCCCTAGTGTTAGACTCTAGCCTTTCCCCATGATTGGCTAAACTTCATTTGCTATAATTCCCAATATCTACCAATTAAAAGGCAATTATTATTATTTACTCCCCATTTCATAGACTGAAAAAAACAAGGGCACCTGGCAATCATGTTTTATAAATCTTGACAGATAAGTAAAATTATACTCTTCTACTGAAAATCACAAAGCTTTAAACTTCCACTCTTCGTTGCAAATGAGATGACAAATATTACCGGTGTGGTCTTTCAACCAGATACTCTCCATTCCCCTGACATGACCTGGACTTGGCCCAGGGGTCCTGGACAATACCAGCAGGGCCCCCCTGGCCATCAGCAGGCCCATGAGGCAGCCAGGGGCAGGGAAGCCCACAGCCCAGCTGGAGCCATCCTCCCCAAACCAAGAAAATGGCCCTTTGACCCCTCTGGGTTCCTTCAGGCTCTATAATTTTCTAGTGTAGAATCTGCCTTACACTGTCCTATGATTTAGGCAAGGAAACTAGTGATAATAAATTTGATCTCATAATCCAGTGGGACCCCCTCCTCTGAACCCCACAGGAAAAGAGTAGTACTGTGGTCCTCAAACTTTTTGGCCTCAAGAGTCCTTCACAGGACCCTGCAGGACCCACCTGAAGATGCGGAGGAACTTTTGTCTATGTGAGTTATGTCTATCGGTATTGACTGTATTAGAAACTCAAACTGAGAAAGTTTTAAAACACAGAACATTCCAGTAGCCTGAATGTGATATCATCCCACGTCATGCAGCCTCTGGAAGCTTCACAGGGTACTCGCGAGAGGATGAGAATTCAAAAGGCAAACGATGACTTAGTATTATCATCAACATAATTTTGATGGCAGACTCACTGGAATAGAACATAGATTTTGAGAAAGTGGGTTTTTGAATCAGACTGCCTGGGTTCAAACTCTGGCTTCACCATTGAACCTTTCTATACCTCAATTTCTGTGTGAGTTAATTTTTCCATGCCTGTTTCTTCAGCTCGAAAATGGGGCTAATAATGTGACCTGCCTCACGGGGCTGTTGGGAGATTAAATGATATAAATACCTATAAAGCACTTAGAACAGGCCAGGATAGTAAACATTATTAATAAATATTAGCTACTACTGGCTGAAAATATTAGCTTTTATTACTAACTCACTATTGTTGGTGTAGACCGCTGTGCCTTCCCCGTGCGGCTTGCCCCTCTGCCTGGTTTAAGATACTGGTGTCGGGCCTCGAAGCGCCCCGTGCGGCTCTAGCCTCCTGGGGGCCAGTCTGCTCGGATTCCGCCTTGATCCCCAGCACTGGGTCTTACGACATGGAGGAGGCCACACGGGCCGAAGGACTCAACAGCTGTCTCTGCCTCAAAGGACCACATAAAGGGGTCAGAGCTAGCAGACAGGGCTCCTAGCTCACCGGGTTGAGGGTGACACCACAAAGCAACAACTCACTCTTGTGCTGTGGTCCAGGAGAGAATGAACTCAGAACACCGCACGTCCTAGATCTGCAATTCTAGAAATTCAAAAGCAATCATCGCGTGCATAAAGGCACTTAGGAAAGTGTGTTGGGCAGTCTCCATCTGCCCACCCGGACCCTCCCGCCACCCTTCTAACTCCCGGCTCTGCGTCTCGGGGAGGATGCCTTCTCCGGTGACTGCACCCACCTGCCTTCCGGTTGAGTCGGGACACAGGGAGGCCCAGGCAGGAGGGCAGAGGGCAGGAGGAACGCGCAGTCAGGCGGTTTTCCTCGGGCCCCTTCCCCGCTGGGAGCGGACTGTCGTTGGGCCTGAGGCTACAGCTCCTGTCGGGTGGCCCTCTCCCAGCTGCAGCGAGGCGGGCCTCCCGCTCCTCACCCCTTCAGGCGTAGCGTGGAAATGGCCCGCTGCTTGCTGCTACTCCTCCAGGGCTGCCCAGCCCTTGTTAAGATTTCCCTGGACCTTGCCCATGACTAGATAACTGGTCCCTTCATCAAGCTCTTCTCAGTAGCCATGATCGAGTGTGCCATCTCTTTCCTCTGGGACCCTGACTGAAGCAGGGACAGAATACGTGTGTATGTGTGTGTGTGTGTGTGTGTGTGTGTGTGTGTATTCACACACACACTAGTGTGGAAGGATAAGCACCAAAGTATTTACAGAATTGTTGCTGTGGGATCAGGGCTCAGTAATGACTTCTTTCTTCCTTTTGCGTCCCTGCACTTTCTGATTTTTATACAATGCAACATGTATTATTTATGTTAAAAAATTGTGTCTGAAATGAATGAAGATTCACAGATTTATGAAATCCAGTTGTTTCTATCTAGGAGGATGGGGCTTGGGGAAGCCTAGAAGCCCTCGGATCCAGATCCTTCAGGGGCAGACCTGGGCCCTGATCCACTTTGATGGAAAGAAACTAAAGACACTGGCCATTACCCCCTAGATCAGATGTTGTGAGGATTAATGAGGTAAACCGGTTTGAAGCTTGGAATTCTTAATGTGATTAAAAAGAAAATAAGAGGCCCATTATCATTTCTTGGCTTTGGAAGGGCCCTTTAACCTTGGCTGCCTCAAATCTTGCTGCCATCCTGACGGTGTTATAACCAGGCCAGATGAAGAGTAGAAGCAAGAGGGCAGGGCTGCCATGGGGCAGGAGGATGGCTCAGCCTTGTGGTCTTCAAGCTTCAGCATACATAGAACCATCTGAGGATGTGCTAAATGCAGATTCTAAGGCACCTACCCAGTAGGGCCAAGATGGGGCCCAGGGATCTGGATTTTATAGTTGGCTCTCCTCCACTCCCACACACATACACATCATGAGGAACAGAGGTGCCTCAGCCACTGAGTTTGGGGCACAGGTCCTGCCTCCTTTGGTCTCTCATTCCTAAGACTCAGTGAGCAGGGGAAGGGAGAAGGAGAAGAGAAGGAGGAGAGCTGGGTAGTGGTGAAGGGCAGTCAGGCCCAAACCAACCTGGTCATCACCAGGAGGAAACCCACAAGTGGGACGTTGAATCGCCTGGGCGATTAGTGCTCCGGAAACCACGGGGACCCACTGGAGACTTTGACTGATGCCATGTTCTTTTCCATTTCTTCTCTGATTACATTGATCCTGTACTTTTGCTGATGTTGTGACAGTCTAATTATAGACTTCTCGGCTGCTGAGCAAACAGTCGTCCCCTCTCAGTAAATCCGCCTGTTACACAAGCGCCAGCTCCGGGACACTGTCAGTATACGCAGCCAACCCCCTGATGTGCTGGGCAGCTGCGCCACATACCCTTTACCTCCTTCATGACACTGTTGGAGCTGGAGGTGCTGGAGGTAAGCCAGGCTGGGTCCTTTGTTTTTTCCTTTGTTAACAGATGGAGAAACTGCGGCCCAGAGCAGTGGTTAAAGTAACGCAGAGCTAGGAATGAAACCTGAGACTTGGGGAAGGGTGGGTGATGTGTTCAAGGCGCTTTCCTTCCTCCCTCCCTCCCTTTCTTCCTTCCTTCCCTCCCTCCCTCCCACTTTCCTTCTTTCCCTCCCTCCTACTTTCCTTCCTTTTTTTAAAAATTTTTTTGGTTGCATTGGGTCTTTGTTGCTGTGTGTGGGCTTTCTCTAGTTGTGGCGAGTGGGGGCTACTCTTCATTGCAGTGTGCAGGCTTCTCATTGCGGTGTCTTCTCTTGTGGTGGAGCACGGGCCATAGAGCACACGGGCTTCAGTAGTTGCGGCTCACGGGCTCTAAAGCACAGGCTCAGTAGTTGTGGGGCATGGGTCCTAGTCCATGGGCTTCAGCAGTTGCGGCGCATGGGCTCAGTAGTTGTGGCACACGGGCTCTAGGGTGCGTGGACTTCAGTAGTTGTGGCATGCGGGCTCTAGAGCACAGGCTCAGTAGTCGTGGCGCACGGGCTTAGTTGCTCTGCAGGCATGTGAGATCTTCCGGGACCAGGGATTGAACCTGTGTCCCCTGCATTGGCAGGTGTATTCTTAACCACTGCGCCACCAGGGAAGTCCCCTTCCTTCCTTCCTTTTACCAAACATCATTCACTCAGTGTCTGTTTGAAGAATTTTGAAGAGGAAAAGTATCACCTGGCCAAACAGCAGAGTGTACAGGCAAGGTGAGGCTAGCTGGCTGGTCTCCATCCTCAAAGCTTCTCAAGAGTCCGTTTCCTGTTTCTCCAACTTGTAAGCTTCAGAAACTTGTCTGGATCTGTGTTCCAGGGCTAGATGGATCAAAGAATGCTTATTCATTCAATCAATGCTCACAAGAGATGGATGTAAAGACTGGAAGGAAGAGGCACATGTTCTGGCCATCCAGCATCTGAACCTCCTTCCTCTGTTTGGAGAATTCCCTACCTTAAGAGGTAGAGCCCACTTTGCAGAGTCAAAACTCTGAGTTAAATCACATAACCTGATTTTTGAGCCTTCTTTGCAACCAGGGCTTGGGCACATGATCTGGGCTCTGCTGATCAGATGTGCCCACCCAGATTTTGGATCGGAAGCTAGTGATGGGACACAAAAATTCTACCTATCGATGGGTGGCGGCAGTGGTGGGAATGGCAATTACATCGTTTCCAGAGGCGGCAGCAGCAACGTGCATTGCCTACATCTGTGGTGATGTCATGGCATCTTCCCTGGACCAGTTCTACAGTATGATTTTTAAGCCTTGTTCCTGGTAGCACAGCCAACTGGTCAAGTTCTGTAGCCATCCTGCTGATTCTGTGGGCTCCCCAATATTTTAAAAATAAATTCCATCTTTCTTAAATCATCCAGAGTCATTTTTGATTGCTTGCAACTGAAAATCTAGACTAATATGTGGCCTGGAAAACAACGTTTGAGGTCCCCTGGGAGGTGAGGTAGACATTCCTAGCAGGGAGGCATCCTCTTCCTCTGGTAATCTGTGTGGAAATGGCGGCAGTCTCTTCGCCAACAGGCACAGACTCCTGTGCTGGGAGTTTCAGGCGTTATGGCGGCTGGCGAGACGGACATCCGGGACCTAAATGTAAGGCAGGCTCAGAATGGACCCAGTGATTGGTGATGAGATATGAAATGATCAGTTAACAATTTACACTTTCATGGAATTCCTTTTCCCTGAAGGGAGATTTGAAAACTTTAATCCTCAGATAAGAGATCCCAGAGCCCCAGAAGTGAAGGCAGCCGTAGCAAGGTGTTGAGAATTTACCCTCCTCTGCTCTCATCCGACTTGCTTGCCAAGCTCTTCTAACAGAAAGAGAGAAAAGGGCCCAAGGTTGGCAAAGAGATAAATCCTGTGAACAGGGCGACTGTTCTCACATGCATTCACTACCTCATTTGATCAGCACACACCTCCACGAAGCAGGGAGGCTAGTTACCATTCCCATTTGTCGATTAGGGAGCTGAGACTCAGAGGGGCTAAGCCATTTGACAGGGATACCAGCCAACTGACTAAACCCTACATCCTTTCTCAAGTGACACTGTCAGGGTGGTGGGCAGGAAGGGTGTCTAGAGATACTTCCTCAGAGGGGTGAGGTCAGCCCTGCTCATCTTTGGCATTCTCATTTCTCTGGCAGTGCCACCATCACCCCCTTCCCCTTTCCGGTCCCCCATCTTGCTTCATGCTGCCTCCGTGCCCCAGTGCTTCCACTGCCACGTCGTGCTTGAGCCTGCTGTCATAGCTGTGCCCAAAGATGCAGCCCTCTCCCTCCTCCCATAAAACTCACACCTTCTTACTCCAAACCTAGCTCTCATTCTGCAACACCCAAGAAAAATATTGCTCTAAAGAAGCCTGAAAAGAGACAGGGATTTACTGGCGAGAGTTCTAGGTGGGAAGTGGAAAGCTGAGTCATGCCTTGGCCCCCCCAGAGACTTGTGAGGATGTAGAAAATGCCACTGTTTTAAAACAGGTCTGCCAGTGCTGTGGTGCTCCTTAGTTTCTTGATCTGTGTGCTAGTGACAAGTTTGTGCAGTTTGTGAAAATTTATTGAGCTGTGCTCTGATGATCTGTGTACTTCTCTATATGTCAATAAACATCAATAAAAACTTAAAAATCATTTTAAGACAAGATATTTAGATAAGGACATTTTAATAAATGCTTACCAAGGTGATTCACCTTGGGATAAAGTAATACAAATACTTAAGACTTAAGAAAACTGATAAATGAGGATAACTGGGCACTATACAAAAGGTAGTTTTTGCCTTAAAAAAAGAGGATTAGGGCTTCCCTGGTGGCGCAGTGGTTGAGAATCTGCCTGCCAATTCAGGGCACACGGGTTCGAGCCCTGGTCTGGGAAGATCCCACATGCCGCGGAGCGACTAGGCCCGTGAGCCACAACTACTGAGCCTGCGCGTCTGGAGCCTGTGCTCCGCAACAAGAGGGGCAGCGATAGTGAGAGGCCGGCGCACCGCGATGAAGAGTGGCCCCCACTTGCCAGAACTAGAGAAAGCCCTCGCACAGAAACGAAGACCCAACACAGCCATAAATAAATAATAAATTAATTAATTAAAAAAAAAAGAGGATTAATGATAGAATTTCCTAAGTATTTAAATTAAATCCTATTGAGACACAAAACTTCTTCAGTGCCATGGTGACAGTTGAGTCATGCCTGCATTTTTTAAAAAATAAATTTATTTATTTATTTATTTATTTTTGGCTGTGTTGGGTCTTCGTTTCTCTGCGAGGGCCTTCTCCAGTTGCGGAGAGCGGGGGCCACTCTTCATCGCGGTGAGCGGGCCTCTCACTATCGCGGCCTCTCTTGTTGTGGAGCACAGGCTCCAGACGCGCAGGCTCAGTAGTTGTGGCTCACGGGCCTAGTTGCTCCGCGGCATGTGGGATCCTCCCAGACCAGGGCCCGAACCCGTGTGCCCTGAATTGGCAGGCAGATTCTCAACCACTGCGCCACCAGGGAAGCCCCATACCTGCATTTTAAAGACTATTTCCTCCCTCTTCATTCCTTTTCTCAGCTTTCCTAGGTACAGATCAGTGAATCAAAGCAAAGGTCTTTAAATCATTTTGAATTGGCAAGGAGGCTCCAGTAATCTCGGAAAGAGTTTCAATATCTGGTCCATGTCCAATGGGCAGTACCTGATGACTTCTCGAGCCTCCTTCCAGTTCCAGGATGCCACATGGGGTAGAAAGAAGTGTGTATTTTAAAAAACAAAACAAACAAACAAAAAAATGGAAATAAAATTCTATAAAAGTCAAGTAATGCCCCAGGAATAAAAAGGGGCTCAAAGAAAAATATATACACACATATGAACAAGGAATTTCTCTTCTGGCTCTTGGCTCTCCCCTCCTCCCTACCACAAAATTGCCTAAGGGTCAGGACGCTGAACAAAATTTGACCTAAGCAAAGGTAGAACTAAATCAGGCTAGATCAAATTCTAGGTAAGAATTTCTGACCCGTGTTCTACCCTGAGGCTGCTTGTGCTAATGGTATCCATGACATACTGAAAAAGTAGAAATGGTCCTACGGCCAATGTAGTGTAATAATTTGTATTCGTCTTATTGTGATCATGTACCCTGGATCTTTCTGGACAATCTGGATTTTAAGTAACTGGTCACTTTGTTTTCTTAACCGAATTTTTCATTTAATAAATATCTATTCATTCATTCAACAAAACTACTTGCCAATGGTGCTGAGCTAACTGGATATCTGTATGGGAAAAAATAAATCTTGACCCCAGACTGCACAAAAAATTAATTTGAGATGAATCATAGACCTAAATGTGAAAGTTAAGGCAACCAAGTTCCTAGAAGGAAATGAAGGAGAGGACCTCTATGGCCTTAGGCTGGGCAAAGATTTCTTAAACAGGACATTAAAAGCGGTAGTCATAAAAGATAAGATTAATAAATTAGATGTCATTAAAATTAAGAATTTCTGTTTATCAAAAGATAACATCAAGAGAATGAAAAGAAAGCCACAGACTGGGAGAAGGTATTTGTAATACGTATATTGGACAAAGGACTCATCCATGATGTGTAAAGAATTCTCACAGATCATTAAGACAGAAAACCCCCGAGAAATAGGCAAAAGACTTGAACAGGTATTTCACTAAAACAGTATCAAAATGGCCAAAAAGCATATGAAAAGTTGCTCAACATCATTATCAGAGAAATGTAAATATAAATCACAATGAAATATACAACCCCATTTTTAAATTGAAAAGACTGACCATATCAACCCTGGCAAACATGTGAAGCAACCAGAAATCTCACGTCACTGGAATATAAATTGTTATGCCACTTCGGAAAAATGTTTCGCAGTATACTTAAAGCTTAATATGTGTGTACTCTATGAGCGAGCGATTCCAATCCTTGGGTATAAATCCAACATAAATGGATGTATTTCCACCAAAAAACATATATAAGAATGTTCGTAGGTCAGAGGGTAAAAAGGTTCAGAATAAGTTCTGGGGATCTAATGTATAGCATGGTGACTATAGTTAATAATACTGTATTATATACTTGAAATTTGATCTTAATCATTCTCACTGTACCCCACCCCCGTCCCCAAACACACACACACACAAAAGGTAATTATGTAAGGTGATGGATATGTTAATTAGCTTGGCTGTTAATTAGCTTCACAAGGTACATGTATATCAAAACAACATGTAGTACACTTTAAATATATACAGTTTTTGTTAAGTATACCTCAATAAAGCTGGTAAAAAGGATTGTTTGTAGCAGCTTCATTCATGCTAGGCAAAAACTTGATGCAACTCAAACATCCACCAGTGGAATGAGTACATAAACTATTGAATATTTACGTAATGAAATAATACACAGCAATGGAAAAGAATGAACCATGTTATATGCAACATGGATGAATTTCATAGACACGCTGTTGAGTGAAAGAAGCTAGACACAAAAATGCACATACTATGTAATTCATCCACAACAAGTTCAAACATTGGTGATAGAGGTGAGAAGAGTGGTTACCTTTGTGGGACACTGGATGGGAAGGGGCATGAGGAAGCTGGAGATGTTCTATGTCTTGATCTGGGTGGCAGCTACATGGGGATACACGTACATAGAAATTCATTGTTCTGTACACAAAGCACTTTACCGAATTTGTACCTCAAAAACAAAAAGTTAAAAAAAAAAATTAGACCATCTATCCTGATCCCTACAAGCATTCACACTGATATCCTATCTCATTAATATTCCAGGGGACCTCCCTCTCCCCAGGGAAAGCATATATTTGAGAACTCTATCCTGGCAGACACTGAGAACTACATTTATTTCAGGCAGGGATGGAGGGGCTGGGTAGAGAAATACTTCATCTCGGAAGTAATCTTTCCTCCCACAACCTAATAGAAGATCACTACAAGCTCAATAAACGTTTATTGATAAATAATAACAGCTACAACTTGATATAAATAACAGTCACCACACACTTTATATCATGCACTGCACTAATAGCTTTCCATTTTCTTATTTATTACTTATATAACCCTACAAAGCTGTTCCATTTTTAGTCCCACCGTACAGGTGAGGAAACAGAGACTTATGGAGGGTTGGTTAAGTTACTTGCCCAAGGCCTTACAGCTAGTTAGGTGGTGAATGTAGATTCCAGCCCAGGTTAATCTGAATTTAGAACCTGGACTCGAAACCATTTGCTATGGAGTGACTGGACGGTGTCCAAGCCCCGCCTGCATGTTGTATAACATACACGACTGAGCTCTGTGACATTCCGAGTCGGGCTGAAGCTGTCACGGTTGCCAGACTTGGCGATGGATTCCTCACGGCTCTTAGTCCCACTAACTGCACACAGGTGGTAACTGCACCGGAGAACCAACTGTGCCGGCCCTTTCCCCAATGACCTCCAGCCAATTTGCTTGGGGAATCAGGAAGGCTCGACCCGCTCAGAAACCAAAGTTTTTTCCGACTTCAAAACACACGTCGGAGGTAGGCTTGAAGGTTTCACTCCCCACTCCTGGAGAGAGAACTAAAGCGAAAATCCCCAGAGAAGCAAAAGAAAAACAGGCCTGCGCGGGAGCGGAATAGAGACGGGAAAAACTTGGGCGGGGTGTGGGGGGTGGTGGAGAAGTTATGTGATAGGAATGGCAGAAAAGAGCGTAGTGGAAAGCAGAAAGGGAGTCCCAGCAGCTCCAAAGTTAAGGGGGTGTCGACGCAGCCCCTCTCTATTGCGCCTGCGTAGTGCTACTCCCTTTGGCACCCCTGCCCCTTCTAGCCGCCGAAGATTTACTCGTCTCTCGGCAACCATTCACCCGAGGAGCCAATCAGAGGGCACCTTTCGCCCTGCCCTCGCCGTCAGCGCCCAGGCGGAAGGATCCCTTGGGCGACGGCTCCGCCCCGCCCCGCCCCTCGCTCCCCCGGGAGGGCAGGCTAAGGGGCGGGGGTTGGGGCGGTCGTGGCGGGCGGGGGCGTGGTCAGGCCGTTTAAGAACGGAGGGGGCGGCGGCAGGACGGTTCACTCTGTGCCGCTGCCTGGGGGCTGTAGTGACTGCGCCGCTCCTGCTGGGGGCTGCCCACGCCAAGGACCTGCCTCTGTGGTCTCCTCCGCCGCTGCCCAGGTGAGTCCACGGCCCCCTCCTCTAAAGGTGCGAGGATGCGCGGTTCCGGAGAGCCGCGAGGTCTGCCCTCGGGGTGGTGGGGGGGCGGAAATCTGCCCCGGCCGAGCGGAGCTCCAGTCTTCGCCAAGCCTGGTGGGGGCACGGCGGCCAGAGGGGAGGTGCGGACAGGTGCCAGGCCCCTCTGCTCCCTTCCCCTCCAGCCCCCGCGACGTCACCCCCGCCCCCTAAACAGCCCGCCCCCGAGGGCCAGGCGAGACGCTCCGAGAGGGAGCTACAACTTTCCAGAGACTTCGGCCGGGTCTGGCAAACTTCAGCGCGTTCCTGCTCCGCGCATCGCGCAGGCTGCGCTTTGGCCGGGCGCGGGCCGGGCGGCCGAAGAGTGTGTGATGGGGGCCTTCAGCGCCTTCCCCGGGTCCGACGGCGCCCGCCCCACCCCTGCCTTGCTTGCGGTCTCTCGGGCTCGCCCCGGCGCTCCCGCGGGCGCTCACACCTCGGCCGGTCGGCCGGGCGCGAATTCGACGGCGGCGGTTTCGGAGGGCGCAGTTGGAGACGCAGCGTTCAGGGGCTGCATCTGGCCGGGGAGGGGAGGGGTGGTCCCCAGGCTCGGAACCTGGGCCGGGGTTTTAAGGAGAGGGCGGAGATCCCTAACTTTTCCTGCACTCGCTCTAGACTGGGGACACCGAGAGCCGCAAAGTGATCCAAGCGAGTGACTCGTGCGCTGCGCTCCTCTCGGAAACTTCTCGGGAATACTTCGTCCGTGACCTGGTTCCTCCCCTTTGAGGAGTGAAACTTGCTTAGCCTGTAGTCTGAAAGCCACGGCCGTTAAGTGGACTCGGCTAGCGGGGCCGCGGGCGGCTTAGAGGCACGGTGCCCAGGAGGTGTCGCAGTCCAGATCGCGGCAGTGGGAGGGAGTCGGAGGAGGGGAACGAACCTGACGAGTACAGGTTGGTAGTCTGTACACCTAAACGCAGAACGCCTGCCGGAGAAAAAACGACGCTATCTCGAAGGAAGGGAGGACTTCCGGGGAAATGCCTGGCGAGTTTCTCTGGAGAACGCGAGTTGAGCCGGGCTCACTAGAACCGACCGTTAGGGCTGGACCCCGCGGGAAGGATCAGCTCGGTTCCCTTCCGCCCCCCCCCCCTTTTTGTTTTTGTCCGGAGGAAGACTTCTGCAGGGCTGACTAAATCTTTGTCTTAAGTAGGGACCTGCTGCCTTTTAACGTTTGTTTATCTGTTATGGAGTTACAGCATGCAAACCGTGGACTGTTCAAGTGCACTTACTACAGTACGCGTTTATAAAGACTTTGTAATCATTTGTATTGTGACAGTTGGTATTCAGGATATTTGGTAGGTGGATTGGGAGCCTGAACCTCCCCAGGAAATAAAGTGAAGATTATTAAATCCTCCTGAAGTAGACTTCTGGCTTGGCCCAGCTGCCCTGCAGGGGGGATGTGAGTGGCCATTGTTGGCTACACTAATCTTTCAACGTGAGTAACTTGGCAGGGAAGCAAGCCAGACAGCCGTCAGGGTGGTAGGAGCGCTCACCAGGAACTGTGCCTTCTTAAACCCCCAGAGGCGTTACCGAGGGAGTGAGACCCGAACTGGAGACCCCGAGACCCTGCCATCGAAGGGGTTAGGGTGGGGACTAGAGAACGCTGACTTTTCTCTTCCCTTTCAGGGAAGCTCTGAGCTGGACCAGCAGGGGTTCTGCCCTTCGACATTCTTGTTTGTGAAGATGGAGAGCTTAGTATCTCTGGAGTCAAGCTTTTACTTGAGATAACTGAAACCTTGTGTCTTAAGGTATACCCACATCTTTAGAGTCCATTTATTCTCAATAAAAGAGTTTTTAGAAAGCAGATTTTGGTAGATTATATATAATTTTTCAGGTAGCTGTGGGTAAATTTAACCTCAAAGTTAAAAAAAAAACTTTTTTCTCTGCCAGAAGGCCTCTAAATTGTTACCCCAAACAAAGGTCCCTAATTTCATAAGTTAGTGTGTGTCCATAGAGCGAACAGCCGCACTCTTTATGTTGAATTTCTTCCACAAAACCCGCCTTGTATCCAGAGATTAAGTTGGGGTAACTGAAGGAAAGGGTTGGCGTTTGGCCTGTTTGTCAGAATGACCGTGATTTGGTTGAGCACCTACGGCTCTGCCTACTAATGTGCTCAGCTCGCCTGTGAATACAAGTAGCCACCGAAATCACATCCTGAGTTGCAGAAGCTCCCCTGCCCCACCTCCCAGTAGTGCCCCACTGAGCCTGCCCTCCCCCAGTGCTCAAGGCCAGGCCAGACTGTGCACATCATGCACGACCCATCAGAACAGAGAAGTCCTCGCACTTCTGAGAGTCCAAGGAACTGCGCCGCAGTAAAGATAACTTAGAGTGGACTGTAGCGTCCTTGTTCTCCCAGTGCCAGAAACTGGGCACGTTCGATACTAAATTAGAAAATGCCATTATTTTTTCAACTGCTCAGCTAAGTAGTACCCTGTCTTCATTTTCATCTTTGATATGTTTTGTGCATGGTGTCAGTCACTAAAGAATGACAAGCCAAGAGCAGCGAACGGACGTGGTAAACCCTTTTTGTGTTGCCGAGAAAACATCTTATGGATACCCGGGACTAGTTTCATGAGTTAAGTTAAACTTGTGATGCTGTGGTTTGGGTTTCTCGGTCTCACACGGGACTCTGGGGTGTATCTGTTGTTGTTGTTATTGGGGTGGGGGGGGGATGGGGCGGGGCTTAAGGGGAAGCAATGCAGAGTCTGAGGTGTTACTTGGGATAAAACATTACTCTGGTTAGATAAGGTTCATTGCTTTTATGTGTTGTCACTGAGGTAAACAAGGCAATATAGAAAAATGCTTTCTGCCATCTTGGTGTTTTGACTGTAACATGTTAAATAAATGGGCATAAGCAGTATTATGATGAAGCAGACACCTCTGTGTTTAAAGAAATGTTCATGTGTTTAAAGCCACTTGGGTACAGCAGTAGTGCTGATCTCTTATGATGCTTGTGGAACTTCTGGTTTCAAACGTTTTTATCTTTTCACTACATGCATTAATAAGGAAGCTTATGTTTGAAATTTAAATGGTTTAGAGGAAGCATCTTTGTGTAGCCCAACTGTGTAAGGAAGCCTTATGAATTGTTTAGAATTAATAGATTTTGTACAGCTGGGCCCTGTAGCCTGTTCTAGAACTGTTTGCAGAACCTCTTGGAACAATAGGGAAAAACTAATGTGAAGAAATAATTGCTGATGTTAAGCAACTCTCTGTGTAGGATGTTTTTTAGTCTCGGAGCCTTTGGGAGTCTTGGTCACCCAACTGTGGAAAGTGTTTATTTCTTGGATAACAGTGACTGAGTCCGTAAGTGGTTAAGTGCTTCCTAGGTAGTAGTTTGTGCCAGGTGCCAAGCAGGCCAAGGGAATGGTATGTGAAAAGCCCTGTGGAAATGCTCTGGATGCAAGAGGAGCTGGGTCCGCCTCAGAATGTCCTTGAGGCGCTCGACTTTTGCCGGTTTGTTGCAGCCAGTGGCGGGTGAGCCCCAGGAAGGCAGGGGTCTATGCTCATTGCTGAATGCCCAGTGCAGGACCTGGCACTCCGAAGGAGTGCCTGTTAACTGGATCCAGTGCTCTGCTGGCATCCGACTGCCATTCCTCTCAGAGAGGGAAGCACACTTCAGGAGATGGCGTCCTGATGGGCCAAGGTGCTGGCACACATTTTTGGATCGCAAGCTCCGGGCCCAAAATGCTGAGTGGCTTCGGGGCCTTTTAAAAAACGGAGGCCTCAGGGGTGTAGGTTTGGAGCGAGGAGCAGTGACGACTAATTGGCCGACAGCTGAAACTCCTCAGGCTGAGCTCCAGACCCGCGCCCTCCAAGCTCTTCCCGCTGCCCATCCACCCCAGCACGGCCTCACAACGCGCACTCAGCCTTTCTCTCTCCACATTCACTTGGGTGCTCGTTCTGCTGAGTCTTTCTCTTTTTAACTTTTTGTTTCCCGCTGCCATCGCTGACCTGGTTTAGGGCTGCAGACAGCAGCTCCACGAGAGCGCTAGCCCAGCGCCTCTCCCTGCCTCTGGGCAGCTCTGCGTCCCGGCACCTCCAACACCTTCAGGGCTCACGGGAACTGCCCCTCCCTCTAGAAGATGCGCTCCTTTGAGGACCTGTACCTTTCTGACCTTCTCTTCTTTCCTGACCTCCCTTCCTAATTGACCTACCTTGCCTCATGGCATACACACTCAAATATGTGAGCAAGTTAATGCTCCTTCTTCCTCACCAAACTTTATTTTAATCCAGCTTTGGACCCTTCTCAGAGGCGTCTTGATCTTACCCCATCTGGGGATCCCCTTATCCCACGCCTCTTCTCATCAGTACTTCTTTACAGTTCTACCTTGTACCTTATTTTCTAGTTTTTTTCAAACCTTATCTTAAATTGGATGAGCGCAAAAGGTTCCGTATCTGTCTCTATATTTGCTCCCTGTAAACACATTTTGAGAAGAAAATTATCCATGAATCTTGAACTGCTCCCACCCTCTCGTGTTGTCATAAGCTCCTCTCACCTTGCATAGCCCTTACCAGGGTGGGAGAAGGGGTAATCCTCCACCTCGCCTGGCTGGTTACCCCTTATCCTCCAGACACACCCTGTTTATCCCTGAGCTGCGACGGCTGAGGAGGTGGGCATCGGGACCACCGCAGCCGGCTGACTCTGTGTGGGCTTGGCCAGTCCTGGGAAGGCTGCTGACCCACATGCAGAGATGAAGTGGGCGCTAACTGAGCACCTGCTGTGTGTCCAGGTGCCGGCCCTGGGGGTGTTGGGTGGGGCACTGGCGCTGCTGCTTATCTCCCTTGCCCAGACCCTTTGTTGTCTTCATCCTTACCCCCTCCCTGCTTCTGAGGCTGCTTTAGTTGTGAGGACACTTGGGTTCTGGTCCTGGAAGCGCCACTGCCCCTTTAGGTTCTACCTCTTCGGTTTCTTCATTGTAAGAAGGACAGTAGAAATATGAGTCGCAGTTAAGTTTCTAGTAGTCACATTAAAAAGTAAAAATAAGCAGGTGAACATAATTCTGTTTAACCCATCATGTCAAATACTATCTTTTCAATTTGTAATCAATAGAAAAATATTAATGAGTTATTTTACTTTTTTTCCCCTCGTACGGAGTCCTCAAAATCCAGTGTGTATTTTACGTTCACAGCACATCTCAATTTGGACTTGTCCCATTTCAAGCGCCCAACAGCTTGTGGATACATAATTGGGTGGCACAGATCTAGACCATCTGCAAAAATGTTTCACTGTCAAATCCCGATTCTCCTCGCGTGGGAGGCAAGAGTTAATAACACGAGGTTTTGGAGGGAGAGTGTGAGCTAGGATCTAAGCTCTTCAGGGGCAGAGATCTTGGTCTCTTGCTTCCCGATAGACCGTAAGCTCCTAGAACAGTGCTCGGAATGTTGTAGGTACTCAGACATCTGACAGAACGAAAGGAAGCTCAGTCGTTGTGGCCCCCTGATAATCATACACTGTGTGAGTCAGACCTGACACTGAAACACAGGATGTTTGAGTCCTAGTCCAGTGCTTGTTCTCTTGTTTTTCTGTAGTTTCTTAGAGAATAATCATAAGGTAATAACAGAATTTCGAAGCACTGAAGATAAAATCTTCTGAGATTGGCAGGGGACCAGGACTCTTAACAATTTACCAACAATTAAAACTTATCAACAATTAAACTTTGAAAATGGGAGAGAAAATAACTTTCATGTGAAAGGTGTCTACAAGATGCCTGATAACAGCAGCACGTGACTTGGTAAATGCTAATTTGGTGATAAGCATCCCAGTGAGACACATGCACGGCTTGTACGGCTCACACAGGTGAAGACGCCGAAGACAAGGCGCTTTGGCCTCCTCATGTGCAGTTGCTGCAGAAGTAGCTACCACTCCATGGTCTCGCTCCTTCACTTTAATCCTACCCCTCCACTCCTTCCCCCCCTCCCCTGCCCTCCTACCCGAGAGTTCCTGTTCTTAGCAGTATTTGTGATGATGTCAGAAGGACCACTGAGCCTGGTGATGTTCACTTGGGCTGCCGCCGTGCTCAGTACCTGGAGGTCAGATCCCTGCTATGCGAAAGTTAACTCTGCAGGGAAGGCTCTATGCAAAACTAAAACTGGGATGGAACTGTCTGTAATTAGCATCCTCACTGAAATGGAGGCAGCTCATGCTTAGGTATCGGTAAAGGGGGGTATATGGCCAAAGTTGGAGAAATGCTACATTTGAGCAACGGAGAGTGCTGGTCCCTTTCCTGATAAGGCCCACGGGACGCTGCTGGTGATGAGGTGGGGCCTTTAGCTGACTGAGGTCCTCCTTTTGGACAACTAACAACAGTTCAAAGCTCTAAACTGGAAAGTTAGATGGTAAATTAGTTTGTGGACACAGCCCTTGATAAAACCTGGAGGCTGTCAGCCCTTAAACCCTGTGGATTGTATGTAAACTTGTTCATCTTTACGGTAAAGTCTCCTAGGAATTGTCCTATTTTTCTCAGCCTAGTCAGTCTCTAAAACTGTAGGGCCAGCTCTGGGGATCTCTTTAAATGAGTTCAGACTGGTAACATCTCTGATTTAGAAAGAGGCATTTGGTAGAAGGGAGAGAGGTACCCAGGAGCAACAAGGATTATTTCCAGTTCAAGTTGAGTGTGTAGCACTTAATCATGCTGACACCTTGGAAAAATCAAGGCTTCTATGCCTCTCTCCCATCCAGAGATATCTGTGTTCTGACCTTGTTAATACTTACATTTGCAACGATTCAGGGTATTCCTTTAAGCACTTGAACCTCTGTGGTGTCCCTGTTACAACATCCGGGACAGTGTTTTTATTCTGTCTCATGCTGTTTTGCTGCCACAGCATGAGTTCTTCCAGCATTATCTCTCCAACCACCCTTACTTAAGCGTCCTATTTTGAAAGACAGGAAAGAGTTTTCTGTTTGGAGTCGTCTCGGGGCGGGTGTCTGTGGACGGGGCCCAGGCATTGATAACCGTGAAGGCTGTATGTTGGCATCAGTGGGGAGGGAGCGCTTGTGAGGGCCCTCCCACTGGGAAAGCCTGGGCAGAGCGAGGGGGCACTGGCCCCTCTTCCCGCTTCTGCTTCCGTCCGGGACACTCTTTGCCTTTGGCTCAGGCAGCATCCCCATTGCCCTGGGAATTGAACCAAGTTTTTAGACTCTAGTACACATCAGTGCTGAATGGCTAGGAGGATACTGATAACGCTGAGAAAACAGGTTGAGGCCTCTGGCTGAATGTGCTGGAGCTGAGTGAGAAAAGACCACCTGCGGGGTTCGTTGTGTCACTGACTGAGAGCAGTTTTCCCCAGGCACAGCTTTGTGGCGTGGGGCACTTATATCTTTGGACTGAGGTAGAGTGTGTTTGTGGGTGTTTGAGCGAGCAGCTGTAAGCATAACTTCTTGCAAAAAGTTAACAAAGAATACATTTTCTTGTCCTTTTAATAAACAAGGCATCATTTTATCTGGTTCTGTTGCTTTGGGCTGTCTACTAATCGAAACTCTTATTCCAGGTACATGAACCACAGGTGTGCGTCTCAGTTATCTGTGACTCTGTAGTGTGTTTGGGGGCAGTGGGAGAGTCTCCAGAATGTGGCCTTCTCCCAGGTGGTGGGCCAGGGGCCCTGCCGAAGGGCTGGCAGCTGGCAGACAAAAGGCTTCCTCAGGCTGCCCTCTGGTCCTAGATGACTTCGACCTTCACCTCCCTAGGAATTCAAGGAGTAAGGGAGGATTTCTCTGCAGAAGGCTGAATCCCTGTTGACCCTGGTTTTTCTCCTTTTTGCCCACTTATCTGCTGCAGTGTATATCAAGTCCATGGTCCTTCCAAGTCCCTGGCTCTCTCTAGAGGGTGAAAGGATCTCAAGCGTCAGACTGCACACAGGTGGGAAAAGGGGCAGGTGTCCAGTCTTAGGTTCAACGTGCAGGCCTTCGTCAGTCTGTTCCAGGCTGTTTCTGTTTCAAGTCTGTTCCAGCTCTCCTTCCTGTGCCAGCCCCTGGGGTCCTGATCACTTCTTGCCAATCTACCTACCTTCTCTCTGCAGCTCCAGTTGGGTTATTTGTTCTTGGATCTGATAAAGTTACCCTCTTGTCTGCAGGGAGTGTCTTGTTCTGTTGCTTCATCCGCAGATTCACAATCCTGATCTTCCAGCCACCAGAGTGACTCCCAGCAGCTGTTCCTTTATTCTGTGAGCAGGGCATGTGCCTTAGTTGCAGATCCAGACCAGGATCAGCCCATTCCTAAAAGCTCTCTCCTGTGCTATTATTTTTTCCTCTTAATGCTTGCCTGGTAAGCTGACTATCTCAGCTCCTTCCACTCCTGGCTTCTCTCTCCCTTCAGGACTTGCTTTCTCTGAAATCACCACTGCCTCCCAACCTGGCTGGTATCCTGGAGCTTCCTCAGAAATGAGGATCCTAGGCCTTCATCTTTCAGCCATTGTTCCTTTACAACAAACATTCGCATGACTATACTTAATTATGTTCATTCTGGTGGCTCCCATCAGGCTGGATACACCCCCAAATCCATGATGGTTTTTTTTTTTTTTTTTTTAAGAATCAATTTTATTTGTTTTTTTTAATTTTTGGTTGTGTTGGGTCTTCGTTGCTGCGTACGGGCTTTCTCTAGCCGCGGTGAGCGGGGGCTACTCTTCGTTGCGGCGCTCGGGCTTTTCATTGCAATGGCTTCTCTTGTTGCAGAGCACGGGCTCTAGGCGCGTGGGCTTCAGTAGTTGCGGCACGTGGGCTCAGTAGTTGTGGCTCACGGGCTCTAGAGCGCAGGCTCAGTAGTTGTGGTGCACAGGCTTAGTTGCTCCGCGGCATGTGGGATCTTCCCGGACCAGGGAGTGAACCTGTGTCTCCTGCATTGGCAGGTGGATTCTTAACCACTGTGCCACCAGGGAAGTCCCCTGCATGATGGTTTTGAGGGAGAGAGTTTCTGTACTGACAGTTGTTAGTTACTTTCATTCTAAATGCTTCTGCCTTGCTTTCGGCACTTGCCGTCTGGCCTTACTCCATGCAGGGGGCCTTAACACTTCTAGCCAACTTCTTTCCCACCCTCTGATAACAAAGCTTCATACCTTTCTTCTCTTTTTACTTCTTATTGCTATCTCCTTCCTACAACTACCTGAACAACCAGCTTACCTTCAAAGCCCTGCCCTCACCCCAACACGTATACCAAAGCTGTCTGCCACCTAGGAAGCCTCCTAAGTCCCATTTCTGCCACTGCCCAGCAGTGCGTCCTTGGACAGTTAACAATGTGTGTATCCTCTTTGTTCTCCAGTTTCCCCACCTATGAAAGTAGGGAAATAGTATCTCCCTTACAGGATTCTTGTAGGAATTGGATGGGTTGATCCAGATGAACTTACAGCACTGTTTCGCTGCCTGTTTGGGACATTGTCAAATAGTTTGGTGGCTCATAGGGCACCTGGCCAAACATCTAGTCACATTTGGTGTCCCCTGGCTGTGGCCGTCTCTACAGGAAGAGCCTGCACTCAAGCAGGCAGTAAAGGCTGGTTGACCGAAGCTTTGCTGTCTTCAGCGTGTACAGTGGGGATAAGGGCCGATGGGAAGACAAGGCGTTGCAGTTGTATAGTTGGCAGAAGGTAGCTCCATTTTTTGGATAAGACCAGTACAATTTCTGTTTTAGAAAAGATCACTTTGGTAGCAGTAAGCACTGGTCATCCCAGTGTACGTGTGGGTTTGTAGCTGAAGAGCTTATTGCCTTCTCCCCAGCTGCCGCCCACCAGTGGCAGAACTTGACCTTGGTGGAAGTTGTTTCCAGTTCCAAGAGTCAGAACATTAGGTCCAGAGCTGAGGATCTGGGGTCAATTTGCTTAATCTTTCCTGATCCTTATTCTTTGTGTACAAGGGACAGTTGTCGCTTCCTCAGAGCGCTTGTGAGGATTAATGGGAGTGGACGTGAAGTGGCTTGTACTAAGTACTCTTCTGTCTGCTTGCCCACACACCTCTACACCTTCATTTTGTAGGAGAAAAAGAAATAGGCCCAGAGCTGTGGTTTCCATTCCCTCAGCCAGATGAGGGAAGAGGTGGGCTGGGATGTTATGACCAGTGTTGCCATGTACTTTCACTTCTGCTTAAATTCTCTAAGCTTTTATAGGCAAGAAAGTAGTTTCTTTTTGCTTAAAGGGCCCTCAGTTGTACACGGAGGAGAAGAGTTTGTGTGGAAGATCGCAGCCATGGGCTTATGGGTCCCCCCGGGCCAGGAGCCGGGGACGACAGGGGCCTTTGTGCCCCATACACACCTCCCTTGGAGTCTGTCACCAGTCTTAGTCTACCGCGCATGGCTGGGTCTCTGACCCTGAGCTGGAAAGGGTCACTAGGAAGATCGAGGCCGTTGGGGTAACATCCGGTGAACAGCATGTTGTCATCAAAGGAACGCTGTAACGTGTTTGAGTTTCTTTTGTGTTCTTAAGCCCACAGCAGGGTCAGGGGAAAAGGGTGCCGCTCAGTTGTCTGTGGGCAAGCTGGGCTGCCGTAGCTGAGAGCACCTCTTTCACCCTGCAGCATTTCCATGAAACCTTCTGGAGCTTCCATGTCAGATGTCACAGACCTAGGCTTAAATTTGTACCGTCTTAAACTTCACGGATGTACATCTCCACACATGCCAAGGAGACTCTGGGCATTTCTACAACTACTGCCAGGCGCCAACAAATCAGTGCCGATTTGACCCCAGCCCTCGACCGTGAGGCCTAGACGTATCACAAGGGCTCTTAGCATTCACCTCCAACCTGTCCGTCTGCCTGTCCTGTTGCCCACCCGGAGGCCCCTCATGCTTTCGTAGCCTCTGTCACTCTTGCTTCTGGGATCTGGATAAGGTAGGGAGCGGGACTAGAAATAACTTTTTTTTTCTTTTCAATGGGGGCTCAAACTGGTTTTCAGATCAACCTGCCTTGAGTGTGCCAGGCAGTGGGAAACAAAGGTAAGTTAGTGTGCTCAGGGAGCTTGGTTTACTCTTTGGGCTTAGTTTGTCTTTTCCTCTCACCTTTTGCTGCCATCTCTACAAACTTGTTTTCCACTAATGTGTGCATTTTATCCTCCTGCTGCAGCCAGATGCTAAAAGAAAAGGGAATCCAAGGGAACCTGAGATAGTCGTTCATCACAAGTCAAACTTTTTAGAAGATTAAGTAGCTTAAACTGAGCAGGCAGTTGGCCATCCTCACTTGTAAAAAGGTGCCTGAATTTTCACATCAGTGAGAAATCATGGTTCCCACCTTTCCCGGTTTCTAGTGCAAAATACAATGCATCTGCTTCTCAGACAAGTAAAGGGAAATCAAACACTTTAGTTTGAATTTACCAGGCTGCAAATTAATTTTTTTTCTAGTTACTATTTTGTTAATTCTGCTAATTAGAATTTGCCTTTAACCAGGGCCTTTCATGAATTGAGACTGTGTGTTTCACGTGATTCTTTTATATGGGGATTATATCAATGTTGATCTCAAGTGGTTAATTAAAACTAAAACTGTTACACTAAGCTCTGGTGTGTTATCTAAGCACTAAGGGCCTATGACTTGGATTTATTCTGGTAATACCACGTTTGTCTAAGCAACCTGTAAATGTACTTTTGATATTTGAAATTGTTTGGATGGGTGAGGGAAAACAAAGGATTCATTTCTAATAGGCATCGATAACTTATTTTGGGCTCTTCTAATAAGCTAAACAACAAATATAACTCAGCCTAAATTTGAGCCTTCAATAGCTTCAAGAGCTGCTCCAGATCTAAGTCACAGTCAATTGGGAGAATTAAAAACTATACCATGGACTTGGCACATGTTCTGCACTGTGCTTTCATATAGACTACTTTTTTCTAAGAGTTAACTCCATTATTCATACATGTGTCAGAAGTTGTTGACATGGAAAATGCCAACTATAGGCATCTTAGGTTCCTGAAAAAGTGTTTACTGCATTTATTAAGGTTCTTGCAACTGTAGCCAGTAACCAACAGCACCATGAGGATAGCTGTAATAATATGTCTGAAATGAGAAATAGTAATTCTTGTAAAACTACAGAAAACATTTTTGGATACTAAACATAGAATGACACTAGATGAGATGACTTATCCATTGTTTTGAAAGTTTTGGGGTTTTTTTGGATAAACAATGGACATCATCTTTTAAACACCACAAAAGTAGAAAATTGACTAAAAGCCATTCCAGATAAACGCTGTCCCTCCTCCTCTGCCTGCCCCACTAGAGATCAGTGTTTAGGCTTGGAGGGGAAGCTTCTAAGTGTATTTGGTTTTGGCACGTGGATACAGGGATAGTGGGGAAGGCTAGGAGGAAAGGAATTGAAGGAATTAAACAAGGTAGCAGATTAGAAGGCTCAAAGGGGAGAGATTTTGGAATATGGCTCATAAGATTTTAACTTTTTTCAACTAATACATATGTAGGTTCCAAATTCAAAAGAGATAAAATAAGTTTTCTTTATACCCTGTACCCCAACCTAGCAGTGGTATTTGGTGTAAGCTGAACTACTTGGATATCCTTCCAGAGATTTTTGATTGTGTAAGCATAGACTTGTGCTTTTACACACACAGTTTCACACTTGCTTTTTTATTAATCAATCTTGATAAGCATTTCATATTCATACAGACAGAGCAGCCACCATTCTTTTGGACAACTCCAGGCATTCGTATCCTGTTGTATACATGCATCAAGTCATTTAACTTTCTTTACCGATGACTATTTGTAGCTTTATAAATAATTCTTCAGTGAATATCCTTGTGCATACTTGCAAGTATACTCACAGGATTAAATCCAAAGTGGACCTCCTAGAAGTAGAATTGCTATGCCAAAGGGTATGTCCACTTAAAATTGAGAGTCCCATGTTGTTCTTCAGAGGGAACCCACGGGCAGTGTACCAAAAGTGTCTGCTTCTTGGTCTTTGCCAATCTGATAGATAAAAATGATACATTGAAGTCTAAATTTGCCCATCCCTTAAGGTAAGTTTGAATATGTTAAGTGTCTGAGCCACTGTTCATGTCCTTTGCCCCTTCTTTTATGTTGGGGTTCTAGTATTTCTGATGTGTAGGAGCTCCTTATTCATTAAGGAAATGACTGCTTTGTCTAATGTTACAAGTATTTTCCTGGTTTTGTCTTCTCACGTCTTTATGGTGTTTTCACCATGTAGACGTTTTAATTTTTATATAGGCAAATGTATCAATTTTTTGTGACTTCTATGTGATTTAGAAAGGAATACCTACTCTATGTAAATTTACATAAATTTCATGTTTTTCTAGTATTGTTAGGGTTTCATCCTTTTACACTTAAGTCTTTGATTCATCCATCTAGATCTTAGATTGGCACAAGCTAAGGAGCCATCCTTGCTTATTTTTAAAATCTAGATAACTATCCAGATGTCTCAAAAATTTCCCTTTACTATTTTGAATGCCTCCTTTTTATACACTAAATCCCCTTATGTACTAGATTTTCATTCTAGATTTAGAAAATTCTGTTTCATCTATTTGTCTGCCTTTTTCTGCCAATATCATTGCTGTTATCAGTTATTGTAGCTTCATAATGTCTCTTACCAGGCTAGTAGACACCATTCCAATTTTTAATAACTTTTCTGGCTATTCCTGCCCCTCCTCCCATTAGAACCTTACAAATTTTCAGTCTAAAATAGATTCTAACTCTGAATCTACTACAATTTCAGAGATTTTAAAATATGTGAAAATTTTCATGCATATGTACTACACCTCCCACCCTCCACCCCCGCCCCAATAATGAGTGATAGCTTTCCTCAGTTTCTCCCTCATCTTAGATGTCCCGCTTCTAATGTTAAGAGCCACTGTTCTAGAGGTGGGAGTAGTCCTGACTTTAGATGACTTCTTTTTTTAACAAGTCCTTAAAAAAAGGCACGAGTCAAAAGTGATTCCTGCAACTATTCTCCTCTACAACATTATTGAGTTTCTTCCTAGAGATTTTCTTAAAATTAATTGTTCCTTCTTTTCCAAATACTGACTGAATTGCAGCTCCTCTGTTGCTGTGACTTCTTATGCCCATACCAGAAACCCGAGCCTTGGAAGCACACTAACAGCTGATACACAGAGTAAAGCAAGTTGTATTTTTACAGGTAAATCAACACACCTGGCAGAAATCAATGTCACTAAATCATAGTTTAGCAGTGTTTCAAAACAAAGCTGGAGCCATACCTTTCTGTAATCATTTGAACTTAATTGTGTAGTGCCCTACGCAGTGGGCACAAGTGTAATGTGTGCTACGCTCATCATTAAAGGGGCCACAAAGAACCAAGTGTATATAGAGCACATTAAAAAGAGATCTCTACTGTCCCAAACCTGACTTGAACCCAAAGGCCAGCCACAGTAAACATCAAGTATTTCATCACAAATTTTGCTTGGTATCCTTAACTTAGAAGTGCTTTGGTAGGATCATCTAGACAGCCTAGGGCTTTCTAACGCTGTCCAAACAGGTTTGAAGGAAAACGTTTACCTTCCCTTTGGCAAGTATTCTTCAGTAGCAAGCAGAAGAGTGCCCATCCCCCACTGGCCTTCCTGGAGCCTGCTTTAATCACGTGATCTACTTTCCCATGGCCAACTAAGCAAATTCAGTCCCTTAACCTACATACTACAGGGAGCCTGTGATCTGGCTTGAGAAGAGGCGCATGATGGCCGGACTGGACAACTCGTCAGGTCTCGGCTGCCTTCTGCCCCTCAACCCCAGCTGAGAGCTCTTGTTGCCTTTCTGTCGGTTGTGTCCCCGCCCCATAAATGAGCTCCTCTGTGGCCTTCCTGTTCGCCCCGATCAACTGACACTTCTTCTGCCTTCATAGTACATTTTCTTTCGCCGACACACTGCCTCATATTGAGACATTGTGTTCTCACCCTCCTCCTTGATGGCCAGCTCCTGGAAAGCTCGTCTTGGTGTGTCCAGTGGTGCCCCCAACATGGATCGACAACCATCCCATTGATCTGAGCTCTATAGATAAGGCGAGGGTCCCTGGCACCAGTGCAAGACTAAAAACCCAAGTTGGAACCCCAGGACTATGCATGCTGGACGTGCTTTCAAAGGCAGTCGCGTCCAAACAATGAAGCTGCAGGTCATTGGGATGGATTTTGTGTGTCTAGCAAGTCAGAAGAGTGAAGGGGGTGGCAAAACTTCCTGTTTGCAGTGAAGTCTGAGGACAGCACCTCAGCCTTTTACATCCATCTAGCTAATGTGGGACCCACGTGGATCCACAGCACCTGGACTTTCTAATGTATCCGTTTTTGTTATTCCATATTAGCATTTCCAGGGAATCTGTTGTTTCATTTTCTGAACAATATAACTTAGTTGAAAATTACTCTGGTAACCTTGTGGTTCTAGCCGGTGATGTGCGAGAAGCACGTTTTTCTCCTAGTACTGAGTGCTAACTTTGTTCTCCTTGGGTAGACTGAAGGGATTCTTTTGCAAAATACAGTTGAAAAATCACACTGCCCTGAGGAGTTTTTCCACATCCTGTGTGGGGCCTCCTTGCTGGGCAGAGCGGTTCCACTGCTTAGCTGATCTAATCCTTTGTTACTCAGGAATTTTGTCATTCAGACACCTCCTTGGTCCTACCCTGGATAACAGGATTGTTTGTTACGGGGCAGACAGCTCCCGTAAGTGAAGAGGGTATGGGCGTATTTGATTCTAGCAGGACTAAGCCCAGGGCTGAGAATCCACCTGTTCACGAAGAGAAGGAAGCTTCTCTTGTGGATCCTGTGTTCTGTGTGGGCACTGTAGCCGAGGTATCAACCAGCTCAGGATGCAGTTAGGGAGCCAAAAGCAGGAGAGGTGATTTCCGTGGAAAACAAGGAAAACTAGCAAAACCTATAGACCCTCTGTTGAATAATGTTGTGTTTAGGTTACTCGGTTTAGTAAGTTTGTCTGCTTCCCTTCACACACAGGCTCCACCCCCGACCCTACCCTCACGCGGACAAAACGGGCAAAACAAACAAACCCCACAGAAAACAAAAGTGCGAAGTTGTCAGATTTGGTGTAGGGTAAGTTTGTGTGTGTATTGTCCTTACTCCACGCAGGCGCTGTTCTTAACATGTTTAAACTCATTTAATCCTCAACGGCAGCAGCGGGCAGTAGGTGCTCTTTGCCACTTTGCAGTAAGGAAGGTGTTCAGAGAGAAACCAGCATCACCTCTGAGTCCTGGAGCTGCTTTGCCACATAGAAGTGAGTCCTAACTCTGTTTCTCTTCCCTCCCTTTCAGTTTCCCCGGCAAGAACATCCCCCAAGATGGCAGAGGAGAGCAGCAGTACCAGCGACTGCGTGTCCTTCAGCGTGCTCACCTGGGACCAGGTGAGCCGGCTGCATGAGGTCCTGACCGAGGTCGTACCCATCCACGGACGAGGCAACTTCCCCACCTTGGAGATCACGCTGAAGGACATCGTGCAGACGGTCCGCGGCCGGCTGGAGGAGGCGGGCATCAAAGTGCAGGACGTCCGGCTGAACGGCTCTGCGGCCGGCCACGTCTTGGTCAAGGACAACGGGTTGGGTTGCAAAGACCTGGACCTCATCTTTCACGTGGCTCTGCCCACAGAGGCCGAGTTTCAGCTGGTCAGGGATGTGGTCCTGTGCTCCCTCCTGAACTTCCTGCCAGAGGGCGTGAACAAGCTCAAGATCAGCCCAGTCACTCTGAAGGAGGCGTACGTCCAGAAGCTGGTGAAGGTGTGCACGGACACTGACCGCTGGAGTCTGATCTCCCTCTCCAACAAGAACGGGCGGAACGTGGAGCTGAAATTTGTGGACTCCATCCGGCGTCAGTTCGAGTTCAGTGTGGACTCTTTCCAGATCATCCTGGACTCCCTGCTCTTCTTCTACGACTGCTCCAGCTGCCCCCTCTCCGAGCACCTGCACCCTGCTGTCATCGGGGAGAGCGTGTACGGGGACTTCGAGGAAGCCTTGGCCCACCTGCGGAACAGACTCATCGCCACCAAGAACCCCGAGGAGATCCGGGGCGGGGGGCTGCTCAAGTACAGCAACCTCCTGGTGCGGGACTTCAGGCCCGCCGACCAGGACGAGATCAAGACCCTGGAGCGCTACATGTGCTCCCGCTTCTTCATCGACTTCCCCGACATCCTCGAGCAGCAGAGGAAGCTGGAGACCTACCTGCAGAACCACTTCGCGGAGGAGGAGAGGAGCAAGTACGACTACCTCATGACCCTGCGCAGGGTGGTGAACGAGAGCACCGTGTGCCTCATGGGCCACGAGCGCAGGCAGACCCTGAACCTCATCTCCCTGCTGGCGCTGCGCGTGCTGGCCGAGCACAACATCATCCCCAACGCCACCACCGTCACCTGTTACTACCAGCCCGCGCCCTACGTCAGTGACGGCAGCTTCAGCAACTACTACGTGGCCCACCCTCCGGTCACCTACAGCCAGCCCTACCCCACCTGGCTGCCCTGCAACTAACCTTGGGACCCGAGGGTTTCCACAGGGGGGACCCCCGTAGGGCGAGGGCTCTCAGGTTCGGGGAGCCTCCTTCTAGACGTAGGTGTTTGGCTTTTAAAGGGGAACTCAGCTCTGACTCTGCTTTTTTTTTTTTTTTTTTTTTTTTCTTTGTGCGCCCATTGGAATGGGTCTCCAGTATATCATGAGCCAACCCTAAAGGGACCTGTGATTCCAGTGCCACTTTGGAAAATGCTATAGGAACTATGACCTATCCACATCTTTCCAAGACAGACACTAACATGCCGTGTTCCAAACATCGGCACGGGGACGTCTGAGCTCCGTGCGGTCGTTGAGATTGGGAAACACGTGGGCAGTGTAGAAGTCTCCAGCTGCTGGGCTTCTCACTGGAGCCTAGGGTAGGGGATGTCGGCCCTCCCCTGGAATTCTCAGCACTTACGTGGAAGTTGTGCGGATGGTCTATTTTCTTGTGTCAGTTTTAGTCCCGCAGAAAATGGTAAACATGAGGGTGCTCTTGTGGCTTAATTTTTGTTCAAGGGACTAAATTGCTTATGTTTAGTCTCTGTCAGCAGAGCTGAGGATTTCTCTCCTCAATAAACCAAAGCCGATAGCTGGAGAATCACGATCTGGTTGGAAGTGGTTTATGGTTTAGATGCTGTGCTATCACGAGGAATTGTGAGATATTGCTGAGAAAAAAAAAAAAAAAAGACCTTTTCTTGAAATGTAACTTGAAAATAAAATAAACTGTGCAACATAATGTTCAGTAGAATTGTGGTGGGGGATTGTAAATAGGAACCGTGAATGTTCAATTTTTCTTTTCTTTAAAGTGAGGAATTCTTATTGAATGACACTTTTTTGTTTCGCTCATCAGTTGATCACTTTTGTTTTGCTCTTCCCAAGACTAAGGATTGTGCCGAGTCTAGAGTCATTGCCGTAACTGATGTGAGGGTCTTCCCATGTTTTAATCGGAAACCCATTTTGGTCACATTCCAAGTATGACTGGCTGTGTTTTCTGGAGTACTTTGGCTGATTTCTGGTTTTGTTTTTTCAAAAATAGTGGTTTCCTTCTCCAGGCTTTTTTTGGACAGCAGACAAATCCAGGGATTTCAGTAGATCTGAGTGACCTGTGGAATGGTCCGCGCCTGCGGGCAGAGTTCTCTGGTTTAAAATTGCTTTAGATTCGCACCTGCTGTCCCTGTGCTGTGTGTGACGTGGACGCTCCTTCCATCAGTGGGGCCTCGTGTGTGTCCAAGCCCCCAGGGCATCCTCAAGAGGATTCCTTGTGGTGTATTTGGGAAGAATTGAGAGAATGAAGAAGAATAATCTTCCTTACTCTGGTAGATGGACCAGACTTGTTTATACTCTGCACTTTAGAAGGCAAACAGTGTTAATCTCCAGTCTGAAGCAAGCTTAGCAAATGGGAGAGTTCTAGGCTACTGTTGCTTTCCCAGTAGGATAAGGGACTTTGTGTTTTGAAGCTTTTTGTGGGATCTCTTAGAAAGCATCACTTTAGGGTATCAAGGGCAAAGAAACTCCATATTGCCAGCCAGCTTAGTTTCTTGAGTGATTTAATTAAATCCATGCTCCTGATTTTTACTTTCTCCTGTGGCCATAAAAATCCCAAGCCCTGAGTGATTGCTTTCTCCTTTCTTGAAGCAATGAAGTTACCTTAATGCTTAGTAGAAAAGGAGTGGTTTACCTTTTTCTGAAGATTATATTTTCAGGTTTTTTTCTGGAATACGTTGTCTTGGTCCTCTTGAAAGCAGATCGGGCATGACTGAAACCCAAGGCTTAGTTGGTATCCATGCTGTTGTGGACTAGTTGAATAGAAGTCACTTCTTAGTGTAACCAGCTTCTATTTCCCTGTGAACCAGTAGTTATATTTGAATTCACTGGCTTTGAGTCAAGGCTGGTTCTACATTGAGGCGGGTCCTGGGGTGCTTCAGTGTTAAAAAGGGCAGTGAAGAGTGAGCCCCAACTTTAAAAACTCTGTGGTCATCCATGACCTTAAAAGGCTGCCATTGTGGTCAAATGGCAACATGTTTGCACAAAGATGACAGATCTGTTTAACCAAAGCTCTGAAATATGACAAAGCCGCCAGCATAAGCACTTGCTCACAGAAGTCAGTGTTGCTTCTACTAGAAGGCTTGTGGATCAGGGTAACAAGGGTCCGGATGAAGATGGGATCAGAACTGCATCAAGTAATTAAATTTCCAGTTTGTCCTTGGAGTTCTTTCTGCTTATATCTTTTTCCTATCTGGTACTAGTCCTCCTTTAAGGATGAAGGGAGGCACAGAAGTTGCTAGAAATCCCCAGCCCCCCAGTTATTTACCACCATTGCACGATGGCCATCTCGACAGACTCCCTTCACCCGAAGTTCTTAGTCAGCCCAGCTGTTTTGAAGTTTGAGAGTAGACCTGTGTTCTAGAACCATCAGGGTAAAAAGCTGCACTCACCCAAAGCTGCACTTTTAAATACCACCCTGGTCTAGTGGTGTCTCCATCTGCTCTATGAGCCTCTTGCCTGCCTCGGAACAGGTAACCTTGAATTTCAGGTGTCTGCAAATTCTAGCTGGAACCTGCCTTTTGTGCTGCTCACACAAGCACCAGGTACTCTGAACTTGTACTGAGTCCAGTGGTTCCTCTTCTTTGTGTGTTGAGTAATATGAAACTTGGCAGTGGCAAAGGGCACTAAAGTTCAAGTGCAAGTTCTAATATAAATGTAAGCAGCCTCATTTGCTTCAGGACTCTGAGCAGTTTTCTGATGCTTTCTGCAGGCATGCAGTTTGTTACCCCAGCCTGCTTCTTGGAATCAGGTTGAGCAGCTGTGAGATTAAAGCTGTACCTTTTCCCCCATGTGTTGGCGGAAGAGGACACACTAAATTCCTGGCCTCGAGCTTAATCTCACCTTTAAATCTTACCTTGGCAGTGAGACACTATTCCTCACTCAACAACTTCAACTCTGAAACTAAACTACATCGCTGACACCTTCAAATCAGGGTTCCTGCTGACTGCACATGGGAGGTGGCGTGGCTCACAGCTGGGAGGACCTCGCAGGTGGGGAGAGGCGGGTAGGAAAGATGCTGGGTTCCTGGTGTGTGGTAACAGATGTGGTTTGGCATTCAAGGGTTTCCCCCCCCCCCCCCCGGTTTGATATTCTTTCCCCCCTGGGGATTTGAGTCACAGAGAACTGTGTGTGAACGTGTGTTTTGTGGTGATGCAATAATAATGAAATTGCTAAAGCCCCGAATCTGCTTGTCCTTCAGCCTCTCTGCTAGCACTAGCCCCTTACCTTCATGGTAGATTAGGATTTTAACCTAGTACTGCTTTGTTAACTTTGGAAAATGGTGCCACTCGAAAGCAACTTCCTAACTTTAGGAATACCTCCTCTTTAGTTAACTTTCTGGTACCAGTGCCTTGTTTTAGGATGCAGCTAGACTCTGAGCTCAAATGTCCTCTTCCAGAGAATAAATGATAGTTATCTAGTTGTGAGCAGAGACCCTAATGCTCCCTGGGGCCATTGCTTCCCGGGTATCTGATGGGCTCCACACTAGGGAAGAACCCTTGGGGTAGATTCTGTGAGGTGAAAGAACATCCAGTTGCCAAGGTTAGATTCGATTTTCAATCTGGCAGAGACCAGAAGGTCACAGCTGACCTTGGAACATACTCCAGTGCGGCCAGTTCCATTCAGAGGACCAAGGGAGGGGTGCGTAGCAGGGGATGTATTTAAAAAGACGTGGCAACTTTTCAGGATTATTTGTGGAGACTTCCAAAGTGAGGATCAGGAAAGAAAATGCTTTCTTCTGAGTTCAAGTTCTAAATCTTGTTTACCTATCACTTAAAGAATAGTTTAAGTGGAAGCAAAAGAAAATGCTTGGAGTTTTGCCTGGGCTAGTGAGGGGTGGTGCAAATTGTCATGTGTGTTTGCATAGGAAGGTGAGAAGACCATCCGCTAAAGAGGAAGTCGTTAAATAATATGGATCTGTGGGTGTTTTAAAACTCAAGCAATCTGGTCTTTTTTTTTTTTTCATGAATTTTTAAAAAAATCACTGCTTTAGGAAAATTAAGTTTTTATCCATTAATTTCCAAATTACTATAGATGAAAAGATACAGATTAGACTAAATTGGAAGCTTTTTTGTTATTCTATACTTGCATAGCCTTTCAAATATTAATTTCCTAGGATATGTGAGGTTTCCTCTTTGGTGTAATGGCCACTGACCTTCTTATGGGATGCAGGTGAAATCACTTGTCAATGCAAAATGTGTTAGAACTTGATGAAATAAAGCTTTGAGTTTGAGAAATAAAGATATATTTAAAAAGACCATGTCAGTTCTGCTCATTTCTTTATGTCTCTTCAATGGTGAACTTATTTTAGGTTTCAGGAAACACGTTGCACAGTGGTAAGCGGTTATCAACATTATCAGCCTTGGATACTTGCCTGAAAGATGGTGTACTTTTCTCTGTGTGGTTACCTTGGGGGCTGCAATTCCCTTAATATTTGGATTTAAACTGAGCTTTGTTATCGACCACAGCATCTCGGCTAACGTTTACATTAGGTGGTGTGGTCTTGAAATCCACCTTCTCTGGCACCTTGTTTGATTCAGTGCTAAAGGCTAGGTTCTCTTGAGCTTGACCTTGGCCCCAGACCTATTTCCATAAGAGAACCAAAATAACCTCAACTATACTGTATACAACTGCTATCATGGTTTCTTCACATTGGAAAAGAAGTATAGAAGTGATCAAGTGATGCCTGAGTGGTTGTCTTTAAATGTGTAAAACCCTTCATCCCCCTTGTCTTCAACCTGCCTGTTGCTGCTCCTTCTTAGACCTTCTGGTCTGAGGATGAGACTTATCTGCAGTCCAGTATGCAGAGGAGTCCTTCCAGATCACTGCTTTGGCGTGTTTATCTGGTGACACTTTCTCTGAAGCCCGGAGTCCCAGCCTGCACCACCTCTGTTGCCTCCTCACCCCGCCCTTCATCCTGGCGCTGTCAACATCCGAATCAGTGGCCTCTTCAGCCTTACGTTGACTACCTCCGTTCTGGCCACCTACTCACACGGGCTGTACTTTGTGGGGACCTAGAGCTGCTCCTGAAGTTTGGAGCAGCTCCCTCCATGGCCACAAGAATTAGGATCCATCAGAGAGCAATTTTATAATCTTTTATGTTTGCCTACAAGTCAATGCCAGGATCCTTTTCCTCCTCGTTTGTACTGCATGTTCCTTCTGAAATGTTTGACTCTGCCTGTTTTGGTGTGGCCTTCACCTCTTGCCTGGGTTATCTCGTGAGTCAGATCATTTGTCTCTCCTCCATTTTTCTCGACTCATCCGAGGGATCTTTCTAAAACAGACTTGCCCGTGCTCCTCCCAGACATTAAAACCTGCTTAAGGCTCTGCTGTGCAAGGGCAGATGTCAGACTTAAACCCATGAGGAGTCCTTTGCAGGCAGCTCCAGCCTTATACCTCCCCTGCTGAGCAGCCCTTCTTCCAGTCCCAGGGCTCACAGGTCCTTCTGTGCAGCGAGCCCCTAAAGTCAGCCGGGCTGTCGCACCTACCCTGCCTCCCAGGCCACCTTCCCCGCTTCTGTTTTGACTCCTGTACTTAACTGTGTTGCATCAGCTCTTCACCTAGATTGTGAACACCTGCTTGTTTCGTTTCCCCCAGCCTGCCTCCCACACAACTGTCAGAGATTGAACTTGTGCAAACGTTGAACTTGTTGTTTTTGCCCGTCGAGAACTTGGACTGGGGCCACTAGCAACCAGGAGGCTGAATCCTGGATACTAACGTGGATGTGCTATCATGCCTCGTTCTCGTGCTGGGAAACATTTTAGTCCAGGCACCGTCCAGACCAGTGTTTACAGAGCAACTGATGTGGGCCGTGGTGGTGCTCAGTTCCCCAGAATGAGTAGTTATCTCCTGGACGCTGGAACACTGTTGACCGCAAGCTCTCGACCCACCTAATACCCGCCCCCACCAGACTTTCCCTTCTGGTGTTTTAGTAGAACTCCTGAATCACCTCCGAGGGTTAATTCCTTGGCATTGGAATACTGCTCCCATCGCCGCCCAGGATGTCCAGGAGCACACTTTCAATTAGTGGGGAATTTTTTTTCTCCTTCACTGTCTAAGTAGTGACTTGGGTGGGAGAGTCACATACATGTGATTTGGGATTAACATCTGCTGGCAGATGCTCAGAACATTCACAGGACCTGAGAGGGTTTATTAAACAACCTCTGGGAGAAGCACAGGCCAAAGCTTCAGTGTGACACACCCTCTACTGCCTTACCTGGGGTGGGGCTTCACCCTCTCCAGAGGCCTTCGGCTCCTTGTGCACCTTATGGCAGGTAGAGTCGAGAGGCAGGTCAAGGTGGGACATAGTAAGGAGCTGGAAGGCACTATGGTGGGGTGTCTGGTACCCCACACCTCCCAAAAGCTGAGGGGGAATTGATGAGGTCAAGTGACTTCCTGCCCCAAGTGACAGCACCAGAGCTGGGCCCACGGTGCTGGCTTCTTGCCTCCCGGCCCCGTGCTTTCTCCTGTACACGGGGCTGTGTCCCTCTCCCGAGGGTGAATGCTCTCTAGTAGAATGTGCTGGCCTGGCAGATGAACCACATGTCTCTCGGCTGCTTGAGCGGCATCCCTCTCTTGAGCAGGTTTCTGTGAGCGCCGCCAAAAAGCCAGGGAAGCTGGGCCATGGCGGGAGGCTCGGCTTCATGCCTGGGAAGGTGATTTCCTCACCTAGCTCAGAGCAAGCCCGCCGACCTGTTCCGGCCAAAGCTGCATCACAGGTTTGTTTCATCAGAGTCACCACTCAAGTTGCCTTTTACTGTAAGAAGTTTCTTACAAGTGGTCCTAGGGGAAGGCATGAGAAGCAAGTGTCACCTGGCTTCTTTTAGATGCTTACCTGGGAAGGAGGGGTCTGAAGCTGTACTGTGTGTGTGCATGTGAGAGAGAGAGAGAGAGAGAGAGAAAGCAATGGAGACCGGCAGCATAGCAGTGACTCTCCTAAACAGTTCGCATCTGTTCAATATGGATAGCGTCTGAGCCTTTGCTCAAAGGGTCTGTTGGAAGCTAAAGCCATGAGAAAATGGAATGACAGTTGCTCATATTTGACTAAGGCTTTAGAGTTTACCGTGTCCACGTTACATGCGTGTCAGCTTGTGGACCTCAGAGACCTGGGAGATGCGGAGCACTGTTCCCATTTTACAGACAAGGGACCGGAAGCTCCCAGCACCCCAAGGTTTCATATCTTGGGAGAGGCAGAGCCTGTGCACAGCGGCCAACTCCAAGGCCCCAGTCTTCCCACTCTTATGCCCCCAAAGGCACTCAGTAAACCATAAATCACCGGACAGTATTAGTTGTTATGCCAGCCTCTCGGGGCCCAAGAGCCGAGGAGGTGTTGAGTTGCTTGGTAATAGATCCGCTTCCACTTGTGCAGGAAAGGAATTCCTTGGACAGGCCAGCAGCTTTTCTCAGACAACCCTCCCTTTGTGAATCAGGTGGGGAACGGTGAGGGGTACCTACTGCAGGCTCACTGACATGTTCCGGGAACATCACCGAACGCCATGTCCTGTGCTGTGTTGGCACTGACTCTCCCGACAGCTTGGAGATAGGACAATTCCGTTTACAGAGGAAAACAGAACGTCGTACAGCCGGCAGAGCCAGGACTAAGCTATGGGGCGTGGAACTTTGGGGCTCAAGCTCTCAGCCCTTCTACGATATGCTGTTTTGCCTTCAACCTGTATTTTACAGGGTAGCACGTGGAGGAGGTACAGGAGAGCAGGTATCCCGCCCTCCAGCAAGAGCGTTTGGAGAGCGAAGAGCACACGTCCCGAGTCTATGGTTAGTAAGTGGTATTAAATGGAGGCCAAAGAGACCCACTAAACTGATTAGCTCAAAACAAAAATTAAGCCAAATGACTAAGCTGAAATAAGGTGCCTCTGTTGCATTGGGGTTGGCATATAATTTAACATCAGAATTAAAATGGAAACAGCATCTTTTTTTTCCCTTAAACAAGAAGTTACATGACACAGGAGTACGTAAACTACCTGCAAGCTGGAACACAGGGCACGGGAGTGCGGGAGGACCGTGCGGAAGTCAGGAAACCAGCTTGCCCACAGGCATGGCACAATGAAACCCACAAGGGAGGGGACTCAGAAAACTAATAGCAAAACCCGAAGCAGTTCCCGGAGGCAAACACCTGTCGATTTTCATGCACTAAATATAGTGGTAGTTGGGTCACCTTATCCCTAAATAAACACTAGCTAGGTAAAGACTTTTTAGAAAAGAATCTCGCCATTGGCTCAGGCAAGCTGGAGGCTGGGAGAAGCAGCCTCCTGTCAGCCTCTTACTCCTCTGCCGCCCCTGCTACTTCAGATTCCCTCTGTGCTTCTGCCCTTCTCTTAGGTTGGCTCCACGTACCTGATTATCCTTGTGGCTTTTGTCCCTTCCCCCAAGGTGAGGGATCGGTTTCCTTGGCCTTCCCACGATCAGCACGGGGTGGGAGAAACCCCCCGTCTCTCCAGCGCAGGCCTACGGGCAGCTCTCCAGCAGAGGCTTATTTTCCATCCCACTTCAGACACTACTGAAAGGAAAATGATTCTTCCCTTGCTTTTGCCTTTTGAAGTTTGGCTGCTGCTGAATCGGGTGCAGCCCCCATGTCAGGAAATGTCAAACCAGAGGCTTGCTGTGTGCGTTATGCTTCCAGCCTCTTGCCCAAGCGCCAGGCCTGTACCCAGCAGGGTACAAGGGACCCGAGGTGAGGAGCAACCCAGAAAGGCAGAAGGGCCAGAGCTCCAAACCCAGCACACCTCCCCTCCTCCCCGCATGCTCTCATAAACTGCTCGCAGCCCAACTTTCCTCGAGATGATGTAAATGAAGATGGTACACACTTTGGGGTTGCTGAGAATTAGAAAAGCAAGTATTTGGTACAAAGCCCCAAGCCCAATACCAGATGCTCAGAGATGGTATGTATTCCTTGATATCCTCTGCCTTCCAGGGGCTTATAATCTGCTTGGGGAGCGGAGAGAGACTATGTGAAACCACTAACACGTGTGCCACAGATTCTTCAGCTCTGTTGGACATCAGGAAGTAAATAGTAACGCTAGCTACAATTTATTGAAACCTACAACGCCAATTAAGGGTGTCACCTGTACTATCGATAATGCTTATGACAGCTCTGCCAGGTAAGTGAGGATAGTCTCTCCCCCCATCCCACCTCCCGCTTAGCTGATGAGGAACCAAGGCTCAGAGAGGTTAAGCGACATGTCACAGCCCACACAGCCGCAGAGGGATTGAGCAGCCTGGGCTGAACAGTTTCATACCTGGAGCCAAGATGGTGTGGACCATGCCCAGCTGTTGGGCTGAGCCCTGGGGCGCCAGCCAGTGAGTGCTCTGTCCTGGCAGACCACCTCATTGCCCATTGACCCATGGGTGGCAATATCATCATACTTCCTACTAGATAATCAATGAGCCTCACTTCCGACCTGTTGCCAACTCACACAGTTCCCCGGAACTTCAGACCTACTTCCCCCACCCCTGTGCTGGGCGGTCAGCAGAGAATGAAAGATACTGTTCTGGACGACCACAGTGAACTCGCTGTACAATGAAGTCATTTTGTTCTTTCACTGAACCACTTCCCTGTACCAGGAATTAGAACCTACCCGCTGAAAAAGCCCAGAAACCTCCTGCTCCAGTGTGGCAGGCTCTTTTGTAACTGTGTGACCCACTGGTTTTGCTGGGATGTGCACATTTCTAATAATGGTGATGATAAACAAAGAGGACTTTGCATGGCAGGGGCGTTTCCTCTCTCCAAAGCTGCTGTTTCAGATGTTCCTCCACTGCCCGAGCCCCAGAGCCAGCCCCCTCGTCCCCCACCAGGGCCTGCTTCCCCCTGACCGGGGACCCAGCAGCTCAGAAAAATGGCAAAAGCTGGGGCTTTCCCTGCCTGAGATTTCACACGAACGCTTTCGCCCCACCCCGCTCGACTGTGTTTTCTCTGCCAGACAAGGGCCTCCCCCGCCCAGGGAGCAGTCAGTGGCTTCCAGCAGGGTCAGCAGTCAGGGCCTGTGGAAAAGGGCAGGTGGAGGGGGGACACTGCACAGCCACGTGGGTTCAGCTGGGGTGAGTTTCTGATCCGGCCATCGTGGAAACCAATTGGATAAATATCTTATTGGGGACAGTATCAGGATTTTTCTAGCTCAGGGGTCAGCAGTCTTTTACTGTAAAGAAGCATTTAGCAATAATTTAGGTTTTGTGGGCCACATGGTTTCTGTCACAATTATTCTACTCTGCTGTGTTTATCACGAAAACAGCCAGAGATAATATGTAAATTAACCGTGTTCCAATAAAACTTTATTTCCGGACACTGGAATTTGAACTTCATATAATTTTCATGTATCATGAAATACCATTATTTTTATTTTCCCCAACCATTTAAAATGTAAAATCTATTCTTACTTGCCAGCTGTAAGCAAACAGGCAGCAGGACAGATGCGGCCACTGACTGTAGTTTGCCGGCTCTTATTCTAGATGAGAGGCTGCTTCACAGAAAAACACTTCTCTTTTTTGTCCCCCTTCCAACCCTGTCCCTCAACCGGGTGGAACTGCAGCCTGCCAGTCCTGTCACCCACATGTCACATTCTCCTTGCGAGCTCCCTGCTCAGGGTCTCGTTGCGGTGGCCCGCTGTACCTGCCAGCGTGAATTTCTGTCACCACGACTCTGAACTTGAGCCCAGAGATTCTAGCCACGTGGGCACCACTGCCCTCTGGCCCCAGATGGTCCTCTTGGTCCACCTTCCACCATACCTCTCGCTCAGCGGGGGAAGCCCCTCTCCCCATGAGGGTCACAATTTCTTCCATGTTCCCAGAAAGGCTGGACTCTCTCTCTCGGTTCTTCATAGAGCCCTCAAGTATTACAACTCCTATTAGGCAGGCTGGTTCTACTCCTTACAATTCCTCTCAGAGACCTTGGGACGCTTTGCTTGGGACTTTCAAGTTGTACCCCTCAGCGTTGAGTCAAATGAATCCTTCCTGCCCACATCCCCCAGAATCCTGAGACACTTGTCTAAGGCCTAAAGTGAGCCCTTTGTTCTGGCATCCTGGGGGGTGACTCCTAGACTCCAGAGACCTTTACCACTTCTCTCGGGGATCCCTGGGGCTGCTTGAAAGTGCAGTAGCTGACTGTACCCCCAGGCTGGGCATCCAGCAGGGTCTGTCCCACCTGGCTCAGACCTCCCTGCCCCAGGAGCTCAGCCTGCACTTTTGCAGCAGGCACATGGGTTGTCAGAGATTTGGAGAAACAATGGCCTGACATACAAAATGCTCAAGGAAGATGGAGGTTCCAAATGGGAAAACTATTGACCTTCTCCCTGATGAGTCCAGAAGGGGATGGGGAGGGCGCTAATGACATCAGTAACTCTACGGGCCGTTCAGGTGTTCAAGGGACAGAGTGATGGAGGGGCCATGATGAGAGACCGGGGCTCAACCCTGCCAAGGATAAGTCAAGAGGGCTCAAAGATGTGAAGAGAGTATCTGAAAGACACTGGGCTTCGCTAAGAAGAATGTGGAGGGCACAGGCCTGGGGAAGGAGAGGATGGAGCCCACGATGTCATGCAGCCAGCCCACAAGCTTGGTTCCTCCTGGGCGTCTGCCTTTTCCCATTCAAGAGGGAACAGGCAGTGAGAGTGAGAAGTGGGTGGGGGCCGAGGAGATGGATGGACTTTGCACTGCCGTTTCCCAACTCCGTGTCCTTTGGTCAGTTATTTAACCTCTTTGTTTCCTTGGCTGTAAAAATGGGGATGCGTACCTGCTATGGTTAGTATAAAGATTAAAGGAGCTAAAGTTAGTATAAAGATTAAAGGAGCTAAAGTTAGTAAAGACCCTAGCGGTAAACAGATAGTTAATAAATGATAGCCTGTGTGTGTGGGCATGTCTATTTTTTGTTTAAACGGGGCGATTCTTCAGTAAAGTCGTGGCTTTCATTTTGGTCCTCAGATTATCTGATAAAATCACCTGGAGTGCTAGTTAAAAATTCAGGTTCCCCAGATCCCATCCCAAGATTCTGATTCAGTAGATCTGGCGTAGGGGCAGGGAATCATCCCCAGATAATTCTCACGTGCTTGGAGTTTGGACACCACAGCCTTAAAGGTTGAGGAGGAGATGTACCACAGGAGCTGGGATGGCCAGAGGGTCCTTAGGAGCTGGAAAAACGGGGGCCCAGTCCCCGAAGATGACATCCCAGGGCGCAGAAAACACTTGAAAATGGGATCACATGTCACAGTTCTCAACAAGAAAAAAAGACAACCAGAAACATCAAACCAATAAACTAGATGTCCACACCCTCAGAATTAGTTTGAATTTTTAAACGATTGCCTGCACAGATTCAATAAGAGAGACCAATCCGCCTGTCTTTTTCTTAGGCTTCCAGATCAGATGCAAAAAGACTGTTTTGTTTTTGTGGTTTTAGTTGACTATTGTTAATACATTGCATTTTAACTTCAGATTCTGAAAAAAAAAAATCATTGTTCCTGGGGAGGAACTGTGTACTGAATGGTAATAAAATCAAGGGGATTTGTGATTTGCAGAACAAAAGTGAGTCCAAGAATTGAAATCCACTCAGAGGGTGGTGGTAAGAGGTTTTCACTTCCCATGATAAAATCCCCGGTCTTTTTTTATAAATTTATTTATTTTATTTATTTATTTTTTTGGCTGCGTTGGGTCTTTGTTGCTGCGCGTGGGCTTTCTCTAGTTGTGGAGAGCGGGGGCTACTCTTCGTTGTGGTGCGCGGGCTTCTCATTGCAGTGGCTTCTCTTGTTGCAGACCACGGGCTCTAGGCACGTGGGCTTCAGTAGTTGTGGCACAAGGGCTCAGTAGTTGTGGCTCGCAGGCTCAGTAGTTGTGGCACACGGGCTTAGTTGCTCCGTGGCATGTGGGATCTTCCCGACCAGGGATCGAACCCGTGTCCCCTGCATTGGCAGGCAGATTCTTAACCATTGCGCCACCGGGGAAGTCCCAACATCCCTGGTCTTGAAGGTTTAACTCTGCAAGGAGAATGTTCCCGTGGGCAGAGCAAGTGACCAGCAGCTCTTCCCACCCCTCTGGAGCCTTCACTCTAGTGACCTGGAGAGCTGCCCCCACTCCTGGCCCTGCATGGGCACCACCAACACCCTTGGTTCCCTGGAGCCAGCTGAGACAGTCTGGATGTTTTAAAACAACACTTTACTACATTTTAAAAGAGAACAAAAAGAAAATAAATATAGAAAGAGCAAGGAGTATAACCATAGGACAAGGTGAAGAGCTTTGCTCCTGGTGCTCCCCGAGGTCAACTGGTCCTCGGGGCTGCAGCCCACACCATCCCTGGCTGGCCAGTCCCGTGCTCCAGTTCCTAGGGGCTGGCTCCCAGTCTCAGCCTTCACTGGTGGGACCCACAGTTACTGTCACTGCTACTCCAAGGCCACATCCTTGACCTCTTGACACTTCCTGGGTCCAGACCACAGAATCCAGGGACAGACTCCCTGCTGCCGTTTACCAAGGATCTTCTCTTCTGATTATGACCTCTTCTGAGCTGAGAGAGTTTCCAGCAAAGGCCTCTCTGTGCAGGTGAGACACAGCCTGCCTCCTTCCTGTGCACCTCTAGCTGTGGCGTCCATACATCAGGACCGATCACTTCTGGTAACCTCACTGGTCCCTGGTAGACTGCATTTCCCACCTCTTTTCAATGGGAAGCCCTGTTCCAATCAAGTCAGCCTGTTCTCAAAAGCCTTCAGTTGTTTCTCATTGCCTGTAGAAAGGCTCCAGATCCTCCACCGTTGGTCTCGAATCACCTTCAGGTCTCCCTCCCATCCCCACGCCCTCCACTCAAGCTTCCCCACTGGTGAGAAGGGAAGACAGGCTGGTGAAGCCTTCACTTTATCTATACAATACTCACCAGTGCCCCACTGGTCCCATTGAACCTGGTGTGAGAGCTGGCAGGACACTGACCTGGAGGCCGGGAGACCATGTCCTAATCTGGCTTGTGAGGCCATGTTTCTTCAAGTCAGGCACTGGGCCTCGCTAGGCCACAGTTTCTTCATCTGCAAAATGCAGATGTTGGACTAGCCCATCCGTAGAGGCCTTAGCCCGCAGGTCTAAGCTGAGCCTGATGCCACAGTGACCTTGTGACTCAGAAAAGCTGTGAAGGACTCGGGTGCTCAGAGGAGGCCTGACATGATGTAGGGCCCTTGCTCATGTTGGTCACAGAAGTGCCCTTGGGACCTTTCTTTGAGCTCAAGCCTTCTCATGAGGAAGAAATGGGTCAACTCTCCTTAGTAGATGCTTGAGGAGTGCTTCCCCCGTGCCAGGCATGGTGCTGGGCACTGGAGATCCAAGGACAGATGAGAAGCAGTCCCTGCCCGTGAGGAGCTTGTGGACTCCTGGGAAACAGTGCATAAAAGCACACAAGAGTCACACTGTGGATCATACTAAAATGGAGGGGTACAGTGTTAGGGTCTCATTAGAAGGAAGGACTGGGAAAAGCCCTCCAACCTTGGAGCTGGGTCTTACAGGATGAGTCAGTTTGTCTACACGTGCTCTGGGGACCGGGGAGGCATTGGGAAACCACTGAAAGCTTTTGAGCCGGTGAGTGACACCATCAGATTTGCGTTTGAGAAAGATCACTGTGGTCACTCTGCAGCAGATGGAGGGGCAGAGGTGAGACTGGAAGTGAGGAGAGCTACAGGGAGCTCAGCAGTGGTCCAGGTGACACAGGATGAGGGGGTGTTGACGTGAACTTGGGCCCAGAACAATTACAGAGACCTTTACAAATGTAAGCATCACCAAAAATAGCTTTATAGAATTTGTTCTGTGGACCCACGGGCATGTGGCGTACTTGTTTATGTTAATCAGTCATTGTATTTTATCCCCTGGAATGTTCTCACTTGTCTCCATTCTTCCCAAATCAGCTGTCTTCTCTCCCTCACCCAACACACCCCCCTCAAAGCTCATGACTCCCTCTCAGCCCCACTTCAAGCATAATCAGTCTCCTAGCAAAAGCCAAAGAAAGTGTCTAAGTCACTATTTCTCAGGGGTGTGCTTTTTGGATTATGGGGAGGGCAGTTCTTTGTTGAGGGACTATCCCATGCACTGCAGGACACTTAGTGTCCTGGCCTTTGGGGAACTAGATGGCTGTAGCAGCCCTTAGTAATTATGACAGCCAATGTACCCCTATACTTCCAATCTCCCCTTAGGGGTACAGTACTTGATTGATGACTGTTCATGCCTCCACACATGGTCCTGTCTCCCAGACAGCTGCTGTATACAGGTGTGTCTCTTGTCTGCCATCCCCTGGAAGATTGGCTTCCGGAGACATCATTAATCATCCCAGCCCCTCCAATCAGGTCAACTAAGAGGACAGAGTTCCCACCCAACCTACTTGCATGCCTGAGATATCTTTATTCTACCCTCATATTTGGTTGGATTTAGCTGGACATAAACTTCTAGGCTGCAAGTCATATTCCTTTAGAATGTTGAGGCATTTTTTTCATTGCTTTTTGCCTTCTACTATTGCTGTTGAGAAGTCTGATGCCACACTAGCCCCTTATCCTTTGTATGTGACCTGTTCCCATTACCTGCCCTCTTAGGGTCTTCTCTTTGGAGGTTCTGAAATTCAGTGATAAAGTGCCGTGTGTGTGTGTGTGTGTGTGTGTGTGTGTGTGTGTGTGTGTGTCTGTGTGTGTCTGTGTGTGAATTTACATTCACTATGCAGGGTACTCCATGGGTCATTTTAATTGAAAGTCATGTCCTTCAGTTATGGGAAATTTTTACTTTATTATTTCTTTTAAAAAATTTTCCTCATTTTCTCCTTCTGGATTTTGATTATTCAGATGTTGAACCTTCTGGTCTAATTCTCTAATGTTACTGTTTCCCTCTGGTTTTCAGTCAAGTTCTCTGTCTCTCTGTTTCTGTCTCAATATATATCTATATCTATATATTTTCCTTAACTTTCCGAGTGGTATCCTGAACATCCTGAACATACTTTCTAAATTTTCTGTTGAATTAAAAACTTTTGCTATCAAGTTTTTAACTTTCAAAGGTTCTTTTTTAATACTCTTTTTTTTTTTTTTTTTAGCTTTCTACTCTATTTCACTGATGCAATAGCTTCTCTTATCACCCCAAGAATAGTATTTATACATTTTGCTGATATTTTCTCATGCTTCTTTACTCTCTTTTCTCCAAGTTCCTTTTCTCTGTTTACGTATTTTACCCCATCTTTCATTTAGAGACTTTCTTCACAAGGTAGAAAACCCTTGGCTGTTCATTTTTATTTGGGAATGAGTCACTTTAATATTAATTAGAAGCTCTAGTCAGTGCATGAGGCATACTTATAGTTTCCAGCCTTCTCTGTAGAGGGATGGGCAGATACTCAGCCATGTTTTGTTGGGTGACCCCCAATGTGGATGTTTGTAGGTATTTTCTCTTGGGCTGGCCAGTTTTTCCCAACAGGAATCTTTTAGCTGTACATATATCTGGAGGCACAAGCCTGACTCACAGTCAAGTGTGTGGACTTTCACTTAATCTTCACTTAGGGAATAGTGTCTCAACCATCCCTTAGCTAGTGTTGATATCCCCCAATCCAGAGCCTTTTCAATTCAGCTCTGCAGAGTAAACCTCCCATCTTCTACCAATGTCTAATCTGCTCTTGTTTCCATCCAGGGTGTTTTTCATTTCATACCTTATAGTTGTCATCTCTGGAAGTTCAATTTGGGTCTTTTTATATCTTCCACTTCTTTACTTACATATTCAATCTTTCCTCTTTTTGAAAATATGGAATAGAGTTATCGTAACATTTTTGTACTTTATGTAGTTTTTTTCTAATTAAGAGACTTTTTAGGACTTCCCTGGTGGCGCAATTGTTAAGATTCCACCTGCCAATGCAGAGGACGCGAGTTCGAGCCCTGGTTTGGGAAGATCCCACATGCTGCGGAGCAACTAAGCCTGTGCGCCACAACTACTGAGCCTGCACTCTAGGGCCCACGAGCCACAACTACTGAGCCCACGTGCTATAACTACTAAAGCACGCATGCCTAGAGACTGTGCTCCGCAACAAGAGAAGCCACCACAATGAGAAGCCCGCGCATCGCAATGAAGAGTAGCCCCCGCTCGCCGCAACTAGAGAAAGCCCGCGCACGGCAATGAAGACCCGATGCAGCCAAAAATAAATAAATAAATAAATAATTTTTTAAAAAAGACTTTTTAACAGCAGTTTTAGGCTTATAAAAAAGATCGAGCAGAAGGTCCAAAGAGTTTCCATATATCCCCTCTCTCTCTCTTCCCTGCCCTCCCCCACTCATAGTTTCCGTATTATTAACATCTTGCCTTACTGTGGAACATTTGTTACAACTGAGTCAATATTGATAGATTATTATTATTATTATTACTAAAGTTCATAGTTTACATTAGGGTTCACTCTTTGTGTTATACATTCTATGGGTTTTGACAGATGAATTGCAGGATCATATGGTAAGAGTATGTTCAGCTTTGTAATAAACTGCCAAACAGTCTTCTAGAGTGGCTGTACCATTTCGCATTGTTACCAGCAATGAATGAGAGTTCCTGTTGCTCCACATCCTCATTAGATTTTGGCTTTGTCAGTCTTTCAGATTTTAGCCATTCTAATAGTATAATAACTTTTTAAATGTTCTTGTCTACTAATCCTATCATCTATGTCAGTTCTCCACCTAATGCCCCACAATGTCCCATGGCTGGTGAGAGAAGGAACAGTTCCTGGATCTGTGGAACACCGGGGGTTGTTCCCTCTAGTCCTTTAGGGTGGTTCTTTCTGCAACCCCGAGTAGTTTTCTCTAGATGTATGTGCTGGTCAGGGCTCAGCTGAAGGTCTGCAGGAGACCCTCTGCAGATCTCTGGAGCTCCCTCCCTATGCAGCTCCCTCCTCTCTGGTCCTCTGCCCTGCACTCTCCCAGATTCCCAGTTCCATTTCCAAAATTCAGCTCCCCTTGACTTCCTCCTCCTTATCTCAGAAACCTGCAAACTCTCTCTAGCCAGTGAGCTGAGCCAATCAGAGGGCTCAATTCCTTGGTTTCCCATCTCTCAGGAATCACTACCTTCCACTGCCTGACACCCAATGTCTTTCATTCATTTTGTCTGGTTTCAAGTTTTTTCAGGCGAAATGGTAAGAATGGCTAGAAGTGAAAGCCTAAAGATTTCTTTTGAATTGAACCAATTATTAATTTTTTAAAAATATCTTTATTCCTGCCATGTTCAGCATAGGTAGAATCCACAGCAGTGGTCAGGAGAGAAATAAAATCCACCAAGCACAACTCTTTAGCTTGTGGTCCGGTTCAGTTTTGATGGAGCCACCCGGGAGGCCCATGTCATCTACCCACCTCTTCCTCAAGAATGGGACCCGCAGCGATGGGAGCCAGTGAATCAGCAGTGGAGGCTGTGCCTGATTTCACCCAAAGGCCAGAAGGCCAGTCTCTGTCTTTGGAAAGTATAGCAGAGGGATGGGGGTGGGGAGCAATGAAACTATCAGAGAAAGAGATCATAACAGCGATGCTGTTTTGCTGATTAAAAAGCTTCCTCTAACTGATTGTTGTTCAATCTCTTTAAGACCCTGGAGGGAGGGGTATTGCTAATTAGGGAATCTATTTTGGCAATTTGAGAAAGATCAAACAAACCCAGTGACTCCCTGGTCCTTTATCTCTCACCGCAAGTGGCCTTAAGGTGCCGCACCTCTGGGTTATCCTGTCCCCCAGGCGATGGGAGTGCTGGGCCAGCTGGTTTCTCACATACCCAGAGATTAGCCCTTGAGTGCCAGCATTTCAAAAAATTTTACCTCCTTGACTGAACTATTTCTAAAACTCACTGCATACTTTTCTGCCTTAGTAAGAGTGATAAAATGACAATACCAATAATAATAATAGCACAATGAGTTTGGCAGAGTTTTCAGTGCTTTACATATATTAATTAACGTAATCCTCACAACAGCCCTGTGAAGTATGTACAAGTGTTATCACCATTTTGTAGTTGAGGAAACATACACAGGAGACTCAGTATTTGTCTGAGGCACACAGATCACCAAGCACAATTGTATCTGTTTTTGGCAACTCAGGGATATTGCCAGGATCATCTCATATTGGACTGTAGCCATAAATGTAAACACACATATAGAAGGTCTAGAAGTTTGAGAACTGACCTGGGGTCCCCCAAATGAGGTTCCTAGGGGGCTCAGTGAGGACGACCCTAGGCATTGGTGGCATTTGTTCTACATGGGGCCCTGCAGAGAAATGAGCCATGGGGGCGTCCCTAAGAAATGAAGGTCAGGGGACCATAATGGGGACAGGGGGAGGGGGGAACTGGGAACAACATTGTGGGGCAAGCGTGGAGAGGCGTTGGGAGACGTTGAGGCCCACAGGTGGCGGCCACGGTGGGCTTGCCCCGTGCATGCAGCAGCGTGATGGCTGTTGATACTTCGGTGGATTGGATGGGGGTCATCAGACCTGGGTTCACCTGTATTGACTCACTAATCCTGACAGCTACCAAACCTCTCCATGGACTAGTTCCCGCATCAATAAAATGAGAAAAAATACTTAACATGTAGGGAGGATTGACTTGGATTGACCCAGATATGTACCTAAAGCACTTCATAGAATGCCTGGAATGTAGTAATAACTCAGTAAATGGTCTCAGCTATTTTTAATAATGAAGTTCTGGAGTGAGTCCGAGATGAACAGTTGCCTTTGGTTACATAATACATCCTGTCCATGACTTTGAATGTAGCCTTGGAGCCACAATGGGCAAGTTTCTCTGGAGGAAGCTTGTTCTCTGAATGGCAAGTGGCTGGGCTGGCGCTCTGTCCAGCAAGCTTCCAGCCCACGTTGCTACCCTCCTGGGCAGGCTTTCTGAGCACAGCCCGTTGCATTCTGGCTCCCTGGGCCTCGGCTCTGGGTAGTCATATGACTGGTTCTCTCTGTGCTCAGCTCGCTCTAGCAGGGATCAGGCAGCCTGCAAGGTTAAGGACTCCTATGTCAGCAGCTCTAGAAGCCGGCAGGTCAGAGGGGAGGCCAGAGGTCTTATGCTGGAGGCTCCTGGAGGCTCCTGGAGGCCTAGCAGCAGACAAGTCTAGACAGAGACATTAGACCTGGCAGCGCATGGCTTAGCCCCATGGAATCCAGACTGTAGTGGCTGCAACTGGTCCGCAACTCCCTTCTCCTGTGGCCCAGCTGTGCACCCTGCCCAGTGTGGACTGGGGGACTCCACCTCCTAGAAACCCCACCTTCCCTGAAGAAGACCACTGGGTGAGCCAGCATGGCTGACATTGGCCCACCGATCCCAAGGAAACAGCCTTTTCCTCAGCACAGAAGTTGGGGAGAGTGTAGCTGGAAGGGGTGAGGTGGGGAGCCTGGGAGCAGAACCTGGGACCTCAGGGCCCAGGGTCCAGAGGGAAGCCTGAGGAAATTTTCTTAGTGAATAATCTGGAAGGGAGTTTTTTTAAAAAAAAGAAAAGTAATTTTAGTATTTCTAAATAGTATGTCTGTTACTGAAGGGAGAACTGATACCCCAGGGATTTTCTACATTTTTCTTTTGACATCAAAACCCATTTTAAAAATGAAATCCCTTGTGGATGCCCAATATGTAAAGCACTGGAAGGAGGGCAGCTGTGCTGCAGCTGATCTGGGGCCTGGAGTCCTGCTTGGGTGCTGACCACTCCCTCAGGAGCCCTCACTCACCTGCACAGAGCCCCCCCAAGGACAACACTTCGAAACCCCTATAAAATAAGAGGAAGATGAACTGAGGCACCGCCAGAAGAAGCAGAGCCCCATAATAGCCCATGTCTCACTGTACCTCCAATACCACAGCTCAAAGTTTCAACTCTCAGAAAAATGACCCGCTCCACCTATGAACACCCACTGATTCTGGACTGGTGCATCCAAATAAATGAGCTTTTTTTTTTTTTTTTTAAATTAATTAATTAATTAATTAATTTAATTTTGGCTGTGTTGGGTCTTCGTTTCTGTGCGAGGGCTTTCTCTAGTTGTGGAGAGCGGGGGCCACTCTTCATCGCGGTGCGCGGGCCTCTCACTATCGCGGCCTCTCTTGTTGCGGAGCACAGGCTCCAGATGCGCAGGCTCAGTAGTTGTGGCTCACGGGCCTAGTCGCTCCGTGGCATGTGGGAATATTCCCAGACCAGGGCTTGAACCCGTGTCCCCTGCATTGGCAGGCAGATTCTCAACCACTGCGCCACCAGGGAAACCCTAAATGAGCTTTTTAAAAAGTAATGTTTGAATCAATGAGATGAGAAGATGTATACCTCGCTTTTCATTATTTGTATAACTACCACCCAGTTTAACCAATAAAACCTTGCTGGTCCCTCAGAAGCCCCGCCAGAGCCCTGCATTACCTCACTCTCCCTGCTCCCCAAGGGTGCTGCTCTACTGACCTTTGTGACACTTTGTTTTCCTTTTCCTTATAGTTTTATCACGTGTGTATGTACCTCTAGGTGCCGTCATTTAGTTTTGCCGGCTTTTGAACTTGGTAAAAGTGAATTTATAATTTCATTCTTTTAGGACATGTTTCGTTCATTCAACAAGATGTTTGTACGATTCAACTATGTTAGTGAATAGAATTTTTTCTTTGCAGGGGATTTTGAACATGTCATTTTCATGTCTTTGGACAAGTCATTTACCTTTTCTGAGCTTCAGCTGCCTCATCACACACTATGGTTCAGAAATGGTTCAAGAACTTCCTCCAAATTCCTGTCTTATTGGAGAAGAGATAAGATAAATATAACACAGGGGTCATAAATCACTAATGGGATGAAAGAAAAGAGAAGTAAACAAGTTTCTATGAGGAAAACCCACCTCTTCGTTGCACAGAGAAGTGAACATATCTTTGGGAGCAAGGTGATTTCAAAAGGAGAGAGAGATTTTCCCATATAATTGGAAATTTTATTTTTTAAATTCCAGAAGTGACTTTCTCACTTCAGTAAGTCAGGAGGACCCCTAATAACAGACCCTAAGTGGACAGCCCTGATGGATAATAAGACCTCATCTTCTACCACATTCCTTTTTTTTTATTAAGTTGCCATATAAAAACCGTGAAAATTACATATAGAAATCACAAACACAATTTGTTGGTTCTCTACAGTCACTTGAATTTTGCAGAACGGGAATTTGGCTGTAATGACCACCTTTTACCCACCATATTCTGTCTACCCCAGCCTGAATGCTCCAACCTTTTCTGTTGAGCATGACCCCGATACCTCCCATCAGTACCCCCGGCCCACACCTCCTTTTCCCCGTGCATTCAGTCCGGGAGATCGTAAGCTGCTTCTAGTTGCCACAGACCTTTGTTGGATTTGGTGGGAAACCATCATGAATACACAGAACGCTCAGACTGCCCCCAGACCACATCCTGTGGTCCAGCAGCTCCCTGATGTCCCCACTGAACTCTCCCGGGGTTAACTCGCAATCGCTGGAACCCAATGTGATTTTATCGTGTATAGATTATAATAGAATCCCAACAGCTTTTCTGCTGCGTTTGGAGAACGTTTTGGGTAGGAGGAGGTTGGGGGCTGCGTGCACTGGTCTCACTTAGACTCGTTTTAGTGAAGCCAGCATAGACATGACAAATTACAACTCTTTTTCTAGAGCAGCACTGTCCAATAGACCTTTTTGCAACGATGGATATGTTCTCTACCTGCTCTGGGCAATATGGTAGCCGTGTAACACTTGATTAGCCACTTAGCTCAGTAGCCACTTAGCGGCTGTGATTAAGGAGCTGCATTTTTAATTAATTTTCATTTAAATAGCCACATGTGGCTAGTGGTTCTCTTATTGGACAGTGCGGTAATAGAGCATGCCTCTCCTGTATCATCTCTTCTGGGCACGTATTGAACTTCCATGTTTTCAATGCAAACGAAACAAGTGCCTCTCAATCTCCACTGGCATTTGCCTCATCTCCATTTACTTCTGCAGCCTGGCTTCTGCTTGGCCAGTGCACAGAAATCTCAGAGATAAGGCCATGCATGCTCTCAGTATTGCCAAATCAGTGATCGGACACCGTGATTCGCTTCTCTCTTACCCCCTGCCTTCATTCCTTCATGCAGTATGCTTTTACTGAGTGCCTATGTGCTGACATTTTGGGTGATGATAAGAAAGAGGACACCGTCCCAGTTCCCATGTTCCATGTTATGGTCTGTGGTGCTCATTTTATAAATTGGTAACATTCAAACTAATTGGACCACAACTCAGAAATATGTTTTACCTTGCAACCTAGTGCACATATATGTACGTAGATATATTCATAACAAAAGTTTCAGGGAAAGATTTTTACCTAAATAACATGCACCAACAGCATATAATCATACAAGGCACAGTATTAATTGTAGACTTGACTGAAAATTTACAGGAGGAGGTAGTTATATCACAGCAAATATATATCCAAAGAATACCCAGGACGCCCAGTTAAGTATGAATTTCAGATAAACATGCCCCAAATATTTTTTTTTTCTAAATCTTTCAACCCTAACAGCAATGCTGTTAGCAACTTCAAATTGAACATCAGAAGTTCTATCCTTGGCCTTTCCCCAACTGGGGGTTTCTGGTGGCCTGTGTCACCTCTGTGGTCCCCAGCTGCCACATCCCACGGGCTCCCGCGCTCTCCACTGTTCCCTGCCTCCACCCTTTGCTCTACTGCAGGTCAGGTTACATATCCTAAACCATCCTGGCTCAGAGCGCAACAAAAAGGCCCTTCATTCGCCCAGATCTGCTCTCCTGTGAAGGTAGTTCTCCCCACTTACGTAAATATCACATGATAGCCCTCTTAAAGTGGGCCACTATGGTGACAGCAAGGCCTTGTCTTCTACTCAAGGTGGCTACAGACTCCCTCGGTGGCTGTGGTGTTCGTAGTGGAGGAGGTGTGCTGCGCTGAACTGTGCACGCATTTGGCACACGTTTATTGCATCCCTATGACATCATAGGCCCTGGGTGTACAATGACAAATGAGATGGGGGGGCGCTATGTGGTGGGTGAGACCTCAGCACAGGCAGCCACAGGACATGGGTGGAGGGATAGATAGCAAGCCGAGAAATCCCACAGCAGGGGTCAATCTCAGAGGGTTTCATGGAGGAGGTGTCATTTCAGTTAGTCCAGGGATAAGTGGGAGATCACAGGTCAAGAAAAGGGGCAGATATTCTAGGCAGAGAAAGCATGGATGAAGGAAATGATAGAAAAGTAGGTATGGGGGACGATGTGCGGGAGAGGCCAGTGAGATGGGCTGGTCCCGTGGGCTTGGGGCACCTCTGTTGGGTGTACACCCTGCTTACAGCAGAAGGAACTCACCTCCATTTGTTCAAACAGGAGAAGAGCCTGTAAATGTATTCATTTCCTATTGCCGTGTGCTAAACTATCGCCAACTTAACACCTTAAGACAACACACATTATTATCTCACAGTTTCCAAGGGTCGTCAATCAGAGCACAGCTTACTTGGGTGCTCTGTCTCAGGGCATCTGACAAGGTGACAGTCCAGTCAGGGTGGCCAGGGCTGGTGTCTCATCTGGGGCTGGACTGGGGAGGAAGCCACTTCCAAGCTCACACTGCTGGTAGAATTCAGTTTCTTGCAGGGTATTGGACTGAGGGCAGTCAAGAGGCAGGTGTAGAACTAGGAGAACCAGGAGAGTGTGATGTCCCAGGAGCCAAGGCGGGGGAGGGGGGGCAGTTGGCAGTGTCAGAGGTTGGCATGGATTAGATAATGGACACAACACATCACTGTGACTGCAGCGGGAGGTTCAGGGACCAGAGGGGGACAAAGCCCTATTGTACGGGGCTGAACGGCAAATGGGAGGTAAGGACCACCAAGTGCAGATGCTGTCTTTAAAGAAAAGGCAGTAAGGCTTAGTAGGCAAGAGCGTGGGCTTGGAGTGCTGTCTCCACAGCTCACCAGCTGGGTGGCCTCCAGGCAAACTGCAACCTCTCTGAGCCTTGTTTCTTCAAGGCTACCCAGGCCCGGAAGAACAAGGGTAATAACAGCCATCTCCTAAGGGTGTCGTGAGATTTAAGTGAACTGTTGCAATAACAGCACATTGAGAAGCAGCTCAGAGCCTAACTTTCGGTTTCTGCCCCTGCTCCCGTCAGCCTATTCTCCGAAAATCTCCTTTTAAAAGTGTCTTGCTCCCCAGCCCAAATGTTCTCCCTGGATGTAGGATAACATTCAAAACCCCCGTGTGGGTTGGCTTCTTTTTATCTCCCCATCCCCACTGAGTGCCTCTCACACCCTCGAACATGCGAAGCTCCTTCAAACCTCAGGGCCCGTCCATGTGTGGGGTCTCTGCTGCCTGGGACACACCTCTCACCCACCATCATCTGGCTGTCTCCTCTCCATCCACCCTTCAGGTAAGTGATGGCTTCTTTACTCTCACCCTCTGGGGCTGTCCTGTCTCAAAAGACAGAGCTGTACATTCGTGCCTTTGCTCTGAGGTCAGAAACAGGGCTAGGAAGGGAAAATGACCTAAATGACTCTCCAGGTGTCCAGCTATTTGCATCTCCACAGTCTAAGGGGCTAAGAAAAACTAGGTCTCGCCACTAGAAACTTGGTGGCGTGCAGGTGCAGCTTTCAAGAGAACGGGAGAGTGGTGACGTGTGTAGATGCTACAGGCACACGATGCCTAAATGGGCTCACCCAGGAGCTCATTTAACGCCCAAGGCAATTCTGTATGGGAGTGTTTACAGATGACTAAACTGTAGACATGCAAAGGGACCTGCCCCCAGCTTGCAGCTGTGATGGGCAGGTGTGGGCTCCGACTAGGCACCAGCAAGCCCTGATTCCAAAGCCACACTCTCTGCCACCCCGACCAGTCTGCCCCCTGCCTTTGGCTCTGGGCCCCCTGCCGCTGGGGGCTCCACTTCCAGGCTACTGGTGCTAACCCCCCTCAAACACGGCCTTCAGGAGCCCTGGCCCGTGCTGAGAGAGGCTGGGAAGATGGAGAGTTTTCTAGAAACTAGAGGAAGCACAGCCTGCGACAGCTGATGGGATGCTCCAGCTGCAGGTCCCGGCCCAGCGCTCTTTTTGCATGGGGCAGAGGTCTCTGGAGGAAAGCAAAACATGAGTCAGAGGACAGAGACAAAACAGGTCCCATCTGCATATTGGCTGCCTGGGCATCACAGTGATCGTGCGGTGACTAATTCTCGAAAGCTGACAACCTAAAATCTTTTTGAATAATGCCCAGTTGACAGTTTCATTAGCCCGAAGACACACCTCCCCTCCCCACACACACTTGCCTGGGCTGTGGGATTGGAGCGCGGAAGGTAGCCCTCTTCGAGCCCAGTGTTTCCCAAAGCACCTTGATGTCAAGAATCATCTGGGGTTTTTGTTTCAATGACAAATTCCAACCTGGATCCCACGCCAGGCCTCCAGAGCCAGAACCCTTAAGGGAGGGGCCAGGGAAGCTGGACGTTTTACAAGGTTTCCAAGAGATCTTTATCACCAGGAGAGTTTGGAAACCATCTGGACAAACTCCTTCATTTTACAAGTCAAGTTCTAGCCATCTAGAGAGGCCCTGTGGCTGCCCAAAGTCACGCAGCAACTTTTTAGCAGGGTGAGCCGTGAACCCCCAGCGCTGGGTCCTGCCACGTGCAGGAGGAAGGCTGGAAAGGAATCACAGTTCTCGAGCACCCACCACAGATCGAGGTCTGGGCTGGACCACTCAGCAGTAAAAGCAAAGACCTCCTGGTGCCGGGGTCTCTGCTGGGTGCTTGCCTGCGTGTGCTGTTGTTCAGTCCTGCGGCAGTGCCCTGCTTGACCCGTGGCCTCCTCGTGTAAGGGATGAGGAAGCAGGCACACAAGGGCCAAGTGTTTCCCAGGAACCCAGAGTTATAAGAGGCAGAGTCACGATTCCAACCTGGGGCTGGGAGAACTCAGCACCATATTGGCTCTCAGAGTCACTTTATCCGTCTTATTTCATCTAATTCTCACCCAAACCTTGTGAGGTAAGCAGTTTCTCTTTGAAAGGTGAAGAAGTTGAAGGTCAGGACGGTGAGGCGAGCTGCTTAAGGTCAAGCAGCAGTAAACCACGACGGCAGGATCCAGCCCAGCTCTGTCTTACACCAAAGCCCACACAATTCTCAGCCCACCGGGGTTGCAGAAGCTCCTCCTGGGGCTGAGACCACCTCTCCTGACAGCCCCCTCCCATTGCCCCCACTGCACCTTCACCCTCTCCTGGAGGGGGGGGCGTCTCTATGTCACCGCCCCCTTTCTCACCCCTGTGCTGCCTGTTCCTCCACTTCTGCTTGTCCGTGAATCCTCTTCTGATCCCCATCTGCTCTGAGGTCCTAGAGCAATGCTCGGCACACTTCCTGCAGAGGGCTGGAGAGTGAACAGTTAAGGCGCTGCCAGCACTGCTGCAACAAGGCAACTCTGCAGGTGCGGCGTGGAAGGAGCCACAGACGGTGCGTGAACGGACGAGCGAGGCTCCGTATGAGTCGATCCTGTGGGCTGGAGTTTGCCCACCCCTGTTCTGGAAGAGTGCTGGGGCTACATGTTGGGGCAGATTCACACTTGTTTCTGCTTGGTATGGAGAGAAAACGTGTCTGCGTGAGAAGAGCCCCCATGTGTCTGGCCATCAGGAGCGTCATGCCTGAAAAGTGAGGAGAGTGTGGAGACCTCAAGGTCTGTCGCTTGCTCACTCATTCGTTCATTCATTCACTCGTAGAAGGTTTTTCAAACACCTGCCATGTGGTGTAGACATTGTGCTGAGTCTTGGCAAGACAGGCAGATAAGTCCCAGCCCTCCCAGGACATATAGCTAGTGGAACCCGGGGCTCCCCTCATGTGAGGAATGATGGCCAGGAGGGTAAAGCAGGGAAGCGATGGCCAGGGAAGACTTCCCAGAAGAAACAACATTTAACATGAGACCTGAAGTATGGCTGGGAATTACCCAACTGAGGGCAGGGGCTAATCAGGGTGAAATCGACACAGGGAAAGACAGCTCAAGTGACAGGCTTCTAAGGCCATTTGTGGAGAGTGTGTGCACTGCTGAGTTGACCCTTTGGGGGATATGATTCTTTTAGACAGTGGGAGCATCTGAGTTTCCCACAGGCGGATGGACCTGACTGTTTTTTGATCCTGTTCCCTGATACAAAGGGTGCAGTCTCCGTACTGGGAGAAAGACGGGGTGTAGCTGATGTTTTGTGTGAGTTGGTGAGTTGACACAGATGTGGACACAACCCTGCAAAATTTCCATTTGTTTCTTCAGTTTAACCCCTGACCTGAATCTCTCCCACCATTCCAAAAAAATCCAGATCACAGACTCTGGTAGGTAGAATGTTATTTCTAAGGCAAATGCTTAAAAACTTGACATTTGTAAAGTAATCATTATTTAAAATATAAAATGATTTACTGCCTTTTTACAAAAAAAGTTGAAAAACCTTGCCTAGTAATTCCTTGTTCCCTGGGTCCAAAAGATTCAACTTAGTTTTTTAAGGAATCTGAAAGAAATGCCAACTATATGAGTAAGTTAAACTGATATTTGATTCAGACACTGATTTTTATTTTTATTTTTTAATATGCGTTCCAGAACTTGTGTAGTCTTGTTTGTGTCTGTGCTGTTGACTCGGCTCTGAGCACAGGAGCTGTTGGATGGTATTTGTCACTTTATGCGGATAGCCTCTTTCCCCAGCAGGACTGTCACCGCTGCAAAACAGAAGCCGTGTGCCCCAGGCAGGGGCTTACCGCAGGTTTGGGGAGGATGACAAAGATAATAAAAAGTGTTTGGGGCAGTGTTGACAGCACAGCACAAGTGACGATAACGCGGCACCTGGCCTCCTCCTTGTACCCACGCTCCAGGCTCCCTGCTGGTCACGCAAGGTCCCCTGGAAGGATGCTCTTGGCAAGTGTCCCCCCAGGCTGCTGGCTGTTGACATCGCCCCTCAGCCCTGAAACGCACAGCCCAGGAACTGAAGAGACTGCTGAGGGCATGGTGCCCCCAGCACGCAACAGTGTCCCGGGAAGCTGAGCTTTACCAGTGAGAAGAATGGCTGAAAGTCAGTCCCTGGAGCAGCTTGGTGTGGAGTTTCCAAACAATCTCACATCCAGCAGCTTTCAGGAAGGTCATTGAAACCTGGCCATTTCTAGCGTGAGGGTGGGAGAGGGTGGGCACGGAGGCAAGGGGGGGCGGGGGATGCTGGTATGGGGAAGGGGAGGGCCACAGCCTGCAGCCTAGAATGACAGGGACCTCAGAGGAGGGACTCAGGGTCCTGATGCAAGAAGGAGCCAAACCCCTGTGTGGGGAATGGTGGGGGGACCCTGGATTGGAACCTCAGTGTCTCCTGTGCTCCTGTGGGCATGATTGGTTTCCTGAGCTGAAAAGCATCTCATTCTCAACACTGGGCAATAGGGGGCCCGAGTCAGTGAGGCAGGCAGGAAGGGGCCCCTCAGCACCCCCCAGGTGTTTGCTTTTCTCCCAGTTACAGGTTTCTAGTGTTCAGGAGCTTTTGTTCATGCCTTCTTTACCAAACGTAGTACAGAAGCCCGGCCAGAGCACCCACCCACGGTCAGGACGGCAGAGAGGTTCCATCCTGAGTGCCCGTTCTGGCCCCGTGTGGCGGCTGTCGGGGCGGCTTTGCTGAGACAGTCCTGAGGCTGCTCCTGGTCTCGAAGGAGAGGGGCTGTGATCGGTGATTGATGACCGCCGCGGGGGTGCCATAGCCTCGCCGCCTCTGCAACTCACTTGTGTTTGTCTGCTTCCTAGACTCACGTGTGCAGTGCTGGGGGTCTTCATTAATGTTGAATTAAATTGAATCCACCTAGAACTTCTCTCCTCTTGAGCGGCTAGTACATCCACACTTCCTTTGATGACTCTGCAGGTTAAAAGGGACAATTGCCCGTTTAGTTATCCCAGGAAATCTTGTTGTTTGGGCAAAGCAGGAAGGAGGGGGTAAAGGTCTTCATATATTCAGCAGCCGATGGTTGAGTTTCCACTGTGGGCTGAGCAATGCGTCACGGGCTGAGGGTGCTCGGCTTGCACTGGCGCTGGGGGCAGAATTGAGGCCGTCTCTCTGCCAAGACGCCTCCCTGCCCGGGAGAGTCGGAGGACTTCTGCTACAGGTCAGAAGCCTGCTTCCTTGTGGCTGAGGGGTTGCGTGAGAACGTCCTCAGCCAGAGGCCCTCTGGCTCAGCCCTTTGCAGAAATCTTTACCCCAGTCTGCCAGTCCTGACAGGTGGCCCTTCTTCCCACTCTTGATTCCCTCTGGGAATGCTGGCAGCATCAACTGGGATGGTAAGCTCTTCTCTTCAAGCCTGCGAACACTGGCAGAGGACTTGAAGCACTTTCTAAAAATAAGCTGCTTGCCCCTATTCCCTATTCCCCAGTGGGTCCCGCTGGGTTCTTTCAGTTCCCGAAGAAGCAGATAAAGAATGCGGGTCTTCTGGCTTGAAATATACCAGCCTGTCTCCTCTCTCTTCAGCCAGCCAGGCCCTCCCCTAAGCCTGCTGGTCAGGTCTGGTTTTCCTGGCCTCAACACATGCCTGCAACCCCTAGATAAGAATTTCCAGAGAACCTGACCAGCAAGAGTTTAATTACTGCTCACTTGAGTAAGTCATGATGTATGTTTCCTTGCAGTTGCTTCCTAAGAACTCAGAATCTGCCACTTTGTGCACTTTTAACGATTAAATAAATAGTACGAAACCCCAGAAAAAGTTAAAATTGCAAGTCACATCCATCTTTGAAGGCCATCTTGTAAACCAAAGCAGGAGCTTTTTTTGGTTTGGTTTTGTTTTCTGTGCTTTGAAAAATGAAATAAATGAATTGTTTACCTGTGGAAACATGCTTCCTGATCTGTTCATACACGTGCTGATGCTCACGTCCATGCCTGAGCAGACACACACGCTCACATACACACATACAACCACACACACACACACCCTCAGCCTCTCTTCTGGTTTCTGATCTTCTGCCATGATTGGTTTGTAAAGATTTGAATATCCCACAACATGTGGGTCAGAAATACACAAGTATTAGCTAACATATTTTTGTTTTTCTAGACCTCCTCCCATTACATCACGTATATGTCATGAGTACTCTCAGTTACAAATTCACAGGGACCCAAAAGCTTCCCCACGTGTGTGTCTCCTCTTTGTAGTTTTGGAGGCAGTGTGATGTGGCAGACAGAACACCGCCTTTATCTAGACATGGGTGATGAGTTGCGTGACCTTGGGCAAAGACTTGATCTCTGGAGACTAGGTTTCCTGATTAATGAAAACAGTGGGTATGAGGATGCCTGCTTCACAGTGTGTTGTTTAGGATTAAATTAGATGATGTGTATAAAACCAATGCCACCTACCTGGCCTGGAGGGTAGTCAGGAAAGGGTCATCAATAGGAGAATTCCATCTATTGTGAATAAGAAGGAGTCTTAGAGCTCGTGGCTAATCCCCACCAGAGCTACTCTGGTCCCCTTAGCACCCCACCCTGAGCACCAGCACCAAGTCTCAGCCAATAGCAAACCCTCAGGGAAGGATTGTAAGACCCAATTGGATTGAAATCCCTGGTTGTGCAGCCCTAGGAACGGGGAAGGAACTTACTTCTGCAGGAGGGAGCCCATTATTGTCACACATGTGAAGTACTTGGAAAGCACTTCTGGAGAGATTGGACCAGAGCAGCCCAGGGATGGGTGGGGCGAGGGGCGGCTGTCTTGGGAGGAAAATGACCTGCAGAACCACTGTGGATGCCTTGTGTTTGTGCCCAGGATCAGGAAGGGGCCATGAGGCACCCACTGCTATCCCTCACTTGCTGCGTGTGTTGCCAACAACCTCTTTGCAAGTGCAAATTGAGGTCACGGAATGTATTCTCCTTTTCCCCTGGATGCTATGAACTGAGCACTACTGTGGATCAAAGCCAAAGTCTCCGCCTCTTCATGTTGCTTCTGGGCAGCAACTAAACAGATTCAAATGTGAACTTCAAGTACACACATTTCTAGAAATCTAGTATCAGAAGCCTCAAATCTCAACTACTCATGCGAATGGGCATTAGTGTCTGGTTTATGGTGACTTTATGTTGCTATCTGATGGCTTACTGGAAACCTGCTTATTCTATGTGGGAGAAGGAAGAAGAAATGACACTTTGGTGTTGTCTTAGAAACTATGGCTGGGACTTCTCCCCATAGGAACACACATGAGTCATCTCAGAGAACCTGTTTTAGCACAAGGCAGTCATAAGGAGGCCATGTGATATGGGAAAGTTACGGAGCTTGGGTTCTAATCCAGGTTCATCTTTGAAATGGCTGTGGGATCTTAGGGAAATCACTTCTCTGAGTCCTGCTTCCCTCACATGTAATGTGAGGGGGGAGATAGAACGTTATCTAAGATTTTTTTCAGCTCTGACATTTTGTAATCATAGTGCAAACACAAAACTCACAGATCTGCAGGACCTTTATCTGTCTATATCTTCATCATCTTCCTTCAGAGCCACTAGGACATTCTGCTAACAGGACTCGCTGTCTCCTGCTAGGCCAGGCCTTTCTCAGTGGTCCTTAGGTCACTGGCTACCTGAGTGGTCCTTCTGAAATACACAACTGATGCCTTTTCCCCCTATTTAAAAATTTCCATTGGGAACCATTCACTGCTTTTCCTCTTGTCCACAAGTTGCATTTTTCTGTTTCTTCACATGTCTAGTGATTTTCTATCATGCACTAGACTTTGTGAATGATCCTTTGTCGGCAGCCTGGATTTTCTGGTCTTCCTTGAAAGGGTACTGAGTTTTGTTCTCTAAACAAAAGGAGACAGTGAGCCCCACTCCCCCAGGCTTGTGTTTGGCAGGCAGGGCGCCAGCAACGTTACAGCCTTGCCCCATCCCTCGGAGTCTCGCCTCCTGTGCATTTGCTCTCTTCATCTGTCTCTCTGTGTGTCTCACAAATTCATTCAGTTTTGTTGTGGAGAATCCAAGAAACAAAAATGCTCAGTAGTTTACTCAATTTCTAACAAATATTCCTGGTAGAAAAAAGTCTAAACAAAATCAAAGCGATAATGGCAAAAATTATACTTGGTAAAATTGATTTTTAACTGAAAAATAAATAAAAATTTTAAAAATCCTGGACCATCTGGAGACTGTGAGCCCTTAGAAGGTAAAAATGCACTTCCACCCACCTTGACACTGGTTCTGGATCCCCAGGATCCAGTAGAGTTTTTGGTTCAACACATATTTGTTGAATACTGAACACGTTTGTATGAAGTCCTGGTCTGGGCGCTAGAAGGAGAGAGAGATGCACAAAGGTGAAGAGACCCAGCCCCTGCCTCAGGGAGTGCGCTGTCTGGAAGCAGATGGTGGAGTAAGTAAGAGAAAGAGCAATGGTGAGGCCACACAGCCACCAGCCACCGTGCCTGGTGGGGGAGGAGCGCAGGACCAGCTGAGAAGATCTAGGATTTCTTTCTTAAAAATACAGTGGATATTTCCCCTGCATTATAACATGAAAATGGAAAAAATTCAGAAAAAAGGAAGAAAACCACCCATATTTCAATCATGTAATAATAGCCTTTATTTTCAGGATTTTTAATTTTTTTATTTTTCAGGATGTTCATTTTTTTTCTGTGTAAGTTTTGGAGCTTTTAAAACAAACTTCTTGTTTTGAAATAATTATAAATTCATGGAGGTTGAAAAAATAGAACAGAGAGGTCCCAAATACCCTTCAACTAGTTTCTCCCAATAATAATACCTTACATAAATATAATATCAAACTCAGGAAATTGGCATTGGTACAATCCACAGACCTGATTCGGATTTCATCAGTTTCACATGTTATGGTTATTTTGTTAACACAGGTTTGTATGTGTGGTCTAAATTTTATTTTTATAATTAACTTGATCTCACGGGGCTTTTTAAAAACTATTATTGCCTAGTCTTCATAGCCATCGTTTATAATGTCTGTATAATGAACATCCACCCACTACGTAGAGCAGATTGCCAAATTCTTCCTCCTCTTTTGAAGCTTACACTGCCCCCAGTTTCGCTCTTATGAATAGCACCATTCTATATTTTATATTCTTTTTGTACTATATACACACTTTCTTACTTCTTATTCTTCCTTCTTGGATACATTTCCTAGAGAATGGAGGCAGGGAAATATAGGGTGATAAATGTATAAGGGACTACATAATACTTTTGTCTTAAGACAGGAAAGATTTAAATATATTTTGGGTTGGGGTCTGATCAAGTAGAGAGGGAGCAGCTGAAGACCCAGGAGGGAGGGTCTGACGACCACACAGAGTATGGGAGATTTTGGGGATGTGGTAGGTTAATTTTATCAAGGCCCCAATTCTTCTTTTTCATTTTTCTTAAATCTTCTATATCCCTATTGATTTTTTAAAAATTAATTAATTAATTTATTTTTGGCTGCGTTGGGTCTTCGTTGCTGCACACGGGCTTTCTCTAGTTGCGGCAAGCGGGGCTACTCTTTGTTGCAGTGCGCAGGTTTTTCACTGCGGTGGCTTCTCTTGTTGCAGAGCACGGGCTCTAGGTGCAGGGGCTTCAGTAGTTGTGGCACTCGGGCTCAGTAGTTGTGGCACTCGGGCTCAGGAGTTGTGGCGCACGGGCTTAGTTGCTTCGCGGCATGTGGGATCTTCCTGGACCAGGGCTCGAACCAGTGTCCCCTGCATTGGCAGGCGGATTTTTAACCACTGTGCCACCAGGGAAGTCCTCAAGGCCCGAATTCTTTACCCAACCTGTATCCAGGCCGTTTGCCACGTTCCTCCCCTTAGAGCACAATGTCCCCTGCTCCATGTGGCAAACTTTGGCCTGTAGAATGAGGCAGAAGTGACAGGGTGCCAGCCCTGAGCCCAGGCTCCGAGGGTCCTTGAGTATGTCATTGAGGTATTCTGGTTGTTTGTTATCTCACAATTTTGTAACAAGACCTAACTGATAAAGGGCCCCCAGGATAGAGGTAGAGGGAAAGAAGGGAAAGAGGGTTCACGTCCAGATAAGTCCAGATATTCCAGAAAGAGCTGCACGAATTTGGTGCTGTGCTTCACAAAACCCATTTCTCTTCTGCTTCAGGTGCTGGGTAAGCAGAGGTTGATGACACATCCCGAATGAACCACTTGACTTTATATACGGAATTCAGTTCTTAAGGGTTCCCGTCTCAGCTGTCAGGGCTGAGAAGTCACAAGAAAAGAGAAGCTAGACTTTTGTTTGAGGAAGCATGAGACAGGCCACTCTAAAGACCATGGACCGTTACGCAGGCTGTGCCCTGCGTGGGGGCCTGACCATGACAGTGTGAGGTGCACGTGAGAACCATGAAGCTTGTACATGAATAGAGAAGAGACCCCACTCCCCACCCCCTTCTTTCAAGCTCAAGAACAAATCTGCAAGGTCAAAGTGCGGCTTACATCTGGGGTAGGAAGAAGAGTTTCAGTGACAAGCATGAGGGGGAAAAGAGCGCACAGAACTAGATACAGAATGTCCTCAGCATCAAAAAACCAAGTGGGGGCTTCCCTGGTGGTGCAGTGGTTGAGAATCTGCCTGCCAATGCAGGGGACACGGGTTCGAGCCCTGGTCCAGGAGGATCCCACATGCCGCAGAGCGACTAGGCCCGTGAGCCACAACTACTGAGCCTGCGCGTCTGGAGCCTGTGCTCCGCAACAAGAGAGGCCGCGATAGTGAGAGGCCCGTGCACCGTGATGAAGAGTGGCCCCCACTTGCCGCAACTAGAGAAAGCCCTCGCACAGAAACGAAGACCCAACGCAGCCATAAATAAATAAATAAATAAATAAAATTAAAAAAAAAAAAAAAACCAAGTGGTTTCTTTACTGAGGCCCTTGAGATGCAATAAAAACTAATTACTCACCCACAGAGAAAGTTGGTTTAATTCTGGTTAGCTTAGTGCCACCAAGAGCTGGGTGTTCCTTAGGTAACCCGATGGGAGAAAGTGAACAGAAAGGCGCTTCTCCTTACAGAATGGCTTTCCTCTCTGTATGGTGGAGTCATTCTTCATCTTCACACTCTGGGGGCGAGGATTCCCATGATTAAAAACTCCGTGGTCAGAGCCACAGAGGAAGCCACGTAAGGAAAGGGTCCCTGGCAGGGCGGGCATGGGCAAGTCTTCCTTGAGTTCGTGTGAGTCAGAGAGTCTAGGCGCTGGAAGGACCTCAGGGTTCATGCAGGTGAACTTTTCCTGTCACATATGAGGAAAAGGAGGCCCAGAGAGGTGAAGAGACCAGCCCAAGGTCACACAGCTCATGCACAGCACAGCTGGAATGAAACCCAGGGATTTTTACTTCTCTTCCTTTGTCCTTTTTGTTCCCATCAAACCCCAGGAGCAGGATGGATGGTTGTTATAATATTGGGCCTGGGGGAGGGGCTTAAAATCAGTGTCCAGAGCAAACCCCTCCTTTTGGGAAACTGCTTGTGCGAGTGGCCTCCTGCAGCACCACCTGTCCAGTGCAGCTGCCCTGATGCGGCTGCCTCTTCCCAGAAGGCCTCGGGTGCTCTGGTTGTGCCTCGGACCTCCCTGACGGGGGACAGTCAGAGGCTGGTCACATCCTGCCTGTGTCCTCCCCAGACCGTGGTTAGGATTCAGTAGGTGGAGACTTGCACGTTGCAATCCCCTAACAGCAGTTGCACACAGGGTTTGGACCTATTTTTGGATCAGGCTCGACTGGGTTTAAGCTCGTAGAATGCCATCGGAAGAGCTGCCTTTTTAAAGGTGACGGCGAGCAGGGTGGGTGGGGGAGGGGCGAAGACGGCGGCCCCCAGACAGGCTCCCAGAGCGCGAAGTCAGCGAGCCCAGCGCTGCCGGGTCTCTCTGCAGCTGTACAGCTCTGGGCGGCTCCCTCCCCGCTCTGGGCCTTGGGTTCCCCATCTGTGACGTAAGGGTGTTCACTGTATGGTCACCGAAGCCCCTTCCAGCTCGGCCAGACTTCCAGCCTTGAGCCATATTGAGACTCCGAGCAACCAGCCAGAGCAGAGAGCCCTGCAGACACTTCCCCTTGCTCTACCCTGCCCTGCATCTGCTTCCTCTCCTGGCATTTTCTATTTTCTTCTCCCTCTGCCTTGTTTGCCTCTGTTTCCCAGCCTCCCCCAGGAAACTGTCTTTTCCCGGAGCACATTGCCTGGCTGCCGCTGGGCTCTGGGCCACAGTCTCCCGAGGCCACAGGAAAACCGGGGTGAATGAGAACCTTCCTGTCAAAGTCTTGGGCGCTGCCAGGCAGACGGGAAGGGCAGGGGCTGGCCCTGTCTCCAGGGTCACAGTGTCATGACCCTTTCCTTCATAGCGGTCCTCCTCCACCATCCCTGGGGGCAGGAGAAAACCCTGGACGCAGCTGCCTCGGAGCAGAGGGGGAAGCGGGACAGCGGGGCTGGTCCCAGGAAGGGGAAGAGTGGCTCTTCACCCGAGAGGTCTGGAGACTGAGCAGGAAGCCCCGAGGACAGAGAGAGGACAGGGCGAGGCGGTCAGCAGGCCGGAGGGCAGTGCCGCTCAGATCCCTTTCCCCAGGAGGATCGCGGATACACACTTCGGAGTGTGGGCACCTAATCAGGAGTGGCCTGCCCCAAACAAGGAATCGTCGTGACCCCACCCCCCGCCCATTTTACCTTATTTATTTATCTATCAATCTATCTGTTTAGTTAGTTAGTTAGTTAGTTAGTTATGGCTGCGTTGGGTCTTTGTTGCTGCGCGCGGGCTTTCTCTACTTGCAGTGAGCAGGGGCTACTCTTCGTTGCGGTGCGCGGGCTTCTCATTGCGGTGGCTTCTCTTGTTGCGGAGCTCGGGCTCTAGGCCCGAGGGCTTCAGTAGTTGTGGCTCACGGGCTTAGTTGCTCCGCGGCATGTGGGATCTTCCCGGACCAGGTCTCGAACCCATGTCCCCTGCGCTGGCAGGCGGATTCTTAACCACTGCGCCACCAGGGAAGTCCCCCATTTTACCTTAAAAAGCCAGCGCCTGGCACGTGATAGATGTTCAGTAAATGTTTACTGAATTAATTTGAACTCTGCACGCTACTGGATCAGCTGTGTGATCCCCCGATTTTGGAGCCAAACATGCTCCATGGCGATCCAGGGCTTCCGAAAGCCCTGCTCAGGTCTCATGCCCCGCCAGGAACACGGCTAGGCTGAAAGCCTCTGGGCGCGCTATCAGGCACCTGAGCTACCACCTTGCCCTGTTGGCCGGGTTCCAGAGGGCCTGGAGTAAGTCTGTTCTCCTTCCCGGGCCTCAGTTTCCCGTGTGTGAGATGGATGCAAAGGCAGGGGTGAGAGGGTCCCAGCCAAGCTCTGGGATGTCAGCTGCTGACTGTGTTATCCACCTGGAGTGTCTGGGAGAACGTGGTGAAGTGAGCATTGGGGAGAGGCTGGGGAGAGAAACCAAACCTCTTTAGGGGCAAAGCTCATTGTGCCAAAGGAACAGGAATGAGAGAGGGCTCAACACTTTGTGCCACTTCTGACCATCTCCTGAGTATTCCGTCCTTATGTGTCTGGCTATGAACAGAGGCTTAGAAAACAAGTTTCTCTGCACTGCGATTCATGTGTTATCTGCGTTGAAAAAAAATAAAGCCAAAGTCTGCATCGTGCTTTTCGGATGTGTCAGTTCATTTGTTCACTCCTTCATTCAAAAAACACTGAGCACCGCAGTGTGGCAGGTGGTGGGGCAGATCAGGAGACACCCAGTGAAGGGAGCAGGAAATCATGCCACAAGGTCAAAAGGGCATGGTGATGGCATGAGCAAAGTGTTTGGGGCGGTTGGCAATGGGACTCACTACCTGTCCCTCTGGTACACGTACTGTGTGCTATGCTTGTCACCATTTCCCTAAGGAGTGTGCAGGTCTGTGGAGAAGGACACTGAGGCCCAGTGAGGGTAAGTGACTTGCCCAAGGTCACACAACCCACATCTTCTGACCCCAAATCCAGGGCTGCCTCCATTACCCCACAGCCATAGATATAATGTCATGAGTCGCCTCCCCGTAGGGCTCCTTTAGTGAATCACTTTCACTTTGCTAAGCCTCTTTTATTCCTACTTAAAATAATAATAATGAAAGTACTTGCTTACCTACTTTCTGTATAAAGCTGAGTGGTCTCATGGGCTTGTATTATCCTTTAAGAAAATGAAATATTTGAAGATTTTCACCCTTGGTCCTACACTGAGGTGGACAATCATTTCCATCACTCCACAAAGAGCCATGGACTTTGGCCATTCAGGAGTAGACATTCGCCCATGTTTGTAAGCTGTCAGGATCATCCTGACCACTACAGGGTTCTTTCTCAGACTCCCAGACATCACATTTGCTTTGCTTCCCTTTTGGTCTTTCAGAAATAAGATGCTTCCCCTCAAAACAGAAAGCTGGGTCACACAAAGCAAGGCAGAGACAGAGGCTGGTTAGACCCTATACCCTCTTCAGGATTCTTGAGAGCAGGTGGACACACTCAGATTGAACCCTGGCTTTGCTGTGTGACTCTGGCCCAGTCACTTAACCACTCTGAGCTCCATGAGTTTGTCTGTCTTACAAATATATCAATGGCACATCTCACAAAAGGGTGCCAGGATTTACAAAGCAGTTTGTAAATAGTGACCTCCTTTATGAATGGAGGGTGCATATCAGGCTTTTCTGGGGTGTGTGGGCAAGGTGGTGTGACTATTGGAAAGAGATTGGACTTTGGAGTTAGAAGATCCAATTTCAAACCCTCAATGCGCCTCTTAAAAGCTGAGTGACCTTGAGCCAGTCTCCAACAGCCCTGAGACTCAGCAGCAAAGCCGGGATAGCTCACCTCACCGCAGGGTTGTTAGGAGAGCCAGAGAGGCTGAGGCACTGCCCACCAGGCGTTCTGGGACCAATGGACATTGGTCAGTGTCACAGCCAAGGTTGGTTTCCCCTTCGGCAGCTGCAGTTCTTCAAGGGGCAGAGATCTTGTGAGCTACAGGCCATAAGATCCCGCCCAGGCAAGGAAGGGAAGCTAGCAATCCCTCCCTGCCTTGGCCTCTCTCCTGGGCTCGGTCCACAGGCCACATTCCCCTGGCTAGGCTTCTGTGCTTTCAAATGCCTCTCACAGGGGCCTGACCCCTTCCTGCTGGAGAGGCACCCATCCCGCCGTCTAGTCTGGGGACCGGCCTCCTGCTTCCCCTTCTCTCGGAAATGCAGGGGCTGTTGGCTGGCATGGGCCACCCACACCAGGGCCCCTCTTTCCCACATCACACAGCTCCTCCAACCAGGTCTGGTTCTCTGGTTTTGGGTCTCTTCCACCAGGCGGGCTCAGCCCAGGCGGGGTCACCGGGAAACAGCCTGGTTCCCGACCCACTTGGAGGTCCTGTGGGGGGGAAGGCCAGCCTGGGCTGCTCTTTGAGCTGAAGGGCTCAGGTGGACCCCATTCTGCCCTCAGGGCTCGCCAGCCCACAAGGACCGATTCACCTGCTGGAAAGTCGCCGGCTTCTCTCCAGGTGGCCAGCGAGGGTGTGGCAACTTCACAAATAAGGAAAACCAGGATAAGAGGCAATGTTTGCCCCTGTGAAACAAGTTTGTGATAGTTTTGTGATAATCCCGACTAGGCTGTTCCCAAACCATTGTTTCATCCACAGCAGCTCTCCTCCAGTTTTTCTAGAAATCAAAGGTCACGACTGTTCGCCTTCGCTTTGAAGTATTACGTCTGTTTGCTCATTTGATTCAGGCAGATTGAGAACCATATAACTCTGCTTTTCATGTAAAATTTTCCTCCTTTAAAGCCACAGCTCCATAGGGAACAAATGTCTATGGAATAAAAGAGTATATATACAGTGAATACTGACTAAATAGAAAATATGTGTTCGGATTAGAAGGCAAGATATATAATCTGTGTCAGTAATTATTGACTATAAACCACCTGTTAACATGACCTGAGGTGGTAAATGCTGGGTCAATACTAATTGTTTCTGGAAATTCCAACATCAGGTCTTCTAGGAGAAGGACATTTTCCATATGGTGTGCCTTTCTGAAAAATATTTAACCTATTAAAATTGCATAATCATAATTAATGTTTGTCTTGCATATATTTCAAAAATATTTTTTGGAGAAGATCTAGAAGCATTTCACATAATACCACATAGAATACAGTTGATAAAAGTTGCCTAAAAGAGTACAAACAAAGACAGATTCTGCGGTTCCCAGGTACCAGGGCATAGATCCAGCCTAGCACAGGCCAGCAGGATAAAGTCCAGAATGTTCAGCCCCCGCCCAGCTCTTGCAGACTTGAGCTCTGAGGTTCTACAACCCTGTTGAAGATGTTCTCTTCCAATGAGGGGCATAAAAAAAGCCAATAAGCAATCAGTTCAGATAGCTTCCCACACCTACGGTCTCTCCCTATAATTCAAAGGTACGCTCAACTTTTTCTCCTTCCTCACGTTTTCATCTGAGCAGGCATCAGAGGCCACGCCTTCCTTCAGTCACTCCAGTTGAGAGCTGGACCAGACCCACGAGGCCATCAGTCCATCTTGTACCCCAACACCATGGACAGCCTCCGATTGAATACTTCAGTGATGAGGAATGCACCATTTGGGGCAACTTTTATTTTCTATCACTCAACTAATTGGTCCTAACAGTGAGCTGAAATTGGCCTCCTGGAGATTTTACCACTGGTTTCAGTTCCTTCCTGGGAAGCCACACAGCATTTGCCTTCTTTCACAGGACTGCCTTTCAAATATATGAGAACAATTCTCCAGACAAAACGTACCAGTTTCTTCAACTTTGGGAACACAGTGGCTATTAATAATTTGGAAGCTTTGGACCCTACTCCAGAATCCCATGAAAACTGTGGATCGTCTTCCCAGAAAACAGTGCACACACAAGTCTGCATACACTGCTTCCCCTTGTGAGCCCATCCACGGATCCCTTAAGAGCCCATGGATGCAAGGTAGGAATCTTGCACTGGCATTCCAAAGCCAGATGCCACCGGAGGTGGAAGGGAGCTCACAGGTAAAGACTCTGAGGCTCTCGATGTACCTGGCTTGCTGGACCAGACAGAGACACAGGGAGACAGACAGAGAGAAAGCACAACTAGGAGTGGGGAGGCACGGATCAGAGCAGGAATGGGCTTGGGCATGGGTGTCCCTGGGGTATCCTGCTGCCCCTTCCATACACGGACACGTAGCACATTCGGTGGGTTCCCGAGGGCCACAGTGGGGGGCTGCTCGGTCTCTGATAAGCCCAGGGGCTGATCTGACTCTCCGGGGAGAGGCACACATTCATGGAGGGTTGGCAAGGTAACCAGACACAGAACCAGTGCCCATTGCCTCTCTGACTGTGAGCTGGCCTCTTGACCCTTTAGCATCCTGGTTCCCCTCCAGGGATGCGAACCACTTTGGCAGTGACCTCACAGAGTGTGATTTTATCTTTAAACATCTGTAGATCTTTCATTCCTGTTTTACCAAAATGTCCTAAACGTTACTCCGGCACCATCCCTTCTTGACACGCTTCCCCCGCCCCAGACCCCTCATCCCCAGTGGGGAGGTAGCCCCTCTCCTCTGCTCCTCTGGCATCCAGGCACCCTCTGTCTCGGTCCCGCATCACCACGTGTTAACAGGATCTGACAACTCATTGCTGGCAGGGTCTGGGTGCTACTCATCTCTGTCTCTCTGGAGCCCAAATGGCAAATGTTCGGGTCAGGTGATTGTCCAGCTGTGCCAAACTGTGCTGCGAGGAGCCGGGAAGGGCCGGGAATAGACGTCTATTTTATCTGATATGAGTATTGCTACTCCAGCTTTCTTTTGATTTCCATTTACATGGAATATTGTTTTCACTTTTGTGTGAGTTAAAAAGTTTACATAATAAAGTGTTTTTTTTAAAGAAATATAAAATAAAATTAAAATGTTTGCCCTCTGTTCAAGGAGGTTCATCAGTGATGAAAAAGTGGAAGATGTTTCAAAGAACAGGAAATCTTTATGGCTAAAGCTCTCCAACTTTATTCTCTTTAATCAAAACCAAATCAACAAGCGTTTGTGTGTGAGGGTTCTAGGTGACTCCAAGATGCGTCCTGGTATCTTACAGTTAAGCTGGGAAGTTAATACCTGAACATCTGGGATTGTAAGTGTCCTGAAGGCAGGGCCAGCTACAAAACTTCCCTGTACATTGTGCAAATGAAAACAGCGCTTGTGGTGGGAAGAACAAGGGCTCTGGGTCCAAACGTCTGGATTTTGGTCCCTGGTGTCCGCTTTATAACTGTGTTTTCAGGTACATTATTAACTTCTGTGACTTGGGTTCTTTTTCCCAGAGTTCTTTATTCTGATTATAAAATAAGATAATATATGTGAACATCTTTTATAAACTATAAAGACCTATTTAAAAATGCTGACTATTATTGATCTTACCAGTGGCAGAGGGAAACTTGTCCTGGAGAGATGAGGCCCCAGGGATTTCAGAAATTTCCTTTGCCAGGTGACATTGGCCCTATTCCCAGCCTTGAAAAGAAGGAGGTTCTCCTATTTCTAACCCTAGGTCTGCAGAATCACTGGTCTGAGGGATCTGCATACGCCAGGCAGGCTGATTGGAAAGGATAGTCCAAGCAAGTGTGGGTCAGCTTGGCCTCTTCCCAGGAAGGGCTTGCCATGCTCTGGTGCTTAATTGCCCTGAACCCCTACTAATGGACTCACTGGAGAGTGACCAATGGCTTAATTGGAGGAGGGCGCTGGGGGCCGGCAGCAGCCAGACAGGTCAGGTCTGTCTGTCGGGCAGTTCTGTGCAGTCGAAGGCTGTTTCCCACTGGGACACCCTCTCATCCCCCAGCAGTCCCTGACCCTCCAGCTTGGGGGAGCAGCCAAGAGGGATGCCGGGTAAGAGGAAGCTTACTGAGCAGCCTGAATTTAGAAGCAGGAGCCAACGTGCCAAAGAAGCTGCAGACCGGAACCCATTCCTCTGGTCCCAAGTCCCAAAGTCCTCCCATGGCATCAGTGGCCTCTACCTCTTCCAGAGAGGACACAGCCTAGCTTCATACTGCAGCCTTCCCGTCCCGTCTTCCCCGACTGAGTGCCGTGGACGTCTCACCCAGGCTTAAGTTCGATCACATCGTAACGTAAGTTACAAGAAAAGAAGGTTCACCGTCTACCTGTGTTGACTTAATTTTTATAATGTTACTTAAATATGTATATATATAAAACTAGATATCAACCACTAAATTATACAACCCTAAAACTAAATGTACAGATTGAATATCATCAAAAGGATACAACAAATAAAGTTCAACTTGCCTAATGGAATGCAATAAGGATTTTGCCAAAAGCTGATTGCTCTGGTGGGATGACAGCCGTGGTTCAGGTTCTTTGGCATCTGGCTTGCCCTAAACTGCATACAGCTGCTCTATTGGAATAACTGCAAAACTTCGGTGTGATGGTATCCCATGGCCTTCACCCAGAACAAACACATTATTTCCATAATGCATCTGCCTCCGATCTTTCCTGGTTTGTTTATGCCAGTTAAAGTGCTGATGCATATTGCTAAATGTCAAGGACAGCCTCCAAGTGCTCAGTTTTAAGTGTAATCAGGGGATTCAAAATATGCTTACACTTTAACTTACACTTTAAATGAAAACAATGTATGTAAAAGTTCCCCATGCAAAGCTCGTGGATCCCCTGGAATACGTCCACTGGTGGCTGTTTTGTCCTGGGGCTTTGAGGAAGGAAAAACAAGCCCTTGGTGAGATGGCAGATGGGGACTATGCTCCACACTGCCCCCTCGTGGTGGGCTTCTTCTCCACACCTTGCCTAGAGGCCTCACCTTCCCAGCATCTTTCTTTCCTTTTTTTTTTTAATTTTTGAATTTTATTTTATTTATTTTTTTATACAGCAGGTTCTTATTAGTTATCCATTTTATACATATTAGTGTATATATGTCAATCCCGGTCTCCCAATTCATCACACCCCACCCCTCTCTGCCACTTTCGCCCCTTGATGTCCAAACATTTGTTCTCTACATCTGTGTCTCTATTTCTGCCCTGCAAACTGGTTCAACTGTACCATTTTTCTAGGTTCCGCATATATGCGTTAATATATGATGTTTGTTTTTCTCTTTCTGACTTACTTCACTCTGTATGACAGTCTCTAGATCCATCCACGTCTCTACAAATGACCCAATTTCGTTCTTTTTTATGGCTGAGTAATATTCCATTGTATATATGTACCACACCTTCTTCATCCATTTGTCTGTTGATGGGCATTTAGGTTGCTTCCATGATCTGGATATTGTAAATAGTGTTGCAATGAATATTGGGGTGCATGTGTCTTTTTGAATTATGGTTTTCTCTGGGTCTATGCCCAGTAGTGGGATTGCTGGGTCATATGGTAATTCTATTTTTAGTTTTTTAAGGAACCTCTATACTGTTCTCCATAGTGGCTGTATCAATTTACGTTCCCACCAACAGTGCAAGAGGGTTCCCTTTTCTCCACACCCTCTCCGGCATTTGTTGTTTGCAGATTTTCTAATGATGCCCATTCTAACCAGTGTGAGGTGATACCTCATTGTAGTTTTGATTTGCATTTCTCTAATAATTAGTGATGTTGAGCAGCTTTTCATGTGCTTCTTGGCCATCTGTATGTCCTCTTTGGAGAAATGTCTATTTAGGTCATCTGCTCATTTCGGATTGGGTTGTTTGTTTTTTTTAACATTGAGCTGCATGAGCTCTTTATATATTTTGGAGATTAATCCTTTGTCCATTGATTTGTTTGCAAATATTTCCTCCCATTCTGAGGGTTGTCTTTTCATCTTCTTTGTAGTTTTCTTTGCTTTGCAAAAGCTTTTAAGTATCATTAGGTCCCATTAGTTTATTTTTGTTTTTATTTCCATTACTCTAGGAGGTGGATCAAAAAAGATCTTGCTGTGATTTATGTCAAAGAGTGTTCTTCCTATGTTTTCCTCTAAGAGTTTCGTAGTGTCCGGTCTTACATTTAGGTCTTCAATCAACTTTGAGTTTAATTTTGTGTATGGTGTTAGGAAGTGTTCTAATTTCATTCTTTTACATGTAGCTGTCCAGTTTTTCCAGCACCACTTATTGAAAAGGCTGTCTTTTCTCCATTGTATACCCTTGCCTCCTTTGTCAGAGATTAGTTGACCATAGGTGAGTGGGTTTATCTCTGTGCTTTCAATCCTGTTCCACTGATCTATATTTCTGTTTTTGTGCCAGTACCATATTGTCTTGATTACTGTAGCTTTGTAGTATAGTCTGAGTCAGGGAGTCTGATTCCTCCAGCTCCATTTATTTTCCCTCAAGTCTGCTTTGGCTATTCGGGGTATTTTGTGTCTCCATACAAACTTTAAGATTTTTTGTTCTAGTTCTGTAAAAAATGCCATTGGTAATTTGATAGGGATTGCATTGAATCTGTAGATTGCTTTGAGTAGTATAGTCATTTTCACAATATTTATTCTTCCAATCCAGGAGCATGGTATATCTCTCCATCTGTTGGTATCATCTTTAATTTCTTTCATCAGTGTCTTATAGTGTTCTGAATACAGGTCTTTTGTCTCCCTAGGTAGATTTATTCCTAGGTATTTTATTCTTTTTGTTGCAATGGTAAGTGGAAGTGTTTCCTTAATTTCTCTTTCTGATCTTTCATTGTTAGTGTATAGGAATGCAAGAGGTTCCTGTGCATTAGTTTTGTATCCTGCAACTTTACCAAACTCATTGATTAGCTCTAGTAGTTTTCTGGTGGCATCTTTAGGATTCTCTATGTATAGTATCATGTCATCTGCAAACAGTGACGGTTTTACTTCTTCTTTTCCAATTTGTATTCCTTTTATTTCTTTTTCTTCTCTGATTGCCATGCCTAGGACTTCCAAAACTATGTTGAATAATAGTGGTGACAGTGGACATCCTTGTCTTGTTCCTGATCTTAGAGGAAATGCTTTCAGTTTTTCACCATTGAGAATGATGTTTGCTGTGGGTTTGTCATATATGGCCTTTATTAGGTTGAGGTAGGTTCCCTCTATGCCCACTTTCTGGAGAGTTTGTATCATAAATGGGTGTTGAATTTTGTCAAAAGCTTTTTCTGCATCTATTGAGATGATAATATGGTTTTTATTCTTCAATTTATTAATATGGTGTATCACATTGATCGATTTGCGTATATTGAAGAATCCTTGCATCCCTGGGATAAATCTCACTTGATCATGGTGTATGTCCTTTTAATGTGTTGTTGGATTCTGTTTGTTAGTATTTCGTTGAGGATTTTGCATCTATATTCATCAATGATATTGGTCTGTAGTTTTCTTTTTTTGTAGTATCTTTGTCTGATTTTGGTATCAGGGTGATGGTGGCCTCATAGAATGAGTTTGGGAGTGTTCCTTCCTCTGCAGTTTTTTGGAAGAGTTTGAGGAGGATGGGTGTTAGCTCTTCTCTAAATGTTTGATAGAATTCCCCTGTGAAGCCATCTGGTCCTGGACTTTTGTTCGTTGGAAGATTTTTAATCACAGTTTCAATTTCATTACTTGTGATTGGTCTGTTCATGTTTTCTATTTCTTCCTGGTTCAGTCTTGGAAGGTTATACCTTTCTAGGAATTTGTCCATTTCTTGCAGGTTGTCCATTTTATTGGCATAGAGTTGCTTGCAGTAGTCTCTTAGGATGCTTTGCATTTCTGCGGTGTCTGTTGTAACTTCTCCATTTTCATTTCTAATTTTATTGATTTGAGTCCTTTCCCTCTTTTTCTTGATGAGTCTGCCTAATGGTTTATCAGTTTTGTTTAACTTCTCAAAGAACGAGCTTTTAATTTTATTGATCTTTGCTATTGTTTTCTTTGTTTCTATTTCATTTATTTCTTCCTGATCTTTATGATATCTTTCCTTCTGCTAACTTTGGGTTTTGCTTGTTCTTCTTTCTCTAGTTCCTTTAGGTGTAAGGTTAGATTGTTTATTTGAGATTTTTCTTGTTTCTTGAGGTAGGCTTGTATTGCTATAAACTTCCCTCTTAAAACTGCTTTTGCTGCATCCCATAGGTTTTGGATCATTGTGTTTTCAATGTCATTTATCTCTAGGTATTTTTTGATTTCCTCTTTGATTTTTTCAGTGATCACTTGATTATTAGTAACGTATTGTTTAGCCTTCATGTGTTTGTGTTTTTTACGTTTTTTCCCCTGTAATTCATTTCTAATCTCATAGCATTGTAGTCAGAAAAGATGCTTGATCTGATTTGAATTTTTTAAATTTACTGAGGCTTGATTTGTGACCCAAGATGTGATCTATCCTGGAGAATGTTTCGTGTGCACTTGAGAAGAAAGTGTAATCTGCTGTTTTTGGATGGAATGTCCTATAAGTATCAATTAAATCTATCTGGTCTATTGTGTCATTTAAAGCTTGTGTTTCTGTATTAATTTTCTGTTTGGATGGTGTAAGTGAGGTGTTAAATTCCCCCACTATTATTGTGTTACTGTTGATTTCCTCTTTTATAGCTGTTAGCAGTTGCCTTGTGTATTGAGGTGCGCCTATGTTGGGTGCATATATATTTATAATTGTTATACCTTCTTCTTGGATTGATCCCTTGATCATTATGTAGTGTCCTTCGTTGTCTCTTGTAACATTCTTTATTTTAAAGTCTGTTTTATCTGATATGAGTATTGCTACTCCAGCTTTCTTTTGATTTCCATTTGCATAGAATATTGTTTTCCATCCCCTCACTTTCAGTCTGTATGTGTGCCTAAGTCTGAAGTGGGTGTCTTGTAGACAGCATATATATGGGTCTTGTTTTTGTATCCATTCAGCAAGCCTGTGTCTTCTGGTTGGAACATTTAATCCATTCACGTTTAAGGTAACTATCAATATGTATGTTCCTATGACCATTTTCTTAATTGTTTTGGGTTTGTTTTTGTAGGTCCTTTTCTTCTCCTGTGTTTCCCACTTAGAGAAGTTCCTTTAGCATTTGTTGTAGAGCTGGTTCGGTGGTGCTGAATTCTCTTAGCTTTTGCTTGTCTGTAAAGCTTTTGATTTCTCCGTTGAATCTGGATGAGATCCTTGCTGGATAGAGTAATCTTGGTTGTAGTTCTTCCCTTTCATCACTTTAAATATGTCCTGCCACTCCCTTCTGGCTTGTAGAGTTTCTGCTGAGAAATCAGCTGTTAACCTCATGGGAGTTCCCTTGTATGTTATTTGTCATTTTTCCCTTGTTGCTTTCAATAATTTTTTTTGTCTTTAATTTTTGTCAATTTGATTACTATGTGTCTCCGTGTGTTTCTCCTTGGGTTTATCCTGCCTGGGACTCTCTGCGCTTCCTGGACTTGGGTGGCTATTTCCTTTCCCATGTTAGGGAAGTTTTCAACTACAATCTCTTCAAATATTTTCTCGGGTCTTTTCTCTCTCTCCTCTCCTTCTGGGACCCCTATAATGCAAATGTTGTTGCGTTTAATGTTGTCCCAGAAGTCTCTTAAGCTGTCTTCATTTCTTTTCATTCTTTTTTCTTTATTCTGTTACATGGCAGTGAATTCCACCCTTCTGTCTTCCAGGTCACTTACCATTCTTCTGCTTCGGTTATTCTGCTATTGATTCCTTCTAGTGTATTTTTCATTTCAGTTATTGTATTGTTCATCTCTGTTTGTTTGTTCTTTAATTCTTCTAGGTGTTTGTTCTTTAATTCTTCTAGGTCTTTGTTAAACTTTTCTTGCATCTTCTCGATCTTTGCCTCCATTCTTTTTCTGAAGTCCTAGATCATCTTCACTATCAATAATCTGAATTCTTTTTCTGGAAGGTTTCCTATCTCCACTTCATTTAGTTGTTTTTCTGGGGTTTTATCTTGTTCCTTCATCTGGTACATAGCTCTCTGCCTTTTCATGTTGTCTATCTTTCTGTGAATGTGGTTTTTCTTCCACAGGCTGAAGGATTGTAGTTCTTTTTGCTTCTGCTGTCTGCCCTCTGGTGGATGAGGGTATCTAAGAGACTTTCACAAGTTTCCTGATGGGAGGAACTGGTGGTGGGTAAAGCTGGCTGTTGCTCTGGTGGGCAGAGCTCAGTAAAACTTTAATCCGCTTGTCTTCTGATGGGTGGGGCTGGGTTCCCTCCCTGTTGGTTGTTTGGCCTGGGGCAACCCAACACTGGAGCCTACCAGGCTCTTTGGCGGAGCTAATGGCGGACTCTGGGAGGGCTCACGCCAAGGAGTACTTCCCAGAACTTCTGCTGCCAGTGTCCTTTTCCTCACAGTGAGGCACAGCCACCTCCTGCCTCTGCAGAAGACCCTCCAACACTAGCAAGTAGGTCTGGTTCAGTCTCCTGTGGGGTCACTGCTCCTTCCCCTGGGTCCCGATGTGTGCACTACTTTGTGTGTGCCCTCCAAGAGTGGAGTCTCTGTTTCCCGCAGTCCTGTTGAAGTCCTGCAATCAAATCCCTCTAGCCTTCAAAGTCTGATTCTCTAAGAATTCCTCCTCCCATTTCCAGACCCCCAGGTTGGGAAGCCTGATGTGGGGCTCAGAACCTTCACTCCAGTGGGTGGACTCCTGTGGTATAATTGTACCTCCTCCAGTCTGTGAGTCACCCACCCAGCAGTTATGGGATATGATTTTATTGTGATTGTGCTCCTCCTACCATCTCACTGTGGCTTCTCCTTTGTCTTTGGATGTGGGGTATCATTTTTGGTGAGTTCCAGTGTCTTCCTGTCGATGATTGTTCAGCAGTTAGTTGTGATTCCAGTGCTCTCGCAAGAGGAAGTGAGTGCACGTCCTTCTACTCTGCCATCTTGAACCAATCTCCACCTTTCTTTCTTTCTCTCTCTATTGTTTTTTATTTTTTGGTCATGGCTCACAGCATGTGGGATCTTGGTTCCCTGGAGGACCAGGGATCTAACCCGAGCCCCCTGCATTGGGAGTGTGGAGTCTTAACCACTGGACTGCCAGGGAATTCCCCCCAGACCTTTCTAAAGGCAAGTCTCTGCCCGAGAGGGATAAGGGGACAGAGGATAACAACAATGGATGTTGGCCTGTTGGCTGCACTGAGGGTCTTGGGCAACAGAATAGGCGTGGGGGCTGAGATAACCTAGGTCACGGTTAAGTCTGAGCTCTCTCTCTCACTCGACCCCTCCTTCTTTGCTTCCCACAGCTACTGCTGAGGGTAGCATGGTTATTGTTGAAAAGTGGCACAATGTCTATTCTTGAGGAGGAGTCTCAGACCCTGGCAGGGGGGATGTGGTACCTCCTGGGGTAGGTGATGGGACTACAAGGAAGAGACCCCAAAGCCAGAAGCAGCAAGCAGTACCAGCTCAGCAGGGGGTGGGCATCCTCCTGGCTTCCTCTGGTCTCCTTCCAGACCCCACCTGCCTGCACCTCCCACCTCTCAGGGACACTGGAGAGGGAGCACCTGCCCCAGGAGCAGGGTTTGGACTACGAGGCCATCTGGAGAGCTCTGAACTCTTCAGCTCTGTGTCTGTCCATGTTAAAATGTTGGTGTGGGCCCTCGTGGTGCCACCAGCATTCCCAGAGCTGCAGGAGACAGTTCTCCAACACCTGAGGGTTGGAATCGTGTCCTCTTCACTACCTACGCCCTCTCAAGAGGTCAGAATCCTACCCATTTGTGCAGCCCCTGCTAAAATGCACTGGAATCACACAGTCCAGCATTCAAATCCCAGTTCTGTCATTTACTGATTGACCCAAACTTCTTAACGCCTGTGAGCCTCAGCTCTCTCACCTGTAAAATGGGAATGATAGTGTCATTCGCTTTGTCTTGTGTGAGAACTTAATAGGATAATGTCATTTGGATTCATGGCCCTATGCCTGGCACATGTGGCACTCGGTGACTTAGGGCCCCTGTATGCTCATAGCTGGGGCAGGTCACATCCTGGTGAGGTGAACACTTTTGAAGCCCTCCTGGATGTTCAGAAGCTCCCACTCCAGGGCTCCCTAGCTCTAAGCACCCCCAGCCATGACCACGCTGGTGGCTCCATGACCTGGTGCAATGGTCACCATCCATTGGCTGTACCATTGGAGTCGCTGGAGATGCTGTCACTCTTCCCCAAACAGGGACAAGCCTGAGTTTTGTATCATGATTTTCATTTTTCTCCCCAAAGGACTTTCCCACTTTGTGAGCTGCTGGTGCAAGCTGCCTATTTGGCCTCTGTTGGGTATGTGTTGTGCTTGGCCTGGAATTGTGGTGAAGCCAAAAGCTATTCTGATATTTTCTTTAGCCTCACAGCTATTTCAGGCTCCAGCTTAGACATGGGGAGAGAACCCGGCACTCTCTGCCTGTGTCTCGGCCACAACTTCCAAGACTGGTCCTTTTATGCTCCTGACACCCTCAGATCCAAAATAGCCCCCGCCTGGAGGTGGTGACTGGAACCGGCTTGGATGGAGCCAGGACGTGCGTGTGCCACCCAGCCCACAGCCGGGCGGGAGAGGGTTCTCGAAGAGTTAGTTAGGTCTGGGGGTTGAGGTGAGCTCTGGAGAGGCAGCCAGGGTTACATCCCTGCCCCATGAGCTGGCAGGCTTCTGGGGGGAGGCAGCAGTGGCTTCCAGTCCTAGCCCTCTGAGGTCTCAGTTTGTATCTCTCCTCCCGGGCAAGCACTTGTTCATCTATGCCACAATATCAATATTACTGCATGTCTGCTCTAGGCCAGACCCGGGATCTGAAGGTGCAACCATGGACGAAACAGACAAAAATGCTTGCTCTCCTGCAGCTTACATGTCATACAGAGTGAAGTAAGTCAGAAAGAGAAAAACAAATACTGTATGCTAACGCACATATATAGAATCTAAAAAAAAAAAAAAAAAAAAATGGTACTGAAGAACCTAGTGGCAGGGCAGGAATAAAGATGTAGACATAGGGCTTCCCTGGTGGCGCAGTGGTTGGGGGTCCGCCTGCCAGTGCGGGGGACACGGGTTCGGGCCCTGGTCTGGGGGGGTCCCGCGTGCCACGGAACGACTGGGCCCGTGAGCCACGGCTGCTGAGCCTGCCTGTCTGGAGTCTGTGCTCCGCAGCGGGAGGGGCTGCGGCAGTGAGAGGCCCGCGCACCGCGATGAAGGGTGGCCCCCGCTCGCCGCAGCTGGGGAGGGCCCTCGCACAGAGACGAAGACCCAACACAGCCAAAAATAAATAAATAAACTTAAAAAAAAAAAAACGATGTAGACATAGAGAATGGACTTGAGAACACGGGGGTGGGGGAGGGGAAGCTGGGGCGAAGTGAGAGTAGCATCGACATGTATACACTACCGAATGTAAAATAGTTAGCTAGTGGGAAGCAGCAGCATAGCACAGGGAGATCGGCTTGGTACTTTGCGATGACCTAGAGGGGTGGGATAGGGAGGATGGGAGAGAGGCTCAAAAGGGAGGGGATATGGGGACATGTGTATACATATGGCTGATTCACTTTGTCATACAACAGACACTAACATAGCATTGTGAAGCACTTATACTCCAATAAAGATCTATTTAAAAAAATCATAATAACTCATTTGCATTGGCCATTATAGTTTGCAAAGCACTTTTCTATACATTTTCTTAATAGAAGATCCTAGCGAGTACCCTCTGCTAATACAATAGATGTAGTTCTAACTTGCCCACCCCAGAGCTGGCACAGTGATGTTTCCATAGTCCTTCCTGTCGCAAGGAACTCTGTACCCCAACCTGCCCACCTGGGAGCCCCCTTGGAAGGTCTCTTCCTCCAATACAGCACACCAACCTGGCTCTGATTTGCATCTTTTTTCCCCCCAGTGAACAACACACCCCAGCCAGGGTGTATGGTTGCTTCCTCTGTATTCTTACAGCTTTCAGCCCACACATCTGTGCTTATCTCACTGTTTGGGAATATACCTGTCTCCTGCCCATCTGTGCCACTCCAGAGCACATTGCTGGCACCACTAGGTACTCACCCAGTGGTTACTGAGTGAATGTTAAAGGAACTGAGAATGTCTAGTCATTTTTAGTTGCATGGAGAGATTGTGTCAGTTATTATTTGATCATAGCTACCTCATGGAAGAGAAAAGTCCTTTTTATCTTTCCTATAGTCTGGGTCATGATACTAATGCGGGCTATGGTATCCAGAAAATATCTGTGGCTTCTGAGTATTATTGCATGAAGGCATTTCTGAAGGCTTTGGCTGGCATTCTAATCCCTGGGCCCTCTGAACTGGACATCTTAGTGTGAGATGACTGGGGTCTGAAGCAAGCTGATATCTACACCATATTACCCAACCAACAAAGAAACGGACTCTTCTGGGGATGTCTAGGAGAACATGGGGAAAGGTGGCTTAATGCCATGGCAGTGCCAAGACAATGCACATGTCCATGGCTCTGTGGCTTGGTCCTTCCCCTGTGAAGCTGCTGCTGTCCCAGGAGACCAACTGGTGACAATCGACAGCCTGCCTGTCATTTGGATGGCCCCTGAGATCAGCTCTTCAGCAAGGGTCCCACTGAGTCACAAAAAGACTGCTCAAACAGCTACCCCTGAGCCCTTCTTATCATGGACCCTCTTACCAAAGGGCAAATTGCCAAGAAAAAAAAACACTTGTGGATTCCTCAACACCCGAGGTCTGGTTGGGCAATCTTTCCTTAAATCTCTATTCCTCCTAAGCCAATAAAAGTCTATTTTTGTCTGCAATTTCTACTTTAGGTTGATCCTGATCCAACTGGTGGCCTAGAGACTAAACAAGGCAACAGATTCTTTTTTTGGTCCAGAACAGGAATAAAAAGAAAAAGGAACACTTTCGGGCCTGGTAAGCATTTTCCAGCTGTCACAGTTCCCACCAGCCCATGTCATGTTGTACAGAGTGTGTTAGGAGCAGTGAAGTGGTTGGGAGCACAGTTACACTGCTGGGTGTGAGTTCTGGATCCACCCTGAGCTAGCCGTGTAACTTAACCACTCTGTACTACAACCTCTTCATCTGTAAAATGAGCATCATAATAACAACAATAATAACAGCAACAAATGGTACCTATCGCATAGGTTCGTTCTGAGGATTAAATGAGTTAATACATCCAAGTGTTTAGCACAGCACCTGGCCTTGGGGATACAGTGAATATTGACTGGGTACCTACTATGGGCCAGTTTTTTTAGGGTTGGCCAGAAAGTTTGTTTATGAAAAAACAAACAGAAAAAACCCAAATGAACTTTCTGGCCAACCCAATACATCAAGGGACAAAGCAGACTAATCTCTGCCTTTATGGCACCTACAGTGGGGGGGATAGGTGGACAGACAATAAACAGAAAAGTAGATTATATGGTAAACACAGTGACAAATGCTATAGAGAAAGATAAAACAGGGAAGGGAGTGGTGAATGCTGGAAATGCAATTTAGAAAAGGAAAGTCAGGGAAGTCTCACTGGGAAGACATTCCTCCAGGGAAGTGGGGAGCAAGCCATGCGGAGGGAAGAGTGTGCAGGCAGAGGAAATAGCAAGCATAGAGATTTGAAGGCCAGCCACCATGTCTGATACAATGTCAGCTATCTTTGTGTGTGTGTGTGTGTGCACATTTCCTTCTTTTTATTGAAGTGTAGTTGATTTATAATGTTGTGTTAATTTCTTTTCTTTAATACATAAAGTGTGATTTATTTGTACCAAGTACGAAGAAGAACGTTCATTTTCTTTTGTTTGAGGCAAGGATTTTCTAGTGAAGAATATTTAAGAGACAGCTCTATTCCTTCAGTTAAAGAGAAAACAACAATGGAGAAAATATAAGATGACTGACACAGATTTTACCGCACAAAATTTTAAACGCTCAGACATTCTGCACAAATAATTGTGTACTTACATGAAATATCTAACGGCAAATGGCAATCTTGATGACAAAAATCCAACTCTTAGTTTGAAAGAATACAATAAAAAACAGGAATAAAAACATGCCAAATTCAATATGCAAAAGGAAAGGACATGGACAGCCTATTTTATTTTATTTTATTTTATTTTATTTATTTAAAAAAATTTTTAAATGTCAGCTATTTCTGTTCCTATCTGCCTGGTCCCCTGCAGCATTTGAGTTTGCAAAATTGTTATCAACTTTTATTGATGGAGGCTGTAGAAACTGGTCTAGTGACTCTGGTATTGATTGGGAAAAGGCACAGGGGGTGGAGAGAGAGTATAGGTAGTGCAAAGGAAAGTGAGAGAGTTATGTCCATCTCCTCTTCCTGAAGGTGGGCTCCCTGAGGGTAGGGACCATGGACCCAGGCCTGGGTTTGATCACAGCCTCCTATTACTATTAATAAATGGATGTGCGCATGCGTAAGGGCAGTGGTTCTGGATGGCAGGGGTTGGAACAGAGTAAGGGGTAATGACGGAGATGGTAGGGTTGAAATGAACTAAAGATAGGAGGAAGTTTTGCTTTAGGGCCTCATGTTTCTAGCTGTGCTGGTGACTCTGGGCCAACGGCTGGTAGCTTTAAAAGGAGTTTTGTTTCCAGCTCATTAGAAACAGTCAGTTGGCTTAACTGCAAGGCTAGCTCCTAATTTGATGCACATAGAAGCAGATTGGAAACATTTTTGCCAGAGCTGCTATTTTAGCAGGTCACAATTTGTGTGCCCACCAGGAAACCAGGTTTGTTATGAAAACAGCATACCAAACCCTGGCATCTTGTCTTCAGGAACCAGCAGTAACTGGCTTTCTATCAGTGCTGCCTCTTATGTAGAAAACAAGGCCAAAAAAAGAGGAGTGAGATGGGGAGAGAATGATGTGTACTATTTGCAGACACAAGGAGAAATGGGAGGAACTCTAGTCGGCTCTCGCATAAAATGAGGAAAACAGTACCTGCCTCACGTGGTGTTGTCAGGATTCTATGAGATGTCCTACATAAAAGCGCCTGCGCATCGTAGGTATGAAATGTCAGCTCGCGTCCTCCTCCTCCGGACTCCAGGAGACAGCTCCCTGGAGACTGATCTTCTCCCTCCGCTAGATCAGGATGGAGAAAAAGGGGTCCCCTCTAGGAGAGGTAAGAGAGCAGAAATCCAGCAGGAAGCAGACAGGCAGGGCTGAACGCCAGGGCTGGGAGCTGCAGCTGGCCACAGCCATCCCTGCCCATCCTTGGGTTGCTCCCTGCCTACTGCTGGTTGGCCCCCCCCTTCCCCAAGTATGGGTAGCATCTTGAAACAAGACACAGCTCGGTCTCAAAATGTCAAGCATGCAGCTGCCAGGTATGTAAACCACAAGCCATGGCTGGCAGGTGGATTGGTGTGAGGGCTGCTCTTGCTTTCTACCCTCTCAATTCCGCTCTTGTTTTTGAAAAAGAACCCAGCACATGCAAGGTTCACACATCCTGTAAAATTTTTATTGCAACTATCAGAACCTCCCCTCAGCAAGAGGAGGAATTCATTCCTCCCAGAATCCGAAGAAGTATAGAACAACCAAACCACAAGGAGGGCGCAGATGTGGCTGGAACAAGAGACTCAAATGCCACCTGGCTTTGTTATATCTTTGCCTGTTTATCTCTGCCTTTCTCACTGCAGCTGCAGTCTGACTTTCCAGAAACATGACCGGCAATAGTTTCCCCCGCGGGAGGGAGGGAGTCTGATCTCAACTTTCTGGATTCCCCAGTTAAAAATTTCCAGGGAAGAAGTTCCTTGGTTCAGCTGGAATCGGGGCCCAGCCCTGGGGCAGCTGGCTGTGACCAGAGAGGTGGGCTCACGCAAGAATCAGGACGTTGTAGCCTTGCTTGAGGGCTGCGAGCACGCCAGGCAGACAGCGCTATGGAGGTCCACAACTCACATCTAAAGTGTAATCCTGGACTATAGGTGTTTCCAATTGTCAGTGGCCACCCTAGGGGTTGATGTCACTGTCACCTTTTTAGCAGGGTACAATTCACGAGCTTAGATGGCAGGAGACAGACCTGGGCTGGGGGCTTCCGGAGAGAGAAGGGAGGCGTGGCCTCCCGGGATGCAGGCATCCTGCCCCTCAGGCACCATTCAGGGTACCTGTCCTTCCTCCCTTTCCCACACATCCACTGCCCATGTGGCTCACAGTTTATGCCTGCAGAGGGAGCAGGGGAGCAGGGGTGGGCTTACATTTCAGACGTTTTGACTGACCGTGCCTTTCCCATCTTTCCTTTCCTCCTCTACCCTTGGGCCCTCCCTTGTGTAAAAACAGTTCTCCCAGGAGTAGACACTGATCATGGGTCTAAGGGTGCAGGGGAGGCTACTGGAGTGATTCTGGGGTCTCTCACACGATCCAAGGAGGCTGTGGGAAGGGCAGAAGCAGGGCAGCTCTTGGGCTCCACAGCGGGAGTTCATGCAGCTGGACTGTGGTGCTGTCCATAACCCAACCCAGAATTGTGGTCTCTAAACCCCCTGCCCCTCAGGCCCACGGTTCTCAGTCCCAGGAGGACTGGTTGTTCCCCAGTTCAGTTACGTGTCCTGGATCAACCAGATGGAGATGTATGTGGCATATTAAACACCTGGAGCAGATCATTTTTTAACATCCCCTCCAACAAAGTTGTTTTCAATAATAATCATGAAATACAGCTAATAATAACTAAATGCTGGAAAAGAAACACAGTGAAGAAAGTTTATTATTAAACTTTGTATATATAGTCATAGCAATAAAAAGTAAATAAATAAGATACAAAATAACTATTGCAGAATAATGAAGGAAAAATGTAATGATATGCTTTATAACACTATATATTTTTTGGAAAAAAGGAAAATAAATTGATACTTGAACATTATCTGTCACAGTAATGAATAATATTTCAATTTTTGTTTTCAAGTTGTAACTTTTGCAATCTTGTAAATAATTTGGTCAAGATAAATCTTTGCATATTCATGTTCAATAGCTATTATGATATGTCCATCTCTCTTTCCTCGTGGTTGACCGAACAATACTTTTTATTAATTTTAACTTTAAAATGTTTTTCTCATATGAGGTAACATATAAATAATAGGTAAGATTTTAAATATAAAAATAAATTTAGCAGAGATTCACAAAAATCCAATTTCACAATAAATTCTAGAAATTGCAATACCGTTCATGTCTTTGTGTCTTAGGTATTGATTCTAGTAGCTTTCAAATGCTGACATAGTTGAAAAATTTCTAGTAAAACAAAAAACTCGTCAAATAGTTAAATTATTTTGAGTTAAAACTTCCGAAGTTTTTGTTCTCCAAAAATCAGAGTTCATGTCTGAATGATCGCAAACAGCAACATTATTTGACCCATTGCTTTATATATCAAGTGGCCAGTTTTTGGTGATAACGATCAAAGCACTCAACCACTACCCTCTTGATTTCTTCTGTTAGTGTAAGACCAGCCTCTTCTGTCATTTCTCCTGACATTCACAAATGACAGAATTAAAGTAATGCAAGTTCTGTTTCTTCATTTTTGTAATCACCATGCTATTATTGCTTATTTTGAATCTACAGTTTAGATGCAGGAGTTTATAGTACTACAGAGGTTGGACGTATGATGTGAGCGTGAATGATTCCAAACTGTTAGGAATTTACTTTAAATAAACTTGTGTGGTTGAGTCGGTGTGTATTGGGGCAGGGCTGTAAAACCGGGAGTTCTCTGAATTAACTTCCATGTAGAACGAGAGTTATATAGGATAAGTAATAAAAATGTGCTAATTTGAAACTTACATACACGTTATTAAAACTCAACAGTAATGCAGCAATTGTTTAGAACTTAGACCAACAAAAGATTTTTTCAGGAAGGAGTACTTTATCACTGACATTTTTTGGAATTGCCAGCACATGGTGATAATAAAAAGCAGGTTGACTTCTAGTTGCTTTTATTATTGTTTTTAAATTCTCTACAGGCTTCCTTATTGCCTGTACCCAGGGCAGATTTTCCCCCTTGCCCAGCCTTTGGTTCACCATTGCATCCAGCTATAGTGGTGGTGCTGGTCAGGGGTGTTGGGGGCATTCATGTAATACAGACAAAGACTTCTTGGGCCCACCCTGTGTTTTAGGGCTATACTCAGAGAAGGGGGCACTGTTGTGACTGAGGCAGCTGCCCCCCCTGGTGTCTATTGCAATCTCCTTCCTAGTTGCTTAGCATAACACCCACACCCACACCCACCCACCCACCCACACACACACACACACACAACTATCTGACATGTCCACATACGACCACAAATGCAATGGGCTACAATTCAAAGTTACATCAGCTACTGCATCCAAGGTGATATCATGGAGCCATTGTTCTCAGAGTCTAGGTTGCTGAGTGATTTTCATTCCTTCTCCTATTATATTGGGAGCCCATATGATATTCATCAGACTATGGATTACTTAGCAAATGAAGCCACTAATTACACAGCTTATCCTCAAAGTCTATGTCAACACAATTTCTCCCATCTTCATGGTATTCCTTGGCCAGTCCCTGTGTATAACTTCTTTCTTCTCTACATTGATTCTACATAATCCCCTCCAGGGGTGAGTTCAAATGCTGACCGTAGAGTGAGCATTACTGAGCCGTGGAGCCCAGCCGAGTGGATGGTTAGTTTTCTCCAATTGGTGAGGGTAGGGGTGCAGTGGGGGATATTTCAGAGGGGCTTGAATGCTTGGTTCCCCACTTCCTCTGGCCCCTCCCATACATTGCAATTGCTATTGCCAGAATTCCACTTTTTCCTGATCATGTTATATCCACATATGAAACATAGTGAGTTTGTAGATGTAAGTGGACAAATAATTCAATAGCCTGAAATATCAGTTTCTGGACTTGGTTTTTAGTGATCTCAAGCCAGTAGCTAGTGGGATCCAATTAAGACCTTGATTTTGAATTTATGCCTATAGGGAAGACTTCTGGGACTGAGTTTGCTTTTCTCTTATATTAACTTACCCCAGTGCACTCAGAAGCAACCATCTGACCCTGTGCTCCTGGCCTGTTTCATCTCTTGTAAACTGCTTTATGGTGGCAGCTATTGGTTCCCCCACAAACCTTACCACACATGTGGTCCCAGGTGAGCACAAGAAATAACATCCATTGATGTTTGCCACTTTTCACCGAGGTTGCTAATTTCCTATCTCTGAATACAGGGTTGAGTCTTATTGCCTGTGCTTCTACCTCAATACAATGACCCATTACATTTTCCTTGAAGGTCTGGCATTTGCAACATACTCTCTAGAACCAGTTTATGAATTATTTAATCTTTTTATTTGAAAACATGACACTAACTCTAGTTGATTTCAGCAAAAAATAAAGGGAGGAAGACATTTATTGGAAGAATACTGGGGCATCTGTAAAGGGTAAGTGTTGAGTAAACAATTCAACTGTGGGAAGAGGAGAAACCAGGCCATGCTGAAGGCCTCAGCAGCAGGAGTTTGTGGTCTTCCATCTAGAACCCTGTATCCTGTTATTAGCGTGAAGCAGCCTCAGAGAAAACCAGGCCCAGTGTTTCTCAGGGGAGGATTTGACATTGGCCTACCTCAGAACTGGTGTCTGACTATGGCCAGGGGCCAGGTTGTGCAGTATAGACACGGCCTACTAGGGGGTGCAGGCTGGGGGATACACCTTGTGTATCAGAGGCTGTACCAAGAGAAGGGGCAGTTCTTGTGACGCAGTGGCCTCCCCAATAAATGTCCACTGCAGTTTTAGGGATAAAAGTTGTATCTTCTGCTTCCTTCATTATCCCCTGTCCTGCAGTGTTCCCACTGTCTGTACACACTAGGGCCCATTAAATCATGCTGGCTGACTGATGAAATCATGTCATTAGCTAAAAGTAAGAGCTTATAGAAAAGGTTCAAGACCAAGCTGGGCTCTGGATAGGAAGATAATAGTGATTTGGTAAGGGAGAGAAGAAAACAAAGAGTTGAGTCTGAGATCCGGAAGGGAGAATTCAAAAGAACAGCATTGATCTGTGTGACTCTGAGGCTTTTCCTGGCATCCTTGGCTCCCAAAGAGCCCTCTCTTTTCTCAACTTGAGCTCCTATCCTCTGTACTGCTCATTTGACTCTGAGCATGGTAGCTTGCCATGCTTTGTAAATTTCTACATGTAAGTTCCATCTCTCAAGCCACACCCCCAGATCCCCAAGAGCAGAATAAATCTTGCATGTTTTTGCATCTCCAGTATCAAGTCTGTTGCTCCCTCACACTAACTATGCAATGACTCTGTTTTGATGATGATAATTATGATGAGCTGTCCAGAGAGGCTCACCATAAGCGTGAGTGAGAGAAGGAATTTAGTAAGTTTTCCTTTTTAATTATGTCTTTTCGCAAGAGAGAGGAGATAGTGGGGATATATGTTTATGTATAGCTGATTCACTTTGTTATACAGCAGAAACTAACACACCATTGTAAAGCAATCATACTCCAATAAAGAGGTTAAAAAAATTATGTCCTTTGATTAAAAAAACATTAAATTAACAACATGGCCATGACTATATAGAAAATTGATATTCCATTTAAAACAAGATTTAAAGAATTGCGTAAGTAGAGTTTGGTTCATTTTTCACTTACCATTAATAGTTGTCATAAATGTTGAATCAGTTGCTGGTTTTCTTTCAAGCTCAAGCAGATTGCATATTTCTAATTCTAAATGAAACAATGTCTCTAAAAAATCTAGCAAGCTGCTTTCCACATAGTAGGCACTCAACAAATAGTAACTAAAATATAGTGGTTATAAAAATAGCTCACCTTCAATCACTTTTAGGCCAAAACTTCCATCTAAGGCTTTTCGGGGTTCTTTGCCATCTTGATTCTCAAAACCATTACAGGGAACTTATATTTCTCCTAGTGGGTCTCAAAGGGTTGACGTAGGGGGACCCAGTAATCAGAATCTTCCTGTGGAGGTAAGTTTTCTGATTCCTCTTCCCACTCTTCCCTTCACCTCTTGGAGAATCAGCAAGAATTATGTTATCTCCACATGGGAAAGTGTGTTGAGATCACTTAGCCTTGTCTTTCCTTCCTTTCTTTTTCTAAACAAGAAACACTTTATTTTTTTTAATTTTTTTATTTTTTTAAATTTTATTTATTTATTTATTTATTTATCTATGGCTGTGTTGGGTCTTCGTTTCTGTGCGAGGGCTTTCTCCAGTTGCGGCAAGCGGGGGCCACTCTTCATCGCGGTGCACGGGCCTCTCACTGTGGCGGCCTCTCTTGTTGCGGAGCACAGGCTCCAGACGCGCAGGCTCAGCAATTGTGGCTCATGGGCCTAGTCGCTCCGCGGCATGTGGGATCCTCCCAGACCAGGGCTCGAACCCGTGTCCCCTGCATTGGCAGGCAGATTCTCAACCACTGCGCCACCAGGGAAGCCCCAAGAAACACTTTAAAAGCACACATTTATAACTTACCGGAGAAAAGGCTTTCTTTTTTTGTCTCTTCTTTACTGTCAGGTAAAAGCAAAACCTGGGAGAGGAAAAACACATTGCCGGCATAATCAAAAATAGTCTCAGTCATGTCACTAACCCAGCTCTAATTTTCCCTTTCCCCAGATCTTCTCTTTGAAACTTGCTCTTCTTAGAACAGCATGGGCAGTTGAGGGTGGTTGACAGCCTGCCTCTTTATAAAGGCAGCCCATTTTCAAGAGGAAGAATAAGGAAGCTCAGGCTCGGAGACAGTGTCTGGGTTTGAACTGCATATTATACTCCCTAGCTGTGGTCTCTCTCTGTGCCTCAGTTTTCTGTTTGTACATGGAGATAATAATAGTTCCTAGCTTTGGGGTTACTAAGAATTAAAAGAACACCTGGTATATAGTAAGTACTCAATAAATACTAGCTCTCATTATTTTTATTGGGCACGCAGTATAATATTTATTTGTTTATTGTGAGTCTATCCCAATTTTCATCAAAGTAGGTACTTAGACTATTTTATTCAGTGCTGGATCTTTGCACCTGGAGCAATGCCTGGGCATAGCAGGTACTACAAAACATGATTTGAGTAAATGGATATTTAGGAAAATTCCTAAATATATACATACATGTGCACACACCCCCACATACACACACATACAATTACATGCACACACACATACTACACATATATACCCACAGTTAGGAATATAAAGTGTTTTCTTTCCAGGAATCTGGATACTCGCCCAGAGGACACGATAAGCTAGCAAAGAAAAGACTGTGAGAGATTCGGTGAGCACAGTACAATTTCAGGAAGTATTTTAGTATACTAATTCTGAGGTTTCACGAGAAGAGGTTAACACAGAAATTTGAAGGAATCCAAGAGGAGAGAGTGGGAAGTTGTCCCGAGTGAGGCAATGATGAAGAGGAAGAGAGATAGGGGAAGTCACAGGGGAGCCCTGGGAATCTGGACCATTCCAGTCTTGACGACTGTCTGGGTCACATTGCCCCTGACTCCCGCCCCATGAGGGAGGCTGCCCTGCGATCTCACAGGGTTTCTGCAGGACGGGTTTTTACCCTTTCCAGGGCTGCCTCTCTCTACCCATCCAAAAGTTGCTTTTCTATTTAGGTCAGTTTGCTCAGTTTCCCAGAGCTCTGGGGATTGTTTTAGCTGACAGTTCCTGGACATTTTCAGGCCTTCACTGAGTCACTGCTTAAGAACTCATCCTGCAAAAAATTCTGCGACTCCACTGACTAAGGCAACAGGCTGCAGCATCACAGCCCTGGCAACAGGCTCAAACTAACAGCATCTGATTTCGAGGCTGTACAGTGTTTACCATGGGGTAGAGAATCCCAGGTATTCCTGACGGGGGCTGATCTGGTACAGACCCTTCTCCACGTGTTCTCCTGGGAGTCCCAGGCTGCTGTGACCTCAGCTGGAAACCCCCCCACCCCCGACTCCTGCTCAGCTTCTCCTGGAACTTCTCCTGCCCATCCACTTCGCCATCCTGGTGTCCCTGGAAACAGTCTAAACATGAGTGCTCAGACCAAAGAATGTGAGAGGCTGGCGTGGATCACTTCCTGTGTTATCTGCTCTCTGGAGAAACAGCAGGGATCTGCGTAAAATGCAGTTTAGCAATCACACACTAAGCCATAGGTCCTTAATAATGTTAGTCCTCCTCATCTGGGAATTTTTGAGGCTTAGAGGGACTCAGCATAGTTCCATTAGTTTGGCAAATTGATGATGTAGAAAGAGAGCTCTTTATCCACTTATACAGTCAACTTCTTTAGCAGCAAGTTTCCATAGAACAATAATTAATGAGCAAATTATAAATGGTTTTCTCTAGTTAGAAAGGCTGGGCCTTCAAAATGAGCTCATTCATTTGAGCCTTCTTCATTCATCAAAAATATAGTGAGTGGAATCTAGAAAAATGGTACAGATGAACCGGTTTGCAAGGCAGAAATAGAGACACAGATGTAGAGAACTAACGTAAGGACACCAAGGGGGGAAAGCAGGGGGTGGTAGGGGTGATGGGGGGTGGGATGAATTGGGAGATTGGCATTGATATATATACACTAATATGTATAAAATAGATAACTAATAAGAACCTGCTGTATAAAAATAAAATAAAATAAAATTTCAAAAAAAGATTTAAAAAAATATGGTGAGAACTTGCTAAGTGGAAGGCTGCTAGACAAGTGGGGAACAGTGAGATAATTAGGAGGGAGTGAATACTGGTTTTGCTGCACATAATATTGGGTGCTTTCCCAATGTTTGCATTTGATCTTTGCAACAACTCTGTGAGGTAGGTGTAGCAAACACTGGTACTTGTCTCCCCTTATCCATTCTTAGCTGCCTCCTTTTAGTAACAGAACTTTCCCCACCCTGGATTTTAGCAGTGTATGTGACTTCCTAGCTATTCCTGAACAGGATGATGGGAGACTCAGATACTTGGGGCCAGTAAATATTTCCAAGCCTCCCTTGCAGCTAGGTGTGGTCATGTGATTAAATTCTATTCAATAGGTTTCGAACAAAAGTGATATGTACAACTTTGGGGTAAAGTCCTTACTAAGGGAGCGATTTCCTCTCTGCTCACTTTCCTGAGCACAGGAAGTAGATGTGGTAGTGGGGCTGGTGAGTAAGCGTTAGCTCATCTGGGCAACTTTAGAGCCATGTAACAAAAAGGACCTGGGTCCCTGGCTGGGCTCAGAGACCAGTGTCTTACCTGTCCTCAACCACCTGCCCCGCCATGGGACATTACATGAAAGGACAATAAACGTCTATCTGATTTGAGTCTTTCTATTTGGGGGTCTCTCTCCTACCTAAGCTCAGTTTTTATATAATGGAGAAGGAATCTATCCTAACGGTGAAAAAATGAAGGTAGGCAAATTTTCTAAAATCACCAAAGTGATTGGTGATATGGCAGAACCCAGGTTCAGACTCAGGTCTGATTGTATTCTGCTACCCCATACTATTGTCCTTAAAATAAGCAGAGAGACACAATTGTGAAATCTCTGGGCTCCTCAAGAAAAGTTGTACCGCAGAGATTTAAGCCGCTGTTCTTACAAAAAGCCTGACAGAAAAGGGGAGACTCCAGCATTCACTGAATACCTGCTACACAACAGTCACAGTCACGCTGATGTGCATTTTACATGCGATACTGATGTGAAGCCACAGATGCTGGTCTCAAAATATGCACAACCTGAGATGGCGTGTACTTAAATGACAGTAATTTCTGAAAGGAGAGGGAGAGAGAGAGAGAACAAAAGAGTCCTCTCTCCTCACTTAGGTGAGGGTGTATCAAATCAGGAAGGACTTCAAGAAGGAGGAGGCACTGGGGTTGGGTCCTGCAGAATAGGTAGTACATATTTGGGGGAAAGGGCATTGCAAGTAGAGAAAGCAGCGTGGGCAAAGGACAAGAAGCAGGAAAGAACCAGAGGTGGTCCCTCAGCATGGGCTGAGGGAAGCTCCAGGAGGGTGGCAATGACAGTGGGCCAAGCCAGACTGGGGAGGGCCTCCAGGGGCAGGCCGAAGAATTCAGACTTCATGTGGAGGGTCAAGGGGCACTTTTAGAGTTCTGAATAAGATGGTGGAAAAATAAAAAATTCAGGGATAGTGAACATTTACTAAGCCATTCCCGGGCCCCAGGCACTGGACGAAGACAGACCTACTTGTAACGTGGAGACCGGGAGGCGGGCTAGGAGGCTACCTAGGGAAACAGCGGCAGTGGGAGAGAAGGGTCGGGACGGATGTAAGAGGTGTCGTGCAGGCAGGACTGACAGCACTTGGCAGCCGACTGGGAGTAGGAGGTAAGGAAGAGAGAGGAACCCACGATAACCTGGAGGTTTGTTTTCGTCTAGAAGCTTGAAGGGAAGAAAATTAAAGATAAATTCTGAGCAGCTTTTTTCTTAATTAACACAGTGAATGATACCGTAGTTCACAGTAGTTCTACAATGAACTAAAAAGACCTTCCTTTTCTGAGGAATAGGTTACGATCAGATAAGCAAAAGAGGCATGGTCCTATAGCACATGGTGTTTCTCTGAAGATGAAAGTGATGGTGGAGAATTGGGATTAGTGAGCCTTCAACTCTACACCTTTGAAGACCAGAATTCATGCTTTGCCTGGGAGCTGTCATGGCTGAAATGACCATGAGCAATGTTACCAAAGCTCTAGGGTATGACTCTGATTTACTTTTTTCTTTAACTGTCAGATAATTTTTAATCTGTAAATTTATTCAAAAGTTTGAAACTGCCTTGAGGAATCTTAGGAATCTCAGTAATCAGTGGGTGTGCCGTGTATATATCCATGACAACTTCCGGCTTCACACACGTCCACTCAGCCTGCTCCTCAGTGTGGGTTGTGAGACATTAACAATGCTCCTTAAATCTGGCTTCCTCTTTCTTTGCCTTTCCCTCTCATATCTTCAATCATCTTGCATCACAGGACACATATATGTAGTGGGAAAGTGTTCAACTCTGACTAAATCAAAATCAGAGTCAAAGGCAAGTGTCTAATCGTGGTCAAACACAAACTCATGTGTAAAGAGTTTTAGGCTCAAAGAAGTCAAATATTCTGCGTTCCTGAGAAATCTAATCAATTTCTCATTCTGGTGAATATTTTCATGTTGCGCTTTGCTGCCACAAACCAAGTGGGTGTACCTTTTTGAGAGACGATGTATCACTAAGAAATCTGAATTGAGAAACTGAAAGAAAACATTTGGTATCTATGTATTTTTAAAAAATCCATCCCTTGGACCTAGAGGTTATCATACTAAGTGAAGTAAGTCAGACAGAGAAAGACAAATATCACATGATATCACTTATATGTTGAATCTAAAAAAATGATACAAATGAACTTATTTATGAAACAGAAACAGACCCACAGACATAGAAAACAAACTTATGGTTACCAAAGGGGAAAGGTGGTGGGGTGAGGGATAAATTAGGAGTTTGGGATTAACATACACACAATATTATATATAAAATAGATGACTAGGGCTTCCCTGGTGGCGCAGTGGTTAGGAATCCTCCTGCCAATGCAGGGGACACGGGTTCGATTCCTGGTCCGGGAAGATCCCACATGCTGTGGAGCACCTAGGCCCGTACACCACAACTGCCGAGGCTGTGCTCTGGAGCCCGCGAGCCACAACTACTGAAGCCCGTGTGCCTACAGCCCGTGCTCTGCAACAAGAGAAGACATCGCAATGAGAAGCCTGCGCACTGCAAAGAAGATCCAGTGCAGCCAAAAATAAAAATAAATAAATAAATTAATTAATTAAAAAAAATAAAATAGATGACTAATAAGGACCTACTGTATAGCACAGGACACTCTATTCAATATTCTGTAATAACCTATCTGGGAAAAGAATCTGAAAAAGAGTGGATATATGTATATGTATAACTGATTCACTTTGCTGTACACCCGAAACTAACACAACATTGTAAATCAACTATACTCCAATATAAAATAAAAATTAAATTAAAAAAAATCCATCCCTGAAAAAGAAACCAGGTGTCAGTTTCCAATGGGGGGAATCTTGGACGTGCCATAAAGCTAAGCCCATACACTTATTTTTTTTGTTCTTGAACAGATTCTGTGGTGTCACAGTTTTCCTGTTTAGGTCAGGAAGCTCATTCAGTGATACTGCAACGTCCTCGCAAGGTAACTTGTCTTCTCACCAAGCCTTGTCAATCAAAGCCAAGGTCCTCCCATCTCTCCCTTACCTCACAGTCCGCACTCCTGCAGCTGTGACTTGTCACGCTGGCACCTGGCCTGCTACAGCACCCGCCTCTACCCAGCCTACTCTCATGCTTCCTCCACTGTCCTAGGTCTTGACTCCTGCATTAAGCTATGGTCACACTGGAGCTGGGGCCTTGGCTTTGATTAGTGAGGACTTCCAGCCGTCAGCTCCTCTGTGGGGTGGGGTGGGGTGGGGTGGGTGGGCAGTGGGGACACTTGCCAAGGAAGCAACTGACTTCTTTTCTTGGGCCTCATTATTCATCCTACAATCATTATTTTATATCAACTGTTTAATAGGCACTGTTCTTAAAGGCACAGAACTGACTTCAAAAGGGACTCACCTTCCAAGATCTCACGGTCTATGGGAAGACAGACAAACAGAAATGGATGATTACAACCCAGTGTGGAGGAGTGGCAGTAGAGACAGGCCCAGGAATGATGGGTGCAGGGACAAGGGACAGCTGACCCCCGATGGCCAATGAAGGGAGCCACTGTGTCCCCCGCCTCCCAGCTCACACCAGGGGTGTTTTCAAGTCTTCCTGCTCTCCACAATTCACACGACCACTGTGAACCCCTTCTATTTTCAATTCCATTTCTACTTTCATTAAAATGTTCAAATTATGAAATATTTCAAGCATGCATCAAAATACTGAGAATATCCTAGGAGCTCAGGGGTGGTTGTGTGTGACAGCTGAGAGCACAGGCTCTAGAGCTGACCCGCCTGCGTTCAGTCCCAGCTCTGCCTCTCACCAACGTGTGACGTGTGACATGGGCAGCACCCCTGGCTCCTCCTCTGACACAGGGACAGCCATCGCCAACTTGTCAGGCTGCTGTGAGGTTAAATGTATTCACCCTCGTAATGCCCTAGAACAGTGCCCAGCACGCAGCCGGCGTAGACGTGTTAGATTTTATGATTTCTAGCAGACGTAAGGGTATAGTTTTTGTGGTCAAGCCACCTGCATCTGAATCCCAGCCAGTTCCGCCATCTGGTAATGGTATGATCTTGAGTAAGTTATATCACCGTCCTGTGTTTCAATTCCCTTATCTGTAAGAATATAGATTGTATGAGAACAACCTCATAGGATTGTTTTAAGGAATTAAGTGAGTCAAGACCTGGAAATCTCCTACAATAATTCTGACACATAGTAAGCTCCCAACAAATATTATCTATTTAATACGACAGATTAGAAACTCTGTACACTCACTCAGTCTTAACAGGTGCTAACATTTGCCATATTTACCTCAGACCTTTTTATTTTTCAATTAACTAAAATGTTACTAGAGAAAAGACATGTGGTTGCCAAGGGGGAAGGGTGTGGGGGATGGATGGAGTGGGAGTTTGGGATTAGCGGATGCAAACTATTATATACAGAATGAATAAACAACAAGGTCCTACTGTATAGCAGATGGAACTATATTCAGTATCCTGTGATTAAGCCATAATGGAAAAGAATATGAAAAAGAATATATATATATGTGTGTGTGTGTATATGTATATATATAACTGAATCACTTTTTTGTACAGCAGAAATTAACGCAACCTTGTAAATCAACTATACTTGAATAAAATAAATGAAAAGATAAATAAATAAAATGTTACAACTAAAGTAGAAGCCCCCATCTTCCCTCCTCATCCCTTCTGCCCATCTCCAGGGCTATCCAGTCTTTTGACCATGGTGTGTCTCCTTCCTATCCACGTGCAACTGCTTTTACGTTATAAATCAATCAATCAGTCAGTCCATCCATAATATGTATCCATAAGCAATGTATAAATCTGCTTTTATGTTTTAAGTGCTATTTAAGTGGTATCGTACTATAAATATTCATCTGTGCGTTGACTCTTCTCCTCCTCCCCCACCCCCCATGCTCCCTCCACCCACCTTCTTTTCTGAGATTTACCTATGCTCTAGTTCATTCATTTTCACCACTGTACGGTACACCATTGAATACATAAACCAGAGTTCATTAATCCATTCTCACAGGATGGACAGTTAGGTTGTTTCCAGTTTCTGCTATAGTAAATGATCCTGCATCAGCCATCTTTGTGTGCATACCCTTTTGAAGTGCTCTGAATTCTGGAGTTTCCATGTTTTTCTAACTATTCTGTATCTGTTTTGCTCTGCAAAGCATCAGACAAGTATCTTTGGTCTCAGTATGTTGAGGGTTGTGCCAGATAACTCAGATGCATTGTCTTATCTAATCCTCACAGTTATTCTGCAAAGTAGGTGGCAGAGTAGAATGATGAAGAGTGGGGACTCTGATACCAAATACCTGGGTTCATATGTCAGCTCCTCCACACACCGAGAGCAGGGCTTTGAGAAAAATCACTGAACATCCTGGTGCCTCAGGTTCTTCCTGTATAAACTAGAAGTGATAGTTATACCTTTTTATGTGGCGCTATGGAGAAGATGAAGTGAATTATGTAAAACTCTTAGAACAGTGCCCAGCACATAATGAATGCTATGTAGGTGTTATAACTAGGCAGATTTAACTTTTTCACAGAAGGGGAAACAGAGGCTCAGAGAAGCTAGGTAACATTTCCAAATTCACCCAGCTAAATTGCATGCAACCCTGCTGAGGTATGGATTAGAAGTTAGGCATATGGGATGTTGCAAGCTTCCAAACGCATGCCCTTTCCACTGTGCCACTTCCTCCTTATATGGAACTTAGTGTCCATGCAATAACTGTCTCTAAGTGCGACTGACTCAGCCTAGGAGATCTGGAGCCAAGAGCGAAATCACTGTACATGGTCCCTCTTTCTGAAGCTCCAGCATGTATCCCCAGTGTGATCAGAAATTTGTCACTGGACTAATGCACAGTGTTTCTAACTGGCTTCCCTCCTTCCACTCATGGAGGCCAGAGTGACCTGTTAAAATGTAACTCGGGGGGCTTCCCTGGTGGCACAGTGGTTGAGAATCTGCCTGCCAATGCAGGGGACACGGATTCGAGCCCTGGTCTGGGAAGATCCCACATGCAGCGGAGCAACTGGACCCGTGAGCCACAGCTACTGAGCCTGCGCGTCTGGAGCCTGTGCTCCGCAACAAGAGAGGCCTCGATAGTGAGAGGCCTGCGCACCGCGATGAAGAGTGGCCCCCGCTCGCCGCAACTAGAGAAAGCCCTCGCACAGAAACGAAGACCCAACACAACCTAAATAAATAAAAAAAAAAAAAAAAAAAAAAAAAAAAAAGTAACTCGGGGCAAAGGAGAAAAGGCACAGTGGAGCAAAGATAGTCTTCTTAAATGGTGCTGGAACAACTGGACATCCACATGCAAAAGGATGAATATAGACACAGATCTTATACCCTTCACAAAAATAAGTTCAAAATGGATCATAGACCTAAATGTAAAGGACAAAATTATAAAACTCCTAGAAGATAACAGACAAGCAAACCTAGATGACCTTGGGTATGGTGATGCCTTCTTAGACACAACACCCAAGACACGATCCATGAAAGAAATAATTGACCAGTTGGACTTCATTAAAATTAAAAACTTCTCCGTGAAAGACAATATCAAAGAAAAAATTAGAGGATGAGAAGACAAGCCACAGACTGGGAGAAAATATTTGCAAAAGACACATCTGATAAATGACCATTATCCATAATATACAAAGAACTCTTAAAACTCAACAGTAAGAAAACAATCTGATTTTAAAAATGAGCCGAAGACTTTAACAGACACCTCTCCAAAGAAGATACACAGATGGCAAGTAAGCACATGAAAAGATGCTCCACATCATACGTCATCAGGGAAATGCAAATTAAAACAACAATGAGATACAACTACATGCCTATCAGAATGGCCAAAATTCAGAACAATGTCAATGCCAAATGCTGATGAGGATGTGCAATAGCACCAGAAATTGCTGGTGGAAATGCAAAATGGCACAGCCACTTTAGGAAATAATTTGTCAGTTTCTTATAAAACTAAACATACTCTTACCCTACAGTCCAGCACTCCTTGGTATTTACTCAAAGCAGTTAAAAACTTACGTCCATACAAAAACTCCATACGAATATTTACAACGGCTTTATTCATGATTGCCAAAATCACGAAGCAAGCAACTAACACATTCTTCAATAGGTGGATGGATAAATAAACTATGATACATCCAGACAATGGAACATTATTCAGCACTAAAAAAAAAAAAAAAGAGCTATCAAACCATGCAAAGACATGAAGGAAACTTAAATGCATATTACTAAGTGAAAGAAGCCAATCTGAAAAGGCTACATACTATATGATTCCAACACTATGACGTTCTGGAAAAGGCAAAACTATGGAGACTATAAAAAGATCAGTGGTTGCCAAGCGTGGGAGGGGGAAGATATGAATAGGCAGAGCACAGAGGATTTTTAGAGCAATGAAAATACTCTGATATTATAATGATGGATACATGTCATTATATATTTGTCCAAACCCATAGAATGTACAACACCATGAGTGAACCCTAAGGTAGACTATGAACCTTGGTTGATTATTATGTGTAAATGCATGTTTATCTTTGATAATAAATGTACCATTCTGGTGAGTGATATTGATAATGGGAGAGATTATGTATGTGTAGGTGCAGGGGGTATATGAGAAATCTATATCTCCTTCTCAATTTTGTTGTAAATCTAAAACTGCTCTAAAAAATAAAATCTTTTAAAAAATGTAAATCAGTTCCTGTCACTCCTCTGCTCAAAACCCTCCACTGGTTTCCCATCACACTCAGAATGAAGCCCAAATTCCAGACTCTGACATGGCAGACCCTCAAGGTGTGCCCCCTGGCTTCCTGTCCTTACCTCTTCCCCTTGCTCTCGTCATACTGGATTCTTTGTGCCTTTGAACTTGATACCTCATCCCACCTCAGGGGCTTTCCATCTACTATTCCTTCTGACTAAAATCTGCTTGCCCTCCATCTTTATGTGTCATTACCTTGTTTCACTCAGGTCTCTGCTATGATGTCACATGCGGCACGAGGTCTTCCCTGAACCTCAAAAGAGCTCTCTCACCCCTTACCTGCCTGTCTTTTCCAACCAATCAGAGCCAATGCTGCCCATAGCTCTAGGTGTTTTTGTTGCTGGATCTTTGTGAGGTCCTGGGGTCTGGGGGCAGGGTCTGGTGTGGCCAGGATGGAGGAAGGGAGCAATGGAGGACCACTTAGGGTAGCCTCTATTTGCCCATTGGTGGAGATTTCTTTCAGTATTTTAACAAGTAGGGCAGCATGAGTCCATACCACTCTATCAGCAGAGCCTAGAGCTATGCCAGGCAGATAGTAGGCACTTGAGAAATGTTTGTTTAATTAAGTAGATAAGGAAATATGGACCAGCAAGAACAAAACTTTGGGGTGAGGAAGTCCAAACAGCTTGAAGCCTGCCTGCATAGCAGAGTGGGGACCATTACCCAGCTTTTAACCTTGGGTGGCCACACAAAATTAGAGGCATGAGGGAGGAAGGTGGAGAGGTTCTCCTGGCTATTGGATCTGATGGAAGCCTGGGAAGTGAAGAAGGGCCAGTCTCCTCCTCTTTGGTGGCCATTTCTTCTTATCCACTGCAGGAAAACGGGGTCTGCTCTTGTGTCGTCCACTGGAAGTTGCTCCTCTGGTCTGCATTGCCTGATGTTGACTTTGCTGGAGGGGTCAGCCTACTGCTTTTGGGATCTGGTTCAGCTCCAAAATGCACTGTTCCCTCCAAGTGGGCGAGGGGGAAAGTGGGGGAGGGGCAACACTCTTCTGCCTGCTCTGCCTGTATTGCCCGCACCACCACCCAAGGCTCTGAAGGTGTTACAGGGTACACTCATGGCATTTCAGGGCGTACAAGGGTCTCATGCTCAGAAGGGCTCTAGACTTAGTTTAATGCTCTGCTATTGACATCTGGAAATTTTAATAATTTTTGAACAAGGGACCTGCATTTTCATTTCGCACTGGGTCCTGCAAATTATGTAGCTGGACCTGAGGGTACCATTCCTGTAAAACAAGAAAACAGCCTGCCCAAGTTCAACCCCACCCACAAACAGACTAAGACTTCTTTTTATGGAAGGAAACAGCTGAGCCCCGGGCCTGTCTGCGTAGCAAAATTGGGCCCATTGCCCATCTTTATACCCTCGGGTGGCCACACAAAATTAGACAGAAGTTTTAAAGAGCTGCTGAGCTCCTCCTTTTATTCTCCCCAAGCAGAAAGGACAGCAGCAGGATTTATGATTATCTGGTATAGAGCGATGTCCAGAGCTCTAGGTGTGCAGAGTACACGGGGAATGAATGGTCCCTGTGTGTGCACACCCATACACACCTCAAGTGTTCTGGTTTTATTTGTTGGTTTGTTGCTGATTGGATAGAGACGTCCTGACAACTGAATTCTGGCTTCCCAGACTTTGGGAAGCCCAAAGAGTTTCCTCACAGACACTTGATATTGCCCCGTAAGACCCTCAGGTGAGAGAGAGGAAAACTGAGTTTAAGGCTGCAGCTGCATGGAGCTCCAGTTCCTTCAAGTTCTGGTGGTTTTTTTTTGTTTTGTTTTTCAGGAACTTGAAGCCTCCAGGGGCCAGGTCTGTGTTTCAATTGTCTGGGTACACCTACCACCAAGCATAGTGCCTTGAAAATAGCCTGGCTCAATCAATGTTCATGCTTAACTAATGAATTAAGCCACTGGCCCATTCAACAGCTGCTCCCTGAGCCCCTGCTATGTGGCAGGCACAGTACTAGGCTATGGGGGTTCAGCTGTGAAGTGCATGTGAGTCTCCTCTGTGCTGCAGGCTGTACATCCAGCTCTCTTACTTGACCTCAAACTCAACACACCCAAATGTGAGCTCATGTGGCTTGACTAAGCACACTCCCTGACTCATGTTCACTACTGAGTGGACAGCACCATTATTCAGAGCAGTGATTGGGAACACCAGACCCAAACTGGCCAAACCCCTTGTTTGAGTGCATTACTCTACTCTCCGTGCCTTGGTTTCCTCAGAGAGTCGTGAGCATTGAATGAGCTGATGCGTGTAGAATCATGTGTACTATGATCACCTATTATGACCACTTATTTAGGAACTCAAGTCAGAAAACCATGAGTCAGGCTTCATACCTCCTTCTCCTCCAACCTGCATCCCCAAGTCCTATTAGATCCTTTCTCAATGGTTGAGGAATCCATTCAGGGCTCTCCCTCTTTAGCAACAAAGTCCTGGTCCAAGCTGCCTCCATCTGTCAACTGGACTACTACAATTGTCCACAATTGGTCTTTGCACCTCTGCTCTTGGCCGTTCTATTCTTCATTCTACAGCTAGACTGATCTTTCCGATCATCAATCTGATCATGTCACCATGCCTACATGACCCTCAGGGTTTCCAGCCTCTGCTCACACCACTTTCCCCTTTGTTCTCTGCTCTACCCACAGGGGCACTGCTGACATTTTGAGCCAGACCATTCTTTGTTGTGGGGGACTGTCTTGTGCATTGCAGGATATTTAACAGCTTCTCTGACTTCTACCTACTAAATGCCAGGAGCAACCCTCTTCTTAAGTTGTGACAAAAAATATATTTCCAGACATAGCCAAACATCCCCTGGGGTTGCAAAATCACCCCTGTTGAAAATCTTTTTTTAAAAATTTATTTATTTATTTATTTATTTATTGGCTGTGTTGGGTCTTCGTTTCTGTGCGAGGGCTTCCTCTAGTTGTGGCAAACGGGGGCCACTCTTCATCGCGGTGCGCGGGCCTCTCACTATCGTGGCCTCTCTTGTTGCGGAGCACAGGCTCCAGACGCGCAGGCTCAGTAGTTGTGGCGCACGGGCTTAGTTACTCCGCGGCATGTGGGATCTTCCCAGACCAGGGCTCGAACCCGTGTCCCCTGCATTGGCAGGCAGATTCTCAACCACTGCGCCACCAGGGAAGCCCCTGTTGAAAATCTTTTGATGTAAAGTGCTGTCTTCTCTCCTGAAACGAGGGAACAGGCTGCTTCTTCTGCTTAGAGCTCTCTCTGGGTCTTGCCTTTGTTCCTAGTTAACCCCTTCTTGGCCTCAGAATCTCCATTCCATCATCACTTCCTCAGGAGAAGCTTCTCTGACACCCCTGCCTACCTGGTCCCCGATCATAAACTCATCTAACGTTGGGTATACTCTTGTGTGGAACATATGACATGGTAATCAAAACAAATGGTTGTTTTACAACTCACATAGTTGTACTGATAATTCTGCTGTTACTTGTATGCTTATTTGATTGACATCTGTCTCATCCAACAGACTGTAAGCTCCATGAGGGCAGGGACTGGGCTTGCTTCCATCATCTTGTAAGCCCAGGATACACTGTATGCCTAGTACCTGACACACAGTCGGCGGTCTATCGATATTTGTTGAACCTATACAGGCACGAAAACACAGCCCCTACCCTCACGGAGTTGTTTTCTAGGGATGAGATAGGCAAGAAAACAAGCAAATTCAACACAAAATTCTGTGATGAAGTAATTCCAGATTGGGAGCACATGGAGTCCCTAGCACAGTCTTAGGGAGGCCGAGGGTGCTCCTGGAGGAGGTGGTACCCCAGGCCCTGTTAGGAGAGCTGAAGGATACTTAGGAGTGAATTGAATGAGGGATAGAAGGGAAAATGTGGGAAACGTAGAGCCTCCAAGTGGAAGGATCAGCTTGAGCAAAGAGTCAGAGGTGAGACCGCATGTCTCCAAAATCCCTGCTTCTCCTCGAACTCTTCTGCCCCCTTCTAACTCCTGCTAAGGCCTTGCGTAGGTGACCCCCGTCAGAAGGAGGTGGGAGTGGAGGCAGGGCAAGCCCCTGCTGGCTCTTGAGTAGGGGGACCAACCACCCCAGTGTGCCCAGGACTGTCTTTTGTGTTCAGCCTTGAAAATCCCACATCCTAGGAAACCCCTGGCCCCTGAACAAACCGGACAGCTGGTAACCCTGCACGGGGTTTGCCCATGGCCATCCTCACCACCTGGAAGGAGCAACAGGGCATCTGACCACCTGGGAATGATCTCTGGGTTTGAGTCCGGCTCCGTTGCTCACCAGGTCTGTGATTCTGGGGAAGTCGTGTCTCCCCCTCCTGCTCAGGGTCCCCTGCCTCATGCGTCTGCCGCAAGGGCCTAATGAGAGGGCATCTATGAACATGCTTTGTAAGCTTTGAAGTGTAAGGAGTTTTTATTATCATTCCTCTCTGGATCATTCAGCTCTGGAAGGGCTGGAAATCCCTGCAGGGCCCTACTGAGGACTCAGGGAGGCTGCTCCCTCACTCTTTCTGGCCTGAGTGATCTGCCCGCCAGGCAGCCCTAGCCAAAGCCCGTTTGGACAGCCGCCCCCTGGACTCCTGGTCTGGCCACCTCATCTCCTGCTTGCACCTCCTTTTCCTTTCACTGGAGAACAAACACATTTAGAGTTTAGAGGAATGAAACCACTCTGTAAAATACTTGTCTGAGGGAGAAAAGCTTCCCATTCCTTTAGAGAGTATGCACACCACAGAGTAGAGCTTCCCAAGCCTTCCTCCAAGTGAAACACATGGAGGCCTTGAAGCCAAGAGGCAAGCACACTGGGCGGGTCCCGTCGCAAAAGCAGGAGCCTGCATCCTCTCCTCTAATCTCTTCCTGGAAACTATCCTTTTCTCCTGCAGCCCAGGGCTGTTTACTCTGGTTTACCTCCTGACTGGGTGGTTCACATCCACATGGCCAACACAGAGGCTGCGTGTGACCCATGACTGTGACCACCGCCCAGACACCCAGGCTGTGAAATAAATCCTGAGCAGGCCAGGCCAGCTCTGTGGTTCTGGGGCTCCCATGAGTGCTAAGTGGGCTTGACAGTAGCTCAAAGGGCCTTGGGATAGGGTTGCCAGAGAAAACATGGGATGCTCAAGTATTGCACAGGTCATACTTATACTAAAAAGTACTTGTTGTTTATCTGAAATTCAAATTTAACTGGGCATCCTACATTTTTATTTGCTAAATCTGGTAACCCCACTTTGGGAGCCCATTTCTGAGTCCATGTTTTCACTTCCTGGTGGGACCGGCCCATACCCTTCATTTCTTGCTGAGATTTCTGGGTCCAGTCTTATTTCTGTTCCCTGCTGATGGGTCAGCAGATTCCTTGGCACTGTCAGGTGGGATTTGGAGTAACCTGCTCCAAAATCTATACCTAATGAGTGGATGAGAGAGCTGATGTGAGATTGGAAGGCAACCAAACTGGGGCATCTTGCAAGATCTTGAAGAGAGCACCTGTAGACACAGAAACTATGACCGTGGTTGGCTTAAGTGAGTGACTCTTCCAGGGAAATATGTGTGGAAAGGCCTTTGGCTGGGTAGCTGCCTGTTGCTGAGATGCTGGGAGTGGGCGGGTTAGATATCACCCCTTCTACAACATATCTTTTGGCTTTGGGGTTTTGGCTACTGGGGAGAGTGGAGCCTCGTGTGTCTATTCGTATCCAGGAATATGCAAGGGTCCTGGGAGAAAAAGTGTTAGGGTTGCAACTTCTTTTCCTGGACTTTCAAAATACTAAGCCTTGTGTGATAGAGGAAGTAGGCTTGGCTGAGGTCAGAGAGTAAGGAAGGTAATGGGGCTGGGGGTGTGGGATGGGGGGACCCCCACCAGAAAACACTAGTAAAGGAAGGAGGTGGGAAGATACGGAGCTAATGAAGGAGTGATCATTCTAGACACTGTAGCTGATAGTGGAGCCCATTTTGATCCTGGCCCAACTCGGGGGTATTGGAGGGTTGGGGAAAAAGGCCACGCATGTGAACCAGAAGAGCTGTGCAGTTAAGAGTTGTACATCAGGGCCCGGGCAGTTTTTCTGTTGGGCCTCCTCATTGTGGGGATCTTCTCTCATTCCTTGAGGAACACTAAGACTGGACAATTGGCACAATCTATGCGGGCAGCTGTAGAGACAGCGAGCTGGGCTCTGGGAACAGTAGGAGTGGTGACTCAGTCAGCCCTGATCTTTGGAGACAGGCCAGCACCTCGGCGGACTCTCCAACACACCTGCAGGTTGGAGACATCTGAGATGGAGACTGGGGTTCAGAGCTAGGTCGTCCTGAGGACACTATTCCGTGATGTCTGAGTCTCTTCTCCCCCACTAGGTGGCAGCAGGTGAGTAAAGAGAATGGCCAGGTTGGGTTGAGGGGCACAGTTAGGTTGTGTGTGTGTGCGCGTGCGTTGCGTGCGTGTGCGCGTGTGCAGTTTTGGGGGAGGACAACCTGGGTAAATAACCAAACCTCTCCAATTTGGCGGGTGGGGGCTCCCAGTTATTATAATTCAGTTATTAAAGAAGTGGAACCTTACTGTGTAGTCAAGGGTTAGTGAGATCAAGACTTTCAGGAGACACATATTTGGAAGGAACTGTCCATTTGGCTACAAGTTGACACCAGATTGAACTTCTTTTGATTAAACTTCGTTTGACACCAGATTAAACTTCTTCCAAAGGGAAGAGCTTGCTCAATTTGTCACTTGTTATCTTTCATGAATGTTCAATTTATAAAGAAGGAGGAAAAGGGAGTGAGCTAGGGCCTGTGTTTAAAAGGCTCCCCTTTCTCTGAGTGGGTGCAGCTTTCTCAGAGTTTTGGAGAGTGGTGTGCAGGCTGGATTCCAGGCCCCTGCTGCTTCCTCAGATGTGTGTCTCAGCATAACTTTACATTCTAATAAAGAATGTTCTAGAACATAAGTGCCATTGCCCTATCATGACATTGTTGTAGTAACAGAATCAGTGAACACTTACTGTATACGAGGTACTATTCTAAGTATTGATGATTTACATATTTGCTTGGAACATTTTGATCTTCACAGCTGCAACTTCAGGTGAGGAAACAGAGTAACTTGCCTAGGTAACAACAGTGGTGGAGCTGAGCTTGCTCTCTTACCCACCTGCTGTCCTGCTAGACGTGGAAAGTTCTGTAAGGAAATTCAGGCAAGGCAAGGAGAAAACAAGAGAGAAAGTAAAGTAGAGCCACGAGTAAAATTGGCAACAAAATGCTTGGCGAGAAGTCCTATTTACTAGAGAGAAGTCACACGCTAGTTAGCTCTGAGCTTTTTTGTAATCAGCAGGGAGAGGGAAATCAACATCATTTTAAGATTCCCAGAATCTCTAAGGTATAAAGTTCAAGTACCAGGGGAGAAGCACAACTATTTGTGGAACTAAGATAAAAGGAAATTGTCTCCAGCTGGTCTTTGAAGAGCCACTTATCCAAGGTCTCACAGCTGCTCAGCCAGAATACACAGCCCCCCTCTGCCTCTGGAGCTGGACCTGGCGCTCCTAGTAAATGTTTCTCGAATGGACAAGGAATCTCGGATCAAATCAGTGGTTCAGAAGTGTCTGGAGCTTGATGTTATGGTGTTAATTGTTACACAAGAGTTGTTTATAAATTAAGTGTTCATGCCTCAGAGACTGAATGTATTAATAATAACCTTAACATACTCCCAAACACCGAAGCAAACTAATTTCTAAATGCATTCACTCAGAGAAGCAGCACAAATGGCTATTGTGTGTCTCCTTTTTCTTCTGTAGACACTAAGAATTTGCTTGGAATCAACCTGATATGAATGGAATTTCACTTACTCACAGGAGTTTCACAAAGACTCAGTCACATTCTTTCTCTGTCTCTCTCTTCTGCCCTCCCACCCCTACAAGACTTCGATGGACACAAGGCTTGAAATCAGATATTGGGCTGCTCTGATAGATGTAGAGAGGGAATATTATTGCAGGTATAAAATTGCTTATAAATTTCTTACAGCAGTTGAAAAAAATGGAAATATTAACAGCTAAATCCCAGTTCAGTTTACACTTCATTAAATAAAAAATCCTTCAAACATGATCATGATTCAAAGAGGCCCTTCTTCAGCATAGTTGAGCAGAACTAAACCCATGGCCAGTGAGAAGGAGGCAGATGGCCTCAAATCCATAAAAATCCCCAAAGCTCCATAATCTGGCTTATATTTTCACCAAACAGTGTCTAAAATCTGTGTAGCACCTCTTAAACTGAATGCCTGAAACTAATACATATTGAGAATCTGCTACAGTCTGGCACGTTTTTTTGGTTCTTTTACACACATTCCCTCCTTTGGGATCAACAGCAACTCTGGGATTTAAGTTGGGCAGATATAATTATCCCTATTTTATAGTTAAGAACACAGGCTTAGAGAGAGAAAGGGACTTGCTGGAGTTTATAAGTGAAGAGGGGCCCTCTTGAGAACAGTAAGGAACCCAGAATTTAAACTGGGTTCTTCTGCACTCTTGCACTCTGCTCTCTGACCTCTAACCTCCACTGAAGACATGAACCCCTACCTACTGGAAGGTCGGAGAACTATGAAGAAAAAAGGGGTGCCAGGTGCCAACTGAGCCCAACTCCACATCTTCCAATAAACCCACTTTTCTTGCTGGTGAGGATAAGGAAAGGTGAGATCTTCGGGCCAAGCCTTTGCAGTCTACTGTGTGGAGAACCATCAGGGCACTCTCTGCTGAGGCTTCCCAGGCCATGTTTTTCAGTTTTTATCCCTCCTGCTGTCATGGTTGAGCTCCCTTTGACTGCATTGATGCATTAGGAGGCCCACCCCCATCCTGCAGACGTGGGGGCCCAAGAGGCAGAGGCTACTGCACAGAGGCACACTCATGCTCCAACAGGCTCTGCTTCATACTACCTGTGCACCGTGGAAGTTTCCCTAAGTCTCCTGGGGTTACCATGAAGGCCGAAGAAGGGGAAAATATACAGGTAGCACCTAGCAATCTTCCTAGCATGATAGTTTTAGTGATCCCTAACCTTGCATTCATTTATTGAGTCATTCATCCATTTATTTGGCAATTTTTGTTGAGCACCTGCCATGTGCCAAGCATTGTTCTCAGTACTGGGGATGCAGCAGTGGACAAAACAGACAAAAATCTCTGCCCCTAAGGAGTTTACATTCTAGGGTAGAAATAGATAAAAACAAAACAGATACAATAAATAATTGCAGCATATAATCAATATAATGAAAAAAAAAAATGGGTGATGTGATAGAGAAGAGTTGATTCTGTAAGGCCTCTCTGAAGAGGTGACATTTAAGCTGAATTCTGGAGGACGAGGGGAGTCAGCTAAGCCATGAGCCTGGACAAGGGCTTGCCAGGCATAGAAACTTCAGTACTGGGATTGGGGTGGAAGGGACCTTAGACTTTCTCAGAGCTGTCAAAAGATTTGTGTGACAGGAGTGGAGGAAGTGAGGACGAAGGGGTCAGGAGAAAGGGTGGGAGACAAAAGCAGAAGCCAGATCTCACCACCCTTGGAGGCCATGGTAAAGAGTTTTGGCAGACTGAAGGAAGGCAGGGAGCCCACCATGTGGATACACCTGGGAAGAGAGGGCCAGCAGTAGGGGCATCAAGTATGTGGTGTATGGGTGCACACATGAGTGCATGTGTGTGTGAAACACCTAAAAATATACCCTCAAAACACAAAAATCAACAACTACCAGAACTGCAGGGAGAAATGGATAAACCAAAAGTTGGAGATTTTAACACATCCCAGTTGGAAACTGATAGAATAGATAAAAACTGTAACATGCACAGAGATATAGTAGATCCAAAAATACAATAAACAAATAAATACACTACACATACATCCTTTTTTGGGCATATGCATTACTTTTGAGTACACATAGAATATTTATAAAACTGTGTACTAAGTCAGTAAAGAAGCCTCAATAAACTAGAAGGATCAACATCATTCAGACTATGTTCTATAAAATGTGAAAGAAAATTTGAAATAAATAACAAAAAGATTTTGGTTTTTTTAAGCACCTATATGTGAAACTAAATGGCATCACTTGGGTTAAAAACTAACTCATAAGGGAAATAACAAAATGATTATGACTGAATGACAATGAAAATACTGTGGAACTTGAAAAGTAAGTGTGTGGTTTAAAATACATTTATCAGGATGCAAGAGAGATTGAAAACAAGTGAGCTAGGCCATCAACTCAAAGAATTAGGAAACAAGCAACAGAACAAGCCTCAGAGAAGTAAGATAGTAGGAAATCATAAAAACCAGAGCAGAAATCAGTGAAATAGAGTAACAACTACAACAACAAAAAAAGATTAGTCAAACTAAAACCTGTTCTTTCAAAAGACTAATTAGATAGGTCTTTGTCAAGACAGATCAAGGAAAAAAAAAGACATTATACAAATAAACACCACACAGAAAAATAAGTATAAATATAACAGAAAATTTAAAGTACAGTTATGGACTGAATGTTTGAGTCCCCCTGCAAATCCATATGCTGAAGTCTTAATCCCCAATGTGATGGTATTTGGAGGCGGGGTCTCTGGGAGGTAATTAGGTTTAGGTGAGATCATGAGGATGAATCCCCATGATGGGATAAGGGCCATTGTAAGAAGAGTTGGAGACACCAGAGCTCACTCACACACCATCTGTCTCCCTCCATGCCCACACTGAGGAAAGGCTATGTCAGCACACAGTGAGAAGGCAGTTGTCTACAAGCCAGGAAGAGAGCCCTCACCAAGAACCAAATCTGCTGGCACCTTGATCTTGGACTTCCCAGCCTCCAGAACTGTGAGAAAATTTCTATTGTTTAAGCCACCCAGTCTATAGTATTTTGCTAGAGCAGCCCAAGCTCACTAAAATAAGTACATTATGAAAACTTTATATTAATAAATTTGAAAATCTATATGAAATGAAAACTTTGCAAATATTGATAAAGAGAGAAATTGAAATTTGAATAGATGAATAAGTACTAAATAAAATGAAACTGTAATCACAGATCTCTCCTAAAACTCACCAGGCCCAGGTGGTTTTCATATGAATTTTACCAAATTCCCAAGAACAGATATTTCCTATCTTAGACAAGTTCTAGACAAGAGAAAAAGAATGAAAACTGTTCTAACATGAGACTAGTGAAATCTGGTTTCCCAAACTGGATAAGAATAGTTCAAGAAGATAAAAATATAGGCCTATTTCACCTTGAATATAGATGTGTAAATCCTAAAAAAATATTAAACAGAATTTTTAAAAAGTACATCAAAATCATAATAATCATCAAATATGATTTATCTTAGGATTCAAGAATTGTTCAATGTGAGAGACCTTCAAGATGGTGGAGGAGTAAGAAGTGGAGATCACATTCCTCCCCACAAATACATCAGAAATACATCTACATGTAGAACAACTCTGACAGAACACCTACTGAACACTGGCAGAAGACCTCAGACTTCCCAAAATACTCCCTCAGGCGACCTACACGCAGAGGTGGGGCCAAATCCAAAGCCGAACCCCAGGAGCTGTGTGAACACAGAAGAGAAAGGGAAATCTCTCCATGCAGCCTCAGGAGCAGTGTATTAAACCTCCCCTATCAACTTGATGTACCCTGCATCTGTGGAATACCTGAATAGACAACGAATCATCCCAAAATTGAGACAGTGGACTTTGGGAGCAACTGTAGACTTGGGGTTTGCTTTCTGCCTCTAACTTGTTTCTGGTTTTATGTTTATCTTAGTTTAGTATTTAGAGTTTATTATCATTGGTAGATTTGTTTATTGATTTGGTTGCTCTCTTCTGCCTTTATTTTTAATATATATATATATATATATATATATATTTCCTTTTTCTCTTTTTCTGAGTCTGCATGTGTATGCTTCTTTGTGTGATTTTGTCTGTATAGCTTTGTTTTTACCATTTGTCCTAGGGTTCTGTCTATCCGTGTTCTTTTTTTTTTTTTTTTTTTTTTACTATAGTTTAGCACTTGTTATCATTGGTGGATTTGTTTTACAGTTTGGTTGCTCTCTTCTTTCTTTCTTTTTTTAATTACTTTTCAATGTCTTTATTTTTAATAATATTCTTTTATTTTTTATTTTAATAACTTTAATTTTTTTCTTTCTTTTTTCCTTTTTTTCTTCCTTTTCTTCTGAGCCACGTGGCTGACGGGGTCTTGGTGCTCCAGCTGGGTGTCAGGCCTGTGCCTCTGAGGAAGGAGAGCCGAGTTCAGGACATTGGTCCACCAGAGACCTCCCGGTTCCACGTAATATCAAATGGCAAGAGCTCTCCCAGAGATCTCCATTTCAATGCTAAGACCCAGCTCCAATTAATGACCAGCAAGCTACAGTGCTGGACACTGTATGCCAAACAACTAGCAAGACAGGAACACAACCCCACCCATTAGCAGAGAGGCTGCCTAAAATCATAATAAGGTCACAGACACCCCAAAACACACCACCAGATGTGGTCATGCCCACCAGAAAGACAAGATCCAGTCTCATCCACCAGAACACAGGCAATAGTCCTCTCCACCAGGAAGCCTACGCAACCCATTGAACCAACCTTAGCCGCTGGGGTCAGACACCAAAAACAACAGGAACTATGAACGTGCAGCCTGTGAAAAGGATACCCCAAACAGAGTAAGTTAAGCAGAATGAGAAGACAGAAAAACACACAGCAGATGAAGGAGCAAGGTAAAAACACACCAAAACAAACAAATGGAGAGGAAATAGGCAGTCTACCTGAAAAGGAATTCAGGGTAATGATAGTAAAGATGATCCATACATGGGACTGAGTGAACTGATGAGGATGATTATAATTCTTGTAACTTTCTGTTTGAATTAAAAAAAAAAAAAACATGATCCAAAATCTTGGAAATAGAATGGAGAAAATACAACAAACATTTAACAAGGACCTCGAAGAACTAAAGAGTAAACAAACAATGATGAACAACACAATAAATGAAATTAAAAATTCTCTAGAAGGAAACAGAATAACTGAGGCAGAAGAATGGATAAGTGACCTGGAAGATAAACTAGTGGAAATAACTACCGCAGAGCTGAATAAAGAAAAAAGAATGAAAAGAATTGAAGACGGTCTCAGAGACCTCTGGGACAACATTCAACGCACCAACATTCAAATTATAGGGGTTCCAGAAGAAGAAAAGAAAAAGAAATGGACTGAGAAAATATTTGAAGAGATTATAGTTGAAAACTTCCCTAATATGGGAAAGGGAATAGTCAGTCAAATCCAGGAAGCACAGAGAGTCCCATACAGGATAAATCTAAGGAGAAACACGCCAAGACATATATTAATCAAACTATCAAACATTAAATACAAAGAAAAAATATTAAAAGCAGCAAGGGAAAAACAACAAATAACATACAAGGGAATCCCATAAGGTTAACAGCACAAAAGACCCTGAATAGCCAAAGCAATCTTGAGAAAGAAAAACGGAGCTGGAGGAATCAGGCTCCCATACTTCAGACTTACTACAAAGTTACAGTAATCAGGACAGTATGGTACTGGTACAAAAATAGAAATACAGATCAATTGAACAGGATAGAAGGCCCAAGACAAACCCATGCACATATGGTCACCTTATCTTTGATAGAGGAGGCAACAATGTACAATGGAGAAAAGACAGCCTCTTCAATAAGTGGTGCTGGAAAAACTGGACAGGTACATGTAAAAGTATGAAATTAGAACACTTCCTAACACCATACACAAAGATAAACTCAAAATGGATTAAAGACCTAAATGTAAGGCCAGACACTATAAAACTCTTAGAGGAAAACATAGGCAGAACATTCTATGACATAAATCACAGCAAGATCCTTTTTGACCCACCTCCTAGAGAAATGGAAATAAAAACAAAAATAAACAAATGAGACTTAATGAAACTTAAATCTTTTGCACAGCAAAGGAAAACATAAACAAGACAAAAAGGCAACCCTCAGAAAGGGAGAAAACATTTGCAAACAAAGCAAGTGACAAAGGATTCATCTCCAAAATTTACAAGCAGCTCATGCAGCTCAATATCAAAAAAACAAACAATCCAATCCAAAAATGGGCAGAACACCTAAATAGACATTTCTCCAAAGAAGATATACAGATTGCCAACAAACACATGAAAGGATGCTCAACATCACTAATCATTAGAGAAATGCAAATCAAAACTACAATGAAGTATCACCTCACACCAGTCAGAATGGCCATCATCAAAAAATCTACAAGCAGTAAATGCTGGAGAGGGTGTGGAGAAAAGGAAACCCTCTTGCACTATTGTTGGGAATGTAAATTGATATAGCCACTATGGAAAACAGTATGGAGGTTCCTTAAAAAACTAAAAATAGAACTACCATACAACCCAGCAATCCCACTACTGGGCGTATACCCAGGAGAAAACCATGATTCAAAAAGAGTCATGTAGCACAATGTTCATTGCAGCTCTATGTACAATAGCCAGGACATGGAAGCAACCTAAGTATCCATTGACAGATGAATGGATAAAGAAGATGTGGTACATATATACAATGGAATATTATTCAGCCATAAAAAGAAACGAAATTGAGTTGTTTGTAGTGAGGTGGATGGACCTAGGGTCTGTCATACAGAGTGAGGTAAGTCAGAAAGAGAAAAACAAATACCTTATGCTAACACATATATTTGGAATCTACAAAAAAAAAAAAAAAAGGTTCTGAAGAACCTCGGAGCAAGACAGGAATATAGACGCAGACGTAGAGAACAGACTTGAGGACACAGGGACGGGGAAAGGTAAGCTGGGACGACGTGAGAGAGCGCCATGGACATATATACACCAAACGTAAAATAGATAGCTAGTGGGAAGCAGCCACATAGCACTGAGAGATCAGCTTGGTGATTTGTGACCACCTAGAGGGGTGGGATAGGGAGGGTGGGAGGGAGACACAAGAGGGAGGAGATATGGGGATATATGTATATGTATAGCTGATTCACTTTGTTATAAAGCAGAAACTAACACACCATTGTAAAGCAATTATACTCCAATAAAGATGTTAAAAAAAAAAGAATGGTTCAATGTTAGAAAACTCTATCAGTGTAATTTTCCATATTATAAAGAAGAAAATAATTTGATTAACTCAGTGATACAGAAAAAAATTTTGGTAAAATTCATCACTTGTTTATGTTAAAAACTCTTAGAAAGTAGAAAGGGAAAAGAATTTCCTTATCTTGATGAAGTCCATATACCCAATCCTTAATATTATTCATACCAAGTATAAACTATAGAGTATATTCGCATAAAACGTTAATATTATACCTAATTGAGTTACTTCAGCTTTATTTCCTTTAAGATCAGGAATAAGGCAAGATGCCCACTATCACCACTGTTTAACATAGAACTGGAGGTCCCATGACACTTTAAGGAAAGAAAAAGGAATAACAAGTATAGATTGAAAGGAAAGAAATGAAACGGTCACTCTTTGTAGACGATTTAGTTTCCTATAGAGAAAAAGCAACAGAATCAACAAATATTAAAATGGATAAGGGAGTTCAACAAGGCTGTCAGATACAAGATCACCTTATAAAAATCAGTAACACTTTTAGCCATCATCAGAGTCTTTTAAAACCTAGCAAGGTAGCCTTGTGTTCTAGGAGCAGGGAAGTGCCTTGTTCAGACCTATATTTATAGGGTGACCCAAAAAGAAAATATAATTAACTGCATTTCTGATCCTGTGGTCAAGCCAATCAAAAGGCAAAGAAGTATGGCTAGCTATTAAGGGGACAGAGAGAGGAGTAGAAGCTGGAGAAATGTGAGACCAGAGAGAACTTTAAGATGGGAGAGATACAAGGGCGTATTAGTCTAACAGGAATGATTCAGTAGAGAGATTAGTGATGGGGAAGAAAGAAGGGTCCAAGTTGTGAGGGAATGGGATCCACAGCCCAGGTTGTGGGACTGGTCTCATCTGATAGAAGAGACACATCTTCAGTTCTGATGCAAGGAGGAGGGAGAACGTGCTGACCCCAGAATATCGAAAACTTGGTGGTAGAGAGAAGACAGAGATTTCCATTTGCTCAATAAAACATGAAGCCAGGTCATTAGCTGAGAGTGGAGATAAGAAAGGGCTGGGGAGAAGATGTGGGACTTTTGAGGGCAGAAAACAAGGCATGAAATAGTCCTAAGTGATATGATACAAAACTCAGACTGGCTTTGTAACCCCAGAGCCTAGAGCCCTCGAGCACTCAGTAAGAGTGTGTTGAGTGACGACAGAGTGGAGGAAGGGAAAAACAGTGGGGATCCAGAGGGCTCGGTGTGGAGACCTGGGCTGGGTGGAGTGTTTGGGTAGGGAACTTGGGCCTGGATGACAGAAAATCAAAGATCACTAGATTTGGGAGTCAGAGACCTGGTGTACAGATCTGGCTCCACCACGTCCCCTCTGTGGATCCCTGTGAACTTCTTTCTGGGTTTCAGTATTCCTCATCTGGAAAATGGGAATAGTGGTGCCTGCTGCCTTCACTTCTCAGAGCTGATGTGAAGATTGTGTGGGTTACCTTCCACTTGCCACCCCTGCTAGATCCTTCCTCACCATTTCCTGCCCTGCTCTGTGCCTGGGGAGACTCATCTCAGTGGACTGCAATTCCCAGTTCCTTTGCCCTCTGGCCTGCCTTGGGGCTCAGCCAGTGGTAGTGGTGGGAACCAGCAACAGATGGGGAGCAGAGGACAGAGCCCTTAATGCCCGCATTCCCTCCCGGCCTTGCTGTGATCCTGGCAGTGCCTCTATAGTCACAGCTCCTATTAAGCAGCCCCATGTTCTTGGCTCCAGTTCTCATGGGCTCAGATAACACCCTTCCATCTTCTTGCCCCTCTGGGCCAAAGGGTGGCAATAGCCCCTCCTGCTTCTGGTCCTGGGGTATTTCCTGACCCTGCCCAGACCTCCGTAAGTTGTCCTTTCATTAAACTCTTATCAGTCTCTTTTGAGGGTTCCATTCATTCCTGCCAGGCCTTCAACACAAGGGCCAAGGACAGAAAGGTCACCCAGGTACTGAACAAAGGTGAGAGAAGTGGAGGTAGGGGGTGCACAAGAGGAAACAAGCATAAACGTAAGGACCCTCTGTAAAATGTGCCCTGGTCTGACCAGAGCAGGACGATTCTGCTATTACCCCATGGCCTTGGTGCCTCCTCCCCCTTGAACTGGGGAGAATTTCTGTTCTCTAGTGACAGAAAGAGCTCAGATTAATGCTAAAGTGTAAGGAGGTTGCAGAAACAAAGCCTCCATGGTCCCATCCAACAGAGGGCCCAAGGGACAGGTAAAGGCAGGCCCTGCCCTTGGGCTCAAAGTGTTCTTGGAAGCCACTGACCTATGACAAAGGTGCTCAGGTTTCCCACAAGAAAAAAATGGGCTTGCCAAAAATAGGGCAACAAGCAAATCATTGATAAGGTCAAGAAAAAAAAAATCATTGCTGAGACTAGCCATTCATTATGTAAGTAGATCTCCAATGACAAGCTTCTCTATATGCTGCTCTCTCCTGTTTATTCAGAATGCCCTTTTAGGTTGTGTGTGCCAGATTGGGGAGGAGAGGCCAGCTTTAGGGTCCCAGCTCTGTAATGTGAAGGACAAATCCTCTTCATCTCTGCTGCCCCTCACTCCTTCATTTGCAAAGTGAGGAGCTTGACGGCCATTTGGTCAACCTCACCCTGCTCACCCCGGTTCTTCTTCCAGCTTCCCCCAATTAAACCTCCTGGGCCAGGCCTGACAGCCCACACACTCGTGGTCATGATCTCTGTTCATCATCACTATTATGTCTCCTATACCTACATGCAGTGGGGCCAGCTCACCCAGCATGCAGGGCTCTGACATGAGCACTGGACCCCTTTAGCTCTCTGCCTCTCGCCCTTTGCAGCCAGCCAGACCCCAACTGGCACCTCAGGGGCAAGGCCCATGTACTAGAATTGAGTGGACCTGAGTTGCTCAAATTTAACTCCTTTCCTCCGAGCCTTAGCGTCCTCATGAATAAAAGCAGAGGCTATAACAGCTGCCCCCTGGCTTCCACTCAAGTGCCTCGCAAGATGTCTAGCACAGAAGACAATCAAGGAAGGGGAGTACCTCCTTTCCTTCACCCTGGGGTTCTCCTGCTGCCTGACGCCTGAGTCCCAGACTTCCCCCGTTGAATGAACCATTGTAGAGAGCACAGGGAATGAGCTCTCACTGAACATTCTCTGGACTTCCCTGTTTCCCTCTTAGAGGATGACCCTGAACACAGGATAGGCTCCTACCCCACACTGGCTCAAGCTTCCTTCTTCATTTTCCCAACCTGCTTTCAGCCTAAACCTGTCTGAGTAATAATACTTTTGAGCTCCAAAATTCTATATTTCTTTATTCATATAAAGTAATGAAACTCTGCTCTGAGATCTGTAACACGGGTGCAAATATTCTGTATTCACTGACGGCAGAGAGTAGAATGCCTGACACTTTCAGTTATTTATAACTTTCAATTATTTATATATGACATTTAAAAATGCAGTATTATTCTGCATACATTTGACCTAAAATTCATTATGAGCTATAATAATCTTTACTTCACTATCTAATAAACACTAACTTTATTGGACCATTTAGAGTATTTGTGTTTGGACAATATTTGGATAGCTCAGTTCTCTTTAAAAAGCTATCCAAGGATGTTTGACATGTTTTCACTTGATAACATTTCCCAGCAGTAAATGGAGGCATTAAAAATCACACCATAGCTCAATATCTGGATAAAACTATAATTCCAAAAGTTACATGCACCCCTATGTTCATAGCAGCACTATTTACAATAACCAAGACATGGAAACAACCTAAATGTCCATCAACGGATGAATGGATAAAGAAGATATGGTATATATACACAATGGAACACTACTCAGCCATAAAAACAAATGAAATAATGCCATTTGCAGCAACATGGATGGACCTAGAGATTATCATACTAAGCGAAGTAAGTTAGAAAAAGACAAGTACCATATGATATCACTTATATGTGGAATCTACTGTTAAAGTATGACACAGATGAACTTATCTATGAAACAGAAACAGACTCACAGACATAGAGGGCAGACTTGTGGTTGCCAAGGGGGAGGGGAGTGGGGAGGGATGGGTTGGTAGTTTGGGATTAGCAGATGCAAACCATTATACATAGGATGGATGGATAAACAAGGTCCTACTGTATAGCACAGGGAGCTATATTCAATATCCTGTAATAAATCATAATGGAAAAAAATATATATGTATATGTATATATATATATATATATATATATATATATATTTGAATCACTTTGCTGTATAACAGGAATTAACACAACATTGTAAATCAACTACACTTCAGTAAAATAAATTTTAAAAAAATCATACCATTGCCCAACATTAGAGTTAGTTCATAGTGAGGGCCTTTGGGGAGAGAGACCGCAAGAGGGAGAGGGACAGTGTGGGGAGTAAGCATTCCATTTTCACTTCTCATTTTATGCCATTTAAATGAGCTAACCTTAACATTTATATTACTCTCCTTTATAAACGTCTATGTCAGCAGAGGTCGGGAGTTTGTGATTTTTTTTTTCTCTTCTTTGTTTCCTGTATTTAAAAAGAGTATAAATCTCTGTACTTTACATATTATACCATTTATAACATAGACTATGATACATATATGGTATATATTTTATACATACCATTTGAATAGTTTGTTAAGGCATAATAAACAATAAGATGCCTATATTTGATGAGTTCTAACATATCTACATATCCATTAAGCTATCACCAAAATCAAGATAATGAACCTACCTATCCCGCCCAAATATCCACCCTGCCCCACCTATCCCCAGAAAACACTGATCTGCTTTCTGTCACTGTGATTATTTTGCATTTCTAGAATTTTCTATGAATGTAATCGCACAGTATGTATTCTTTTCTGTCTGGCTTCTTTCACTCAGTGTAATTATTTAAAGATTTATCCATGTTGCATGTATCAATAGCTTATTCCTTTTTATTGCTGAAGAGTATTCCATTTTCAGAATACACTAAATTTGTTTCCAATTTGGGGTTATTACAGGTTATTACAAATAAAGCTGCTATGAATATACATATACAAGTCTTTGTATGGACTTTAGGGCAAATACCTATGAATGGAATGGCTGGATCGGATGGTAGGTGTATGTTTAGCTCTTTGATAAACTACCAAAGTGCTTTCCAAAGTCGTTGTACAATTTCCCATTCCCACCAGCAATACATGAGGGTCCCTGCTGCTCCATGTCCTTGCCAGCACATGGTATGGTCAGGCTTTTCATTTTAAACATTCTGAGAGGTATGTGTTGGCATCTCATTGTGGTAATAATTTGCTTTTCCCTCATGACTAGTGTTGTTGAGCGTCTTTAAATGTGCTTATTTGCCATTCATATATATATATATTTTTTTTTTTGATAAAGTGTCTGTTCAGATCTTTTGCCTGTATTTTTAAAATTGGGTTGTTTGTTTTCTTATTATTGAGTTTTAGAGTTCCTTATATATTTCAATACAAGTCCTTTATCAGATACGTAATTTCCAAATATTTTCTCCAAGTTTGACTTATCTTTTTATTCTTTTAGTAGTGTCTTTTGAAGAGCAGATGTTCTCAATTTTGATGAAGTCAATTTACCAACTGGACTTGCTTTGGTGTTGTAGCAAAGAAATCTTTGTTTAATCTAACATCACAAAGGTTTTCTCTTATGTTTTCTTCTGTAAGTTTCATAGTTTTAGGTTTAGATTTAGATCTTTTAGATTTATATCATTTAGATCTTTAAGATCATTTAGGTCTTGAGTTAATTTTTGCATTCAGTTTTGTATATTGTGTGAGGTACAGATAGAAGTTCTTTGTTGTTGTTGTTATATGGATATCAAATTATTTCAGCACCATTTGTTGAAGAGCTACCCTTTCTCCACTGAACTGCCTTCGTATTTTTGTTGAAAGTCAACTGACCATATATATGTAGATCTATATATTTCGGGACCCTCTATTGGGTTCCATTGACCTATTGGGTCCCTCTATTGGGTTCCTATATCTTGTTGTGAATACAATACTGCCTTGAAGATTGTAGCTTTATAATAAATCTTGAAGTCAGGAATGTAAGCCCTCCAACTTTATTCCCATCTTCTCAAAAGTGTTTTGGCCCTTTGTATATTCATATAAATTTTATAATCAGCTTGTTAATTTTTTACAAAAAAGTCTAATGACATTTTGATTGGGATTATGTTAGAACTATAGATCAACTTAAGGATAATTAACATCTTAACAATATTGAATCTTTCAATCCAAGAGCCTGGTATATCTCTCAATTTATTTAGGTCTTCTTTAATTTCTCTTATCAACATTTGTGGTTTTCAGAGTACAGGTGTTGCACATATATTATTAAATTTATCCTTAAGTACTTTATATTTTTATGCTGTTATAAATTGTATTGTTTTTTCATTTCCATTTTCGATTGCTTGTTTCAAATATATAGAAATGCAATTATTTTTATATATTGACATTATATTCTGCAAACTTGCTGGCTCATTTCTTATTTACAGTAGCATTTTTGTAGAATCTTTAGGTTTTACAACACAGACAATTATGTTGTTTGATAATAAATCTGGCTTTACTTCCTATTTTCCAATCTGTATGCATTCTACTTCTTTTTCTTGCCTTATTGCACTGTCTAGGACTTCCAATATCATGTTAAATAGAAGTACTGAAAGTGGGGACTTCCCTGGTGGCACAGTGGTTAAGAATCTGCCTGCCAATGCAGAGGACACAGGTTCGAGCCCTGGTCCGGGAAGATCCCACATGCCTTGGAGCAACTAAACCCGTGTGCCACAACTACTGAGCCCACTCTCTAGAGCCTGCCAGCCACAACTACTGAGCCCGTACACCACAACTACTGAGCCTGCACTCTAGAGCCCACGAGCCACAACTACTGGGCCTGCGTGCTACAACCACTGAAGCCCATGTGTCTAGAGCCCATGCTCTGCAACAAAGACAAGCTACCACAATGAGGAGTCCGCACACCACAAGGAAGGGTAGCCCCCGCTCGCCGCAACTAGAGAAAGCCCGTGTGCAGCAATGAAGACCAAACACAGCCAAAAAAAAAAAAAAGAAGTACTGAAAGTGAACATCTTTGTCTTTTTTACAGTATTAGGAGAAAAATATTCAGTCTTCCACCATTAAATATGATATTAGCTATAGGTTTTTGACATAGGTGTTCTTTATCTTTATATAATTTCCTTTATATGTCTAGATTACTGAGAGTTTTTTATTATGAATGAATATTGAATTTTGTTTAATGCTTTGTGCATGTCTGTTGAGATAATCATGTGGTTTTAATATTTTAATCTGTGTAACATGGTCACTCATATTGATTGGTTTTTGAATGTTATGCCAAATTTGCATTGTTGGGACAAACCCCACTTGATCATAATGCATTATTTTTTAATATATATTGTTGGATTTGATTTGCTAAAATTTTATTTAGAAATTTGCATTTATGTTATGAAGGATATTCTGTAGTTTTCTTTTCTTGTTGTGTTCACTTATTTTTTAGGCAGGTTTGATATAATCAGTGTTTTGCCCCTTCATCCTTTATGAATGAAAGCAAAGAGCAAGACTTAGAATCTCTGAGAGATTTGAGTGTGTCACTGACACCCACAAAATTTTAGTAACCAGGATATTTATCCCAAGGTTTTATATCATTTTATGCATAAAATTATACAAATAAAGAATAAGAAGGAAATGGACCAAAATTTTATTTATTTATTTATTTTTGCTGTGTTGGGTCTTCGTTTCTGTGCGAGGGCTTTCTCCAGTTGCGGCAAGCGGGGGCCACTCTTCAGTTGCGGCAAGCGGGGGCCACTCTTCATCGCGGTGCACGGGCCTCTCACTATCGCGGCCTCTCTTGCTGTGGAGCACAGGCTCCAGACGTGCAGGCTCAGTAATTGTGGCTCACGGGCCCAGTTGCTCCGCGGCATGTGGGATCTTCCCAGACCAGGGCTCGAACCCATGTCCCCTGCATTGGCAGGCAGACCCTCAACCGCTGCGCCACCAGGGAAGCCCTGGACCAAAATTTTAATAGTAGCTTCTGGGATCTCCAGACATTTGAGGAAGTCCTTTAATAGGAAAGAGAGACATAAAAAAAAAAAAAATAGAAAACAGAGCTTTTAGAGAAAATAACTGGAGAAAAGAACAAACGTTAAAGAAGTTCTAATTATTAGAATAATTGTTATTCTCACAGTGATTTGAGAACATATTGCAGCCAGCAGACAACAGCAAATAAAAAAAGGACAATCAGAGAACAAGAAAGAGGTCATGGAAAATATAAATATGGTTATTATAAGGCAAATGGTCCTAATCTTATAAAGAGTTGTATTAGTCTGCTAGGGCTTCCACAACATGATACATCAAAGTGAGTGGCTTAAACAACAGAAATTTATTTCTCACAGTTCTGGTGACTGGAAGTCCAAAACTGAGGTGTTGAAATGTCTGGTTTCTAGTGAATACTCTCACCTGGTTTTGCAGATGGCCATCTTACTGCTGTGTTCTCACATGGCCTTTGTTTCTGTGTGCATGTACTCCTGGCACCTCTTCCTCTTCTTATAAGGACACCAGTCATATAGGATTAGGGTCCCACCCTTATGACCTCATTTAACCTTAATTACCTCCTTAAAGGTCCTATCACCAAATACAGTCACCTTGAGAGTTAGGGCTTAAACATATGAATTTTAGGGGAACACAATTCAGTCCCTAACAATGAGGAATTGAAAAACACTGTCTATGGTCAATGGAAAAGAGATAAAGGTATGCATATATATTTAAGGAACTTAAGATTTGAGGAACTTAAGATACTGACAACTATATTGGAGCATGTAGATAGGCAAAGGTGGAACTAGAGACTTAAATCTTCATCTAGGAAAACAGAAAGTCAATGGATACTATTCTGAATTTATAAATTAAGAAATAGTGGTAGAAGCAGATAATATAGCTACAATAAACAGCTAGAAGAGTTAAAAGTGGTTATCCCTAGGAAGTGTCAATAGAAGTGGGAAGCCCATTGCTCTTTATTTCGTTATGAACTTCTCCTTACTATGTTAGCCACATCTATGTATTTAATAAAAATTTAGCAAACAACACAAAATAAAACAAATCTGTGGCCTCTCCATCAGTTCTGATTTTTTCCTCCCAGTTAGACCCTTCATCGATATTTCCAAATATGGGGGCTGTTTTGGAAACTCAGACCTGGGAGCTACAAGTTCAGCTTTCACTCAGCATGTCTAATTTCCTCTTCTATCCCATTCTGGTTTTATCTTTGTGCGTGTTTATTTCAACAATCAGAATGTAGGTTGCTTTGAAGACTTATCTATGGCTCACTTCCAATACCTTGAACAATAACCTGGCACATGTAGATGTTCAGGGAATATTTGCTTTATAAACATAGATCTTGTTATCCCTGTGGAGAGTGGTTCTGCTCAGCATCTCATCATCAATTATCTCCCAGCACTTGGAACCAGTCCAGAGAGAGTCTCATCAGGGTCATTTTAAGGCAAATGCCCATTATACTTTTAGATTTCCATTATATGTTAAAGAAAGTGAAACCAGAAAATGCTATTGGACATGCCTGGCAGAACCCTCTCCCCCTTTACTTAAACATTAGGTTTTTAACCTTATATGTATCTTCTGCTTCACTAATTCATCCATATATTTGTTCTTAGTTGATTCTATTATGTGCAAAGCTCTGTATAAATCCATAATTTTGCAAATAATGACCCTGTCCTCAAGGAAATTATAAATTGCTCTCAAATATGGAAGACAGGGTTGTTAGGTAAATACAGAATTTATACTACAAAAACTCTAGACAGCTGAATAATATTCCAATGTGTATATATATATATATATATATATATATATGTATATTTGTGTGTGTGTGTGTGTATACACATATATATACACATACTACATTATGAAATAAATGAGTCACGGGTATAAAATGTACAGTGTGGGGAATATAGTCAATAATTAAGTGACATCTTTGTATGGTGACATAGCATAACTAGAGTTATCATGGTGATCATTGTGAAATATGTAGAAATATCAAATCACTATGTCATGTGCCAGGAACTAACATAGTTTTGTAGGTCAATTATAGTTCAAAAGCACACAAACAAAAAAATAAAACCATAGAAAAAGAGATCAGATTTGTGGTTACTAAAGGTGGGGGTGGGGGGAAGGGGGAATTGGATGAAGGTAGTAAAAAGGTACAAACTTCCAGTTATAAGATAAATGAGCCCTAGGGATGTGGTGCACAACATGATAAATATAATGAACACTGCTGTACGTCATGTATGAAAGTTGTTGAGAGAGTAAATCTTAAGAGTTCTTATCACAAAGAAAACATATTTTTTTCTATTTCTTTATTCGTATCTATGAGATGATAGATGCTCACTAAACTTACGTGATAATCATTTCATGATGTATGTAAGTCACATCATTATGCTGTACACCTTAAACTTATACAGTGCTGTATGTCAATTATATCTCAAAACTAGAGGAAGAAAAAAACTTTTAGAGTGTATACATAAACCTCTGCCTTGATAAAATTCATGGCTTTGTTGAAAACTAAGCTGGAAATTAAATATGTTGTCAGATAAATCATAATCTCTCATTGTTTAATGCTGCCAGCTCAGAGATTTCTTTCCTGCATTTCTGATTTATGCTAACTTGACAGCAGTTCCTGGGCCTCTAGCTCTAAGATTTCTGCCAGACCCAGACTCCTTTACGTAGTTAACAATCTGAGAAATATGTTCTGATCATTCCTTTCAGAAAGGAATCCTGTGAGAAGGCCAGCAGGCCTTTGAGGAAGAAGATGATCATTCTCTGCACGGTCTGTTTGGTATAAAAGAGGCATTGAAGCACCTGGCTTTGGAAAAAGATATCCTGTGACTTCTGGTTCTGGGAGTGCTCCTATGCCTGGGTTCCCAATATCCAGACCCTCAGGTTCTCAGGCTATTTCCAGAGTCTCCTAGGGGCCACATCAGGATGGTAGGGGAAAGAACAGGCGGAGAGTAAATGATCAGCTCAGGATCCTCCCCATGGGCTTAGGCTAACTCTGAGTACTCTGTTATTCAAAAGAGATTTATTGAGAACTGAGGCTTTTAGGAAACTCCATAGTTGACCTTTCCTTCTGCTCATTTCCCAAGACATGAACTCTACTATTGAAAGTCTAGCTTTAGGTAGACATAAAAACACATAAACAGAATGCATTGTGTCCCAAGAAATAACTGAAGTAAGCACAAGATTCAGAAGCAGCTCATAAGAGAGAATGAATGATTCTGTTTTTGAAGGCCAGGAAAAACAGGGGTGATCAGGTTTGCCCAGGGTTTTGAAAGAAGGGTTTTGAAAGAAGTTTGTCAAATACATAAAGTGAAAGAAGATTCTAAACAGTGAGAACAGCCTGTAAAAATAAAGATGGTTGTGATCACAAAGAATTTTAAGGAATATCTATTGTCTATCACCAGATCTACATATATACCTGCATCTGTGTCCATTTTATTTTATTTTTAATCTCTTTTTTGTTTTGTTTTGAATTTTATTTTATTTATTTTTTTATACAGCAGGTTCTTATTAGTCATCAATTTTATACCCATCAGTGTATACATGTCGCACAATTCATCACACCACCACCCCGATCCCCCTGTGGCTTTCCCCCCTTGGTGTCCATATGTTTGTTCTCTACATCTGTGTCTCAACTTCCGCCCTGCAAACTGGCTCTCCTTCTCCTTCTCCTTCCCTTTCCTCTCCCTCTCCCTCCCCCTCTTCCCCCTCCCCCTCCTCTTTCTCCTTCGCCATCTGTAATGTTCCCTCATTGGGATTTCACTTCTAATATCCCTTATTGGTTATGAATCTGAGCACCCTTACATATTTGTTAACCATTTGGATTTTCTCTTATAGGTTCTCCCCTACCCCCATCCCCACCCCCAAGACCTCGGTGATTTTCCTACAGGTCTTTTTCTTCTTGTTTTGTAAGAATTTATTAAATATCTTCAGTATCAGTTGATTATGCTGACTGCAAGGACATTCGCTCAAGTTGTGACTTGTCTTTTTTACTCTTTAGTCTGTGGTTTGATGAACAGAGATGCTTGATGTAGTCCAATTGATCAGTCTTTGTTAAGAACTGGTCTTTTTTTTTCCCTACCTTTTATGATATATTCTTATTAATTATCCATTATACATATTAGTGTATGTATGTCAATCCAAATCTCCCAATTCATCCCACCACCATCCCACCCCACCCCACCCCTACCACTTTCCCCCCTTGGTGTCCATACTTTTGTACTCTACATCTGTGTCTCTATTTCTGCCCTGCAAACCAGTTCATCTGTACCATTTTTCTATGTTCCACATATATGCGTTAATATACGATATTTGGTTTTCTCTTTCTGACTTACTTCACTCTGTATGACAGTCTCTAGATCCATCCACATCTCTACAAATGATTCACTTTCATTCCTTTTTATGGCTGAGTAATATTCCATTGTATATATGTACCACACCTTCTTCATCCATTCGTCTGTCAATGGGCATTTAGGTTGCTTCCATGACCTGGCTATTGTAAACAGTGCTGCAAAGAACATTGGGGTGCATGTGTCCTTTAGAATTATGGTTTTCTCTGGGCATATGCCCAGTAGTGGGATTGTTGGATCTTATGGTAATTCTATTTTTCGTTTTTTAGGGAACCTCCATACTGTTCTCCATAGTGGCTGTATCAATTTACATTCCCACCAACAGTGCAAGAGGGTTCCCTTTTCTCCACACCCTCTCCAGCATTTGTTGTTTGATTTTCTGATGATACCCATTCTAACTGGTGTGAGGTGATACCTCATTGTAGTTTTGATTTGCATTTCTCTAATAATTAGTGATGTTGAGCAGCTTTTCATGTGCTTCTTGGCCATCTATATGCCTTCTTTGGAGAAATGTCTATTTAGGTCTTCTGCCCATTTTTGAACTGGGTTGTTTGTTTTCTTAATATTGAGCTGCATGAGCTGTTTATATATTTTGGAGATTAATCCTTTGTCCGTTGATTCGTTTGCAAATATTTTCTCCCATTCTGAGGGTTGTCTATTTGTCTTCTTTGTAGTTTCCTTTGTTTTGCAAAAGCTTTTAAGTTTCATTAGGTCCCATTTGCTTATTTTTGTTTTATTTCCATTACTCTAGGAGGTGGATCAAAAAAGATCTTGCTGTGATTTATGTCAAAGAGTGTTCTTCCTATGTTTTCCTCTAAGAGTTTGATAGTGTCCGGTCTTACATTTAGGTCTCTAATCCATTTTGAGTTTATTTTTGTGTATGGTGTTAAGGAGTGTTCTAATTTCATTCTTTTACATGTAGCTGTCCAGTTTTCCCAGCACCACTTATTGAAGAGGATGTCTTTTCTCCATTGTATACCCTTGCCTCCTTCATCATAGATTAGTTGACCATAGGTGAGTGGGTTTTTCTCTGGGCTTTCTATCTTGTTCCATTGATCTATGTTTCTGTTTTTGTGCCAGTATCATATTGTCTTGATTACTGTAGCTTTGTAGTATAGTCTGAAGTCAGGGAGTCTGATTCCTCCAGCTCCGTTTTTTTCCCTCAAGACTGCTTTGGCTATTCAGGGTCTTTTGTGTCTCCATACAAATTTTAAGATTTTTTGTTCTAGTTCCGTAAAAAATGCCATTGGTAATTTGATAGGGATTGCATTGAATCTGTAGATTGCTTTGGGTAGTATAGTCATTTTCACAATATTGATTCTTCCAATCCAAGAACCTGGTATATCTCTCCATCTGTTGGTATCATCTTTAATTTCTTTCATCAGTGTCTTATAGTTTTCTGCATACAGGTATTTGGTCTCCCTAGGTAGGTTTATTCCTAGGTATTTTATTCTTTTTGTTGCAATAGTAAATGAGAGTGTTTCCTTAATTTCTCTTTCTGATCTTTCATTCTTAGTGTATAAGAATGCAAGAGATTCCTGTGCATTAGTTTTGTATCCTGCAACTTTACCAAATTCATTGATTAGCTCTAGTAGTTTTCTGGTGACATCTTTAGGATTCTCTATGTATAGTATCATGTCAGCTGCAAAGAGTGACAGTTTTACTTCTTCTTTTCCAATTTGTATTCCTTTTATTTCTTTTTCTTCTCTGATTGCCGTGGCTAGGACTTCCAAAACTATGTTGAATAATAGTGGTGAGAGTGGGCATCCTTGTCTTGTTCCTGATCTTAGAGGAAATGCTTTCAGTTTTTCACCATTGAGAATGATGTTTGCTGTAGGTTGTCGTATATGATCTTTATTATGTTGAGGTAGGTTCCCTCTATGCCCACTTTCTGGAGAGTTTGTATCATAAATGGGTGTTGAATTTTGTCAAAAGCTTTTTCTGCATCTATTGAGATGATCATATGGTTTTTCTTCTTCAGTTTGTTAATATGGTGTATCACATTGATTGATTTGCGTATATTGAGGAATGCTTGCATTCCTGGGATAAATCCCACTGGATCATGGTGTATGATCCTTTTAATGTGTTGTTGGATTCTGTTTGCTAGTATTTTGTTGAAGATTTTTGCATCTATATTCATCAGTGATATTGGTCTGTAATTTTCTTTTTTTGTAGTATCTTTGTCTGGTTTTTGTATCAGGGTGATGGTGGCCTCATAGAATGACTTTGGGAGTTTTCCTTCCTCTGCAGTTTTTTGGAAGAGTTTGAGAAGGATGGGTGTTAGCTCTTCTCTAAATGATTGATAGAATTCACCTGTGAAGCCATCTGGTCCTGGACTTTTGTTTGTTGGAAGATTTTTAATCAGAGTTTGAATTTCATTATTTGTCATTAGTCTGTTCATATTTTCTATTTCTTCCTGCTTCAGTCTTGGAAGGTTATTCTTTTCTAAGTATTTGTTCATTTCTTCCAGGTTGTCCATTTTATTGGCATAGAGTTGCTTGCAGTAGTCTCTTAGGATGCTTTGCATTTCTGCAGTGTCTGTTGTAACTTCTCCTTTTTCATTTCTAATTTTATTGATTTGAGTCCTCTCCTGCTTTTTCTTGATGAGTCTGGCTAATGGTTTATCAATTTTGTTTATCTTCTCAAAGAACCAGCTTTTAGTTTTATTGATCTTTGCTATTGTTTTCTTTGTTTCTATTTCATTTATTTCTTCCTGATCTTTATGATTTCTTTCCTTCTGCTAACTTTGGGTTTTGTTTGTTCTTCTTTCTCTAGTTCCTTTAGGTGTAAGGTTAGATTGTTTATTTGAGATTTTTCTTGTTTCTTGAGGTAGGCTTGTATAGCTATGAACTTCCCTCTTAGAACTGCTTTGCTGCATCCCATAGGTTTTGGATCATCGTGTTTTCATTGTCATTTGTCTCTAGGTATTTTTTGATTTCCTCTTTGATTTCTTCAGTGATCTCAAGGCTAACACATTATTTAGCCTTCATGTGTTTGTGTTTTTTACGTTTTTCCCCCTGTAATTCATTTCTAATCTCATAGTGTTGTGGTCAGAAAAGATGCTTGATCTGATTTGAATTTTCTTAAATTTACTGAGGCTTGATTTGTGACCCAAGATGTGATCTATCCTGGGGAATGTTCTGCGCACACTTGAGAAGAAAGTGTAATCTGCTGTTTTTGGTTGGAATGTCCTATAAATATCAATTAAATCTATCTGGTCTATTGTGTCATTTAAAGCTTCTGTTTCCTTATTTATTTTCACTTTGGATGATCTGTCCATTGGTGTAAGTGAGGTGTTAAAGTCCCCCACTATTATTGTATTACTGTCGATTTCCTCTTTTATAGCTGTTAGCAGTTGCCTTATGAATTGAGGTGCTCCTATGTTGGGTGCATATATATTTATAATTGTTATATCTTCTTCTTGGATTGATCATTATGTAGTGTCCTTCCTTGTCTCTTGTAACATTCTTTATTTTAAAGTCTATTTTATCTTATATGAGTATTGTTACACCAGCTTTCTTTTGATTTCTATTTGCATGGAATACCTTTTTCCATCCCCTCACTTTCAGTCTGTATGTGTGCCTAGATCTGAAGTGGGTGTCTTGTAGACAGCATATATATGGGTCTTGTTTTTGTATCCATTCAGCAAGCCTGTGTCTTCTGGTTGGAACATTTAATCCATTCACGTTTAAGGTAACTATCAATATGTATGTTCCTATGACCATTTTCTTAATTGTTTTGGGTTTGTTTTTGTAGGTCCTTTTCTTCTCTTGTGTTTCCCACTTAGAGAAGTTCCTTTAGCATTTGTTGTAGAGCTGGTTCGGTGGTGCTGAATTCTCTTAGCTTTTGCTTGTCTGTAAAGCTTTTGATTTCTCCATCGAATCTGAATGAGATCCTTGCCAGGTAGAGTAATCTTGGCTGTGGGTTCTTCCCTTTCATCACTTTAAGTATATCATGCCACTCCCTTCTGGCTTGTAGAGTTTCTGCTGAGAAATCAGCTGTTAATCTTATGGGAGTTCCCCTGTATGTTATTGGTCATTTTTCCCTTGCTGCTTTCAATAATTTTTCTTTGTCTTTAATTTTTGCCAATTTGATTACTTTGTGTCTTGGCATGTTTCTCCTTGGGTTTATCCTGTATGGGACTCTCTGCGCTTCCTGGACTCGGGTGGCTATTTCCTTTCCCACGTTAGGGAAGTTTTCAACTATAATTTCTTCAAATATTTTCTCTGGTCCTTTCTCTCTCTCTTCTCCTTCTAGGACCCCTATAATGAGAATGTTGTTGTGTTTAATGTTGTCCCAGCGGTCTCTTAAGCTGTCTTCTTTTCTTTTCATTCTTTTTTCTTTAGTCTGTTCCACAGCAGTGAATTCCACCATTCTGTCTTCCAGGTCATTTATCCGTTCTTCTGCCTCAGTTATTCTGCTATTGATTCCTTCTAGCGTAGTTTTCATTTCAGTTATTGTATTGTTCATCTCTGTTTGTTTGTTCTTTAATTCTTCTATATCTTTGTTAAACATTTCTTGCATCTTCTTGATCTTTGCCTCCATTCTTTTTCCGAGGTCCTGGATCATCTTCACTATCATTATTCTGAATTCTCTTTCTGGAAGGTTGCCTATCTCCATTTCATTTAGTTGTTTTTCTGGGGTTTTATCTTGTTCCTTCAGCTGGTACATAGCCCTCTGCCTTTTCATCTTGTCTATCTTTCTGGAATGTGGTTTTTGTTCCACAGGCTGCAGGATTGTTGTTCTTTTTGCTTCTGCTGTCTGCCCTCTGGTGGATGAGGCTATCTAAGAGGCTTGTGCAAGTTTCCTCTTTTAGTCTCTTTTTTAAGGTGGAGTAAGTACCCATTAGGGAAACTGTCATCTTTCTGATATTGAGTTTTTCATGATTAACATGGTATAGGTATCCACTCATTTGGATCTTCTTTATTGTCTTTTAGAAAAATTTAATGGTTTTTTTCCACAAAGATCTTACACATGTTTGGATACCTTCTGTTTTGGGTTGTTGTTGTTGCTATTATAGATATTAACTTAAAGAAATTATTATTCCTATTTGGGCTGGGTAGAAAAATACAACAGACTTTTGTATATTCATCCTATATCCAGCTACTTTGCTAAATTTTCTTCATTCCAGTAATAAATTATTTTCAATTTTTCATTTAGACAATCATGTTTTCTGCAAATAATGACCAATTTGGGTTTTGTTTCCTTTAGAAGTTTTATACCTTCTACTTATTATTCTTGTATTGTTTCATTGATTATGACCTCTGAAACAATAGTGAATTGATATACTCTGAGCAGGCATCTTTCTTATTCCTGATTTTAAAGGGTCCCATTCATTCTCTCCTACCTCCACACCTCACACCACTGAAACAGATCTTGCTAAGGTCACCAATGACCTCTATATTGCTAAATTCAAAAGACACTTTAAAATGATAGTTTGCTTGCCGTCAGTTGCATTGACATCATTGATCATGTCTATTCCTGAAATATTCTCTTCTTTCAGCTCTCCAATACCACATTCTCCTTCTGTATCACTGACTGCTTCTTCTCAGGTATTCTTTTCTTAACATCTATCTGTCCTCTAAATGTTGACCCTATCTTGGGCTTCATCCTGTGTCTCTTCTTCAGTCTACATTCTTCTTAACTGCGGTCATCCATTCCATGTCTCTATACGTCATCTGTTCAATACACACACACACACACACACACACACACACACACACACTGGCCAACTTGACATTATGCTTAGATGTCACAAAGGCATCTCGAACTTAACATGTTCAAGACTAAACTCTTTACCTTCCCTACACTAATGTAATCCTCCTGTAGTTCCCCCATCTCAGTAAATGGCACTTTCAACTACTCAGTTACTCACAGTGGAAATCTGGGAGTCATTTTATCTCCTCCATCTCTTTCATCTCCCAAATCAAATCTATTACCAGGAATTATTTATTTTAACTTCTAGATATATCCCAATATTCCCTTGTTTCTTCATGTCTTTTTAATCTAAGCTACTATCCTTTCTTGCCTGACCTATAGCAATAGTCTTCTAACTGGTGTTCTTAACATTCATTCCTTTACAATCCTTTTTGACAAAGCAGTTAAGTGCTATTTTAGAAATACAAACCAGATCATGTTACTCCTTAGTGTCCCTTTAGTGACCTCTCATTGCACTATGAGAAAAATCCAAAACCTTAGGATGGCCTTGAAGGATCTGAATGGTGTGACTTCTTCTTCTCTCTCCACCTTTATCTGTGCTGCTAATCTCTCACTCACTGTCCTCTAGCCACCTGGACCTTTCTGTAGTCCTCTGAGAGGCCCAGTTCTTCCTGCCTAACATCTTTGTACTGATAAACTCCAAGAGGGCAGGGACTGTATCTTTCTTGTTCTCAGGTGCATACCCAAGCATGTGTAAATAGTGAATATATATTTGCTACATAAATGAATAAATGAATGATGTTTCCTTTATTTAAAATGTTCTTCCCTCATTTATTATCTGGTTAAATCTTATCTATCTTTTAGGTCTCATATCACTTTAAATATCAATTCTTCAAAGATGTCTTCTGATGACAGCCCCTCACCTTACCCTTCCTTTCTTGAGGCAACAGCCCTCACTGTTTGGCTACAGGGGTAGGTATTTACCCTGACTGGACCAACTTCACAGTTCCCCATTCCTCTGGTCAATATAAGTCCTCTCCTCAGATTTTCCTATCTGGTTTGGTAAGGAAGGCACTTTTGCCCTTAGGTCACAGAGCTTCTTGGTTGTGAATTATGTTCTCTGACGTGTGAAGAAAGCTTGGGAACAGGAGAGAATGAGGCCAACTCAGAGAGATGTGGAGAAGAGGAACAGAGAGTCCAGATGGCATGCCAGTCTCTGGATCTCATCAGCTCCCTTGAGGCATTCTCCAAGCCTGGATTGTCAGCTCTTCCTTGCTTCCACAAGCGACCCCAATATCTTCTTAATCAATTGCTCCTTTTTGCTTACACTAGTTCAAATTGGGTTTCTGTTATTTGTAATTGAAAGATTCCTGACTACTACACATTATTTGACCTCCCAATCTAAATTTAGTCCTCATATTGTACTCCTTAAAATACCCTATGCTTTTTCTTCAGAACACTTATCAGAATTAATAAGCATGTACTCATTTGTATATTTATTTGTTTAATGTTTGACTCCCCACAGATGATAGAAGCCATGTTTATTTTGTTCACTACTTTTTATCCAGCACACACTATAGTGCTTTACCCATAGCAAGCACTCAATAAATATTTGTTGAAGTAATGACTGAATGAATGACTCTGTGATTGACTAGATATGAAGGGGAACCAGAAAGGGAAGAGGCTTAGGATAACAACACATTGTCTGGCTTCGCCAAGAGGGTGGAGGATGATATCATTGATTCATATTGAGAACATACGAGGAGGAGTCAACTTAGGGAGGAAGAACATGAGTTAAATTTTGGACATGAGTTTGGGGCTCCCCAGTACCCATGGCACAGTGGAGCTTTCCAGCAAATAGGGGAGTTATCTGTTTCCAGCTTAAGAGAGAGGACAGGTTGGAGATCTGATTTGGGAGGCCTTAGATAATAGGGAGCATTAGAAGTTTGGGGGCAGATGAGATCTTCTCAGGAGCAGACCTAATGACTGAGGAGAGGGCCCTGAGGAACAACCCTTCAGGCTGGCCTAAATCGAGAGATGTTCAGTGGTTCTCAGGGTCTGGCTAATTCCTGGTTTCTAGGTGGGACACAAGATCTACTGCCCAAGAGGTTTAGTCCTAGGTTTTTGGGGAGTCTCTGAGAAGAAGGAGGTATGAGGCTGAGTCCATCCTCCTTGACCTCTTTGGCAGATCAGTGTCCTCTAGAGCAAGGCAGGGCTTCCCACCTACATATAGCCTCTGTCTGTCTGCTCCAAACTCTGATCCTCCACCCAGGACTGTCTTAAGGTATCTGACACGTGCCAGGAACTTTGAAATTTTTTCCATATGTGATCTCATTTAACCTTTAACCTTCTGAGGTGTAAACTATTACACTCATTTTACAGAAGAAGGATCAGGGGTTGAGAAGGTAAAAATCTTGCCCTGGATCTGACATTTGGGACATGCTCAGGCCAAAACTCCAGCACCACGATCTTCCCACCTTCCAGGCTTCCTCTTCATCACAGGAGCTGTGGGAACAAAAGATTTCCCCTCAAAGGGCAAAGCCTGACTATTAACCAGTTGCCAACTCTTGCCAAACCCACTTCTCGGAGGAGAGTGAAGGCAAGGTCTATAAATCCATCTCATGGAGGACTCTCTCCCTTGGCACTACCCGTCAGTCTGCATGATAACTCCCAGTAGCCCTTGCTTCAGGGCTGGTCCCCTGACTAGGCTTGCCTTCTTGGAAGTTTACCAGGTTTCTCTCTGGTCACTGGCAGAGCAGCACCTCAAGGAGTCTCCTTGGTTTCCCCTGGAAAGTCCTGGCAGAGATCCAGCACTCTGACTTGAGCTGCACTCAGGATTATTTTCCTAATTCTGAGAGTAGAATTATTCATCTGGAGGAGTAAAGTATCTGGAAATATAAAAGCAACAGGCCAAAAAAAAAAAAAAATCCTCTTATAATAAAAAACAAATTTTTGGAAAAATAATCATGGCTTCAAGTACTTTGGGGATGTCATTGCTGATCTAAAGCCATTTTTATTAATTTAGGGCCATAAAACATAATTCAGTTTGCTCCAAAAACTATCACATCTGGTATATTTGGAGACAAGCAAGTTTGGGGGAAAATGGAAAAAATACAGGAGAGAAAAGGGGATTCCCATATTTCTCTTTGAGTTTTCTAAGAAAACAAAAGTTTTTCTCAGAAAAAAATTTTTTTCCCTCAGATTTTATTGTGACCCAGCTCTGTGATCCAGAAAAATATACTCACAAAAGCCATCTCTCCTGGTCAATACCTACCATATATTTCCACACTGAAGGGAATATTATTTATCCACACTCTTTCTTCCGCCTCTAAAGGATTCACCAGGCCAAGGTAGGGGGCTCACTGTTTGTCTAAGACAACCACACCCAAACCAATGCATCTTGTAGAAATGAAGAGAGTTGAGTCCTGAACAGGGGTCATAATCTAAGTTTCTAGCTAAGACACACATATAGATAAATCTCTAGGAAATTCTTATGCTTATTGTATAGATCTATAATTCAACAATCATTTACTAGACTTCTTCCATGCCAGGAGTCAAACGAAGGGATGGAAGTATAAAGGTGAATGAGCCACAGTGCTCTCCCTGAAGGATCTTACAACCCAATGGGAGAAACCAACAAGAAAATCAGCAATGGTTGAGGTGTACACAGGAGGTTCCACCTGCACTGAACCTGAGGGGGTGTCGGGAGCAGGGGGAGATGAAGATGGGTGTGGTGGAGAGTCAGGGAAGACTTCCTGGAGGTGGGTCTGCCTGAGCTGTGTCCTGTCGGACCAAAAGGAATTAGCCAAGCAGAGTGGGAAAAGGGCATTCAAGGTAGAGGGAGCAGTGTGTGAAAAAAAGAAATAAATAAAAGGAAAAGGGAGAGCATTTGGCACTTTTCTGGAGCTATAAATAGACAGTATGACTTGAGAGATCAGAGAAAGGAAGGAAAGAGGCAAGATGAGGCTGGACAGGAAGGTAGTCGGCTCATGATGGAGGGATTGGGTTGCTGGATTTTATCCTATAAATCAGGAGTCAACAAATGTTTTCTGTAAAGGGACAAATAATACATATTTTACATTTTATGGGTCATGTAGTCTCTGTCACAACTACTCAACTCTCCTACTGTAGCATAAAAGTAACCATAGACAATATGTAAATGAATGAGCATGGCTATGTTCCAATAAAACTTTATTTATAAAAACAGGCAGTAGCCTGGATTAGCTGTGGGCCAATATTTGTTGAACCTTGCTGTAAATCATAATCACCAAGAAATAGGCTAACCAACACATCCTGATTTACCCAGGACTTCCCTAATTTTAGCACTGAAGGTCCCACATCCTCAGAAATTCCTCAATCTCCCCAAGCCAACCTAGGTAAACAGAACAGTTGGTCATCCTACCTAGGAATGTTGTTTAAAAATATAGAATCCTGATGCCACTCCTGACTTGAATCAAAATCTACTGGGATTGAGGAAGCTAAGGGATGGGGCACCATCTATAGGCCAGAAAGTGATCGGGTTTGTATATCAGATGGGTTGCTCTCAAGGCAGGAACATGTACACATGTACCCCTACCCCAGATGGCAGGAGAACATGTTCATCATGGCCCTTTGAAAGGATGGATTCAGCCCAGCAGCAGCACCTGGCCTAAGGCTGGACATGAACTGGTTTATGCAGATGCTTTTTCTCTAAGTAATCACTGCCCACTAAAGATAGGGGAGGGTCCACAGAATCCAAATGACAGGACCTTTGACTGGACCACTGCAGGGGACGAACCAGAGGAGCCTAGAGACCAAGGCTCACCAGGCCAGGGAGGGCCTCACTGTTTGTCTAGAGAAGCCACATCCAAAATGACACTCCTTCCAGAAATGAAGAGGGGAGCGAGACCTGGGCTGGAGTCACAATCTACCTTTCCAGCTAAGGCACACATACAGATACAGAAAATAAGCAGAGGAGAAGATAAACTTTTGGGCCTACATGTCAGTTTTTGGAAACTTTTCATGGTCAGCCCTTATCAGCAACAGCTCTGAAGAGCCAGGTCTGAAATTTTCCTTTCTGAAGCAACAGGTGTTTTACTTCTGTTAGAAATGGCCACTGTTTGGCTTGGACAAACAAAGAGTTTACATTAAAAAGACTAATAGCACTCCGTTTATTTCCTTAATCAGTCCCTTTCTAATTTAACGTCAGAGCCATGGGGGAATTTTCCACTTAATTATAAACAGTGCTTCCTATCTTCTGGATTGCTCTTTTCCAAAACAGGTGGGTCTTGTTCTAAGAAGGTCAATATATGAAAATCCATGCTCACAGTAGAGATAATTTGAATTACATAAAAATTTTTAATGTTTAAAATAGGTAGTCCTTTGTACACTGCAGAGTTTATCAACCATTAAGCCCATTAACCGTTTGGCCAGCATTCTTGAGCTATTGCCAAAGAATGAAGAGCAATCAGAAATAAAAATAAAATCTATTTTAAACCAATGGGGAAATAAGTAGCCTTGTAGTATTAGGCAGCTGAGCTTGGTAGTTAAAAGAAATGGCTTTTGAGTCAAACTGCCTCTGTTGGAAACCTTGCTTTGCTTCTCACTAGCTTTGTGACTTTGGTCATGTTAATTCATCTCTCCAAGCCTCAGTTTCCTTATCTGTGAACTAGAAATACTAATAATACTTTCTGCATAGAATTGCTGTGAGGATAAAATAAGGTAATATAAATAAAGTGCTTAGCATAGGAAATACACAATAAATGTTAGCTATAATATTACGCCCACTAGGCAAGTCATTTTATCTCTATGGGCCCACGTTTTCACATTAGTGAAATGAAGGAGCTGACTTCTAACATCTTCCTGTTAGTTACTAAGTCTTCACCTTATATAGAAAAACCAAGAAGAAAGGAAGGCAGGGCTACGTGGGTACAAAAACATCATTCACCGGGACCGCCCTCTGAAAAGTAGCAATGTGTTAGGAGGATATAAACACAGAGGTGGAGCATCCATTTGATGATAAATGGAGAGAGAAACAGGGGATAGATTACATACCACCTAGCCAGAAGATAGATATCTATGATATTCTCCAGTACATTTAAAAGCCAGCTCAGAAGCTAAGATATTACACATTATCGGGAGGCATGTGCTCTAAACTCTTTGCTGGGTATCTCATTCTTCTAAAAGGAGAGCATCTGGTAAGTTTTTAACCTACTTCACTGGCATTTTTAATGTTTGAGTGTGAATGTATCAGCAAATGTAAAAATGCATAGACTTCATTTTCACCATCAAAGAGGAACAACTTGGTGCTGTAAAAATGGGAGGAACTCTGGGAGAAAAGACTATGTCATCACCCAAGTTTTAAGCCTAAGGGACAGGAATGCTGGGCACACCCGACAGTACTCCAAATAGTGGTGACTTTGCAAATGGAATGCTACTACCACAAATTATACCCAAGAAGAATAAACTAGTAGGAGTGTTGCTGGTGGTATTAAGGTACTCCAGGTATTTTTAAAATGAATTTTTATTGAAATATAGTTGCTTTACAATGTTGTGTTAGTTTCTGCTGTACAGCAAAGTGAATCTGCTATATGTATATATATATCCCCTCGTTTTTGGATTTCCTTCCCATTTAGGTTACTCCAGGTATTATTGAGTACCTGCTACCTTCCAGGTTCTATGCTACATACTGGGAAGACAGAAATGTTTTTAAAAAGCCATGGTCCTAAAGGAGCCCACAAGCTTGCAGAGTATCGTTTATGGAGATGCCATCAAGTACACAATTCCAATACATTTTCAGTACTGTTGAGATAGAAGTGTGCACAGGCTACTAAACCTGTGAGGGGCTCCTAGCTAGATTGGGAGGGGTCAGAGAAAGCTCCCCAGTCAGGGTGATAACTGAGGTAAATTTTGAGGGATGTATAGAAGTATAGTAAGAGGTACTGGTAAGAAGGAGGTTCTATTCTGAAGAAATAGAATGCCTGTAAGAGATCATTGCAGAACCTTGGAACAACATAGCATTTCTCTAAAACTGAATTTGAATTACAGTGTAAAGGGAGAGATAGTGAGAGGTCCAGGTCATGGTAGGCCTTGTATGAGGAGAGCCTTGTATAAGGACCTTGTCAAAGAGCTTGGATGTTATCCTGCAGGCTAACAGGACATCACAGAAAAGTTTGAATCAAGGGAATGCTATGGTCTAAATTATATTTTAAATCTGTGGCATTGTGTGGGGTGGATTTTATAGAATCGAAGCTGAACAGAGAGAGATCAGTGGCAGAAATCAAAAAGAGATGAGAAATAAAATAGGGAGTGGCAAGAGGATGGAGAGGGGTAATGGATTTGAGTTACATTAGGAGGTGGAATGATTCTGCTATGGACTGGATATAGAAGATAAGCAAAAGAGGCTTCCCTGGTGGCACAGTAGTTAAGACTCCACCTGCCAATGCAGGGGACACAGGTTCTTGCCCTGGTCCGGGAAGATCTCACATGCCACAGAGCAACTAAGCCCGTGTGCCACAACTACTGAGCCTGCACTCTAGAGCCCGCGAGCCACAACTACTGAGCCCACGTGCTACAACTACTGAAGCCCGCACGCATAGAGCCCACACTCCACAATAAGAGAAGCCACCGCAATGAGAAGCCTGCACACCGCAACGAAGAGTAGCCTCTGCTCGCCGCAACTAGAGAAAGCCCGCTCACAGCAACAAAGACCCAACGCAGCCAAAAATAAATAAATTAAATAAATAAATTTTTAAAAAAAATTTAAAAAAGAAGATAAGCAAAAGGCCTAATGCTAATGACGACAAAAGGAGTAATGTTGGTGGTTGAAGATAGATAAGTAGATGAGACAGCCCAAGGTAGAGTAGGTGGGGTGAGATGAAAAGATGATGGAGGACTGGCTGAAGAGCAAATCAAGAAAGGAGTGGAAAATAAACAGCCAGAGAATTAGGACGCAAACCAGGAGAGAGAGTTACCAAAAAATCAAGAAAGGCAAGGGTTTCAAGTGGGAAGTCAACAGTGTCTCAGTATTGGACTCAGCAATAAAAAGGCAGTTTTTGATCTAGTCAGGAGCAGTGTCAATGGAGTGGTAGTGACAGAAGCCAGATTGCAGCGAGCTGAGGGGTGAGCGGGAGGTGAGGAAGTAGAGACAGGACATAGGTTGCTCTCTCAGGAGCCTCAGCCATGAAGAAAAGAACAGATTTAAAGAGATGCCAGGGAGTTGAGGAAGAAATTTTTTAAAATAATTTAAAAATTTTTTTTTAAGTTTAATAACCAATGAGAAACCTGAGCACATTTATGTGGAGAGGAGAGGAGCCATTGGAGAGGGAGAGGTTGAAGACAGAGGCTGGATGTGAGGGAGCCGTCTCCAGCAGTGGCCGTGCCGCCCCTCAAAGGGGCACTAGTAGAGCAGACCCACTGTCGGGGATGCTAGAGAAAATGCTTTTCCTTTGATCAGCCTAGCTGAGCCCAATGATACCTTCTAACGTGTAGATTCTTCAGTGTGACAGTGATGTATTGATCTGTTTGCAGTTGCATTGCTGCACAGTGACCCAGGTGGGACATTCAGGCAGACTGAAGCCACATAATGGATTGAATCAGCCAGTCTGCAGTAAGACCCCTTGGCCCTCTTGGCCACTCCCAGTCTCTTGTGATTCAGAGATCGCAATGAATTAATTCAGGATAGAGGTGATTGTCAGGCCAGCCATCTCCCTAACCACCTTCCCACATCTGCCTTGGGGAAAAGCCAGGCAAGACCACTTCTCTCCAACTTCTAAAGCAATATTTGGCTTCAAAGTCTACTTGTCATTTAAATTCAACTCAACTCAATTCAATTAAGCAAACATCCATTGAGGGTGTACTGTTTGCCAAGGTTGTGCGATGACAGGAACAGGCTTCCTGCCCCCAGAAATGCAGCCCTTCCCCAGTCATTCATCTTTCCTGTGAATTGGAGGTAAATAGAAGAGAAATTATTATGACAGTCAGGGGAGTGTTTTTCAGAGTATGTTTACGAAGCCCTTAGATTCTGAGGTGCTCCCTGACCAAGGAAGTGGATGGAGGGAGGAGAAGCACAGATTCCAGGCCTCCACATTCCAGCTTCAACTCAAGCAGCTCTGCTTTCATTTGTTTTATATATTCAGGTTGTCATAGGTTTTTGTTTGAACCAAGAGTTCCATTGCTAAGAGAAGCTTAACACCCCGCCAAAGTCATGCTTGCTAATCAAAATCAAGAAAGGCATAACTCTAAAAATTACCAAAAAGGCATTGAATAAAAGGGTTCATTTGGTCTTCCAAAACTCTGCTCACGAATTAATTCATCTGAAAAATGAATATATACCAGCAGTCATTGTATCAGTTCCATGTTGGACACTGAGGAAATAAAGGTAAAGAAAGCCTGGTCTCTTCCCTCAAAGACATCATAATCCAGTAATGGAGACAGACAGGGGAATGATCACTGTCTGGGGGCAGTAAGTGTCATGATCAAGGTGTGGATTAAGTGTGGTGGGGAGACAAAGGCGACAAGAATGAACTTTGTCTGAGAGGTAGGGGAGAGGATTTGCCAGGGGAAGCTTCACAAGAGACCTGTTTGAGCTGTGTCCTAAAGGATGCATAGGGATTTGCCCCGAGAGGGAGAAGGACGGGTGTGCGCCTACTCCTATGGGGGAGCCCTGAGTGCAGGGAGGGGAAAGGCAGGAGATGACCAAACACCAGTGCTCAGTAAATATGTGGGGACGAGCTGAGCGAGCGATCTTGGCAGCTTTCTCGATCCATCGGTCAGTCAGGGACTCCAGCTCCATGTCCTTCCAAGTACTGCCACCTAGTGGCCATGCTCAACGCTTCCCTGGAGAGTCTTTAATCTGGATGCAGACCTGGAGTCATCTCAGTCTTCCCACTGATTTAAGAGTTGAGGAAACAGAGGACATAAAACAGTGATAAGTGACTCCTCCGGGAGCACAGAGTTTGTGAGAGCTGCGGCTGCAATAGAGCCCAGGTCTTGCAACTCCAGGACCAGCTTGGGAGTGATCTAGTTTGCCCCCAGCCATGCTCTGGCTCTAGCAGGCTTAGGCTGAAGGTCGAGTGGGACTCAACCTGGTGGCTGCCTCTGGAGTGTGCTTAAAATCCTCATCTCAGGCTTTGGTGGGATGGGGACACTTTAAGAGAGAAGGAACGTGGGAGTAAGTAGGTGAGCTGGAAAGAAAAAAGGATATATTCTCCCCACCCCATACCCACTGGTCCAGGCTTCAAATCTCTATTAGCAATGAGAAGAAGGTGGCTAGTGATGTGCTGGATGGATAGACACTATATACTTCAGGCATTGAAGCCAGCATGTCAAAGAGAGAAGGGGAGTGGGCTCTCCATCTAAATCCTTCCTGAGGAATAGATGGAGGTGGAGGAGCCCCAGAGCCACAGGCAAGGGAGAATAGCTCAGGAACAGGGCTAGAGGCCTCTGAAAACACCTGTCAGCTGCTGAATGTCCAAAAAAGTGCATTCAAATAGGATTCTCTATTTAAGCCAACCATTTACATGCAACGTGTTTCAGAAGCCCATCTGGGGTTGCAACACCCACTAATGTTCCAACCTATACTGTGATAAAGCCATGTAATCCACTATCCTGATCAGACCTCCTATGTCATTGTGTGTATGTGTGGTCATACCACGTGGTGCCTGCATATATTTTATATTTTGTATATATAGCTGCTATATGTATATATGCTTGTTTTATACCCAGAAGCTAATGCAGAATGGATTTTTAAGACTTTACAATAAAAATCATAGAAATAATAAGGCTAATTTGATTGACATAGTCAAAAGAAAACAAGAACTAGATAGTTAAGGAGGCAGGGAGAGAAATTGATGTATTAAACAACAGCAACAGCTTTGGGCAGAAGAGTACAAGGTTGAGCCTAAGCTTTGCTCTGAACATTGCATCAACTTGGGAGAGAAAAGAATTGCCACTGATGAGCCCTGAATGAGCACCAGGCATTTCATAGGTTATTGCATAACATACCATCAGGTAGGTATCTTTATCTTCATTTTGTAGAGGAGGAAACAAAGGCTCGTGAGGTTATTTGACTTTCCTGAGGTCATGCAGCTATTACATGACAGAGTCACTCTATGAAATGGGAAATGGGAGAGCCCTAAATTATTTCATTGGCACCCTAATCTGTTTACCTCCAAAACCCTTGTCTCCACTCCCTCTTGCTTTTTTTCCAAGCATCCCCAGAATGAAGGCTTCTGGCACAAAGAGAGAAAGTTTTCTGGCTGGGAGTAGGGTGAGCTGGGCTTGCTGATAGTTCATGGGAGAGCCTTGGCCAAGGTGGGCTCACAAGAAACTCCCCTTCCAACTTCCAGTCAGAAAACTCATTCAGTTGTTTCTGAACATCCCATAATTGAGGCTAGGCAGTGTGGCCAGGGATCAAAGCCCTGGAACTTCTCCTTGTACCCATCAAACTGAACTCACAGAAGTAGGGAGGGAAGAAAGAAGGAGAGGCTGGGGGCTGCTTCTGATTAGCCTGTGTCTTCTGCCAAAGTGAGATGTCCTCTCTCTGTGGACGATTACACGGTTCTCACGAACCCGTCATCTGGGCTCAACAAAGTGTGGAGTGGCTCACTCTCTCTCCACTCTACCCCACCCTGGTTCAGGGACCAGGCCAGAGAGATTTAGAAAACCTAGCCCTTTCCTCACTTCCCACTCTTCCTGGAATGGCTGCTGCTAACCCAGTCCTCCAGCCCTCCTCCTCTCAATGGACAAAGCCAGCCCAGGAACAGACCCCCTCAGTGGTCCTGAAAAGGGCCAGGGAGCCACCCCTATCACTGGGCTGGACCTTGGGACAGAGGCTGGTGACCCCAAAGAAGAAAGCAGCATCAGCTTCCCCAGTCACTCCAAGGGATGAAGTTCTTGGAGAAGCAAAGCCCTGACTCAGTCACAGTTTACAGAACAATCTCATGCCTTCCTGTTGCTGTTACTGTTATTGTGTTTTTAAGTGGATTGACAAGTGGGTTTTCGTGGTGGCCAGCAATGGGCAGTGCCAACAGAACCAGGTTTAGACAACATCATCAAGTGGGCAAGGAATGTGTGACTTCCTTGTCCTGTCTTCTCAGGCCTTATCATCCTCACCTTGTCACCTACAGCCTCAGGTCCAAGCATTAGCAAACATACACTTTGTTTACCAGGCACTGTACTAGGCACCAACCCTGACCTGGCCCATCTCTTGGCCAGGGAGGAGAGACAGCCAGGCAAGCAGACAGGAAGATGACTGTTAGGATTATAGAGAAGAGGCTATGAGAACAGTGGGGAGGCATGAGAAGGACCTCTAAGACAGATCTTAAAGGGCTCAGGGGATATTTTTGAGCTTGGAAGCTCAGGGGAGATTTTTGAGCTTTGAAGGAGTGCACAAAAGAATATAACTAACAACTGTAGCATGTTTTTGTTTTGTACAATGCTTTCTCCTAAATAATCTCATTTGATCCTCAAGACAACTCTTTTAAGTTGGGAAAGAAGACATTATAGTTTTGGACCATAGCAGATAACTTATCAATGTTTTCCAAGTGAATCAATCTCTCTCTTAGAGATGAGGAAACAGGTTCCAGAGAAAGTAAATCTTTGTCCAAGATTGCAGAGCAGGAAGCAGGGAGCCAGGGTTCAAATCCAAGTCCCTGACTCTGAATCCTGGGTGTTTCCCACCACATCGGTGGTTTTCAGTATGGGTCACGGACCCCTGGGTCCTCTTAGGGTACATAAATTCTATATGAAGATTTTCAAGTGTGTTTATTTTGTTGATAATTTAACAAATTAACATAGGCATATTCTGGGTCACTATGCTGGCTCTTTGTGGCCAAGCACACACAGGATTTTTGTGCCTACATCTGTGTCTGTATCTACATACAGATCAGAGGCACCGTGATTGGAAAGGAAGAAGTACAACTGTCTTTATTTGCAGATAATGTGATTGTCTATGTAGAGTACCTGATGGAATCCACAAAAAATGCCACTAAAATTAATCAATGAGTTTATCAAGGATATAAGATAGAAAATCAACTTTAAAAAAAATCAATTGTATACCAGCAATGAACAACCAAAACTGAAATTTAAAAAATATCACAACATAAGAAAAGAAATATGAAATATTTAGGGATAAATCTGACAAATCCTGTACACTGAATACTAAAAATCATTGCTGAGAGAAATTAAAGAAGATCTAAATAAATACAGACAGATACTGTGTTATGGGTCAGAGATTCAACATTGCAAAGATATCAATTTTCTCCAAGTTAAACTGTAGATTCAAAGCAAGCCCAATCAAAATCCCAGTAGAGTTTTTGTAGAAATTGACAAGATGATTCTAAAATTCATTTGGAAATGCAAAGGGTCTGGAATAGCTAAAACAATTTTGAAAAAGAAGAACAAATTTAGAGGACTAGCACTACCTGACTTCCAGATTTATTTTAAAATTTATAGTAATCAAGACAGTATGATATTGGTGTCAAGACAGACAAATAGATCAGTGGAAAGAACAGAGTCCAGAAATAGACCCACATGCATATAGTCAATTGAGTTTCAACAAAGATGGAAAAGAATTTAGTAGAGAAAGGATAGCCTTTTCAATAGTTGATATGGAAATAATTGGTATCTGTATGCAGAAAAATGAACATTCATTCTGACCTAACACCATGTACAAAAATTAACTCAAATGGATATAAATCTATGAAACTTTTAGAAGTTTTATAGAAGAAAACAATAGAAAATTGTGATCTTGGGTTAGCCAAATAATTCTTAGCTACAACACCAAAATAAAAGATATAATTGATCAATTGGGATTCATCAATTATTAAGAATTTGCTCTTTCAAATATACGTTTAAGAGAATGAAAGACAAGCCACAGATTGGAAGGAAAATATCTGCAAAAAGTACTTGATCTAAAATAGAAGAAACACTCTCAAAACTCAATAATAAGAAAACAACAACAAATAGGAAAAAAATGAGCAAAAAGTTCTGAATAGACACTTTACCAAAGATATACAAATGGCACATGAAAATATACTTAATATTACTAATCATTAGAGAAATGCAAATTAAAACCACAATGAGATATCTTTGCTGTCCTATTAGAATGGCTAAAATTTGAAAGTCTGGCCATACAATGTCACCAATGTGTAGGTGAGAATGTGGAGGAACTGGAACCCTCATATGCTACTGGTTGGAATGTGAAATGGTACAACTTTCGTAAACAATTTGGCAGTTTCCTAAGATTTAAATACATGCCCACATATGATCCAGTCATTACATTCTTAGGTATTTACCCAAGAGAAATGAAAGCAGATGTTCATGTGAAGACTTGTGTAGCAATGTTCATTGCAGCACTATTTGTGATAGCCCCAAACTGGAAATAAAAATACTCGTTAACTCATTGATGAGTTGTTGTGTTGTACAACTTGTCAATAAAAAGGCATGAACTATTGATACACACAACAATATGGATGAATCCCAATATAATTACACGAGTAAAAGAAGCCAGTGTAATTATAGTGAATAAAATAGTACATACTGTATGATTTCATTTATATAAAGTTCTAGGAAATGCAAACTAATGTATAGCAACAGAGAGCAGATCAGTAGTTGCCTGTTGATGAACGAGAGGAGGGTAGTGCAGGATGGAGAGATTACAAAGGGTGCAAGAAGACTTTTTCAGGTAATAGATATGTTCATTTTCTTGATCATAGTGATGGAATATGTCAAAAATTATCAAATTTTACACTTTCAATACATGAAACTTGTTGTATGTCAGTTGTAATTCCATAATACTGTTTAACAAAACTCAGATATAGCAAATCTTTTAATTTCTTTGTTTAAATGTCTTATCACCTTTCTTTTTATTGTCTGTAAGTAGGGCACAATTTTTTTAATTGAAGTATGGTTGATTTACAATATTATATTAGTTCCAGGTATACAACAGTGATTCAATATTTTTATAGATTATACTCCATTTAAAGTTCTTATAAAATATTGGCTATATTACCTGTGCTGTACATTACAACCTTGTATCTTATTTATTTTATACCTAGTAGTTTGTACCTCTTAGTCTCCTTCCCCTATTTTGCCCCTCCCCCAACTCCTCTCCCCAAACAAGTCCAAGAAACAATAGTTTGTTCTCTGCTTCTGTGAGTTTGTTTCTGTTTTGTTATATTCACTCATTTGTCTTATTTTTCAGACTCCACATACAAGTGAAAACACACAGTATTTGTCTTTCTCTGTCTAGCTTATTTCACTAAACATAATACCCTCCAGGTCCACCCATGTTTTTGCAAATGGCATATTTTCATTCTTTTTAATGGCTGAGTAATATTCTATTGTATATATACACCACATCCTCTTTATCATTCATCTGTTGATGGACTTAGGTTGCTTCCACATCTTGGCTATTATAAATAATGCTGCTATGAACACTGGGATACATATATCTTTTCAAATTAGTGTTTTTATTTTCTTCGGATATATACTCAGGAGTGGAATTGCTGGATTATATGGTAGTTTTGTTTCCTTCAGAGCACAATTTTGTAGTGAAAGTAACTACCATATAAACTAAATCCTTATTTCCAGTCAAACTGGTTGTCAATCCAGCTGAATGTGCAATATAGTATAGCGCAGATGCCTGCATGATTAATGGTTTATTGGGGGAAGGAAATGCATGACCTGGCATTCTCCAGACAAGCGCTTCTCAAAATTTAATGTGCATCTGAATTGCTTTAGAGCTGTGCTGTCCAGCACAGGAGCCACTAGCCACATGTGCTTATTTAAATTAAAATTAATTAAAATTTAAAATTAGCTCATGAGTCATGCTAGTGTTCACAGTCACATGTGACTAGTGGCTCCTGTATTGGACAGTGCAGATAAAAAACATTTCCATCATTGCAGAAAGTTCTGTTGGACACTGCTGCACTGGAGGCTTGTTCTTCAAATGCGTGGTCAGTGGATCAACATTGCATTATCCTGAAGTTTGTTAGAAATGCATAGTCTCCCCTCCCAGGGGATTTTATGCACATGAAAGTTTGAGAAGTGCTTGTCTAGACAGTCTAGAAACAGCTACGGAATAGATTTTGAGGTACAGGGGGATTTAGCATAGCGTATCAGGACAAGGGACATAGTCTTTCCTCTGAGCTGCCAACATGAAATTAAACACTTAGGGAAAGCAAAATGAGCACTCATGAATCCAAGCTGGGTCCTGGACAGGGCTAGAACACTGCGGGGGTAGGTGCAGAACACAAAAGTGAGGTTCAGTCACAGGTGACCAGTCACTTAGCCAAGGTCAGGAGCAGGAGTGACACAACCAGGTGGGGTGGTGGATGCACCACAATTCCATTTTCATAGGCAGGGATGGGGCAGGCGGGGGCCCCAGAACCCAAGCTGGGAGGGTCATCACTGTTTGCTTAAACACCTGGCTGGCTGCCACTGACTCTTTTTCTTCCAGTCGCAGAGTTCCCAAATCTCAAACCCAGAGGGACCTTTAGTGGCAACTCTCACCTCATTATCACTCAAAGATCATAGATATACTAAGAATGCTACAGGCTTTCTGCCTTTGTCCCACAATCACTAAGCATCTACTATGTGTCAGAAAGAGCCTCTGTTCACCTCAAAGAGACTGTGGAAGAGACCTGGTCTTGCCCTTTTCAGGAATGGGAAGTTTCTGCCTATTACCACTGACTGTATTGGGTACTGTTCTAGGTGATGGGACTTTAAATGGTCTAGAAGTCTGACCCAGGAGTGCAGAGATATGCACCCTTAGAACTTGAACATCCTGAGTAAATGTCTAAAGTCCAATATGCACTCTTACCCTTCCTTCTCTCCCCTATTAACCCTGAATAAATGGGTCAGTTATCATTTCACATTTGTTGAAATGCAGGCATACATTTAAAACCCACAGAACTGGACCTCTGTCATGTTGGGCTTCCTCATTCCCATGTTATATTGTTAAACATTATTTGTCCCCTAGGACTGCTTTTGGCCACACTTATTTCCTACTCTATCTCTTTAACTCCTTCCCACCCCCTTGCCCCCTTTCCCCACCCAACCCTAAAGAGTGACTGATTTTTTGTTTTAGATCATTTTCCTAGGCCGCTATGACCTAGGTAATTTCCAGCTTCCTTTGGTAATTGCTCTCGGTCCTGCTAGGTAAACTCCTTGCTGGTTGGTGTGTGTACCTTGTCTGTAGTTGATGCGCTTTGCACATTTTCTTGACATTTGTTTGTTTCTGCTTTTAAATCATTAGCAAAGAAGTTAAATAAAACCAGATCTGACCCTGTTCTCTAGGGAAGTGTCCTCAGCCCTCCACTCCCTCCACTGGAGCTGTTTCTGGGTGTTTATATCATTATCCTTCATTTATGATCTCCCAGCCAGCGTTGGAGTCCATGTGACTACGTTCTCGTCCAAAGCAATCTGAACTGGCCTTGGAGAAGAAATGGCGTGGCAGGCTGAGCAAAATCCTTCACCCAAGTTCCAAATCCTTTACTAAAGACCTGGCCTCACTTGGATTTTCTCTTCTGCCGAGTCTCTTGAACTCACTCCTTTACATAAATCCTTTGTGACTTTATCTTTTCCAGATGTTGATGGATTTTCACTGTTAACATCTGTTTTATTGCCATGACTATCCAATTTACTGGCCAGTAATTTCCACAGTTAGCTTTCTTTTTTGAATGTTGACACCATATTTATGGCCTCATCTCATTCTCTACCCTTGATTTTCAACTCTCTTTTTAGTTCTCCAATAATTTTTCAAACTCTTTACACTTTAATCCAGGATGGTGATACTCAGAGCTCCATTCTTGGTGACACATTTGCGCATTAACGGAGGTGTGGCTTAACCTGAATTTGGAGCTGTTGTTGCTTAAATCTATTTTGCCAGTTAATTGTCCAGGATTTTCTAAAAAACATCACTCAGATAAAAAAAGAAAAGAATAATTTTAATGATGATATTAATAGTAATTCTACTTACCCAGAAGCCACTTATCTAGTCACTCAGGTATCTAGAGTTATAGCAAAGAAAAAAACCCAAAAAGCAAACAACATACAAAAATCTAAAACAAAACCCAGAAAGAGTCCAAAAAGCTACTACAAGGCCAAAATAGATGTCATTAAGTCCGCATATTGAATGATGCCAATTTTCATCACTTTTTGAGTCCCTAGGAATTGTCTTAGTAGCTTTCCTGCGTCCTCCATGGACAGTAAGATATGTTATCTCTTATGCGTTGCCTTTACCAGCACTCTGGTACCGGGTAACTACTTTCATGTCCACCAGGCCTGCCTACCACAAGGACCTGCTATCTGAAGGCTCAGCACTGTATGATTTTCAGTGAGAGAGAACTAAATCTGAGTTAGATAAGAACGCCATTCAGCCCAATCCACTTTGTAAAGCCATAGCCCACATAGCTGCTAGCATTTTTTTTTTAACTCCTAGAATTTACTTCTTCCCATCTCCACTTGACGAATTCTATTTACCACCTGAGATCACTTGACTTCCAAGTCACATGAGAACAAATGAGCAAGTCATAACAGGGGGAAGGCAATGGTTGCTATAAGTAGTCACTATAATAACAACAAAAAGTGATACTTGCCAGGGAAGAGATAGAAAATCCAAAAAGTAAACCAAACCCTAAACCTCTGGAGGCTTAGAAGTTTTGGAGCCATTTAATATAGGAGCAAATAACTCCAATTAACTTTAATATCCTTTTTTGTTTTGGAGTAATGCTATTTAGGAGCAAGGCAATAAATAATATTTCTAATAATAACCTTGATTCAGAAAGAAAAGTTACATTAGGTTCAGCAACTACATTGAAAGAACTAAGGAAGTGTGTCATTAGTTTTAAATTAATAGGTAATAAATGTACATCATTCAAAATTCAAAAGTTACAAAAGATGGAAAGTAAGTTTCCATCTACCTCTACTCCCTAATCTCCAAGTTATCCTCCATGGATATAACCACCATAACGATTTGCTTTTGGGCTTTTCCAGAGGTGTTCTAAATGCCTTTAGAAAAGTATGTTTTATAAATCATTTAAAAAATTTTGGATTCTAATAAGCAAGCTCCAGTGATCTGGAAAACTCACTTAGATGGAACTGCTTATTTCCCAATGATTCAGGGTGAATTAGGTATCACTGAGTGTGAATTTAGTTTTTTAATTTTTTAGATGATTGGGACAGAAAAGGTCATTGTCGACCTCAAAGAGACTGTAGGAGAGACCTGGTTTACTTTGCAGGACTGGGAAGTTTCTGACAATTACCACTGATTTCTGTGGTAAAGACAGTTCTCTCAACTCTATTTTCTCAAGCTTTTCTTAATCCTACCATGTGCAAATGCAGGGTGGTGGGGGGAAAATGCATGCTGCTTTAGGGGCAAGATGAGGTATAAAGAAGAATGTCATCTCTGTCCATAAGATACTTAGAATTTAATTTTTAAAAAGGTAAGGCATGCACAAAATGCTGTGATATAAGGTATCATAGTTGCTATAAGAAAATTTAGAATTCTATGAGAAGAGAGCTTACTTGGAGCTGAAAGAGTCCAGGAAATCTTCATGAAAGAAGTAGAATTTGAGATAACCCTGGAAAGAAAAGTAGGACGTCGACAGGGAAGAAGGCAGAGAAAAACCCAGAAAGAAGAAAAAGCATGAACAAAATTTGGGGGCTGCAAAAAAAAACACTCTGGGTAAAACCATTAATGGAATGATTATTTGGTGTCCATTCACTTTCTTTACTGAAACACTTCAAGCCTGCTCCCAGATATCAGAGCTGTGACTGGACACTGGCCTGCAGACTGAAGAGGTGTCTTTAGGAGGGAGCAGTGATCATGTCCAATAAGGTGGGGAGAATCAAACTGATTTGTTTGCAGGAGAAACCAACGGTCTCCTCCACCCTGACTCCAGCAAGTCTGCTCCTGGCACCTCTCTGCTGGCCATGTGTGTCTAAGCCATGAGTCTAGTTACGACTCCTTGTTTTCCTGGAACGGTCCCTCATTTCTGTGGTAGTACTTGGAGGAATATGCCCAGAATGTTCCCAGAACACTAGGCCATCTGCTCACTCTGGCTTGGATTGGTTCACTGGCTGCCTCGCTTTCCTGAAGCAGAGTCCCTGAAGGAGCACCCAGAGCCAGGGGAAGGGGAAAATGCCAGAAGGTAAATTTTCCTGGAAATGGGTTTGCATTTTTCTGACATAGTCTCCTCCACACTTTCCCAGGGGTAGGAATGGCCTGAGATCATGTGTTTGACATTTCCCTCTGGCAGAGACCTGCAAGAGCACTCATGTACAAAATGGATTTGATTAATGAGAGAGCTAGGCAAATTCTTTTGTTTTAGGCTAGAGGGGTGCAACCCAACATAGGTGTTAGGTTCTTTATTCCTCTGTACTCAGTCTACCATGCTCAAACCCCAAACAGAGAGTGCGTTTGCCTTACTAGAAGACAACGGTTTGTTTTATGTACTTTTTTTTATCCTGGAAATATAGATTTATAGACCTCCAGAAGAGAACTCTAGGTTCACCTAGTTCAAACTTATGCAGAAATCCCCAGTAACCTGGACATGCTGCCAGATTTTAAGACCCATGAGGACAGAGACCACATGTGCCTTATTTACTATACTGTATTCCCAGTGTCTGGTTCATGGTAGATGTTCTGTGAATGAGTGTTGAACGAAGATAGTTCAGTCTCTCTTACATGCTTCCAGAGATGGAGATTTCAATCTCTTCCAAAGCAGCTCATCCTATATTTTTAATGTTCTTTTTCATGGGGAAAATATTTTGAAACTGATAAATTGATGTATTTTTCATTTCAATCACACATAATCATGTTTCTTTGCAACTATCATTACGATTTGAGGGAGAGGAGGGAGCCAAATGCTACCTTGGGAAGGAGGATAATAAGAAAGAGTATAACTCCCTATTGGACAGAAGTGAAAATGAAAATTAAAGAAAAAATAAAAACAACAACAAAAATTGTGATCCAGGTTACGGGCAGGAGTGTAGAGGAGAAAAATGTTGCATATCAATTTTTAATTGTTTTTTTTTAATTTAAAATACAATTGACACATAACACTGTGTAACGTAAGTGGCTACAATGTGTTGCTTTGATACATTTATATCAATTTTTTTGAATCAGCTTGTCAATTTCTACAATAAATCCTGTTGGGATTTTGTTTGATATGGTTTTGAATCTTACAGATCAATTTGGGTGGAATTTACATATTCTTTTTTTTTTTATCGTAATTCTTTTTTTTTTTTAACATCTTTATTGGAGTATAATTGCTTTACGATGGTGTGTTAGTTTCTGCTGTATACCAGAGTGAATCAGCTATACATATACATATATCCCCATATCCCCTCCCTCTTGCGTCTCCCTCCCACCCTCCCTATCCCACCCCTCTAAGTGGTCACAAAGCACCAAGCTGATCTTCCTGTGCTATGCTGCTGCTTCCCACTAGCTAACTATTTTACATTCGGTAGTGTATATATGTCGATGCTACTCTCACTTCACCCCAGCTTCCTGCTCCCAACCCGTGTCCTCAAGTCCATTCTCTATGTCTACATCTTTATTCCTGCCCTGCCACTAGGTTCATCAGTACTGTTTTTTAAGATTCCATATATATGTATTAAGCATACGGTATTTGTTTTTCTCTTTCTGACTTACTTCACTCTGTATGACAGACTCTAGGTCCATCCACCTCGCTACAAATAACTCAATTTCGTCTGTTTTTATGGCTGAGTAATATTCCATTGTATATATGTGCCACATCTTCTTATCCATTCATGTGCCAATGGACACTTAGGTTGCTTCCATGTCCTGGCTATTGTAAATAGTGCTGCAATGAACATTGTGGTACATGTCTCTTTTTGAATTATGGTTTTCTCAGGGTATATGCCCAGTAGTGGGATTGCTAGGTCATATGGTAGTTCTACTTTTAGTTTTTAAGGAACCTCCAAGCTGTTTTCCATAATGGTTGTATCAATTTACATTCCCACCAATAGTGCAGGCGGGTTCCCTTTTCAACACACCCTTTCCAGCATCTATTGTTTCTAGATTTTTTGATAATGGCCATTCCGATTGGCATGAGGTGATAACTCATTGTAGTTTTGATTTGCATTTCTCTAATAATTAGTGATGTTGGGCATCTTTTCATGTGCCTCTTGGCCATCTGTATGTCTGCCTTGGTGAAATGTCTATTTAGGTCTTCTGCCCATTTTTTAACTGGATTGTTTGTTTTTTTGATATTGAGCTCCATGAGCTGTTTGTATATTTTGGAGATTAGTCTTTGTTGTTTCATTTGCAAATACGTTCTCCATTCTGAGGGTTGTCTTTTTGTCTAGTTTATGGTTTCCTTTGCTGTGCAAAAGCTTTTAAGTTTAATTAAGTCCCATTTGTTTATTTTTGTTTTAATTTCCATTACTCTAGGAGGTGGGCCAAAAAAGATCTTGCTGCCTTTATGTCAAAGTGTGTTTTTCCTATGTTTTCTGCCAAGAGTTTTATAGTGTCTGGTCTTACATTTAAGTCTTTAATCCATTTGGAGTTTATTTTTGTGTATGGTGTTAGGGAGTGTTCTAATTTCATTCTTTTACATGTAGCTGTCCAGTTTTCCCAGCACCACTTATTGAAGAGGCTGTCTTTTCTCCATGTATGTTCTTGCCTCCTTTGTCATAAATTAGGTGCCCATATGCGTGTGGGTTTCCCTCTGGGCATTCTATCCTGTACCAATGATCTATATTTCTGCTTTGGTACTGTGCCAGTACTATACTGTCTTGATTACTATAGCTTTGTAGTATTGTTTGATGTTGGGGACCCTGATTCCTCCAACTCCGTTTTTCTTTCTCAAGATTGCTTTGGCTTTTGGGGGTCTTTTGTGTTTCCATACGAATTGTAAAATTTTTTTGTTCTAATTCTGTGAAGAATGCCATTGGTAATTTGATAGGGATTGTACTGAATCTGTAGATTGCTTTGGGTAGTATAGTCATTTTCACAGTATTGATTCATCCAATCCAAAAACATGGTATATCTCTCCATCTGTTTGAGTCTTTGATTTCTTTCATCAGTGTCGTATAGTTTTTTGAGTACAGGTCTTTTACCTCCTTAGGTAGGTTTATTCCTGGTATTCTTTTTGTTGCAATGGTGAATGGGAGTGTTTCCTTAACTTCTCTTTCTGATCTTTCATTGTTAGTGTATAGGAATGCAAGAGATTTCTGTTCATTAATTTTGTATCCTGCAACTTTACCAAATTCATTGATTAGCTCTAGTATTTTTCTGGTGGCATCTTTAGGATTTTCTATGTACAGTATCATGTCATATGCAAACAGTGACAGTTTTACTTCTTGTTTTCTAATTTGAATTCCTTTTATTTCTTTTACTTCTTTGATTGCCACGACTAGGACTTCCAAAACTAAGTTGAGTAATAGTGGTGAGAGTGGACATCTTTGTCTTGTTCTTGATCTTAGAGGAAATGCTTTCAGTTTTTCACCATTGAGTATGATGCTTGCTGTGGGTTTGTCATATATGGCCTTTATTATGTTGAGGTAGGTTCCCTCTATGCCCATATTCTGGAGAGTTTTTATCATAAATGTGTGTTGAATTTTGTCAAAAGCTTTTTCTGCGTCTACTGAGATGATCATATGGTTTTTATTCCTTAATTTGTTAATGTGGTGTATCACATTGATTGATATGCTTATATTGAAGAATCCTTGCATCCTGGCATAAATCCCACTTGATCATGCTGTAAGATCCTTTTAATGTGCTGTTGGATTCTGTTTGGTAGTATTTTATTCAGGATTTTTGCATCTATGTTCTTCAGTGATATTGGTCTATAATTTTCTTTTTTTGTGGTATCTTTTCTGGTTTTGGTATCAGGGTGATGGTGGCTTCGTAGAATGAATTTGGGAGTGTTTCTCCACTGCAATTTTTTGGAAGAGTTTGAGGAGGATGGGTGTTAGCTCTTCTCTAAATGTTTGATAGAATTCGCCTGTGAAGCCATCTGGTCCTGGACTTTTGTTTGTTGAAAGATTTTAAATTATGGTTTCAATTTCATTACTTGTCATAGGTCTGTTTATATTTTCTAATTCTTCCTGGGTAAGTCTTAGAAAATTGTACGTTTTCAAGAATTTGTCCATTTCTTCGTGGTTGTCCATTTTATTGGCATAGAATTGTTTGTGGGAGTCTCTTATAATCCTTTGTATTTCTCAGTGTCAGTTGTGATTTCTCCTTTTTCATTTCTAATTTTATTGATTTGTGTCCTCTCCCTTTTTTTCTTGATGAGTCTGGCTAAGGGTTTATCAATTTTGTTTAGCTTCTCAAAGAACCAGCTTTTAGTTTTATTGATCTTTGCTATTGTTTTCTTTGTTTCTATTTCATTTATTTCTTCCTGATCTTTATGATTTCTTTCCTTCTACTTACTTAGGGTTTTCTTTGTTCTTCTTTCTCTAGTTGTTTTAAGTGTAGGGTTAGGTTGTTTATTTGAGATTTTTCTTGTTTCTTGAGGTGAGATTGAGTTGCTATAAACTTCCTTCTTAAAACTGCTTTTGCTGCATCCCATAAGTTTTGGGTTGTCATGTTTTCATTATAATTTGTCTCTATGTATATTTTAATTTCTTCTTTGATTTCTTCAGGGATCTCTTGGTTATTTAGTTGTGCACAGTTTAGATTCCATGTATTTGTGTTTTTTACAGTTTTTTTCCTGTAACTGATTTCCAATCTCATAGCGTTGTGATCAGAAAAGATGCTTGATATGATTTCAATTTTCTTAAATTTTCTGAGGCTTGATTTGTGACCCAAGATGTGATCTATCCTGGAGAATGTTCCGTGTGCACTTGAGAAGAAAGTGTACTGTGCCACTTTTGGGTGGAATGTTCTATAAATATCAATTATATCTATTTGGTCTGTTGTGTCATTTAAAGCTTGTGTTTCCTTATTTATTTTCTGTTTGGATGATCTGTCCATTGGTGTAAGTGGGATGTTCAAGTCCCCTACTATTACTGTGTTTCTGTCGATTTCTCCTTTCATGGTGTTAGCATTTGCCTTATGTATTGAGATGCTCCTATGTTGGGTGCATAAACATTTATAATTGTTACATCTTCTTCTTGGATTGATCCCTTGATCATTAGTAGTGTCCCTCCTTATCAATTGTAACAGTGTTTATTTTAAAGTCTATTTTATCTAATATGAATATTGCTACTCCAGCTTTCTTTTGATTTCCATTTTCATGGAATAACTTTTACCATCCCTTCACTTTCAGTCTGTATGTGTCCCTGAGTCTGAAGTGGGTCTCTTGTAGAGAGCATATATATGGGTCTTGTTTTTGTATCCATTCAGCCAGTCCGTGTCTTTTGGTTGTGGCATTTAATCCATTTACATTCAAGTTTATTATTGATATGTATGTTCCTATTCTCATTTTCTTAATTGTTTTGGGTTTGGTTTTTGTAAGTCTTTTTCTTCTCTTGTGTTTCCCGCCTAGAGAAATTTCTTTGCATTTGTTGTAAAGATGGTTTGGTGGTGCTGAATTCTCTTAGCTTTTGCTTGTCTGAAAAGCTTTTGATTTCTCCATCGAATCTGAATGAGATCCTTGCTGGGTAGAGTCACCTTGGTTGTAGTTTTTTCTCTTTCATCACTTTAACTATATCCTGCCACTGCCTTTTGGCCTGCAGTGTTTCTGCTAGAAAATCAGCTAGTAACCTCATGGGTATTCCTTTTTATGTTACTTTTTATTTTTCCCTTGCTTTTCTTAATTTTTTTTCTTTGAATTTAATTTTTGTTAGTTTGCTTAATACGTGTCTTTGTGTGTTTTTCCTAGGGTTTGTCCTGTATGGGACTCTCTGTGCTTCCTGGGCTTGGCTGACTATTTCCTTTCCCATGTTGGGGAAGTTTTCAAGTATAATCTCTTGAAGCATTTTCTCAGACCCTTTCTTTTTCTCTTCTTCTTCTGGGACTCCTATAATTCGAATGTTGGTGCATGTAGTGTTGTCCCAGAGGTCTCTGAAATTGTCTTCAATTCTTTTCATTCTTTTTTCTTTATTCTGCTCCTTCCCAGTTATTTCCACCATTTTGTCTTCCAGCTCACTTATTCGGTCTTCTGCCTCAGTTATTCTCTTATTGATCCCTTCTAGTGTATTTTTCATTTCAGTTATTGTGTTGTTCATCTCTGTTTCTTTGTTCCTTAGTCCTTCTAGATCCTTGTTAAACATTTCTTGATTTTCTCAATCCATGCCTCCATTCTATTTCCGAGATTCTGGATCATCTTTACTATTATTACTCTTATTTCTTTTTCAGGTAGATTGCCTATTTCCTCTTCATTTATTTGATCTTGTAGGTTTTTCCATTGCTCCTTCACCTGTGACATATTTTTATGCCATCTCATTTTTTTTTTTTTTCTGAGTGGCATTGTGTTCCTGTCTTACTGGTTGTTTGGTCTGAGGCTTCCAACACTTGAGTTTGTAGGCTGTTGGGTAGAGCTGGGTCTTGGTGCTGAGATGAGGACCTCCATGAGACCTCACTCCAGTGAATATTCCCTGGAGTCTGAGGTTCTCTGTTAGTCCAGTGGTTCGGACTTGGACCTCCCACCTCAAGAGCTCCGGCTTGACCCCTGGCTCATGAACCAAGATCCCGCAAGCTGCATGGGGTGGCAAAAAAAAGAAAAAGACAAAGAAGAAAAAAAAGGAGAACAATAACAAAGTAAAAAATAAAATTAGACTAGGAAACTAACAGATATGTTAGAAAGAACATAAAAATTAAAATATAGATGAATCAACAACTGGAGGGTACATCAGTACCACAATTGTAAAAAAGAGGAGGCGGGAAAAGAAAAAAAAAAAGAGGGAGAAGGACCTTGGCTGTGGAGGGCGGGACCTATGCTTAGGACCCACATAGCTGGAAAAGGCCATGGGAGCTGTGGGGAGTGGGTCTTAGGCTCAAGGAACAGAAGGGGCCCAGGCATGCCCCCCAGCCCTGTCTCAGAGAGCGGGGAACCTCACCTGGGAGGCCAGCAAGCTTCCTGGGCTTGAGTGGGTGGGGCAAATGCCCTCCTCTTCTCCCTTGCTCCTCCGGTCCCAGAGGGTCCCGCCCACCTGCCTCTCCTGATCTCCCTGGCCTCAGGGGCACTGATCCTGTCTGGCCTCCACTCCTCCTCCCCCCTCAGTCCCCCCACATCCTACCAGTTCACTTGGGGGTTCCTCCTGTCTCTTTGGGCATCAGGGTCCCCCACCAGTGGCTGGCAGGCACCCTAGTTGTGGAGAGACCTAACTTGGAGTTTTCCCACACTGCCATCTTGACTCTGCCCTCCTGCCTTCTTTTAATATTTTCTTTTTACCTTTGGTTAGCTTGGAATGGTCTTACTTATAGTTATCCTGCTTCAAGTTTTACTGATCTTTCCCATAACTGGGTGTTAATGAGTTTCATCAATTTTGGAAAATTCTCAGCTATCTTCTCTTCAAATATTTCTTCTGTCTCCTTATCCCCCTCTTTCTATCTATCCTCTGTCCCTCTCTCCCCTTTCCCTTTCTATGACTTTAACTATATATTTTTATATAATTTGATGTTATTTCCCTGACTCTGTTTTTCTTATCTACTTTTTTCTTTGTCTTATTTAGACCATGAATCTTACATAAAACATCTTATTATTATAATAGTCTTTTACAGCTGTTAACAACTTAACTCTGATTGCATATGAAAACTCTACACTTTTACTCTCCCTCCCACATTTTGTTTTTGATATCCAATTTACATCTTTTTATATTGTGTATCCATTAACAAATTATTGTAGATATAGTTTTTAAAATACTTTTTTACTTTAACCTTTATACTGGAGTTGTAAGAGATTTATATACTACTATTACAGTATTAAAGTATTCTTAATTTGACTACTTACCTTTACCAGTGAACTTTATAGTTTTATATGTTTTCATGTTGCTATTTAGTGTCTTTTTGTTTCAGCTTCAAGAACTCCCTCCAGATTTTCTTGATTATAATGTGTCTAGCTTAAGTCTTCTTTGACTTGAAACTGTGGACTTTGAGCTTCTAAAACATAGATGTTCTGGATGTCCATATCTCTCCCCAGATTTGGAAGTTTTCAGCTATTATTTCTTTCAATAAGCTTTCTACCTAATTTTCTCTTCTTCTTCTGGGACTCTCATAATGAGAATGTTAGCCCTCTTGATGGTGTCCCTTAAATCCCTTAGGCTTTCTTCATTCCTTTTCATTCTTTTTTCTCCTCTGACTGTATAATTTCAAATGAACTGTTTAAGTTCACAGATATTTTCTTCTGCTTGATCAAATCTGTTCATGCTGTTCTATATTGCATTATCCATTTCATTCATTGTATTCTTCAGCTCCAGAATTTGTTTATTCTTTTTATTATTTCTATCCCTTTATTGAACTTCTCTTTTTGCTCACATGTTGTTTTCCAATTTTGTTGAGTTGTCTATCTGTGTTCTCTTGCAGTTTACAGAGATTCCTTAAAATAATTATTTTTAGTTCTTTTTTAGACAATTTGTAGATCTCCATTTCTTTGGCATCTATTACTAGAATACAATTGTGATCCTTTGGTGGTGGTATGTGTCCTTGAATTTTTGTGCTCCTTGAAGTCTTGTGTTGCTATCTTCACATTTGAAGAATGGGTCACCTCCTCCAGTCTTTGCTGACAGGCTTCAGGAGAGAAATGGCTTCACCAGTCATCCCAGCTGGCGATTCTGAGGCTCTCACAGACCTTTTCTATGGCTATGCCCACTCCACACTCTTGTTTCCTCTTCAGGGGTAGGGGGTGGTGGTATTTGTATTCTTAAGATGGTATGCCTTTTCCCAATACTGCAAAGCCAGGTTGGGTGCCAAGAGACTCTATTTTCTCTAAGGAAGTGCCCTGAAATGTTCAAGTTTGTGTGCCTTTCCCAATCCCAGAGTTGAGTCAACTGTCTGCATGAGATACTTCACTTGCTCTCTGAAGGGGTACATTTGAGGAGCCAGTCTTGGGGAGGGAGAGGATCAGATACATGGAGCATTTGGGGTGCCCATGGGTCAGTTGAGGGGTCTGTAGGCAAAGTGTCCCAAGCAACTTGTGGGTGAGCTTCCTGATGGAGTCTGCAGGGCATTTCATGGGGTTTGTGACCTGTCTTCCTTGCTCTTGCCTCTTCCAACCACTCAGCTGTGCTGATCATCTTAGTAATTGGGTGTAGTGAGAAAAATGTGGGCTTCTTGGGCAGCATCCCACATAATTGGGAGAGTCAGGTGCTTACTTACTGTGTTCTCACTTTCCCTGTGGGAGACATGATGGCCTGAGGGGGTCTTTCTTAGCTGAGTTGTGCCACCTTAGAAGAGGAGTTATGCAGGTAAAGTGAAACTGTTCTTCTTACCCTCTTTGATGCATCTATTCTCAAATATTTTGCTCCAACAGTGTGTTGGAACTTCTCTGCTGGACTCCTGGAATTCCATAAAGGTACTCTCATCCATGAGTAGTTGCCAAATTGATGATGCTTCTGGAAGGGGATGATGGTAGAAAGCTCCTATTCCTTCATTGTGCTGATGTTCTGATTTATGATGATTTCAGTTCACCTGCTGTCTTAAATGTCAGGGCTTTGGGATATGAGTACTGCAAAACTATGATATCTTTCTTGTCCTTTCACTTCCAGCCTAGCCTTATCACTGTTCACTCAACAGACATCTGGTGGGAAAAATTGGTAGGTAGTGAGACCTAGCCTGTGTTGGGACTCTTCCAGGTTTCAATCTACCATGCCAGCCTATGTACTCTGTTATGAGATGAACTAGTTTATCCTTGACCCAGGCAAGTTACTTTGCCCAGGACAGCTTCCTGTTTAACCCTCCTGTACCCCCAGGTAGAGTCAATGCCCCCAAGAATGAAAGCAGTACCAGCCATTGCCACCTAGGAAAGCCACATTCCTCTCTGGAATTTAATTCACTAGGACTTCTTTGCACCCACAGCTCTTTGATAGTTATAAGTAAAAGTATGGATTTCCTTTTTTACCATTTACCTGATATTTTCTCTTTTTACAGTGAGAGTGATACAATCCTCTTCATCCCAACAATAAGTGGAACTCTGATCTTGTATTTTTTTTCTTACCACTATTATTTATTTTAACCAACTCTCTTCCAATCTCCTCCTTCATTTTAGCCTATTTTCCTTTTGTTTTACTGCCTCTATTTCATAGAAGCTATATCATCTTATGTCTTTTGAAGGACTTCTAGGATTCTTTTTCTGAGAAAAATTCTCTTTCTCTGAGCCTTCAGGATTATGCTCTTTGTCCTTATGATGCAGTAACTTTTTGTAAAGTATAATCTTCTATTTTCCTCACTGTCTACTTGGTAGCTGTCAGCTTCTCTCTTTCCAATTTAAACCTGAATGTGCAGTTGATGTTCATCAAGCCCAGTTCAGTTTACACTGCCTAATAGTAATTCATCTAGTGAAGTCTGTTGGACTGAGAGAAGATCTTCTCTAGCTATCACTCTCTTAGTTTTGGGTCAGCTAGAGTGTCAGATGCAGTTTGCAGTTGGAAAGACTTTCTAGAATGCACTGTTCAGTTTACACTATACTTTCTTAGTTACTAAATATGTCAGCTGACAATTCAGTCTTTTTTTTTTTTTAAGGATGTAATTTTATTTTATTTATATTTTTTATAAATTTATTTATTTATTTATTTTTGACTGCGTTGGATCTCTTTTGCTGTACACAGGTTTTCTCTAGTTGTGGCGAGTGGGGGCTACTCTTGGTTGTGATGCACGGGCTTCTCATTGTGGTGACTTCTCTTGTTGCAGAGCACAGGCTCTAGGCACGTGGGCTTCAGTAGTTTTGTCACGTGAGCTCAGTATTTATGGCTTGTAGGCTCTAGAGTGCAGGCTCAGTAGTTGTGGCGCATGGGCTTAGCTGCTCTGTGGCATGTGGGGTCTTCCTGGACCAGGGCTCGAACCTGTGTCCCCTGCATTGGCAGGCGGATTCTTAACCACTGCACCACCAGGGAAGTCCCAGTTCAGTCTTTTTTCATCTCTCTTTGCTTACTGCCATGTTGTATGCCAGGAGGGAGTTGAAGATTGGTTGGGGGAAAAGAAGAATGCTGTCAGGATGGTGACTATGATATGAGGTGGACATAATGATAGAGTTTGTGGCCTGAGATGGCAAGTTGTCTCTTGCCAACTTCCTGTTGAAATATAACCATGAAGAAATACCCAAAGCAAAAATAATAAATGAACATTATAAAAAATGACAACAAATAACAATAAATGGTCTGCTTGGCTTTACAGTTCAAGGTCTAAGCAGAAAGACAAGATGGTATGAGTTTCAAGTGAATTTTGAATCAGGCTTGGAAGAGTGTTAATTTAGAAGGAGCAAACAGGAGACAGGCGGTGACAGTTCTGACTCCCTTCTCTGAGAGCCCTGGAGCCTCTCCCTGAAGGTGGCTGTGGGATGAGGGTAGGGCAGATGGGTGTTTGAGGATTATCAAGAAGAGATTTACAGGGAATTCCCTGGTGGTCCAGTGGTTAGGACTCTGTGTTTTCACTGCCATGGCCTGGGTTCAATCCCTGGTTAGGGAACTAAGATCCCACAAGCCGCATGATACAGCCAAAAAAAAACAAAAACAAAAAAAAACAGGGAGAGACTTATAGTGAAAGAAAGTATTAAAAGAGTGGAATGGAAAGGACTATAAGGGAGGTCCCTGATGGGAAGAGGCCCAGGAGGAAAGAGTGGGAAGAAGAACTGAGCTGAATGTGTGTGAATAAATGGCCTGAGGGAGATGCACTCAGGCAGCAACTAGAATGAGGGAAAAAGACAGTGGAAAAGGGGACCAAAAATGTCAAGATGGAATTAACCATCTTTAGAATTTTGAAAGCAACTTTGGAGTTTCTTAGGGTCTTGATGTCATAAAGCAGACAAGATGGGTATAGGAAAAAGTCAAATAGTAATGAAATTATTTATTTATTTATAAAATGTAAGTTGATCCCTGTTCAGGTCAAGGTGGTCTACCATTGTTTAACAAAAACTAAATGATGTGGAAACAATAATAGAGTTCTCAGTGCAACTTGAATGCTAATGAGTGACTGGTTCTTCAGGAGTTGAGAAAGCAATTGAAGATCTTCAACATCTATCCATATGGCACTGTGTGCTTGCTGCACATCCCTTGCAGCCAGTATAAGGGGCTATATACAGTTGCCCATCTTTTCTTTAGGTACATCCCTTTCTTCCTCTGAATTAAACAGATTTATGTACCCGGTCACTGACACAAAAGGCCTTGTCTCTGAGGGACAGGTTCTTTGCCGCATGGCAAGAGAGAGCATTAGAATATACTCTTTTTAAAAAAAAATAAATTTATTTATTTATTTTTGGCTGCATTGGGTCTTTGTTGCTGTACGTGGGCTTTCTCTAGTTGACCAGGGGCTACTCTTTGTTGCTGTGTGTGCTTCTCATTGCGGTAGCTTCTCTTGTTGCAGAGCACAGGCTCTAGGCGCATGGGCTTCAGTAGTTGTGGCATGTGGGATCAGTAGTTGTGGCTCGCAGTCTTTAGAATGCAGGCTCAGTAGTTGTGGCACATGGGCTTAGTTGCTCTGTGGCATGTGGGGTCTTCCTGGACCAGGGATTGAACCCATGTCCCCTGCATGGGCAGGTGGATTCTTAACCAATGTGCCACCAGGGAAGTCCTAGAATATACTCTTTTTTGCCAGCCTACAGATCTAGAGAGGGATCTTAGAAGAGGCAGAATTACCCATATGCAGCACCATTTCTCAAACTCATCTATAAGATAAGTCACTTCTCTCCCCTGAGGGGAGGTCAGGAACATTATCCTAATTGAAATCCTTCTGCATGAAAACTTGAGGAGTAGGGAAGTAGTGTTTCCTCCTAACCAGATTAAACTAGTAAAATAAATCTGTTGTAAGGAATAATAATTTCAGAAATTATTATTAGTTATTTCACAATTTAAACAGGCAGAAGCAGACTTGGAAATCTAATGAACACATAACAGTGTGGAAGAAAATTGCTATCCTATTAATGGTATTAACCAATCTGAGGTAAGAAAGGTTACCAGAAGGAGTTTAAAAAGGGACAATGTGCCATAGTAGTATCACTTTTGTTAGGCCTCACATCAGCAAACCAAGACTTAATACCTAACTTAATTACAGTTTCAACCTTCCCCACGAATGTGACCTTTAATCAGCCAACCTGGAATATACTGGTTAGCACTAGGAAATCTACTGATAGACTCCTTTCATTCTCCTTAGGAGGGTGACCTTGCCTAAAACAACGCATTATTTGTTGATAGTTTCCTTTTTTTCACCTCCCTCTCTGCCTTTAAAACCCTTTTATTCCAGCATCTTGACGGAGCTCACTTTCTAGGTGGGATACTGCTTGATTCATGAATTGCTCAGTAAAGCCGGTCAACTCTTTTAAATTTACTCAGTTGAATTTCATTCTTTAACAGATTTGGTGGCAGCAGTGGGATCCGAAGTGAACTTTTGACAACATTCAGGGACAATGAGAAACATTGGTGTGGTGCCTGCAAACCCCTTTTCTGATTTCACTGTCATTCTCACTGTTTTTGAGGGCTGCGGATAAGTTCCTCTCAGTTCAGAGCTTTACCTTCTTTGCAACAAGATACCTATCCAATTGGCTTTCCAATATAGGAAAGGTCAGCTTGAGTTGGAAGATGGTTCTACCTAGAGCTAAGCCCCTAGCCTTTTAGACTACAATTCCGAGTTTTTTGAGTGGAAATCCCAAGCCCCTGGTTCTGTTTAAAGATCTGCATGGGAACTTCTAGAGGCAGTGTGCTGTTCCCTATCCACGTGGAGCCCCCAGTCCACAGTCCCCATTTGTTGAGATCTGCTGGTTCAACCCTTTCCCCAGTCCAAGGTTCTATAGCAATTGTTGGTGCACACAGGGACTTTTCTTGGCCAGGATGCAGGAATATCTCTTTGTTACTGCCAGTATATCAAGGTGCACATGTTTGTTTTGTCTTGTTTTGTGTAGATAAAGGCTAATTGCTAATGGGAATATTAAAAGTGAAAAAAAAGAAAAGAAAAGAAAAGCCACAAAAATTGGTGAGTGTGAATCAAGCATTTAAGTGCTGATAGACTGCTTGCCATCTAACCCCCAAAGACTCCAATGTTGGGATAAGTTGGCCATGGAATGAGTTGGATTGAAACTAGGTCACCTACCAACCTCAAGAAAATTCCTGTGCAATGAGTTATGTTGTTAAATGTCACACAATCCCCAACCCAGTGGCACAACTCTTTTAGGTATCAATTCAGCTCCAAGAAACCCAAAGCCTTAGCTAATGAAATCACTAAATTCTAAACAGTTATAAGTGCACCACACCTTCCAGCACACCTGCTTATTTTATGTCTAAGAACTGTGAGTCCTGGAAGCTATAAATACCTACAAAAATTGCAAAAATCTTACTAAAAACAACCTAGAATTATCATGGCCATTAGAAGGAACATTCCAGTTAGGTAAGAACATTTAAGAAGTTCATTTAAAAGTAAGAATTCCAAAATTAAACAAGCAGAATGAGATACATATTTTATTGGTATACAGAAGCTTCCAAGAGACTTCAAAATTCCAAAACAGCTTCACTAAAAATTCGTTGCAAAAGGTTAATGAAAAATTTAAGACACAGATTATAAACAAAAGCCCACCAAGTTAATGGCCTTACAGACAACCCCATGTCTACCTTCAAGGGAGGACCCCCATGTGGACCCCTCCCAGAGTTGATGGGACTCTGAGGAATTTTCTGGTAAGCTAACAGCTATGTTATTCCCTTGCATAGCCAAAGGGAAACTAAAATTAAAATTAATTTTTTAAAAACCCTTGTCAAATTCTGGTCAATATCAGAGCTGTGTTCTCCATTTTCACTCAGAGCCTGCAGATGGGATCCGGAGAGAGCTAGCAGAAGCCAGTGAAGGGTGAGAATTCTTACCATAGTTAACTCTCCAAAATCTCTGTCTCGAATATCTAGTCAATAGAGGAAAATAAAATTTCACATTGTCTCTTTCTTTGCAAGTCCAGACTCATCAGTTATTGACCCTTTCTCTCCCAGGGATAGCTATTGCCTTCTTGCTTGTCTCATTTTGTGTCCTAAGAGCTTGACTTGGCTTTCTGCCTGCTTGGGACATGTAGACTGTCAGTTCTTTCTTTTGGCTATCTTTAGAAGTGACTCTGCATCTTGGGAAGGTAGTAAACTTTGCACCCTCCTTGGGGACACCTCTTGAATCCAAGAGGTTGTTCAACATTGCCAGAAATATTTGCTATGTGTCCCAGCTGAAAACTGACAAGATATTTTAAAGGATTTAATAATTCTATGAACAGAAATTTGGCCAAATTGGAAGCTGATATTCAGATCTTGATAGAAAAAAATTAAGCCTCCTCTCCTAAACTAAATGTACTCAGAGGGAAAGAAAAACTTTCTAACGCTCTTATAAAAGGATTTATGGGTGGATCAACCTATGATGTCATTTAAGTTGCAACCCAATTCTTTGAGGCATTAAAAGCAACTGTCCTTATCTTACAAATCTTTGCAAAACCAGAAATGTAGCTCCACAGTTCAAAATTTACCTATTCCTTTCACCAACCCCCAAACCTCTCCTTTTTATTTCAAAAGGCTTGCAAATGTTGGCCTTGGGAAACCAAATTCCTTTTTTCAGGAACTTGCATTCCTTCCCTTATGCCTTTAAGCTGTAAATATTCAAGAGCTCTAAATTGGATTAAATTGGATTAAAAATGAATAAGTGCTTATGTGAGTTAAAATATAATAGAAACTAACCCAAATGCTTTCCAAGTTCATGTAATCTAGGATTAATCATTAGTAAATTAACGTTAGTTTAAAGTTGTTGGTTTAATCAAAACAGGCATTTTTTTTAGAGTTATCAACATTGAATAGAATGCAAACATACAACTTTTATACTTGGGTTTACTGGGTTGGGTTTACTGATCAAATAAGTTCATGTTACAAAATCTGTCAACAAGAAAAGTACATTGGTATGATAAAATTTTCATAAGTAATCTAAACCTAATTGTTGAAAACAAATAAATAGATGCAAGTGGGATAAAGGTTTTTAGGTGAATATTTTTTAACAATGATTGTTTTATGGTATGCCAACTTAAAAATAGTCACAGAAATCTCTTTGGTGACTTCCACTGTTAAGAGTTTTGCTAAGTTAAATCAAATGATAGAAGTTCGTTGAATATCCAGATCATTTCTAAATAAGATAAAATGCTGAAACGTTAATTATTGAACACAGGTTTATTTAATTTTGGCTTCCTTTTACAGAGGAATTAAAGATATGTGGGTATATTAATAAACACGTTTTATGTAATTTTCTATAAAAAGGCATATGTTTCTAAAAATTATTAAAAAGTATAAATTTTCCAAAGCACAGAACGCTATTATAAAGGACAGTTCACATATGCTTACTTCTTAACTTTCACTAGTAATTAAGGGCTTCTAAGGCCCTTCACTTAAAAAACAAAATCTATGTGATTAAAGCTACTAGAAATAAAAAGGAAAATATCTCTGTGTGCAAGGAAAGTAGGATGTATGTTTTTATTAAAAGAAGGTATGAAGAGGGAATTCCCTGGCAGACCAGTGGTTAGGACTCCGAGCTTCCATTGCAGGGGACACAGGTTTGATCTCTGGTCAGGGAACTAGGATCCTGCATGCCGTGCGGTGCAGCCAAAAAACAAAAACCAAACAAATAAAAAAAGAAGGTATGAGGAATAAAGATGCATTCTTTGCTGAGGGAAAAGAAAGTAACTTTGTCCTAAAGAGCAGCTGAGAAAGAAGAGAAAACATAGGACAAAATCTGAATGTAAAAAAAAAAAAAAAAAGGAAAATACTTAAGGTTTATAGAAAAAGGAATCTTGGAAAGAAATTTTATGCATGGTCAGGACTGGATAAAATCAGAATAAATTTAATTGGGTCAGTGACCACTAATATCAACAGTAAGCTTGTGCAAAATTAAAATTTGGTTTTCCCTGTGTTAAAGGAACAAGTTTTATTGGACTATTGGTCTGCTCTTGATAAGAAATTGTAAAAGGTTTTTTTGTTTTTGTTTTGTTTTTTTGTTTTCCTTTTAAAATAATCTGCCCAGAAAGCAAGGGTTCTGTGTTTTGTCAAAATAATTTCTTGTGTTCAGGAAGCTAAAATAAATAAATAAATAAAAGCTAAGCTTTTTTATTTTACAACAGTTTACCTGTCTGTATTTGCCTTTAACATCTTCTATTGTCACTTTGATTAAATAGATAACTAAGTATAATATTATTTCACAGTTATCTATGATCCTACTTGACCAAGGGTTTTAAAACCTTTCTGATATTTTTAAAAAAACTTCCTCAAAATCAAATTCTAAATGAAGTTTTTTTCACCTCAAACTAACTCTGAAATTTTCCAGGGGGTTCCTGGAATATTTCAAAAGATTTGTTCTTTCTCCTTATAAAAAGGGAGATAGTAAACTAATTAGGCTAATTTGAAATGTTAAATTCCATGGGAAGCATTGTCAAATAAGAACTAATACAAAGCTTTCTTTATGTTGTGCTTATATAGGTATATGTTACAAGTGTTTCAGAAATTATATGGAATTACTGGAAATCTGATATGTCCTGGTATAATATTATTAGTCATAATTCCAGTTTTTATCTTAAAATATTATGTATCACAGTAATAACTACATTTCCTTGTCAATTCCACTATAATGAACCCTCATCAGCTCTTTAATAACGGGCATGTTTTAAGTCTTTTGCAATCTATAGACAGGTACTGTTTTACTCAGATGCTTTTACAAAAATGTACCTGTAAAAGTACTTCATCTTCAAGGAGATTCATGGAAAGGATTTTTGACAGATACAAGTTTCTGATTACTTTAGATCATAAAACTGAACTGGGTAAGAAATCACAGAACTCTAACGGAAAAACTGATGGCTTCATAAAATTACTAACAAAAGATCAAGGTCAACAAGAATTAATAACATGGGACTAAATAAATTGAGGTGGATGATTATTTTTGTTTGAAACATTGCTGATTCTTTGTTTTAAGGAAACCTTTTCTCTCAAGCTATTTATGACATACAATTTTGATAAAAATATACCTTTGCAAACAAGAATGAAACATTTACTTTTTCTCCCTACCTGATCCCTCCAGAATTTGGAGATTTAAGTATTCTTTCCATGGCAATATAGTTAGTTATTTGCGTAAGTTCAGTGAGAATCTGTTCTCTTTGTAAAAGGACACAATTGGAAACATTGGCTATATTACCAAGGCTTTGACTGGAATGATTTGCGACAGATATGCATAGACTCAGACAGAACCAGACAGTTTTAAGGAAATGCTTGAACTTTGGTTTGGCTTCCTGGCCTTCCTGAACTTAAGAAGTTCAATCAGAGTTTCCTTATAAAAAAGTTCCAGCAAAGTAGTCTTAAAAGGAACTTATATGGTCAATCACTATTCTTGCTGCATTTATGTAATAAGGCCAAGCTTAATGCAAACAAATTAGTTTTATTGTGATTATCCTTAGAAAAAAAACTGGGGTAATTAGGGAGAAAAAGTATGTTTGCACTTTTGTAGATGTTAGTTTCTAGTCCTATTAATTGTCTTTGAGGTTTTGTTACATACCTGTAAACTGGACTGGATCCTGAAATCTTCTAAGTTTTCTCAAATATCTGGCTATGATTCTCAAAACTAATGCTTCCAATTTTTCCCCACCCTTCTAACTTGGAATCAGTAAGAACAATGACTGCCCTTAAATCTCCTTGGAAGGGACTGTACCACGTCCTCCTCATTACCCAGTGGCAGCAAAACTTCAGGGATTCAAGCCTTGGGAATACATTCACAGCTTAAGAAGACTCCACCTGACATCTGGTCCTGTACAAATGCTGGAGACCTTTCAGACTGCTAGATTTGTCATCAACTCTGATCTATTAACAGTGCCACTTTAATGTGAATGACTTGTGCCCTGACAGGGCTTGTCTTTGTGCTGGTTATTATTCTTCTTAGGCCAATCAGTGTCTAGGTAGCTGGCACACAGTTGGGCAATACCTCTTAGGTTATCTAACTGTGCCCTTAACTGCCCACAAACAGACTGAGACACCTCACTGTTGACTTCCCTGAAGTTACAATGTCAAGTTAAAAAGAAATTACCAGGGGGCATTCGTGATTCAGGATTACTTCCTTTGGTAGGACCCTACTTCTCTGGTTAGTAGTAAAAATGAGGCTATGATCAGAAACCTCTCCTTAGCTCTTGAAAGTACTGCAGAATCTGCTGCAAAAGCAATAGGTGTCCAACAGAAATCCTTAGACTCTCTGGCCAAAGTTGTTCTTGATAATAGGAGAGCCCTTGGTTATCTTTTGGCTGAACAATAAGGTGTTTGTGCTATGACCAACGCTACCTGCTGCACCTGGATTAATGCTTCTGGGGAAGTTGGAACTCAATCATATAAGATCACTGAGCAAGCCACTTGACTTTAAAAGGTGACTCCTTCTGCAGAGTCTTTCTTTGACTTATTTGATTTTGATTGGTTTGGGTCTTGGTAAGCACGGCTCCAAAGTACACTCCAAACATTGGGAATTATCCTGCTTAGTACAATCATAATAATCTCCCTCATGCATTGTATTTTCTCAAAAGCTTTAAATGCATGTTCATAGCCACCAACTGCCAAGTAAATGATCTCCCTAAGACTGTAATGTGAGAAAAGGAACAGAGTGAATAACTGACTTAAAAATTGTGAGCCTGAAGTTGCTTTAATTTTGATCACATATCTCAGTTAAGCGGAGAATCTGATCAAAAGGGGGAAATTATTAAAAAAGAGACAACAGGTCCAAAGTGGAGCCACTTTTGGTAGGTCCCATGTCAGCAAATGAATACTTAATATCTAAGTTAATTATAGTTTTAACCTTCCCCAGGAATATGACCTTTAATCAGACAACCTGGAATATCCTGGTTAGAATTAGGATATCTGTTGATAGACTCTTTTCATTCTCCTTAGGAGGGCAGCCTTGTCTAAAACAATGCATTCATTGCTAATAACTTCCTTTTTTCAGTTCCTTCTCTGCCTTTAAAAAACTTTTCTTTCTGCATCTTTTTTTAAACAAGGTTTTTTTTGTGTGGTTTTTAAAAATAAATTTATTTTTGGCCGCGTTGGGTCTTCATTGCTGCACGCAGGCTTTCTCTAGTTGTGGCCAGCAGGGTCTACTCTTTGTTGAGGTGCATGGGCCTCTCACTGTGGTGGCTTCTCTTGTTGCGGAGCACAGGCTCCTGGCATGCGGGCTTCAGCAGTTGCAGCACATGGGGTCAGCAGTCATGGCTCGCAGGCTCTAGAGCACAAACTCAGCAGCTGTGGCACACGGGCTTAGTTGTTCCGTGGCATGTGGGATCTTCCCGGACCGGGGCTCGAACCCATGTCCCCTGCATTGGCAGGCGGACTCTTAACCACTGTGCCACCAGGGAAGCCCTCTTTCTGCATCTTGATGGAGCTCCTCTCTACTGACTAGATGGGATGCTGCCTGATATGAATTGCTCAATAAAGCCAATCAGCTCTTTTAAATTCACTCAGTTGAATTTTTTTTTTTTTTTTAACAGAGTCTAGGGAAAGCACAAAGTCTAGGGAAAGCACAAAGTCTAGGGAAAGAGGGCAGAAAAGCCACTTCTGCCACTGCATTCCCAGCACTCAGCCTCCTGGGGAGATGGATGCAGCAGGCATTAGGGTTCTCAGGCTCACTCCCTGGCTCAGATTGCATGCTCATCAAGTCACTTTCTGATAATAATTTGGCTTTCCATGTGGACTTTCCAACAGAAGAGAGATTCTGCTAAGATGGATATTTGGTTTTTATTTGTAACTGGGAATATATACATAAGCATCTGCTTTTTTGTTGGTTGTTTGACATCAGTCTCTCTAAGTCTAATCACCTTTGTGTGAACAAAAAAACTTCAGTTTTGAACGTTGCAAAGCTGAGAAACAGACCTAGATTATGATTACCACAGCAAGACATAGCAAGTCTCTTTGACTACATTTTGGGTCTTCACTCTAAATTCAACACCTATGTGTACCCTAGCCCAGGAAGAGATTAAATAATTAATGTAGCTGTGCCTGTGCCTTTGTGTTAAATTTGACTACACTACGGTAACTTGTGAAAATTAATAACCTGTAATTATACTTTCTATGGTAGGGTACCTAGAACCAAGTAATTATTATATATACAAATGAAATAAAAGCCAGCAACAGTTGGGATTTCCAAAGCCATTACTTCTATATTTCTAGACTTTTCTAAGATGATAAAAGCAGCTTCCCTCTCTCTTTCCCTAGTCTTCTTATTTCCCTTTCAGTCGTCCTCTCTCAACTACAGTGAACACTTCCACAACAATAAATGCCTTTAACCTCTTTGATACAAATGATTAGATTTGGTTCTGAGGGGTTAAACTGAAGTGAAAGTCATAAATTTCCTGTCATGAACATGTGGAATTGTTCTTCCACAAGGAGGGCTTTAGCGTCTGTCCTTAAACACTCAGGAAGGCAATGAAGATATTGAGTCGACTGAAATGCAACTCTTGAATGTGCCAATAATTCCACAAGTAGGAGTAAGACTGAAATTTATAAACGAAACTGCACATGTTTAACCATAGAAACTTAAAAAAAGAGAGAGAGAGAGAGTTGTTTAATTCAGCATATGCTGAGAACTTTGCTTCAGGATCAGCTGCCAGGTCAGCGTTGCTTGTTCACACCTCGTCTGCGAAAGGACCCATTCACCCTCCACCACATGGCTGACTGGTGCTCTGTGGTCATGATCAACTGTCCCAGAAGGCTCAGTGCATGGAAAAGCCTTTCTTGGCCTTACAAGAAGCTCAGCCTGGGAGGTTGGCCTGGGGGCTGACCAAGAGCGAAATAGAAAAACCACAAATAAGATCCAGCTGGAACAAATAACCTCTATTTATTTTGGGAAAATAATGTTATGTCATCATGACACATATCTAACTCTTGTGTTTCTGATTGAACAGGCCAGATATGTGAGCAGTAACTCTAGCTAGACACAGCTTTTCTGCTGGAAGATGGATTTATCTGTTTTCATGGTCTTACTCTTCAGGTGTGCCTACCATTAAGCAACTGCATTATCAAGAATTTCAAATTTCAAGTACTGGAAGTTTAGGGAGGCTGCTTATTTGACATAAAAAGAGATAAGAATCAGAAGTAATTTTTAAGTGACAAATGATGGGTTTAATGGCAATAACATCCCTTGTACCTTTAGAAATAGTGTTCCATCCTAAGGAGGGAGGGCAAACGTTTCAGTAGAGAAGCACTTGGTAACCTAAGCAAGTGAGGCATTTCTATGGTTTTGGTCTGAGAAAACATGAGAGAAAAGAAAGAGAAGATCTGGAAGGCTACCAGCACAAAGAGGAACAGCTGAAAGAGCAGTGTGCTATAAAGTGCCATGAAGTAAGTCGCCCTGCCATGAGTCAGGCATGACATCCAGCATGCAGAAGGGCCAATTCTGCCCTCTGTCCACCAGGATAACTAGCCACCACACTACCCTCTCCTCACCTCCAGGGTGGATGCAGAGCTTGTAGGTATGTGACCTGCAGGCCAAAAGTGGCCCGGAGACGTGTTCTCTTTGACCCACTAAGTGATTTTTAAAAATTGAGCACGCTGAAACAACACACACACAAATTTACATTTCTAGTTTCTCTTAAAGGCAGTGAAAAAAGAATGAGCAGCTAAGGCTGAACTCATATTCTTCTTGGTACCAACTGGCCCGAGTTCAGTGGCTGCTGCTCCTTTGGAGAGCAGAAACAATGCTTTGTGCTATAGTGTGCAGTGAGGAAAGTGGGAGTCTAGAGCCAGCCTGCTTAGGTTTGCAGTCCAATGCCATCACTTACTAGTTGCATGAACTTGGGCCTATTTCTTAACTTTGTGTCTCAGTTTACTCGTTGATTAGATGAGGCTAGTAATTATGCTTATCTCATAGGTTTTCGTAAAGACCAAACAAATTAATAAGTGTACTGTGCTTCGAGTAGTGCCAGGTAAATAGTCAGTATTATATAAGCATTTGCTGTTATTATAATACTTATAAGTACTTATTACTTTTGTTTCTAAATGATTTACATATGCTAACTTACCTAATCCTCATAAAAACCCTATGAGGTAGGTTCTATTATGATCCAGATTTTAGGAATGAGGAAACTGAGGCACAAAGAGGTTAGGTAAGTTGCCTAACCTTGTCATATAACTAGTAAGTGGTGGAGCCTGCTCCGGGATCTATGACCTCAAATGTCATGCTATAGAGTGATGTTCTTTTAAGTGGGGCACACGCTTTTGTTCACCACAGTACTCGCCATTTACACATTGTATACATATTCCTCTTCTTCTATCTCTCCACCTTTCACCCTGCACTCCTTCAGATTATCTTCCTGGCCAGCTTGCATTTGAATTTGAGACCCTAATCTAGCAGAATGGATACACTGCATACAAAGCTGATTGACAGTCTACCATGTAGAACACCTCTCCTAACAAGATCTTTATGAAGAGCCAAGCAGGAGACAAATTGTGTTTATCAAGGGTCTACTCTAGGGGCTTCCTTGGTGGTCCAGTGGTAAAGAATCCACCTTCCAATGCAAGGGATGCAGGTTCAATTCCTGGTTGGGGAAGTAAGATCCCACATGCTGCAGGGCAACGAAGTCCGCACACAACCACTGAGCTTGCGCATCTCAACTAGAGAGAGCCCACGTGCTGCAAAACTACAGAGCCCACGCGCTCTGAAGCCCGCACACCACAACTACAGAGCCCACGTGCTCTGGAGCCCGTGTGCCATAACTAGAGAGAAGCCCTTGAGCCACAACTAGAGAGAAGCCCGTGCTTCACAACGAAAGATCCCGCATGCCTCAATGAAGATCATGTGTGCCGCAACTAAGACCCAATGTAGCCAAATAAATAAATAAATAAACGGGTCTACTCTAGCATGTGTAGTCTGTGATACTGAAGTGTGGTCCCCAGATGAGCAGCATCAGATCACCTGAAACTTGTTAGAAATGCAAATTTGGGGGTTCCATGGCATATCTACTGAATCAGAATCTCAGGTGTAGAAAGCCCAGCAACCTGTGATTTACTAAGCACTTCTAGTGATTCTGATGCAGGCTAAAATTCGAGAATCACAGCCTTAGAAGGTCATGTTCTCTTATGCAAAATACAGAAGCTAAGACATCAGTGGTGAGGGATAGCCATGCCAGCTCCTACAGAGTTGGCCAAGAGAAGGATGTAGAAACATCTCAAAAACATTCCAGTGGAAAGATTAGTTGGGGACAACATAGCTTTCTAGTGAAGTCATCAGGATGAAATAGTACCAAATTGTGTGCTTAGGCAATTAATTAATTACACTTTTATTTGTTGTCCTATAAACGACGTGCTTCCTACAGGATGAACCAATTAACATTTGGAGACCCTCTGCTGAAAACTATGATTTTAATTTTAAAGTAGTATTTATTTTCTGGGAACAGTTATATAAAAGGTCCAATTGTGCAGAGGCCAGTATAAAGGAGGACACATATCCACATAACTTTCTGTGGCAACGTGCCTGCATTGAGGTCATCCAAAAGTTCCTTTACAAAATTAGAGTCTATCAAGACTCTGGTTGTAACTGACAGAAACCCAACTCAAACTAGCTTAATCAAAACAGGGAAAACATTATAAAAGTAATTCTGATCACATTTAGGTTCAGAATATGAATAGGTTTTGGTATAAAATATACAATAAACCAGAGATAATTTTATGTGGGTCAATAATATTGGGTTGGCCAAAAAGTTCATTTGGGTTTTTCCATAACATCTTATGGAAAAACCCAAGCAAACATTTTGGTCAACCCAATACCTAGTCAGAAGAATCTAATTACTGATTTTGACTTCCTAATGATTGAGCCAATCCTAATTAGACCCCTGATGACTTAACTGGATCATAGAAGGAAATAATCCAATGAGAGATAAAGCCAATTTGTGAGGGTACAGCCTTATAGGAGAATGTCGAGAAAGACTGAGCCCTGCTGGAGGACAGTAGAAATAGGGAGAAGAAACATAATGCAGGACTGAGGCCTGGAAACAGACCAGGCTCTTGCTCTTTGGTGTAACATATTCTATTTGGATTACACTATGACTCAAGCCTACTTCCCTAATTCTCCTGGGATGGACATTTGGGGACCTTGCAGCTGATCCATTGTCTGGAAAGAGCCATTAGCATAACATCTTCAGTCAGCCAAATTCATCTGGAGGGAAAGAATGCCCAAACCTTGAAAGCGTCTTGCCCTGGAATTGTGGGAAAGGGAATGAGGGTGAGTGTGCCACTTCCTTCTCTTGGATTAGTTCCACCCAATGAATAAGTGAATCCCCTCCTCCTTTAGTGTGTGGCCTAAAGAATGTTTAATTTATTTGAAACTTATGAGTAGGCCATGGGGTATTTAGCTAAGCTTGTCCAATTTTTCTTCAGCAATTCCATGTTAAGGAGTTTGGACTTTACCCTGAGGGCACTGGGAAACACTGAATGATTTTAGGAAGAAGAATGACGTAATCAGATGTGAGTTCTAGAAAAATCGACTCTTTGCTGTGTGGAGACTAGAATTATTATAGTGCTCAAGGCAATAGTTGATAGTGGCCTGGAAACAGTATTATACTATCTTTAACAGATTCTGCTCCTCTTGTACAATAAAATATAAGATTGATAAATCAGCACTTACAATTGTTAAAGAGTAAACTTGCATGAAACTTGTTTGAAATATCAATCTAGTAATCTACAGAAGATTGTCCATTTTTAAAAAGTATAATGGATGACACTTTTGTTTCACAGAGTTAGATTCAAACCTGTGGATTTAAGCTTAATGGAAAGAATCAGAGCCCAGTTAATACAAATTTTGAGTAGTTCTAGAGGAAAAATTTGTTCTGATTATTTAATATTTTAAGCAAGTAACCTATATAAAGAAATGTTTGTGAGTCAAGGCAACAACCCTAGAACTTTAGAGCTGAGAGAAACAGGCCTCCAGGGCATAGACTTGTTTTTCCAGGGCTTCTTTCAACAAGAAGCTGTGCTGTGAACCATGACCCTAAATATATTCTCATTTATGTTTACAAAACCAGATCTGTGACCTCTTGCAGGTATTTATCACACCCAGGTTTTCTGGAGGCAATAAGTTTATAATGAGATTTAAATTTGACCAGTTCATGGGTCATAGAAAGGGAGCACTGTACCTTGTTCTCTTTTAGGAGTCAGCACATCCAGGTAGAGCTTATGGTTTGTTTTTCCTTTGGATCCCTAACATTTTTGTCAAATCAGGAACTGAGAGATTAAGACACACTTGCTCAGGAATGAAGTAGACAAGACTGGACCCAGTCTATCAACAGATCCTTTGTAAGAGGAAAAAGGAAATGACTCTCATCTAAAGACAGAGGGTGGAAATCAATTAATTAAACAATGGGAAGACCACGGTATACTCTACAAATATTGGACAATTTAATAAAGATGGTACGTGTAGGAACTTTTAAAAGTGTTTAGGAAGGGGACTGCTTTTCTAGTGACATCAAAGCCAGCTGCAGCGATGGGAAAAGCGGCCTCACTGCATTCTTTGTATGTCAGACCCCTCTAGGGTTGAGGTCTTGACCCCAGTTAAATCAGTTCTGAGCTTTTCAAAGGTTTCTAAATCAAGTCCTTCAGAAACTTGCAGTAAAATTTTGTTCTTGCTCTTGCCTCTCAGTGATGGTAGCTTTAGGCATTTCCAGACCTTTCTGTTCAGCTGAGTCCTCTAGAGGAGACTTGGACTATTCTTCCTTTTGTTTCTATTTGTAAAAAGTCCTTGCTTCCTCCAGGACATCTGTGTCTCCTCCCTACTCGAGTTGGAAACTCTTGCCCTCCACCCACACTCAGGGATGTAAGGGATAGGTTCACAGCAGGACAACTGGTTTAGTCATGCAACTCAAAATTGCTAGGTACCCAAACTAAACTTAGACCAGGGAAATACAAAATGTGCTCTTTTGTTTGGCATTACATAAACTTCTATTATCATAGAATTTAGAATTTAGATTCTTGTGGTATGGCATAAGCCACAAAGAAGTGGAGAACTAAAAATCAGAACCAACTTGGCCTGTTTAAGGTGACCACGTGACACTCCATCGGTCCAGCGAGGAGTGGCCAGCAGGGTTCTGTAGAGCTGAGCTCACATATGTTCTCACCTAGTGGCATGCATGCAAATGCTGCTCACACTGGTGCTAAACTGGATATATATTTATATCAAAATAAAGAGCCTTCAAATAGATCATCCACATGGCAAGCCTGTGACTTCCTATCCTGGAGTATGAGGTGGCTTCTTTTCAAACATTTATGAGCAACATAAAATTTCAGTTTGCTTTCCCAAGTGAATTGTAACAACTCTTGATAGGAAGGATTCCTCCAAAGAGAAAAAAAATTCCCAAGTCCCTATTAACTAAAAGGAAATGTACTAAGACATATATCACTTTGGCTAGAAAGAAATAGCATTCCAATTCTGAAATATAACAGAGCCTGCCAACTCTCAATGGGAAGGGGGATTAATTTGGCCCAGAAAGGCTTAATCAGAGAAGTATCTACCATTTCTGAGTTGTTGTCAGACTTATAAAGAAATTGGTGTGGAAGAGCAAGAGTTAAGGTGGGGATGTTCCTGGACAGGTTTCCTGAGGCCAGCTCTATCATGCTGAAGTCAGTGAGACTCATCGTGACAAAAGAATTCAAGATTATTGAGGACTGACACAGCCATAAGACTTAACAAATGGGCACAGTAAGTAGGCGGTGGGAAATGAACACAATATTTTGGTCAATTCTTATCAAAGTTCTGTTGGATGACGTATGCTATGTTTTGTTGACAAAGGTCAGTCTAGATTAAAGACCAAGGCAAATAGGTGCAAACTTAAACCCTCTCCAGAAGGTGAAAGCAACTCAAGTATTCACTGATGGGTGAATGGATACACAAAATGTGGTATGTGCATAAAATGGAATATTATTCAGCCTTAAAAAGGAAGGAAATTCTGACATATGCTACAACACATGCTCTCCCCTTCCACCATGTGAGGGCACAGTGAGAAGACAGCTATCTATAAACCAGGAAATGGGCTCTCACCAGACACGGCGTCTGCTGGCACCTTGATCTTGGACTCCCCAGCCTCCAGAACTGTGAGAAATAAATGTTTTTTATTTCAGCCACCCCACCCAGTCTATGGTGTTTTTGTTATAACAGCCTGAATGGACTAAGACATGGGAGTTGTTGTTTGTTGGGTATAGAGTTTCAATTTTGTAAGATGAAAAGAGTTCTGGAGATTGGTTGCACAATAATGTGAATATACATAACACTACTTAACTGTATACTTTAAAATGGTTAAAATGGTAAAATTTATGTTATGTGTATTTTACCTCAATTAAAAAAAAGTTTTAAACACATGAAACTGCGTATTTTATATTGGTGCAATTTATTGTATATCAGTCATACCTCAATAAAACTGCCTTATGGAAAAAAAAAAAAGAAAAGCAACTACTCCAGGTGGGGTCAGCAGGGATGAGGCCATTGTCCTGCATGGTCAGAAAAGACTGCAGTGCAGATCTACATGGAATACCTGTACTAGATGGGTGTGACTGGACTCATGAAGTAAACTCTATAAAGTAGTCAACACTAGCATTCTGTTATATATAACATCTTTTTTTTTAATTATTTTTTATTGGAGTATAGTTGATTTCCAATGTTGTGTTACTCTCTGTATAACATCTTTCTGTTCTTGAATCCACTTCTAATGATTTTGTGATTCACATCCTCATTTTCTCTTATTTATATTTTTTCAGTAACTCCCTAAATTGCTTCCTCACCTAAGTAGGCATGTCAGTGGATCTCGTGAATAGTGACCTTCGAAAGTGCAATTTCAGTAGAGAAGGTAGAATATAGATTATGTCATAATAATCATCACTAAAGTTTATTGGGCTATATTCTTAGTTGTCTCTTTTTATTTAACCCTAACAAGAATCCTATAAAATTATATACATTTTACAGATTAAGAGTCTGGTGTTCAGAGTGGCTGAGCAATTCATCCAAAATCCTTAGCTGTTATGCTAGACAGGGTCCTAGCAGAAGGGAGAATTTCACTCAGATGTTCAAAGGAAAGATATTGTAACGAATGGACCACTTCCAAGGGTGTGTGGGCCAGGTGAAGGAAACCAAGAAGAAGTGTCAAGTCACCCAATGTCTAATAAAAATGAAAAGTTACTTCTATTTCTACATGTGAAGGGCCAAGGGAGGTAACAGACTGGGTGAAAATCGGATGGTTATAGGATTAAGACCATATAACAATGTTTGTGAAATGGAGGGAAGAAAGTGTTAGAGAGGTTGAAAAAGGGAAAACTAAGAGAGCAGGAGGAAACAGGAATGGCTGAGATCAAGAGCACAAGGGGAGTTAGCACTGGAGACAAGAAAGAACACATCTTCCTAGCAGACAGGAGAGCAGATTGGGAGAGAAATGAAGGGGACATTGTCCTTTGAATCTAAAGTAGTTGGTGAGGGTATCAGCTGGGAGGAAAGAGTCTGGGGTGCTACAGGAACCAGAGAAGAGCTGACACAACAGCTGTTGTGGTGACCTGAGAGAACCTCAATTGGGGATGGAAAAATAATTAGTACATTGTGCTGTGGGACACACAAATGCCTGCATAACCCAAATCTGCAACATATTCAGTCAGCATTGTCACAGAGCAAATATGACATATCAACTCTTTTATTGATTTCATCCATTCCTAAAGAAAATGCAGTAAATAATGGACTTGAAACAGTAAAAAAGCCATCTAAGAGATATTTGCTTCCAGAATTATGATCAGCCAACTACCTGGTGGCAGGTTGATACATCTATATTATGCATACACACACACACACATACACACACAAACAACATGCACAAATATATTCATAACAAAATAAGGAGGAAACACTTATGACAATTTTAATCCTCATTTCTGTTACTGGTCCCATGGTTGTCACTGGCATTTATTACTACCTTCTTCTTCCACTACCCATTCTGTATTCCCTGTGCCTTCAGTAAGCACTTCAGCTGGTTCTTTACCTGGTGAGGTGACCCAAACTTTCATTCCTGAAGGGTCTGGGCCATTAGTAGTCCTGCTTGGATTGGGATGTAGTTATCCATTGACTTTAATCACAGGGCATGGTAATACTAAGAGATGTCCTATGGAATTTTCTATATTCTAGTTATACTGTTCCTTACCTCCCTTGTGGAATAGTAGTTCAATTTCCCCTTTGTATTCAGGATCAATCATCAAAGCCAACACCATATCTCCCTTTGTTGACTCAGTGTCAGGAAGAACCCAAAGTATCCAGTGGTAGTCAACTTCCACTTCAATGGAATCATTGTTGTGTCTCCTGATGCAAGCATTCCTTCCCCTGGAACTAAGACCTTTAGGCCAGCAGAGAATAAAATTTCAGGAACAGGAAGCAAAAATTTGGATATTGAGTCACTAGGAGTAATAACAAGGGTTGCATTCCCATTTATCCCCTCAATTCATGGACCTATGAGCTCTGGCTGAAAAAGAGCACCAAATATTGGACACTGATTCACAGCCTATTCAGCCTACTGGAGAACTTTGCCCCAGCCTTGCCAGGTATTGCCACCTAGCTGGCACTATAACTGAGTCTTCAAAAGGCCATTTCATTGTTCTATCAAGCCAGCTGCGTCTTCTCTGCTTCTGAGCCCCGCTCAAAACTAGCAGCTTTTCAAGTCATGTGGTAAATGGACCAAAGCAACACACCCAAGTGAGGAATATGTTGCCCCCAAAAGAGGCCCACTAGGCATCATCTCTCTTTCTGGGTTGTAGGTGGGACTGGCTGTAACAACTTATCCTTTACTTTGGAAGGTATATCTCAACATGCCCCACACCACCAAATGCCTAGAAGTTTCACTGAAGTAGAACACCCCTAAATTTTAGTCAGATTTATTTCCCACACTCTGACACACAAATCTCTTACCAATAAATCTAGAGTAGTTGCTACGTCTTGCTCTTTAGGTCCAATAGCAAAATGTCATCAATATAGTGGACCAGTGTGGTATCTTGTGGAAGGGAAAGGTAATCAAGATTCCTGTGAATTAAACTATGACATAGGGCTGGAGAGTTGATATACCCCAAGGTAACACTGTGAAGGTGTATTGCTGGCCTTGCCAGCTGAAAGTAAACTGCTTCTGGTGGGCCTTGTGGACAGGTATGGAGAAAAAGGCATTTGGTAGATCTAAGCTGCATATCAGGTAACAGGGGATGTGTTAATTTGCTCAAGCAATGAAGCCATTTATTGTTATAAATAAACTTGACTCTTAGAACTGCTTTTGCTGTGTCCCGTAAGTTTTGGTATATTGTGTTTAAATTTTCATGTTTCTCATGATATTTTTGATTTCCCTTTTAATTTCGTTAACTCATTGGTTGTGCTGGAGCATGTTGTTTAATTCCATATCTTTGTGAATATTCCAGTTTTCCTCTTGTTATTGATTTCTAGTTTCATACCATTGTGGTCAGAAAAGATGCTTCATGTGAATTCAATCTTCTTAAATTTTTTGACTTGCATTGTGACCCAGCATCTGATCTATCCTGAAGAATATTCAGTGCACTGGAGAACATGTATTCTAGTGCTGTTGGATGGGATGTTCTAAATATATATGTCTGTTAGGTCCCTTTGATTTAAAATGTAATAGTTTGGGGCTTCCCTGGTGGTGCAGTGGTTGGGAATCCACCTGCTAATGCAGGGGACACGGGTTTGAGCCCTGGTTCATAAAGATCCCACATGCTGCAGAGCAGCTGGGCCTGTGCGCCACAGCTGCTGAGCCCACGTACCTAGAGCCGGTGCTCCAAGACGAGAGAGGCCACTACAATGAGAGGCCCGCGCACGGCAATGAAGAGTAGCCCCTGCTCACCGCAACTAAAAAGAAAGCCCACACACAGCAACGAAGACCCAACGCAGCCAAAAATAAATTAATTAAAAAAAAAAAAAGAAATGTATTTCCAATAAAATTTAACTTAAAAAAATGTAATAGTTTAAGTCCAATGTTTCTTAATTGACTCTGTCTGGATGATTTATTCATTGTTGAAAGTAGGGTATTGGTCCCCTACAATTATTGTACAGTTGCCTGTTTTTCCCTTCAAATCTGTTAGTAATTGCTGAATATATTTAGGTATTCCAATATTGGGTACATAAATATTTACAATTGTTATATTCTCTTGATGTATTGATCCCTTTATCATCACATAATGACTTTGTCTCTTGTTATAGCTTTTGAGTTAAAGTCTATTTTGTCTGATATAAGTATAGCTACCCTTGCTCACTTTTGGTTTCTATTTGCATGAAATCTTTTCCTATTCCTTCACATTCAGTATATGTATTCTTAAAGGTGAAGTGAATCTCTAGTAAGTAACCTATAGTTGGGTCTTGTTTTAATCTATTCAGCTACTCTAAGTCTTTTGATTGGAGAATTTAACCCATTTATGTTAAAGTAATTATTGGTGCATAAGCGCTTACTGTTGCCATTTAATTATTTTCTGGGTGTTTTGGAGATCATTTCTTCCTCTCTTGATGTCGTTCTTTGTAATTCAATGATATTCTGTAGTGTATATTATGACTCCTTACTAATTATCTCTTGTATATCTACTATAAGCTTTTGCTTTGTAGTTACCATGAGTCTTACATAAAACATCTTATTGAAGATGCTGAGTTAGCATCTCCCCACAACTAGTGTGCCTGCCAGCCGCTGGTGGGGGACTCTGACGCCCAAGGAAATGGGAGGAACCCGTAGTGAACCAGTAGGACGTGGGGGGAATGAGGGGGGTGGAGAAGTGGAGGCCAGACAGGATCAGTGCCCCTGAGGCCAGGGACATCAGGAGAGGCAGGCGGGAGGGACCATGCAGGAAGAGCAGGAGAGGAGTGAGGGCAATCACCTGGCCCCCTCAGGCACAGGGAGCCTGCTGAGCTCCCAGACCAGTCCCCTGTCCTCAAAGGCCCACCTCTCACACCTGGCCGCATTGGCCTGGGGCCATAGGAGGGAGGCCAGGGAGATCAGGAGAGGCAGGTGGGAGGGGCCCTGTGGGAAGAGCAGGAGAGGAGCCAAGGGTGATTACCCCACCCATTCAGGCCCGGGGAGACTGCTGAGCTCCCAGGCCAATCCCCTGCCCTCCAAAACTCCCTCCAGGCTGCGTGGGTCCTTGGGGGAATAAGAGGGAGGCCAGGGAGCTCAGGAGAGGCAGGTGGGAGGGACCCTATGGGAACGGAGGAGCAGGAGAGAAGAGGAGGGCATTTGCCCTGCCCACTCGAGCCCAGGAAGCCTGCTGGGCTCCCAGGTGAGGTTCCCTGTTCTCTGAGACCAGGGCTGGGGGGCCTGCCTGGGCCCCTTCTGTTCCTTGAGCCTAAGACCCACCCCCACAGCCCCCATGGCCTTTTCCAGCTCTGTGAATCCTAAGCATAGGCCCCGCCCACCACCCAAACCTTGCCCTTGCTTAGGCTCCACCCTCCAGAGCTAAGGCCTTTCCCCCCCACATGTTTTTCTTTCTTTCTTTCTTTTTTCTTTTTCTCTTTTCTCTCCTCCTCTTTTTTACAATTGTGGTACTGATGTACCTTCCAGTTGGTGATTCATCTATATTTTTATTTTTATATTCTTTCTAACATATCTGTTAGTTTCCTAGTCTAATATTATTTTTTACTTTGTTATTGTTCTCCTTTTTTCTTTTTTCTTTTTTTTTTGCCACCCCATGCAGCTTGTGGGATCTTGGTTCGTGAGGTGAGAGTTGGGCTGAAGCTCCTGCAGTGGGAGCTCTGAGTCCAAACCACTGGACTAACAGAGAACCTCAGACTCCAGGGACTATTCACCAGAGTGAGGTCTCACAGAGGTCCTCATCTCAGCACCAAGACCCAGCTCTACCCAACAGCCTACAAACTCCAGTGTTGGAAGCCTCAGACCAAACAACAGGTAAGACAGGAACACAATCCCACTCAGAAAAAAAAAAAAAAAGAAATGGCAAAAAATATGTCACAGATGAAGGAGCAAGGGAAAAACCTACAAGACCAAATAAATGAGAGGAAATAGGCAACCTACCTGAAAAAGAAATCAGAGTAATAATAGTAAAGATGATCCAGAATCTCAGAAATAGAATGGAGGCATGGATTGAGAAAATCAAGAAATGTTTAACAAAGATCTAGAAGAACTAAGGAACAAAGAAACAGAGATGAACAACACAATAACTGAAATGAAAAATACACTAGAAGGAATCAATAAGAGAATAACTGAGGCAGAAGACCGAATAAGTGAGCTGGAAGACAAAATGGTGGAAATAACTGCAAAGGAGCAGAATAAAGAAAAAAGAATGAAAAGAATTGAAGACAATTTCAGAGACCTCTGGGACAACACTACATGCACCAACATTCGAATTATAGGAGTCCCAGAAGAAGAAGAGAAAAAGAAAGGGTCTGAGAAAATACTTGAAGAGATTATACTTGAAAACTTCCCCAACATGGGAAAGGAAATAGTCAGCCAAGTCCAGGAAGCACAGAGAGTCCCATACAGGACAAATCCTAGGAAAATCACACCAAGACACATATTAAGCAAACTAACAAAAATTAAATTCAAAGAAAAAATTTAAGAAAAGCAAGGGAAAATTAAAAAGTAACATAAAAAGGAATCCCCTAGAGGTTACCAGCTGATTTTTCAGCAGAAACACTGCAGGCCAGAGGGAGTGGCAGGATATATTTAAAGTGATGAAAGAGAAAAACCTACAAGCAAGGTGACTCTACCCAGCAAGGATCTCATTCAGATTTGATGGAAAAATCAAAAGCTTTTCAGGCAAGCAAAAGCTAAGGGAATTTAGCACCACCAAACCATCTTTACAACAAATGCTAAAGAAACTTCTCTAGGCGGGAAGCACAAGAGAAGAAAAAGGCCCACAAAAACAAACCCAAAACAATTAAGAAAATGGTAATAGGAATATACATATCGATAACAATCTTGAATGTAAATGGATTAAATGCTACAACCAAAAGACACAGACTGGCTGAATGGATACAAAAACAAGACCCATATATGTGTTCTCTACAAGAGACCCACTTGAGACCGAGGGACACATACAGACTGAAAGTGAAGGGATGGAAAAAGATATTCCATGCAAATGGAAATCAAAAGAAAGCTGGAGTAGCAATATTCGTATTAGATAAAATAGACTTTAAAATAAAGACTGTTAGAGTTGATAAGAAGGGACACTTCATAATGATCAAAGGATCAATCCAAGAAGAAGATATAACAATTATAAATGTTTATGCACCCAACATAGGAGCACCTCAATACATAAGGCAAATGCTAACAACCATGAAAGGAGAAATTGACATGAACACAATAATAGTAGGGGACTTTAACATCCCACTTACACCAATGGACAGATCATCCAAACAGAAAATAAATAAGGAAACACAAGCTTTAAATGACACAATTGATTAAATAGATTTAATTAATATTTATAGAACATTCCACCCAAAAGTGGCACAATACACTTTCTTCTCAAGTGCACACGGAACATTCTCCAGGATAGATCACATCTTGGGTCACAAATCAAGCCTCAGAAAATTTAAGAAAATTGAAATCGTATCAAGCATCTTTTCTGACCACAACACTATGAGATTGGAAATCAATTACAGGAAAAAAAACTGTAAAAAACACAAATACATGGAGGCTAAACAGTGCACTACTAAATAATCAAGAGATCACTGAAGAAATCAAAGAAGAAATTTAAAAACACATAGAAATAATGATAATGAAAACACGACCACCCAAAACCTATAGGATGCAGCAAAAGCAGTTCTAAGAAGGAAGTTTATAGCAATTCAATCTCACTTCAAGAAACAAGAAAAATCTCAAATGCAATCTAACCCTACACTTAAAACAACTAGAGAAAGAAGAACAAAGAAAACCCAAAGTAAGTAGAAGGAAAGAAATCATAAAGATCAGAGCAGAAATAAATGAAATAGAAATGAAGGAAACAATAGCAAAGATCAATAAAACTAAAAGCTGGTTCTTTGAGAAGATAAACAAAATTGATAAACCCTTAGCCAGTGTCATCAAGAAAAAATGGGGGAGGATGCAAATGAATAAAATTAGAAATGAAAAAGGAGAAATCACAACTGACACTGAGAAATACAAAGAATTATAAGAGACTACCACAAACGACTATATGCCATTAAAATGGACAACTACAAAGAAATGGAAAAATTCTTGGAAAGGTACAATTTCCTAAGAGTGAACCAGGAAGATTTAGAAAATATAAGCAGACCTATCACAAGTAGTGAAATTGAAACCATAATTAAAAATCTTCCAACAAACAAAAGTTAGGACCAGATGGCATCACAGGCGAGTTCTATCAAACATTTAGAGAAGAGCTAACACGGATTCTCCTCAAACTCTTCCAAAAAATTGCAGCTGGAGAAACACTCTCAAATTCATTCTATGAAGCCACCATCACCCTGATAACAAAACAAGAAAAAGATATCACACACAAAAAAGAAAATTATAGACCAGTATCACATAGATGCAAAAATCCTGAACAAAATACTAGCAAACAGAATGCAACAGCACATTAAAAAGATCATACACCATCATCAAATGGGATTTATCCCAGGGATGCAAGGATTCTTTAATATATGCAAATCAATCAATGTGATACACCACATTAACAAATTAAGGAATAAAATTACATGACCATCTCAATAGATGCAGAAAAAGCTTTTGACAAAATTCAACACCCATTTATGATAAAAACTCTCCAGAAAATGGGCATAGAGGGAATCTACCTCAACATAATAAAGGCCATATATGACAAACCTACAGCAAGCACCATATTCAATGGTGAAAAACTGAAAGCATTTCCACTAAGATCAAGAACAAGACAAGGATGTCCACTCTCGCCACTCTTATTCAACATCGTTTTGGAAGTCCTAGTCATGGCAATCAGGGAAGAGAAAGAAATTAAAGAATTCAAATTGGAAAAGAAGAATTAAAACTGTCACTTTTGCATATGACATGATACTATACATAGAAAATCCTTAAGATGCCACCAGAAAAATACTAGAGCTAATCAATGAATTTGGTAAAGTTGCAGGATACAAAATTAATGCACAGGAATTCCTATACACTAACAACGAAAGTTCAGAAAGAGAAATTAAGGAAACACTCCCATTCACCACTGCAACAAAAAGAATGAAATACTAGGAATAAACCTACCTAAGGAGGTAAAAGACCTGTACTCAAAAAACTATAAGACACTGATGAAAGAAATCAAAGACTCAAACAGATGGAGAGATATACCATGTTCTTAGATTGGATGAATCAATATTGTGAAAATGACTATACTACCCAAAGCAATCTACAGATTCAGTACAATCCCTATCAAATTACCAATGGCATTCTTCACAGAATTAGAACAAAAAATTTTACAATTCGTATGGAAACACAAAAGACCCCGAATAGCCAAAGCAATCTTGAGAAAGAAAATGGAGTTGGACTAATCAGGCTCCCCAACTTCAAACTATACCACAAAGCTACAGTAATCAAGATAGTATGGTACTGGCACAATAACAGAAATATAGATCAGTGGTACGGGATAGAATGCCCAGAGATAAACTCACACACATATGGGCACCTAATTTATGACAAAGGAAGCAAGAACATACAATGGAGAAAAGACAGCCTCTTCAATAAGTGGTGCTGGGAAAACTGGACAGCTACATGTAAAAGAATGAAATTAGAACACTACTTAACACCTTACACAAAGATAAACTCAAAATGGACTAAAGGCTTAAATGTAAGACCAGATACTATAAAACTCTTAGAGGAAAACATAGGAAAAACACTCTTTGACATAAATCACAGCAAGATCTTTTTTGACCCACCTCCTAGAGTAACGGAAATTAAAACAAAAATAAACAAATGGGACTTAATTAAACTTAAAAGCTTTTGCACAGCAAAGGAAACCACAAACTAAACAAAAAGACAACCCTCAGAATGGGAGAACATATTTGCAAATGAAACAACAGACAAAGGACTAATCTCCAAAATATACAAACAGCTCATGGAGCTCAATATCAAAAAAAACAAACAATCCAGTTAAAAAATGGGCAGAAGACCTAAACAGACATTTCACTAAGGAGGACATACAGATGGCCAAGAGGCACATGAAAAGATGCTCAACATCACTAATTATTAGAGAAATGCAAATCAAATCTACAATGAGGTATCACCTCATGCCGGTCAGAATGGCCATTATCAAAAAATCCAGAAACAATAAATGCTGGAAAGGGTGTGGTGGAAAGGGAACCCTCCTGCACTGTTGGTGGGAATGTAAATTGATACAAGCACTGTGGAAAACAGTATGGAGTTCCCTTAGAAAACTAAAAGTAGAACTCCCACATGACCCAGCAGTCCCACTACTGGGCATATACCCTGAGAAAACCATAATTCAAAAAAGACATGTACCACAATGTTCATTACAGCACTATTTACAATAGCCAGGACATGGAACCAACCAAAATGTCCATCAACATGAATGGATAAAGATTTGGCACATATATACAATGGAATATTACTCAGCCATAAAAAGAAATGAAATTGAGTTATTTGTAGTGAGGTGGATGGACCTAGAGTCTGTCACACAGAGTGAAGTAAGTCAGAAAGAGAAAAACAAATACTGTATGCTAATGCATATATATGGAATCTAAAAAAAAAAAGGTACTGATGAACCTACTGTCAGAGCAGGAATAAGGATGTAGACACAGAGAATGGACTTGAGGACACGGGGTGGGGAGGGGGAAGCTGGGGTGAAGTGAGAGTAGCATTGACATATATACACTACCAAATGTAAAATAGTTAGCTAGTGAGAAGAAGCAGCATAAAACAGGGAGATCAGCTCGGTGCTTTGTGACCACCTAGAGGGGTGGGAAAGGCAGGATGGGAGGAAGGCTCAAGAGAGAGGGGATATGGGGACATATGTATGCATATGGCTGATTCACTTTGTTGTACAACAGAAACTAACACAGTATTGTGAAGCAGTTATACTCCAATAAAGATCTATTTTTAAAAATCTTATAGTATAGCAGTCTATTTTGAGCTAATAACAACTTAACTTTGATCACATACAAAAACTCAGCATTTTTACTCTCCTCCACATATTTCACGTTTTTAATGTCACACTTTACATCTTTTTATAATGTATGTTTATTTATAAGTTATTATATTTAGCTATAGTCCTTTTTAATACTTATGGTCTTTTTATACTAGAGTTATAAGTAATTTACCCAGCACCATTACAATAGTATTCTGAATGTGACTCTTAAGTTTACCTTTACCAGTAAGTTTTACACTTTCACATGTTTTCATGCTACTAATTAATGTCCTTTTATTTCAGCTTGAAGAACTCCCTTTATCATTTCTTGTAAGTCAGGTCTACTGGTGATGAACTTCTTTAGATTTATTTGCCTGGGAATATCTTTCTCTCCCCTTCAATTTGAAGAACTTTTCCAGGTAAAGTATTCTTAGTTGATAGGTTTCTTCCCCCCAGCACTTTGACTATATTATCCCATCCCACCCACCCCCAAATCTGGGAAGTTTTCAGCCATTATTTCTTTGAATAAGTGTTCTGCCCCTCTCCCTCTCTTCTCCTTCTTGTACTCCCATAAGGTATATATTGGTCCACGTAATAGTGTTTCATAAGTCCCTTAAGCTATATTCACTGTTTTTCATTCTTTTGCTTTTTGCTCCTCTGATTGGGTGATTTCCACTGACCTTTCATTGAGTTCACCAATCCTTTCTTCTGCTTGATCTAGTTTGCTGTTGAAACTCTCTATTAAATTTTTATGTTTGATTATGGTTTTATTCAGCTCTATGATTTCTCTTTGGTACTTTTAAAATATTTTCTATCTCTTTGTTGAAATTTTTACTTTGTTTATACATTGTTCTCCTCACTTTGGTGACTGTTTTATGATCATTATTTAAAATTCTGTAATGAGTAAATCATTTACATTGACAAAATTTTAAAACAAAATTGATAAATCTGTCATCAAAGTAGACTTTAACATACCCCTCTCAAATATTATAGAACACACACGCCAAAAGAATATTGTAATGTAGATGATTTGAACACAATTAACGATCTAATATATAGATCACATATAAACTCTGCTTTTCAAGACTAGAGAATCATCTTTTTCCTCAACATTCACAAAAACTGATGATAAACATGTAAAGCAAACTACAATAAATTTTAAAATTGGTACATAGAAAACAAAATTCTCTGACAAGAATATAATTTGCTAAGAGTCAGTATAAAAAGTTTTAAAATCTTCATATATTTGAAAATTTAAAAACACCCTTCTAAATAAATCATGGGTCAAAGAACAAATCATATTAGATATTAAATTAATTAGATCTGAATAATAATAAAATTAATACATATCAAAACTTGTGACATGCAGTTAAAGCAGAAGTTGGAGGGTAACTTATAGCTTTAAATGTTTATTTTGGAAAAGAAGAAACTTGAAATATAATGAGCTTAAGAAAATGGAAAAGAACAAGGGAATAAACACAAAGAAAAAAAAGAGATAATGAAGAGTATAAATCAATGAAATAGGAAACAAGGATACAATAGAGCACATCAAGAAAGTCAAAAATTAAATCTTTGAAAAGGCTAATAAAATTCCTAAACCTCTGTTAATATTGATAAGGAAGAAAAATGAAATGCACAATTAAACAATATTACATATGGTAGGTAATGACTAAAAGGAAAAGATACTATGAACTTTATGCCAATAAATTTGAAAATGTAGACAAAATGGACACATTTCTAGAACTGAAAACTGACTCTGGAAGAAATAGAAAGCCTTAATGGTCCTATCCTTACAGAATAAATTGAAGCAATATTTAAAACTCTTTCAATAATAAAGACTAGCTGTACAAGTGAATTCTACCAAATTTTCAAGGGATAGATCATTCCAGTCTTACAGAAGACTTTCTACAAAGCAGAAGACAAGGGAACATTCCCCCAATAAATCCTATGAGGCAAGAATAATCTTAGCACCAAAACCAGACAAGGACAGTAAAAGAAGTAAAATAATAGGAGAAAACCACTCATGAATTTACCCACAAAAACATTAAATAAAGCTAAATTCGTCTGTTTTTTAAAAAGAGAATACAGGGGATTGACTGCAAAGGACATGAGAGAATTTTATGGTGACAGAAAAGATCTACGTGTTGATGGTAGTAATGGTTAATGATTCCATATATTTGTTCAAGTTAATTGACTATACACCCTAAAAAGTGACTTTTGTTCTATGTAAGTTATACCTTAATAGCCTCTCTTTCAAAGAGATTTTATAGAATTCCACACTATTTCATCACAAAATTTTTGTAAATTACATGGATAAAAGACAACATTCTTCCTCTGATATAGACTCCCTACCAAAAGTTTACATCAAGCATTATTCTTAATAAGAAAATTTAAAAGCATTACCTTTAAAATTCAAAAGAAGACAAAGATGTCCACCATTAAGACTTCTATTCAACATAGTACTGGAAATTCTAGCCAACATGGTAAGACAACAAAAGCAACTAGAGGCATAAGAATAGGAGGAAAAAAGAAACAAAACTGATATTTCCAGATATATGTTTGTCTATACTGAAGGTTTCAAACAATAGAATTAGAAATAATAATAGAATTTGGCAAGGTGACTGGCTAAATGAGCAAGAAAAAAGATAAACTTGTATTTTTATGCCAGCAAGAATCAAAACAAATTTAAAAAGGAAACCATTTGTAATAACAATAACAAAATGAAGTATTTAAGAATAAATTTAATAAAAAATGTGCAAGACATCTGTAGAAATTTTAAAGTTTTTATTAGAAGAAAGGAGACAAATAAATGGAGAGATTACCTTTGTCTATGAATAGAATTCAGTATCGTAAATATGTCAAGTATCAATGTCTCCAAGTTAATTGACTGATTCCATGCAGTTTCAATCACACTTCCAAGTGGTTTGGAATGCAACAAACTTATTCTAAAAATGTATACTTAAGAACAAAGGAATGAGAAAGAAAAAGAATACGTTGGGATCTTTGCCCTACCAGTTACCAAGACTTATTATAGGAATAGACAAATGGATAAATTGATTACTAGATAAAAATAATAAGCTTACACATACATGGAACTTTGATACATGATATAGGCAGCATCTCAAAGCAGTGGGGGAAAGAAGGACCATTCAACAAATGTACTGGGAAAGTAGATTATTCATATAAAAGGAAAAGTTATATTGGATCCTCAACCCACTCCATACCTAAAGTCAATTCTAGATGTATAACAAAATGAAATCTGAAAGGCTTTAAAAATGCAAATAAAATATGGTGAATGTCTTTCTGGCCTTGGGGTAAGAAAGAAAGTCTTAAGCAAGACAAAATGCAATAACCATAAAAGAAAAGATTACATTAAGATTAAAATTTTGTTTTCATCAAAAGATAGTAAAAAAAATAAAAGAAAGTGAAAACACAAACCACACACTGTGGTAGTGGAGAATGATACAACTACTTTGAAAAATAATTTGACCCTTCTTATTAGCTGAACATCTATTTATTCTGTAGTTTAGCAATTGCATTCTTGCTTTTGTGCACTAGGAAACAAGTATAAGAACATTCATAGGGACACAATGTGTAAGAGCAAAAACCTGACAACCATTCAAGTGTCTTGTTGCACTTATCCTTCGCTGTGTAACAAACAGCCTCAAAGGTTAGTCACTTAAAATGACAACAACATGAGGCTGCAATTTTAGGAGGCCTTAGTCTCTCTCACCAAGAGTCAGCTAGGGCAGCTGGAAGACTAGGAGCTGGAATCATTTGAAGGCACACTTACACGTCTGGAGGCTGATGCTGGCTGTTTGCTGGGACCTCATTTACTGCTGCTCCATTTCACCTATGAGAGACTTTTCCAGTGATAGTTTGGCTTCCTCATAACATTGTAGCTTGGTTCCAAGTAGGGGGGAGGAAGTGAAGGAGAGAAAGAGAGAGAAAAATAGAGGGAGAAAGGGAGAGAGAGAAGGGCGGAGGGAGAGAGGGGTAGGGGGAGAGAGGAAGGAAAGGAAGAGAGAAAATTATATAATAAGCAACATTTTACCTAGCTGCAGAAATCATACAGTATCACGTTTGCCACATTCATTAAATATATTCATCAAAGACAAGTTACTAAAGTCAGCCCCTATGCAAGAGAAGGAGAATTACCTTTTGAGAGAAGTATCAAAGAATTTGCAGATATGTTTTAAAAACCACCACTTGTCCTGTAACAGAAGCATAGATAAAATATTTTAACAATTAAATATTATATATAACAGTGAATATAAATGAACTGTAGCTATCTGTCACAATATGGATGAATTTTTGAAATATAATTTGAATTAAAAAAAAGCAGTCCCAGAAAATTATAAGTATAATAATATGTTCAGAAAACCCAAAGTCAAATAAAAATAAATAGTATATAGTTTAAGCATATTTATATTAATGACAAAACTATTATTTTTTAAAAGAGAATAACATAAAATTCAGAGTAGTCCTTTATCTAAGTGGGGAGAAGGAGGAGGCAGAAGGATGAAATGGGAAGAGCAAATAGGAAGCTATATGTTATTGAAGAGTTCTGGATTTTATACTGGTTGGTGGGCTTTCATTATATTACTATACATGATTATGTATGTATATATTTGTTTATAGTTTGCACATTTTTCATAAAAACTCTATTGAATGTACTAAGTATTTTATTAAACATAATAGAGGGGAACACTTAAAAAATAAATAAGGAAATGAAAGGCTGAGATGGGATAGGAACTAAAGAGGGATAGGAACTAAAGAGAAAGTATCTAGTCAATTTAAATGAGCTGAATTTCTGTCCTAGAATGTTAAAAGAATTTTGTAGATGTGGTTGTTAAAAATCTTTAGGAAAATCATGTATGGGAGACATGATAGTAAATTATTTATTTATAGTTAAATAAACATCCTGAATTTCTAGATGCTAGGAAAGGTAGATTTTAAAAAATCATTGCAACCAACTTATTATTGATTTCTGTCACAAATTTCCAAAAGATGATATGTCGGCATTTAGAAAACAATCATTTGCTCACCAGGAGCTTCATGGGTTATTGACAAATGTAATTTCCTGTTGTTATTGGCCAATTGAACTTGCAGCATGATTAGGGTAGGCATGAACTTAGCGTAACATGACCTTAGTAAGGCTTTTGATATCTTGCTTGTTCTTGCAGACAAGATAGAGAGTTATGGGTTAAAAGCAGTAGAATGTTGGGGATATGTTGCTGATTGGACGATCCAAAGGATATTGGTCAGTATCAGCCTGAGTGGAGGTACAAGTGAGCTTTGTCTCAGGCCCACTTGTCTTTTTATGCAATCCTGAAATGTGGAGGGAAAGCTAATATACTGAGTGCCAGAACCAAGACTGAGAAAGACCTGTACAAGATAGAATGAATGTAGATTCAAAACAAAGCTCTCAATTTACGTTGAAAATGTACTTGGAAAAACATGGTTTTGAGGAAGAGCTGAATTAGCAGCCATTGTCTGAAAAATAATGGGGAGAGGCAGAGACAAGAGGTATTTACTCCAAGTTCAACATGAGGAAATGGTCTGCTAGGGCTGCCAAAAGAGCTGTAAGACTCACATTCTATTTTGCTAATGGTTAGAATGCATCTGGAGTTTGGGTCCAATTTTGGGCACCATATTTTAAGAGGGACATTGACCAACTAGGAAGAATACCATGGAGGGCAGGTTGACTGCGTATGAGTCACACCAGAAAGGGTCAAAGGGATTTTAGGATGTTAGGATTTTTTCCTTTCTAAAGGAAAAGCCTTGGGCAGTGATGGCTACCTTTAAATATTTAACCTACTATCATGTTAAGGAAAAGGATTAGACTTATTTAGGCTCCAGAAAAATCTAACTTGGTTTGGTAAAAGGAATCTTCAGGAAGGCAGATTTTCTTTCAAAGGGGGTGGGGGGAGAGAGAGCAAGAAAGAGAGAGAACTTTCTAACAAAACCATCCAAAGGCTGAATAGCTGCCTCTCACAGAAGTGTGTTCCCATAACTGGAAGTGATCAAGCAGTTCTGGATGTTTCAGGGAGAATTCAACCACTGGAAGGAAGGTTTCAGTACATGGCCATCAAGATCTTTACCAGCTGTTAAGGTTCAGGGATTCTCTACCTACCCCCTACCAAAACCCCTCAACCATGCTACTGAAATGATATTAGAAAACACTATTTGACTATCAGCTGACTAAAAGTACAATTGCTTCTAGGAGTAGCAAGCTTTAAGCAATTAGCACATAACCCTAACCTAATTTGTCAGAGATTGGCAATATAGTGGTCTTAAAAATCTGGAGAGAAAGAACAAGAAATAAAAAAATATTACTTTTATTAACAAAATATGATCACAATAACTGTAAAGGAATTTTTATGGCAGGAAAAGAAGTCACCCTTGCCCTATTGTCTTAAAACTGATTTCACTTTGACATTTCCTGCCTGTGTTGCTCGGCACACTGGGGTCTTTCTTTCCTCCCTCCCTCCTTTCCTTCCTTCCTTCCTTTCTTCCTTTCTTTCTTCTTTCTTTCTTTCTTTCTTTCTTTCTTTCTTTCTTTCTTTCTTTCTTTCTTTCTTTCTTTCTTTCTTTCTTTTTCTTTCTTTCTTTTTCTCCCTTCCTTCCTTCCTTCCTTCCTTCCTTCCTTCCTTCCTTCCTATTTTCCTTTTTCTGGGGGGGTGGTACATAGTGGCAGACATATTTTGATGAGAGAAGTTTGGGGGAATAGAGTTAGAGTTAAAAGTTAGCAGCCTGATTCAGGGCAGAAGAGCTCCAAGAGCCTAGAAGGAAAGGGCTGGGGAGGCTGAAGGAGGAAAGGAACTGGCCAATTAAGACCCAGAACAGTGCAAAGTACCTGCTTTCAGGTGGTGATTCTCTACTTGCTGGGTCCTGCCTCAACCAGGAGGAATGGTTGCTCCCTCCTTAGGCAAAACCCACATGCCCTGCCCACTCCCACTGCCTCTGATACCCTCGCATCCTCTCTACTGCTCTGCCTCCGGGGCCTCTTCCTGCAGGGAAGCCCAGCCAAGCGAGCCTCCTTTTATTGCAATGTGACCAGATACACTCCGAGTTCCAGATGTTGCTGGCATCAGTTGAACAAACTTCATGAAAACCATAAAGCCAAGCACAAACCCCCGATTAACTGTTTTAGACGTTTTTTCTTTCTGAGAACTGGGACAGAGGTCTCAATCTTCTTTATGCCTCTCTCAAGTGAAAGCTATGTGGGGGACAAGTAAAAGTCACAATTTTCAACCAATTGTTAATCATGATTGTGTAAGAAGAGCGTAGGGTCCAAGAGAACTTAGTGAATGTTACCAAGGTTTCCAGATATGATGCTGAGGGATCTGGCTCATTCCTGTTCAGCACAGTGGAGCTGTGGTCTAATTGGCCTAGAGGCCATGGAGCTTCCAGAAAAGTGACAAAAAGACATTTTGAGACTTGTTTCCTTAACGAAAGATAATGAAATTCATCAGAGTGGTGCAGAAAAATATCCCTCAGTTAATGTAAGGACCAACCCATGTCAGGGTTGGATGGACCCACAGCCCATGTCAGAGGCTTTAGAGGAGGAAAGACAGTGCCACAGTGGCACAACACCAGGAATCTGTTTTCCCAGGTAGGGTCTGGTCTGGGTTCCCATGGGGGAAGATGTCACCTGTAATGATAGGCTTCTGATAGGGTCTGGAGCCTTGGGTACATCGTTAGACCCCATAAGTTAAGACAAAGATATACTTTTTTCCAATCTCTAACTTGTTCCTATGCCTCTGGGTCAATGTGTACGTTGCTCCTCCTGCCCAGAACTCCAGTCCTCTCCTAAATGCCTTTGTCTGGCCTCTACTCATCCTTTAAAGTGCTTCTCTATGTCATCCCTCTGCGAAGTCTTCCTGAGACATCACTTCCAAGTCCAAGTTTCCGTAGCTCCATGATTGTGTTATGTGTTTTTGTCTCTCCCCCACCCAGCCTGCAGGCCCCTCTGAAGTCAGGACTGTATTTGTCCTCTCTGTCCATATAGGAGATACTCAGCATTGTTATTTCAATAAACAAATAAAGGAATGGCATCCTGGCATTCTGAAGAACAGCAACAATAGTAGCAGAGATATCCTAAAGAGAGCATGACATCAGAAGAGAGTGGTGAGGCTTCTCCCAGGGACCTGAAGACCAACAGTTCCCATCAGGGTCAAGGATGGGAAAGAGAGTGGAGCCCCAAGAATGACTTGGTGACCATGACATTATTAGAATTGAATAGGCAGAGTGGTGTAGCAGTTCAGAGGCAACTTCCAGAGCAATGATGATGAAGGCCTGTTTTCAGTTATGAAGTGCCTCAAAACAGCACTGGGAGGGGCCCCCTGAGACATCTGAACATGACATTGCCCCAGAGATGCTTCCAGAGCAGGACCAATAGGAGCTCGAGCTGACCTGTGTTCTGTTACCAGATACACGTCAGCATCCAGACAACCATGGGGATAGTCACTATGGTGTGGGACCTTGACGTGAAAAAGCAACGTGTGGGATCTGGCACTATTTTGAGTCAGTCGAGTTGCCATGCATGGCATAGAGCACATAATTCCTGGCAGAGTAAGCCCCATATATGGGAGAATTATGGTAGCCATTATATCATTATTATTATCAAGCCAAAAATTAAAACAACTCAAACAATAAATGGCCAATCATCTGTGGGTGGAGGGGTTGACTTTTTATGGCTCAAGTGGTTTCACTGTGAGATGAAAGGAATAGGAATTAAGTGGAAGACATGAACTCTACCTACTAGGCTTGGTCATCAAAGGGCTGTGGGAATCTTGAGTTTTACTATTTGATATGTGTCACTTTAGATAAATATCACATAGACTTATGCTAATGGATGACTGTTTAGCTTCCATTACACTTCTTTGGTTTCTGTCCCTGTGGCACCAAGAAGCTCTCACTGAGAGGAGTGGTGAGAAAATTGAAAGGCTTTTTCCTGGAGAATTCTTGCCCTGCTTCAACCAGCAGATAAGGGCTCCTTGCTAGCTCTCTCCCAGAGCAGGAATATCCTCATCACTATGGGGTGTTGTGCTGTTTTGTGGGATCAACAAGGCAATTGTGTCTCCTTTTGTCACCAGCTTTCTGTTGTATGGCATTCACTAGTGTCTTTCAAAGGCTCAAGCAACTTCTGAAGAAAACACCCACTAACCACTTGAACACAGCAGAAACAATCCGGAGACCTTATTCAAACAAGCCTCAGACTAGGCAGGGGATATTCTAGGTCAGAAGCTGGCACATTTTTTCTGTAAAAAGCCAGAGAGTAAATATTTTAGGCTTTATGCAGACCATGCAGTCTCTGTCCTGACTACTCTACTCTGTCCTTGAAGCATGAAAATAGCCATAGACACTATGTAAATGAATGGTGTGGCTATGTTTCAATAAAGTTTTCCTTACAAAATGGTGGGCCAGATTTGACCCACGGGCCACAGTTTGCTGACCCCTGAGTTAGATCAACAGAAGGTTGTCATTACTGCAATGGTACTTCCACATTACAGCAGGTTACGAGAGTGTTCTGGGTTCCTCTGGGGAACAAGGCTGAGGATGGTTGACTGGAGGGCAGGAGGTCAACTGCAGGTTAATAGTCCAGGACTGTTGTTCTCAAGGCCAACCTACTGAAGGAAGGAAGAGGAGGAGGGACTTGTCAGGGCATGAGGGGAGGAGAGAGAAGGAAAATTAGAATGGACGGTGAGAAAGGGAACTCTGTCCCCTGGATCTGAAAGAGTGGGACAGAGAAGGGATTGGGGAGAAGTGGGTGGATGGGGACCTCTGCTTTAGCCAATACCCTTTCTCTGGGGCTGGAAAACACCATTGCTTTGGGACACAGCTGACTTCTCCCAGCAGGTCCTAGACAAAACTTCCAACAGCTGGAGCTGAGTCGACCCTCACCTGGTCCATGGTTTTGAGGGGTAAATACCTGGTCCATTCTTTCTGCCATCTCAGTCCTTGCATCCCTCTCCCCCCAAACTCACTAACACATATTTACTTTCAACTGAATGTAATGAAAGAGGCGTGCTTAGGGGTGTCCCACGGCAGATCCTCTTTCACAGGCCTGCTCCTGCTCTCCACCATTGCAGAGCTAATCTTTAGAAGTATTGAGTCCCCAGGATTGTTATGGACTCCCTTTTGGGTGGGAGGAAACACTCAGTATTGTTTTCTTTCTTGTGCTTCTACCTCTTAGAATGCTGAGGATTCTATTCTGTTTGCTGTTGACAGCTCCCAAATAATGGATGGTAGGGTCATGGGATGACTTCAGAAATGGCAGTCAGCTCAGTGACATAGAGCAGGTCCTTCCAAGGATGCCTGCATGAGGACTTGGTGGAGGGATGCATGGGGCCTGTAGCTCTACAGTTAGAAATTTTGAACAAATATTGCCCTGGAAGGAAGCATACAGGAGGCTGAGTGGCGTTTTCTTCCCTCTCCCGGTCAAGGTTGTTTTCACACAGACATAGGGGAGAATAGCAGAGTGCTTAAGAAGGTGGGCTCTAGAGTCTGACGATCTGGACCCTAAATCCCTACCTGGACACCTTCTAGCTGTCAGTGACTTTAGGCAAATCATTTAACCCCTCTGAGCTGTATTTCCCTCATCTTTAAAATGAACATACTAATAATATCTAAATTAAAGGACTGATGTGAGGATTAGTTGAAATAATCTGTGTGGATTGTTTAGGATAATAAATGCTTCTTTGTCTTCTTTGCCTTCTTGTTATTTTTGCATGGGCATGAATCAAAGGATGTAGACATATTCCCATAAAACCTCCAAACCTCCTGCTCTGAGCCTCTTCTAGCTACATGAATTCTCCACTGGAGATTGCTTTGGATTAAAAGTAAATCTCTCTAGAGATAGAACAAGGTATATCATTACTAGCCATTTATATCTCAGGGAGAGATGATATATTCCTCTATGCATTTTTTTCTTCACTTTAATGAAACGCTTTCAAATACATTACCGTGCTCAGTGCTTATACAGTCTTGGAAAAGTAAGGCTAGGGAGGGATCGTTCTCCTCATTTTACCAAGGGAAAAATAAGTCACAGAATCTAAGTCATTCTGCAGGAGGCTGGATAGAAACCAAGTGCTTATTGCACTAGAAGAGTGTTTCTCAGAGTGTGGTCCAAGGAGGCTCCCTGGTCCAGAAGTATTTTGGAGGCTTAGCTAAAAATGCACATTCCTGGCTTACATCCACCTGAGACCTACTTAATTAGACTCATGAGAGGTGGGGTCTGGGAAACTGTATTCCTAACACATTCCTTATGTAATTCTGATATGTGTTACAGCTTTGAAAAATCATTGCTCCAGAGTCTGCACCAGTGGTTCTCAACCCCAGCTAAACATCTAGATTACCTGTGGGGTTTACTTAACAAAATACACTCAAGCATGCCTCAGCCCTATACTTCAGAACTCTGTTTCAGTAGGTTCAGGGTGGATCTCTGGCATCCATAGGATTCTGATTCTCAAACTAGAGTTGAAAGTTTCTGATCTAAATCAGCAGTTCTAAAACTTGGCTGTACATTAAAATGACCTGCACAGGCTGCACCCGAGACCAATGACACCAGGATCTCTGGGGATAGAACCTGACCATGGGTGTTTAAACATCTCTTCCAGGTGTTCCCAATGTACAGTCATGACTGAGAACCAGTGGTCTAGATCAGGGGTCAGTAAGCTTTTTTCTGTAACGTCCATGTAGTAAATATGTTTTGCTTTGTGGGCCAGGTGGTCTCTGTCACAAGTACTCAGTGCTACCATTGTAGCGTGAAAACAGCCCTGGACAATGCATAAATGAATGGGTATGCCTGTGTTTCAATAAAACTTTATTTACAAATTCGATAGTAGGCTGGAGCTGGCTCATGGGCCATAGTGTGCTGACCTCTGGTCTGGAGCAATACTTCTCAAACCACCTGTGGTATAGGATCATTATTTTATAAAAATTTCTGGTCTGTGATAGACCAATTTTTTGTAAAATACAATGAAGGTGAATTGTAACAAAAATGAAATAAAAAATACAAAATGTAAGCCCACTGATTACAAAACTGGTTGTCATAACAATGTCAAATTGCTATCAAAGTTTCTGAGTACTTAAAATCAATTTCTTTACTTATCTTGCATGAACTGGCAACAAACATCTCAAGACTAGATCCATCCAGACTGTACCTTGAGTTGTACTGATAAAATCACAATGTTTTTTCTATTTAATGGATAAAGGAACAGATCAGATAAATTAATTGGTGTAAACTTTGTAGCGAAAGGACCTTTGAGTCCAACTTTGAAAAAAGCAATGGGCCTTGATAGGTGAAGAAGGAAAGACAAGGCATCTTAGCATAATTCTTGCCACTTAAAATACATTTAGTAAAGTGAGCTGGATTTGAATCAGGCAGGGAAAATCAAGCTTTATTTGTTAAACAGATAGAGAGAAATGTTTTTGCCACTGTAAACAGAGTAGCGCCGAAGGACCCCTAAGTGAAAGCACATTGAGGGGCTTTGAAATCAGACAGGATTTGAAACCTGGCGTTGTCACTTATTAGCTGAGTTGGGGCCATCATTGACTACACTCAGTGACTCCATCTATGAAGACAAGGATTTCACCAACTTCCCAGGATTGGTGAGGGAATTCGAATCACACACACAAAGTTCCTACCTCAGTACCCGGCACCCAATAGATGACAGTGATTGTTACTGAGAGCGCCAGGCCTGTGCAGCCAGGCAGACTTGAGTTCGAATTCTGACTCCACCACTTGTGTGACATCAGGCCATTTAAACCTCTGTGAGCCTGAGTTTCTTTATCTGTAAAACAGAGACATTACTACTCACCTTTTAGGGTACACTAAGGATTTAGGGGTTATAAAAATATGTAAAGTGCTGGCACAAAAAAATACTCAAAAGGTGGGAATTCTTATTTTTCTCATATAATTTTTTATTGAGCTATATTCACATATCATAAAACTCACCTTCCAAAGTGTACAATTCGGTAACGTTTTAGTATATTCACAATGCTGTGCAGCCATCATCACTATCTAATTTCATAATAGCTATGATTTTTTAACTCATTTGACTTAATAACCCTGAAGTCGGCCTCTGCCCTCTCACACTCTGCTGAAGGCTTTACTAAATGAAGCTTGACAAGGGACAAATCGCGCCGTACGACACTCAGTACCAACACTCAGTACACTTTCTTTTTTTTTTTTTTAACATCTTTATTGGAGTATAATTGCTTTACAATGGTGTGTTAGTTTCTGCTTTATAACAAAGTGAATCAGTTATACATATACATATATCGCTATATCTCCTCCCTCTTGCGTCTCCCTCCCTCCCCCCCTTCCCTATCTCACCCCTCTAGGTGGTCACAAAGCACCGAACTGATCTCCCTGTGCTATGTGGTTGCTTCCCACTAGCTATCTATTTTACGTTTGGTAGTGTATATATGTCCATGCCACTCTCTCACTTTGTCACAGCTTACCCTTCCCCCTCCCCATATCCTCAAGTCCATTCTCTAGTAAGTCTGTGTCTTTATTCCCGTCTTACCACTAAGTTCTTCATGACCTTTTTTTTTTCCCCTTAGATTCCATATATATGTGTTAGCATACTGTATTTGTTTTTCTCTTTCTGACTTACTTCACTCTGTATGACAGACTCTAACTCCATCCCCCTCACTACAAATAACTCAATTTCGTTTCTTTTTATGGCTGAGTAATATTCCATTGTATATATGTGCCACATCTTTATCCATTCATCTGATGATGTACACTTAGGTTGCTTCCATGTCCTGGCTATTGTAAATAGAGCTGCAGTGAACATTTTGGTACATGACTCTTTTTGAATTATGGTTTTCTCAGGGTATATGCCCAGTAGTGGGATTGCTGGGTCATATGGTAGTTCTATTTTTTAGTTTTTTAAGGAACCTCCATACCGTTCTCATAGTGGCTGTATCAATTTACATTCCCAACAACAGTGCAAGAGTGTTCCCTTTTCTCCACACCCTCTCCAGCATTTACTGTTTGTAGATTTTTTGATGATGGCCATTCTGACCGGTGTAAGATGATATCTCACTGTAGTTTTGATTTGCATTTCTCTAATGAGTACACTTTCTTAATAGTTTCTTTCCAAAGCCTCACACTGGACAGCAGCTGCTCCAATCTAGTCTCTGTCCTGCAGAACTCCATCTTGGCCAGCTCTCCTCCTCACCCCTTTCCCTTCTCTTAGAGCTTTTGTAATCCTTCCCCATAACTTCCATGTGCTTTTTCCTGTTGAGTGATGTATCCCATTCCTTCAGCTTCTTTCGTTTGCCACTGCTGATCATAACTTCGCTGTGTCGGGGTCGGCTAGCTGTTTTTCTGAGATCTGTGCTCCCCTCTAATAATGAGGAGGTCTGGCAGAGGGCTCTCAGTCTGGAGCTACATCTCTCAACCGCCCTTGCATCTGGGTGGAGCCCTGTGGATGAGGTAGACTAGTCTTCATCACTGGGAGGTGAGCAGAAATCATGTGTGTCACTTCCAGATCAAAGTGATTAACAAGTGGGTATCTCTCTCCCCTACCTTCCCGTTCCTTGTCTGCCAGATAAGGGCAAAGGACTCCAAGGCCCAAGGGGATAGCTAAGCCTCAAGCAAGGAACACGGGTCCATGAACCACCACATGGGAGACTGTTATCAAATACCTGATTGGGACTGATGGGAGCAAAGAATAAAACTATTCTCGTTATGCTACTGACAATTGGAGGATTTGCTCATTACAGAAGCTAGTTTTGCCTTAACTAGTACACCTGGTCAGCCCAAAGGAAACAAAAGCTCTTTAAATCTCAGAAGCCCCCAGAGGGAGAACGGTTGTAAACATTATGCTTTATATAGATTTTTCTGTTTCATTTCTATTAATCTTATTACACACACCATTCCATTTAAGACTGGGACTTGCCGGAATAATATTAAGATGTCTTCACTGACAAAGAGAGATATTGAGTTGCTCCCCTGGGTGAGTGTTTCTGGAGCTGCTGGTGAGAGCCCTCCGCCGGCTGGGCCCATGTATCTGGGAGGCAGAAACAGTTGGCTGGCAGGTACTTTCCAAGGAGACCCAAGATCTCACGCAGAGAAGACAGGAGACAGGCAGAGAGGCCTTCACACTGACCCAAGGAGTAGAACCCGCTGTTGAATACAGGAAGGGTGGCCTGCAAATTAGTAGCACTATCTGCCTCAGGCTTGGGAAGACCTCATTCTGAGGGTTGGATATGACTTGGGTGGTGGCTCAGGGAGGTCTTGGATGCGTGGGAAAGAAATGGGGGCCTGCAGGTGAAGCTCGGAAAGCTCAGAGCCTCAAAGGCCATCCATGAAAATCTTGCCCAAATTCCACATTCCCAGTGGTCATAGCAGCAGGGTGGGCATGGGGCACAGCCTCTTTTTCCTTATATACCCCACTCCCTATAGGATCCCTTTTACAATGTCTTTTTTATCCTCCAAGGCTACCTTTCATCCCTCTGTGTCCTTATTTCATCTTAGTGTTAGTGGAAAAGAACATGGTGTGTGAGTGGGCAGAGGATTTGACAAGAGTTGAGGATGTCAATAGCCCATCTTCCACCTCTACTCTAGGATGGGATGCTCTAGCTCAGCTCCCAACTCATTGGGAGCTCCAGTTAAATAGGTCTGTGATATCAGACCTTTCATAAGTCTTCATAAATGCATTTATTCATTTATGCATTTACTTGTTTGCCTACCAGACATCTCCTGAAACCTTACTTTGCAAACAGTATGATGTTAGGTGCCATGGGGCATGGAGAAATGAAGAGGTCATCATCCCTGTCCTTAAAAAGGAGAACACAAAGAAAAATGAGAGCAACGGCTTGTAATTCTCTGTCAAAGCAGTGGCAGCAACCCTCTGGCAGTGTACCAGGGAGGCCTGGGGATTTGGTGGGACCGAGAGAGCTGGAGACCTCTGATGTTCTAGGGCCTGTGGTCAAGAAAGACGAAGTCTTTGGCAGTGGCTGCTCCATCTTGCAGCAGGACTAGGGCGGAGCCCACTGGCATGGTGCTAAAGCACAATAATGAGAAGGAGATGCCGGAGTTCAGCTGGCCGCTCCAAAGCACTCGGGAGTGGGCTCTGGCTGACTCCAAAGAGAGATGACACCCGTCTCCCCGCAGTTGGCTGGAATAGTCCCAGAGAAGAGCAGAAAACCTTTCTTGGAGACCAGCATTCAGGCTGAATTCAGTGGTCAGGCGCTCTCCCCTTTCCACTTCTTCAGCCCTCAGCTCACTGGCCCCTAAACCAACAGTACGGGTGAAACATCGGCCAGACATGTCCTGTCAGAGAAACCTCCATGGTGTATCACTTGAAAGGAAGCCAGCATGCCTTTCTCTAGTGTTAGAAGATGAACCTGATGTGTGTGTGTATTTGGGGGCAGTGGGGAGACCCCCGCCCATAAGCAGGACTCCTCTGGGCAGGTGCCATGCTTTCAGGCCACTGCTACCTCTTCCCTTTCTCCCCAGGAAGGAAGTCAAGAGGGTCATATTTCCGATGGCCCAGTGGGTAGGCAAAAACAGTTTGAAATCCACCTGAGATCTAATCCTGGGGCAGCTCTGGGGCCAAGTCACCCAAGGATTTGGGTTGAAGTTCACAACCACAGAGGGGAAACACCTAGTGTTTCCTCCTTACAAAAAGGTGAGAGATGGAATGGGAAATGAACATGGTTCTAGTGTCTCTCCATCTGCCCCTGTGACCAGAGGTTACAGAGCATGCCACCTAAATATTTGTGCTACAGGACTCAGATATCCCCACAGGGAGCCAACCCAAGGCTCACTGATCAGATGTCAGCATCAAGGCTTCTCAAACTCCTTTCCGTCCTGCCCAGTTCTAGACAGACGTGTAGCTCCAGAATTCTCACGTGTCCTGTGGCAAAATATTGCTTCTCCGATGGTCAGTCCCCTCTGTGTAAGATGTTTTCTTAGTGTGCTCATTAAATGATGCCTCTGGGAGAAAGCTTTGCCCAGGGTTTCCATACCTGGTCACCACCATCCAGAGGTTAGCTTTGCTAGTCTGGGAACTTAATTCCATCAGTTTCTCAAAGAGAAGCAGGCTATGGAGTGCTGGTTCCCTAAATAAGAGCCTGAATGACAAGTGAGGTACAGACTTATCAATGAGGGGTATCAGGTAGGATCGCTGGTACCCAGGCTTTCTTTAGAACGCTCTTAAGAATAATCCCACTGTGGATGCTGAAACATGAAGCAGATATTTTCCAAGAGGACAAAAGTAGAGCAAAGCTTCAAGAGTGCTCTTGTTTTTAAGGACTATTTCATCATTCTAGAGTACTTGGATAAACTGTGCTTCTGCACTTTGTAGATGTCTCTGGGTAAACAGTGCTGCTTCTCAGAATTAGAGGGCTTATACTCTGGCACACAGAGCCACCTCCATCTGTGATGCCAGCAGTGCCTCAACATAATATGGTACAACTGAGTAGATAACAACTTTCTTTATAAGTGAGTGCTTTCCAACTTTTTGAGCATCATTGCACCCATACACAACAGCAGTGTCTGTATGGCATACTGGGCTGAACTGATAAAGGGACTCCAGTCATCCCAAGTCCTGTTTTGCCACCCTAAGGTTCAAAGGAAGTAAAAGCCCCCACACATCTCTGGCTCACTGTTGCCCATCAGTGGGCCTTAGCACATCCGCTGGAAAACTCTGGTACATACCATGATCTTCTTCACTAGATTTCGGAGTATTTAGTAGAGACGGTAAGTACTCTAGTCTCATCAGCAACACACCTTCTTTTAGGATCTGATTCTTTTAATGCTGTGTCTTGAGGTGTTTTGGTTTTAAAAATTCTGCTGGTGAATTTTTCTGACCCTACCACCCATCCCCCAAATCTGGAATGCCTTCTGTGGAGAATACTTTTATATTCTCTCCAGATCCCTTATTCAGGGTTGATCCACCCAGTTCCCAGCTGCTGATGCCTCCCAACTGTGTCCCTCACTAGGCAATGCCCTTGGCAGATAACTGCCTGGTGCAAAATGAAGGCCCCTCCCAGAGGCAGCCCCCAGCCAATGACTGGCTAATGTAGCAATGTAAAGGTCGGACCTCTTTACTTCAATTGGAAATATTAATAATTCTGAAAGCTTATCCCAGCTCCAGAGCTCCCCATAGGATTGTCTAAGGCCCCAGTTACAACCATATTAGGGGTCAGTTTCTCCCTTTGACAAATTTTTATATGGAAACACACTCAATAAAACTTTTGCATGCAATTTTCTGTCACCAAATCTGCTTTCAGGGAACCCAATCTAAGCTACACTCTCTTTGAGGTCTCTTTAGCATTTTATGCACATAATGCCATATACCTTTTATTACATAAAATGACCCGATTTACATTGACAGACAGATTAAGTTGTTAAAAAAGTTACTTGATAATGTGAGGATTGGTGAGCAGCTAGAATGTCTGGGAAAGGACAATAATTCAAAAGGAAAAATTGAGTTTCCCTGTGGGAAGAGAGGGAGGGCTCAGAGGGACCAAAAGGTTATCTGTCTTCTACATCTTCCAGGAAAAGTCACCTTCTCTCTCTGGCCCTCACTTCTTTCATTCATCATATGGTCAGGTAACCACCTGATTGCTCTGCTCACACTTTCTATGCTTCTACCTTGCTCTGTTTTTCTAAAACAGTAGTTCTCACGCTTGAACATGCATCAAAACCTCTTGAAAGACTTGTTAAAACACAGATTGCTGGGTTCCACCTCCATAGTTTCTCACTCAGTAGGTCAAGGATGAGGCCTGAGAATCTGCATTTCTCACAAATCCCTGGTGGTGCAGAAGTTAATGCTGTTGGTCGGGGGTCCACACTTTGAGAACTACAGCTCTCACGGCATGGTAAGGGCTGTCTGTTCTCTCAGATGGAAGAAGGACCATTTCACACATTGTAACATAGTGGCATTATTACTCAAGTGACTTTAAAAGAGTTAATTCAGCTTCTTTATTTGCTGGTGAGAAATTCTCTGTGAAAGAAAAAAATGTTCCCAGCCCAGTAGAGGCCTAACTATCTAAAGTTAGATCTTATGTGAAAAAGAGATCACTTTTTCCAGAGGAGACTACAAAGATCATAAACCAAATAGATGTGGATCTATGGCAAGTTCCTCTAAGCAGGAGAAAGGAGGAAGGGAAGGAACTGTCTTTTCGAGAGGGTCTTTCCTGAAGACCCTTGCCAACTGAACACTGTCTGGGATGCTGACAGCGTCAGATGCTGAGCCTTGCTTGTGAGCAAGATCTCGGACTCCAGTCTCCTGGGATTCTGGGGCAAGTGCTATAACCTTCTAGGGTGTGCTCAGTGCCAGCAAGAGTCATCCGCCTAGGGTTGCACTGCTGGAAGCACTCTCCCTTCTCTGGCCCGGGGCCTCGCCACCCAGTCTGTTTTCACTGGACATCTTCTAGGTCTGAGGGTCCAGACGTCAGGGCACTTCCTTAAGAGTGTAGCATCTGGGATGCTGAACCCGGGCCTGCCAGTTCCCATGCATGCTTCCAGGCCATGACATAGCCCTGCTGGCTGGAGGAAGGCAGACTTTGCTGTTCTCACTGAGGATTTGGTTGGACAATGCCCTGGAACTGTCCTCTGGAAGTACTGGGGCACTGCATGGGATCAGGAAAATCTTTGACTAAATTTCTCCTTTCTCCCCAAAGACAGTTTACCCATCTTTAAAGTATCAGAGGATCTCAGGACTCTGAGGGACCTTCAGAGACCATCCAGTCCAGCTCTCTTAATAATCATAAAGTCCTATTCATAATAATGATGATGACATTTTACAGTTGGCAAAGTTTACAAAGTGCTTCCGTATATATTACGTCTTTCCTCACATGCTACAATGAATCTGTTAGAAAGCCCTGTTGACTCTTCCTCAAAATTATGTCCCATTGATCTGTCTGCTCTTTCCATCTTTTCTGCCACCACCCTAGCCACAGTATCTCTTCAGCATCAGCCTCCAAACATATTTCTCCTTTTCCACTCTTGCTCCTCAACCATCCATTTCCCACACAGCAACCAGAATGATCTTGTAAAATATAAATTGGTGGTGACTGTACAACATTGTGAATGCCCTGAAATGTTCACTTTAGAATGATTAATTTTATGTTATGTGACTTTCACCTCAATTAAAAACGTGTGTGTGTGTGTGCATGTGTGTGTGTGTGTAAATCAGAATATGTCATGTGCTGGCAGAAAACCCTTCGATGGTTTGCCACCGCACTTAGAATAAAAATTCAAATTCTTTACCATGAGAATGCTAGGCCTCCGTGATGGGCCTTGCAATCTTACTTACTTCATCTCCTGCCACTCTTTATCACACCTGCTCTATTCCCAGGCACACCAACTTCCCCTTTGCCCAAGCACACTGAGATCATTCCTAAGAACTTTTGCATTCCCCTGTCTATAATAACGCTACACCCGGATACACTCAATCCAAGGGAGGTTCACCACTCACTATCAGCTCTCTGTTTTGTATTTTATTCACATGATATTGTCTATTTATTGTCTTTCTCCTTCAACACTGTATCCCCAGGGCCTAGAACAGAGCTTGACTCATAGTAGGTGACTTATTATAAAGGATTGGCTCACATGATTATGGTGGTTGGCAAGTCCAAAAATCTGCAGTGTGGGCCGGCTGGCTGGAGACCCAGGAGAGCTGCTGGTGCAGGTGAAGTCTGAAGGCAATCTGCTGGAGGATTCCATCTTGCTGAGGGAGGCTGATCTTTTTGTTCTATTCAGGCCTTCGACTGATTGAATGAGACCCACCCACATTATGGTGGGCAATCTGCTTACTCAGAGTTCACCAATTTAAATGGTAGTCTCATCCCAAAATATTCTCCAAGTTGACACAAATTAAGCATCATGGTGAGTATTTTATAGGTGTTTGTTAATTGAATTATCTAATTTGATCCTTGGAAATTCTGTGATGTAGGGATTACTAGCCCCACTTCATAGGTGTCCATGGAGCAAGGAGGTTAACTGATTTATTTAAGAACATAGAGCTGGAAAAGGGCAAAGGCAAGTCAAGCCCACTCTTCACCACCAAGTCTAGAGCTTGCTTTAACAATTTTCAGTGCACTCTGTATTCACATTGTCTCATGTGCTATTCATGGTAGGACTGCATCCAAAGAGATAAGAATCCTCTCAACTCTTCTCTCTGGAAGTTGTTCCTTGCATTTACAAAAATCATCCTGTTAGGAAAGTGGGCAAGAAGAGGAGTCTGAGAAACAAGTGTGGTGCTTTTCCCTAGGATTCAATGCATTTCTGTTTGTTGGGTCTTTGCCCTCCACCCCCTTTGCTTCAATCAAGTCAATCAACAATACATGCAAGGGAAAAACCAATCCACATTCCCACTCTAGCCCACTACTAGCTAAAGTCGCTACCATTCACAAGATGCCTACTATATGTCAGGAATCCTTAAAGAGTAGCTACTATTAACTCCCATTTTCCACTTGAGAAAATGGAGGTTTGGAGGATAAGTAACTTGCCAAGGTCACAGCTTGTAAATAGCAAGAAAGATTCAAATCTTGTCTGACTCCAAAATTACAGTCATCTCACTATACCACAGGGCCTCTTAAAAGAAATCAAATCTGTGACTCATTCCCCCTGAAGCCCCTCCCTACCCCTTCTTTTCCTCTGCCAAACTGAAGCAGTCTGGTGCAGTGGACAGATCATAAGTCCTGGAGAGAGAAGCCTTGGGCCCTTCCAGGCTGTCTGAACAGGTCATTTGGTCTCTCAATTATTCTACAGTTTATTCATGTATAAAATGAAGAAAAAAGTACCACTGTTCAGAAGAAAAGAGGTGATGTCTGTGATGCTCTCTGGGGACTAGAAAGTGCTGTATATGTTAGTTGGGACTGTTATAATCTAAATACATAGCTTTCTTTCTAGATCTGAAGGAAAAACTTAACTTGCAGGAATCCTTTTCTGATTGACACAAACCCATTTAATCACTTGATTTATACTCCTTGAGAATTAGCAACTAATTATGAGTTCATTTTCAAATAAATTGGGTGTTTGATTTAGCTCTTCAAATGGACTGTTCATCAAGGCAGGGATTGAATTTTCTATTTCTGTTTTATCCTCTTATCTTGCCCAATGCAGGGATCTTCATTTACCAGGAGCTCAATAAGTTCAGGGTGAAAGACTGACTCAAGAATGAGAATTTGTGGAGAAAGTCAAGAAGTCATTTTGCTTATGGAGAGTAAGACATTTGATAAAGACAAGTCTGGCAAATCCAGAAAGCGCAAATTAAATTGGGGAGATATGTCCCTAAATGGGTAAGTGAGAAATAATGGGGCCATGGAGAGGGGCAAAATCCCCAAATCCCAATGCTTATACATTTTGAGAGGATGGATATTGGTTCTTTCTGTTTTAGGGGTGGCCTGGTGAAGTGTAAAAATTACTAAACTAGGAGTCAAAATCCTGGGCTGCAGACTTGCAAGTCATTTAACATCTCTAAGTCAGTTTAAAAATTTGTAACATGATAGGCTGAACTAGATTACTGTCAGGTTATTATTTCTACTTCAAAAATGTTATGAAATCACAGACAAGAGGCTGACTTTCTTAACATATGAAGACCTCCTAAAAATGAAAATTTAAAAGCCAGCAACCTAACAGAGAGGGTGAAGGGTATAAGCAGACAGCTCACAGAAAAAAAAATATAGGCAACTTTTAAACAAAAAGAGCAATGCAAGTTAAAACTACAAAGAAATTCAATGTTTTCAACTATCAGATTGGAAATAATCAGAGTTCCACAACACATTGTGTTGCTGAGTGTAAGCCAATACTCTCAAAAAGTAGTGGGAGTGTATACTGGAATATCCTCTAGGGAGGACAATTTGGTAATTACTATTAAAATTAAAAGTACCCTTTAATGTGGCTATTCTGCTCCTAGGTATTTATGCTGCAGATATACTCACACATTTAAGAAACAATCAGTGTAAAAGGGCATTCACTGCAGCATTTTTGTAGTATGAATGGATTTAAAACAACTTAAATGTCCACCTATGTATTGTTATTTAAGTAAATTATGGTATACTGTATTTCCATACAATGCAATTATAGCAATCTTTAAAAAGAATGAGGCATCTCTATATGTACTAGCATGAGCAGATCTTCAAGATATACTGCTTAATAAAAAAAGATAGGGGCCAGACAGTGTGTATAGTATAGTGCTATTTGAGTTATTAAACAGAAAATATATTTATTATATAATATGCATATTCCTTTTTACTTAGAAATACTTTAACACTTACAAAAGTTGTAAAAATAAAGAGTATAAATGACACCCATATACCCTTTAACAAGATTCACCTATTGTTAACATTTTACCCCTTTTGCTTTGTTGTTTGAATATATGTATATAGATCTGAAACTATATATATAATTTTAATGTCTCTGGAAACGATCATAAGAAACTTGTAACAATGGCTGCCTCCAAGGAGGGAATTGATTGACTAGAGGCAGGGAAAGACATCTTACTTTTTACTCTCTGCCTTCTTGAACCTTTTGAATTTTGTATTATATACAAAAAAACAAATTTAAAGTTATATGAGCATCTCTGCATATATGAGATCTGAGGTCTGTACCTTCTGAGTAAAGATCACTATTCCAGTGAAGGAAGTCAGATACCTGAAAGGGTGAAAGGGTAAAAATGAAAGCCAAAAGGTAGCCAAGGGTGACCAAATAGTCATGAAGGATAGTTTATCTTTATAGAAATCTTCCAGCTGATAGACAAAGAAAGAAGGATAAAATTATTTTAACAGCATTTGCAACCCCTATTGTGTCTGTGGATCAATAGCTATTAACACCAAAAGGATATTTATATCTAGATGCCCCCTGATGGAAGTACACACCACTGCCTGTGAAGGATTCATGCCAAAATAATTGATCCTGAATTGGACCAGCTTCTAGATCTATACAGCAGTTAAAGGATACACAGGGGTCAGAGGAACACACCGTCCTGGGAAGGCTCACCTCTACGAGTTGTGCTCCCTGGCTCCTGTGTCAGCTGGCTTCTGGTACATTCAGGAAGTGGGAGGTGTGTAGGGGGCTGAAGTTAGGAGGAGGAGAGAAGCCAGGGTTTTATCTATTCCACTGTGCGCCTCATGGGGGCTCCCACACTGGACACCTCTTTTCTGCAGCCCAAGCTCCTGCTAGCTATACCAACATGATTCCCGCTTCCACCTCCTGACTTTGGCCCTTGGACTCCAGTAACACCTCCTCTTCCCTTTGTTCCCTCTGGATTAGGGGTAACCGTTGTTTCCTACTATTGCTAATTTCACTTTTTTGGTTTTTTGACTCCTTCTATCACCTGTGTAATTAATTCCCCTCTTTTTAAATACTCTGAGTGGTGTCTGTTTTCCTGACTGGACACTGACTAATACACATGGCTTTACTGATTAAGTATTTCAAACATATGTACCTTGGGACAAATAATTTCCAAAGTATCAATACTTATTTTTCAGAGCATAGAAAAGAGATCCTCTGGTCTGCTCTATTTTATGAGATTAGCACAATCTTGTTACAAAACCTGTAAAGATGGCAGACTAAAACTATAAACAAGTCATAAGAAATGGTTGTCATATGGCCACCCGATTTGTGACAAAGATGCCATTGCACTTCAGTGCAGGAAAGGATTGTCTTTTCAGTAAATGGTGTTGGGTCAATTAGAATCCATTAAAATAAAAAAGAAACCTTGATCCTCTGGTTCACACCATACCAAAAAAAAAAAAAAAACAAAATTTGTGATGACCCATAGGCCTATATATAAATCCTAAGGCAACAAGTTTCTTAATAAAACTACAGGGGAATATCGCCATGATTTAAGGTAGACAAAAAATTTTAAAACAAGATGTAAAAACCACTAAACAAGAGGAAAGCTTAATACATTGGATTTCATTAAAATTAAGAACTATTTATCAAAAAACAACATTATGAGACTGAAAAGGCAAGTGACAGACTGGGAGAAGATAACTTCTCTCTCTCTATGTCTCTCTCTCTCTCTCTCTCTGTGACCCCCTCCACCCCATGACAAGGGACTCATCCAGAATATATAAAGAACTACAAATCAAAGGAAAAAGACTTAGAATCCAATAGAAAAATGGGAAAAAACCTGAAGTAGGCACTTAACAAAAAAGGATATTCAAATGACCAATAAGCATATGAAAATGTGCTCAATGTCATCTGATCAGAAAAATGCAAATTAAAACCGTAATTTGATACCACCACAGTAATGCCAAAATCAAAAGGACTGGTTAAGACCAAATGTTGGGGTGGAGACCTTAAAGATGGTGGAGGAGTAAGACATGGAGATCACCCTCCTCCCCACAAATACATCAGAAATACATCTATAATGTGGAACAACTCCTACCGAACACCTGGTGAATGCTGGCAGAAGACCTCAGACTTCCCAAAAGGCAAGAAACTCCCATGCACCTGGGTAGGGCAAAAGAAAAAAGAAAAAACAGAGACAAAAGAATAGGGACGGGACCTGCACCAGTGGGAGGGAGCTGTGAAGGAGGAAAGGTTTCCACACACTAGGAAGCCCCTTCGTGGGCAGAGACTGTGGGTGGCGGAGGGGGGAAGCTTCGGAGCCATGGAGGAGAGCGCAGCAACAGGGGTGCAGAGGGCAAAGTGGAGAGATTCCCGCACAGAGGATCAGTGCCGACCAGCACTCACCAGCCCTAGAGGCTTGTCTGCTCACCCGCTGGGATGGGCAGGGGCTGGGAGCTGAGGCTCGGGCTTCGGTCGGATCCCAGGGAGAGGACTGGAGTTGGCTGCGTGAACACAGCCTGAAGTGGGCTAGTGCACCACAGTTAGCTGGGAGGAAGTCTGGGAAAAAGTCTGGAGCTGCTTAAGAGGCAAGAGACCATTGTTTTGGGGTGCGCCAGGAGAGGGGATTCACAGCACCACTTAAACCAGCTCCAGAGATGGGCATGAGCCACGGCTATCAGCATGGACCCCAGAGATGGGCATGAAATGCTAACGCTGATGCTGCAGCCACCAAGAAGCCTGTGTGCAAGCACAGGTCACTATCCACACCTCCCCTCCCAGGAGCCTGTACAGCCTGCCACTGCCAGGGTCACGTGATCCAGGGACAACTTCCCCAGGAGAACACACAGCGTGCCTCAGGCTGTTGCAACATCACGCTGGCCTCTGCTTTCGCAGGCTCACCCTGCATTCTGTACCCCTCCCTCCCCCCAGTCTGAGTGAGCCAGAGCCCCCTAATCAGCCACTCTTTTAACCCCGTGCTGTCTGGGTGGGGAACAGATGCCCTCAGGTGACCTACACACAGAGGCAGGGTCAATTCCAAAGCCGAACCCCAGGAGCTGTGTGAACAAAGAAGAGAAAGAGAAATCTCTCCCAGCAGCCTCAGGAGCAGCAGATTAAATCTTCACAATCAACTTCATGTACCCTGCATCTGTGGAATACCTGAATAGGTAATGAATCATCCCAAAATTGAGGTGGTGGACTTTGGTAGCAACTATAGACTTGGGGTTTGCTTTCTGCATCTAATTTGTTTCTGGTCTTATGTTTATCTTAGTTTAGTATTTAGAATTTATTATCCTTGGTAGATTTGTTTATTGATTTGGTTGCTCTCTTGCTTTTTTTTTAAAATATAGATATAAATATATTTTTCCTTTTTCTCTTTTTGTGAGTGTGTATATATATATATGCTTCCTTGTGTGATTTTGTCTATATAGCTTTGCTTTTACCATTTGTCCTAGGGTTCTGTCTGTCCATTTTGTTTTGTTTTGTTTTTTAGTATAGTTTTTAGCACTTGCTATCATTGGTGGATTTGTTTTGTGGTTTGGTTGCTCTCTTCTTTCTTTCTTTTTTTATTACTTTTTAATTTTTTATATTTTAATATTTTTTATTTTTTCCTTTAATAACTTTTATTTTATTATTTTTTCTTTCTTTCTTTTTTTCTCCCTTTTCTTCTGAGCTGTGGGGCTAACAGGGTTTTGGTGCTCCAGCCACGTGTCAGGTTTGTGCCTCTGAGGTGGGAGAGCCGAGTTCAGGACACTGGACCACCAGAGACCTCCCGGCTCCATGTAATATCAAACGGCGAAAGCTCTCCCAGAGACCTCCATCTCAACGCTAAAACCCAACTCCACTCAATGACCAGCAAGCTACAGTGCTGGACACCTTATGCCAAACAATCAGCAAGACAGGAACACAACATCACCCATTAGCATAAAATCATAATAAGGTCAAAGATACCACAAAACATACAACAGGATGTGGTCCTGCCCACCAGAAAGACAAGATCCAGCCTCATCCACCAGAACACAGGCACCAGTTTCCTCCAACAGGAAGCCTACACAACCCACTGAACCAACCTTAGCCACTGGGGGCAGACACCAAAAACAATGGGAATTACGAACCTGCAGCTTGCAAAAAGGAGACCCCAAACACAGTAAGTTACGCAAAATGAGAAGACAGAGAAACACACAGCAGATGAAGGAGCAAGGTAAAAACCCACCAGACCAAACAAATGAACAGGAAATAGGCAGTCTACCTGAAAAAGAATTCAGAGTAATGATAGTAAAGATGATCCAAAATCTTGGAACTACAATGGAGAAAATACAAGAAGCATTTAACAAGGACCCAGAAGAACTAAAGAGCAAACAAACAATGATGAACAACACAATAAATGAAATAAAAAATTCTCTAGAAGGAATCAATAGCAGAATAATTGAGGGAGAAGAACGGATAAGTGACCTGGAAGATAAAATAGTGGTAATAACTACCACAGAGCAGAATAAAGAATGAAAAGAATTGAGGACAGTCTCCGATACCTCTGGGACAACATTAAATGCAATAACATTAGAAATATAGGGGTCCCAGAAGAAGAAGAGAAAAAGAAAGGGACTGAGAAAATATTTGAAGAGATTATAGTTGAAAACTCCCTTACTATGGGAAAGGAAATAGTCAATAAACTCCAGGAAGTGCAGAGAGTCCCATACAAGATAAATCCAAGGAGAAACACGCCAAGACACATATTAATCAAACTATCAAAAATTAAATACAAAGAAAAAATATTAAAAGCAGCAAGGGAAAAACAACAAAGAACATACAAGGGAATCCCCATAAGGTTAACAGCTGATCTTTCAGCAGAAACTCTGCAAGCCAGAAGGGAGTGGCAGGACTTATTCAAAGTGATGAAAGGGAAAAAGCTAAAACAAAGATTACTCTACCCAGCAAGGATTTCATTCAGATTTGATGGAGAAATTAAACATTTACAGACAAGCAAAATTTAAGAGAATTCAGTACCACCAAACCAGCTTTACAACAAATGCTAAAGGAACTTCTCTAGGAAGGAAACATAAGAGAAGGAAAAGACCTACAATAACAAACCCAAAACAATTAAGAAAACGGTAATATGAACATACGTATCAACAACTACCTTAAATATAAATGGATTAAATGCTCCAACCAAAAGACATAGACTGATTGAATGGATACCAAAACAAGACCCGTATATATGCTTTCGACAAGAGACCCACTTCAGACCTAGGGAAACATACAGATTGAAAGTGAGGGGATGGAAAAAGATATTCCATGCAAATGGAAATGAAAAGAAAGCTGGAGTAGCAATTCTCATATCAGACAAAATAGACTTTAAAATAAAGACTATTACAAGAGACAAAGAAGGACACTACATAATGATCAAGGGATCAATACAAGAAGAAGATATAACAATTGTAAATATTTATGCACCCAACATAGGAGCACCTCAATACATAAGGCAAATGCTAACAGCCACAAAAGGGGAAATTAACAGTAACACAATCATAGTAGGGGACTTTGACACACCACTTTGACAAATGGACAGATCATCCAAAATGAAAATAAATAAGGAAACACAAGTTTTAAATGATGCGTTAAACAAGATGGACTTAATTGATATTTATAGGACATTCCATCCAAAAACAACAGAATACACTTTCTTCTCAAGTGCTCATGGAACATTCCCCAGGATAGATCATAACTTGGGTCACAAATCTAGCCTTGGTAAATTTAAGAAAATTGAAATCGTATCAAGTATCTTTTCTGACCACAATGCTATGAGACTTCATATCAATTAGAGGAAAAAATCTGTAAAAAATACAAACACAAGGAGGCTAAACAGTACATTGCTAAATAACCAAGAAATTACTGAAGAAATCAAAGAGGAAATCAAAAAATACCTAGAAACAAATGACAATGAAAACACGATGACCCAAAACCTATGGGATGCAGCAAAAGCAGTTCTAAGAGGGAAGTTTATAGCGATACAATCCTACCTCAAGAAATAAGAAATATCTCAAATAAGCAACCTAACCTTACACCTAAAGCAATTAGAGAAAGAAGAACAAAAAACCCTAAAATTTAGCAGAAGGAAAGAAATCATAAAGATCAGATCAGAAATAAATGAAAAAGAAATGAAGGAAACAATAGCAAAAATCAATAAAACTAAAAGCTGGTTCTTTGAGAAGATAAACAAAATTGTTAAACCATTAGCCAGACTCATCTAGAAAAAAAGGGAGAAGACGCAAATCAATAGAATTAGAAATGGAAAAAGAGAAGTAACAATTGACACTGCAGAAATACAAAGGATCATGAGAGATTACTACAAGCAACTATATGCTAACAAAATGGACAACCTGCAAGAAATGGACAAACTCTTAGAAAAGCACAATCTTCCAATACTGAACCAGGAAGAAATAGAAAATATAAACAGACCAACCACAAGTGCTGAAATTGAGACTGTGATTAAAAAATTTTCCAAGAAACAAAAGCCCAGGACCAGATGGCTTCACAGGCGAATTCTATCAAACATTTAGAGAAGAGCTAACTCTAAACTAACTCTAACTAACTCTAAACTAACTCTAAGCTAACTCTCAAGCTCTTCCAAAATACAGCAGAGGGAGGAACACTCCCAAACTCATTCTACGAGGCCACCATCACCCTGATACCAAAACCAGACAAAGATGTCAAAAAGAAAGAAAACTACATGCCAATGTCACTGATGAACATAGATGCAAAAATCCTCAACAAAATACTAGCAAATAGAATACAACAGCACATTAAAAGGATCATACAACATGATCAAGTGGGGTTTATCCCAGGAATGTAAGGATTCTTCAGTATATGCAAATCAATCAATGTGATAAACCATATTAACAAACTGAAGGAGAAAAACCATATGATCATCTCATTAGATGCAGAAAAAGGTTTTGACAAAATTCAACACCCATTTATGATAAAAAACCCTCCAGAAAGTAGGCATAGAGGGAACTTACCTCAACATAATAAAGTCCATATATGAGAAACCCACAGCCATCATCATTCTCAATGGTGAAAAACTGAAATCATTCCCTCTAAGATCAGGAACAAGACAAGGTTGTCCACTCTCACCACTATTATTCAATATAGTTTTGGAAGTTTTAGCCACAGCAATCACAGAAGAAAAAGAAATAAAAGGAATCCAAATCAGAAAAGAAGAAGCAAAGCTGTCACTGTTTACAGATGACATGATACTACACATAGAGAATCCTAAAGATGTTACCAGAAAACTACTAGAGCTAATCAATGAGTTTGGTAAATTGGTAAATTTGGTAAATGAGTTTGTATCCTGTAGCAGGATACAACATTAATGCACAGAAATCTCTTGCATTCCTATACACTAATGATGAAAAATCTGAAAGAGAAATTAAGGAAACACTCCCATTTACCACTACAACAAAAAGAATAAAATATCTAGGAATAAACCTACCTAGGGAGACAAAAGACCTGTATGCAGGAAACCATAAGACACTGATGAAAGAAATTAAAGATAATACAAACAGATGGAGAGATATATCATGTTCTTGTATTGGAAGAATCAAAATTGTGAAAATTACTACAATACCCAAAGCAATCTACAGATTCAATGCAATCCCTATCAAACTACCAATGGCATTTTTCACAGAACTAGAACAAAAAATTTCACAATTTGTATGGAAACACAAAAGACCCCGAATAGCCAAATCACTCTTGAGAAAGAAAAATGGAGTTGGAGGAATCAGGCTCCCAGACTTCACACTATACTACAAAGCTATAATAATCAAGACAATATGGTACTGGCACAAAAACAGAAATATAGATCAATGGAACAGGATAGAAAGCCCAGAGATAAACCCACACACATATAATCACCTTATTTTTGATAAAGGAGGCAAGAATATACATTGGAGAAAAGATAGCCCCTTCAATAAGTGGTGCTGGGAAAACTGGACAGGTACATGTAAAAGAATGAAATTGGAACACTCCCTAACACCACACACTAAAATAAACTCAAAATGGATTAAAGACCTAAGTGTAAGGCCAGACACTATAAAACTCTTAGAGGAAAACATAGGCAGAACACTCTATGACATAAATCATAGCAAGATCCTTTTTGACCCACCTCCTAAAGAAATGGAAATAAAAACAAAAATAAACAAATGGGACCTAAGGAAACTTAAAAGCTTTTGCACAACAAAGGAAACCATAAACAAGATGAAAAGACAACCCTTAGAATGGGGAAAATATTTGCAAATGAAGGAACTGACAAAGGATTAATCTCCAAAATTTACAAGCAGCTCATGTAGCTCAATATCAAAAAAACAAACAACCTAATCCAAAAATGGGTAGAAGACCTAAATAGACATTTCTCCAAAGAAGATATACAGATGGCCAACAGACACATGAAAGAATGCTCAACATCATTAATCATTAGAGAAATGCAAATCAAAACTACAATGAGATGTCATCTCACACCAGTCAGAATGGCCATCATCAAAAAATCTACAAACAAAAAATGTTGGAGTTTTTCATGGCCCAGCAATTACGACCCAGCAATCCCACTACTGGGCATATACCCTGAGAAAACCATAATTCAAAAAGAGTCATGTACCACAATGTTCATTGCAGCTCTATTTACAATAGCCAGGACAAGGAAGCAACGTAAGTGTCCATCAACAGATGAATGGATAAAGAACATGTGGCAGAGATATACAATGGAATATTACTCAGCCCTTAAAATTAATGAAATTGAGTTATTTGTAGTGAGGTGGATGGAAGTAGAGTCTGTCATACAGGGTGAAGTGAGTCAGAAAGAGAAAAACAAATACCGTATGCTAACACATATATATGGAATCTTAAAAAAAACACAAATGGTTTGGAAGAACTTAGGCACAGGACAGGAATAAAGATGCAGACATAGAGAATGGACTTGAGGACACGGGGAGGAGGAAGGGTAAGCTGGGACGAAGTGAGACAGTGGCATGGACATATATATACTACCAAATGTAAAATAGATAGCTAGTGGGAAGCAGTTGCATAGCACAGGTAGATCAGCTCGGTGCTTTGTGACCACCTAGAGGGGTGGGATAGGGAGGGTGGGAGGGATATGCAAGAGAGAGGAGATATGGGGATATATGTATATGTATAGCTGATTCAATTTGTTATAAAGCAGAAACTTACACATCATGTAAAGCAATTATACTCCAATAAAGATGATAAAAAAAAAAAAGAGCTAATGTTGGTAAGGATGTGTTAGATAACTAGAATTCTTACACATTTCTGATGACGTATAAGTTAGTTTAACCACTTTGGAAAATTGTTCAGTAGGCTTTTTTAAATAACTCTGAGGTGTGATTCATGTACAATAAATTGCACTTTTTTTTTTTTTTTTGGCCACACTGTGTGGCTTGTGGGATCTTAGTTCCCCGACCAGGGATTGAACCTAGGCCCCAGCAGTGAAAGCACGAAGCCCTAACCACTGGACCACCAGGAAACTCCTAAATTGAACATTTTTAATGTATGTAATTTGATGGATGAGTTTTGACATATGTATGCAACCATGAAACAATGACCACAGTCAAGAATATGAACATATCCACCACCCCCAGAAGTTTCCTCATGCCCTGTGGAATCCATCCCTTCCTCTCTACTCCCCACCACCCCATTCTCAGGCAAGCACTGATATATTTTCTATCACTTTGAATTAGTTTGCATTTTCTAGAATGTTATGCATGGAATCATATAGTATTTTGTATCTAACCTCTTTTACTCAAACCATTATTTTGAGGTTCATCAATATTGTTGCATCTCAGTAGTTTGTTTTTTTATCACTGAGTAGTATTCCATTGCACAGCTATGCCTCAATTTGTTGATGCATTCATCTGTTGATGAATATTTTGGGTTGTTTCCAATTTTTTGCTATTACAAATAAAGCTGGTATGAACATTAATGTACAAGTCTTTGTGTGGACAGATGACTGTTTTCTCTTAGGTAAATACTTGGAACAGAATGGCTGAGTCAGGTTGATGGATGTGCAGCTTTTAAAAAAAATGAGCAGAAGTTTTTAATTGAACTGAATATACGCATTCCCTGTGACCCATCAAATCTACCTTGGGTATATTCCCAAGAGAAATGAATGCATATGCCTGCCCTAAAATATGTATAAGAATATTCATAGTACTTTATTCACAATACCCAGAAATCGGTCATATGTCTTAACGTCTATGAATAGTAGCCAGGGATCCTCCACCACTGTTGCGTTCCTGAGTTGCCTTGGGCCAACAGCGGTACTTTGTTGTTCAGTAAATCTGACTATCATAATCAGCCCATGACATACACCATCGGTTCGCCTGCCCCTCTCTCCTGTCACTGTTCTTGTCTGTCAAACCCAACACTCATCAATCCAGATTTCTGCCTGTTTCCTGCCAGCGCCTGAATAGCTGAATGTGACTGAAGAAAAGCATGCCACCTTGTGACTGGTCCCTAGTGCTTCTCAACTGGGAATGGTTCAGCTCCCTATGGGTATTTGGAAATGCGGTGGGGAGCATTTTTGATGATCACAATTAATGAGGGGTATTACTAAGGGCTAGGGATGCCAAATGCCGAGCAACATGCCTGCCCAAGAGGCCAAGAGCGTCTCCACTGAAAAACACTGCTTGACTACAAACCTAAAGTGTGAGTGCTTTCATAATCATACTCTGATTCTCTCACCCTTTCCCACTCCCCTGGGCAACTTTGATCTCTTCTCACTTCAAACTTCCAACACATTTTCCCTCCTCCTCATTTTCAGCTGAAAATCATACTTCTTATTCAATAGAAAAAACAGAAGAGTTCAGGGGGACTTCCCTGGTGGTCCAGTGGCTAAGACTCCACGCTCCCAAAGCAGGGGCCCTGGGTTCGATCTCTGGTCCCGCATGCTGCAATGAAAGATCCCACATGCTGCAACTAAGACCAGGCGCAGCCAAATAAATGAATAAATAAATAAATATTAAAACAAAACAAAACAAAACAGAAGAGCTCAGGAAAAATCTTCCACATGCTCTTGATATCTACCAGTATATCTACATATATACCCACATACTCAGTGTCCCTTATGGGACACTGTGGGTAAACTGCCCAGGCCATTTTCTAAGCCCTCTTTTTGCATACTGGATTCCATCCTCTCTCACTCAACAACTTTCCTCTTGCAACCGTTGTATCATCAATTTTCCTCTCTCTGCTCTACTATTCTCATCAGAATATAAATATTCCATATAATTGCACAACCCCCAAATATTTTCCCCTGACATCATGTTCCCCTCTACATTTTAGAAGGTGGTAATTTGCAGGGAGTCAGGTGTCCTGGCTCTGCCACCATCTCATCAATGACCTTGGGTGGCTGACCTCTGCACATCTCAGTTTTCCCACTTATAAAATGAAAAGGTGATACTAGTTAATCTCTAAGGTTCCTTCCCTGGTTAACATTTGACATCTATGATGTATCACCTCACAATGTATATATCTGGCAAGGCACAGAGCAAAGCCAGGCTGTGTAAGAAAGGTGTCAGGCTAAAGAAGCACCACAGGGAGTGCAGGGATGGGTAAGACATTTTTCCACCTGAGAAAATGTGGGGGCCTGAGATAAGAACACAAATAATTCTGACTCCATACTAACAGAGATGGAGAGGCTCTGGGTGAGAGTCAGCCCAAACGTTTGAAGGTTAAGGAAAGGAAAGAAGATGAGGCTGCAAAAATAGGCTGGAGCCATGTTGTTGGGATCTTGAGGTCTGGATGAAAAGCTTGTATTCTTTACTTGCTTCGTGGAAACTAATGCTGGGAAAACTAAAGATGATGGAAACAAATACGTGTTGAAATTCAGCTTGAGTCCTACAGTCCTACATTCAACGTAAAATTGTGTAACTAAGGTTCCAGTCTTCAACGGAGTGAATGGGGCTGGAACAAAGAGAAAATCATCTTTCTGATTAATTTGGGCAAAACACAGTTGGAAATTATCAAAAGAGAATAAATAAGTTACCTTTAAGTATTATTATACAATATATATATATCTTTCTGATTGTATTGATAACTACATGCTGAACTCTGGAAACTGGCCTGGCCATATGAAAAACATTCTTTTCCAAGTTACCACAGGAGAATACCTACTTCTTGGTTCATGACATGCAGTTATTTGGATGGTGTCCAAGACAAGTCTTGTCACAGGAAGAGGAAATGTTTAATGACTGCACAAAATACTCAATTCTAAGACCAAATATACATTTCCATATAGTTGCTAGCATATTCTTGTTTGCTTTGTATAAAGCTCAACGTTAAACACTTCAGTGCCTAACAGCCTTTAATATTGGTGCCAGTTGCGAGGTCCATAAAGCCGTGTGGGGAGCCTGAGAGCCTGAATTCCCATTGACCTCACCACCAATTCACAGGGTGTCCTTAGGGAAGGAACTGCCTCTCACAATTAGTTGGAAAATTGGAAACCTAGAGACTTCAATACTAGGTTCAAATCCTGGCCCTTCTTCTAATGTGACTCAGAGCCTTAATTCTCATTGTGCCTCAATTTCCTCATCTGTAGAGTGGGGATAATAAAAGTTCTAGCCTCACAGGATTCTTGGGAGAATCAAATGTGTTCATATATAGAATAATGCCTGGCACGTGGTAAGGGATTATACGTACTGACTGTTATTATTCACTTCACCATGCTATTTCAGCCTCTCTCTGAGGTTATCACTGCTTACTGAAGATTTTAAGTCAAAAGGCAGGAGCATAGTTTCAGTAAACTCAAATGACTGTGAAACAGAATTCAAGATGCTCAGAAATGTGACCTTATACCTCCACTTCTTCTCCCAGATTCACTGGTGTGTATCCTATGATCAGAGACTCCTGGGAAGAAAGAAAGAAGTTCTATAAGTATTTTTCCTTTGAGGTGGCCATAGACCTCCTCCAATATAGCATGTTCTTCAGGAAAACTCTTCCGCCACCCACAATGTAATCTATTTCCATCTGCCTTCTTCAATGTCTTGTTAGTTCCTTTCCCCTTTTTCCTTTGCTTGGTTCACTGATACCAGTTTCTCTTTTCTTTCCTGCATAGCCCATTTTTCAAGTGTGCTGATGAATATATAAGGAAAACAGAGCAAATGTGCCAGAGGTCAAAGCCTGATAACTTGGGTCAGAATATCAGTTTCTCTCATAAGAGGCTGAGAAAAGAGTGCAGAGTGTTTTGGTTTACCCAGTGAAAGAAAGTGCTTTGGGAACCACGTAGGATATTTTCATCAACAAAATTTCCTATGGAGAACATGCATTTTCTATTCCTGTGTGCTTTCTTCACACTTGGAGCTAAGAGAGTTAAAATTTCAACTCAGGAGTGCCCATAGGAATGCTCTTAAGACACGTTAAAAATTCAGTCGAGTTCAACATACTCCCAGATCTGACTCTCTCTGGAAAATCTCTGCAAGGTCATACCTCTCTAGTACTGTGACCAAACAATGACATCCTCTGTAGCGTGATTACCATGTGGTCTCTCTGGAACAACCTCAAATTCAAATAAAGTTCTAGTCTCCACAAATGCTAACTTGCAACTTTCATACCACATATTCCCAAATATTTATTTGAAAAAAAGTATTAAAACTATAAGACATGAAAGTACAACATACTATTTCTGTCCGTAGGTCACCCAGAACAAAGGTCAGGACTGAAAATTCTCTGCTGGAAAGTGTTTGTTTTCAATGCTTCACAGCAAAGTGGGATTCTTCAAAAAAAGATAGCAATAATTTGGTATGGAGATGGCCGGATCTCCTGGCCTTTATCACTGAATGCAATGTTCTTGTCTGCTCCAACTCATTCCATGACATATCTGCTTGAGGAATCTTGACATTTTCATCACTTCTTTTCTCTGTCTTCAGGTTGGTTGCCAGCCCTTGCTAACACTGCAGCAGGGTGTAATCACTGATCAAAACTCACAGAACTTTGTGAACTGCTTCTGTTGCACTGTGTTCGTTTCAGGAATTTGCTTGCCAAAGTCCTTGCGTTTATTACATTAGACTTGGGCAGGCAGAGGCCACTGCTAAAAGATATAATTCTAGTAAATCCTCACAATATCCAGAGTCAAAGTGTTGGTCCTGAATTTATAAAGGATGTGACAATGATACTTTACTAGTTGGATATTGTGCTTTACAGTTTACAGTTTATCTTCAGCTACATTTTGAGGTGATAAAGTAAAATTATAAGAAGAGAATAAGGCCCAGAGATAAAGGCCAGATAGATAAGAAAAACAGAGAGGCTGGGGTTTGAACCCAGGTCTTCTAATTTCAGAGCCCATGTTTTTTCTGCAACATTCTATCAAGTTAAGTGCTGTAAACAAGGAAGACAAGAAGAAGAAAAAGCATCTTCAACTCTTAAAACATATGATACAATTAAGCCTTTCTAAACAGGGACAGGCCCTTTCTCACTTACCAAAGAATGCACTATTGGTGAAAATACATACATCCTTTATGTCTGTACAAATAACTCACACAATACCAAAAGTCATTTAGATATTTAAACAGAGCAAGACATTGGTTTTCCTGCCTCGTCTTCTTCCTACTTTCTCCACACCCCAGATATAATGCATGGCTTTGTAGATAAATGCCTACTTGTTTTTCATGATCGTATTACAGTATAAAGTCAAGAAAAACGTAAAAATGGGTATGAAACAGTTAAATACTGCCCATATCCCTGGCAACAAGTAGGCTATTCTTAAAATGTAGTGTAGTCAAGGAGTGAATATTTATACTGTCATGTCCAGAAGTAACTATAAAGGGCAGGGCTTCTGATTAATGTGAGAATCCAAGGTAGCATTTAGCCCAATCAGTTAGTGAAAAAAATACATAGTTAGTGCAGGTGTCGTGCTTAGCCTATGTATGCTGGGGTGTGCAAAACATGGTTTGCCCTGCTGGAGGGTACCGTCTAGGTGGGAAGCTGTTGTCTTTCACCAAAACCTACGTGGAAGGTTAATAAAACTCCTTTTGTTACTGCAGCAATGCGAAGGAAATATTTTGTAGCAGGCAGCACCCAAAGGCCTATTTGCAGAATTGACGAAGCTTGGCAAATCTGATTACTGAAAGGATTTCCCAAGTAGCCAATAGGTAGAGAGATGGCTGCAGCAATAGAAATATAGCTGCTAAAGATTCCACACTTTCAAGGTTGAACTTAGAGCAATTGCTCACAGTGACAAGTAACTCTCTGAAATTAGTTGCCATGTGACAGGAAGGTCACCAGTCTCTTAACAGACCCACGAGTAGATGCATGATGCAGACAACCACAGTGAGAAAGAATCTAGATAAAAACAGCGCTCTCATGAATCAGGTATTAGCCTCCTGATGATGATATTCTGCTGGGAGAGAAAGGGGTCATCAGGAACCGAATCATCATAAATACCAGTGGGGAGTTGGTGGCTCCCCTTCTGAGGATGGACATGTGGTCCCAAAACACATTCAAAGGATAGATGTTAGTACTTAAAGAAAGATCTCAGCAGTGACACGGAAAGTTCTAGACAAGGAAGACTTTCATAATGATATGGAAAGTAGTGAAATGCATAGCAAGAGAGTCTAGAATCATGGTCTAGCCCCGATTAAGTAGAAAGTCTTTATGTATCACCATGCAGTAAGTGGATCAATGATTCCATGTGATTCCAAACATTCAAATATCAGGTTTATGACAGTTGTGGAAAATTGGGCAAATACATGGCACACCAGCTTTTACTATTAGACTTCAGTACTTTCTCCTGCTCAGCCCAGGAGGGCGTCACAGTCATTTTCATTGCACTGATGCAAGAAGCTGTGGTCAGAGTTAGTATCAAAAACATAACTTTCTTGCAACACTTGGACTAGACTTTTTCTAGACATCTCTTATGAGTGGGGAAGGACCTACAAACTTATTGCCTATCAAGATTCTTGTCAGATGCAGGACTGTGAAGGGGAGCTTTCAGGTAGCTGATCACATCTTAGTGCAGAAAGGAGAAGGTCTGTCAGAATAGGTGAGCAAGAACAGACAGTATAGACATTTCCTTAGTCCCTCTGGCTAATAATTTCATCCATCCCGTGTTGTAAGAGAACTGGTCATTAATATCAGATTCATACTTGTCCCGCATGTTTACAAGAAACTTTAAAAATTTAATATCCCTACCAGGTTATAAAATGCATAAAGTTAAGAACTATGACCCTCTTGTACAAGACTATATTCTTGGAGTTCAGGGCATAGTTGCTGCTTGACAAGTTATTTTTTTGAGTAGGTAGTAAACTTGTGTCTATTAACTCTCTAGTAGGACACAGTAGCATGGATTCAGCTGCTCACAACTACAGTTGACTCATATTACTTTTGGTAGTTATGTTCTATAAAGTTGCTGCAAATGCTAAATTAGTAAATCCTGAAACATTGCTCCTAGGAAAAATACAAGATGAGGTTCCTTTGAGCCTCTGGTCACAAACTTTTCATCAACCAATCAATCCATAACTTTGTTTTATGTGTGTTTCTGTTTAAAGATCCCTTGTAATGATATATAGTTGATTCATTAACATTGAACTCATGGCCAACAGCACTATAACTGATGCCTGAATAAAGCTTATCTAACATGTCTCCCCATAAAGTACATCACAGCCTTCTTGCACTTAGGAACATGAGACAGCACTTCAGCACCATCCTGGGAGCCATTTTAAACAGAGAAATCAGCAAAGAGCAAAAATGCAAAATACAGAGAGACCTTCAAGATGGCAGAGGAGTAAGACGTGGAGATCACCTTCCTTCCTACAAATATATCAAAAATACATCTACATGTGGAACAACTCCTACAGTACACCTACTGCCAGAAAGCTGGCAGAAGACCTCAGACTTCCAAATAAGCAAGAAATTCTCCACATACCTGGGTAGGACAAAAGAAAAAAAGAGACAAAAGAATAGGGATGGGACCTGCGCCCATCCCTGGGAGGGACCTGGGAGGGAGCTGTGAAGGAGGAAAAGTTTCCACACACTGGGAAGTCCCCTCGCTGGTGGGGACAGCAGTGGGGGAGTTTTGGAACCACAGAGGAGAGTGCAGCAACATGGGTGTAGAGGGCAAAGTGGAGAGATTCCCACACAGAGGATTGGTGCTGACCAGCACTCACCAGCCTGAGAAGCCTGTTTGCTCACCTGCCTGGGTGGGTGGGGGCTGGGAGCTGCGGTTCGGGCTTTGGAGGTCAGATCCCAGGGAGAGGACTGGGGTTGGCTGTGTGAACACAGCCGGAAGGCGGCTAGTGCACCACAGCTAGCCGGGAGGGAGTACCGGAAAAAGTCTGGACCTGTTGGAGAGGCAAGAGACCATTGTCTTGGGTGTGCAAGGAGAGGGGCTTCCTGCTCCATGTGTCCACAGACGACAGAGCACTGCCTAAGCAAGCTCCAGAGACGGGCATGAGCCGTAGTTATCATCTCAGACCCAGAGGCAGGCACGGACTGCTGACCCCACTGCCACCAAGGATCCTGTGTGTAAGCACAGGTCACTACCCACACCCTCCTGGGAGCCTGTGCAGCACATCACTGCCAGGGTTCCATGATGCAGGGTCAACTTCCCTGGGAGAACACATGGCGTGCCTCAGGCTGTTGCAATGTCATGCTGGCCTCTGCTGCAGCCATGCCCTGCACATTCCAATTGTGACTACTGTACCCCTCCCTCTCCCCAGCCTGAGAGAGCAAGAGAGCACTAATCAGCCGCAGCTTTAACTCCCTCTTGTCTGGGCAGGGAACAGAGGCCTGAGGGTGGTCTACACACAGAGGCAGGGCCAAAATCAAAGCTGAACCCCAGGAGATGTGCGAACAAAGAAGAGAAAGGGAAATCTCTCCATGCAGCTTCAGGAGCAGTGGACTAAATCCCTGCAATCATCTTGGTAAACCCTACATGTGTGGAATACCTGAATAGACAAAGAGTGCTCCCAAAATTGAGACAGTCGACTTTGGGGGCAACTGTGGACTTGGGGTTTGCTTTCTGCATTTGATTTGTTTTTGGTTTTATATTTCTCTTAGTTTAGTCTTTAGTGATTACTTTCATCTGTGGGTTTGTTTATTGGTTTGGTTGCTCTCTTCCCTTTTTCTTCTTTTTTTTTTCCTCTTTTTGTGAGTATGTGTGTGTGTATATGCTTCTTTGTGTGATTTTGTCTGTTTAGTTTTGCTTTTACCATTTGCCTTGGGGTTCTGTCTGTTCGGTATTTTTTTGTTTTGTTTTTTCTTTTTCTGAGTGTGTGTGTATGTTTCTTTGTGTGATTTTGAGTGTTTAGTTTTGCTTTTACCATTTGTTTTGGAATTCTTTGTGTTCGTTTTTTGTTTTGTTTTTTTTCTTCCTTTTCTTCCAAGCCATGCATCTGGCAGGGTCTTGGTGCTCTGGCTGGGTGCTGGGACTGAGCCTCCGAGGTGGGAGAGCTGAGTCCAGGACGTTGGACCACCAGAGACTTCCTGGCCACATGTAATATTAATCGGTGAGAGGTCTCCCAGAGATCTCTGTCTCAACACTAAGAACCAGCTCCACCCAACAGCCAGCAAGCTCCAGTGCTGGATGCCCCATGCCAAACAACCAGCAAGACAGGAACACAAACCCACCCATTAACAGAGAGGCTGCCTAAAGTCATACTAACTTCACAGACATCCCAAAACACAACACCAGATGTGGCCCTGCCCACCAGAGGGACAAGATCCAGCCCAAACCACCAGAACACAGACACAAGTCCCCCCCACCAGGAAGCCTACACAAGCCACTGAACAAACCTCACTACTGGGAGCAAACACCAGAAATAAGAGGAACTACGAACCTGCAGCCTGTGAAAAGGAGACACCAAACACAGTAAGTTAAGCAAAATGAGAAGACAGAGAAACACACAGCAGATGAAGGAGCAAGGTAAAAACCCACTAGACCAAACAAATGAAGAGGAAGTAGACAGTCTACCTGAAAAAGAATTCAGAGTAATGATAGTAAAGATGATCCAGAATCTCAGAAGTAGAATGGAGAAAATACAAGAAACGTTTAACAAGGACCTAGAAGAACTAAAAAGCAAAAAAACAATAATGAACAACACAATAAATGAAATTGAAAATACTCCAGAAGGAAGCAATAGCAGAATAACTGAGGCAGAAGAATGGATAAGTGACCTGGAAGATAGAATAGTGGAAATAACTGCCAAAGAGCAGAATAAAGAAAAAAGAATGAAAAGAATTGAGGACAGTCTCAGAGACCTCAGGGACAACATTAAACGCACCAACATTTGAATTGTAGGGGTACCAGAAGAAGATAAAAAGAAAGGGTTTGAGAAAATATTTGAAGAGTTATAGTCGAAAATTTCCCTAACATGGGAAAGGAAATAGTCAAGTCCAGGAAGCGCAAAGAGCCCCATACAGGATAAAACCAAGGAGAAACACTCCAAGACACATTAAATCACACTACTGAAAATTAAATACAAAGAAAAAATATTAGAAGCAGCAAGGGAAAAGCAACAAATAATATACAAGGGAATCCCCATAAGGTTAACAGCTGATCTTTCAGCAGAAACTCTGCAAGCCAGAAGGGAGTGGCAGGACTTATTCAAAGTGATGAAAGGGAAAAACCTAAAACAAAGATTAATCTACCCAGCAAGGATTTCATTCAGATTTGACGGAGAAATTAAAACGTTTACAGACAAGCAAAATTTAAGAGAATTCAGTACCACCAAACCAGCTTTACAACAAATGCTAAAGGAACTTCTCTATGTGGGAAACACAAGAGAAGGAAAAGACCTACAAAAACAAAAACAAAACAATTAAGACAATGGTAATAGTAACATACATATCCATAATTACCTTTAATGTAAATAGATTAAATGCTCCAACCAAAAGACATAGACTGGCTGAATGGATACAAAAACAAAACCAGTATATACACTGTCCACAAGAGACCCACTTCAGACCTGGGGACACATATTGACAAAGTGAGGGGATGGAAAATGATATTCCATGCAAATGGAAATCAAAAGAAAGCTGGAGTAGCAATACTCATATTAGACAAAAAGAACTTTAAGATGAAGACTATTACAAGAGACAAAGGACACTACATAATGATCAAGGGATCAATCCAAGAAGAAGATGTAACAATTGTAGATATTTATGCACCCAACATAGGAGCACCTCAATACATAAGGCAAATGCTAACAGCCACAAAAGGGGAAATTAACAGTAACAAAATCATAGTAGGGGACTTTGACACACCACTTTCACCAATGGACAGATCATCCAAAATGAAAATAAATAAGGAAACACAAACTTTAAATGACACAATACACCAGATGGACTTAATTGATATTTATAGGACATTCCATCCAAAACCAACAGAATACGCTTTCTTCTCAAGTGCACATGGAACATTCTCCAGATAGATCATATCTTGGGTCACACATCAAGCCTTGGTAAATTTAAGAAAATTGAAATCATATCAAGTAACTTTTCAGATGACAACTCTATGAGACTAGATATCAATTACAGGAAAAAAACTGTAAAAAATACAAACACAAGGAGGCTAAACAATACATTGCTAAATAACCAAGAGATCACTGAAGAAATCAAAGAGGAAATAAAAAAATACCTAGAAACAAATGACAATGAAAACACGATGACCCAAACCTATGGGATGCAGCAAAAGCAATTCTAAGAGGGAAGTTTATAGCAGTACAATCCTACCTCAAGAAACAAGAAACACCTCAAATAAATAACTTAAACTTACACCTAAAGCAATTAAAGAAAGAGGAACAAAAAAACCCCCAAAGTTAGCAGAAGGAAAGAAATCATAAAGATCAGATCAGAAATAAATGAAAAAGAAATGAAGGAAACAATAGCAAAGATCAATAAAACTAAAAGCTGGTTCTTTGAGAAGATAAACAAAATTGATAAACCATTAGCCAGACTTATCAAGAAAAAAAGGGAGAATACTCAAATCAACAGAATTAGAAATGAAAAAGAAGTAACAACTGACACTGCAGAAATACAAAGGATCATGACACATTACTACAAGCAACTATATGCCAATAAAATGGACAACCTGGAAAAAGGGACAAATTGTTAGAAAAGTACAACCTTCCAAGACTGAACCAGGAAGAAATAGAAAATATGAAGAGACAAATCACAAGTACTGAAATTGAAACTGTGATTAAAAATCTTCCAACAAACAAAAGCCCAGGACTAGGTGGCTTCACACGTGAATTCTATCAAAATTTAGAGAAGAGCTAACACCTATCCTTCTTAAACTCTTCCCAAACTCATTCTATGAGGCCACCATCACCCTGATACCAAAACCAGACAAAGATGTCACAGAAAAAGAAAACTACAGGCCAATATCAATGATGAACATAGATGCAAAAGTCCTCAACAAAATACTAGCAAACAGAATCCAACAGCACATTAAAAGGATCATACACCATGATCAAGTGGGGTTTATCTCAGGAATGCAAGGATTCTTCAATATACGCAAATCAATCAATGTGATACACCATATTAACAAACTGAAGGATAAAAACCATATGATAACCTCAACAGATGCAGAAAAAGCTTTTGACTAAATTCAACACCCACTTATGATAAATACTCTCGAGAAAGGGAACCTACCTCAACATAATAAAGGCCATATACGAGAAACCCACAGCCAACATCATTCTCAATGGTGGAAAACTGAAACCATTTCCCCTAAGATCAGGAACAAGACAAGGGTGCCTACTCTCACCACTATTATTCAACATAGTTTTGGAAGTTTTAGCCATGGCAATTAGAGAAGAAAAAGAAATAAAAGGAATACAAATTGGAAAAGAAGAAGTAAAACTGTCACTCTTTGCAGCTGACATGATACTATACATAGAGAATCTTAAAGATGCTACCAGTAAAATACTAGAGCTAATCAATGAATTTGGTAAAGTTGCAGGATACAAAACTAATGTACAGAAATCTCTTTCATTCCTATACACTAACAATGAAAAATCTGAAAGAGAAATCAAAGAAACACTCCCATTTACCATGCAACAAAAAGAATAAAATACCTAGGAATAAACCTACCTAGGGAGACAATAGACCTTGATGCAGAAAACTATAAGACACTGATGAAAGAAATTAAAGATGATACAAACAGATGGAGAGATATAACGTGTTCTTGGATTGGAAGAATCATTATTGTGAAAATGACTATACTACTGAAAGCATTCTACAGATTCAGCGCAAACTCTAACAAACTACGAAGGGCATTTTTCACAGAACTTGAACTAATAATTTGACAATTTGTATGGAACCATAAAAGACCCTGAGTAGCCAAAGCAATCTTGAGAAAGAAAAATGGAGCTGGAGGAATCAGACTCCCATACTTCAGACTATACTAAAAAGCTACAGCAATCAGGACAGTAATGTACTGGCACAAAAACAGAAATATAGATCAATGGAACAGGATAGAAAGCCCAGAGATATACCTACGCACATATGGTCACCTTATCTTTGACAAAGGAGGCAACAATGTACAATGGAGAAAAGACAGCCTCTTCAATAAATGGTGCTGGGAAAATTGGACAGCTATATGTAAAAGAATGAAATTAGAACACTTCCGAACACCGTACACAAAAATAAACTCCAAATGGATTAAAGACCTAAATGTAAGGCCAGACACTACAAAACTCTTAGAGGAAAACATAGGCAGAACACTCTATGACATTAATCACAGCAAGATCCTTTTTGACCCACCTCCTAGAGTAATGGAAATAAAAACAAAAATAAACAAATGGGACCTAAGGAAAGTTAAAAACTTTTGCACAGCAAAGGAAACCATAAACAAGACAAAAAGACAACCCTTAGAATGGGAGAAAATATTTGCAAACGAAGCAACTGACAAAGGATTAATCTCCAAAATATACAAGCAGCTCATGTAGCTCAATATCAAATAAACAAACAACCCAATCCAAAAATAGGCAGAAGACATAAACAGACATTTCTCCAAAGAAGACATACAGATTGCCAACAAACATATGAAAGAATGCTCAACATCACTAATCATTAGAGAAATGCAAATCAAAACCCCAATGAGGTATCACCTCACACCTGTCAGAACGGCCATCATCAAAAAATCTACAAACAGTAAATGCTGGAGAGGGTGTGGAGAAAAGGGAACCCTCTTGCACTGTTGGTGGGAATGTAAATTGATACAGCCACTATGAGAACAGTATGGAGGTTCCTTAAAAAACTAAAAATAGAACTACCATACGACCCAGCAATCCTACTACTGGGCATATACCCTGAGAAAACCATAATTCAAAAAGAGACATGTACCACAATGTTCACTGCAGCTCTATTTACAATAGCTTGGACATGGAAGCAAACTAAGTGTCCGTCGACAGATGAATGGATAAAGAATATGTGGCACATATATACAATGGAATATACTCAGCCATAAAAAGAAACGAAATTGAGTTACTTGTAGTGAGGTGGATGGACCTAGAGTGTGTCATACAGAGTGAAGTAATTCAGAAAGAGAAAAACAAATACCGTGTGCTAACACATATATATGTAATTAAAAAAAAATGGTTCTGATGAACCTAGGGGCAGGACAGGAATAAAGATGCAGATATAGAGAATGGACTTGAGGACACCAGGAGGGGGAAGGGGAAGCTGCAATGAAGTGAGAGAGTGGCATGGACATATATACACTGCCAAATGTAAAATGGATAGCTAGTGGGAAGCAGCCGCATAGCACAGGGAGATCAGTTCGGTGCTTTGTGACCACCCAGAGGGGTGGGATATGGAGGGTGGGCGGGAGGCTCAAGAGGGAGGAGATATGGGGATATATGTATACATATAGCTGCTTCACTTTGTTAATACAGCAGAAACTAACACAACACTGTAAAACAATTACACTCCAATAAATATGTAAAAAAAAAAAAAAAAAAGCAAAATACATGGCACCAAATAGAACACAGAAAGGAAACGTGTTTATAGTATGAGACCTGAAATGAGAAGGCAGAAGTAGCACTTTGTTCCATCTCAATTTTTTTGCTGTCCTGAGGAGGAAAACACAGAACCTCTTTGTTGTGATTAAGAAGAGTCATGGACCCAAAAGGTAGTTTGTGGTTACCTGGGTGCCCAGAAGTATCCCAAGAACATGGGGTCTGATCAAGAGCTATTTTCATCTGGGGGTGGTTACATAGGACAGGAGACATTAGGAAAATGAATATGGAAGAATTTGGTTTACAATTTAAACCAAACTGTAAAATGCTATGTTTAGCAGGTACTCCTTGAACCTTAAAAAGGGCATATTTAGGAAAAAAAGTAGATGATTATCTATCACAGACCAAAAATAAAAAGTAAGAGACAGCATAGGCTGGAACTATCTTCAGAAGAAGTTCAGGGACGTTCAGAGGTGGCTTTTAAGGACAGGCAGGAACTGGTAGAGAACTCACTGATGTAACACACTGAATATTTTGGATTCTGCTAAAGTGATGTGCAATGCACATTTTTTCTCTGATTCCTAGCCTGACAAGAGACACATGCCAATGTGGTGCCCAGGTTTGTGCAGGTGTTTTACCTGAGAGTAGCTCCATGGGGAGACAGTGAGCCTCCATCAGTGCTCAGTCTTTCTTTGTGTGTGTGTAGAGGCCCAGCTGTCAGGAAGGGCAGGAACAGCTCTGGCCATGTAGGCTTCATGGCTCATTTTAGTTATTATAGGTGACCCAAGTCTCCCCCCATCACAGAAGGCTGCACCAAACTCCTCGGCAAGCCTGCCTCATCACCTCACAGCCTTCTCTCAGGCTTCCTTGCCTTGTTGGCTTAGCTGCTACCTTCAGGTCTAGTATTTGGTCACTAATGAGGCAACTTGGGACCTGAAACCCAATCCTCACTTATATTCACCTTTCCTGGAAAAAAGCAAATTATTACAAGAGTTAATGTTGTGAAGCAAGGCTGCTCACCGAAGGGAAGATCATTTGGCTGTTCACAAAAAAGTTTTACATAGGGATCCACTTGACTCATGTCCTTCCTGCTCCTAGGACTCATCAAATCATTCCCAAATCCTGACTGAACAAGTGGTTCTGCTTTACATCTAACTCCTTTGATACCATAAGCGCAAAACACTTTTATCTTTCTCTTTTTTTTTTTTTCTTTTTGGCTGCACCGAGCATCATGTGGGATCTTAGTTCCCCGACCAGGGATCGAACCCGTGCTCCCCTGCAGTGGAAGTGTGGAGTCTTAACTACTGGACTGACAGGGAAGTCCCTATTTTTTCTTTTAACAATTATTTAAAAGCCTACTACACATCAAGGACTGTTCAAGGAGACATTGGGAATACTGCAATGAACAAAATGGAAATGTTTATGCCCATAGTCATTCATTCATATATATCCATGTATATATTCATATACACCATATATATATATAGTAATAAATGTGATATTTAAACTGGTATGGCACTGGCACTGACCAGTCAGAAGAGATGCCAGCCATAGTCTTGGAGTGGGGTTCTAGAAAGGCAAGCGGTGTTAACCCTTTAGTTGCTAGACTGTGAGGAGATCCAGGGAAACTGGGGGAGGGATGGGATAACAAAGGACATTTGGAGGGCTCTGGATAGCAGCTATTTACCAACTCATATGGAGTATTCCAGTATTTTTAACAATTGATGTGGCTGAATATGAGCCCTGGTAATAAGTACCATGGGGAAAAATTAAATGGCATGACATGACCAAAGTATGAATGGAGTGATGTCCCAGAAACAAAGAAAAAACTCGAGTTTCAGAATGGGATTTCTTTGGGGGAATGCAATGAAAGAAAGTGGGAAGGGAGTAGTAGTGAATGTAGTACTTTAATGTTTTTAAGTCTCCATAAGCAACAGATTTTTTTTTAATAAGTTTATTTTATTTTTATTTATTTTTGGCTGTGTTGGGTCTTTGTTGCTGCACGCAGGCTTTCTCTAGTTGCGGCAAGTGGGGGCTACTCTTTGTTGCAGTGCGTGGGCTTCTCATTGCGGTGGCTTCTCTTGCTGCAGAGCACGGGCTCTAGAGCACAGGGTCAGTAGTTGTGGCCCACGGGCCCAGCTGCCCCATGGCATGTGGGATCTTCCCGGACCAGGGCTCGAACCCGTGTCCCCTGCATTGGCAGGCGGATTCTTAATCACTGCACCACCAGGGAAGCCCCAGATTTTGTTTTTAGTTATAAATTCTGTGAAAACAAAATATCCTTAATCTTACTATTTACCTGGAGTGAGTCATGATCTCAAGGTCCTGATGTAAATGGTAAGGGTATATAAAGAACAGATGCTTTATAGGAGAGAATAAAAATTGGTAACATCTGAATTTAATAATGTTGGAACATTAATATCTCCTTCTCATTGACTTAACAGGAGGCCATGGGGTAGAAAGTAAAGTTGTAAGTAAATGATAAGCAGCAGAAGCAGCAGCAGACCTATTCTGAGTAACATACTGGATTCAGATTTGGTTGGCCTTGGGTAGTAAGGAATAGATAATGCCCTCACGGCTGCATTTCTGAAGGCAAAAAATTGCATGTTAGTCTTAATAGGCTTCGGCTTCTCACTTTTCATGTTGAAGCAACTTGGACCCAATAAAAGTCTTTTTTTTTTTTTTTGATTCACAGCATTACGTTCTATTTTTTTTCTATTTCTTTATTTATTTTCTTTCTTTATTTATTCTTGGCTGCATGGGGTCTTTGTTGCTACACGCGGGCCCCCTCCAGCCGCGGTGAGCAGGGGCCACTCCTCACTGCTGTGCACGGGCTCGCAGGCTCAGTAGCTGTGGCTCGCGAGCTCCAGAGCGCAAGCTCAGTAGTTGTGGTGCACAGGCCTACCCGCTCTGCGGCATGCGGGATCTTCCCAGACCAGGGCCCTAACCCGCATCCCCTGCATTGGCAGGGGGACTCCCAACCTCTGTACCACCAGGCAAGCCCCAAAAGTCATTTTTAAGTAATATTTTTTGAGAAAGTGATATTTAAGGGAATCAAGAGTTTTAAAAAGTGTGCCTGGAAGCTATGAGCAACTGTAGAGAAGGAAACATTTTAGGCCTTGTTTAATGCCTTTAATATCATGATTTCAAGGGCAGAAAGAAACAAGACACCTCCAAATCCTGTTTCCATACTTATGGTAAGAATTATCATCAGTATTATTCAGAGTATGTGAACAGCATCTTCTTTCAGTAGTTGGCCAAATATTTAAGGCAAGTTTTCTAAGTCTGAAATTTATCTGGAGAGATGGTCCAAAACTTTTATTTCTTTCCCAAAGGTATCCCTGATCTTAAAAAAGATTAAGGACCACTGACATAATGGAAAAATCCATGCATTCGTTAATTCAATAAGCATTTATACAATGCCTATTATATACCAGGTACTAGTCTAGGCACTGGGGATTTAGCACAGAGCAAGTCCAATGAGGTCCCTACTCTAAGGGAGTTTGTATTGTATTGAGAGGGTTGGAGGGTTGATGTGTCAGACGCCTGGGTTTAGACACTGGTATTGTAACCTTGAGCAGGTTATTTGCCTCTGAGCCTCCATTTCTTCATCTGTAAAGTGTGGATAATAAGAAGATTGGAACTAAAATGATTCAAAAATCTAGCACAAAGGTATAAATTCAATAAATGATAAGTATTATTAAACTCCCTTCCCCAGGAAGAAATAGGTATAGGTCAGAGAGCTATTACTAGTTCATTTTTATAGATAAAAACGTTACGCTCAAAGGAGTTGCATGATTGTGTTAGACTAGGGAGTGATTAATATAGCTATGATCTGGGCTAGCTAGTTGATAGATCAACTGGCTCTTAATTTTCTTCCTCCACATTGCTTTTCCCTAATGAGAACTTTGCTGGATTCATCAGCTTTAAAGAATCACTGAATTATTTAAAAAAGGGTTGGCAAAACTAAGGCCCACTACCTGTTTTCATATGGCCTTCAAGCTAAATGTGACTTTTACATTTTTAAACTGTTGAAAATGAAGAGAAATAGTATTTTAATATACATGAAAATTATTTAAATTTAAATTCCAGTCTCCATAAATAAAGTCTTATTGGAACATGGGCACACCCATTTGCTCAAGCATTGTCTCTGGCTGCTTTCACACTACAGCAGCACAGCTGAATAGTTGTGACAAGACACCATATGGCCTGAAAAACCTATAATATTTACTATGTGGTCCTTTAGCAAAAATGTTTGCCAATCCCTGATTTAAAATGTTGTTTCCTCTGGAAGGAGAGACATACCAAATATATCATACATCTTCTGAATTGGTAATATGAAACAACTTAAAATTAAGGTGCCAAGTGCATGTGATAAGTCTGCAAAGTGAGACACCTTGATCATAGCAATTAGAATATTTAAATAAGACAACAGCTAATATTTATGAGAATTTTAGAACTATTAAGTCATTTGATCCTCAAAACGACTCTAAGAGGTAAGTACTCTTTACATATGAAAGAACTGAAATTCAAAGAGGTTGGGAAATGAGTCCAAGGTCACAGAGCAAGTAAATGGCTGAGATGTGATTTGAAGAGAAGCCTATGCTTCTATATACTGGACCAATACCGCTAATGGATAGCCCAAGAGTTTAAGAAGCTTTGTAATGGTAGAGTTACCCAATCTTCTCTGCCCTTCCAAAACCTATTACCTGATATTACCTATGGCTTGTTTCTTTACTTCAAGAATCTTTTCCCTCCCTGTTAAGTGGGAGAAATACCTACCTTGCAAGGTTATTGTAAGGATGAGAGATAATATATTTACAATGCCTGGTATCCTGTAGATGATAGCTGCTAGTATTTCATTACTATTGTGTAGGAAACATTTTCGTAAGATGCATGCACAGCAAATCTGCTGAGGCAACGCCGGGGTCAGAGGGAGGTGGTTGCTATAAGAGACAAAAAGACAATTAAATATGTCCCCTAGTCCCTGTAAGGGCTGTCGATCAGCCCTAGGTTGCCTGTTGCCTAAATTAGGCAGCTTATCTTCCTGGAGAGGGTTTCTGCACCTATGGTGAAGGAAAGGAGCAATAAATGCTGCTGAAGTTCGGATGAGGGGTTGGTAATCCACCTTGGAAGGTCAGCTCTTTACAGCTGATGGACAGTGCTTGCTTCTATGCTAAGTATGGGCCCTCCATGAGACTCAGTATCAGCACGTGGAAAGGAAACAGCTGTCAAAGCAGAAACAGGAGAGGCAGCAGTTGTGAGGTAAGGAAAGTCAATTGTAAATTGTACTCTAGAATTCTCTCTTAAGGAAGGACATTGGGGAGACTGAGGCACAGGAAAGTGCTATGCCACTACTTTGAACCCCTAGGGTGGTGAACCAGGGGAAATATCTGCTACCAGATGAGACTTCAGAGCAATCTGGTGGCAGATATTTCCCTTGGTCACACCACCCTAGGGGTTTCTCTTTCATCGATGAATATTAATTGCCTTCCTAGTGTGGGTCAGGCAGTGTGCCAAGTGCTGTGACCATATTTTCTCCAGTGATTCTCACAACCATCCTGTGAAGCAGATATTGCCATCTACATTTTATGGATGTGAAAACTGAGGGTTAGAAGAGCAAAGTTGCTCTAAACCCAGATTTGAATCCAGCCTTTTGACACCGATTCCACTGCCTTCTCAATTACTCCTTAGTTGCCACTCCTGGCTGGTGGCTTCTGTGGGTATTAATTTATTCAATGAATATCTGTTGAGACACTGTTCTACCACTGAGTGCAACATGAAGTGTCTTGGAGAACACACTGCAGTTAAGACCCAGACACAGGAGGGAGGCTGGAGGAGACTGGGAAGGGGGAATGACAGTGAATGGGTATGGGGTTTCCTGTTAGGATGTTGAAGATGTTCTAAAAGTAGATAATGGTGATGGTTGTGCAACTCTGAATGTACTAAAAACCACTGAACTGTACACTTTAAATACTTGAATTTTATGATACGTGAATTATATCTCATTAAAGCTGCTAAAAAAAGGAAAGAGAAAATAAACATACCAAAAAAGGATATACTCCATAAGATTAGAATAGAAATAGAAGTCTTTATATATTCAAAAAGAATATAATGTAGGGTTGTATTATATTATAATTTGATTTTGGTACATGTTACAATAAATCATAAACATAAAAATAAAACAAATAAAAAAACCCCAGATGCAGAGTGGTCTTACACTGTGTCACTTCACTACTGTGACTAAAAAATGGGATTTTTGCCTTTTCCCTGCTTCTTGTGCAACTCCAATGGGGGTTAGGTGAGGTTCAAAATTGAATTTGCTAAGACAGCACACCCAACGAGATGGATTCAACAAGAAAGTGTTAGCAGCTCTTAGTTCTGGCCTGTACTAAGTGCTGTACAAAGAAAACAACATGCAGCATTTTGGACTTCACTTGTCAAATGTTAAGGCTGATTCCTCTATGAATTGGAAATCCAGGTCTAAATGTAGAGAGGCATATACAAATTTAGACTTAGATATTCCTATTTGAAAAAATGCGAGTGGTTCTTGGCTTGCTCCTTTCCTTGAGTGAAAGCCATAATAACTAAAGTCTTTCAATTTATTTTCCAATTTTGAAGAATTTGGTTAGCTAGAGTAAACTACCCATAACATCAGTAAACATACCTTAATTAAACTGGAATTTTAAAACTGTAATTTACTTTAAGAGAAAGAGGAAAAAGTCAAATAAGTTGATATTAGGAACTGACTTTAAAGATGCTTTTAAGTCCCAGATTGTATTCTTATGGCGGTACATATTCAGCCCTATCTCTGATAACTTTCTATGCTAACCATATAGGATTAAGAGAAACAGTATTAAAAGGATAAACCCAAGGCATGAAAGATCTAGATATGCTTTCTAAATCATTACATAAAGCAAAAATTAACTTTAATGTGCATATATTATACTTACTAAATGAGGCACAAAGATTATACTACTGAAACACATTTCCAAAAGGTTGAAAACCAAGTTATTTTCTGGTTGAACAAAATTATTTGATATACAAATACTGGTGTTTCCTATTTCAATTAATCTAAGGTTACTATAAATGTTATGACTAAAGTCCCTTAGGAATTTAGTATCTCTCAAGGTTTGGCATATTAGTAGATCATTTCTGTTTATACTTTAAAGTTTATACCTTGATAATTCATTGATTGAAATCATGGCTGCTGTCTATATTAGGAGTTACTAGGCCAAACACCATTTGCTGACTCTGGAAATGTTTATTTTTTTCTGTGCTTACTCATTTCTAAGGAACACTAAACCATATGAATAAGAAACCCTTTCATCATTTCAAAGGGCTTAAGTCCTTAGTGTGACATAAATAAGGGTTGAAAGAGGATGAGTTCAAATAATTCCAGTTCAAAGAGCTGTGTCTCCTTTATTTAAAAAAATACTTAGCATAAGAAAATAGCCAATGCTTGCTGCCAGGTGTTATTTAACATTTGTGTACATTATCTCTAGAGAGTACCCCGATATCCAAGAAGTGAAGGGGCAGAGAGATCGAGCAATCTGGCTAAAGTCACACTAGTAAGTGCCAGAGCCAGGATTACAACAGTGACTCTCAAAATTAACGTAGATCCCAATCACCTGGGGGAACCTTGATAAAATGTACCGTCTGATTCCATAGTTCTGGGGTGAGGGCTGAGAGTCTGCATTTCTAACATGGCCAATACTCTTGATCCACAGACTTGAAGTAGTAAGGTATTAGTACAAGATTCAGTAAAGGGCATCTGGATGTCCCCCATTCTGTCTGCTCTAGAGCATATGCACATTTGGTGATAGAGGTTCTGGATACTAGGAGCTTCAGTTTACAGATATGTTCTAAGCTATGCCATGGGATTTTGTTCCAGGCAAAGCCGTGATCACGTGCCAATGCCCTTCTCTAACATTTGACATATCTCTAGTGGAGCATTTCTTTCATTACAGAGTAATTTACTTCTATTTGGCTGGAATATACATATATATATATATTTTTTAAAATTGGAGTATAGTTGCTTTACAAAGTTGTGTTAGTTTCTGCTGTACAACGAAGTTAATCAGCTATATGTATACATATATCCCCTCCCTCGTGAGCCTCCCTCCCCCCCCCCCCCCGCCCATTCCCACCCATCTAGCATGTAGTAGACTGCCTGGATTATTGCCAAAAGCTGGGCACCAAATTCCTATCCTTCTCTTTCTGGGCCCACAGTTAGTCTACATTCCCTACCTCCTGACCTTGCAGTCAGGTGTAGCCGATGACTGAGTTCTAAATAGTGGAATATGAATGGAAATGATATGTGTCACCTCCAGGTCTGGCATAAAAAAATCTTGTGGGTAAGTCCTCCGGGTTCTTTCCCATCTGCCAGCTTGAAGTGGAAAAGCGTGTATCCTTCACATGTTGAAGATGATGGAGCCGTCTCTGAACCAGGACTTGGAGACGAGTGCTTGCTCACCAGTAATATCTGTTCAGGCTTCATGTGAGAATTAAATTTCTACTGTGTTTAAGCCATTATGCATGTTCAGTGTATTTGTTACAGCAGCTAGCACTGCTTTAACGTATAGATCCTTAGTAACTATTTACTAAGTGAGCGGAAGAAGTATAGTTTTCTCTGTATTGTGGTCTTGCTCATTGATTCAGGAACAAACAAAGGAGAGAATTTCTATGCTATAAAACTAAATGTCAGAAAATGGGTTCATAGATAAGACTTTACTTTCTCCTGCAAGAGCCTCCACAATTTTAATGTAGAGCTTATTTTGGCATGCTTTTGGCACTTGATAGGGTAGCAATGCCAAAGTCTGTGCAGTTTTCCAGGTGGTGTAAGATCATCATATTCGGATCAGCATGTCCTCAGTGTTATTTGATTTCCAAAGAGGTGGTTTTAAATGCTGCTTTCTTGTTCAACTTTGCTGGAAGGAGGAATTTTTATTCAAGAGGTGGATAAAAAAATCCACCTCCCACCCCCAAATGTTTTCACAGACCCTGATGATGACTGATAACCTCTGCTGTTAATTCCCGAACTTGGTCCTCCCCTGGAACTTGGCTAAGCCAAGTGCAACATAAATAAAAAATAAATGATGAAAAAAATAAACCCTACTTTGGAGGACATAAGAGGGAGTGTGAAAGTCAAGCAACTGTGCAAACATAATTAAACCAAAGGGCTCTAGCTATAGATGGCAAGGTCATCCTCAAAGTACCTACAATTCCCATGATCTGGCTATGAGTCCAAGCTGCCTTAACCTGCTTGGGCCTCCATTTCTTCATCAGTAAAATGACAGGGTTCAGTGGTTCCCCACTGTTGGAGAACCAATGCCCTCTTTCATAATAAATTTTAATACCTACTTTACTATAAGAAATAAAATTCATAGAAAACATAACCCACCTTATTTTTTTAAAAAATGTTATAATTCATAATTAGCATTTCAAAATGAAAATGCCAGACACGTCTGAACTAGAAGACATAATTAAACAGTCAAATTCTTTATATACCTTCTTATAAAGAATAAATTTGGATTTTAAAGAAGCAAAATATCAGAGGGTATTATATCCAAATAATAAAAGAAAAGTTAACCAGTCTTAAAATGAATAAGAGAAAGAAGAAAATAACTTGAACTGAAGTAGGGCTCACAACCCAAATCAAATAACAGACTGCTACAATGGAGAAAATCAGGTAGAACTGGGCTGTATCTATTATGTGAAGCCAGAAAAATTTTCTTACGCTGTGATATGGGATAGGCAGTGAATAACACAGAAAACATATCTTTTATCTTGATAACTCACATGTATGGAGAGGCATGCATTCATTGAACTTAAAAGATCTTGCTGGGGTTTCCCTGGTGGCACAGTAGTTAAGAATCAGCTTGCCAATGCAGGGGACATGGGTTCGAGCCCTGGTCCGGGAAGATCCCACATGCCGCGGAGCAACTAAGCCCGTGCGCCACAACTAGAGTCTGCACTCTAGAGCCTGCGAGCCACAACTACTGAAGCCCGCACACCTAGAGCTCGTGCTCTGCAACGAGAAGCCACCGCAATGAGAAGCCCGTGCACTAAAATGAAGAGTAGCCCCCGCTCACCGCAACTAGAGAAAGCCCACGTGCAGCAACAAAGACCCAATGCAGCCAAAAATAAATAAATAAAATAAATAAATTTATTGTTGATGGCAGAAAGAGGCTGGAGTGGAAAAAGAATCAATAATTTCCACAACGCAGATTATTATCATGCTTCTACATAAGATGGCATAAAGGGAAGTATTTTTACAACAGATTTTAATAAAATTCAATGACAGCCTCACATTTCATGTGTCTCCACTACTCTAACAATTTCTGCAAATGTTTTAGTAAGTAGGGAAAGAATTTAAATTTGCTACATACTATCTTTGTTAATAAATGAGTTCCTCTTACAACTCCCTCCTGGTATTTTCTCCCAACACCTAATTAGAAAAAAGCTAAACAATAAATAAAAATTTAAAAAACCCAGCCAACAGGTATGCATGTTCATTTTTCAAAAGTCCAGATTTTTTTTTAACAGAAAACTAGGAAATGATAGACTTCCTAGAAACTATTTTAAAGGACAGTTAGAACAATTTTTAAAAATATGTTTCACAGGTGAAAATTAAGATGTTTGCATATTATTTCTCAGACTATCAAGGAATATCAGGATAATACTGGTGGGGGGAAAATCATTTTTCTGCAAAAAAGCTATATTGAGATTCAGTGAGAATCTCATGCTACCATTAGTTATAGATCTTAAATGTGCAAGAGAACAATAATGCACAAGTGGAGCCTAATGGTCCTAGTATCTCTTCACTGGACCATAATCTAGCATGACAGCCTTTAAAAGAAATCTACATTTATTCTGTGTCAATTTGATTATATCAGCACATCACACAATCGTTAAAAGGAACCTTAGTCATTTCCCCTCCAGGGAAACATCATTAATTTTATTAACAAAAATTTTGAGAAAATACAATTTAACATTAAATAACTTTTTAAATAAGCAACTTAAGTTGATGTTCTATATTAGATTATTTTTAATAAGGGCATGAGCTTTGGAGTCAGACTTGGATTTGAACCCCAGTCCTATAACTCAATATATAAGATAACATATATAAAGAGTTTAGCAAAGTTGAAGGCACATAGTAAGTCCTCAAATGGTAGTTATTATTATTTCTAATCAAAGCTATGGTAGCTACCATTTATAAACACTTACTATGCATGCTTTATTAACATGACTGCATTTATTTCTCTTAATTATTCAATGAGTATTATTATCCCTGAATAATACCTGAAAACAGTGAGGTTCAGAAAATGTTGAGAAACATGCCTGAACCCAGGTGTGTCAGAAGCCAAAGGACCAATGCTGTTAAACACCATGAAAAATCCTTGTTGGGAGGGAGAGAGAGAGAGAGAAGGAGAAAGGGGAATTAAGAGCCTGTGTATGTGTTTGCGGGATGGGAGATCCATGAGTTTACTATGAGAATTAGACATTTTTCATGTTGATGAAAATTCTAAAAAATTAATATTCATGTTCTGAATTATCTGGATAACTACCTTAAAACCAAATATTGCCAGAATGTTTCAGTGACTAGGTCTGCATTTGTCTTTACTTGAAAGTTAAAGCCGGGTTCTGCTTTAGTTGTGGAAAGCTTATGGAGAACAGAGAATAACTTAATATAAGGGAAATGATGCATTCAAGCTAGATGAAGACCAAATAACATCACTATGTGCTAAACAAATGTAAGGAATAGTTTGAACAGAGAGAAAGAGTGGGAGAACTGAGTTACCACATAGCACGTGGTAGTAGGTGCATGCTAAACACAGAAGAACCTGTATTACAGTACTCAGTACCGTAATCATGTTACTGCTTCGTTTTGGCAAAACATCATCATCCGTCGTACTTAGTTACTGTTATTCTAAACTGTATTAGTTTTATAGTTTTGCTTGTGTCTGATCTGTAAACTTCTTTTGGTTTTATAGTTGTGCGAGAGCTATAAGCATAAGGCATTTACATGTAGCTTTATGTTCATATATAGTTAGGTAACATTATAATAAAACCTGAGGAGCTAAGAGAATTTTTCCATATTAAAAGGGGATGTGCATTATTCAAGTTTGAGAAACACTGGTCTATACTGCGCTGCTTGTGTGTTTGGGCTTCAGCAGCACTTAACCTCTATCACCACCTACCTCACAGGATTTGTAAGAGGATTAAATGAGATGAGGAATGTGTGAGTGCTTGGCCCACAGAAGGAATTACACTGATAGTTCTGTCTGCTTTACTGGAAACAAGGAAAATATGGAAGCTAAATATGGTCTTAGGCTCTTTTACTCTAAGTGTGGTCTTGGAACCAAGAATATTGATATTACCTAAGAGCTTGTTAGAAACGGAGAATTGGGGACTTCCCTGGAGGTCCAGTGGTTAAGACTCCACGCTTCCAATGCAGGGGGCGTGGGTTTGATCCCTGGTCAGGGAACTAAGGTCCCGCATGCCTTGTGGCATGGCCCCCCCAACAACAACAACAAAAAAAAAGAAACTGAGAGTCCCAGGCTCCATCCCGACCTACTGTATCAGAATCTGCATTTTAACATATTCCCAGCTGATTTAATATATGCACACTAAAGTTTGAGAAGCACTAGTGTAGGTCTCCATAGAGATGGTCGACAATAAAATTCACTGCATTTTGAACTGCTCTGTAGGCTAATTTTGGTTACAGAAATGCCGGGTGTAAATGGCCAAAAAAGACTGTCCTATCCTGGGGTTCAATATAAACATTACCATTTTACTAACCGGTTCTTAATGGCTGTATGTGTATAGGGTCGGACTCTCTTTAAAAGGGATCTAACTTCTAATTCAGAAAGAACAAAGTATATTTTTAAGTGCAAAATATTCATAAAAACTTTCTGAATTTTGAATAAACAAGTTTTAAGATCACATCAATCAAAACTTTGTTAGGTCTCTTTTGCCCAATTGCAAAACTTTGTTAGGTCTCCTTTGCCCAATAGCAATTAAAATCATTTACATATGTTAAGCTCTTATTTAAATATTTTGGTCCACAACATCTGGTTTGACAAAGTCTTGGCTCAGTTTATGATGATTGTGTGCTTATACTAACAAAACACATTACCAAAAAAAAAATATGATTGTGTATACAAAATGTATTAGTGTTAACTGTTCAACAAAAATAGTAGATCACATTCACCACTTATGATTTTGTCAGTGTAATTCACCTAGAGAATACCTCTGCTTTTCTTCTTGAACTCAGAGGCCCTAAACATTTAAGTCATGTTGTATTTACTTAAAAAGATTCAAAGATACTGTTCTTGGAAGCATAGAAAACAAAGTTAACAACTAATATCCAAGAGAGCCACTAATATTTAAAATGACCTTGATATCATCTGTTCAAGGGTGATTTTGGTAGAATCAAAGCTTAAACTAGGCTATTTATTGTTTTATGTTCTCTACTTATGGGCCATTTAAACCACATCCAAAGAATGAAAAGCAAAGCAGATTACTGTGTGTAAACATAAATATGTATGTAAATATGTATACATATACGTATATATGGTTAGACTTACTAGGCAATCCTTATAATCTCTGGGTTTATGATAACGATTTAGATTACAGGTAGAACCCTCCTCTACCCTTCATGGTCTCAGGAAATAGCAAACCAAGAGTCCATCCCATAGCATGAAGTATATTAGCGCCAGTACAGGTGAAACACTCTAGTGCATGTTGATTATGGTGACCATAACTTAAGAAAACCACAATCTGAACCTCACTGGCTAACTCCAATATTAGAGGTCTACATGCTATCTTGCAGTCCTTTCGGTCCTTATTACACTCAATCCCTGTTCCTAGAACCATACAATTCTTCTCTTTCCAGTACTTCAAATTCCAATCATTTCTGTTCATATATTAAGCAATTTAAACTCTATATACATACATACACAATGTACCAGGGGAAACACAAAGAGTGAGTTTTAGCTTCTAACTACATTTTCTTGCTTTCCTATGAACTGCTGCAAAGAAAAGATTAAACCATTACCTACAGTTTGAATTTATTAAACAATATCTAGGCAAACAGAAGACAGGCAGAAATAGGCAAGCCACGTTTTTCTAATACAGTGATTACACTCATCTCTCTCTAGAAATAGGAGATATTTTAATCATTTTAAACTTCAGATATTTGATCAAAAATCTACATCCATTTACGCTACCAAAAATCCTGTTAATTAGTCTCAAACTACTGCAGATGGATTACTTTGCAAAAAATAAATATAATAGAGCACCAGCCGATGAACTAAGATATATATTAAAGAAAAGAAGATCTTTAAAATATGAACCACTTGGTCTCTAAGGTTTAAGAGTCTAATAAATACTGAGTTTTTTTCAAGAGGTCATTTTTGCTATCAAGAAATAATGAAATAAATATAGATTAATTAAGAATCCAAATATATGCTGAAGCAAGAAACATACTTGTTTTATAATTCACATTATGCCTTGCAAGAACTAATTAATGAATTAAATTAATATTTTGTAAGTAGTTTCTTCCTCAATTCAACTAGCATTTGGCATGACCAAAGTTTAACTAAATTAAGGACTTGAGGGTGCTCTGAATTAACATCAGATGCTAGTGGTCATCTCCACCCCTTTATCCTCCCTCTAATGTGTCCTTGAAGGTGGCATGTGTTACCCAGGCTATCCAACCTTCTGACAAAGGCAGATATATAGTGAACATTACTTTATCATTTCAATATCAAGGTCACTATGTTCCCCTCCTAGGATTTAGTACGTTGAAAGACCTTCATTACATAACACTTCAGACAGCTATAAAAGCATGTACTTGGTCCCATACCAAATTCAGTTTCACTGAGCAGAGCAACCTTATCTTTAGTCACCATTAAATTATAAAATGCAGTTGATATGTACATAGTCCCATACCACTTTTACACCCTAGGACAGCAATTGAACATTCTTGCTTGTGTTACTAATCATTAGTATACTGCTGCGAATATACCAAAGGGACATCCTTTCAAAATTATTGCCTATAAGAAATTGTAAAATTTGCTCCCTTTCAAATAGTAAAGTAGCTTGCACCCTCTATTATCTATAGAGGAAATGATTCAGGCCAGATGCCAACGTGAGGTAGCCAAGTCCAGCTTTAACAGAGAAAAGATGGCATATTTCTACAACTGCTCCTAGTGAAACGACACCTCATATATACTGGAGAAGATGAAGCTAATTTTTCAGATTTCTAAAGGTCAAGGCTCAAGGGATGAAAGGAGTACTGTTTGAGATGAAGCTTAATACCAGACATTTGACTGGCTGTCTAGACCTGATGACTTAGGGAACATAACAGGAAGTCCTTAACAAGTAAGTATATGTAAGGAACACGTGGTTTTGATTTCTGGCACAAAGCAAATGTGTCCATTACATGCAAAAGATAAGACTGCTTATCTGAGAAATGTAAAGCCCCTTCTTGCTTATATGGGAAAACAGAGGATGGGGTTAACACAACTATGGCCGGGGGGGTTCTCTGGAATAAATGAAGAAATATGTTTCTTTTATCTCCACTGAAGAATTAATCTGGACATAGGGGAGTGGGACCCTTGGAAGCACCAATCCTGAGCACATTAGAACAGAAGAGTTCTACTTTTTCTTCTCTGAACTGCCAGTGTACATGATGGGGTGAGAGAGATGGGGAGTGAACGTAGGATTCAAAAGGAATATGAAGAAACCCTGATGGAAATGATAATGGTTTGACCTTAATTCAAGAAGTAGTGTTTAAAACGGCTAACATATGCCTCTTGTTAAAGTGTAGCACTGAAAGAGGAGTAGGACAGAAGACATTCTGGACAAAGTAGGAAGGAGGTCCTAAGGGTTGGTGTTTTGCACTAACAGCTGTTGTCCCAAGAAAACGGAAATCACTCAAAAGGTGCCAAAGACAAGAGGAGTGCCTTGTTGCACTCCCTCAAGGATATTTGTTATCATTTAAAAACTAACTAAAGACACCCCACCACACAAACTCTCCTAGCATTTTTCATCCAAAGATGTCAAAAACCCTTTCTAAATGTTATCCTCATGATACCTCTGTGAGGTAGGTAGCATAATTCTAATTTTTATTCAAGCTAAGGCACAAATAGAGCCTGAGTTGCAAAAGTGGTCTGGAATTTTGTTCACTGCAACACACTCCCTTCATTTTGATGTAGGCAACTCAAGACACACTGCTAGGAAATGTCCTTAGAGAAAGCAGACCTAAGAGCCAAACAAAATCATTCATGACTCTGGGAAAGCGGCACTCTCTCTAACACTCACTGATGGCATCTTAGGAGACGCCCTCCACTTAAGAGTACTAATATGCGCAGTCCTGTTGAATAAGGAGACCAAACCATCTATGATGATAGGAAAAAGGCTGAAGAAACAGTCTTGTTTTCCCCCACTGTTGAGACCAGAACAGTGACAATCTTAAATCATACCATCTAAGGAACTTTAGTCCTTAAGTCTCGGTCTTAACTGGTGCGGTAAAATTCTAAGACCTATATTTTGCTAACGATTTTGACGTTTTTGATCAGATACATTTCTACATCCTTGATCCCAGACAATTCTCTTTTATCATAACTGAATTATTTGTATAAAACGTAATGCCAGGGTCTGAAGCAAACAAGGCATCCATTCAGCATACATTGGTTCCATATATTTTGAGAAACACTTGAGTACACAAAGAAAGCGTGCAATGTTAAAGAGATGATGTGAACAATATTGTGGCTTGTCTAATGGAGAATCCAGTGTCCTTTCAGGAGACTGAAGATACTCAAAAGTTGCTCCCCAATTTCTATTAACAACCCTCGAAAAGTGAACATTTTCATTTGATACAAATATACAAATTTAAAATAAGTGCACAGTTCAGAATGGCCTACCATTTTCAGATTGCTTATGTGCCAGAAAATATACAGTCAATAAAAAAATACCAGAGAGGTGGGGACAAAAGGCTCTCTGGAGCTGTACAGCAAAAATGAATATCACTTCAATAGGTAGTGATCTCTGGAGAAAGTGGTGTCCTTAGAAACCAGCAGCACTGAAAGATAGCAGATCACAAATCTGGTGATGGGGGATAAGATGTATAATAAGGCCCATTTTCCTGCAGAAAGAAAAAAAGACAAGAACATTAAATAATAAGATCAATGTAATTGGGAATGTAAAAGAAAGGGATTTAGAGCTAACGTATGGAAAATGTCTAGCACATGCCTGGCCCTGAGCAGGCCCTCAAGCCAACAGAGCAGTTCCACTGGAGTCAGTCAGAGTTGGTATAATGTAGGCAGAGGTAATCAGGATGATGATATTTAAAAATATTACCATTTATTGAACATTCTATATGCCAGACACTTAATCAGCACTTTTCTTTCATTATCCTTTTATATCCTCACAACATAATGCCACGAAGTAGGTAACATCCTCATTTTACAGAACAGGAAACTAAGGATCACACAGATGGCATAACTCACCTTAGGTCACCAAGCTGGCAACCAGGAGAGCCTGAATTTTAAATCCATGTCTATCCAAATCTAAAGCCCAGATGATGATGATTATTATTTTTTAAACATCTTTATTGGAGTATAATTGCTTTACAATGGTGTGTTAGTTTCTGCTTTATAACAAAGTGAATTTTTTGTTAGGCTGTGTTGTCTTGCTGTGTGCCGAATCTTTGAGTTATGAAACAAAAATCATCATCAAGGAATTTAATAATTACAACTGTGTTGGCAGAAATGAGTCTTCTCCATGACATGCCTGAGTGGCGAGGCTTTTAACAATGACAGTTTTTAGGGCGTTCAAGATCAAGGTGGAGAAATGAATGCTAGAACTTTAATGTCAAATGTAGAAAGCAATAAATCAGTGTAAGGAAATTTTTTGACCTTATTTTGGCTAACTTTACCTTATAAAAGTCAAGACAGTTAGCTTTATGGTAGATAGACCCTAAATTATATTTATGAGACTTAAGATTCATTTCTTGTTACTTAGGAAAGTATTTCTTTGACAAGTAACTTGTTTTTCAGTAAACCATAAACAAAAAATGTTTAATATGAATGTAAGATAATAGTTAGATATGGAGAATGAAAGGTAGGATGAAAACAGCGTTGCTTTAGGGTATATTTACATTATAGTTATGGAGCATTAAATCCATCCAGTCTTGAACATAATAGGCAGTTAAATGTTATTTGAGTGACTAAGTGAATCAAAAGCTCTGCCATTCTTCAGAGCAGATGCCCTGGAGGAGAAATTGATCCTGGGACCATAACCAGGAAAACAAGAGAATATCTAGGAAAACTTACTTTCTTCTTCTTTTTTTCTTTTCTTTTTTTTTTTTTTAACTTTCTGATTATAAATCTGACCAGGTTAAAAAAAAAATTTCAGTAGAAACAAATCCAAAGATTGGCTACATTTTAGGATACTTGACAAAAATTAATGAAAACATTTTTTTTCTGTATTTTAGAATTTCCTACCAGGATCTGTTATACTAATCACTCCAGTATCCTCAATATGCATAGAAGCTATGCTTAAGAAACATGCCTGAAGAGAGAAATCTATCCTGAAGTTCAACTGAAAAGAAATGGTTCACGATCCATCTTTAAGATTTCTCCATTCCATTCCACTACGGTATTTTTCTAGGCTTCCTGTATCTACATTAAATTGTGATAAAGTAAGAAGGGAAAATCTAATTCTTAATGCTATGAAATAAAGCTTTTATATTAGTCTCACACTGTGGAAGAGACTGCCGAGCAATCGAATACTTTCTCTATTTCTGGAAACAATCACAGAACTTTGAAGAATTGTTACCAGGTAAATCTCTACACTCTCTTCTTTGACTCTAAGAATGCTGACTAGCTCCCTTTCTGAAATGATCTCAGTACCATTTTGATCTAGATAGATAAAAATTACCTTCTAATTACTGTCAAAGATTCCTTTTAATCCTATAAAATTTATGTCACTAAGTCACATAAGACCCAGAAAAATAGAAGCTCACTGCCAACAACCAACCACGTCATACCTTCACCAAGTAAAGGACTATGGGCAAAGCACACTTGAATACGATAATAAAACTGACCAACTCTACATTCGTTTCCTTTTCTCTAATCATATTTTTAATTCTTCCTAGCAAAGGAAAACTTTTCTTTACAAGGTACTATCCAACCACCTTCTAGACTTTCACCTCAGTGTCCCATGGGGCACCTCAAACCTAGTGTGTCACAAACTGAACAGACCACCTGTCTGTTTTCTCCAAGACCCCCCCCCCCCCCCCCCCGGTGCTCTTCCTCCAAATTGCCTCTCTGGGATGGTGGCGACACCATTCTCCAAGTCTCCCAAAGCAGAAACTTTGTTAGTCACCTCGGGCTTCTTTCCTCTTTCATTCCTCCCAATGGCTGGCTGCTCAGTCACCATAATGCTGTGGATTCTATTCCCTAAAACGTCTACTTCTAACTATCTCTAAGATCTTCAAACCCTTGCCATTACCACTACCGCTGCCTGGCTCTAGTCTCATTTCTCCTCTGGCTTCCTCTGACAGCCTCTTATTGATCCTTGTCTACAGTTTTACCCTTGTCTGGTCCCTCTCTACACTGTTTCTTTAGCCATCTTTCTAAACAGGAACACAATGGCAGTTCTCCCTTGCTCAACACTCCCCACCAACTACGAAGGAGCCAACGTACCGCAGCATAATGTGCAAAGCTGCAGTGTATCTAGGGATCTGCCCTCTGCCTGCCCTTTCCACATCATCTCCTGACACCTTCTTCTGTTTCTTCTCTCTTTTCATTCCTCTCTTTGGCCTTTATATATAGATGGCCTGATATCTCAGTTTTAGAAAGCTCTAATACAGGTACAGAAAGGTGATCTAGTGACCTAAGTGTTAGATTGTAGGTTATTTTATTTCATTTTGATTAATCACATTATTAATTAGGCCTGTATTTGATATACAAAATATTAAAAAAAAAACACTAAAAACACATACACACAGAACAAAAAAACAAAACCAAGCTTGAGTGTGGTGTTGATATTTAATGAAAGCCTGCTTTGTAGGCCGTTAAGTATATAGAAAACATGTTGGCTTAAAAACTGGTCTTTTGGGTTTCCTAACCAGTACATCCTAACTTATATATTTCTACACCAGAAAATAAATGATAAATCTAGACATTAGCTTTGAATCATCATTCCAAATTTTTGGTATCAAAATGTGTTTCAGTGCCTTTCACGTTTCCAGCTATCCATTTTTTAAAAAATATGAAGAAGAGTGATATATAGTTCAAAAAAATAATAAGGCAATTTTCTGCTCTACCAATCTGCAAGAAATAAAACCGGATGCTCTTTTTTTCTGCCTCCCATATATTCAACAATCTTTGTATTTATGATCCAGCGACTCCAATTACAAATCCTCTTTGTGCAAAAGCAAAACATGACATTTTGTTAGCCATTAGAACACATTAAATACTTTGCTCTTCACATAAAGGGTAACAGAAATCATAACTGAAGTTGTAGAAACGTTAGAGAGAAAATGTCTTGTAGGATATTTACTTTACTGTACCTATGTTGTACAATAATTAAGGAAGAATAATTCATTTTAAGCTTAATATAACCTGCAAATATATTCTCTGATTCATGCATAAAAATATGCAATCAGCAATAATTAAATAAGGCAATTGATAACCTTTTGGCCAAGCGTGTTACTTACTTCTCTGTTTTTAACTACTAAAGTGATAGCGTGAATAAGTACAATGGAATAGAGCTTTGAAGAAATTCTAGAGTAGTCCTTTCTTAGTGTTTAATAGATTCATAAATGTATCTGTAAGGAATAACGTATTGGTTGTCACTTATACAAACTTTTAGCAAAATGAAACTTCTCATAGGGTAAAGACTAGGATAGGCGACCTGGCTTACAATTAACGCTGAAAATGTCGGACACCAACAGATTCTTCTGGCTCTATTTATGCAGATGAAAAGCCATTCAGTCTTAACAAAATTAGGGAGAGGTGTATCTCAAAGGTGGTGGAAAACTGACAGCACAAGCAAGGATTGGCTATAAACCTACAGCAGAAATACTTCCCATTGAAAAGTTTACTGGGGGAAAGGCGCCCCCCTTAGAACCAAGCATTTTCCTAAAGTTACCACAGGAAAAGAATGTCAAACGATACTATCAAGTTTATTAAAAGACATTAATTGCATTATTATCATCTCACAATGAAAAGATGACGTGCTCAGACGCACTTGCACTATAAAATAGTTAAGATAATACAGCAGGTAAGGGAGAATTCCTGCTACTTCTTACCCTGGCATCATATTCAAGGACAAAAGGAGGAAAGTCGATCTGTTCTGGCGAGATGGCAGAAAACAGCTGGTGGAGGCTGTCCACATGGTGGATTTTGTCCTTCAGTCCTGAGACAGAAAAGGTGGTAAAAAACCATGTTGATACCTGATTAATAGAAGAAAAAAAATAATTTAAGCCAGTGGCCTGAATTGGAAATACACACATGATTTTGAAAATTTATGCTAGGTAAAAACTATTTCAAAATTGAAATTGATATCAAAAAAATCTTGTAACAAGCAGTGTTTTTCAAAGTGCAGGTTGTAGTGCATCAGTGGATTATGCAATCAGTTTAGTGGATTGTGAACAGTATTAAAAACAACAGAAAGAAACATGCTAGAGCAACAATCACTAGGGAATGTAGTAAGATGAGCTTTGTCTCATGAAGCTTCAGTTTCTGTTACATGTCTATGTGCTCCAGTGCGTGTCATGTGTTGGGATGTAATATAATATGCTTCTTACTGTGGGCTGTGGTCAAAACCACTGCATTATTTGATGGAAGAACTGATTCACTGGTACTTTGAAAATGGTTAACATCTCCAAATCTCATAAACTCTTTTCATTACTTCAAATGAGACTGAAAATTTTTGCCAAGTTTTGAGACATTTATTTTTCAGTTGACACTTGGCATGCAGTCTCTTTCTCAGTCAAAGTGAATCTTCTGCAGACGTGGAGCCACCTTTGCTCATTTCCCTTCACGATATTGCAATCTTTCTATAAAAGCTAGTCTGCAAAATTTGTTGGTTCCAAAAAAAGAGAGAATTCTTTTTTTTTTTTAATAAAGTTTTTTTTTTAAATTTATTTATTTATGTATTTATTTTTGGCTGTGTTGTGCCTTCGTTTCTGTGCGAGGGCTTTCTCTAGTTGTGGCAAGTGGGGGCCACTCTTCATCGCGGTGCGCGGGCCTCTCACTATTGCGGCCTCTCTTGTTGCGGAGCACAGGCTCCAGACGCGCAGGCTCAGCAGTTGTGGCTCACGGGCCCAGTTGCTACGTGGCATGTGGGATCTTCCCAGACCAGGGCTTGAACCCGTGTCCCCTGCATTAGCAGGCAGATTCTCAACCACTGCGCCACCAGGGAAGCCCCGAGAGAATTCTTGATAGCAAACAATACTGGCATGAGCTAGGCAATAGCTAGAATTTACAAATTCTTGTTCATCTGTCCAATCTGACAATCATAATTAGTCATGTTTACCAACAGCTTATACAACAGTTCTATGAGGTAGGTACAATGTTACTGCTATCCTCATTTTATTTAAAGAAGGTAACATATGCATATGAATTCTCAGTGCACTGGCATAGTACATTCCAGTATATAACTGGGTACATTATAAATACAGTACATGCCACTTTGGGCACTTGCCAATCATTTTTTAAATTTCTCTTTGACACCCTATCATGTTTTTCAGTGGTTGCTCCAAACCTTTCACATATTCCTGGTCCCTAATACAACATACTGTCTTCATACCTACTTATGAGAAAAGGCAAGGAATAACAGAGACAACATTACACTTATCTCTATCAGAATCTTATCCAAATTTCCAAGACTCGGTAGAGACTCATCTCTACCATTATTTCTCCCTTACAGCTCCAAACAGATTACCCCCTCTACTGAATTCACATAACCTTATGTTTAAATCTCATTTATAGCATTTATCTTACTTCATAGGAATATAAGTAGTTTCTTATATTCACTTCTATAATTTCCCTAGTACTTGGCAGACAATCATAGAATGGTCTAAAGTTTTAGAAGGTACAGACAGACCATGCATTCTCAAGTATTTGAAAAAGAATGAATGAATGAAGATAAGGCCTATTTCATACTGAGTTTCATGGCCTGGGTCACTATTCTATTTCGGCTATACGACCAATGACTGGTATAAGGCCTCAGATACTAACATTACCCTCTGTATCCTCTCATCTTACCAAGCTTATTTGGAGGGTAGTGGAGGGGGCGGGGAGGCACTCAGCCTTTCTAGAACCAAGTGAGTTAATTTAAATCAGATTAGATTGTCACTTAATTACACTCCAATCCCCAGTGTTTTACATCAGTTTTTTTTTGTTTTCAAAGCACATGCTGTTTTATACCTAATTGATACAAACTTCTGGAAACTAGATTAGGAGCTCTACAACCAGTTAGCTGATAAACTAGTAAGTGCTATGGAGAGACCATGAAGATTTTAGAGATTCTAGGAAGAGTTTAAGAAAATAAAGATTGTAGAGTCAGAACGGAGAAGAACCTTGTGGATGTGTCAGGAGATACACTGTGCAAGGAGTTACACATCTACTGGGAATCTACTATGTGCTAAGCATTGGGCACAGCTGTAGGTGATACAGGGTAACAGTGACCTGGCCATTCCTCTAATGGGGGCTTAGCCTCTAGAAAAGGAGCCAGCTTATAAGCATAATAACAACAACTTCCTAAGGCAAAAAGTACTAAATGCAATGAATGGCCCAAAGAAACACACGAACACCTATCACAGGCAAGGAGCTGTGCTACGTGGAAAAAGGTATAAAATTACGGAACTAGAAGGGACTACACAGGGTATTTGTGTTCCACTGTCTCTTACCTCAGGACCTTTTTACATGCTGCTCGTTTAGTCCTGAAACCTTTTTCCTCAATTCTTTGCCTGGCTAAGAATTGTCCTTCAGAGTTCAGGTCAGAACTCACCTCTGTGAGGAAGCTTTCACTGAGTACCTACACTCCAGCCAAAGCTGGAGAAGCATCTTCCCTCTAAGCGTTCCAACAACGCCGTGTTTACTCATATTACTACATAACTGACACTCTGTGTGGTAGTAGCTGATTCTCTCAATAGACTAAATTCCCCCGTGTGGGGATTCTCTTCTTCAGTACCATATTTATAGGGATTTATAGGGTCTAACTAATGCTCAACATGAAAAGTAAGCAATTCAACATGTATTGAGAGAATTAACAAATACTTCTGGACTTATTACTTTAGTACTATTTAGGGATGGTCAAATATTCCTTCATTCTACAAAAACAAGTTGTACTTCAATCTGGGCCTCAGTCTCTTCATCTACAAAACGAGCAAGTTGGACTTCAATGATTTTTAAAGTCCCTCTTAGTTACACAGTTCTATGAAAGGACCCTTGACTATGCTGCATGTACTGACACGGTGAGCTGGTGGAGGTAAATTCAAAGAGAAGACTGGGTTGGGGAAGAATGGGCAGTGATCTTAGGCACACACTCTTTGAAAGACAAACACATTTCTCTGTTGCATTTTCTCCCATTACCTCCTTTACATTCTTTAGGCATGAGCAAGAGAAAATTACTCAAAGTAGACAGAAGTGGAAACCCAGTTAAAAGTTTTCCATTCAGGGAGACCCAAGAGCATTGTCTTGAGTTATTTTCATTTTATTTTTATATAGCTCAGCTTTTAATTTTCAGTTATTTACAACATAAGTCATAGATATATATTTATTTAGGTAAACTTGCTCTACTCAGTATCTACTATTTTAAAAAACTGAAGAAAATTAAAAATTTGAAAAAAAGGCTGCTATGATATTCTGTGAATGCTAGAAATTCTTTCATCCAATTATTCACAAACGCACGGCCAAGAACATGGGATCACAAGACAACATAAACTAGGAAAAGATTGTTCACACATGTATGCACTTAGGTCATCTACTAGAGCCAGAATCAACAGTGGGTTTAAATACTATTAGTTCATGTTCTATTAGTGAACTTCAAGAAAGAAAAAGAGTAGTGATTTATATGAGCAGTCAACTTATCACATTGGGTGGAGTGCCCTGGAAAAGATCTGAGAAGTATGGAAATCAGAACAGTGATTCTATTGTTTTATTATCCCTTGATTTCATCTCATTATTTTATAATTACAACGACTCCATTTACAGTTTTTGACTTAGTATAAAATAATGGCGGATTTCATTACACATGGGTTTTATTTTCTCAATCCTCCATCATTTTCTCCATCCCAAAATATTATGGAAAGGTAACATAATGCTTTTCATTTTATACATCTGCTCTTCAGCCTCTGCCTACCTGCCATTCGCACTGACTTCTACCTGAAGCAATTCCAGTGGTGTGACAACCAAAGCTAGTGGCTCTAACACTGAAATTTCTGGTAATGTCTATCCATTGGTGTCGCAGTGGGGGAAAGATAGCTATTCACTGACTCTCTTGTGTGGGGAAGGAGGGGTTAAAAGTCAGATCTTAGCAAACAGTGGCTATGTATTCTCGTAAGTCTGGTACAGAGGAACACTCTTCGGATAAGTCTGAATTTGTGACAAAAGTAAAAAAAGTTTTTTTTCCATTAAAAAAATTATGAAAATGTTCCAACATTCACTAAAGTTGAAAGAATTTTACAGGGAACACTGGTACAGAAATCACTCAGATGATCATTAACATTTTCCTTAAGTTTTCTTCATCACACATCTATCCGTTCCTCTATGCATCTATTAACCCATCTTACTTTTTTGCTGCATCTCAAAGTAAACTGCAGACATCAGTAAACGTTCCCCAAATACAGCATTCATATCTTTAACTAGAGTTCAGTGTTTGTTCAGTTTGCTATAAAATTTACATTCGATGAAATACACAGATTTTAAGTGTACTTTTGCTGGTTAGACAAATGTACACACTTGTATTAGCAAAACTCCTATTGAGATACAAAACATTTTCATCACCCCAGAAAGTTCCCTCATACCCCTCTTCCCAGAAGCAAACACTGTTTTGATTTTTTTTCTGCCATGCATTAGTTTTGCCTGCTCTAGAATCTCATATAAGTGGAATTATACAGTATGACTCTTTTACGTAAGGCTTCCTTCACTCAGCATAACGTTTTTAAGATTCCTTCATGCTGCTGTGTATATCAGTAGTATCTATGTTCTCTTTTATTGCCAAGAAATATTCCATTACAAGTATACAGCAGAGTTTAATTATTCATAATCCTATTGATGGACACCTTGGCTGGCAGTCACTGGCTGCTATGATTAATACTGCAGTGAACATTCCTGTAGAAGTCTTTTTATGCTCATATATTTCATTTCACTTGGGTAAATACCTAGTATTGGAATTGCTCAGTCACAGACTAGGTATATATTGAGTTTATAAGAAACTGTCATAACTTTTTTCAAAGTGGTCGCACAAATTCACATTGTGACTTATACTGTAGGAGAATTCCAGTTACTCCACATCATTGGTAATATCTGGTATTGTCAGTTTTTTAAACTTTAGCCATTCTGGTGGCAGTGCAGTGACATCTCATGCGGTTTAAAAATAAAGAAAAAAAAACACGTTTTATTAAGATATACCCGACTTACAATAAACTGCACATATTTAAAGGATAAAATTTGTTTAGTTGTGACATTACGTATACACCCATGATACCATCATCACAATCAAGAAAATGAACACTGGGAGCTCCCCGGTGGCCTAGTGGTTCGGATTCTGGGCTTTCACTGCCGTGGCCTGGGTTCAACCCCTGCTTGGGGAACTGAGATCCCGCAAGCCACGCGGCGCAGCCAACGACAACAACAGCAAAAACAACAAAAAAAGAAAGAAAATGAACATACCCATCACTCCTACAGGTTCTCAAGGTCCTCTGTAACTCCTCCCTCCCGCCCCTCCTCCCTGTCCACAGATAATCACTGATCTACTTTCTGTAGAAAAATTATACATTAGTTCGTATTCCCTAGAATTTTATATGAAGGGAATTACATAGTATGGACACTCGTCTGTTATGTACACACTTCTTTTATTCAGCGTAAATATGTTGAGATTCATTTGTGCTGTTGCATGTATCAACGGTTCATTCTTTTTTTATTGCTGAGTAGTATTCTACTGTATGGATATACCACAGTTTGGTTACCAATCCTCTCAGTGATGAGCATATGGGTTGCTTCTAATTTGGGGCTATAACAAATAAAACTGCTATGAGCATTTGTGTACAGGCAATGGATATGCTTTCATTTGTTTTGGGTAAATATCTATGAGTGGAATGGCTGGATCACACAGTAGGTGTATGTTTAACTCTTTAAATAAGCTGCTAAATTGTGTTCCAAACTTTCTATACCATTTAACGTTCTGATCAGCACTATTTGGGAGTTCCAGTTCTTCCACATTCTCACCAACATTTGATACACAGTCTTTTAAATTTTAGCCATTCTAATAGGAATGTAATATCTCGTTTTGGTTTCATTGGTACTTTCCTAATAACTAATTGTGCTGAACATCTTTTCATTTACTTATTTACCATCTGTATATTTTCTTTGGTGAAGTATTTTGCCCAAATCTTTTGTCCATTTCTAAATTGTTTCCTTATTATTAAGTTTTCAGATTTCTTTATATATTCTAAAGATAAGTCCTTTATCAGATACATGTTTTATTTACAAAGATTTTCTCTCAGGCTGTGGTTGTGTGGTTGATCTTTTCATTCTGTTATCTTTAAAAGAGCAGAAGTTTTTAATTTTAATAAAGTTCAATTTCTTTTATGGATTGTGCTTTTGGTGTTGTATCTAAAAAATATTTGCTTTACTCAAGGCTACACAAAGCTTTTTCACCTATACTTTCTTCTAGAAGTTTAAAAAGTTTTGTTTTACATTTAGGTCCTTGATCCATTTATGTGATACAAGATATAGATCAAAGTTCATTTTTTTTTTTTGGCATATGGATATCCAATTGGTCCAATATTGTTTGTTGAACAGACTATCCTTTTTCCACTGACCTGACTTTGCACTTTTGTAAAAAATCAGTTATCCATAAATACGTGAATCTATTTCTGGATTCTTAATTCTGCTCCATTGATCTCTTTGTCTATCTTCATGCCAATACCTCACTGTCTTGAGTACTGTAGCTTTAGAATAAGCATTGAAAGCAGGTAGTGTTGGTCCTCCAACTTTGTTCTTCTTTTCCAAAGTTGTTTTGGCTATTTTAGATTCTTTGCATGTTAATTGAATTTCTACAGAAAAAACCTTGTTGAAATTTTGATTGGGATTGAATTGAATCTATAGCTTTAGAAAGAACTGACAATTTAACAGTATTCAGTTTTCTAATCCATAAAAACAGTATATGTCTTCATTTATTTAGGTCTCCTTTAATTTCTCTCATTAATGTTTTGCAGTATACATAACTTGTACAGTGTATTATACAAGTCTTTCATATCTTTTGTCATATTTATCCCTAAGTACTTAGTATTTTTGATGCTAGTTTAAATTATATTGCTTTTTAAATCTCAATTTGTTTCTTGCTAATATATATAATAGATTTTTGAATATTGATCTTAAACCCTGAAACCATGCTAAAAGTTACTCATCAGTTCTAGTAGCATTCTTGAGGATACCATAGGGTTTTCTACATAGATAATCATGTCATCTGTTAATGACAATCAAGACAGCATTATTTACTCCTTTCTAAAACTATATGCATTTTGTTTCTTTTTCTTGCCATATTACACTAGTTAAAACCTCCAGTACAATACTGAATACAAGTGGGGATAGCAGACATTCTTGCGAAGACATGCTAAAAACCGACATACTCTTCTGTTTGTCTCCATTAAAGAAAAAATTTCAGTAGCTACTGGATGAATAAAAAAAATAAATGGATGATGAGATTTTGGGAAATAGTCAAGCACTTCTTCCTTATGTGCTATAGAAAGAAAAAATTAGCCACCTGCTGAGCATAACAAAATTAACTTTTCCAATAGTGGGAAGGTTAATAATATATTATCTGATAAGACCATGTAATCAGAACTCAACTGAAAGAAGAGTAGGAAAGACAAAGTGATTTAATTGACTGTTCACACAGTTTTACAGTTTTACAAAGTGTTTTACTTTATTTTTTTAAGCCTTGCCAAGCAGTGTTCCCATAAGCATAGCACTTTCTACTGTGCTGTTCTAACACTGAGGGACCTAAAAGAAATTTGCAATTTTTAAAAGAATTATTAAAATACTTCATGCAAAATTTAAAGATGGTATTTCAATGACAGACAACAATTTTGTAAACAGTGACAAATCCCAAAGTGGAAAACATTCTCACTGAAGCCTTCACTCATCTTAGTTATGAAATTTAATGAGGACTTTTCACTACTTATCTTACTTAATTTCTCCACAGTGCTTTAAAATAATAACTATTTCTACCATCTCTGATGCTTTTCCCATCCACTGGCTTCCACAGCATTAGCCAATCTTAGTTCTCCTGCTGCTTTTTGATTACTTCTTCTTGATCTCCTTCCCTGATCCCAGGGCTCTGTCTTTAGCTGTCTTCTTTGGTCTAAGTCTGTGATTTTATTCATTAACACTTTTTAAAGAGTTAAAGCTCTATTTACTTGATGATGCTCTCAAATTTACATCCCAATCCATGGTCCCTACATATGATGACACCTGGGAGTCATGGATGACACAGTCCTTTCTCTCACTTGTACTCATTTAATAAATCACTAAATCCTGGGATTTTACACCCAAAAAATAGTCATCTTTTCTCCAAACCTCACTGATATATTCAGGTTCTTCTTTTTTTCTTAGCCTAGACCAGGGGTTGGCAAACTTTTACAAAAGCCCCTATAGTAAACAGTAAATATTTTTGACTTCTTATATTAATATTATAAGAAAATTTCACTAGGCAGGCCTGAAGGCACCTGGAATAGTGCTATACTGGAGGCAGGACAACGTGAATACTGATTAGGTTTTTGCTGCATCCTTTGAGGTAAGAGATGATGGTGGGATGAACTAAAGTAGAGGCAGTGGGACTAAAGACACAGGCATAGAATTGGACAATAGTAAGCACACAGAAGTGATGCAGTATGATGAGAATGAGGTAAGGCAAGTACCCAAGGATGCCTCCCTTGTTTCTGACTTAGGCATCTGGGTAGACAGTGGTCCCATTTACAAAGATAGGGAATACAAAAAGCAGTTTGGGAGGGAGTGGGAGATGACAACATGAGTAGTTCTGTTTTCAAAATGTTGAACTTCAGGGGCCTGTAAGACATCTAAGTGAAGATATCTGATCAGAAGTTCAACATGCAGGTCTAAGCACAGGAATGATGATGATGGCTAACATTTACTGAGTGTTTATTGTATGCCAGATAATGTTTTAAGCGTTTTACATGTATTAACTAATTTCATCCTTCTGACAACTACACAAGGTAGGTACTACTATTATCCCCACTTTACAGAAGATGAAATTAAAGCACAGAGAGGTTATACAACTTGCCTGAGAAAACAAGTTGGTAACTGGTAGAGCTGGGATTAGAACCTACGTTACCTGAATCTCAAATCCATGCTTTCAAACATTAGACTTTACGGCCTCTCCAGACGTATACTTGGGAATTGCATGTATTTTGGAGGGTTGTTGAAAGCACAGGAATGAAAAAGAAAGTACAGAATGAAAGAAGCCAGAGGATTTGGGGACACTAACACTCAAACGATGAGCAGAGAAAGAGGGAACCGCAAAGGAGACTGAGAAGGAGTGGCTAGAAGTAGAAGAAAAACTAGGCAGGGTAAGTTTCAAAGAAGCCAAGACAAAGTGTTTCAAGGCAGAAGTGATAACTGTGCTTAAGGGTATAGGGAAAACAGAAATTACTGGCATTTTTAGTGTGAGCAGCTTTAGTTGCCATAGTGGGATCTGACCCACACTGGAGTAATTTCAGGTGTATGACAAATGGAGATGGTACACAGAGGGCACAGATTACACTAAAAAATTTTGGTTGTAAAGGGGAAGAGAGATAAGCGGAGGCTTTAGCATGTTTAAAAATTGATGAGTTAGATCCAGAAAAATGGGAGATAAGAAAGAGGATAATTGCTGAAGAGAGGTTCCTGAGGACAGGGAAAATATTCAATATATGTGTAGAGAAGAGTGTAGGCTCTGGAATTCAAATGCCTAGATTCAAATCCAGCCTTTGCTACTTTACAGTCGCTTAGTTTGCAAAAGTTATTTAATCTCTCTAAGGATCAATTTATTTGCCTACCCAATGGGAATAATACTACTATCTACTTCATAGATAGATTATAAGGCTTAAACAAGATAACTCATGGGAAGAACTGGCACACAGTAAGTGCTTAGTAAACATTAGCTATTGTTATCACTATGGGATCCAGAGCACAGGTAGAGGGACTGCCCTTCATTAAGAAAGAACACACTTCTGTGACAGAATAAACGGAGGCAATGATAGGAAGAGATGGCATGTAAGTTTGGGGTGGGAGGGAGAAGACAGGGAGCTCCTCAGTGATGTGTTCTATGTTCTCATCTAAGAATGAGGCAGGGCCATCTGTTGGAGTGAGGAACTGCTGGTAGGACAGAGCTTGAGGGGAGCAGACAGCCGTGCTGGGACACTGTTCAGTGAAGCATCAAAGGACCGCTAGCAGTGAATGCCCCGTGAGTCTGCTGAGAAGCCCAAATTCACATGGCTCTATGATTTCTCCATCACTGCTCAGCAACCCAGATATGGGAGTGAAGAAAGCAGAATGATGGAATAGCTCAAGATCAGGTCTGGATGGGCAAGTGTGATGGAAAGGTTAAGAGGTCATAGGTTATTTTAGACATAGGTTATTTATTGACAAGAGTGGCTGAAGTGATGGAACATGAGTTTTAGGCTGGATAGGGAAGAAAAATAAAGATTAAAAAAAAAAAAGAAGATATTTTCAGAAAAAGTAAAAGGACCAAAGGACTAGATATCTTGATGAAATCAAGATGCAGGATTAGATATTAGGGATATAATTATGAGCAAGATAGCTATATAATAACTCTCACAGATCTGGCAGGCTAACACATAAGGTAGAAAATTAAACTAGTAATTAGAATTAAAAACAACAATGAAAGAAGACTAGAAAATCTTAAGGAAGTACAATGCAGGAGTACCTACTAGTGGCAGGATTGGTCAGAGAGGTTTTTTTACAGAAAGTAATTGTTGAGTTGAGATCTGAAGGATAAACAGGAGTTAGCCAGGAGCAAGGGCAGAAAAAAGCCCAGATTAACAAAGAGCACGAAGAGGCAAGGACTGAGGGACTAAAGGCCTGTAAAGGTCGCCTACAAAGATACTGGAGTTACATGGGACCAAAATATTAGGACCACAACTCAAGATCACTTAAAAAGGAAGGGTAAACAAAGAAATTAGCAGTCACAACACAACGGTGATAGCAAGAATTAAGATGATGAAATACATCTTATTATGCAGGCATGTAGTGCACTTAAATTCAAGATTTAGCTAAAAAGATAAATACCCTACCTTTGAACGAAATGTTGGATGAACAAAATAAACAGCCTTCAAATTCCTCTTGTACCTGATTCAAAATCAAAAAAAGGGTCAGTATAAGCCATGTCTAAAACCAGTCACCATTATGAACAATTAACTCTTTTTCCAGGTGTTTAAAAGCAGGAAAAAGTTTACATATGAATTTACTTTGATACAAAATAAACTGGAGTTAAGGAGGGCCTATTATTAAAATATCCAATCTAAGTAAAATAAAAATCTTAGTTACATGAACTATCCTTTCACAAAATACACAACGATGTCTGCTATTGCTTAATACTCGGAAAGGAAAAAGCTGCTTTCCCCCTTCATAATTCGAGAAGATAACTAACTTGACGTCAACAACATCGTAGAGTTTCTTCAGGAAGTCAGAGTCCAGGTGATTGTATTCGCTGGTCAGTGTGTGAAAATACACTAATACGTATTCCTTCACAGCAATGTGATCCATTACGTGGATAAAATATAAGAGCGCCTAGAAGAAAAATAAAGATAACGATCATTTTGTACAGTAGTCTATTTCACAGACGCCGAAAGAGAGAAAAAACCCAGAAGTTTAATCTAATCTGTGCCCCAGGCACTGCAGAGAGACATCTCAGACTAATGAGTACCTCTTTAAAAAGATCTTCAGGGAAGTGTCTCATGCCAGTGTTTAGTAGTTCACATAATGCTACAGTATGGTCCCTTTCTGTCTTGTTCTAAGTGATGGAGGAGAACCACCAGTCTCCATCCTCTCAAACAACTCTTCATATACTCAAAAGAGCTCTTCAGTCAACTACCAGGTTTTCTCTCTCTGGAATAACGGTATCAAAACCATGAGAGGGAGAATTTCTAGACTTTTAATCATTCTTGAAGGTTCTACCTGCATTCAGTGAAAGTCTTTGCAGTCTCCACTGAGAAACGGACTCATGGCTCTCACGTAACCAAGAATTACTATAAAAGGACATTAGAAGTGATGCCTCACATGGCTCACTTTGAGGGCTAATTTTGTTAGCATCTTTAACGTTGAACTGAACGAGGAAAATGAGAACAGGTTTAGTGGGCAGACGGCAGTGGGCTGGGCAGCACTTCTCTGCTCTGCCTCAAACTTAATGTGACCTGGATCAGTTAGAGGAATATGCCATTACAAGAAGGATGAAATTTAAGAGAAACATTAAACACAAAGCAGAGACACGATATGCGCAGGGCCAGCATGACGCAGTGGTGTAGCTATAAACCATGACAAAGAGGAAGCTAAGAGGTAACAACTGAAGGATTACTATCAAACAGGTTATTTCCCCATTCCTCCTCAGGGGAGTCCTTGGCATTAACTCGAATGGACTAACATGGATTAGTTAGCATGGGTCCAACTGCTACCAGAGCAGACAGAGGAGGGCACTAAGGAAACACAGTATCTTTCCAGTTGCTACCTGGTTTGGACCTCACAATATATATGAAATGATACATCACGAACATCCAGAACACCATGCAAGTACACACCAGAATCAAAGGCAGGGGTTTATGCTTTTATTGGTATCAATCACATTATGAATGCTGAGAATGAATGTCATACTGATTATCAGTTGTTTTTTCCCCTGTGTGTATGTGTGTGTATTCTTATTATTATTTCTGCTCTTACCAGACTGCTTCTGGTCCTCTTTCTATCCACTCACCACCTCCTCCCCAAGGCAATCAAGATATCCATTTTCAGCTTCAAACTTCCCGTCTTTAGCTTGAATCTTTTTCATTATAAAGAAGTATAGCCACATGACAGAAAAATGTAGAGAACAAATTCTCCCCAAAACTATGAAATCCATTTTGAGATACTGATATGCATAAACTCACACCATGCCCCCCTCCCCCACAAAAAGGTCAATGTACATACAAGCTGTCCTTTCTTCTCCTATTGATATTATACCATAAACATCTCTCTATAGTACTTGCCTCTATAGCCATAATTTTTCAGGGTCACAGAACATTCCATTTGTGGATGCATAATAATTACCTGTTAGGAATTTAAGTTATAATTTTGGGCCACAAATGAGCCTGTGAGTAACATGCCCAATCCAGGGCTTCCACAATTTTTTTTACCCAAACACCAGTGACCAGGAGTTTAAGGGCTTAGCCAGATACAACTATCCGTTTTTGCACAACTGTGTTTTATCTTAAAATTGTATTTAATTTTTACACTTTTGAGTACATTGTTTTTTTTTTTTTTACTATGGTTAAGAATTATTTATTAAAGTGATTCTCCTCCTTTGCAGTCCATGTCTATTACAATTGATGTTCTAGGAAGATCTACATATTTATCCCGTGGATTCAGTTGTCCCTTGCCCAAGTATTCCAATTTGGGCAATTTCTGGGCCTACAGCTACTTGCAAACCTAGGATTATTTCCTTAGTACAAATTCTCAGAAATGGAATTAATGGGTGAATGGGTGTGACCACTTTGACAGTTTCAATTCATCTTTGGTAACAATGATTATTATTTAAAAGTAATGGCTAATTTTGATGACAGTCCCAGCTTGACCGTGTAGGGACAAGAAAACTCCCCCGCCTGACATGGAGGAGGAAATGATGACAGAAGTGTGACGTCTAGTCAAGAATGAGGAAGAAGGTGGTCTTCTCCCCCTCACCACTTTTCCTTTGATTATAAAACTGTAGCCCACTAAGGTCTCGGGGTGCGGCACCTTCTCGCCCACCTGCTTGTAAGCCTCACAAGTGTCCTATTCTAATAAATCACTTCTTATCTATCAAAAAACAAACAAAAAAACAAACAAACAAAAATAAAAGTAATGGCTAGTTTTGAAGGTGAAAAAAGAGATCTCATTTTAATTCAATTTTTTTTTTTTACTACTAATCAGGTTGAACACTTTCTTGTTTACCAGTAATACCATTTCTTCTGCTATGAATCATCTATTCCTGTCCTTTAACTCCAAAAGAAGGGATTACGAAATTATAACATCTTGGGTTAACTACTACTTCCCTTCAGAGAGATAAAAGAGTTAATGTTTCAAGAAAAGCAGAATTTGATTATTAGTATAGTTATAATACAGAATGAGTCCAACCAAAAACTTGCCAGTTACATCATATCCAAAACAAAGCAGCTGCGTTTTTGGAGATCACAGTACGGCAATTCAGTATTTCCATTTCTCCCAGAGCTCAAAACCAAACCCCTTACTGAAATGCTATGTGCCAACTTGCAGAATCAGGGCTGCTACTATATCACAGATACACAATTCTGTCTCATATTCTAAGCCCTGATTCCAAATTCATGTCCTACTTATTTTTTAAATCAACATTATTTATAAAACAAAGCTTTTTTGTGGCTTACCTTGTCCATATCTATTAATGTTACAGGAATGTTTCTTCCAACTACCACCATTACCGTGCGACCACAGTTATCAACACCTACAAACAGGAAATATAATCAGCACCCAGAAACTTTATTCCAAGAATATTATCTGTCCTGGGCTCTGACCTTATAAAAATATTCTACACAAATGTAAAAGACTGAAAACCAGGAACATAAGTTTTTCAGATTTCATCTTCAGATTTCTTTTACTATGTGGAAAACATCATCTTTCTTTTTTTTTTTTTTTCCAGCTTCATGAAGTTTTGATGACTGCCCTTACTTTTAAGATAAGCCCTCTTACAAGTTTTAAATCAGAGACAGCCAAAGGTAAGGTTGAGGGTAAAGATTTTTTTATAAATAGCTTTTTGTTTAAGCACACTACAACTTTTAATAACATCAGTGATACAGGAAAAACTAAATGGAACTCAAATCTGAAAATTAACAAGTACTGCCTGGAAAAGAAATATAAAGGGGGAATCTGATAACTTGCACTGTCTCCGTTATATATTTATGTAAGGTTTGAATTTTGTACAGCAGGATTATGGTATTTTTAAAAGTAGAAAAAAAATTAAAAGATAGGAAAAGGACATTGAGAAGAAATGAAGTTGGCCAAAGTAGAATTACTAGCTGAAAATCTTATAGGTTGAGATGCTATTTTGAAGATCTTGATGATGAGCAAAAACTATCTTCATTGTACAAAAAAAATCTATTCAGAGATAAAATGGACAAAATCAGAGAAAAGTGAAGTCTCTAATAGCATGCTAAGTAAGGTTCTTAATCAGTAAAAGAATAAGTTACCATATCCTTAAGCTCACCTGTTTGGTATAAGGCTTTTAGAGAAGCAATGTCAGATAGATCCTCAGATCTTGCTTGACACAACCAGCGATTATAACTAGAGAAATAAAGGATATAATTATTATAATAAACAGTTGTAAATTTATAAATGAGACCTGTTTTTATCTGTCTGTGTTCCTAAAGAATGATGTTTTATTATAATGAGAAAGGAGTTAAAGAGGCTGTTACACTATGCAGAATCTCTACTTTGTTATTCATTAAAAAAAAAAATGAGTTACTGAGAAAGGAAGGTATTCACACTAGATGATTTTTAAAAATCCTTTATGAGCAAATGAAGACTACTCATATAATTGGCTAAGATACCAAGTACTCAAACTAACATTGTTTTTAAATACTATTATCTTCCCCTACTAAAAAAAAAAAAAAAAAAAATGCAAAGAAGGCCTAAAGCAATAGCAGTTCTCCACAACAGATGTTCACTCATTCAACAAAGACTTATTGAGTGCTTACTACACAAGAGGTATTGAGAATACTCTAGTGAACAGACATGGTCAGACCCTCAAGAAGTTTACATTTCAGAAGAAAAACAGGTAAGTATTGTACACGTTATGTTGGACCACAAAGAAAGTAGGTAATTTTTTCTGGGAAGTCCAGGCTTATTTAATGACTGGCTAATCAAAGTAGCTGTACTGATACCCCATATACCAGATCATAGAGATGGCAGTTTGGCTTTGGCTAAGAGGATATTAAAACTGGAGGAAACATTAAAGATCTCAAAGAGTGGAAGCGATCTGAAAAAGGTCGAATTAATCTTAGAGTTACCAGTTAATGGTAGAGTTGAATTTGAAGTTGCACTCAGGTCTCCAGTTTGCTGGAAAGGTCAGTACTTTCTCTACTATTTCATACTTACTTTCTGAAAATTCAAAGTGCCACTTACTTGATTGTGAACAAAGCTTTCAAGGTACCTAAATGCATGAAAAGCAACTTTGAAGCATCTAGGTCACATATGGCAACATCCCACAACATAAAAACAAACACACAAACAAACAAAAAAAAACTAAACCAGAAGAGAGGATACTTGGGTCCTCACGCTATCACTTTCTATGCAATATCGGTAAAGTAGTTTCACCTCTATGGACCTCAGTTTCCTCGTTTGCAAAACGGTGTTTATGTAGGACACCTTTCAGCTATGAAGTACAATCACACAACTAAGGATATTTAATAGGAAGTCTATTACATATGGATTGTAATCAACAAGTGATATGCCTGCTAGTTTCACAGAAACTGTTATTGTTTGTGAAAACAATACTTAGTATTGCATAGTTCTATAGTCTATGTTTTCAAATTTAGAAACGTGCCCACCTGTGCAAATTGAAGTCAAAGACAATAACTTTTAATTTTAGTTTAAGATATAATTTGCAAGTCAAGAAAGGATCTGTGTTTATTGTAGTTCTCCCTATTCATATGTGCTATTCCATATTTTCACACAGAGCTATCTCCTAGGTTATTTACACTAACTCCCCAATTGTCTTGCTTTCTAATTGTTTTATGATTAAGCCATCTCCACATCAAGACTAAACAGAATAATATGTCTTAAATGTCTTATGAGCACCACAGGTCATGGCACAAAACATGTAACAGGAATTCAGTAAATACCTGTTACTTTCTATACTCTCTGTGTATTCATTAGCTCATTTTCAAAGATTTATTGCATAAATGCAATGCCTGCATCACAGCAAGGACTCAAATCTTTGTTGAATAAAATAATAAACATGAGTATTATTCAAGGTATTTTGGAGGCCTGAGAAGAATAATAAAAGGCCCTTGGCTTCATAGTTTAAGGTTGAATATATGAGATAGACATATTACAAAGACAACTAACATGGTAATAAGACCCAGTGAGATAAGCAATACAGCAGACATCTAAATACTGTATCAATCAAGTATGTACGCTAAGATGGGGATTGGCAGAGGTAGGAGTAGGGGTCGGGGGTGGAGTGAGGGGAAGTGAAGGCAAGGTCCAGGCCTGTTACAGAACTAACTTCTCCCTTCTTTATATCACAAAGATCAGCACAAGGCTTTACCCACTCACTGCAATATTTGCTTCTACTCTGTTGGACCTCAAGATAGGGACTATGTCTTAGTTGTCTCTATATTTCTAGCAAATTTCTAGGGTAGTTCCCAACACTCAGTAACTATGTATTCAATGAACTCTAAAGAAAAAAAATTTTTTTAAACTGGAACTCAGATGTACAAAATAGAATTAATTAACAGAAGCTTTTCCTGACTTCATGCAACTATCCCACACTGGACTTAGTTAAAATCCTTGTTACACACTCTTATGGCACCCTGTAATGTAAATACATTTTTCATACAATAATTAGTTTAATATTTCTCTCCTTTGCAAGACCCTAAGCTCAATGAGGCCTGGGGCTGTATCTGCCTTACGTGACACTTTATTATGTTTCTAGCTTGGCACATTAGTAAGGGCTCAATAAATATTTAATAATGAATGAGATAAAGTTTTTACTGTGAGAAATGACATAAGAGTTAGAGGCAACTGGATCTTAAGCCAACCAAGGAACGCTAATGAAAAAGAAGAAAGTTCTTGTGAAATAATTTTAAGAGTGATATGCCCAAATTGTGTCACAACTGGATGGAAGACCTGGAAATATTAATCAAGAACGAATTACTCAAGCGAATTATTACACAGAGACAAGGCAATGCTATGAAAGGAATGATCTAACCCTACAGCCGATCCATGTGACCATTAGCTTTGTTACTGAAGGAAGAATTGAAGGCTTTCAAAAAGATAATTCTAACTGAAGATCTACTTACTTTCTAAGAGATTAAAAAAGATATATCATTTGTTCAACTTGATCAACAAACATAACAGAAACCAAACTCAACCTGTGTAAATAAAATCCTGATTTAGAAAGAGTAAGAGAAATAAAAATTTAAAACTACAATCTTAAACATTTAGCCATGGCAGAGTATGTAAACAGATGACTTACAGCTCAGTTATATAGCAAACTCCTAAACGATCAGTCATCAGTTCCCAAACTTTTGAGTCTCAGGACCCTTTCATATTTATGTCAGTTACACCTACCAATATTTACCATTTTAGAAATAAAAAGAGAGATTTATAAAAAATATTTATTAATTCAAAAATAATAAAAACCTATTATGTGAACGCAAATAACTTTATTTTTAAATAAGCTATATTTAGGGAGAAGAGTTATACTCTTACATTTTTGCAAATCTCTTTAATTTCTGCTAGATTCTTACATCTGCTTCTGCATTTAACCTACTGCAATATCACATATTAAGCACTCTCTGGAAAACTCCATTGAACACTACAGGAATGAGAATGAAAAGAGCAAATAAGTCTTAGTAAGATTATAAAAAGGGTTTTGCCCTCATGGGCTCCCCGAAAGAGTCTAGGTTTCCTGGGTCACACTTCTGAGCTGCTGACAAGACCTCATCTTTAATTATCACAGACATGGGTCACATGAATAGGAAATCTGAAAATCTTTTGATTCAGATGTAACTTACCACTCAAGGGAAGTGAGTGGTAGGGGTACTACACCTTTGTTTCTTGGTTCAAGCTTTGGGAACCGTAGGCTGTGCTCTTCCCCAAGCCTGTAGTTATGTGCGCAACAACCTGAGCACCGCACAGAACACACCATGACATGTGAAGGTAGTGTGGCTCACTCATGAATTTCTAGACTAGAGAGACTACTTTCTTTATCTGTATATTTCAGTTCTAGAATATTATCTTGTACAGAGTAAATATCCAATGTTTCCTGAACCGACTGGAAACTGTCAACTATGTGACTAACTTGAATCTCAAGATCATGGCCTTCTACCAAAAAGAAGGACAATGCTTTACATGCTGTATTCATATTCCTTCCTAGAACCTACCCCTTTGCTGACGACCCCTTTCCAGAAAGCATGGACTCAGTAAATACAGATTCATCTTAAACTGGCTTGAACTAGTCATTATTAAGTGAAACAAATCTCATTAAAAAGAGAGAGCAATACAGACAGGCAAGTACCCAGTCCAGACACAAACAAATGCCACTTTATCTGTATCACTCATGCAGAAATGAAAAAGGGGTGTGTGTGTGTGTGTGAGAGAGAGAGAGAGAGAGACAGAGACAGAGACAGAGAGAGGGAAAAGAGAGAGGAGAGAACAGGGTAGCTGATTTGAGAAAGGTGGTAACAAAGCAGTTCTCTGTATATGAAAACAAAACGTGTCTGGTCCTTTCCCAGCTTCTCTGAAGCTGGTCTGTGTAGGTGCCTGGAGATGGTAGTAGAGAAGGGAGATGAGCTGCAGTAGCCACCTTGAAGGCTCATCTGCAATTAGCTGTAACTCTGGTCAAGTCACTCTTGGTGATCAATTCACCCTTCTGTAAATTAGAGGGATCAGACCAGATCAGGTACAAAATCATCTAAGAAATCATCTAAGAAACCTTAGAAGGATGATTCCTGAGGCCTTCCCACAGAGGTTCTGATTCAGGAAGTTTGGTGTGGGGCCTATGAAGTTTTAGCAAGCACCCCTGGTAATTCTAATGCTTATACACTTTATACTACATTTCAGAAAACTGTATCAGATAATTACCAAAACTCCTTTCAACTATAATGTACTGCTGAGAGACCACAGACCAGTGGTTCTCAAAGTGTGGTGCATAGTCCCAAGACTTTTTCAAGGGGTTTTGCAAGGTCAAAACTATTTTCATAATAACACTGAAACATCATTTGTTTTTTCACTGTGTTGACATCTGCACTGATGGTGCAAAAGCAACTGTTGGATAAAACTACTGCTGCTTTAGCATGAATTCAGGTGGAAACACCAGATTGTACTAGTAGTCGTTGTGTTCTTAATTGCCAAAATACTCACAGGAAAAAAAAAAAAGCCAGTTTCATTTAAGAATGTCTTTGATGAGGAAGAAAAAATTATTAATTTTATTACATTAACCCTTGGAAATACATCTTTTTAATATTAATCTGTCACAAAATGGGAAGAACACACAAAGCATTTCTGCAGACCGAAGCACGAGGTTGTCCTGAAGAAAAGGTCTAATTGTTTGACTTGCAAGCTGAACCAGTTGCTTTTTTTCATGGAACACCATTTTTCTTCAACTAATGACTGGCAGACAAACTGTGGTTATTTAACATGAGTATTTGGCAGATGTTTTGTCAAAAATGAATGAAGTGACCCTGCCATTTCAAGAAAAACAACCAACAGTATTTGTTACCAGTGATAAAATTTGAGCTTTAAAATATAATGTTGGAAAATTTGTATCCACCACCAGAAGCTAACAGTTTCTAATACTTAAGGACTTTTCTGACGAGATCAGTGGTGATATTATCAAACATAAATTTTTGATATTGTGTAATGTAATGTGTCAATATTTGGAACAACTGAATAATTCAGTGAGTCAATATTTTCCAAAAGACCAACACATCATGTTATAAATTCATGCTCTAAATTCCTATTATAAAATCTACTCAAAGTGCAGGATAAAACAACACATTTTAATATAACAATACAAAAATTCATAAATATGGTTTGAGATTCCATACTACAACATTATGAAACTACCGTTTATTGAGTTATGGTGTAATAACAAAGAATATCCCCAACTATTTGAAAAGGCTATTAAAATACTCCTTTTTCCAACTACGTATCTGAATGAGGGCAAATTTTCTTCATATACTTCACCCAAAACAATGTATTGCAATAGTTTGAATGCTGATATGAGAATCCAGCTGTCTTCTATTAAGTCAAACATTAAAATATCTGCAAAAATGTAAAACACTGCATTTCTCACTAGCCTAAAAAATAGTTATTTTTCATAAAAACATAATGGGTTATTTTTAAATGAATTAACAAATAATTTATCATATGATAAATATTAGTGCGTGTAAGCCATGTAAAAACAAAAGCTCTTTGGGGTCCTCAATAATTTTTAAGCATGCAAAGGGGACCTGAAACCAAACAGTTTGAGAACCACTGCCCTAGTCCAAAAAAAGGTACCCAAGTCTAGTTGTACATGAATCATGATGTGAAAAATTTTAAAATATATATAGAGGTCAAATCCCAGTCATGTGAGGGAAAGCCCAGTCACTGTATTTAAAGAAAAATGTTTGCCAGATGATTCGTACACATGGCCAAGTTCAGAAACCACTGAAACTGTAATTCGATTGTGCTTGCCTTTAGAAAAGCTGTTCATTGGTGCCCCCTAGTGGCTAATTAGCTTTTGTTTATGAAAATAAAAGGAGAACTGGACTTCCCTGGTGGTGCAGTGGTTAAAAATCCACCTGCCAATTCAGGGGACACGGGTTCGAGCCCTGGTCTGGGAAGATTCCCACATGCCACGGAGCAACTAAGCCCGTGCACCACAACTACTGAGGCTGCATTCTAGAGCCCACGAGCCACAACTACTGAAGCCCACGTGCCTAGAGCTTGTGCTCTGCAGCAAGAGAAACCACCGCAGTGAGAAGCCTGCGCATTGCAATGAACAGTAGCCCCCGCTTGCTGCAACTAGAGAAACGCCCGTGTGCAGCAATGAAGACCCAATGCAGCCAAAAATTAATAAATAAATTTATTTTTTTAAAAAAGGGACAATAAAGTGAAGACCAGGAACTCAGGAAAAACAAAATTCTAATTCTATAAGGGACTCCAGAGATCGTCTAGTCTGACTCCCACTTTATACATAGAGACTAACGACAACCACACATCATTACAGTATAGCGTGATAAGTGCTAGGCTATGGTTTGGTTAAGTACAGGGTGTAAAAAAAAAAAAAAAAAGGGAAAAAAAAGCATACGGAGGAGGCATTGATTCCAGACTTCTATTCCGTCTATTCCAACTTATCTCCAGGGAGATAAGTTTCTAGAGGCAATCACTTCTGAGCTGAAACCTGGAGAATGAGCAGGAATTGAAGAACGAGAGTGTTCCAGTCAAAAGGGATGGCAAGTACCAAAGCTCAAAGGTAAAATAGAACATAATTTGCTCAGTATTAAAGAGAACAGCAGTGACCAATTTTAAGAGCTTGCTAAGTACCAGGTACTGTGCTAAGCTCATTACATTATCTTATTTAACACTCACGACAACCCTATGAGATGTTACCCCCCTCAACCAACCTATAAGATAATGAATATTAATCAATTATGGTGTATGATTTTTCCTTTAACATTTTTTGAAAAGCAGCTAGCTTTCCAAGGACTGTTTGTTAATCCTTGGACAAGCTTACCCAGAAGTACAAAAGCTGCTTCTCTTTATGTTTCAAAAAGGAGTTATTCAGAATTGCTTTAGAAAACACCTAAAAGAAATGGAATGGCTTTATAAGGTCCCTGGGATAAATCACGGGGAAATAAAGCTCTTTTAACGTTAATCCAACCATAGATTATGCTTTAATTATAAATATAGTAATGTTAAGTAAAAACTTTGTAACTTGGTTTTTCCCTTCCCCTATTTTCTGCTTTCAGAATATAATCTCACCCAAAGACGCTACAATCGCAGTAGAAAGAGTAGGAGCTCTGAAATCAGAGATGCATTTGAACGCTGACTTCATCACATACTAATGGTGTCCACTGATAAATTAACTTTGAAGTTCTGCATCTACAAAGTGGGGACATATCTTTCTTAGAGGATTGTCATGAAGAATAAATGAGACCACGTTGCGTGTAGAGCATTTAGCAGAGGTAGGCCCCTTCTTGTTTCTCATGTCCTTATGTGTCTGTCAGTCTAAAGGGGTTTGCCTTACTTTCTTTGATGCTGCTTCTGCAGGGTTGCCTCTGATAACTGTCCTTGAAGGATCAGTCTTCTTTGCTTATCAATATCTCCTTCCATTCGAGCAAAAGCATGAGAGCCAATGAAAGACAGATCAACTCCCAAGCCTTCATCCTCCTCTTCTTGGTTGTCTGCAACAAAAATACTATCAATAGAGATGGCAAAACTTGACAGTAAATGCTACAAACCGATTGTGAATGCTGCTATAGGGATGATTGCGCAGAAACTCAAAAAACCAGGGTTAAGGTTATTTTTTGAGAATGAAACTGAAATCAGATTCAGGCGTTTGAAGAACCGAAATAATGAAAGAAACCACCTGTCCATGTGGGATGGAAGTTTTAGGAACACATGAAATCAAATCAAGGGGACCTAGGTGTAACCTTAGGAAGAAAAGAGTAGAATGTAATAATAAACAAAAAGATAGAAGCAATTATACTGTATGTGGGTTTAAAGATGAACTGTAGCACAACATCTAACGAAAGAGAAATATAAAGAAAAAATGTTTGGGGTCATTTATCCAGAATTGTTTAAGAAGGGAGTCCCTGACTGGCTGGTACATAATCTTCAGTCCTTTTGTCAGGTAACCCCTTAAGGAAGATGGATGGACCAGGATTTCAGGGTGTGATCCACAATCACTAAGATATGTCTTGACGAGCGTTCTGATTTTCTACACTGGTCATGCCTACATAATCATTCTGGTACATAAGAGTTACAGTTCTCACTACAAATTAATGTTACCTTTCTGACTTATCCAGATGATCATTTAACGTTTGGCTCGCAGCCAGTCCCTTGGGAATGGATCATCTCTTAATGTGTTCCCCACTGCCTCACTAGATCTGTTTTAAAAAAATTCTTTTTTAAAGAAAGAAAAAGCAAACAAACAAACAAAACCCTTGGACCACGGCAGGGGAGCTTCCCAAGGCAATGCCACCGCCTGAAGCCGTTCAGCTGGGACCTTCTCACATCTATACCACTGCTCCTCAAACTGTGACTGACAGGCAAGGGCTGAGTGTGCCTTTATTAAAAAAAATACCCATAAATGAATCTTCTCTCAATCCCTCAGGTAAGGCTGATTTTACATCTATTTTAACAGATTCTATATTCTAACTGAAAATATTTATGAACACTAGAGCCTATGAGGTAACAATATTTTCTGAGATATGGATGCAAATCAAGCAGTCTTTGAGGATGGGGGATAGAAGGGGACCTTTTGGCTAATGACTACCCAGCACTGCCACCTCAACTGATTTTGCTTTTCATTACCCCTTGTCATATAAAACGCATTTTACGCATTTAAGAAAAATTATATTCTATTGTGGTAGTCACAATTATGAGGATTTCCAAATGATGCTGGGCACATTTCAAGGCTGTACTCTATTGGTGGCTCCCTAAAAGTACATGAGTACCCCTCCAGGAAAGCGTGGTTCACAGACATTTTCTGATAAAAATATTGGTGATAAAAAAGAGATGAGTAGCCTTCTATAGATTTTAACTTGATGCTCATTTAAAAGTGTTCACAGCAGGAATCTCACAGTAATTCTTAAACTGCTGAATTTTGAGATCAAGTTCCAGCAGTGAAGCTTGTGAGACATGTCTCCAATAACACGTATCCAAGAAGATACATGTCTCTCTTAAACATGTATCCAAGAAGATCAGTACAAGCTGTCATACAGAACAGCTTCAGAGGAGCTCCCATCCTACCCTGCTCTACTATCACTTCAATCTACAGGGGTATGTAACCTAAAGAAACAAAACAAAACAGCATTCTTGTTTCAGTATTTAATGTTAGGTATGGCTTTCAGAGGACACAGTTGAAGCTGTTGAAAATTTTAGATGATAATATACTTGATTGCTTCCTCAACAGTGTCCTGCATGAAACTATAAACTTCGTGAGGGTAAATATGTTGTCATATCCACCTCTGAATCTCTACTGCCTAACACAGACTTGACATTATATATATATATATATATATATATATTTTATATATATATTTATATATATATAAATATAATACATATATATACTTTTTAAATTTAAAGAGTAAACCTTAACAAGAATAAGACTCTAAAAACACCTAAGTTGGTCTTGATCTTAGTGTCACGCTAATAGCCTCCCAAGGGTCAGGCTGAACTTCCTACTTCTTTGGTGGCTGATGTTTACCAGAGCCTTTGCTTCCTTAAGAGGGAAAGTAGAACTCACCCTCCGGGGCACCAGGTTTTTCACTTATTCTTATCTGCCGTTCGGGTACCACAGGCTCCCCTTCTGCATTTCCAATATCTGCAGGTAGGTACGGCAATGAGCAACTCTCCTCCTTTAATGACCTTGGGAAGTACAGAGGTAGCAGCTTTCGGTAAGTAGCCTGTGTGAGAAAAGCCAAACATCGTGTGAAAAATAACGAAGTAATGAAGCAGGCACCAGCAGTGCTTAGAGTTGTTCCTTACACCGTGAAGACAGCCTTCATCACGGAGAAAGACCACACCACTTCTAAGCTCAGACTGTACGCTGCCTGGGACCCTCAATCAGTTCTCGTGTTAAGGATCAGGGTTTGTTAGTCACTCAAGTTGAGCATGATTCCCATCCTGGCAGTTCCAGGTCACTGAACCTGGAATGAAAAGTTCTGTGACCCCTGTCCCCAACCCCTCCTTCACCTCACTAGTGATATTTGTCTTTCAAGATTCAGCTCAGACACGACTTCCTTAATCCTCAGTGTGCCATCAGGGTCCACTGGACCCAGGTTTAGTTTTTGAGATTTTTTTTTTTAACAGTTCTAACTCTTTGTGGAGGATTGCTATTTCATGACTTCCATTCTTTCTTAGAGATTTCTCAAAGAATAAAGATATATCTTACTTAAAAAAAAATAGAATAAAACTCATTCTATCTTATAATTTCCATATGGGTTGGTCCACCGGACTCATTCCTAAATCCATGACACATTATAGATACTTAGTGCTCTTATTTTTCCTATATCTTGAAGCATTTTGCTTTTTCATCATCCTAGAATTATTTTATCGTTATTCATCAATTATTCCCAACTATACCAAAAAAGACTACAATAGAATAATAAGAAACCAGAAGAATGATGGAATTGCCTAGAAGGACAGAGAAATCATTATCTGTCACTTTTCCTATTATGTCACCTGCAATACTGTATCATCTTTCATGTAAATAAGTATATTATATGAGGCACATAAGACTGGATTGTTAAGTCAACTGTACTCAATTAAAAAAAAAAAAAGACTAGAGACACCATCTTTGCAGCCTTTTTAAAAAACAGATATAATTCATGTACCATAAAATTCACGTTTTAAAGTATATGATTCACTGGTTTTTAGTATATTCATGAAGTTGTGGAATCATCATCACTATCTAATTCCAGAACATTTCATCATCTCAAATAGAAAATCTAAGCTCATTAGCTAGGTCATTCTCCATCCCTCCCTCCCCAAGCCCCTGGCAACCACTAACATTTCTGTCTGTACAGATTTACCTATTCCGCACATTTCATTAAAATGGAATACAGTATATGGTTTTTGTGTCTGGCTTTCTCTACCTAGCATAATGTTTCTAAGGTTCACCCATGCTACAGGATACATCAGTACTTCATTCTTTTCATAGGTTAATATTCCATTGTAGGTATATACCATATTTTGTTTATCCATCTATCAGTTAGTCAGACATTTAGGTTGTTTCCACATTTTGGCTGTTACGAATAATGCTGAGATGAATATTTGTGTACAGGTTTTAGTGTGGACATATGTTTTCAGTTCTATTCTGCATACACCTAAGAGCGGAATCTCTGTTTAACTTTTTGAGGAACTGCCAGGCTGTTTTCCAAAGCAGCTGCACAATTTTACATTCTCACTAGCCATGTATGAGGGTTCCAATTTCTCCACATCCTAACTCTTGTTATTGTCTGTCTTTGTAATTAAAGTCACACTAGTGAGTGTGAAGTGCTATCTCATTGTGATTTTGATTTATATTCCCTTAATGGTTAATGTTATAGAACATCTTCCCACGTGCTTGTCTATTCAAAACTTTTGCCCATTTTTTAAGATTTTATTTTTTCATAGCAGTTTACGGCTCACAACAAAATTGGGAAGAAGGCAGAGAGATTTCCCATATCCCTTCAGCCCTCACACATGCAGTCTCCCTCACTATCACCAACCCCCACCAGAGTGGTACCTTTGTTATAACTGATGAACCTACACTGACACGTCTAATCACCCATAGATTATATTAGGGTTCAGTCTTGGTGTTGTACATTCTACAGGTTTGCACAAATGTATAATGACTTGTATCCATCATTATAGCACCATACAGAGTATTTTCACTGCCCTAAGAATCCTCTGTGCTCTATTCATCCCTCCCCCATCCTCAGGCAACCACTGACCTTTTTATTGTCTTGGTAGTTTTGCCTTTTCCAGAACATCAGATGGTTGGAATCATGCAGTATGCAGCCTTTTCAGATAGGCTTCTTTTTTTTTTTTTTTAATTAATTTATTTATTTATTTATTTTTGGCTGCACTGGGTCTTTGTTGCTGCACGTGGGCTTTCTCTAGTTGTGGCAAGCGGGGACTACTCTTTGTTGCTGCACGCGGGTTTCTCATTGCAGTGGTTTCTCTTGTTGCGGAGCACGGGCTTCTAGGCATGCGGGCTTCAGTAATTGTGGCATGTGGGCTCTAGAGCGCAGGCTCAGTAGCTGTGGCATGTGGGCTCAGTAGTTGTGGCTCATGGGCTCTAGGCGCGTGGGCTTCAGTAGTTGTGGCACACGGGCTTAGTTGCTCCGCGGTATGTGGGATCTCCCCAGACCAGGGCTCGAACCCGTGTCCCCTGCATTGGCAGGTGGATTCTTAACCACTGCGCCACCAGGGAAGTCCCAGATAGGCTTCTTTCACTTAGTAATATGCACTTAAGGTCCCTCCATATCTTTTTATAGCTTGATAGTTCATTTCTTCTTAGTGTTTAATAATATTCCATTGTCTGGATGTATTACAGTTTATTTACCCATTCACCTACCAACATATTGGTGTTTCCAAGTTTTGGCAAATATTAATAAAGCTGCTATAAACATCCTTTGTAGTTTTTTGTGAGGACATAAATTTTCAACTCCTTTGGGTAAATACCAACTTTTGTCCATTTTAAAATTGGGTGATTTGTCTTTTTACTGTTGAATTGTAAGAGTGACCAATTTACCTATTTTTATTTTGGATGCTTGTGTCTTTGACATCACATCATATCTAAGAAACCACTGCCTAAGCCAAGGTCATGAAGATTTATACCTATGTTTTCTTCTAACAGTTTTATAGTTTTAGGTCTCATACTTAGTCCCTAGATACATTTTGAGCTAATTTCCTTTATATGGGTGAAGTAGGGGTTCAACTTCATTCTTTTGCATGTGGATAACCAGTTGCTCCAATACCATTTGTTAATAAGACTATTTATTCTTTCTTCATTGAATTGTCTTGGCAGCCATGTCAAAATTCTATTACACTGATCTATATGTTTATTCTTATGTCAGTACAACATAGTCTTGCTTACTGTGCTTGGAGTAAGTTTCAAAATAAGTTAAGTGTGAATCCTCCAACTTTGTTCTTTTTTTCCAAGGTGTTTTGACTATCCTGGGTCCCTTGCATATCCATGTGAAATTCAGGATCAACTTGTCAATTTCTATAACAAACTCAGTTGGAATTTTGATAGGGATTTTGCTGAATCTGTAGAACAATTTGGGGAATACTGCCATCTTAACAACATTGTCTTTCAATCCATAAACAATCCATCCATTATTAAGGTCTTTTAAATTTTCCTTCAAATATATTTTGCAGTTTTCAATGTACAAGCCTTACACTTCTTTTGTTAAGTTTAGTCTTAAACATTTGATTCTTCTTAATGCTACTGTAAATGCAACTGTTTTCTTAATTTCATTTTTGGATTATTCTTTGCTAGTGTGTAGAAACACTATTTTTTATATTGATCTTATGTCCTGTAACCCTGCTGAGCTCTATTAGTTCTAATAGCTTTTTTGTCGACGTCTTAGGATTTTTTTATATACAAAAACATAGCTAACATTCCTGGGATAAATTCCACTTGGTGATGTTATATTACATAATCCTTTTATATGTTGCTGGATTCAGTATGCTAATATTTTGTTAAGAATTTTTGCATCTCTATTCTTATGTGTAGTCTGTAATCTGTTTTTAACTTTCATTGGAAAGATTTGAGAATTCAGACTTTTTCATTTTCAGCCCAAAATAGCAAAGAGAAGACAATTGAACAAAGATGACATTTCAGAATTATTAAAGGAATCAAAGGTGAATGTAAAGACACAGACAGCAGCACTTTATTAAAGATGAGGTTAAGATTGATCATATGAAGTGAATCTCAGACACTGAGTCTTCAGATGACAATATCCTAGATTAATCTTCTCCAATTCAAGAACCTATGAGTCAACAACATATTTCTATGGGCAAAGTAGAAATATGGCATTCTCATTCAGTGAGGCACTATAGGAAGGACTTGACCATACAGGATTTTGTGATAAGAACATTTTACTAGAAAGATGTGACAGTATTCTTTCATCTTTTACGATGTTTGTGCAACAAAATTTACTTGATATAAAAAGGTTGGTTACATTTCAATTCTTACTGAAATACCTTATCAAATTGTTTTTTATTATCCCTTTATTATTCAATAAATTATTCATAAAATGACCTTTAAAAAAAAGTCCATTGGACCTAGATGATAAACGTTAATGACTATTTTTTTCAGGTATACTGCAGGTGAAGAATTTTTCTCTGTTCCCCTGGGTCTGGCTTAGGTGCCCTGATAGACTGCCACAGCACTGTGATGTACACTCCCAGCACAGCACTTGCCACACCTCAGGGTGGTCTTTGTTTATCTGGTTATCTAACTATTAGTCTACAAACTCCCTAGAACAGGGTATCTTATCTTGGTACCTTACTTGGTATCCTATTCTATGACATGGTCAAATCTCTAGCCCAGACTTCACTCCTCAGCTTTAGATTGAACAAGCACAATGGCCTGCTGATCATTAGCTGAATACACTGATCCCCTAGGATTCAACATGTTCAAAATAGAACTTGTCTTCATCCCTTCTCCTCTCTCTAAAACTTTCCCCCCTTTCTACCTGCTGTCTCACTGGTGGCATCATTATCCAGTCATCCTAGCCAGAAACCTAGGAGTCATCCTTAACTTCCCTCTCTCTTTTCCCCTACATATTTGTGACCTCCAACTCCAGCTGAATTTGTTTAATATTTTTTTTAAATTTCAACACCTCCAGTGCCCTTGTTCAGGCCTGATCATTTCTCACTTGGAATATTACAACCGCTTATTATCTCTTCTTGTCATTTGTCACTTGTCTTTCTCCTTCAAAATCATCCTCCACATAGCTAATATACAAGTTAGACCACATCATTTGTCTGCTTGGAGCTCTTCTATGTTCTCCCATTGTATGATTGATAAAGTATGAGATACCAGGCCTTGAGTGATCTTGCCCCTGCCTAACTTTCATTTTTGCCACTCCTAGCCTCACATTTTATGCAATACACTACACCCGTTCTGCTATTTCTTACTTATATGACTGTGCTTATGCTTGTATGACTACTGTTATTTGCCCTTCCTTTGGAAAATTTTAGTTATCTTTTACAATGATTTCAACTTACATATCACCATCTATGGAAAGCATTTCCTAACCCCATGCCAGGCTGGGGTTGTGTGCTCCTATCCTTCCCATACCTCCATTAATGCCCTTACCACAATTATCATAACTTATCTGACTTGTCTGTCCCCACCAACACAGTGGGTTCCTTGAGGACAATGACCATGACTCATTCACTGGTGTATTCCCAGAACCCAGTAGAGTAAACCTGATATATCCTAGACATTCAATCATAGGTCACTGAGAGAATGAATGAATAGGTAAACCAGGTGAAACAAGAAGAGGTAGCAAACATGGTAAATGTGTCTTACTTCAGCAAATTCAAAATGGTTTATATCTCATATATGTACCTACATACAATTTGAATGGCTATTTCACATGTATTAATTCATTTATCACAAAACTCATATGATATAAGTACTGTTAGTATTCATTTTTTATCAAAGCACAGAGAGGACACAAAACTTGCCCAAGGGCACAAAACTCAGAAATAATACAAGCTGAATGGGACAGAGCACACTAAAGCTAAATAAAACTTAATAAGATTTAAAAAAGAACTTGTTTCCTAAAATGGTTCTAAATTAAATTGAAACAAACTAAACCTAACCACACATAACAAACCATAAACCTCACAACTTACTCAATACTAGCCACTAGGCTAGGCTGTCACCTGTTTCCAGGTCACAGAGACAACAGGGCTTTTCCAGCAGTGGTGGTTTTCCAGTTACGCTGCCCAGGCACCCAGTGCTTAGGTCATAAGGCGATGCCTTGAGCTGTCTTGAGAGCTAATATAGTGAATAAATCAGAACAATTCCACCTTATAAGATTTTACTGCGTGATAACAGTTTACCAGTGAAAAACATGAACAAAATGCTCCTCTTGACTTGCTTTTAGTCTCCAGTATAGTCTTCTTCAACAAATGATGGTAAGCCCCACTACCAAATATGTGCACAGATAATTAGGATTTGCCTGCTGGCAATTCAGCTAACAGATAATGAAGAGACAGAGGCAAACACTTACAAGTGAAAATAAGATTTAAACAATGCAAGATAATTAGCAAAATACCTCTTCAAGTTCAGAGACAGCAAATACTACTTTTTCAATAGTCTCTCCGTGAATTTCGAGGAATCTCCTTACCGTGCCTAAGGAAAAGAATAGAAAGATTAATTCAATAAATAAGAAATTAATTGTGAAGAAAAATCCAACCCTTCAAAGTTTTATTTCTTTAAGGGATCACTCCTCGTATCATTCAGGTCTGTGCTCAGTGACACCTTATCAGTAAAGCCTCCCCAGGTCACCCTATTTAAAAACTCTTCCCTGATTTGCTTTCCTCCAGAGCAACTATTCTGGACATTTCGTGGAGTTTCCTGTTTATTGTATATCCTCCCCCCCTCCCTGCCCCATCCATTAGATGAAAGCTCCACAACAGCAAGGGCTCTATTTTATTTACTGCTTTATTGCCAGTAAATAGTGCCTGGCCATAGAAGATGTTGACTCCAGACAATTCTCCCTTATCCAGTATATTCTTTTTATTCTCTGGGGCCTCTCTCTCTGACCAGAATGGTCTAGCACAAGTGCCTTTCCATTAATCAGTTACTGTATTAGACGTCCTCCTCAGCTCTTTAGCCCTGTCAATATCCTATTGAACCAAAACTGAATTATTTTTTCTTAATTTCTATCTTATCCTTATTCTTTCTCTATAAACTTCTTAATAATGAAGTGGCCTTTTCTCAGTCCTTAACTTAACTGCAATCTCTCTCTAGATGCCCACACCCCACCTTTTAAAAATATTGTCCACTCCAGGTTTTGTCCTCCATATTTTTAATTTTCTTGGTATATATATTTTCTTGAGCTCACTAATTTGATTGTTAGATAATACTCCACATGCTGATGGCTCCCAAATCTTTATACTCTGTTTTCTGAACAAAAGACCTGAAATTTCCTATAGCCTGCTGGGCATATTCGCCCAGATAACTGAGACCTCAAACTCAACATGTCCAAACCTGATCCCAACAGGTCCAAACCTGACTTCCATCTCTCCCCAGCACCTGCTCCTTTACCTGTACTCCTTATTTCAGTTACACAGCAACATCCAACCACTCACCTAAGCTAGAATCCTGAATTCTTCTGACACTTCCTTCACTTCTTCCTTCATCCTGCATTTTCAATGTGTTATCATGTGCTTTAAATTCTATTGCTAATATTTTTAACAGCCATTCCTTTTCTCTTCCAGCTGCTCTCAGGCTCTCAATGCTAACAAAGACGTTAGCAATAAGTTTTCAACTGTTCTCCTGTTTCTCTTTCCAAGCCTACATATTCACTGTTGCCTGAGTTATCTTATGTTACCCTCCTTACTAACCATTTCCGATGGCTCTGCACTGCTTATAAGTTAAGATCCAAAGTCCCCACAGTATGGTTCTCCACACCCTGACAACTAACCACCCCTCCACCCCTGCCCCTTAGTCCTATTTCCAGCTATTCTTCCCACCTATCTTATGCTTTAGCCATTGGCTTCTTTGCTGTACTTCAAATATGCCACTTACTTTGATGCTACCCTACCTCTGCCTGCATGGTTGCCTTTGACTAGAATGCCTTTCATCCACCATGACCCTCTCTTAGTGAACTCCTACTCATTTTTCATGGCCCAGTCAAAAGCCATCTCCTTTGTATAGAACTCCATCCTTCCGTGTGCTCCTCCTGTAATCTTTTAAACAGCCCTCTATTTGTGAACTTCTCATAGCATTTTATATCTAGACTGTGAGCTTTCTGAAGGCCAAGTAAACTTAACATTAATACTACTAGGGCCTTGGGACTTCCCTGGTGGTCCAGTGGTTAGGACGTTGCCTTCCAACGCAGTGCAGGTTTGATCTCTGGTCGGGGAGCTAGGATCCCACATGCCTCAGGGCCAAAAAACCAAAACATAAAACAGAAGCAGTACTGTAACAAATTCGATGAGGACTTTATAAATGGTCCCCATTAAAAAAAAAAATCTTTAAAATAAAATATATATATTACTAGGGCCTAGCACACCTTAGGAATATGGCAAGGAAATATTCAAAAGTAACTAGTAACTGAATGAATATTTTATGACTCTGGTTATCAACCTATTGCTTGCCTTGTTCATTACTGTGTCTTGAGAGCCTAATAGAGGAGATCCATTTGTTGAAGGACTGAACAAATCTTCCTAATTCTCTTTCTGTCAGGCGACAAATTTTTTCACTTCTCTCTCTATTCTGCTTTAATAATTTTTAAAAAATGAAATTAAAAAAAAAAAAAAAGATTTTCTTCCATCCTATTTACTTTGACACCAAGGTTTAATGTTTACACAAAATAGTTTCCCAGCATATAACTGTGGGATTTCCTTTGGAAGACAACATACGATGCCAACTAGTAACCAAGTTGAATTCCTTCAGCAGCACAGTTCACTCAGAAAAGTAATTCTGCAAAAAGGAGGAAAAAAAAAAAAGAGTGATATCATGGCTGTAAGGTTTTTGTACTGTGCACTATTCTCTGCAACCAACTAGGATGCCATGTGCCGAACTTGTAGTAAAAACTCTTTAACTGGTGAGAATGACATGTGTGACATTAAAATTTCCAAACTGGAAACACAATAAGAACAACACCATTGCCTTTTTTCTCACCACTGTATCCTCTTCTATACAGCACAGGGCCTACCATATAGTAGTCATTCAGAGTTCTGTTGAATGAATAAATAACATGATAAATTTATCTAAATGTAGATGTTTCTTTAAGTTTCTTCTGGAGAAGAACTGAACTGCACATGAACTAAGAAAAAAAAGATAAATAACTTAGTACATCTATCAAGAAGATATTACTTAGATTTCAAATGAAATAAATTTCAATAATAGTTTAATAAGTAAGAAAGCTTTTGGAACTAAGCGCTTAGAGTTACAGCCTCAGATTTGTTCTTGGCCAAAGCCTAGAAGCCATTTATTTCCCAGATGCTCAGAAAGTATGTGAGCAAAGGGCACAACTGTTTGTGTGTGTGTGTGTGTGTATTTTTTAATGAGATGCTATAGTTCTGCTATTAGATTTAAGGTGTAATAAGTCAAGCAGGTCTTATAACATACAAGTTAACCTGTTTATCTTAAAGCTTTACATTTCCTTTGTGCTAATTAAATTTCTAGAAATTGCGTCATCAAAGTCCTTTATACCTACTTTTTTTTTTTTTTTGTAATTTGAGGAGAATTTAATTGCGGGACCATTTACAAAAGCACATGCTGGGTTTCTGGTTGACAATTTCAAGGTAGGAAGAGTGGGCTGGCTTTCTACCCTGTGACAGGCAGAATTCTAAGATGACGTCCAAAGAGTCACAACCTGGTTGAATCTCCTGCCCTTGAATGTGGAAGGACCCTGCGACTTGCTTCTAGCCAACAGAATACAGCAGAAGTGAAGAATGTCACTCCTGTGGTTGAGTTACATGGTGTGAGGCGCTGGCTGGCTGATGGAAGCAGAGGCTCTCCTGCTGGCCTGGAGGACGTGGGCTGCCCTGTTGGGAAAGGGTCACGTAGCAGGGAAGTACAGGTGGCCTCTAAGTGCTGCGAGTGGCCCTCGGCTGCCAGGCAGCAAGAAAGCAGGGACCTCCAGTCCCACAACTGCAACTGAATTCTGCCAATAACCACATGAACTTAGAAGTACCCCCCCAAGCTCCAGAGATGAACTGTCTGGCCCACACCTAAGCTGTTGCCATGGGAGACCCCGAGCAGAAGAGTCAGCCGAGCCAGACTCCTGACTCCTAGGAACTATGGCCTTATACCTACTTCTGATCTTTATCTGCTGTTACTACAATTACTGCTCAAAGCTGACTCCTCTGTGGTACCGTATCAAGTGACTTATCTGAGGGCCACACAGCCAGAGTTAGACTGGTAGAACTGGGACCAAATACCAGTCTTCTTGACTCCCTTTTCAGAGCCTATTCTACAAAATGACGGTGTCTCTTTAAATTCTAATCCATATAATTACTTTAATAAAAAATGGAGACATAAAAGGTCTACCTCAAGCTATGAGATATGGAGCACAGGCTAAGCGAAACCAGAGAAAGTTAAGACCTGCCAAAAGCCTTGCCAAGGAGAATTATATTAAGGTAGGAACTTTGCTTTGGTAAGGCACCATTCACAATACATGCAGGCTAGCTATAACAGTAGTTTCCCACCGAAGCAGTCCTAACTCAAGCATAATGAATTATCTAGTGTAACACATAGGTTACTAGACATGGGAGTCAGAAGGCCTGGATATATGTTCTAAGTCTGCATAACCCTAAGAATATGATAAATTTCTGAGCCTCTTCATTTGTAAAACAAATACCTAAAACACTACACTACCTAAAACACAAGGCTGTTGAAGAAGTGAAATGGTATTTCTTTTATCCCTTTTTAAAATACATATTTCTTCAGCAAGGACCATATGTAAAGCATTCCTGACATATGAAAGCATTGGAAATACAGAGATGAAAAGAAAAGATCTCTGGGACATCCCTGGTGGCGTAGTGGTTAAGAATCCTCCTGCCAATGCAGGGGATACGGGTTCGAGCCCTGGTCCAGGAAGATCCCACGTGCCGCGGAGCAACTAAGCCCGTGCGCCACAACTGCTGAGCCTGCGCTCTAGAGCCTGCAAGTCATAACTACTGAGCTGGCGTGCCACAACTACTGAAGCCTGTGCACCTGAAACCCATGCTCTGCAGCAAGAGAAGCCACCACAATGAGAAGCCCATGCACCACAACGAGGAGTGGTCCTCGCTCGCCCCAACTACAGAAAGTTTGCGCACAGCAACGAAGACCCGACGCAGCCAAAAATAAATAAATAAAATAAATAAATTTAGAAAAAAAACCTTTCTATTTCAGATAGTCCTATCTCAAAGGGGAACAAATCTTATTCCTTGTCACTTGGTCTTAGACCTGTCTTCTACAGTTGGAGATCTTATTTACAATCTTTACAAGGATCTGTGAACTTCCTGAAATAGCATGTAAATTCTCTCTATATGTGCATTCCTCTGGGAAAAGGGTCCACAGCTTTCTTTCATCAGATGCTCAGTGTAGTTTATGATGAATTCCAAAGAAGTCATAATAGTTAAGAACTATTGCTCTAAAAATACAGTATGGAATAAGTCCACATGAGACGACTCCATATATTTGGGCACCATATATGCTAAAAGCGTGTTCTTCTTTAGGAGAAACACCACTAATGTTTCAAACTGTTTGCCCTGCAGTTTGTCAGTCTCATGAGATATGACAGCCAGAACTAGATGCAAAATTCTAGGTGTGGTCTGAACCTGTATACAATACAGTGAGATCAGGGACTCCCTCGAGCTTAGCATCATATTTTTATATTACATATACAACATTCTGGCTCATAATGATTGAGCCCAGTCTTTTTAAAATCTAAATGCAGGGTTTTATATTCAAATAGCACATGTGAAAGCTACTGCTTAAACTGATAGTGCTATATCAATCTGATATTACAAAATCTGTTTTGACTTCATTGTTGCTGCCTGCTAAGATTATTCTGAATTATGATTCAAATACCCAATGCATTGGCCATACTTCTCAGTGGTATAATTTTCAAACTTAATAGGCAAATTTTCTAAGCCTTTATTCAAATGGATAAAAATGTCAAACCTAGAAAGTAAACTGAGAGCTCTGCAACTTGTCAACACAAACTTCCCGCCAGAGTTCCATGATCAGTTAATCAACAAATCTTCTTTGGCTGCAACTATTTAACTAGTGATAAAAAACTTTTTTTAAATTTAATTTATGTACGGAACCCCCAACCTTACTTACGAAGTGCTATGTGTGTTGCATCCTCTAAAGGGTAACCTCGTTTTGCAGAATTGATGACACAGAATCCAACAGAAGACATGGACTGCTCTCTGCAATCAAACAGAAAACACAAAAACTATACTCTAAGCATTCATAATAAATAATAAAAAATGCAGCTTAACTTCTCCTTCCCTCTCCCTTCAATGAATCTACTGTAATATTTAACCCAACTGCACTATGTAAAAATTATATTAATATATAATTTAACTGCACCATTTGGGGGAAATACATTCTGAGTAAAATGGGAGTGAAATGGGAACTAAGTAAAATGGGAATGGGTTAAATTCTCAAGTCACTCAAATGTATTCCTCTTACTCTGCCACGTTTGAGAAGATGATTAATTCTATCTTCAGGGTCCTCCTAAATGATTTAAGTCCCTCAAAATTTGACTTTCATAGCTAGGTTTCATTTTAAAACCAGGGCCTTTACCAATGTATGGCATGCTATGTCTAGGAACTGAGTTAGCCATACTTTGCCAGCTGAAGTACGTTTCTGTAGCAGCTGTATAGGGAACTCTCAGCGGCTGTGCGATAGCGGCTCTTGTACTTAGGTCCCACTGTGTGAATGATGAACCGGGCAGCTAGATTAAATCCTTTTGTCAATTTTGCTTCACCTGTCCGGCAACCTGGGAACAATGGAGAATATATAAGTCATGGAGCTGTTAGGAAAAAGAAAAACCAGCAAACCAACAGAACAACGCATGAAACAGAGAAAGTATTAAGAACTTTGAGAAATTCCAGTTAAAAATATGGATTGAATACAAACATTTGTCTCTGATCCCAAAATGACAGTGAAGTAATACAATAGGCATAAAAACAGAGACAAAGAGGATGGGAGAGAACATGAAGCAGAAAAGCATCATTAAAATCTTGGAAGGAATAAAGTCAATGGACTAGAAGCAAGTGATTTAGCAAAGCAGAGAAACATAACTGCTTGCAGAAATGGGGTGACCAATATGAAGCAAGCCGGTCTGTTCTGAAAGGCAGTGTTGGATTGAAGACAGACTGCTTTGATTCAAATCCTGAGTCCACCATGTTCCTGCTGTGACCCTTTGGACAAGCGCTTGGCCTCTCCATGACTCAATTTCCTATATAAGGGGGATACCAGTAGTACTTACTTCACAGGATTAAATGAGTTAATATATGCAAAGTGCATTCATGCATTAGCTATTACTGTTGTTGTTATTATGACAGAACACTGAAAAGGCTCAGAAATTGGAGGTCCTAAGAACTTCTGAAGGCTATGATGTGAAGTGGGACTAAAAAGAGGAGGCTGAGTTAAAAGTTTGCATAAAAACATTCAAATCTGCAACAACCCCTCCCCCAGCCAGCACAGCAAGGTGATGATTCCTTTACCACCACAGCAACAGGAAGGTTTATTCTTCGGAGATGCTGCACTAGAGTTTCTGGACTCTAGAACCCCAGGCACAGCTGAAAAGAGGGGATTTGATTAAACTGTTATACTCAACAGTAATGGCTCTAGATCTCTGCTCCTAACTGGCTTCCAAGACAGACATCCATGCTTATACCCCTGGAAGATTCCCTTCCAGGAGACTAAGAGGCTCAAACCAAAGGACCTACAGATTCTGATAAATGAGGGATGTTCTCCCAATGAAACAGCAGGGCTCCTGCTCATCATCTGCTTCAAGATCCACCAAGCCCATGCACACAAAGCTTCCCAGTACCTTCTCAATTCCTCTCCCTTGAATATGCTGACACTCGAGGATCACCAGGAAATGAGGAAAGCCTCTCACAAATGGGGGGGGGGGGCACAAATGCTAAAAAAAAATAGGCAATTTAGGGAAGGAAACTTAAAAAACAAGCCAAAAAACTCCCAACACCATAATTACTACTCTCAGAGAGGTAAGAGAAGACATAGTATGTCTGAAACATAACCAGAATGTTATGAAAAACAGAATATTCAGAGAACAGGAAAAAGCACTTATCTAATTGTTATAGCCAAGTGAAAAATATGACAGCAGAAATAAAAAGTTCAATAGATGGGTTAAAGCTAAAGTTGAGGAAATCTTCCAGAAAATAAACAGATGGAAAATAAGAGGTAACAGATATAAAACTTGGAGGATGAAATGGGAGGTACAGCATCCAATAAAGTTTCTTCAAAGGCAGAACAGAGAATACAGAGGGAAGGAAATTATTAAACAAATAAAACAAGAAATTTCCCATAATGGAAAGATATGAGTTTCTAGACTCAAAGAGCCCATGGAATAACCAAACCAGACCAAGCCACATCACTTAAGTTGCTTAAATCACTTAAATTTCAATTAAAAAAACATCAGAAATAAAGATGAGATCATAAAGTTTCCAGAAAAGAAACCAGTAACATATGAAGAATCAGGAATAATAACATGAGATTTTTCAAGAGCAATAATGAAAACAGAAAACAATGGAGCAATGCCTTCAAAAATCTGGAAAATAATTTCTAACGTAGAATTTTATTTCCACCCAAACTGCCAATTAAGTGTGAAGGCAGAAGTAAGATCTCAATAGTTTTACTCCCTTTTATCTTTCTCATGGTAGATTTACTCACAAATCTCATGGTAGATTTACTCACAAAAATGAAGGAGTACATCAGAGAAAGGCATGAGATCTAGGAAACAGGAGGGGATCCAATCCATTAAATAGACAAAAGGATTTTCCAGGAAAGTAACTGTGCAGCAGACACAGAAAGCACTATAGACAGGAAGGAGGATGGGAGGAGAGGATGGGAGGAGAGGCGGGGTGTTCCTGGAGGGCCATTATCAAGAAAACAACAGAGCTGAAGGATAAACAGAAGTGTTTGACTTTACTGAGAGGAGGCTTATAGTTATATTTAAAAGACTGACTCAACGATAGGTACATAGAAAATTAATTAATCAAATCAATTAATAATCTAGAGGAAAAATAGCTGTTCAGAAAGAATACTAATCTGTTTTCTAATCAACTGGGAGCAATATTTATATTGTCACAATGTTAATGCTGATTTAATAAAAATCTGACAGACCAGTTTGGGAGGGTGGTGAAGGGGGAACAAAATGTTTGTGTTGTATGTATATGTAAAAGAGAGGAGTGGATGAAAGAGAGTTTCATCTTTAATTTCCACAATAAGAAGTCAGCAGATAGTGAAAAAAAAGGAAAAAAAATTATAGTAGTTTTAACATACTATTTATAAACAGAAAGTAAATAAGACAAGGAACTTAAAGGTTTGAGTATCTGCCCCTGGAGAACAGGAATTAAAGCAGGAAGGGAAGGGCAGGGCAGAGGACTGTGGCTTTCCTTCACACGTTTTGACATAAAATTCTTTGACTTTTAAAACTACAGACATTGATCAATGAAAAGTTTTAAGCACAAAATGATACTCAGAAAAGAGAGAGGCAGAAAAAACTCATCTGGCACCATTCAAGACAGCTATTAAACCAATTATTTATTTTGAAAAATGGCAATTAAAAGAATCAAGCATTTATCCTGCCCCTCTAACAGAAACTACAATTCGAACTAACCACATAATGTCAGTTAATGAGGAAAGGTTCTACTTTACAGAAGAATGGCAGCTCGTAAACATGGATGGAATGATAGATTTTAGAAAAACATAACTTCATAATCTTAACGAAATTACTGATTCAGGTTAGGACTATAAATTGTTGCTAAAACCATTATGTGACTGTACAATGAGGAACTAGATACTCATAGAGCCTAAACACCATCTTATTGATTACTTTTCAGCCACAAAGGATAAAATATAACTGTACAAATGGAAGGATCAAACTGTCATCACTCTAATCTGGAGAGCCTCTTAGTAATGGTCCACTAACAGGTCAATAAGATTTCAGGTATCTTCTAATATGAGACAATATTAAGTACACAACACAACATCACCTATGAAATATTTTAGCCAAACTTGATTCCATTAGATATAACTTTCAGTTTAGAGGAAATACAAGGGCTAAAGCAATAAACTACATGGCACCTCAGGTGAATCAGATATATCCAGAAGGTGGGATATCTTGAAAAACATCTTGGCCTAATTCACTCAAACAAGTCATATTTCCCTCAAATCTTCTTTTCTCTATGCTAATCCTAGCTCTTTAAACTATTCCTTAAAATAATATGGTTTCCACAACGTCTACTATGCTAACCATTTTCTTTTAGGTATATCCCAGTTTATCACTCTTAAAAAGTAATAACTTTTAGGGAAAGATGAAACTATAAGATGAAGGGGTCCTAACAGGACAGAATAAATAACAGCCTCTCTTGACTTTGATGCTGTACTTTTCCCCTCAGCTTTACTGAGGCATAATTGACATATAACATTGTATAATTATTTTGGTAACCATTTCACAATATATACATATATCAAATGACCATGTTTAAGGTGTACAACATGGTCATTTGATATATGTATGTATTGGGAAATGATTACCACAATAAGGTTAGTTAACACATCTATCACCTCAAATAACTACTTTTCTTTATAGAGAGAACACTTCAGATCTACTCTCTTAACAACCTTGATGTAATAGTGTTATTAATTATAATCACCAAGCTGTACAACTTTAGTATTCATATTATAGCCTGAAGTTTGTTCCTTTGACCAACATCTCATTTCCCCCACCCCTGTCAACCACAATTCTATTCTGTTTCTATGACTTCAGCTTTTTTCAGATTCCATATATAAATGAGATCATTCAATATGCCTTTGTCTGACTTTATTTCACTTAGCATAACACCATCAAAGTCCATGCATATTGTTGCAAATGGCAGGATTTCCTTTTTTATGGCTGAATAATATTCCACTGTGTATATTATATATTATATAATATGTACACACACATAGTTTATACATACACACACCACCACTACCACCACCACATTTTCTTTATTTGTTCATCCATCAATGGACACTTAGGTTGTTTCCATGTCTTGGCTATCATAAATAATGCTGCAATGAACATTGGGGTGCAGATACCTCTTTGAGATAATGATTTCATTTCCTTTGGATTTATACCCAGAAGTGGAATTGCTGGACTATACAGTAATTCCATTTAAATTTTTTTGAGGAACCTCCATACCGTTTTCCATAACAGCTAACCCAATTTACATACTTACCATGAGTGCACAAGGGTTCCCTTTTCTCCACATCCTTAACAGCATGTTATCTCATTTTTTAAATAATAGCCATTCTAACAGGTGTGTGGTGATATTTCACTGTGGTTTTTATTGAGCACCTTTGTATGTACCTATTGGCCATCTGTGTCTTATTTGGGAAAATGCCTCTTCTTTTGCTGCACAGAAGCTTTTTAGTTTGATGTAGTCCCATTTGTTACTGTTCTGATTATTATAGCCTTGTAGTATAGTTGGAAATCAGTAAGTGTGTTGCTTCTGGCTTTGCTCCTCTTTCTCAAGATTGCTTTGCCTATTTGGGGTCTTCTGTAGTCCCATACAAATTTTAGGATTCTTTTATCTATTTCTGTGAAAAATACCATTGGAGTTTTGATAGGGATTGCATTGAATCTATAGATGGCTTTGAGTGGTATGGATATTTTAACAATAGTAGTTCTTTCAATCAATGAACACAGGCTATCTTTCCATTTATGTCTTATGTCTTCTTCAATTTCTTTCATCAATGTTTTATACTTCTCAGTGTACCGATCTTTCACCTACTCACTAAATTTATTAAGAATTTTATTCTTTTTGATGCTACTGTAAAATGGGATTGTTTTCAGAATTTCATTTTCAGGTGGTTCATTGTTACTGTATAGAGATGCAACTGATGTTTGCATGTTGATTTTGTATCCTGCAACTTTACTGGATTTACTAGTTCTAAAAGTTTTTTGGTGGAGTCTTTACAATTCTCTCTATATAAGATCAAGATACCTGCAAACAGTAATAATTTTACTTCTTTTCTGATTTGGATGCCTTTTGTTTCATTTTCTTGCCTAACTGCTCTGGCTATGTTGACGTATGTTCCCTCTACATTGAACATGTTTAGAATTTTTATCATGAAAAAGGTGATGAATTTTGTCAAATGTTTTTTCTTCATCAATTGAGAGGATTATGTAATTTTCAATCTTCATTCCATTAATGTAGTGTATCACATTTATTGATTTGTGTACATTGAACCATCCTTTCATCGCAAGGATAAACCCCACTTGATCACAGTGTGTGATTATTTTAAAGTGCTATTGTATTCTGTTTGCTACTATTTTGTTGAGAATTTTTGCATCTATATTCATCAGAGATATAGGCCTGTAGTTTTCTTTTCTTGCAGTGTCTTTTTTTTTCATAGAATTAGAAAAACTTTATTATGCAATCATACATCAATTTTTTCCATATTTAATGAACAAATGAAAATCCCCTGTAAAATTATAACTACTACTGATTCCTTTTATAGGAACGTTATTTTAGAATTAATTATTATTTTATTTAAATATCTTTATTGGAGTATAATTGCTTTACAATGTTGTGTTAGTTTCTGTTGCACAATTAAGTGAATTAGCTATAAGTATACATATATCCCCATATCTCCTCCCTCCTCAGCCTCCCTCCCACCCTCCCTATCCCACCTCTCTAGGTCATCACAAAGCATCGAACTGATCTCCCTTTGCTATGCAGCAGCTTCCCAACAGCCATCCATTTTACATTTGGTAGTGTATATATGTCAATGCAACTCTTTCACTTAATCCCAGTTTCCCCTTCCCCCCCATGTCCTCAAGTCCATTCTCTATGTCTGGTTCTTTATTCCTGTCCTGCCACTAGGTTCATCAGTACCATTTTTTAGATTCCATATATGTGCGTTAGCATACGCTATTTGTTTTTCTCTTTCTGACTTACTTCACTCTGTATGACAGACTCTAGGTCCATCCACCTCACTACAAATAACTCAATTCGTTCCTTTTTATGGCTAATATTCCATTGTATATATGTGACACATCTTCTTTATCCATTCATCTGTCGATGGACACATAGGTTGCTTCAATGTCCTAGCTATTGTAAACAGAGCCACAATGAACATTGGGGAACATGTCTCTTTTTGAATTATGGTTTTCTCAGGGTATATGCTCTGTAGTGGGATTGCTGGGTCATATGGTAGTACTTATTTTAGTTTTTTAAGGAATCTCCATACTGTTCTCCATAGTGGCTGTATCAATTTACATTCCCATCAACTGTGCAAGAGTGTTCCCTTTTCTCCATACCTTCTCCAGCATTTATTGTTTGTAGATTTTTTGATGATGGCCATCCTGACGGGTGTGAGGTGATACCTCATTGTGGTTTTGATTTGCATTTCTCTAATGATTAGTGATGCTGAGCATCTTTTCATGTGTTTGTTGGTAATCTGTATGTCTTCTTTGGAGAAATGTCCATTTAGGTCTTCTGCCCATTTTTGGATTGGGTTGTTTGTTTTTTTGATATTGAGCTGCATGAGCTGCTTGTATATTTTGGAGATTAACCCTTTGTCAGTTGCTTTGTTTGCAAATATTTTCTTCCATTCTGAGGGCTGTCTTTTCGTCTTGTTTATGGTTTCCTTTGCTGTGCAAAAGCTTTTAACTTTCCTTAGGTCCCATTTGTTTATTTTTTATTTTATTTCCATTACGCTGGGGGGGGGGGTGTCAAAAAAAACCTTGCTGTGATTTATGTCAAAGGGTGTTGTGCCTATGTTTTCCTCTAAGAGTTTTATAGTGCCTGGCCTTACATTTAGGTCTTCAATCAATTTTGAGTTTATTTTTGTGTATGGTGTTAGGAATTGTTCTAATTTCATTCTTTTACATGTAGCTGTCCAGTTTCCCAAGCACCACTTATTGAAGAGGCTGTCTTTTCTCCATTGTATATTCTTGCCTCCTTTGTCAACGATAAGGTGGCCAGATGTGCGTGGGTTTCTCTTTGGGCTTTCCATCCTGTTCCATTGATCTATATTTCTGTTTTTGTACCAGTACCATACTGTCTTGATTACAGTAGCTTTGTAGTATAGTCTGAAGACAGGGAGCCTGATTCCTCCAGCTCCATTTTTCTTCCTCAAGATTGCTTTGGCTATTCAGGGTCTTTTGTGTTTCTATGCAAATTGTAAAACTTTTTGTTCTAGTTCTGTGAAAAATGTCATTGGTAATTTGATAGGGATTGCATTGAATCTGTAGATTGCTTTGGGTAGTATAGTCATTTTCACAATGTTGATTCTTCCAGTCCAAGAACGTGGTATACCTTTCCATCTGTTTGTATTGTCTTTGATTTCTTTCATCAGTGTCTTATAGTTTTCTGCATACAGGTCTGTCGCCTTAGGTAGGTTTATTCCTAGGTATTTTATTCTTTTTGTTGCAATAGTAAATGGGAGTGTTTCTTTGATTTCTCTTTCTGATTTTTCATTGTTAGTGTATAGGAATGCAAGAGATTTCTGTGCATTAATTTTGTATCCTGCTACTTTACCAAATTCATTGATTAGCTCTAGTAGTTAACTGGTAGCATCTTTAGGATTTTCTATGTATAGTATCCTGTCAGCTGCAAAGAGTGACAGTTCTACTTCTTCTTTTCCAATTTGTATTCCTTTTATTTCTTTTTCTTCTCTGATTGCTCTGGCTAAAACTTCCAAAACTATGTTGAATAATAGTGGTGAGAGTGGACATCCTTGTCTTGTTCCTGATCTAGAGGAAATGCTTTAAGTTTTTCACCACTGAGAATGATGTTGGCTGTGGGTTTGTCACATATGGCCTTTATTATTTTGAGGTAGGTTCCCTCTATGCCTACTTTCTGGAGAGTTTTATCATTAATGGGTGTTGAATTTTGTCGAAAGCTTTTTCTGCATCTACTGAGATTATCCTACGGTTTTTATCCTTCAGTTTGTTAATATAGTGTATCACATTGATTGATTTGTGTATACTGAAGAATCCTTCCATTCATGGGATAAACCCCACTTGATCATGGTGTATGCTCCTTTTAATGTGCTGCTGGATTCTGTTTGCTATTATTTTGTTGAGGATTTTTGCATTTATGTTGATCAGTGATATTGGCCTGTAGTTTTCTTTTTTTGTGACATCTTTGTCTGGTTTTGGTATCAGGGTGATGGTGGCCTCGTAGAATGAGTTTGGGAGTGTTCCTCTCTCTGCTATATTTTGGAAGAGTTTGAGAAGGATAGGTGTTAGCGCTTCTCTACATGTTTGATAGAATTCACCTGTGAAGCCATCTGGGTTTTTGTTTGTTGGAAGATTTTTAATCACAGTTTCAATTTCAGTGCTTGTGATTGGTCTGTTCATGTTTTCTATTTCTTCCTGGATTAGTCTTGGAAGGTTGTACTTTTCTAAGAATTTGTCCATTTCTTCCAGGTTGTCCATTTTATTGGCATATAGTTGATTGTAGTAGTCTCTCATGATCCTTTGTATTTCTGCAGTGTCACTATTACTTCTCCTTTTTCATTTCTAATTCTGTTGATTTGAGTCTTCTCCCTTTTTTTCCTGATGAGTCTGGGTAATGGTTTATCAATTTTGTTTATCTTCTCAAAGAACCAGCTTTTAGTTTCATTGATCTTTGCTACTGTTTCCTTCATTTCTTTTTCAGTTATTTCTGATCTGATCTGTATGATTTCTTTCCTTCCGCTAAATTTGGGGGTTTTTTGTTCTTCTTTGTCTAACTGCTTTAGGTGTAAGGTTAAGTTGTTTATTTGAGATTTTTCTTGTTTCTTGAGGTAGGATTGTATTGCTGTAAATTTCCCTCTTAGAACTGCTTTTGCTGCATCCCATAGGTTTTGAGTCGTTGTGTTTTCATTGTCATTTGTTTCTAGGTATTTTTTAATTTCCTCTTTGACTTCTTCAGTGATCTCTTGGTTGTCTAGTAGCATATTGTCTAGCCTCCATGTGTTTGTATTTTTTACAGTTTTTTTCCTGTAGTTGATATCTAGTCTCACAGCATTGTGGTTGGAAAAGATGCTTGATATTTCAATATTCTTAAGTTTACCAAGGCTTGATTTGTGACCCAAGATGTGATCTATCCTGGAGAATGTTCTGTGTCCACTTGAGAAGAAAGCGTATTCTATTGGTTTTGGATGGAATGTCCTATAAATATCAAATTAAGTCCATCTGGTCTAATGTGTCATTTAAAGCTTGCGTTTCCTTATTTATTTTCTGTTTGGATGATGTGTCCATAGGTGTAAGTGGGGTGTTAAAGTCACCTATTACTGTGTTACTGTTGATTTCCCCTTTTATGGCTGTTATCATTTGCCTTATGGATTCAGGTGCTCCTATGCTGGGTGCATAGATATTTACAATTGTTATATCTTCTTCTTGGATTGATCCCTTGATCTTTGTCCTTCCTGGTCTCTTGTAGTAGTCTTTATTTTAAAGTCTATTTTGTCTGGTATGAGTATTATTACTCCAGCTCTCTTTTGATTTCCATTTGCATGGAGTATCTTTTTCCATCCCCTCACTTTATGTGTCCCTAGGTTTGAAGTATGTCTCTTGTAGATAGCATATATATGGATCTTGTTTTTGTATCCATTCAGCCAGTCTGTGTCTTTTGGTTAGGGCATTTAATCCATTTACATTTAAGGTAATTATCAATATGTATGTTCCTATTTCCATTTTTTAAATTGTTTTGGGTTTGTTTTTGTAAGTCTTTTCCTTCTCTTGTATTTCCTGCCTAGAGAAGTTCCTTTAGAATTTGTTGTAAAGTTGGTTTGGTGGTGCTGAATTCTCTTTACTTTTGCTTGTCTGTAAAGGTTTTAATTTATCCGTTCAATCTGAATGAGATCCTTGCTGGGTAATCTTGGTTGTAGGTTTTTCCCTTTCATTACTATAAATATATCTTGCCACTCCCTTCTGGTCTGTAGAGTTTCTGCTGAAAGATCAGCTGTTAACATTATGGGGATTCCCTTGTATGTTATTTGTTGCTTTTCCCTTGATGCTTTTAATATTTTTTTGTGTGTTTAATCTTTGTTAGTTTGATTAATATGTGTCTTGACATGTTTCTCCTTGGGTTTATCCTGTATGGGACTCTCTGCTTCCTGGACTTGATTGACTACTTCCTTTCCTGTGCTGGGGAAGTTTTCAACTCTAATCTCTTCAAATATTTTCTCAGACCCTTTCTTTTTTTTTCTTCTGGGACACCTATAATTTGAATGTTGGTGTGCTTAATGTTGTCCCAGATGTCTCTGAGACTGTCCTCCATTTTCATTCTTTTTTCTTTATTCTGCTCTGTGGCAGTTATCTCCACCATTCTATCTTCCAGCTCACTTTTCCGTTTTTCTGCCTCAGTTATTCTGCTATTGATTCCTTCTAGAGTATTTTTGATTTCAGTTTTTGTGTTGTTCGTTACTGTTTGTTTGCTCTTTAGTTCTTCTAGGTTCTAGTTAAACGTTTCTTGTATTTTCTCTATTCTATTTTCTAGATTGTGGATCATCTTTACTATGATTACTCTCAATTCTTTTTCAGGTAGTTTGCCTATTTCCTCTTTATTTATTTGGTCTTGTGGGTTTTTACCTTGCTTCTTTACCTGTAAGATATTTCTCTGTCTTCTCATTTTACCTAATTTACAGTGTTTGAGGTCTCCTTTCCCTAGGCTGCAGGGTCATAGTTCCTCTTGCTTCTGTTCTCTGCCCCCAGTGGCTAAGGTTGGTCCAGTGTCTTGTGTAGGTTTCCTAATAGGAGGGACTGGTGCCTGCGCTCTGGTGGGTGGAGCTGAGTCTTTTTTCCTTTGATGAGCAGGGCTGGGTCAGGTGGTGTGTTTTGGGGTGTCTGTGAGCTTAGTATGACTTTAGGTAGTCTGTGTGCTGATGGGTGGGTTTGTGTTTCTGTCTTGCTTGTTGTTTGTTGTGAGCTGCTGGCAGTTGGGTGGAGATGGGTCTTGGATTCAGATGGAGGCTACCGTGAGATCTCTCAGTGATTAATTTTCCTTGGGGCCGGGAATTCTGTAGTGTTCCAGCATCCTGGACTCAGTGCTCCCACTCCAGAGCCTCTGGCCCGACTTCTGGTCGAGGGACCAAGACCCCACAAGTCACTCATCCTGGCAATAAAGGGGATTAAAAAAAAATACTAACAAAGCCCCAGACAAATGCTATAAAGTAAAATCAAACAATCAGAAACAGAAACAAGGTAACACACACACAAAAGAAAGAAAAATAGAACCAAATAAATCAAATAGCAAGAGAACCACCAGACAAACAAAAGAACCCAAGAATGAATGAAATCAAACAATTAAGAAGAAAGCTGACAAAAACCAAGAAAGAAAACCAAAGCAGAGTGCCAACTGAAGAATGAAGCAAAGAAACAGAACTGACAAAAATGATATAAAAAAAGAAAAAGAGAAAGGGGAAAGAAGACAGAACAACAGAAAAGCAATGTAGAAACAAATATTTAAAAAAAAAAGTAGAAAGTATATTTAAGGAAAAAAAGACAAACAAAACCCTGGAGAAATGGTAAAAACAAAATCAAACAAAAAGAGAAACAAGGAACACACACACACATAAAAGAAACAAAAACAGAGCCAAATAAAACAAAAAGCAAGAGAACAACCAGACAAACAGAACTCAAAAATGAAATCAAACAATTAGGATTAAAACTAACAAAAACACATAAGCTAAAGACAAAACCAAAGCAGTGTGACCACTGAAGAATAAAGCAAGGAAACAGAACTTACAAAAATGATTAAAAAATAATAATAAAATAAAATAAAAAGGGAAAAAACACAGACAACAGAAAAGCAAAGTAGAAACAAATATATATATTAAAAAAAAGGAAAATAATATTAAAGAAAAAGAAAAAGGAAAAAAATTAGGGAAAAGAACACAGAAAAGAAAAACAAAGTAAAAATAGAAATGTATAAAAAAAATAGAAAGTAAAAATATGTTATAAAACATGGAGATCCCAAAAGAGTGAAAAAAAACCTAAAACCAAAAAACCAAAACCAAAAAAAAGCTAGAACCAAGAACAGAATGAATCAAAACATAATAAAATTAATAGCAATAATTATGTGTCCCTGGCATCTCTGCTGTAAGTGTCCTTGCACACGCCGTGAGCCACAGCCCACCTCCGCCTCCCCAAGAGGCTCTCCTCTGCCTCTGGGCTGGTCTCTAGACCTTCTGTGGGCCCTGTGGGCACCACTCAGACTCTGATCTGGCCCAATTCCTGCATGTGCTGCCCTCAATGTCCACAGCTGCCAGAGCTAGACCATTTTCATTTGTGGGAACACTCATTGTCTACTCAGATATTCCTTAGACGCAGGATCTACCTAGCTGATCGGAGGGATTTAGTCTGCAGCTTGTACAGCTGATGGAAGGATTTTTGATCTTCCTTAGTCACCCCGTCCCTGGGGTTCAGCTCTGGTTTTATCCCCACCTCTGCGTGTGGTCCACCCACAGGAGTCTGGTCCTGAGGTTGCCTTGGAGCTCTAGGGTCTGCCCCCATGAGGACCGGGTGCAGAGGTGGTATGACTGCTTGGATCGTGGGAGCCCCGACAGCCCCAAATGCACAGGGAAGCTGGCAGCCACAGGCACAAGAGATATGGCCCTAGTGAGGGCCTTTTCTGGTGCCCGGCATAAGGCACATGAGGGCCAGCCTTAGCCAGGGTTTTTCTGGCACCCGGCAGCAGGCGTGCAAGGGCCAGCCCTGAGAGGGCTTTTTTTCCCCCTTATTTTTTGCCCTGCAGCCAGCATGTGAGGGCCAGCTCTGATGGGGCTTTTTTTATTGCTCAGCAGCCAGCGCACAGAGCCAGCCTTGAGTGGGCTTCTTTTATTGTCGTCAGCAGGCACTGGCATGTGGGGAGAGAGAGGTTACAATGGTGGCTCCTCTCCCCTCTTGTGACTCAGCAATAGCGCCCTGCTTCCATGGCAGTCCAGTCTTCCTCCACAGGCATTCCCTGCTGCACATTTCCTCCCTCCCGTCCCTTCAGTCTGTCTCCCCACAACCAACAGCAGTTCTCTCTGGGCCTGTTCTCCAATCCCCATGCGCCAGCTCCCAGCCCCCTTGCACACCTGTGAATACACATCCCAGTCCGGGGCACATAGGGCTGAGGTACGGACCATCTGTGTATTTCTCACTCTGCCCCGTCTGCCAGAGACTGGCCACTTCACCTTCTTCTGACAGCCTCAAATGCTGCCCTTCTGTCCCAATCGATTTCCCCGTCGGAGAGGGGGTTTCCCCAAATTCGGGCATCTCTCCTCTGCTTCAGCTCCCCCGACCCAGAGTGGAGGTCCTGTCCTAATTCCTCTCCTTCTCCTTCTCTCTTTTTTTTTCCGTCCTACCAGTTATGCAGGGATCTTTATAGTCCGTTCCGGTGTCCAAGGTCTTCTGCTAGTTTTCAGCCAGTGTTCTGTGAGAATTGTTGCATCTACAGATGTATTCCTGATGCATCCATAGAGAGAGATGAACTCCATGCCCACTTACTCCTCCACCATCTTGAATCTCTCTTCTTGTAGCGTCCTTATCTGGCTTTGGTATCGGGGTAGTGCTGTCCCTGTAAAATGAATTTGGAAGTGTTCACTCCTCTTCAACTTTTTCACAGAAGAAACTGAGAAGAATTGGTATTAATTCTTCTCTATATGTATATGTATGGTAGAATTCACCGGGGAAGCCATCAGGTTGTGGGCTTATTTTTGTTGGGAAGTCTTTGATTGTTGATTCAATCTCCTTACTCCTTCCGTCTGTTCAGATTTTCTGTTCCATCATGGTTCAGTCTTGTTAGGTTGCATGTTTGCTAGGAAGTTATCTGTTTCTTCTAGGTTATCCAATATGTTGGCAAATAATTGTTCATAGTAGTCTCTTATAATCTTTTGTCTTTCTATGGTGTTAGCTGTAATATCTCCACTTTCATTTAGAATTTTGAGTCCTTTTTTTCCCCTTGGTTAGTCTAGCTAAACATTTGTCTCTCTTTTTTAAAAGCCAACTTTTTTTGTTGCTTTTTTCCTATTGTCTTTCTAGTTTCTATTTCTTTAATTTCTGCTCTAATATTTACTATTTCCTTCCCTCTGCTAACTATAGGCTTAGATTGATATTTATTTTCTAACTCCTTGAGGTTTAAAATTAGGTTGTTTGAGCTGTTCTTTTCTCTTAATGTAGTCATTTAGTGATATAAATTTCTCTTAGAACTGGTTTAAAAAAATTTTTTTTTACATCCCATAAGTTTGGCATGTTGTATTTTCCTTTTCATTGTCTCAAGATAATTTCTGATTTCCCTTTTGATTTCTTCTTTGATCCAATGGTTTTTCAGGAGCATATTGTTAAATTTCCACATATTTGTGATTTTTTTCAATTTCTTTTTGTTATTGATTTCTAGTTTCACACGATTGTGGTTAGAAAAGATTCCTGACATGATCTCAGTCTTCTTAAATTTGATAAGATTTGCTTTCTGGCCCAATATGATTTATCCTGGAGAATGTCCCATGTATGCTTGAGAAGAATGTATATTCTGGCGCTGTTGGATGGAATATTCTGTATATGTCTTAGGTTCATTTGGACCATAGTGGTATTCAGGCCTTCTGTTTCCTTATTAATTTTCTGTCTGGATGATCTATCCAATATTTAAAGTGGGGTACTGAGGTCCCTAATTATTACTGTATTGCCATCTATTTCTCCATTCAGTTCTATTAATATTTGCCTTAAATACTTAGGTGCTCCAATGTTGGGTGCACACATATTTACAATTGTTATATTCCCTTGATGAATTGACCCCTGGACCATATAGTGACCTCTGTCTCTTGTGACCAATTCTGACTGAAAGTCTATTTTATCTGATGTAAGTATAGCCATTCCTACTCTCTTTTGGTTTCCATTTGCATGAAATATCTTTTATAATCCCTTCACTTTCAGCCTGTATGTGTCATTAAAGCTAAAGTGAGTCTCTTGTAGGCAGCATATTGTTGGATTTGTTTTTCTTTTCTTTTTTTTATCCTTCATCCGCTCTGTGTCTTTTCGTTGGAGAATTTAGTCCTTTTGCATTTAAAATAATTATTAATAGGTAATTACTGTCATTTTGTTAATTGTTTTCTGAGTTTTTTTTAAGTCTTTTATCCTTTATTCCTCTCTTGCTGTCTTACTTTAATTTTTTTTTTAAAACTGGTATGCTTTAACTCCTTTCTCTTTATCTTTTTTGTATCTATGATAGGTTTTATTCTTTGTGGTTACCATGAGGTTTACATTAAACATCTTATAAATATAACAGTTTATTTTAAGCTGATTACAAACCTTCACTTGTGATGTTGTGTAATGATGCATCTGATACTGTTAGTGTTTTCAGTAGAAATGATGCATTATCACCTCAGAGTCTAGTCAGTTAAAATCCCAGGGAACTTCTATTTATTCATTTCTCAGCTACTGAAAGGATGCCTTTACTATACTTGGTACTGGGAATATGGAGGCCAATAAGACATACGGTTCCTGTCCTCAAGGAGTTTAAAGTTTAATGGGGACATAATAATTATATAAACAATTTACAAAATTACAATTGTGTTAAGAGCACCAAAGAGAAGTACCACAGGTTGGGAGCATATACCATGAGCGATTCTGAAGCAAAAGGAAATAGCGCTTTGAGGAAGAGATATAAGCAAAGACTTAAGATTAAGAGTTAAGAATTGAGAGAAAGAACAACAGCACATGCAAAATTGAAAAGGAGCTGGATGACATGGCAATGAGAGATCAGTCTGGTTCAAGCACATTGAGGAAGGTAAAAGGGAACCTGGAAGTAAGTGAGTGAGACCTTGCAAGAACCTGGAGACCAGTTTAAGGAGTTAGGACTTAAAGTGTAATGAGAGGCCACTAAATGGTTTGAAGCAGGGGAGTAATAAGAAGAGATTTACAGTTTAAAAAGCAAATACTTACTACGTGTGGAAAACAGATTCAAGTAAAGAATGGTTGTAGGAGACCAACTGGGAGGGAGGCAATGGCTGTAGTCCAGGCAGGGGATGATGCAGCACAGCCTAGGCTGGAGGTGGTGGTAATACAGAGAGATTCAAGATCTATTTAGGGCCTGATGACAGACTTTATGTGGGGAATAAGGAAGAGGAAAGTGTTAACCCTAAAGTTTTTTGCATGAAAAATGGAGGAGATGATAATGCCATTTTACTGAGACAGCAAATTCTTATATAAAAAGTGTTGTCAGACTGGGCTTCCCCATCCTGAACTTGGGTAATTAATGTTTTCAACTTACTGCAAGACTTTTATATTCACCCCTGTTGATTTTTTCATTTCTTTGGCTCATACTTCCAGTCGGTTCGGATGTTTAAAAATCTTTAGTCTATCATCCAACGTCTCCTGTAAATCCTCCCAGCTTTTTATCATCTACAAATTTGGTAAGTCATACTTTGTAATCATTTACTAAGTTGTTATTAAGCATGTAAAAAGAGAACAGAATTAAGTACAGTGCATCCTTAATAATCTCTCTTCAGGTTGGCACTGGTTCATTAAGCAATACAACTGAGGTGTGTAACTAGCACCAGCAATAACACTGAACACTGAGGATGTGCCTAGCACTTAATGTCCATTATTTAATTTATTCTTCATGAAATTAATTTTTTCCATCCTCAAATACTCATTGAGCTCTTGTTATATGTCAGGAACTGAGGTAGGCACTATAATCATCCCCATTTTAGAGATAAGGAAACTCAGGCTCAGAGGTGAAGTAACTGGTTCTAAGTAACACAGTTAGTAAAGGACAGAGTTATAATATGAACCCCAGCTTGGAGACCCTCCAAACATATGCTGCTAAAAATTGAGTTTTTATTTTGTATACTTAAATTTTATATTTTTTTAATTCATAAGTCCAGATCTAAGGTGTAAGTGAGCGCGCGCTCATTAGGAATTTTTCCAGACCAGTTTCTCTGTTACTTACATCAAAGAACTTCTCAGTATTATCTCTAATACATATTATAATTTCTACATATTTTTCATGGCATCACGTTTTTAGTTAAACTGAGGGCTTTTTCCCACACCTACCCTCACAAAGTTCAGTTTGTTGATCAGATAATACAATTCTTCTCTCTTCATCTCTTCTTTCATGGTCAACATTATAAATGATCCTGTTCAAATTCTAATATCTTTATTAGGTTAGAAACCAATTGTAGAAGTCTAAGAAATGAAGATTTTTTTTATATAGGTGGGATTTGCTATTTACATTTTAAGAAAAATTGCTGTATTTCAAAAATATTTTTTATAAAATGGGATAATTGAATTTCACAATATTCCCTTTGCACACAAATAATTATAACAAAAAGTTGCGAAGTTGGTAATTTAAGAAAATAAATGCAAATAAGGTAAACAAGATTCTGAACAAACAGGACTCCTCCTGTCTCCAATTCCAAAGAAATATTCCCAGAAGAAGAATGTTCTGGTTTAAAAAAAGAAAGCAAGTAAGAATTAACCCAGAACGCACTTGGTTTTTACCAGTAAGTCAATTTCATTTCAGAAGTGTGACACTCTATGTCCAGGAGGTATATAAAAAAATTCTCTGCCAATATCAAAACTCAATAAAAAATTTTCAGTTTAGACAAAGAATAGTTGTTTTATAAGGCTTATCAGTGCAAGACATTATACAGCCAAGAAAATGTTACCAAAAATCTAACTGGCTAGGATGACTGTCATTTTAAAATTCAGGAACACAACAGAGGGGTTTTACCAAGTAAAGTCTCGGCACTCAGCTTCTAACACATTGTAGGTTTTTCAAAGGCTGCATTTATTTAGTTTTAACAACAACAAAAGAGCTACATCTACTTAGTTTCTCACTTACATGCAAAACATACTTCTTCAAACATCAAAATAAATGTTTCCTAAGCACTAACATACCTAAGAAAATTCACTCACCTCTAAGCTTCTGGAGGTCCTCCTTCAAATCAGGCCCTGCCAGCATGAAGATACTTTCTGACACAGGATTCTTATCAGTAAGGCTTTCATTGCTGGTATTCACAATAGCTGTACAGTTTAGTAATGCCACATCTCCTTTCCTGAGGAAAATAAATAAATAAGAGCAAGTGTGGGGAAGAGGATGCAGATAAGAAAGCTAGTTTCTAATTGTTTCAAAACATTCTATCTTCACTCCCTTCACAACATTGGTTTTACCAGTTCACAAGCTTAAGCAATAGTAAAAAGTTGTTCCTGATTCGGAAAGGCTAATATGGCATCTCAGATAGATCTTGAACGCAACTGCTATAACCCTGAAACCCACAAAACCATCATGTCATTCCTTTGCTTCTTTCATATTCCTCTTACATTGTAACAGAGTCTTACAGAGCTGAAAGTAGGTGGTTTAAAGAGTTTAAACACAGCAACGTTATTCATAATAGCCAAAAAGTGGAAACAACCCAAATATCTATCAACTAATGAACTGATAAACTGAATGTGGTATACCCATGCAGTGGAATATTACTTGGCCATAAAAAGGAATGAAGTACTGATTCATACTACAACACAGATGAATCTTAAGAACATTATGCTAAGTCACAATTGATTCCATTTATACGAAATGTCCAGAATAGGCAAATCTATAGAGATAGAAAGTAGATTAGTGGTTGGCTAGAGCAGAGAGTTGGGGGCGGGGGCATATACTAGCACACAAGCTTAAACAGTAGTAAAAAAAAAGTTGTTCCTGACTCAGAAACGCTAATATAGCATCTCAGATAGATCTTGGATGCAAGTGCTACAACCTTGAAACTCACAAAACCATCATGTCATTCCTTTGCTTCTTACGTAAGAGATGTGTGTGAGATGGGGAGTGACAGCTAATGGGAACAGGACTTTGGGGTGATGAAAATGTTCTAAAATTGACTCTGGTGACGGTTGCACAATTTTGTGAATATACTAAAAACCACTGACTTGTACAATTTAAACTAGTGCATTTGTATGGTATATGAATTACATCTCTAAAGCTTTTTTAAAAACAGAAATGTACTACTACTACTACATGCAACAACATGGACGAACTTTCAAATAATTGTGCTGAATGAAAGAGGTCAGACTAAAAAAAGTGCACGATTCCATTTATATAAAGCTCTAGAAAATGCATACTAATCCATAGTGACAGAAAGATGAATGATTGCTTGGGGATGTTGAGGCACGGAGGGGCAGGAGAGAGGGATTACCAAGGGACACAAAAAAACTTCTTGGGTGATAAATATATTCACTATCTTGATTCTGGTGATGGGTTCATGGGTGTATACATGTCAAAATTTACCAAACTGTACACTCTAAATATATGCAGTTTATTGTATGTTAATTATGTGTCAGTAAAGCTGTAAATGTGTATGCAAAGTAATATTTCAATAATGCAAGGGTTCACAAAAAAGAATCTAGAAAAAATTATGAAAAAAAGAATCTAGAAGAAATTATGAGAAAGTATTATTATATCATGATATGATTTAAACAAGGAATTACCAGAGAACCACTTTTCCATTGATATTCTTATTGTAAAGAAAAGGTGATCTAATAGTCTCTTCCTGATATGTTTCAGCTGCAGTATCAGAAGTAGTTAATTGTTCTTCACAAGAATTGCCCCAGCTTGGTAGTGTATCCACATCCACAAACTGGGAAGGTGCACCCAAGGGATCCATGGAATGGGAACTTCAGCTTGTCTTTTCCCAAATTCCTCAGCAGTTCAATATTCACTGTAGACTTTAGCTTAAGAGAAAAGAAAGAATCATTTTAATAGAGAAGCACAGGTATTACTTTACTTCTATTAGAGTAAAAAACAAAACTCTGCTGTGAAATGCTCCAATAGTACACTGTGTGATTATAGTCACTTAAACAGTCCATTAAAAAATCAAACGTACAACAATGAATTACTACAGCTTTTTTAAAACAGGAAGAAAGAGGGATTATTTAAACACAAATTATTTTCAAAGAATTACAGTCATTTAAATAATCACATGGCCCATCAATTCTACTTTCCAGAAACACAGGACTATTCATTCAACATTCATTGAGTGTCTGCTATTGGCGGGGTAGGGGGAGTGTCAGGTGCTGCAAGAGATACAAAGATAAATACTATGTACAACTTACAAAGTTCAGTCTAATACGGAGGATGAGAAGCAGGGAGGTTACTGCAATCAGGTAGTAAGAGATAAAGGTCTGAACTATGTAGAGAAACAGATGGAGAGGAAGGCATAGATTTGTGAGGCAATATACAAAGGAAAAATTAACAGGATTTGACAATTTACAGACTATAGTATATGAGACACCGATGTGGTATAAGGTTGGTTGTCCAGAAATGTAGAATTAGAAGAGAAGGGTGCTAGGAAGACACATAGTGTCAAGTACCACAGAAACTCATGGGAAATTTAACATGATACTTCATTTGGCAATAAGTCAGATAGCTATTTCAGTAAATAGCTAGATTCGTTCATTCAGTAAACGAATGGTAGGTTCGTTCATTCAGTAAATCTTCATAAGCACCTATATGTGTCAGGTATTGTTCTAGTCACTGGGGATATGGTGAATAAGACAGAGCAAGTCCCTACCCTTAGAGAGCTGATGCTTCCTTGAAAGCAGATGAAAAACGATAAACAAACAAGCAAGCAGGTATCTAATAGAACGACTGGAGGCAGTGAGTATTATAAGAAAAAGGTTATATCTGAGTAGAGAGCTAAATAAAGTGAGAGAGCAAGCCATGTGAAGCTCTGGAGGGTGCGTCAGGCAGAGGGAATGGCAAGTACAAAGGCCAAAAGGGCAGGGAAGAGCTTGGTCTATTCCAGAAGAGCGCAGAGGCTGGTTTGGCTAGAGTACAGCGAGCTAGGTAATGAGTAGCAGGTGATGAGGCTGGTGAGCCAAGGAAAGGCCAGATGATCTAGTTTGTAAGCCATGGTGAGAAGTTTAGATCTTAATGTAAATGAGGGCAAGCTATTAGAGGGTCCCTATAAGGATAATGACTTAATATAAATATTTGAAAAGATTACTCTAGCTACAGTGAAACTGAGTGGGGGCGAGAGTAAACGCAGAGACCAGTAGAAAACGACTGGAGCAATCTAGGTGATGGTGATGAAGGTGGTGAGGAATGATTAGAATTGGAATGAATTTTGAAGGTAGGGTCAACAAGACTTTCTAAATGCACCTGAGGGGGTGAGGGAAAAGAACAGAATCAAAGGTTACTCCTAGATTTCCTGCTTGAGCAATTAAATAGATGGTAATGCTACTTATAGAGAAGGAAAAGACTTGAGTAGGTTGCAGGTGGAGTAATAATCAAGGTACTTTTTTCCTTATGTTTTTGCATGTGTTAGTTTGAGATGCCCATTATATGCCCAAGTATGTATATCAAACATGCAGTTGGCTGGCTACATGAGGCTAGAGCCCAGAGGAGAGGTCAGGCTAAAGATATAAATTTGGAAGTCTCAGCATATGGATGGTATTTAAGACCACCAAGAGAGAAAATGCAAATAGAGAATAGATCCAAGGACTCAGTCCTAAGGCCAAATTTAGAGGCTGGAAAGAGGAAAAGTTAAAAAAATAAAACGAGAGAGAGAAAAGCATTGATAAGAATGGAAGGAAGATCTGGAAAGTGTGGTACCCTAAAAGCCAAGTGAAGAAAGTAATTTTAGACAGAATGCTCAAGAGGGATCATCTAGGGTTAAATGCTACTGAAAGGTTGAGTAAGGACTAAGAACTAATTAGTCGGTTTGTTAAATTGGAGATCGCTGGTAACACTGAACATACATGAGAGCAGAGAGATGATTAGGGAATGACAGCTGGTATGTGAACTTCCTGAGACGCTTTTCTGTACGATCCTAATGTTTGTTAAGAGTCAAGGAGAAAAAGCATGCCTTTCTATACCTAATTTCTTGCTGTTTCTTGCTGAGAGACATGGGATACTAATTGGAATGAACCATGGATTTGACACAATATTCTAATTCCTGCACCAACACTGTGTGGTAGGAAATGTGCTCATTTATATAACAATTTCAGAAAGGCCTTGTAGATGATACCAGGATAAAATTGTATCCGAGGATTATTCTTATTTGTTACTAAGTACTCCTTTGATATTATTTTGAAATAAAGAAACTAATTTAATCTAGAAGTTGGTGTTTAGTCCCTCCAATTGGCCTTTGAAACTAGAGGCAACCACAAGTCCTGTTGATCTGTTCACAAGTATTCAGCCTGGAACTGGACAAGCTGAACAGAGTACAAGTGAAGGCTACAGTCACTGTCTATGGCTGAACTGCCTTGAGCTCAATGGAATGACACCCTGCAGAAATTCATAATTTCAAAAGATTATCCACAGGTTTTTGGTGACGACTCATGCTGAAATTTCTTAACCATAATATTAAAAATTCCATTAAAAACAAACTTAGTTTTCATTTTGCAAACTTGAATGTCAAATTACAGGACAAAACTACTTCTTTAAAATAACTTTTCTTTCCAATTCTAAGTAATACTCACTTACAGAACATTTGAAAGATACCAAAAAGTAGTTCCTACCTTTTTCTGTGATAGGTAAAATCATAAGGTACGTACAATTTTGAATCCAGTTTCTTTAGTATTTTAAGGTAAATATTTCCATATGCAATTACACTTTGAGGCAGAAGCAGAATGGTAAAAGCTTGGGCTCTGTTATCGGAAGGCCTGAGTTTGGGTTGAGGACCTACCACCTAATAGTCATATTATCCTTGACTCTAAACCAGAGTTTTCTTATTTCTAAAATAGGAGTAATGTACTACTATGGTTATTGTGAGAATTAAATGATATAATCTGTATTAAAATTGCACAGCAGGGACTTCCCTGGCGGTCCAGTGGTTAAGACTCTGCCTTCCAATGCAGGGGGTGCAGGTTTGATCCCTGGTTGGGGAGTTAAGATCCCACATGCCTCTTCACCAAAAATCCAAAAATACATAAAACAGAAGGAATATTGTAACAAATTCAATAAAGACTTTAAAAAAATGGTCCATATCAAAAGAATCTTTAAAAAAAACTGCATAGCAGAGCACCTGGCACCAAGCAAGGCACAATGAATGTTATGTTATAACTTTCTCAAAGCCAATGTGAAAGTCACCTGCACCACTGTTGAGATAAAGAGATGTTTTCATGTGTGGCAAAGACCAAGACACTCACTGTCAAAGACTCTCTAACGAGCATCAGATAAACCAAAAACAAATTGGTGAATTAAGATACACTCTTATTTATCTCAGTGTCTGCCCTTGTAATGACTTGTTAATCCCTAACACCTAGATCAACCCTACATCTGTTTTCTCTGATCTGCTCCTGTGCCAGTAGGGGGAAAAAAAAAAATCAGAAGTTATCCTCTCTGCTGTCAAAACAAATACCTGGTTTCCTATGTTAGCTTGGCCCTCCATCAACACTAACAGAAAATTGTTTTGAGTCATTCTTGGATGACTCTATGCTATTCCACACAGCATCTGTGATAGACAGCCTCCAAGATGTCCTTCAATGATACCTGCCTCCTGATATTAATGCCCTTGTGTAGATGCCTCCCATACTGAATAAGGCGGGCCAGTGTACCCAACTGGATATTGCAGAAATGACAGTGTGTGACTTCCAAGGATGGATCATAAAAGATATTGTGGCTTCTGCCATGCTCTCTTGGACTGCTTGCTCTGGGGAAGTGAGCTCTCGTGACATGGGGATACTCATGCAGCTCATGGAAAGGCCCCTGTGGGGAGAAACTGAGAGTTCCTGCCAACAACCAGCATGAACTTCCAGACATAGGAATGAATCACCTTGGATCCTCCAGCGCCAGCTGACATCTTGACCACAACCTCATGAGAAACCCTGAGCCAGAACCACACAACTAAGCAACTTTTGAATTCCTGACCCATAAAAACTGTGAGGTAATAAATGCTTATTTGCCTATTATGTCCCAGGCATTCATTCATTCAAGCACTGTTAAGTGCTGAGTCTCTGTCTAATGGAAGAGATAGCCCCACAAAAATCACACAAAGATATAATCGTAGAAATACATACACAGTTAAAATCTGTGATAAGTGTCCTACAACAAAGAAGGGGCTACTTAAATTGAAGAGGCAGAGAATGTCTCTTGCAGACAGTGAGAGTTGAGACCAAAAGTAGAAGAGTTTTACAGGCTGTGGAAAGGGTACATCTGAGCGCCTTAAGGCAGGAAAGAACCTAAGACAATAAAGGAACAAAAGAAGGCCAACTGTGGAAGTTACAGTGAACCACAGGGTATTAGATATGTTACAAATATGCTTTCTAATCCTTACAATAATCCTACAAAGTAGGTATTAGAACACTTATTTTACAGTGAGGGCACCAAGACCCAGAGGTTCAATTACCAGCTCAAGGTAACAGAACTAGTAAGTGGTACCTTGAGATCCAAATCAAAGACCAGCTGGCACTAAAACCCGTGCCATTTCCATTACATCATATCACATTGCCTTCCGTCTTTTCCTGATGCTCTGAGAAAAGAGAAGTCATTGTTCAAATTATCTTAATTTCTCTCCAACTCAAAATGTCTCTATCTTCATTCACTCTTTCCAACTTCCAAGTGATTTTCGGGTATATTCCACACTTTTAAGCCTGCCAAATCACCTTCATTTAAGCATTTTACTGCACTTGACTAGCTTTCCTCTAAGAGAATGTAATAACATCAAGTATCCCTTCACTACATCTGATCTCTCCTTCCCCTGAGTCTCCTACTCTCAAATTTTTTCCCTACCCCATTTCTTCAGAATACCAACAAACTCCTCTTTTCACCATTTAACTTTAAGAGTAATCTGTTTCACAGCTCTACTTCCTTTCCCTCCATTTATTCAACCCACTGCAGTTCTGCTTCCATCTCTATAACAATACTAAAGCTGCTTTTTCAAGGTCAACAATAATTCTCCAAATGTCAAGTCCAAGAGCTAATCAAATTTTAGCTGCAACCACTATTGATTATTCCCTCCCTGAAACTCTATTATCTTCTTTGACAGTACACTCTGGTGGTTTTCCTATATGTCCAACCAGGTCTTGTCAGTATACTTTGTTGGATCTTCTTCCAAGATTTTAAGTCATTGTGACACACAAGATACTGAGTGTTGAATGAGTAATAGGTAATGTTCAGAGCTCTTATTGTAGAGCAAAATTTAATGGCATTATATGAAAGTGTCATGGCATTTAACAATGAATTCTTTTTCAGCTCCAACTCTAAACAGAAATGTATTTTTCTCATCAAAAAGAGATTTAAATCTCCCCCTCCCCCAACACACACACAACTTGGCAATAAAGCAAATGGAGCAGCAAAGCCAAGCTAGGCAGGAAAATCTGATCCCTGATCCTTAAGGATCAGTGGTTCTTAACATTCTTGGAGTCACAGACCCCTTGGAGAATTACATGAAATATAAAAACCCTTTCATCACCCAAATTGTGACTACATGAGCTCATACAAGCACAGGTCTGGAAAAAAATCTGAGGGGTTTCCCAGACTCAAATTAGGAATCCCAGTGATAGAATACAGAGTGCTCAGGTAAGGAAAGGAGGAGGGGAAGGCTACAATAATCTACAGCTTTAGCCAGAATTTTGGATAACATTAAAGAAGAGCAGAACTTCCCACTGAAAATCAATTGATCAGTTCTGTATTTTGAACAGGTTCATAAGCAAACACAAAACCTTAGTAAAAACACTCCTGAAGCAAGACATTTACATCCCAGGATCTCAAAGTTTACATGTAACAAACAGAAGGTTGCAGAATCAGATCTATTTCCTTAGCCATACTATCTTAAGGGTTATCTTCAGTACCTCCCTAGATGAGGATAAAGAGAACCCACTATGTATCTTTTACAATTCAAATTCATAATGAGTATATAACAGGTCTTATTACACTGTAGCTCATCTTTTTTTTCTCAAAATCTTGTCATCTTTTAGTTTAAGAAGTCCTCCAAATAGTGCTTTATATGATTAATTGGACTGGTTAGAGGGATTACACTTTTATTGTTCAAGACAGGGCAGAATCAGGCAGAACGTCTTGGTTCACTGTCTCAAAAAAATCTGATTTTTTGTCTGAATAAAGAGAAAATGGTATCATTTAAAAGAGAAAAGAACTTTAAATCTGTTTTCTTATTCTTCAAAATGCTTACATTGATTAGATAGGCCTGGATAAAAGTACAAAAAGAGCTTTTGATTTTTTGTCTGAATAAAGAGAAAATGGTATCATTTAAAAGAGAAAAGAACTTTAAATCTGTTTTCTTATTCTTCAAAATGCTTACATTGATTAGATAGGCCTGGATAAAAGTCCAAAAAGAGCTTTTGACCTCCATTCATTACCAGCTCTATTTCACTGTTTTTGTATAAATTATAGGCTTACCATTCTTTATGTCTTTATGTCTTTGTATTTCAATATTTTAAACTTCAAGGTACTTAAATATTTCTGCACAATACCCCTATCCCAACACCAAATCTATTATATTTAAGAATCATTCTATGCAAATAGAGAGAATGACTTTTTCTTTTTAGAAAGTTACTTAGATGGAAAAACAAATGGAAGCAGTCAAATATGTCAACAATAAATACAGTATAACAAAAAGATTTCTAAGTTGTGTCAACAGCCCAGGTCAAATTTAACACCATCATTCAAAACCAGCCAAACACATGCTCTAATGGTGAGTTAGTGGTACCACCTTCATACTGAAAGAACTTTACTGTGTTTCGTCTATCGATGTCTAAACTGAAGAAGATAATTCCTGTGTACTGGTTTACATGTGTGTGAGTGGCAGGTTCTGGGTCTGCTGTGCTGTGTCGTGACTGTCAGTGTTTCTCTAGTTTTGCAGTAACGCCGTGTTGTTATTTACGCTCTGACAGACGTCACATGGTAGGTTCTTTCTCAGGAACTCAATTTAACTATTATTTATTGATATATCGTTGCCTGTGAAACGCTTCTACTGGCACAACTTATTGTTAAAGTTTTGAATCCAAAAAAAAAAAAAGAACTTTACTATGTTTTAATTATAAAATTAATACATTGAGCAATTCTGAAACGTCAGAAACTAAGGTTATGCTCTTGAAGTAGTCCATTGGGAAGTTATAAGATGCATTATCTTAGCACTCAATCAAAGTTGCTTACAACAACTTTCATTAAAATTATTTTTTCTGGGAATTCCCTGGCCGTCCAATGGTTAGGACTGGAGAGGGCGTGGGTTCGATCCCTGGTCAGGGAACTAAGATCCGGTAAGCCACGCGATGCGGCCAAAACATAATAATAATAAATAAAACAAAATGATTTTTTCCATTTGTGATTGTCCTTTCCCATAATATTTAATAATGTTAAATTAATTTTTTTAAAAGATAAAATCATGACTCATTCTAATACAAAAATGAACATGGTTCAAGATTTTAACTCACAAAGGAACCAGCCAGATGGTTGATAAAGGGAGTCCCAAAATTGGGCTCATTAAGAGATCAAGAATACTGAAATGAATGTACGTGAGGCAAAACTTCCACTCAACCTCTAAAAGACATGTAGAATTTTCATGTCTACAGATAAAATGATTTAGTCTTGACAGTAGTTATCTACAGTTTATACAGCTGTAAAATAACCTTCTTAGAATCAGATGATACAAGGGGTGTCATCGATATGGAATCTAGACTATGTATTAAAGCACGTTTTTTCCTCATATATATACACATTTTTTCGTATATTAGCCATACATGCTCACCTAAATGCTCCCTTCCCCATCAAACTTACTGAAATAAGTCTATTGCCACAATTTCCTCCCTTCTCATTCATCCAACCCACCGTAGGCTTGTTTCAAACACCTACACTGTTACATCTATTTACAGCCTGATCATATTCATTCTCTACTCTTGTCATTTTCTTGAATATGGAAGACTAGGTGAACATGTCTTAAAAACTCAAGAAACGCCTGAAGAAAATCAGGTAATATAGATAAAAGTCTATTTTCTAAGCTGGCTGCAGCTATCTTGAAGGCACAGGCTTATTTCTTTTATATACCTATATGTTAGCTTTAATCTTCCACAGCTACAGACATCAGAACTCCTTTCTAAACACTTTTATGCAGCCCAAGAATAAAATCGGACAAAACTGCAAGAAAGAAAAGCTAATTCCCACTTGGTGACAGAGCACCTAAAGCCTCAATTACCAAGCAAGGAGGAGTCAGCCCTGGTCACTTCCCCCTCTGGCGACCAAGGAGCGGAAACCGAAAGGCAGACCAATGTCACTCCAGGGACTGCGGAGATCCAGACAGCTCAGCATCCTAGGCTCAGCGCCTACCCAGCCCTGATTCGAGCAGCTCTCGGTCCGTGAAAAGCCCAGTCCACACGAGCGACCACACAAACTCGACTCCTGCACCCCCGGGCGCACGCCTCCCCAGGGGCTAGAGCACCACTGTCCCTTGTGCCCGGGTCTGCCTATCCTCTATCTTCTGGTGGGTAACTTCTCCCCGACAGCGCCTCGGGCGAGAGGAACCAGACCAACAGCGGGGATGGGGGGGGGGGGCTGTGAGCGCCAGGCTCATTTTTGCGGAGAACTGACAAAACCAGCCCTCTATGCCCGCACCCCTAGCCCTGGCCGAGTCCCGTGCGCCTCCCGCCGCGCCCCCGGCCCGCTCCGCCCCGCCTGCCTTCCCGGCCTCCGTCCCGCCTCTCACAGCATTCCGGCGGTCCCATCCGGCAGGTAGGCACGGCGGGTTAAGTTCCTCGTGGAAAGCGGCCGAGCGGCATCCCCGAACAACCCTTGCCAGGAGCTCGGCGGGTAAAGCAAGCCAAAGTCCCAGGAGGCTGGAAGGACCAGCCGCAGGAGCCCTGGCAGGCGAAACACCGCCTTCCGCTCCCGGCCGGCGCTCACCAATCAGAGCCCGGCTCTTACGTCATTTCCCCCAGAAGGCAAACGGAACGTCGGGCGGAAGAGGCTCCTTGAGCGGACCCGGAAGGGGTGGGTTCGACGGGTGAATCCAATCAGTCCGGAGCCTCGTGGAGGCCAAGGTAGGTACCGTAGGTGCGCGGCGGCTGAGCGCCTTTGTTCTGCTCCTCGGGTTTGTTTGGTCCTGGCTGAGACCTTCCTGGTGCCAGCCGCAGGCAAGGCAGGGGGATTTGGGGCCGGTCTCGAGGGTGGAGGGGCACCTGGGCCACTGCGGGAGGCCCACCGCCGTCCCCGGGAAGCCGGCCGCGGACACCCGAAGCTGGTGCGTGCGGTGTTGAGCTCGTTCACCCGGCGCCTGCAGGGCTCGCCTGAGGATGGTCTGGCAGCGTGGTGGGTGTGCGGAACCCCCACTTCACCCTCTCCTGATTGAAAAATTGGTTTAGGGACATCTGACAGGTCTGTTCCGGCGGTCCAGCCTTTCAGCGCATCATAGAAGCATGTTTTCGGGGGCTGTGGCTTAAGAAGCAGGGATGGTAGGGGCATAGAGGGAGGTTAGGTCGTGAACTCTCTCCGAAAAGCGTCATATACACACATGCGTGTGAGACACAAGTGACCAGTACCAAGTTGTATGGAAGATCGTTGAAGTTTTGAGGCAATGGAAAAGGCTTCGAGAATTGGACTAGCCCCAAAGGAAGTGGGCCTCAGAGGGTAACACTTAGGTAGACGGGCGAATGCATGTTATTCTAAGGGAGAGGAACAGTTTGAAGAAGGCAGGGTGACAGGACAAGGAGGGAAACCAGCTAGCCTGACAGAAAATTTTATGCGAGAACTGAAGAGGAACAGATAGGTTGAGTTCTTGGGAAGTGCACACAGTTTAGCTCTTAAAGGGTTTTGGGGTAGGATTAGTGCGTTTGAAAAGATTAGTCAAGTAGTATTAATGACTTTTAAAAGAAAAGAATGAAAAACATGGAGGTGGAGGTGCTGCATAGTGCAGGAACCCAGTGATAAAGAGCTGGAACAGAAAGTAGTGGAGAGAAAAGGATCCTCCTTCAGAGAAACAGGTAGAAGTAGTTTCTGACAAAAGAGAGGACGGAGGCAAAGAGAAATAGTTTAGTGGTTAAAAGAAGAAATTTTGGAGTTTGGTTTGTAATCTGGCTTTGGCACTTAAAACCAGCTGAATGACTTTGAGCTAGCTATTTCACATCTCTGTGTCTAGTTTCCTTGTCTGTAAAATAGGGATAAGAATAGTACCTGAAAAAGAAAAAAAAAAAAAGAATAGTACCTGTCTTGCAAGGTAACTGTGAAGGATCCTTTTAAGCACTTTACATGTATTAACCCACTTAATTCAATTAATTAATTATGATTAATCCAATTAATAAATATGAAATTAACTTCATATGTTTACTCAGTTATATACATTTTAATGTATCAGTTACCATATAGTAAGCACTCTTTCAGTATTGGCTGTCTAAATAATATTAATGAGCCAAAGGTTACTACAAGGTTTTGAGCCTGAATGGCATGGAGAGCTGTGTGTTTTAGAGTTAGAAAAAAATGAGTAAGGTTCAGGAAGCAAGGTAGGTTTGGTTTTATACACGTTAAATGTGATACTGCAAGGTATTCCGATGGGGATGTCTAATAAGCTCTTGGAGCTATATAGTTGGTATTCAGGTATGTGGGCCGGACTGGAAGTAGGGATGTGATGGGTCCCTGGGCCTAGGCATGCTGTATGAAGTCTCCAAGGAAAATACTGTGGTAGATGGCGGAAGACTACCATGAACAACAATTACAATTAAGGGGCTGGGGCCAGAGGAGTAAGATGAATTGGTAAAGAATTGATCAAATGGCCCAGGTTAAGAGCGTTTTTGCCATGTTAATATTATCTTCCCTTCGCTTTTAACTGGCTTTATGTTGGTTCCTGGGAGAAGAAAAATGAGGCCTGTAAGTGGTCATTAAAAGAAAGTATTAGTACAGGCATTGAGTATTTTCCTGTTAAAGTAGACTAAAATATCAGGTTGTAATAGAAAGAGACCCTGTAGCGTTAAACCAAACAAACTGAACCAACAACAACAACAAACAAAAACAGCTCCAGAAGAAGGCTGTAACTTCTGTTTAGTATTCTTGTGTTTTTTAAGTTGCACCGGTGTTTGGGGGAATACCTTTCACATTTCCATATTAAGAGCAGGCAAGCTTAATTTATCTCCTTCACCAGTTGTCTCTTATGGTAACCAAGTGTTTTCAGTGAATTTGATTTAGTGCAGTTGTTAAAACCAAAGCTGAGTCCGCCCCCCTGTGGGCAGTCAAGCCAGTCTACTGACACCGGGTTGTGGTGAAGGAAAGTGCAGCGTTTATGGCAGGGCCCTCAGGAGAAGGTGCAGCTAATGCTCAGAAGACACCCCTCCCACCCACTGGCTTTCAGGGAAAGGTTTTTAAAGTCAAGGTGAGGGAGAGGGGGTGGGGCAAGTCATCAGCTGGTGGGCATTCTTCTGATTGGTTGGTGGTGAGGTAATTGGGAGTCAACACCATCAACCTTCTAGTTCCAACTGGCCTGGAGTCTATGTGCTGGTGGTCAGCATTCAGTTAACTTCTTCCACCTGGTTGGGGTTTCAGTATCTGCAAAACAGCTCAGGGATATGGTTCAGAATATTATCTCCGTAGCCCTTGAGGAGGAACCTAAAGATCCTTGATTTTGTTTAATGGCTAAAACTATTTTTATTTTGTCTTGCTTGATTTCTTTGTTTCTGCATTTTCTCACTTCTCTGATTACATTTGCTCTTTGGAACTCAGGGAAGGCTTAGGAGGCTAAAGGTTTTCTACTAACGGGAGGCAGGTGGAGGACACGGTGCAGGGTGGGGGGGTGGGGGGCGAGGTGGGGGGTGGGAGGCGGCGGTGGTGTCTGACCTGGGAAGGCCCTGTAGTGTCCTGCTCGGTTACACAGGAACTATGGCAACTTTGAAAAACAGTGTGCCAAGTTCTAGTAGTAGTTTTTGTGTGCCAAGCGGAGGTGGCTGCCCTGCTTTGGAAGTCCAGGACAGACCTGCACGTATTAGTTACAGTAGTTCTCAAAGCGGGGAACTCAGCAGCAGCATTACTTGAGAACTTGTTAGAAGTGAAAAATCTCGGGCCCCACCCCAGACCTACTGAATCAGAAACAGGCCCTGGGGATGTGCGGTGTAGGTGGTTCCCAGCAATTTGTTTTCATAATCCCTTGGGTGATTTAGATACATTCTGGAGTTTGAGAGCCGCTGTGCTCCAAGGTAAGTGCCACAAGGTCAGGGATTTTGTTTTACTCAACACCTTATCTCTAGCGTCTAGATCAGTGCCTGTCTCATTATTAGTAGGTTTACAATAAATGCTCACCAATAAATATTTTCAGTCTCAGGCTGTCCGTCTCCGTGTAAAAACCTTGATGGTAGTTGAATGGGCAGAAGCAAATTGTTGAGCTGCATTGAGGCCACATGTCAGAATTTGTGAGGTGGCCATGACAGTGTGACCAATGCGAAACTTGAGGAGTGAGAGATTACACGTTGAGTCGGCAGTGAATAAAAAATGGAGATGTCTGGGTATTTTATGTCAGTAATATATTCAGAGTAAATGAAGGTTAAGCAACCACAGGTCATGTACTTTTAACCACATGATACACAGTCGGTGTTTGCCAGCCTAGCAGAACCAAGGCGCCCAAAGAACTCAGTTTTCTTTGTTTGCAGGTGCAGCTGCCTCACTTGTGGTATCAGATGTTTGAACATGGGGCTCACCAGGCAGTACCTACGCTATGTTGCCAGTGCAGTCTTTGGCCTTATTGGCAGCCAGAAGGGTAATATTGTCTTTGTGACACTTCGTGGTGAAAAAGGACGCTATGTGGCAGTACCAGCCTGTGAACATGTTTTCATCTGGGACTTAAGGAAAGGAGAGAAGGTACGTGAGGAATCACCTAGATTGATATTGAGGTATGGGTATTTGAGGGTGGAGGCAGAAGTGGGAGAGCTCTGCTTTGTCATGCACAGATTTTTTTTTTAAGTGTGTGCCTCTAGAAATTTTTTTTTTCCTTTGGGTCTAGATAGCCAAGTATCACATTCTATTGTGCTCTTCTACACTAAATTCTGAAAATCACAACCAAAAGAGCTTACCTCTTAGGTATTTATTTGTAGTGATATTTACAGGTAATTATTTGTAATCATTATTCCCAACATGTTTGTTTTTCTCTACTTCACCAGTTCTCCATTTTTCAAGTTCTTCTCCTTGCCCTCAGAACTAGTTATAGAATATTAGGCATTTAAAAGGAATATTGCTGTGTTGACTGAATCTTTTTCTTACCTATGCAGATGAGGCCCAACGGTTGTTAAACTAGCCTTTGAAATTTTGTATGACTCTGAATTCCCAAGCCTACCACTTCTGCCAAACAAAATACAGGCAGTTTGATCTTGTCCACTCACTTTGTGACCTCCAAGAGGTTAATACTTTGATACTTAGTGTCCCCCAGGGTCCCTTGGGGATACATCACTGTAGCACTCCAGTGCCATGCAGGTTGGTTTCTGGGATGGGGCTAAGTTAAATCAAGGATGTGTTTATAACCCCTTTTGGAAAATCATTTGGTGTTGACATAGAATAAGCACTTAGTAATTTATTCCATTGCCTGGGAAATTTTGGCATGTATTATGCTAATGTAGAGCTTTGGAGAAACAGTATAGTATAGCTCTACCTTTTCTTGAATGTTTCATTACCCAGTACAAATAATAATTTCTGTATTAAAGAACTTGAGATAAGTGTCCAAAGTCTCATTATTATTCATAAGAGCGATTTGGAATTATTGATGCTCTTAATTTTACTGTGCCTGATTATTCCCACACTTTTTCCTTGATGACATGCTTAACTCCTCTACATTGTTTTTAATTCTTATTATTTCAGATTCTCATCCTGCAGGGGCTTAAACACGAAGTCACTTTCTTGTGCCCCTCCCCAGATGGGCTGCACTTAGCTGTTGGTTATGAGGATGGGTCTATCCGAATCTTCAGTCTCCTGAGTGGGGAAGGAAATGTGACCTTCAATGGACACAAAGCAGCAATCACTTCCTTGAAGTATGATCAGCTAGGAGGCAGGCTGGCATCTGGGTCCAAGGTGAGACCTTGAATTAGGTGCCCTGACTTTAATCCAGAAAGGAGTGTAAGGCTACTGCTGAAGCAGGTTATTCACAAACATTGTTGCGTGAAACAGTGGGCACTCGGTGTACAAAATAGTATAGGCGGTAGGATAGAGTGAGAAGGATGGATATGAATTGGGTGGTTCATTTTGTTTCCTGTCAGATTCACTGATAAAAGACTATTAAATACAGGAACAAGATGAGGATGCCCATGATAGTTACTATGTAACATCATTGTGGATATGCTACCCAAAACAGTACACAAGTTGGGTGAACAAAACAAATTGGAAGAGGAGAGTCAAAATGATGATTCTTGGCCATTTGTTTTGGTAAAATCGGTAGCCTTCTTATGTCTCAGTCATCAGAAAATAGAATGTAAATGATTCCATTTACAAAAGTATGTTAAGTAATGGACACAAAAATACTGTGAAACTTGACTAAAGAATGTAACAGAAGATTTGAGTGAATAGAGACACAAACCATGTTCTTGAATGGCAAGACAGAGTATTGAAAAGATGCTCGTATGTTCTAATTAGTTTATACAGATAAAGCAATTTAAATATCCCGAAGGTCTTTTTGTTGTTTTTTTAGAATATGACCAAATGATTTAAAAGAATATATGGAAAAACAAATGAATAATAAATAGCAGAATTTTGGGAAAAAATAAAAGGGTTTCAGATTTCTTTTTTCAGGGTTAGATTTAAGAAGTTTCAGATATTAAAATGCATTATGAAGTCATAACTTATAATGTGTTATATTAGCCTGGCATTAATACAAATTAGTCAGATAGATTACTGCAACCAAATGGGAATCCAAGAAACAAATCCACTTGATATACCTAATTAGTATATTTTAAAGATGACATTTTTGACGAGTAGAAAAATGATGGATTACTTATGAAACAGGACTTAAACAGTTGGCTATTTGGGGGGAAATTTAAAGTTAAAACTTTACCTCATGCTGTGAACCAAAGAGTCATGGATTAAAAGACTTAAATATTAAACCATGATGTTTTAAGTAAACTAGAAGATATATAAATAAATATTTATTTGATATCAAGGTGGAAAAAGACTTCAAGCATATCAGCAAGGAAAGAAATTATAAAGGAAAAGACTGATAAATTTGAATGCTTGATATTTGAATATTTAAAACATTTGTGCATTAAAACACTATAAAGAAGTTGTCAAGAGTAAATCCTAAGAGTTCTCATCACAAGGAGAAATTTTTTTTCCTTTTTTTCTTTTTATTATATCTATATGAGAAGATGGGTATTAGCTGAACCTATTATGGTAATCATTTCACAATATATGTAAATTAAACTGTCATGCCGTATGCCTTAAACTTATACAATTGATGTATGTCAATTATTTTTTCAATAAAACTGGAAAAAATAAAGTTAAAGGACAATGAAAAAGGGAAAGTATTTAATAGTTCCACTATAAAAGGGAAGGATTAATATCATGTCTTAATAACCAACAAACAAGTAAAAAATAAGACGCAAAGGAAGATAAAAGACATGACTTGGCAGTTCAAAGGAGGTGCAGAGCGGCCAGTAATCACCATAGAGCATGTACAGAATTTCTCATTGGTATTCAGAAATGCAAATCAGATAAACATTGAGACAGCCTTTCAACTTGGTGAAACTGGCAGTGTTTTTTGAGCAACTGATAATATCCAGAGATGAAGGGATGGGAAAACTGGCATTGTCATACATATCCCTGGTGGACCTTTAGATTGGTGCACCCTTTCTGGAGATCACCCTGAATTGCAGACTTAAGATAGAAATACCTTTTAACCCAAGAATTTCCCTTTTTAGTCTTTATTCTGATCAGAGATATGTACAAAGATAGAGGTACAAGAATGTTCATTTCCACATATTTATAATAGCAAAAAATTGGAAACTGCCTAAATGGCTGAAATAGAAAAAATTTAAAGTAAATTATGGTATATCCTTAATGTTGGTTATTATGTGACCATTAAAAATGAGAACAGTCTGGAAGGACATGGAAATATATTAAATGAGAAAAAGAAGGAGAGTTATACAATGATAGGAATAGCATGATCTCAGTTAACAACATGTATGTATACATAAAGACTAGAATAGTATACAACAAAATATCTATGGTGATTATATCTGGATGGTGAAATCAACTGGTGTTTGGTTCCTCTGTGCTTTTCTGTATGTTTTCCAAATTTTCTATAAGGACTACATATCAACTTTGTAATAAAAATATTGTGTGTCAAGTTAGGCCTTATGTGGTAAAGAAAATTCTTCTGTATTTGATTCCTTTAGGACACAGATATTATCGTGTGGGATGTGATCAATGAAAGTGGCCTCTACCGTCTAAAGGGGCACAAGGACGCTGTTACACAAGCATTGTTTCTACGAGACAAGAATCTGCTAGTTACTAGGTAAAGAAATAATAAGTTTTGTTTCCATTTCTTTCTCTAGGTGAATTCATTGGAGAGGTTTTCACAGAGGGAATTTGTTTCATTCCTTACTCGTATCTCCGCACTATACTCAAGCTCATGTGCTAGTTTCCTCTTCTCTCTGCTTTTCCTCTCTCTACCCCTCCCTTCCCCTCCCCTCCCTTCCCAAACAGTGTCATAGATGCTATCCAGAGTTATTTATAGCATTTTTTAATTCCCTTTTCTGATTTGTCATTATTTTCCCCTGATATCAGCTTTTCCATATTCCTTAACTCTTCAACAGACCTTGTATAGGATGAACTGTCTACTTCTGGATCCCTAGAAAGTCAGAAAAGCCGAATATGGAGCAGTGGGCAGATGCGAATACCAAATGTTTGTTTTAGCCTGCCTCTTCAGAAGAGACATACTCCATACTTAGGCCTTCTGAACATCTAATAGGTTGAACCATTTGAAATTTCCATTTGTATGGGTTAAAAATGATAGGTCAGATATCAGCAATTTCATATAGTTCAGCCTAATCTAATAGTTATCATTCCTAAGGAATGGCCACCCAGGAAAGTTTGGGATCTTAAGTTTTGCCAGGCAGTAATTAGAAGAACCATAGTAATTAGAACCACAGAAGAACCAGAAGGCAGTGTAGAGGAGCAGCACGAAATGCTGTACCAGTGGTGGATTTGTTCCTGTGGGATAGGATACAGGGACGTTAGTGTGTCTTGCTCAGACAACACACGTTCTGTGAGGCAATGACTCTACTGTTCTACTAGAATATACGTACACCTTATAGCTTAGGGAGTGTAAGGGAAAGGAAATAACACCGTGAGGTGGGATTATATAGGAAAGACTTTGTAAATTGGGTTTCTGTTTTTTTCCAGTTTTGTCATGAAGCAGGATTATATTAGATTTACATTGGTGAAGAAGCAGGGAACAGGCATTTGAGGCAGGAAGAGTAGAGCCCATTGGCAGGGAGATTAAGTGCCAATTAATGGGAAGTTTTGGGAATCGTGCTGAAGAACTTGATTTTGAATCCATAGAGAACCTTGAGTTAGTGCAAATTTAGAAGAGTAAGATTATCTGACAGTAGTGTATTGGATGTGGTGAGGGAACAGAATAGACAAAGAGACCAGATAAGTTATTAAAATAATTTGGGCAGTAGGACCTAACTTCAGGTTTGTGTACAGAAATGGATTGGGAGGAATCAAGGCTTGGAGACTTCCCAGAGGAGGCGTTTTCTGGACCTAGAGACTAGCTGGACGTGGGAGACAAGGGAGCAGGAGAGGTCTAAGATGTTTGTGTGTTAGAATGAAGGAATGTTGATGCCGTGGCGATGGAAATGATGGTCAACTGGTCAAGTTCTGTTTTGTAGCACTCTGAATTCAAGGTTATTTTTGTGCTTACAGATGGAACATTTTATTTTTCTACCTGAGAATAGCCATATAAAGAGTTAGGATTCTTTACTTTTTAAAAGAAAGGTCAAGTAAATAGTAGCATTAGACATCATTGCTGTGTATTGTCTTTTTAAGGCAACAAATAAGTCCTTGATTTTCCAGTTAGTTCAGTGATTCTTCCTAATAATATTTTTTTCCTATTTCTCCTAGTGGGAAAGATACCATGGTGAAATGGTGGGACCTTGATACCCAGCACTGCTTCAAAACAATGGTTGGCCACCGAACTGAGGTATATATAGGGTCATGGGCCCAGGGAAAGAATAGCAAGGCAGAAAGGAAAAGATGGTTTCTTCCCTGGCCCTTTCATGGCTCTTTGTTTTTACTGCTAACAGTAATCAACATGTACTGTCTTTAGAGAAAGAAGTTGGAGTGGTGGACAAAGTGCCAACCGTCAGAGCAGATGCATCTGCTCTGGCATTTAGTAGAAATTGGCCTCGGATAAGTTTTTAACCCATGAATATGGGTTTCATCACTTTTAAATTATAAGTATCCACCTTTATGATCGTAGGGAAGTTTAATGATACTGTGTATACAGTGCCTGGCCCGGTGACACGTAAATAGCAAATTATAGCCATTATAATAATTACCTGAACATAGATCTGTTCAATATAGATCAGGGAATATTTTACATCTTTGCATCCTCCTTTGTGCTTTGTTCATACCAGGCATAGGTGAAGGTGATTAAGGGGTACAAACTTCCAGCTATAAAATATGTAAGCCATGGGATTGAATCTACACATAGGGTATATAGTCAGTAATATTTTAACAACTTTGTATGGTGATGGATGGTAACTGGTCTTATTTTGGTGATCGTTTCATAATGTATAAAAATATTGAGTCACTGTGTTGTATGCCTTAAACTAATTTAACATTGTATGTTAATTATAACTCAATTATATATATTTTTGTATATATATGCCCTAGAATATATGAGGAATATACACACCCTAGAATTAATGAGGAGGAAAAGCAGATTCTTTCTTGATTTGCAACAGTACTGTTATTTTCATTGTTTAGTTCATGGATGTTTGAGGCTAAAAATTATGCTCTGATAGACGTTAATGGAGCACCTTTCATTTGCAAGGCACTGCTGAAATCAAAGAAGTGCCACACTTGAAATCATTATTTTGAGTGGCTTCTAGTTAGGATTTATTCTGAACAGCCATAATCTAAATTTAAGGATAGGAAATTACAGAGAAACTGCTAGTTACCCCATAAACAACACTTCCACCACAGATCATTTTCTCTCTCAAAGTGAGCTTTCTCGTAGTGTATTTTGAAAGGGTTGTCTTAATAGTAGACTTTGCAGTGCCAAAGAGATTTCACTACAGTGACTTTTGGAATGTCATGTCATGCATCCTGGAGTCCCTTAATAACCATATTATTTGAATGTTTTTATACCCTGTAGGTATGGGGTTTGGCTCTGGTGTCAGAAGAAAAGCGACTCATCACTGGGGCTTCTGACAGTGAACTGAGGGCTTGGGACATAGCTTACCTGCAAGAGGTAATTGCTTTTTTTCTGATCATGGGCAGTGTCATGTTTTAGCAATTTCATAGGCTTGTTGAATTTAGAATCAGATGTAATTTTTGAGTACTTCACATAGTATTGGAATTCTCTCTTACTGTGATTTCTAAACAATTTTTTTCTTCATTCCATGGTCCATTGCCCTCATTTGCACTTGGCAGAAGGATAGCTTTAGGCTGACAGCTCTTGGTAATAATGTTAATGTTTTAGTCTGTAGGGCTCTTAGCTTGATATTCCTTGACCTTTGGGTGTCCACGGATGGACTTCCGAATATCTGTGACCCTCTTCCCTCAAACAAAAATCTATGTAAAAGTTGTGTATGTTTATGTAAATATGTATATTCTGAGAAGATCTGTCACATTTTCTCAGATCATCAAAGATTTTGCGTGGATGAAAGGTTATAGACCTTAGGTTTAGCTGGAGTTAGGTGTGTGGTGTTGTGTCCAGTAGCCATTTTGATGGGTTCTTCATTAGTAGGCTAGGGTTTATCTTTTTTTTTGTTTAAGGAGAAAATGTAACCTCTCTTGCATGTCTTTGCAATTCGTAATGCCAATTTGAATCTTTCCCTCTAGAATATGGTAGATCTTTCACCTAAGAAGGTTTTAAAATTAATGAGGTCATCATTTTTTCACCTTGTTATGAAACTATAGTCCTTATACTGTGGAAAGTTATTGGAGCTGGTATAATGAATAATGTTTTGTTTGTGTTCTTGATGTGGTCAGTTTTTAATACATTCTGATGAATGTGCTGTCGTTGAAGAGGTTTGGTCAGAGAGATCACTAAATGGAAGTTATCAGTGGCTATAAGGACAAGTTTCTAAGTCATTAGGGGTGAAAATCACCTCCTGGAACAAATTATTTCAGCTTTCTTGTTTTTTTTTTTTTAATTTATTTATTTATTTTTGGCTGCATTGGGTCTTCGTTGCTGCATGTGGGCTTTCTCTAGTTGCGGTGAGCAGGGGCTACTCTTCATTGCGGTGCGCAAGCTTCTCATTGCGGTGGCTTCTCTTGTTGAGGAGCATGGGCTCTAGGCGCGCGGGCTCTAGAGCGCAGGCTCAGTAGTTGTGGCGCACGGGCTTAGTTGCTCTGCGGCATGTGGGATCTCCCTGGACCAGGGCTCGAACCCATGTCCCCTGCATTAGCAGGCGGATTCTTAACCACTGCGCCACCTGGCAAGCCCTATTTCAGCTTTTATTTTCCCATTTTTGTAAAACAGATGGAAGACCCAGAAGAACCAGAGCCCAAGAAAGTCAAAGGGTCTTCCCCTGGAATACAGGACACACGTGAAGCAGAGGATGGTACCCTTGAGATGGATGAAGCTCCTGAGGATGTAATTCATTTTTGTTTCTTACCTTCAGTGGAGTTGAGTGGTGGGGAAGTATTCATTTTAGGGAAGATCTTTGTCACCTGCATTTCTTGGAATCACGTCTTTTCAGGGGTCAACAGAACTATTAACCTTCATCTTTTCTCTTGCTTCCTCTGCAGCGCATCCTTACGTGTAGAAAAGCTGGTTCCATAATGCGGGAAGGAAGGGACAGAGTTGTGAACCTTGCAGTCGACAGGACAGGCAGGATTCTTGCTTGCCATGTGAGTACCAGGCTTAGGAGAAAATAACAAGGACTTGGCTGTTCCTTTAGAGACTTGTTCTTCTTTCGTATTCAGTGTGGAGGTGAATTTTTCTTTGGTCTTGTTAAGATTTCCTTATATGGTATTGCGTGGACCTATATTCCCTAACTTCTGTTAGCCCAACAACAGTAATTGCTTTTATTCTTATTATTATTAGCAAACATTTATTAAATCCCTGCCTTTCTGAACAATTTAAAAGCATTAACTTCTTTTTTCTGTTTTTTTTTTAACATCTTTATTGGAGTATAATTGCTTTACATTGTTCTGTTAGTTGCTGCCGTATAACAAAGTGAATTAGCTATACGTATACATGTATCACCATATCTCCTCCCTCTTGTGTCTTCCTGCCACCCTCCCTCTCCCACCCCTCTAGGTGGACACAAAGCACCGAGCTGATCTCCCTGTGCTATGCGGCTGCTTCCCACTAGCTATCTATTTTACGTTTGGTAGTGTATATATGTCCATGCCACTCTCTCACTTTGTCCCAGCTTACCCTTCCCCCTCCCCATGTCCTCAAGTCCATTCTCTATGTCTGCGTCTTTATTCCTGTCCTGCCCCTAGGTTTTTCAGAATCAATTTTTTTTTTTTATGATTCCATATATATGTATTAGCATATGGTATTTGTTTTTCTCTTTCTGACTTACTTCACTCTGTAAAAAGCATTAACTTCTTATTTAGTCTCAGAGTAACATTGTAGAAAGTGGTGAATTCCCACTTTACAGATGAGACAACAATCCCAGCAATATTAAGTTGTCCATGGTAATACAACTAGTAAGGGAAGAAAGAGAAATGTTCTTACAGAGAAAAAGCTAAATTACAAGTTGTCTCTTCTGGACTCACATCAACCTTTTGCCTTTCTAGGGGACTGATTCTGTGCTAGAAGTGTTTCGTATCCTTTCCAAGGAGGAAATTCAGAAGAAAATAGACAAGAAGATGAAGAAAGCTAAAAAGAAAGCAAAGTGTGTTTTCTAAATATTTACTACTAGTCAAGTATCGTGGGTGGGCCACATAGTACTGAAGAAAAAACTATGGCTTCTTTAAAGAAGTATTTACTCTGTTTTCAATTACCATTAAATGCTAGGGAAGATTTTATGGAGTGCTGGTAGTCCAAGTTTTTAATTTCTAAATACAGCTTCATAACTATCATATTCCTAAGTCTTGCACTCAGAGCCACACAGAACGAGAAAGGCAGTACAGGTATTTAAACATAGCTTCTAAATGATTTAATTCTGAGAGGCTAGTAGTGTGTCTTCAGTGACAGCAGCCTATACAGAAGGAATCCGGGTTGCATAGTGCTGACCTTTGGGACTGTGAGAAGGAAGACTGGTTGGACAGTTACATAATTGGAGTTTGGGGGCAGGTATAACCTTAAAATAAATAGGTCATTGTAGCTATAGAAATCAGTTTCTCAGTGGTTGAAATTCATCAAGTCTCAAAGAAATAAAAAGTCACCAGTTTTTTAAATGTTTTATTTGCCAAAGCAAATCTTTTGAGACCTCTGGGTTTTTTTGGCATGGTTGGGTTATAAGTGCAGAGTAATGGATTTTCTAAAAAGTCCTGAAGTTAGAGAAGTTTACCAGAAACACTTCAGTGGGATAGTTTGAACTACAAAGACTTGTCCCCAGAAATTTTATGGGCTGTTGTATTCAGAATCCGTTTATTGAGGGTACCCATTGGATGGAATAACACTTCATATTAATTGCGTTGTGGTTCACAAAGCGTTTTTACGTACACTACATTGTTTAATTCTCATGGTAATCCGTGTGGTTAAGTGACTCTTCCAGGTTCAAAAAGGTTGTTGGTCTCAGACCAGAACTTGACTCAAGTAATAGCAAAGCTTCTTCTAGAAAAGTTACAGCATGATAGTCTTTTTTTTTTTTTTTCTCCTCTAGATTAAATTCTTGCAAAGAGGAGGAGGAAGACCTTGAAGTCAATGTTGAAATGACTCTGCAAGATGAAATCCAACGGGTGACGAATATCAAAACTTCTGCCAAAATCAAGTGAGTGAAAATGTAGTAGCTGAAGTATCTGAGAGAAGTATCTGAAGTGTTGCTACAAAATTGTATTGGCTTTTCATGCTATTTGTAAGCAGTCTCTACGAATTGTATATTTGCAGACAGTGATCGTGGGCCTCACCTCCCACTGCTCACCATGGGCTCACTGATTCATCATCTCATATTTGTTTTATTATGATAGCTTTTTACTTACAGTTCTTTGCTGCCAGTTAAAAAGAAAAATGTATACCCCACATTCCAAAAGGATTTGCGGTCACTTATAAAAAAGAATACATGCACAGGAACAAATCAGAGCCAGTATCTGAGCTCAGGTTTCTTGGACTTAAAAGCCTATACTAGACTACTGTCCAATACTCAGAGCACTCTTATTTGTAAAATCCTTTATACTTGTTCAAACTTTGTATAGATGGAGGGCATTGCAAAGCTTTTCTCCTAGAAAAAAATTAACCTTGTGAGCTAAGATGGTTGCTGGAACATTTATGAATATTTTCTCATGCAGATCCTTTGACTTGATTCATACTCCTCAAGGAGAGTTAAAGGCTGTCTTCCTGCTGCAGAACAACTTGGTGGAATTATATTCACTGAATCCATCCATGTCAACTCCTCAGACTGTCAGGACAAACAGAATTACCATCGGGGGTCATCGCAGTGACGTGCGGACTTTGTCATTCAGCTCAGACAATATCGCTGTCCTTTCAGCAGCAGCTGATTCCATTAAGATATGGAACAGGTTTGTGAAATGATGCTTTCTATAGCTTTATCCAATAGTGTTTTCTTCTCTTTGAGTTAGTTTTTAATACTCTTGATGGTTAGTTATTCTTAGGGCCCTAAATACAGTTCCCTCAAAATGTATCTTCAGTGCATTTTGACTGTAGGCCTGTGGAGTTTAGAGTAGGAAAAATTGTCTTTTCAGATTTGGTACAAAAAATGTAAGTTTAGTCCATGTCTGAAGCTTATTGCTGTACTTGGCTAGAGAAAAACACAAGCATACTTCCTACTCTAAATTCAAATAGGCTGTCAGTGCTTTCCAGTAATTTTACCATGATTTCTCATTCCTCACTTTCCTAGATGACTATTTCACATGTTCTTACCTCTCCTCTCACCTCACACCTCACACCTCTAGCCCCTTTAAGCTGATGACCTTGCTTCCTACTTCACTGAAGAAATGGAATCATCTAGAAAATGTTCATATGCTTCCACCTTAGCTGCATCTGTATCCACATAATCTTTCTTTCTATGACTGTTGGTGCTCCTAACCAAAAGGTAATCACAAGCTGTATTTCTCCTTCTAGCAATTTTCCTCCCTCTCTTGCATCATTAATCTTCCCTCTCCGTTGGGTCGTTCGCATCAGCATACAGATACGCTGTAATATCTCCCATCTTGAAGGAAATAATCCTGTCTCATCCTTATCTCTCTCTCCAGTTATCTCCCCCCATCCTCTGACTCCTTTTCTCCATCAGGCCTTTATCCCCACCATTTCACCAAAACAGCTCTTGTCATCTCATCAGTGGTGTTCATGTTTCTAAATCCAGTGACCTATAAGCTTCGTTTGACACTCTCTTTGAATTGATAACTTTTCTCCTCTTTGAAACAGTTTGAATTTCATTACTTCCTCTTTCTCTGTGGGCTGTTTTTTTTTTCTCAGTCTTGGCTAGACCCTTCTTATTTTGCTGACCTCTAACTGTTGGAATACTTCAGGGCAGAGTCTTTGAACCTTTTCTCTGTCTACCCTCACTTTCTGTGATCTCTGGTCAGGTGGCTTTCTATATGCTGATGACGCTTAAATTTCCATCTCTAGCCATAGCCTCTCCCTGAACTTCAGACTCATATGTCCACATCCTTTGTTTGTATCACCCTTGGATGTCTAATTAGGCATCTCAGATTTTTATATGTCCAAACCGTACTTGTGATCTTCATTTCTTCAATAGTCTCCCCACCCTCTGTTCCTACAGACTTCCCCATATTAGTAAATAATTACTTCCTGTGGTTTTTCTAGCCCAAATCCTTGTAGCCATTCTTGATTCTCTCATGTCCAGTGCATTAGCAAATCCTATCAGCTCTACCTTCAAAACTTCCCTGGTGGTCCAGTGGTTAAGAATACACCCGCCAATGCAGAGGACACAGGTTCGATCCCTGGTCCGGGAAGATCCCACATGCCACAGGGCAACTAAGTCCGTGTGCCACAGCTACTGAGCCTGCGCTCTAGAGCCTGCGAGCTGCAACTACTGAGCCTGCATGCCACAACTACTGAAGCCCGCGCACTCTAGAGCCTGTGCACTGCAACTCCTGAGCCCACACGCCGCAACTAGTGAAGCCAACGTGCCTAGAGCCCATGCTCTGCAACGAGGAGCCACCTCAGTGAGAAGCCCGCGTACCACAATGAAGAGTAGCCCCTGCTCGCCATAACTAGAGAAAGCCAAGATGCAGCAATGAAGACCCAGTGCAGCCAAAAATTTAAAAAAAAAAAAAAAAAAAAGAGTATTTAAGAAAAAAAAAAACTTAACTGGAATTCAACCACATCTCATCACCTGCACTGCCACGACCTGGTTCAAACTACCAACATCTCTTATCTGTATTGTAATAGCTTTCTGACTGGTCTTCTGTGCTTCCTTACTTGCCCTTCTGTGGTCTGTTCTCAACACAGCAGCCATTGTAATCTTTTTATAATGGAAGTTATATCACTTCCAGGAGCTCCATCTCACAAGGACTAACTACAAGCCACAGTCCTTACAGACATTGTCTCTTACCACTCTCCCCTTCTCCAGTGGAGCCCCCCTGGCCTTTTCGTTATCCCTTACAGGCGACAAGAATGTGCCTGTGTCATGTCTGTTGTGTTCCCTTCCTGCGTGGAACCATCTTCCCCTTTTGGCTAAGGCTTTCTCGCTCTCTTCTCATCACATGGCCATCCTGCTGTCCCCTTCCCACCCTTGTACTCTTGGTCCCCTTCCCCCAGTGCTGTGTTTCTCCATAGCACCTGCTAGCACCTGATACACCAATATTTGTCTCATTTCCAGAGGATGTTAAGCTTTATGAGATTTGGGGCCTTTTCTGTTTAATTCATTGTTATATCTCCAGCACCTAGAACGGTACCTGGCATTCAGTAAATGTTGAAGGAAGTGGGCATTTGATATCTGTTTGTTGCGTGCATGAATGTTTATGGTCCAATAAAATGAACTTTACTTGTAAGGATACAGTATGCTAATTCGACTTGCAGTCCTCTGGCCTCACTTCTTTGTAGTGGCAGATCGGGCTCTGTTGAGCCCAGCAGATGCTTTTCTCGGCTCTTTTGTAGAATCTGTTCCTTAGGATTGGGAGCTGCCATGAAAGAAAACAAAGTTAGGTGCCACTTACTAATTTCTCCCTTCACTGTAATAAGCCAGGGTTATTCAGACTTTATCCTTTCTCATATTGATCACTGTGTGGCTAAGTGTGTATGAAACGTACATGCTGACCTCTCAGGTGGAGAAGCAGGTTCTCTTAACGTACAAGTTCTTTATTCCTTCTTTCTCACAGGTCTACGCTGCAGTGTATTCGCACGATGACCTGCGAATATGCACTTTGCTCATTCTTTGTACCTGGTGATCGGCAGGTGGTCATAGGAACAAAGGTAAACAGGCTTTTCCATGGATTTGGGGGACTTTTTCTACTCAGTATTCTTAAAATTGTTTGAGAAATCTGCTTCCTTTTTTAGCATACGGGAAATGTATTAGAGCCAGATAGTATGAGAGGGTGTTAGTTCATTGCCCTTTTTTTTTGAGGTTTTTATTTTTATTTAATTTATTCATTTTGGGCTGCATTGGGTTTTTGTTGCCGCGCACAGGCTTTCTCTAGTTGCGGCGCGAGCAGGGGCCGATCTTCGTCACGGTGCGTGGGCTTCTCATTGTGGTGGCTTCTCTCGGGCTCTAGACACACGGGCTTCAGTAGTTGTGGCTCACGGGCTCCTGAGCGCAGGCTCAGTAGTTGTGGCTTGCGGGCTCTAGAGCACAGGCTCAGTGGTTGTGGCGCATGGGCTTAGTTGCTCCGTGGCATGTGGGATCTTCCTGGACCAGGGATCGAACCCGTGTCCCCTGCATCAGCAGGTGGATTCTTAACCACTGCACCACCAGGGAAGCATGAGGTTTTTATTTTTAAGTTTTGTTTTCTTCGTGTGTTTTTTTTTTTAAACCAAACCTTATGTCAAATTATGAAGAAAATTAAAATCATGACCTTGAGATAACTGTCACTAACATTTTGGAGATCAGCCTTTCATGCATCTTTTTATGAGCACACGTGTAATTGTGTTTTGAGAAGACTGATGATAAAAGACATTAAGTACCAGCATCATGCGTGGCAGATAGAAGCATTTGGTAAAGACAGCCTGACTGATGAAGTCCTCAGCTGCTAATCAGATTGGGAGATAACCATGAGGGAATAAGCAGACATGGATTTGGATTCAGGTTCTTCCCCTTACGAAATGGGTAATTTGGAGCAAGTCATGTAACTTCTCTTAGTGTGTTTCATTATCTATACAATGGATTGGTGACACTTGCTTTTTGGCAGAGCCTTTCGTGCCAGATGGGCCTAGGTTTGAATCCCAGCTCTTCCACTTACTGGCTATAAGACCTTTTGGGCAAGTTACTCAACCCTGTGAGCCTTAGTTTTTTCATGTAAAATGATGTAAATAACCTGCCTCACAGTCTGCAAAGCACTTAGCACAGAGACTGGCTCCCAGCAAATAACTAATAAATAAGAACTTGTAGCAGAAGTAGCACGAATGGTAGTAGTAGGGGTGGTAGTTGGGAATAAAGTGGAATAAGGTCTATGGAATATTTTGAAAAGTGCTTTGCAAGTATTTGTCATTATTATCCCCCTAAACTAATGCCATGTGTGCATGATTATTTTGTTAGAAAAACCTATGTTATCATAATGGATATTTTTGGTCCAGCAAAAAGTGTAAAATAAGCTGGAGAGATTTTAGGGTCAATGTCAGTGAAAGAACATTAAATTTCAGTTAAAAGTTTTCCTCATTTTTCATTCATTCTTTTAACAAATGTCCATCCACTATCTGCTATTGGGAAAACATTTTGCAAATTGCTTCAAAGACTATTTGTATGACTCAGACAGAACCCCTGGCCTAGTCTCTGTACCATGCTGCTGACATACATGATCTCATTTAATCCCCACAACAGCTTAGAGGGGTTGGTGATATAAAGTCCATTTTTCAGATGGAAAAACGGGCTCATGGAGATGAATTTACCCACAGTCAGAGTTAGAGAGAGGCAGCCCTGGGATTCAAGTCTTCCACTTAACGTTCTTTCCACCACACGTGCACAGGCTTGTCATAGAGCAGGCTTTGCCACTGTGTGTGTTCCGTGCTGGCACCATGACCACAGCATATACATGGTCTAAACAGGAAGCGTGGCTGATAGTTTTCTAAGCTACTGTGATTTGTTTTTTTCAAGTTCATTGCCCTCCCTAGCATTGTAGGTAGTATTTCTCGTTATCAGTGTATTCTAGAGGGGGAAATCAAGAGTTGGTTAAGCCAACTACCATAGAGGATAGCCCACTTAAAGGATTGATTAAGTTTTTTAAAGGTTTTTTAGTTCCCCATTTGCTCTTATGTTTATTCTGATATGCCTGTGGCCATGCTATTTCCCTTTTGAAGTTGAGGAAACCAGTGGAAGTGACAGTAGTCCTGTACTACAAGGTTGTACTGTTCCTTAGTTGTACAGTATAGCAACCCTGCCAGGATTAACCCAACATGTCAGTAGGGGATTTAACAACATTTATTCACAGAGGAAGTACAGAGCATGGACCGTGGAAGCCCGTTTCCTGAGCAGTTAGCTACATTGTTGCTGCTTGGCTATGAAACGGTGTAGGTTGTGTGTTCATTTTGTGTCTTCCAAAGACAGGAAAGCTGCAGCTTTATGACTTGGCCTCAGGAAATCTGCTGGAGACAATAGATGCACATGATGGAGCTTTATGGTCCTTGTCTCTCTCTCCAGATCAGGTAACTAAACCAGATGTTAAGATCTGGGCTTCAGTACTCTGGCTGTACTTCCCATTTCTTATATCAAGTTCTACTGCTGCCTAACAGGGATTTCTCTCAGGGTTTCTTTAAAGAAAGCCCACTTTTGTCTAATCTCTAGATTTTATGTATGGTGCCGTATCTTGTGCCTGATAATATGAATAGCTGTCATTATGATTTGAGTTCTTGTTCAGCTGCTGTTGATCATCAGCTCCATGACATCAAATTGCTTACCCTCCTGACTTTTTACCAGTGGTTTGTGATACTTCTTAAGAGGAAATACTTCCTGGGGCAACATAATGTGGAGGATAGAGTAGACTTTTCTGCTCCCCTTGTAGTCCATACATCTCTGACTATATAAATCTAGTGATTTTTTAGTAAATATGTGAACCTTTTCAAGTCAATAACAGTGTATTTCCCTTCAAAGGAGTCACCCTGGAGAACCGTGTACTTAATTCCCGTAACGGTGCTGTTGCTCAGAACACTTTGAGATATTTTTTGACAACACCTTAAGGGATTGTGGCCCATTTATTTGAATACTCCCAATGGTGGCAAACCTTCATTCATTGAAAGTAGATATTTTTGGAAAAAAACGGAACCTGGAATTTAGACTGGGTAATGCCATTTGGGGTCAGAAATGAAACAGCATTTAAAATTTAAATAGTAGTAACATCTAGCGTTTGTAGAGTGTTCTCTTTTCCAAAGTGTTTTCACGTCCATCATGTCATTATTGTTTTTTTCACAATGATTTTATGAACTAGGTAGTCTTTACAACTGCACCAACACTGAGGGTCATTATAAGGTTATTTTCCCATGTTACAAATCTCTGAAATGGCAGAATAGACATTTGAGATCTAGTTTTCTGACTCTGTGGTCCTTATAGTTTACACTAACACTAAAATGTGATAAAACCAATTGAATACTTCATAGCAAATTCTTTTGACTGTTGCCTTACCCTGCAGTGTTCACTGAGTCTTTCTTCCTGATGCTGAATGAAAGTATAACTAGAACTTTACACTAGTTATCACCTGACTACATTAGTCTCTGCTAGGAGTTCTCCAATAGGATCTGTGGTGGCATCCCCTAAAGAGCAGTGAAGGGAGTTAAGGAAAAACCACATATGCTAATTCTTACCCCATGCCATTAAATAAAAATGGTCTTTTATACTATTTTGAGGTGTCTTATTAAAGTTTCTGTACTAAGATTTTTTTTAACGGAAATGTCATTTGATTTTCAGCGTGGCTTTGTGACAGGTGGTGCAGATAAATCTGTCAAGTTCTGGGATTTTGAGTTGGTGAAAGATGAAAACAGTACCCAGAAGAGGTGAGTGGACATTTTTTATTTGTGTTCATTTTTGGGGAGCGAAAATGGGGAACCATTGAATGGGTTTTTGACGTGTATTGATATTTCTGTTGAGCTCCAGAGGGTTTTTGGAATTTTTTTGTGCCTTTGTACTCATTTTTCTTGATGCTTTCTGTAATGCTAGGCTTTCTGTGAAGCAAACCCGAACCTTGCAACTAGATGAAGAAGTTCTGTGTGTCAGTTACTCTCCCAATCAAAAGCTGTTGGCTGTGTCTTTGCTGGACTGTACTGTGAAAATTTTCTATGTTGATACTTTAAAGGTACAGTGGTTATGCCTATGGATATTTGCTTTCTTTCTGACTGACCTTGGGTTGAGACTATAAAGAAGTGGCTTTGACTGTTCCCAGCAGTAGTATGTTTCTAAAAATACGTGAATCAAAACATTGCAAGTGCACTGGGAAGGCTAGGGTTTTAAAAGAATCCTTTGGTTCATAAATTTTGTTTAAAGCAAGTTGTGTTTCATATGTTCAGAAAATCTGTGGACAGAAAATCCTGTCGTAGCCAGTAGTTTTAAGAGCATTTCTAGGTGTCTTAGGCAGTGATTCCACACTTGGCTGTAAGTCAGGATCATTTGGATTGCTTTTAAAAATATAGATTACTGGGCTCTACGCCCAGAGTCTCAGTGGGACTGGATTGGGCCTGGAAATATTGTTGTGAAGCAAGTGCTCCAGAGACTTTTCAGCTAAGAGATCCAGAGAACGTCTCTGTTCCATATTCTGACTGAGGGAATAGGCTTCTGCAGCAGCCCTGGCTCCACTGTATTGCAGCATTCTTGGCAAGTGCATGCAGGGGTTGTATGCTAGATATGGGTACAGGTCGCCTTCAGTGGTTTGACTGTCTTCTTTGAAACTACAGACATAAAGCAATCCAGAACAGTCTTAGCGTTGTATTTAAAGTTGTATTTTAGATCTACAGGTAATAAATTATGCCTGTATTTTATAGACATGAGTTATTTATATTCTTTTTTTTTTTTTTAAATGTTTAGTTTTTTCTCTCACTGTATGGACACAAACTGCCTGTCATATGCATGGACATCTCTTATGTAAGTAAAATTTAAATAGTGTCTCAGTAACAAGTTGTCTTTTCTAAAATGCTATCTTAGTTCTTGGCTTGATAGCTTCATTTTAGTGTTTTTCAGTTTGTTGTATAACTGACTATCCTAAAAAAAATTATAAAAATATATATTACAATCATACCTTAAATATATATATTTCTTTAATGCTTTTAGAATATTTTCACAGATACCTGAATTAATCCTCATAACCAACTCCCTGTTTTGGATTCCCCAGATAGTATTTTCTTGTAGAAAAGTAATATAATTGGTAGAACACCCTAAAATATGAAGAACTTTCAAAAAGGCAGTCCCCTTTGTTCTGAAGTATAATGTTCGTAAGGAAAATGGAACTTTGCAATATTTACGGTATTTTGCGTTATGTATACTTCCAGTCTCTTGACCAAAGTCATATTTTTTGCAATGTCTAGTTATGATTAGGAGTGGCAATATATATTTAAAAACAATGTCTAGTCTGTGTAAAAGGAATTGGCCCCTGCTCTAGCTGTCTGCACTCAGTGCCTTAACAGAATAAATTGGTGTCAGAAAATATTTTCAGTTTTCTTGTTATGTTGACAGCAATTTGAACTAGGTGCTAAAATGGGAAAGATAAGAGAATCAGTGATAGGAGACATGGCATAAAAAGGGCTAGGTCGTAAACATTCTGTATAGTAGATTCTTTCCCAGCCTCATTCTTCTCTTTCCCTCTTCTCTCCCCCCAAACTCTATGACAGAGATTAGAAATTCTTTATTCTATCTATTGAACAAAGTAAACATTACCTACATCAAGGCACAACACTGTCCTGTAGCAGGACCAAAACATCTAGGCCACAGAGTTCTTGCTCACTTACAAGCTTTTTAAGTAGATCTGTAGGTAAAAGCAAGGATGTAGGTGCTCTTGGTAAAGAGATGAAATTAATTTTTTGGCATTAATGTTTTTGAAAGAAATGGGATACATGTTCTGGTTAGCTTTTCTCCAGTTAGAGTTTCAGATAATCAAGTAATGTTTTACTTCCCTTCCTCCTAGGATGGAGCACTGATAGCAACTGGCTCTGCCGACAGGAACGTGAAGATCTGGGGTCTGGACTTCGGGGACTGCCACAAGTCTCTGTTTGCACATGATGACAGGTAGGTGTCATCTTTTCAAAGATCTCCCGTTGAGTCACCTGTAGGTATCATTTCCCGGGAGTATCTGTGTCTATTATTTAGTGTTCTCAGATAGTCAGAAGTGAAAAATTCTAAAATATAAATAGTCAAACACTCTAGAACTAGCTGTTCAAAAGCTATTTACGTGTATAAGACTCTTTTTAATGATGAGGAATTTGATGACATTTGAGTACTTCTCTCACTTTTCAGTGTGATGTACCTAAAGTTTGTACCCAAGTCTCACCTCTTCTTCACTGCTGGGAAAGACCATAAGATTAAGCAGTGGGATGCAGACAAATTTGAACACATACAAACTCTGGAGGTAACCTCTTGCCTGCTTTGCTTGCTCGGTACTTAAGAACTTCTTTTAAGATCAAGTGTTGATTTCCCACTAATGTAAGCAGTTAGCGGTCTATGAATAAGGTATTCTTACTCAGGATTTTTGTTTTCTGTCCTTTCTCTCTGCAGGGGCATCACCAGGAAATATGGTGCTTGGCTGTAAGCCCCAGTGGGGACTATATTGTATCGTCGTCCCATGACAAATCTCTGAGACTTTGGGAGAGAACAAGGGAGCCTCTTATTCTTGAGGAAGAAAGGGAGATGGTAAGGAGTTCAGCCTTGGTTACAAATGTGCTGGTGGGTGTCAGTATCTGACACGCTGTCTCAGCTCGAATTTCCTGTCTAGTGCTGTCACACCTCAGTCAGTGCAAGTCCATTGAGCTCCAAAAGATGTTTCCAAGACTGCTGACACCACTTCGGCAGCCAAACGGAGACAGAGATGCCATAAGGGGGTTGGATTGTGAAAGAAGCAGCTTCTCACTCTCTCATTTCACTTCACATAGGGGTCATGTTTTTTCTTTGAAATTAATTCATATCTATCTCTTTTCAGCAAAGGGAAGCAGAATATGAGGAGAGTGTGGCCAAAGAAGACCAACCAGTAGTAAGTAAATCTTTCGGGACCCTCAGACTGTGTCCTGTAATTATCTTATTGGAATTTACTGTAATTGCAAGAATTTCTAATGGGATTAGAATTGGGACTAGATGCCAAAGTCGTCTGCAGCTGATATGGGAAGGAATCTGTGTAGTCCTTCTTAATCCAGCTGTATATCCTGATTTTATGGGACAAATGATTGACCAGATTTGGTATTGAATGATTGTCGTTCTGGCTTTTTTTTTTTTTTTAAGGAGGCTTCAGGCAGTTGTTTCACTGTAAATCAAAAATCAGAAAAAATTTGAGAAATTGGGCATTCTCTTTAAACATGTGTTGTAGAGCAGGGTATTCTTCTGATAATGCATATAACACATTTAACATAGTGTCTGGCACTTACTAAGTACTCAGTTAATGGTAGCTGATAACACCATGTAACAGTCATCGTAACACAGTAATGTCTATTCTTTTCTGGATATAAGATTAATTTATTGGCTCTTTAACACCTGTCAATGATATTGTTAAAGGATCTCTTTGTTCCTGGCAGGTTCCGGGAGAGACTCAAGGTGACAATTACTTTACTGGAAAGAAAACTATTGAAACGGTCAAAGCAGTAAGTTGATACTAGAATGCAGTATCTCATTTTTAATTTTTTTTTATTTCCAAAAAGTATTTTATTAAAATCTAAAGAAAAACACAAAGGAAACAATTATAAGAAATAAAAACAGCATGAAATTGCCCTTTTCCTAGATTTGACCCTAAAATCACCAAATAAGTGTTAAGAGCCCCTATTCTAATGTCTTCACTTTTTATGGCAGTAGTTCTCAAAGTGGAGCCCCCAGACCAGAAGCATCAGCATCCCCTGAGAACTTGTTAGAAAAGGAACTTCCCAGGCCCTAGCCCAAACCTGCTGAATCTGAATCACAGGGGTGGGGTGAGCAATAAGTGGGGGTTTTTTTGTTTGTTTGCTTTTTTGATTATAGACTCTTTTTTTAAATTGAAGTGTAGTTGATTTACAATGTTGTGTTAATTTTTGCTGTACAGCAAAGTAATTCAGTTATATATACATTCTTATAAATTCTTTTCCATTATGGTTTATCATAGGATACTGAATATAGTTCCCTGTGCTATACAGTAGGACCTTGATGTTTATCCATTCCATATATAATAGCTCACCTCTGCTAACCCCAACCTCCTACTCCATCCCTCCCCCAAAGCAGCCACAAGTCTGTTCTCTATGTCCGTGAGTCTGTCTCTGTTTTGTAGATAGGTTCATTTGTGTCATGTTTTAGATTCTACATATAAGGGATATCATATGGTATTTGTCTCTCTTTCTGACTTCACTTACTCTGATAATCTCTAGTTGCATCCATGTTGCTGCAAATGGCATATTTTGTTCTTTTTTATGGTTCAGTAGTATTCCATTGTACATTTGTACCACATCTTTTTTTTTTTAACATCTTGATTGGGGTATAATGGCTTTACATTTTTGTGTTAGTTTCTGCTGTATAACAAAGTGAATCAGCTATACGTATATATATATCCCCATATCCCCTCCCTCTTGCGTCTCCCTCCCACCCTCCCTATCCCGCCCCTCTAGTGTACCACATCTTCTTTATCCATTCATCTGTTGATGGACATTTAGGTTGTTTCCATGTCTTGGATATTGTGAATAGTGCTGCTATGAACATAAGGGTGCACGTATCTTTTTGGATTAGAGTTTTGTCTGGATATATGCCCAGGAGTGGGATTGATGGATCATATGGTAATTCTAGTTTTAGTTTCTTGAGGAACCTCCATACTGTTTTCCATAGTGGCTGTACCAACTTACATTTCCACCAACAGTGTAAGAGGGTTCCCTTTTCTTCACATCCTCTCCAACGTTTGTTATTTGTAGAGTTTTTAATGTGGCCATTCTGACCACTGTGAGGTAGTACCTCATTGTAGTTTTGATTTGTATTTCTCTAATAAGTAGCAGTGTTGAGCATCTTTTCATGTGCCTGTTGGCCATCTGTATTTCTTTGGAGAAATGTCTGCTTAGGTCTTCTGCCCATTTTTCGAATGGGTTGTTTGTTTTTTTGTTGTAGAGTTGTATGAGCTGTTTGTATGTTTTGGAAATTAAGTCCTTCTCAGTCACATCGTTCACAAATATTTTCTCCCATTCTGTAGGTTGTCTTTTCGTTTTTTTTTATGGTTTCCTTTGCTGTGCAGAAGCTTGTAAGTTTGATTATGTCCCATTTAATTATTTTTGTTTTTATTTCTATTGCCTTGGGAGACTGACCTAAGAAAACATTGATACTGTTTATGTCAGAGAATGTTTTGTCTGTGATCTCTTCTAGGAATTTTATGGTGTCATGCCTTATGTTTAAGTCTTTAAGCCATTTTGAGTTTATTTCTTTGTATGGTGAGAGGGTGTGTTCTAACTTCATCATTTACATGCAGCTGTCCAGCTTTCCCAACACCACTTGCTGAAGAGACTGTCTTTTTCCCATTGTATGTTCTTGCCTCCTTTGTTGAAGGTTACTTGACAGTAGGTGTGTGGGTTTATTTCTGACCTCTCTATTCTGTTCCATTGATCCATATGTCTGTTTTTGTGCCAATACCATGCTGTTTTGATTACTGTAGCTTTGTAGTATTGTCTGAAGTCTGGGAGGGTTACGCCTCCTGCTTTGTTCTTTTTCTTCAGGATTGCTTTGGCAATTCTGGGTCTTTTATGGTTCCATATAAATTTTAGGATTATTTGTTCTAGTTCTGTGAAAAATGTCATGGGTAATTTGATAGGGATCGCATTAAATCTGTAAATTGCCTTGGGTAGTATGCCCATTTTAACAGTATTAATTCTTCCAGTCCAAGAACATGGGATATCTTTCCATTTCTTTTTTTAAAAAATTAATTAATTAATTTGTTTGTTTATTTATTTATTTATGCGTGCCTGCATTGGGTCTTCATTGCTGCATGCGGGCTTTCTCTAGTTGTGGAGAGTGGGGGCTACTCTTCATTGCAGTGCATGGGCTCTAGGCGCGCAGGCTGCAGTAGTTGTGGCATGCAGGCTCTAGAGCGTGGGCTCAGTAGTTGTGGCGCATGGACTTAGTTGCTCCGCGGCATGTGGGATCTTCCTGGACCAGGGCTCGAACCCGTGTGCCCTGTGTTGGCAGACAGATTCTTAACCACTGTGCCACCAGGGAAGTCCCTATCTTTCCATTTCGTTGAATCATCTTCAATTTTCTTTATTAAGATTTTATAGTTCTCAGTGTAGAAGTCTTTCACTTTTTTGGTCAGGTCTATTGCTAAGTATTTTATTTTTGGGTTGCGATTTTGAAAGGCATTTTGGTTTTTTTGGATGTAATGTCCTGAAAATAGCAATTAAGTCTAACTCTTCTATTGTGTCATTTAAGATCTCTGTTGCCTTGATTTTCTGCCTAGAAGATCTGTCCATTGATGTGAGTAGGGTGTTAAAGTCTCCTACTATTAATGTATTGTCAGTTTTTCCCTTTATGTATATTAGTATTTTCTTTTTATTTAAATTTATTTTTTTTTATTTTTGGCTGTGTTGGGTCTTTGTTGCTGCACGTGGGGTTTCTCTAGTTGCAGCGAGTGGGGGCTACTCATCGTTGCGGTGCATGGGCTTCTCATTGCGGTAGCTTCTCTTTGTTGTGGAGCACGGGCTCTAGGTGCACAGGCTTCAGTAGTTGTGGCACCTAGGCTCAGTAGTTGTGGCTCGCGGGCTCTAGAGCGCAGGCTCAGTAGTGGCGCATGGTCTTAGTTGCTCCGCGGCATGTGGGATCTTCCCGTACCAGGGCTCAAACTCGTGTCCCCTGCATTGGCAGGCGGACACTTAACCACTGCGTCACCAGGGAAGTCCCTGTATATTAGTATTTGTTTTATATATTTGGGTGCTCCTATATTGGGTGCATATATGTTGATGAGTGTAAACTCCTCTTCTTGTATTGATCCTTTTATTATTATATAGTGTCCTTCTTTATCTTTCTTTATAGGCTTTGTTTTAAAGTCTGTTTTGTCCAATATGAGTATTGCAAACCCAGCTTTCTTGTCATTTCTGTTTGCATGAAATATCTTTTTACATCCCCTCCCTTTCAGTATTTCGTCTTTGTCCCTTTTTCTTTGTTTTTCCTTTTGTGGTTTGATGATTTTCTTTCATATTATGTTCTTTTTGGTTTTTGTGAATCTGTTGTATGTTTTTCATTTGAAGTTATCCTGTTTTTCAAGTATGTTAACCCCATCCTATATCTACTTGCCTTAGACTGGTAGTCATATAGGCTCAAACACATTCTAGGAAATGAAAAAAAGAAAAATCTACCTTTTCTTACTCTCCTAACCCACATTTTATGATTTTGATGTCCTGTTTTACATCTTGATGTTCATGCTTTTGCTGTTCATTGTGATGTCATCACGTTCACAAAAATTTTAATTTTTTTTTTAATCTTTGTATTGGCTTATTTATGTGAGTTGCTTTCCAATTGTGAATTTTCTCTTTCCTATATATTCTTCCTGCTTTTTCTGCTTAGAGAGTACCTTTCAACATTTGCTTTAAGATAGGTTTAGTATTGCTATATTCTTTTAGTTTTTGCTTGTCTGAGAAATTCTTTATCCCTCCTTCTATTCTAAATGATAATCTTGCTGGCTAGAGTATCCTCGGATGCACATTCTTCCCTTTCAGGACTTCACATATATCTTGCCACTCCCTTCTGGCCTGCAGTGTTTCTGTAGAGAAATCTGCTGATAGCCTTATGGGGGTTCCCTTGTAATTAACTGGTTTTTTTCTTGCTGCCTTGAGAATCCTCTCTTCATCTTTAACTTGTGCCTTTTTTTTGTTTTTTTTACATCTTTATTGGAGTATAATTGCTTTACAATGGTGTGTTAGTTTCTGCTTTATAAGAAAGTGAATCAGTTATACATATACATATGTTCCCATATCTCTTCCCTCTTGCATCTCCCTTCCTCCCACCCTCCCTATCCCACCCCTCTAGGTGGTCACAAAGCACCAAGCTGATCTTCCTGTGCTATGCGGCTACTTCCCACTAGCTATCTATTTTACGTTTGGTAGTGTATATATGTCCATACCACTCTCTCACTTTGTCACAGCTTGCCCTTCCCCCTCCCCACACCCTCCAGTCCATTCTCTAGTAGGTCTGTGTCTTTATTGCCGTCTTGCCACTAGGTTCTTCATGACCTTTTTTTTTTTTTTTTTCCGTAGATTCCATATATATATGTTAGCATACTGTATTTGTTTTTCTTTTTCTGACTTACTTCACTCTGTATGACAGACTCTACCTTCATCCACCTCACTACAAATAACTCAATTTTGTTTCTTTTTATGGCTGAGTAATATTCCATTGTATATATGTGCCACATCTTTATCCATTCATCTGATGATGGACACTTAGGTTGCTTCCATGTCCTGGCTATTGTAAACAGAGCTGCAGTGAACATTTTGGTACATGACTCTTTTTGAATTATGGTTTTCTCAGGGTATATGCCCAGTAGTGGGATTCCTGGGTCGTATGGTAGTTCTATTTTTAGTTTTTTAAGGAACCTCCATACTGTTCTCCATAGTGGCTGTATCAATTTACATTCCCACCAGCAGTGCAAGAGTGTTCCCTTTTCTCCACACCCTCTCCAGCATTTATTGTTTCTAGATTTTATGATGATGGCCATTCTGACCAGTGTGAGATGATATCTCATTGTAGTTTTGATTTGCATTTCTCTAATGATTAATGATGTTGAGCATTCTTTCATGTGTTTGTTGGCAATCTGTATATCTTCTTTGGAAAAATGTCTATTTAGGTCTTCTGCCCATTTTTGGATTGGGTTGTTTGTTTTTTTGTTATTGAGCTGCATGAGCTGTTTGTAAATTTTGGAGATTAATCTTTTGTCAGTTGCTTCATTTGCAAATATTTTCTCCCATTCTGAGGGTTGTCTTTTGGTCTTGTTTATGGTTTCCTTTGCTGTGCAAAAGCTTTTAAGTCTCATTAGGTCCCATTTGTTTGTTTTTGTTTTTATATCCATTTCTCTAGGAGGTGGGTCAAAAAGGATCTTGCTCTGATTTATGTCATAGAGTGTTCTGCCTATGCTTTCCTCTAAGAGTTTGATAGTGTCTGGCCGTACATTTAGGTCTTTAATTCATTTTGAGTTTATTTTTGTGCATGGTGTCAGGGAGTGTTCTAATTTCATACTTTTACATGTACCTGTCCAGTTTTCCCAGCACCACTTATTGAAGAGGCTGTCTTTTCTCCACTGTATATGCTTGCCTCCTTTATCAAAGATAAGGTTACCATATGTGCATGGGTTTATCTCTGGGCTTTCTATCCTGTTCCATTGATCTATATTTCTGTTTTTGTGCCAGTACCATACTGTCTTGATTACTGTAGCTTTGTAGTATAGTCTGAAGTCAGGAAGCCTGATTCCTCCAGCTCCGCTTTTCTTTCTCAAGATTGCTTTGGCTATTCGGGGTCTTTTGTGTTTCCATACAAATTGTGAAATTTTTTATTCTAGTTCTGTGAAAAATGCCAGTGGTAGTTTGATAGGGATTGCATTGAATGTGTAGATTGCTTTGGGTAGTAGAGTCATTTTCACAATGTTGATTCTTCCAATCCAAGAACATGGTATATCTCTCCATCTATTTGTATCATCTTTGATTTCTTTTATCAGTGTCTTATGATTTCCTGCATACAGGTTTTTTTTTGTTTTTTTGAAAGGACTACATTTGTTTTTATTCAGAGACAGGATCTTACATGTAGAAAATCCTAAAGAACTCACACACATACACACATACACAAATCTACTAGAACTAATAAATTAGTTCAGCAAGATTGTAGGATACAAGATCACCATACAAAAACCAATTCTATTTCCATGTACTAGCAATGAACAACCAAAAATGAAATTAAAGAAACAATTTCATCCATAATATTATCAAAAACATTACAATAATTGTGAATAAATTTAAGAAGACACATAAGACTGAAAACTACAAAGCACTGCTGAGAGAAATTAGGGACGACATAAACAACTGTAGGGACATTTCATTCATGGATTGGAAGACTTAATGTTGTTAAAATGACAGTTGTCTCCAAATCTATACATTCAACGAAATCCCTACCAAAATCTGAGTAGGTTTGTCTTTTGGGGGGGCAGAAATTGAAAAACTGATGCTAAAATTCATATGGAAATGCAAAGGATCCAGAAGAGCCAAAAACAATTTTGAAAAAGAAAAAAAAGAAAGAAAAGAATAAAGTGAGAAGATTTTTATTTCCTGATTTCAAAACTTACTATAAAGCTACAGTAATCAAGACAGTGTGGGACCAGCATAAGGACAGACATATACATCAACAGAACAAAACTAAGAGTCCAGAAATAAGTCCTTAAATTTATGGTCAATTAGTTTTCAACAAAGGTGCCAAGACAATTCAATGGGGGAAGAAAACGTTTTTTCTTCAAACAAAAAAACAAACTTTTTTCAGACAACTAGATAGCCACATGCCAAAAAAGATGAATTTAGACCCTTACCTCACATTATACATGACAACTCAAAAATCAAACAAAGACCTAAGAGCTAAAATGCTAAAACACTTCTAGAAGAAAAAGAGAAAAAAATCATTGGGGAATTCAGTTAGGCAAAAAGTTCTAGATAAGACACCAAAATTCATTCTAAAAATTTGTAAACTGGACTTCAAAATTAAAACCTTCTGTACTTCAAAAGTCACTATGAAGAAAATGAAAAAGAAGCCACTGACTGGGAGGAAGTATTTGTGAATTATACACATGATAAATAACATAAATAAAGACAATCAATTTTTTAAATGGGCATAAGATTTAAATAGACATTTCACCAAAGAAGATATAAGAATGGCTAATCACCACAAACATGTCCAATATCACTAACTGTTAGGGAAATGCAAATCAAGACCCCAATGAAGCACCACTTCATACCCACTAGGAAGGCAAGAATCAAAGACAACAGCAAGTGTTGATGAGCCTATGGCAAACCTGGAACTCTCATAAAATGATGGTGAGAATGTAAATATAGTATAATTTAGAAAGCAATTAGTGATTCCTTAGAAAGTTAAACATGAATTCACCATACAGCCCAGCAATTCCACTCCTAGTTACATACCCAGGAGAAATGAAAACATACATCCACACTTGTACGTGAATGTGAACACAGCAGCATCGTTTGTAAAAGACCAAAAGTGGGAATAATTCAAATGTCCATCAACTGGCGAAGAGATAAACAAAATGTGGTCTATCCATGTAATGGAATATCATTCAGCAACAAAAGGGAATGAGAGACCGGAACACACAACGTGGATCAACCTCCAAAACCTGGTGTTAAATGAAAGAAGCCATGTGCAAAAGACTAACAGTCTACAACCTGTAAGATTCCACTCATATGAAATGTTCAGAAAAGGAAAATTACTATAGAGACAGAAAGCAGATTATTGGTTGCCTGGGAATGGGAGCAAGAAGTGACTACAAGTGGGTACAGGGTGTATCTTTGAGACATGGAAATGTTTTAAAATTAGACTGTGGTGCTGGCTGCACAGCTCAGAGTTTACTAAAACTCATCAAATTATACACTCATAATGAGTGAATTTTATAACATGCAATATCATGCCTTGATAAAGCTGTTTTTAAAAGAGTAAAAGTTGCAAAATTTTGTTTTGACCAAAACCATGTTTCAAAGACAGGTTTTTTTGTCTCCTTAGGTAGGTTTATTCCTAGATATTTTATTCTTTTTGTTGCAGTGGTAAATGGGAGTGTTTTCTTAATTTCACTTTCAGATTTTTCATCATTACTGTATATAGGAATGCAAGAGATTTCTGTGCATTAATGTTGTATTCTGCTACTTTACCAAATTCATTGATTAGCTCTAGTAGTTTTCTGGTAGCATCTTTAGGATTCTCTATGTGTAGTATTATGTCATCTGCAAACAGTGACAGCTTTACTTCTTCTTTACCGATTTGGATTCCTTTTATTTCTTTGTCTTCTCTGATTGCTGTGGCTAAAACTTCCAAAACTATGTTGAATAATAGTGGTGAGAGTGGGCAACCTTGTCTTGTTCCTGATCTTAGTGGAAATGGTTTCAGTTTTTCACCATTGAGGACGATGTTGGCTGTGGGTTTGTCATATATGGCCTTTATTATGTTGAGGAAAGTTCCCTCTATGCCTACTTTCTGCAGGGCTTTTATCATAAATGGGTGTTGAATTTTGTCAAAAGCTTTCTCTGCATCTATTGAGATACTCATATGGGTTTTCTCCTTCAATTTGTTAATATGGTGTATCACGTTGATTGATTTGCGTATATTGAAGAATCCTTGCTTTCCTGGAATAAACCCCACTTGATCATGGTGTATGATCCTTTTAATGTGCTGTTGGATTCTGTTTGCTAGTATTTTGTTGAGGATTTTTGCATCTATGTTCATCAGTGATATTGGCCTGTAGTTTTCTTTCTTTGTGACATCTCTTTCTGGTTTTGGTATCAGGGTGATGTTGGCCTCGTAGAATGAGTTGGGGAGTGTTCCTCCCTCTGCAATATTTTGGAAGAGTTTGAGAAGGATAGGTGTTAGCTCTCCTCTAAATGTTTCATAGAATTCTCCTGTGAAGCCATCTGGTCCTAGGTTTTTGTTTGTTGGAAGATTTTTAATCACAGTTTCAATTTCACTGCTTGTGATTGGTCTGTTCATATTTTCTATTTCTTCCTGGTGCAGTCTCGGCAGGTTGTGCATTTCTAAGAATTTGTGCATTTCTTCCAGCTTGTCCATTTTATTGGCGTATAGTTGCTTCTAGTAATCTCTCATGATCCTTTGTATTTCTGCAATGTCAGTTGTTATGTCTCGTTTTTCATTTCTAATTCTATTGATTTGAGTCTTCTCCCTTTTTTTCTTGATGAGTCTGGCTAATGGTTTATCAATTTTATCTTCTCAAAGAACCAGCTTTTAGTTTTATTGATCTTTGCTATCTTTTCCTTCATTTCTTTTTCATTTATTTCTGATCTGCTCTTTGTGATTTCTTTCCTTCTGCTAACTTTGGGGTTTTTTTGTCTTCTTTCTCTAATTGCTTTAGGTAAAAGTTTAGGTTGTTTATTTGAGATGTTTCCTGTTTCTTGAGGTAGGCTTGTATTGCTATAAACTTCCCTCTTAGAACTGCTTTTGCTGCATCCCATAGGTTTTGGGTCATCGTGTCTCCATTGTCATTTGTTTCTAGGTATTTTTTGATTTCCCCTTTGATTTCTTCAGTGATCACTTCATTATTAAGTAGTGTATTGTGTAGCCTCCATGTGTTTGTATTTTTTACAGACCTTTTCGTGTAATTGATATCCAGTCTCATAGCGTTGTGGTCGGAAAAGATACTTGATACAATTTCAATTTTCTTAAATTTACCAAGGCTTGATTTGTGACCCAAGATATGATCTACCTGGAGAATGTTCCATGAGCACTTGAGAAAAATGTGTATTGTGTTGTTTTTGGGTGGAATGTCTCATAAATATCAATTAAGTCCATTTTGTTTAATGTATCATTTAAAGCTTGTGTTTCCTTATTTATTTTCATTTTGGATGATCTGTCCATTGGTGAAAGTGGGGTGTTAAAGTTCCCTACTATGATTGTGTTATTGTCGATTTCCCCTTTTATGGCTGTTAGTATTTGCCTTATGTACTGAGGTGCTCCTATGTTGGGTGCATAAATATTTACAATTGTTATATCTTCTTCTTGGATCGATCCCTTGATCATTATGTAGTGTCCTTCTTTGTCTCTTGTAATAGTCTTTATTTTAAAGTCTATTTTGTCTGATATGAGAATTGCTACTCCAGCTTTGTTTTGATTTCCATTTGCATGTAATGTCTTTTTCCATCCCCTCACTTTTAGTTTCTATGTGTTCCTAGGTCTGAAGTGGGTCTCTTGTAGACAGCATATATATGGTTCTTGTTTTTGTATCCATTCAGCCAGCCTGTGTCTTTTGGTTGGAGCATTTAATCCATTTACATTTAAGGTAATTATCGATATGTATGTTCCTATTCCCATTTTCTTAAATGTTTTGGGTTTGTTATTGTAGGTGTTTTCCTTCTGTTGTGTTTCTTGCCTAGAGAAGTTCCTTTAGCATTTGTTGTAAAGCTGGTTTGGTGGTGCTGAAGTCTCTCAGCTTTTGCTTGTCTGTAAAGTTTTAATTTCTCCATCACATCTGAATGAGATCCTTGCTGGGTAGAGTAATCTTGGTTGTAGGTTTTTCTCCTTCATCCCTTTAAATATGTCCTGCCAGTCCCTTCTGGCTTGCAGAGTTTCTGCTGAAAGATCAGCTGTTAACCTTATGGGGATTCCCTTGTGTGTTATTTGTTGTTTTTCCCTTGCTGCTTTTAATATGTTTTATTTATATTTAATTTTTGATAGTTTGATTAACATGTGTCTTGGCATGTTTCTCCTTGGGTTTATCCTGTATGGGACTCTCTGTGCTTCCAGGACTTGATTAACTATTTCCTTTCCCATATTAGGGAAGTTTTCAACTATAATTTCTTCAAATCTTTTCTCAGTCCCTTTCTTTTTCTCTTCTGGCAACCCTATAATTCGAATGTTGGTGCGTTTAATGTTGTCCCAGAGGTCTCTGAGATTGTCCTCAGTTCTTTTCATTCTTTTTTCTTTATTCTGCTCTGCCGTAGTTATTTCCACTATTTTTTCTTCCAGGTCACTTACCCGTTCTTCTGCCTTAGTTAGTCTGCTACTGGTCCCTTCTAGAGTATTTTTTTTTTTTTTTGGGGGGTGGCATATTTCTTTTTTTTTTTTTTAAACATCTTTATTGAAGTATAATTACCTTACAACGGTGTGTTAGCTTCTGCTTTATAACAAAGTGAATCAGTTATACATATACAATATGTTCCCATTTCTCTTCCCTCTTGCATCTCCCTCCCTCCCACCCTCCCCATCCCACCCCTCTAGGTGGTCACAAAGCACCAAGCTGATCTCCCTGTGCTATGCGGCTGCTTCCCACTAGCTATCTATTTTACATTTGGTAGTGTATATATGTCCATGACACTCTCTTACCCTTTCACATCTCACCCTACCCCCTCCCCATATCCTCAAGTCCATTCTCTAGTAGGTCTGTGTCTTTATTCCTGTCTTGCCACTAGGTTCTTCATGGCCTTTTTTTTTTTTTTCTTAGATTCCGTATATATGTGTTAGCATACTGTATTTGTTTTTCTCTTTCTGACTTACTTCACTCTGTATGACAGACTCTAACTCCATCCACCTCATTACAAATACCTCCATTTCATTTCTTTTTATGGCTGAGTAATAGTCCATTGTATATATGTGCCACATCTTCTTTATCCATTCATCTGTCGATGGACATTTAGGTTGCTTCCATGTCCAGGCTATTGTAAATAGAGCTGCAATGAACATTTTGGTACATGACTCTTTTTGAATTATGGTTTTCTCAGGGTATATGCCCAGTAGTGGGATTGCTGGGTCGTATGGTAGTTCTATTTTTAGTTTTTAAAGGAACCTCCATACTGTTCTCCATAGTGGCTGTATCAATTTACATTCCCACCAACAGTGCAAGAGTGTTCCCTTTCCTCCACACCCTCTACAGCATTTATTGTTTCTAGATTCTTTGATGATGACCATTCTGACTGGTGTGAGATGATATCTCATTGTAGTTTTGATTTGCATTTCTCTAATGATTAATGATGTTGAGCATTCTTTCATGTGTCTGTAGGCCATCTGTATATCTTCTTTGGAGAAATGTCTATTTAGGTCTTCTGCCCATTTTTGGATTGGGTTGTTCGTTTTTTTGTTATTGAGCTGCGTGAGCTGCTTGTAAATCTTGGAGATTAATCCTTTGTCAGTTGCTTCATTTGCAAATATTTTCTCCCATTCTGATGGTTGTCTTTTGGTCTTGTTTATGGTTTCCTTTGCTGTGCAAAAGCTTTTAAGTTTCATTAGGTCCCATTTGTTTATTGGTGTTCTTATTTCCATTTCTCTGGGAGCTGGGTCAAAAAGAATCTTGCTGTGATGTATGTCATAGAGTGTTCTGCCTATGTTTTCCTCTAAGAGTTTGATAGTGTCTGGCCTTACACTTAGGTCTTTAATCCATTTTGAGTTTATTTTTGTGCATGGTGTCAGGGAGTGTTCTAATTTCATACATTTACATGTACCTGTCCAGTTTTCCCAGCACCACTTATTGAAGAGGCTGTCTTTTCTCCACTGTATATGCTTGCCTCCTTTATCAAAGATAAGGTGACCATATGTGTGTGGGTTTATCTCTGGGCTTTCTATCCTGTTCCATTGATCTATATTTCTGTTTTTGTGCCAGTACCAAACTGTCTTGATTACTGAAGCTTTGTAATATAGTCTGAAGTCAGGGAGCCTGATTCCCCCAGCTCCATTTTTCGTTCTCAAGATTGCTTTGGCTATTCGGGGTCTTTTGTGTTTCCATACAAATTGTGAAATTTTTTGTTCTAGTTCTGTGAAAAATGCCAGTGGTAGTTTGATAGGGATTGCATTGAATCTGTAGATTGCTTTGGGTAGTAGAGTCATTTTCACAATGTTGATTCTTCCAATCCAGGAACATGGTATATCTCTCCATCTATTTGTATCATCTTTAATTTCTTTCATCAGTGTCTTATAATTTTCTGCATACAGGTCTTTTGTCTCCTTAGGTAGGTTTATTCCTAGATATTTTATTCTTTTTATTGCAATGGTAAACGGGAGTGTTTTCTTAATTTCACTTTCAGATTTTTCGTCATTAGTGTATAGGAATGCAAGAGATTTCTGTGCATTAATTTTGTATCCTGCTACTTTACCAAATTCATTGATTAGCTCTAGGAGTTTTCTGGTAGCATCTTTAGGATTCTCTATGTATAGTATCATATCATCTGCAAATAGTGACAGCTTTACTTCTTCTTTTCCGATTTGGATTCCTTTTATTTCTTTGTCTTCTCTGATTGCTGTGGCTAAAACTTCCAAAACTATGTTGAATAATAGTGGTGAGAGTGGGCAACCTTGTCTTGTTCCTGATCTTAGTGGAAATGGTTTCAGTTTTTCACCATTGAGGACGATGTTGGCTGTGGGTTTGTCATATATGGCCTTTATTATGTTGAGGAAAGTTCCCTCTATGCCTACTTTCTGCAGGGCTTTTATCATAAATGGGTGTTGAATTTTGTCAAAAGCTTTCTCTGCATCTATTGAGATGATCATATGGTTTTTCTCCTTCAATTTGTTAATATGGTGTATCACATTGATTGATTTGCGTATGTTGAAGAATCCTTGCATTCCTGGGATAAACCCCACTTGATCATGGTGTATGATCCTTTTAATGTGCTGTTGGATTCTGCTTGGTAGTATTTTGTTGAGGATTTTTGCATCTATGTTCCTCAGTGAAATTGGTCTGTAGTTTTCTTTTTTTGTGACATCTTTGTCTGGTTTTCGTATCAGGGTGATGGTAGCCTTGTAGAAAGAGTTTGGGAGTGTTCCTCTCTCTGCTATATTTTGGAAGAGTTAGAGAAGGATAGGTGTTAGCTCTTCTCTAAATGTTTGATAGAATTTGCCTGTGAAGCCATCTGGTCCTGGGCTTTTGTTTGTTGGAAGGTTTTTAATCACAGTTTCAATTTCAGTGCTTGTGATTGGTCTGTTCATATTTTCTATTTCTTCCTGGTTCAGTCTCGGCAGTTTGTGCATTTCTAAGAATCTGTCCATTTCTTCCAGGTTGTCCATTTTATTGGCATAGAGTTGCTTGTAGTAATCTCTCATGATCTTTTATATTTCTGCAGTGTCAGTGGTTACTTCTCCTTTTTCATTTCTAATTCTATTGATTTGAGTCTTCTCCCTTTTTCTCTTGATGAGTCTGGCTAATGGTTTATCAATTTTGTTTATCTTCTCAAAGAACCAGCTTTTAGTTTCATTGATTTTTGCTATTGTTTCCTTCATTTCTTTTTCATTTATTTCTGACCTAATCTTTATGATTTCTTTCCTTCTGCTGGCTTTGGGGTTTTTTTGTTCTTCTTTCTCTAATTGCTTTAGGTGCAAGGTTAGGTTGTTTATTCGAGATGTTTCCTGTTTCTTGAGGTAGGCTTGTATTGCTATAAACTTCCCTCTTAGCACTGCTTTTGCTGCGTCCCATAGGTTTTGGGTCATCGTATCTCCATTGTCATTTGTTTCTAGGTATTTTTTGATTTCCCCTTTGATTTCTTCAGTGACCACTTCGTTATTTAGTAGTGTATTGTGTAGCCTCCATGTGTTTGTTTTTTTTACAGATCTTTTCCTGTAATTGATATCTAGTCTCATAGCGTTGTGGTCGGAAAAGATACTTGATACGATATCAATTTTCTTAAATTTACCAAGGCTTGATTTGTGACCCAGGATATGATCTATCCTGGAAAATGTTCCATGAGCACTTGAGAAAAATGTGTATTGTGTTGTTTTTGGGTGAAATGTCCTATAAATATCAATTAAGTCCATCTTGTTTAATGTATCATTTAAAGCTTGTGTTTCCTTATTTATTTTCATTTTGGATGATCTGTCCATTGATGAAAGTGGGGTGTTAAAGTCCCCTACTATGATTGTGTTGCTGTCGATTTCCCCTTTTATGGCTGTTAGTATTTGCCTTATGTATTGAGGTGCTCCTATGTTGGGTGCATAAATATTTACAATTGTTATACCTTCCTCTTGGATCGATCCCTTGATCATTATATAGTGTCCTTCTTTGTCTCTTGTAATAGTCTTTATTTTAAAGTCTATTTTGTCTGATATGAGAATTGCTACTCCAGCTTTCTTTTGATTTCCATTTGCATGGAATATCTTTTTCCATCCCCTCATTTTCAGTCTGTATGTGTCTCTAGGTCTGAAGTGGGTCTCTTGTAGACAGCATATATATGGGTCTTGTTTTTGTATCCATTCAGCCAGCCTGTGTCTTTTGGTGGGAGCACTTAATCCATTTACATTCAAGGTAATTATCGATATGTATGGTCCTGTTCCCATTTTCTTAAATGTTTTGGGTTTGTTATTGTAGGTGTTTTCCTGCTCTTGTGTTTCTTGCCTAGAGAAGTTCCTTTAGCATTTGTTGTAAAGCTGGTTTGGTGGTGCTGAACTCTCTCAGCTTTTGCTTGTTTGTAAAGGTTTTAATTTCTCCATCACATCTGAACGAGATCCTTGCTGGGTAGAGTAATCTTGGTTGTAGGTTTTTCTCCTTCATCACTTTAAGTATATCCTGCCACTCCCTTCTGGCTTGCAGAGTTTCTGCTGAAAGATCAGCTGTTAACCTTATGGGGATTCCCTTGTGTGTTATTTGTTGTTTTTCCCTTGCTGCCTTTAATATGTTTTCCTTATATTTAATTTTTGACAGTTTGATTCTTATGTGTCTTGGCGTGTTTCTCCTTGGGTTTATCCTGTATGGGACTCTCTGTGCTTCCAGGACTTGATTAACTATTTCTTTTCCCATATTAGGGAAGTTTTCAACTATAATCTCTTCAAATATTTTCTCAGTCCCTTTCTTTTTCTCTTCTTCTTCTTGGACCCCTATAATTCGAATGTTGGTGCATTTATTGTTGTCCCAGAGGTCTCTGAGACTGTCCTCAGTTCTTTTCATTCTTTTTTCTTTAATCTGCTCTGCAGTAGTTATTTCCACCATTTTATCCTCCGGGTCAGTTATCCTTTCTTCTGCCTCAGTTATTCTGCTATTGATCCCATCTGGAGTATTTTTAATTTCATTTATTGTGTTTTTCATCGTTGCTTGGCTCCTCTTTAGTTCTTCTACGTCCTTGTTAAATGTTTCTTGCATTTTGTCTGTTCTATTTCCTAGATTGTGGATCATCCTTACTATCATTATTCTGAATTCTTTTTCAGGTAGACTACGTATTTCCTCTTCATTTGTTAGGTCTGGTGTGTTTTTACCTTGCTCCTTCATCTGCTGTGTGTTTTTCTGTCGTCTCATTTTGCTTAACTTACTGTGTTTGGGGTCTCCTTTTCACAGGCTGCAGGTTCGTAGTTCCCGTTGTTTTTCATGTCTGTCCCCAGTGGCTAAGGTTGGTTCAGTGGGTTGTGTAGGCTTCCTGGTGGAGGGGACTAGTGCCTGTGTTCTGGTGGATGAGGCTGGATCTTGTCTTTCTGGTGGGCACGTCCACATCTGGTGGTGTGTTTTGGGGTGTCTGTGGCCTTATTATGATTTTAGGCAGCCTCTCTGCTAATGGATGGGGCTGTGTTCCTGTCTTGCTAGTTGTTTGGCATAGGGTGTCCAGCACTGTAGCTTGCTGGTCGTTGAGTGAAGCTGGATCTTGGTGTTGAGATGGAGATCTCTGGAAGATTTTTGCCATTTGGTATTACATGGAGCTGAGAGGTCTCTTATGGACCAGTGTCCTGGAGTTGGCTCTCCCACTTCAGAGGCACAGCCCTGATGCCTGGCTGGAGCACCAAGAGCCTTTCATCCACATGGCTCAGAATAAAAGGGAGACAAAATAGTAAGAAAGAAAGAAAGAGGATAAAATAAAAGTAATATAAAAAAAATAAAGTTATTAAAATAAAAAAATAAAGATTATTAAGAAAAAAAATTTTATTTTAAAGTAAAAACAAAACAAAACAAAAAAAAATGGACGGACAGAACCCTAGGACAAATGGTGAAAGCAAAGCTATACAGACAAAATCTCACACAGAAGCATACACATACACACTCACAAAAAGAGGAAAAGGGGAAAAAATAATATATCTTGCTCCCAACGTCCACCTCCTCAATTTGGGATGATTTGTTGTCTATTCAGGTATTCCACAGATGCAGGGTACATCAAGTTGATTGTGGAGCTTTAATCCGCTGCTTCTGAGGCTGCTGGGAGAAATTTCCCTTTCTCTTCTTTTTTCGCACAGCTCCCGGGGTTCAGCTTTGGATTTGGCCCCGCCTCTGCATGTAGTTCGCCTGAGGGAGTCTGTTTTTCGCTCAGACAGGACAGGGTTAAAGGAGCAGCTGCTTTGGGGGCTCTGGCTCACTCAGGCCGGGGGGAGGGAGGGGTACGGATACGGGGCGAGCCTGCAGCGGTAGAGGCCAGTGTGACGTTGCACCAGCCTGATACACGCCGTGCGTTCTCCCGGGGAAGTTGTCCCTGGATCACGGGACCCTGGCAGTGGCGGGCTGCACAGGCTCCCGGAAGGGGCGGTTTGGAGAGTGACCTGTGCTCGCACACAGGGTTCTTGGTGGCGGCAGCAGCAGCCTTAGCATCTCCTGCCCGTCTCTGGGGTCTGTGCTGATAACCGCGGCTCGCGCCCATCTCTGGAGCTCATTTAAGCAGTGCTCTTAATCCCCTCTCCTCGCGCACCAGGAAACAAAGAGGCGAGAAAAAGTCTCTTGCCTCTTCGGCAGCTCCAGACTTTCCCGGACTCTCTCCTGGCTAGCTGTGGTGCACTAACCCCTTCAAGCTGTGTTCACGCCGCCAACCCCAGTCCTCTCCCTGCGATCCGACCGAAGCCCAAGCCTCAGCTCCCAGCCCCCGCCCGCCCCAGTGGGTGAGCAGACAAGCCTCTCGGGCTGGTGAGTGCTGGTCGGTACCGGTCCTCTGTGCGGGAATCTCTCCGCTTTGCCCTCCGTACCCCTGTTGCTGCACTCTCCTCCATGGCTCTGAAGCTCCCCCCTCTGCCACCGTCAGTCTCCGCCCGCGAAGGGGCTTCCTAGTGTGTGGAAATCTTTCCCCCTTCACAGCTCCCTCCCACTGGTGCAGGTCCCATCCCTATTCTTTGTCTCTGTTTTTTCTTTTTTCTTTTGCCCTACCCAGGTACGTGGGAGTTCTTGCCTTTTGGGAGGTCTGAGGTCTTTTACCAGCGTTCAGTGGGTATTCTGTAGGAGCAGTTCCACGTGTACATGTATTTCTGATGTATCTGTGGGGAGGAAGGTGATCTCCGCATCTTACTCTTCCACCATCTTCTCCCCTCTGCCTTTTTTATTATAATATGTCTTGGTGTAGGTCTGTTTGGGTTTACCTTGTTTGGGACCCTCTGTGCTTCCTGTACCTGCTTATCTGTTTCCTTCTTTAGGTTTTGGAAGTTTTCAGCCGTAATTTTTCAAATACATTTTCAATCCCCTTTTCTCTTCCCTTTCTGGAATCCCGATTATGTGTAGATTGGTACATTTTATATTATCCCATAGGTCTCTTGTATTTCTTTCATTTTTTTCTCATTTGGCTTTCTGTCTGCTGTCCTGATGGGTGATTTCCATCATTCTATCTTCCAGGTCAGTTATTCGTTTTGCATTATTTATTTTGCTGTTCATTGCCTGTAGTTCAGTTTTTGTCTCGACAAATGAGTTTTCTAATTTTTCTTGGTTCCTCTTTATTGTTTCTAGTTCCTTTTTATAGTACTCTACATTTCTGTTGATAGCCTTTCTTAATCCCTTCAGTATTTTCATTATCTCCTTTTTGAAATCAGTGTCTGTTAGACTGAAGAGGTCTATCTACTGTGGTCTTGGGGGGCTGTTTGTATCTGGGAGCATCCCTGTGTAGCCTGCGTGGGTTTAATATTTTTGGTGCAAGGGCTCATTTTCGTATGGATGCCTGTTGCCTCTTTTCTCGACGTGTGCTGGCCATTATCCCCTTAATAGAGGGTGTGCAGATGCAGTGGCTGGTGCCTGGTCGTGGAGTTCTCAGCAGCAGTGGTGGCTCATGTGTGCCCCCGGAGCACACGATGGGAGCAGAGGCGGCTCGTGATCACTCCTGGAGCTCATGTAGGTAGGCAGTGTCCTGCTGCCTGAGAGCTCGCTCAGGGAAATCGGCTGCAGGGTGGCTTCTGCGCCTCCCCTCGCACACTGCCCACATAACAGCACCTCTCCAAAGCCCAAGTTTCCCCACCCAGCCCTCGCCCATACTGGCAGACGTGTCTCAGGCTGGGGAGTGTAGAGCAGTTGCGCTGACCCTCTGTGCAGGTCTCTATTCTAGCTGCTGCAGATCAGTTGCTGTGTTCTTCTCCAAGGCTCTGAAGCTCTTCCTCTGTCCTGGCTGATCTCCCTGCCGGTGAGGGGACTTCCCAGGGTGCAAGAACCTTTCTTGTTTCACAGCTCCCTGCCTGGGGTGCAGGTCCCAACCCGATGACTTCCTTCCTTTCTTTTTTTTTTTTTTTTAAACTTCTGTCCTACCTGGTTACATGGAGATTTTCTTGCCCATTCAGGGGTCTAAGGTCTCCTGCCAGCATTCAGTAGACATTCTGTGAGAACTGTTCGACATGTAGATATGTTTTTGATGTATTTGTGGGAGGAGGTGAGCTTCACGTCCTTCTACTCCGCTGTCTTGATTGTTCCCCTGTATCTCATCTTTAAATAGGATCCCAACCAGATAGGCCTTTTGTGGCAAAAAGTTGATGAAATTTACAGATGAAGAGCATAACCTCTGTTTTCCTCCCTTGTAACCAAGGACAGAAGTAGTGCTGAATCTGTTGGATCAGCACCTGGTTTCTAGAAAGGAAGGTTTGATCTCCTGAAAGTGGCGCCTCTCAGGTGTTCCTGGGAGTTGCCCTACTCAGTGTGTCCACTTGTAGTCTCACCTGAATCCATGACCCAGTCTCCTTGTAAATTAAAAAAGAAAAATCAGGGACTTCCCTCTGGCGCAGTGGTTAAGAATCCGCCTGCCATAGTAGGGGACATGGGTTCAGTCCCTGGTCTGGGAAGATCCCACATGCTATGGAACAACGAAGCCCATGCACCACGACTACTGAGCCTGCGCTCTAGAGCCCACGAGCCACAACTGCTGAACCCATGTGCTGCAACTACTGAAGCCTGCATGCTCTAGGGCCTGCATGCTGCAACTAAGCCCGTGTGCTGCGACTACTGAGTTCACAGACTTAGAGCCTATGCTCCGCAACAAGAGAAGCCACTGCAATGAGAAGCCTGCGCACCGCAAAGAAGAGTAGCCCCCACTTGCCACAACTAGAGAAAGCCTGTGCGCAGCAACAAAGACCTAACGCAGCCAAAAATAAGTAAAATTTAAAACAAAACAAAACAAAACCCGAAGACATCTTTGAATGCTGTTTGGCACACTGTTGGCACATCTTTATTAAACTGATTCAAGCAATTTCATTTGGTAACTTTTCATCAGGCCTTCCATTTGCAGTGTTGTGGGATGGTGAGTTTGTTGTGATGATTTCTGTCCTTTGCCATCATCTGTGTAGGCTGAGAGGATCATGGAGGCTATTGAGCTGTACCGAGAAGAAACTGCAAAAATGAGAGAACACAAAGCCATTTGTAAAGCTGCAGGGAAAGAGGTAAGACAGTCCATTAAGTTACGGTCTGAGAAACATTTATAAATGGAGACAATTCCTGAGGGAAAAAACATCATTTGGGGATTTATTAACTCAGGAAATGAGATAAATGTAGTAAAATCTTTTCTAATTCAAACATTAGAAAGAAGGAATTGAGAGGCTTTGTCTTAATAAAAAGCCAAGGATAGTTAATTTGAGATCATGGTGATTATTGTATTGAGTTAAAAACTCAGATTCCTGCTTTCGTTTGGGAGGCAGGTAAACATTTCGGATTTCTAGATGAAATGTATTGCCCAGACTCATTGATAAATAAGCACTATTGAAACTAAAAGTTATTATTAAATAATTTAATAATTCTTTAGGGTCAGTTTTTAGGGTCTCTCTTTTCAAAACTGTAAAATATTGTTATGACCCTGCCTGTGATAAGCACTATCAAAGGCTTGTTTTTTAATGACTTGATTTAATAATTTCTTCATAGGTTCCTCTTCCCATCAACCCCATCCTGATGGCTTATGGCAGTATCTCTGTGAGTAGACTAATGGTTTCCCCTTGGTTATTCTAAGGTTACTTTCAGGCACAAGAGAGGAAGTGAAGAGGCATTATGATTTTAGAATAGACGTATTGGGAAATACTTTGTCATTAAAAATCTCTTGAATGCTGGAATCCTCTAAGACATTTTGTATTTCAAAAGGACCATTTTAGTGTAACTTCAGGTCATCCTTTCTGGTTGGACTGGACTGGCATTCTTTTTTTAGTGCTTATTTATGTTTAGTATCCACAGCCCTCTGAAGATTCTATTCATTGAAACTGAAGTTTTTGGAGGAAAAGTTGATATAAATTAGTCAGATAAAAGAGGAGAGAGGGAGAATACTGGGACAATGTATGCTTTTAGTGATCTTTAATTACTCAATACTTTACTTGCATGTTTCATTCATCACAATAGTAATGTGAGTCAGTGTGTCTTCATTTTATAGATAGGAGACCGTTCTGACTTACAGATTGAAGGGAACATAGTTGATAAGTGGCAGAGCTGGATTGTGAACCCAGATCTGACTCAGTCTAAGCCCATGCATGTAGTGCCATTTTTAGAACAGTTTCTCATAAGAAGGAGAGATATCCCTGGTTTTTAGGAGATGGAAATTAGAGAGCTTCAGTTAAGAAATCAAGAGTATCACTAATGCTGTCACACTTCCTTTATAGCCTTCAGCTTATGTGTTGGAGATTTTTAAAGGAATCAAGTCAAGGTGAGTGCCAGTGCACAGTTATTACAGCTAATACCATTTACCGAACATGAGATAAACAGACATTATAATTGATGGTTATCTTCTTTAGAGGCTTAACTATGTCAAAATTTTGATGGAAAATAATTCATTATAATGTTCTTTTTGAATTAGAACTAGAAGGTTCCTCCTAAAATATGAAGGGAGATATTGAATAGTTTTTAAAAGGACAAATGAAGGGCAGTGCTACTTTATATCCTAGGTAATGAAATCATCTATAATTCAGTCACAGGTACCAACTGTTAACATTTTTTGTTGTATATTTCCTTTGGCTTATTTTCTGTGTACATACACAGTTGGAATCATATGTATACATTTTTATATCCTGTCCTTTTTCACAGAATATTTCCTGAGCACTTGCTCACTTTAGTAATATTCTTCAAAAACACATCATTGAATTATTATGTTGCTTAATTACTGTCAGAGTGCCTGTAATGACTTTTACCAGCTTTTAAAAAGTTCTTTGGGGCTTCCCTGGTGGCGCAGTGGTTGAGAATCTGCCTGCCAATGCAGGGGACACGGGTTCGAGCCCTGGTCTGGGAAGATCCCACATGCCGCGGAGCAGCTGGGCCCGTGAGCCACAATTACTGAGACTGCGCGTCTGGAGCCTGTGCTCCACAGCAAGAGAGGCCGCGATAGTGAGAGGCCCGCGCACCACGATGAAGAGTGGCCCCCGCTTGCCACAACTAGAGAAAGCCCTTGCACAGAAACGAAGACCCAACACAGCCATAAAAATAAATTAATTAATTAATTAAAAAAAAAAAAAATCTCCCTTCAAAAAAAAAAAAAAAAGTTCTTTGCTGGTTTGAGAGGCAAAAGGTGGTACTGTGTTATTTTCCTTTTTAATTAACAAAGTTAAAATTTTATTATATTTGTTGGCCATTTGTATTTTTTCCTGTGAATTTTTACTTTCCCTTTCTTGTGCTTTATAGTTGTTTCTCTTACCATTTTTTAAAGAATTTTTTTATATCTTTTGTCATTCATTTTTGGAATAATATCTGAGTTTGATCTACTGAGTTATCATTTTTTAATAACAAATCACAATATCTGAATATATCCCATACAAGAAACAAACAGGACCTATCTAAGATAATGAAACTTTGCTAGAGAAATGTAAAAGAAAATTTAGAGTAATGGAGGTACGATGTATTCCTAGATGGGAAGATTCTGTGTTTTAAAGATTTGGTTTTTCTTAAACTAATCTGTAGGTTTGTGATCCCAATTGAAATCCTCTTGAGAGTTCTAGTTGGAATTGATGAAATAATAGAACTAGCTCAAGAAAAGTAAAACAAACCAAAACCAGAACAAGAGGGAGCTGTTCTCCTAGATTAAAAAACTGTAAAAATGCAAAATTAAAACAGTACAGGATTGTTGTCAGAATCAGTTATCAAAACAGACTCTAAAGCCCTAGAACACTCTATGATATAGAAGGACTCAATAAATGGTAAAAGAAGTATCATGTAAAGATGGGATATACAACAAAAGGCTTTAAAGAAATTGGTTATCTGAAAAAAAAAAAGATTCTCCTACCATGCCATGGACCAGAATGCATCAAGTAGGTTAAAATACTAAATATAAAAAACCAAAATGTTGAAAAGAGAGAACCATTCATAATACAGATGTATGTTTAACTCTGGATGGGTAAGATCTACTCAAGTATAAAAGTAGAAGAAAAAAATAGGAGAGGAAAAGATTTTTAAATTGACCATGTTAAGAAACGTGGCATTTTTAATGTTTATTTTTTCCTCTTCAGTGAGCTGGAAGAATCTCTGCTTGTGCTGCCTTTCTCTTACATCCCAGACATTCTTAAGCTCTTTAATGAATTCATCCAGCTGGGTTCTGATGTTGAACTTCTATGTAGGTGCCTCTTCTTTCTCCTCAGGTAACGTCCTTTCCAAAAGTATATCATGTCTCATCCGCATAACTGCTCCAGTAGTGCCTCACCTGAAGCTGTCCATGCTTTGGGATTAAGAAATGTGATGTTCCCATTTCAGAGACTGTTGGGAATTTCAGTGCTGCCTGACATAATTCTTATCTTTTGGAATCAGTCTTGCTCGTAAAACGCAGATAGTGATGACCCAACTCTTTAAGTAGCATGAGGTACTATGTTGCTAAGGATGCTCAGGCAGGCAGAGGTCTCCAGGTTACAGTCTAAGGTAGCAGCTCCGTTTCTAGTCAGTTTGCCGAAAGCCCATCTCTGAATGGCCAGTCTGCCTCAGTGTTTCTTTTTGACTACTGAGTTTAAACTAAATGGTTTTGTTTTCATAACAGCATTTTAAGGAGTAGTCAGTTTATTTCCCAGGTCTCTACAAGTACAAATAGAAGAATAGGGGCATATTTGGAGGGAACTAAGAAACATAAAGAAAATGTTCATTAGATTATATTCTAGGAAGAATTCTTATTAGTATGTAACAGAGGGAAAATATATTTACAAAGGCGTAATATATTCTTATCTCCCACTCTGTCCCCCAGTCTCAGGCTGTTATATCAGAGGACAGGAATAGAGGCAAATTTGAACATTCCTTAAAATGCTATTAGGAAAACAGAAACTGCTCAGCCAATACCAAATAGTTAAAAAGAAGAAAACAGGTGTATTTTGTGAATTGGCCTTTTTTCATGATCAGTAACCCTTCATTCCTTTATTTCTTTCAGGATAGTAGCAAATGAAGAACAATGATATGTTTATATTATTCTGTTGTCATATTTACAGTTTATTTTTTATTGCTATGGCATATGTGCTACTGAATTGGGGTTACTGATTCTAAGAGAAACACAGTGAATATTTCTAGCATATTGGGATGGTAGATGGGTGCTACCTCTACCAGGTAGATATGGCAGGTCACAACTGAGGGTGAGGGTGAATGTGGAGGTTAAAGGAGCATGAATCATCAAGGGCACCTTGGTACTCTAGGTCAGAGTTTGATCATCTCTTTTTTTATGGCTGAAATATTAATAAATCTTTGAGTTAGCAATTCTTAGAAGGCTCATTTTCCTCTGATCTTTCCATAGAATACCATTGTCAAAATCTGTGGCCACCTGGTAGATTGCAAAGAGTCAGCTTTGCAAATGAGTTGAATGTTAGGATAGTATTTTAAAAATTGTTATTGGATAGAACTGAATAGTAGGAAGAAACTTCTTTAGTTTTTTTTCCTAGAAGCATTTCTGTATTTCCATGATTGGCGAAATGATTTTTTTTTGGACATTTTGTCTGTTTGCTAGTTCTAGAAGGGATAGGTAGAGCTAGAACCACTATCCTTCTTTGTGACATGCCTGGTTTTATTTTTGTTAGGATTCACTTTGGCCAGATCACTAGCAACGAAATGCTTGTGCCAGTGATTGAAAAATTAAAGGAAACAACTATTTCAAAAGTCAGCCAAGTCCGGGTAAGTATCTTTGTAGAGACAGAACAAGGAGGGGAAAATTCTAGTGTGTATGTTACTTACAAGTAGCATAGTGTGCTATGCCCTGTCTTTGGTGATATTGACCTGACATGCATGTGTATTTAAGATGAGGTTTTCGTTGGAGCTAGTAGACATAAGGAAAACAAACAAACAAACCAGGAAGAACCTTAGGGAAGGATGAGTAACAACACATGAAGCTTTGGTTCCCCTGACTCACATATGCTGCGATATTGAACTGAATTGAGAGGAAGTTTATTTCATCTCTCTTGTATTCTTTCTCAGGATGTTATCGGCTTCAACCTAGCAGGTCTTGATTATCTCAAGAGGGAATGTGAGGCAAAAAGTGAAGTTATGTTTTTTGCTGATGCTACCAGCCACTTGGAAGAAAAGAAGAGGAAAAAGAAAAAGAGGGAGAAGCTGATTTTAACATTGACTTAGAACTGAAATGTGGTGCCTTTTTCAACTTTTTCTTGAAAAGGACTTCCAAACTAAGCAGCAGTAGAGTTGGTGTAATCTTTGAAATAAATAAGAGGTTATCATGTTGCAAAAGAAAGATCCTAGGATGTGTTTCCTAACTTTGCCTGAGGGAATTCCAACATAGCAGTATGGGCTCCATTTCTTGGCCTGAAACACAGACTAGTTTAAAATCTGTGCTCTGAATGGCAAGCCCTGCAGGAGTTGTTCCCTTCTAGCAGGAAGCAAAGAACTTTTTTAAAATTAAGTATTTGTTTCACTAGAGTTGAAATTAACATTTCAGAAGTTTTCCTTATTTCTTTTATGTCAGAAGATTTGTTGGGTAATTTGTTGCCTCTCTGTATTAGGTTTTACTGCCTACTGAGACAATCAGGTATGTAACTGATTGCCCTCTGCCCATAAATGCAGAGTCTTGGACTTACAGAACTGAAAGGGACCATAAAAGTTATCTAGAACAGCCTCTTTAAACTTAACCTCTTGTAGGTGGTTTTATCTGTGTATAAAAAGCTCCTAATTAATTGCTGTTTATACTTCTCTAAGTAGTTGTTTCTAATTAAAGAGTAGTCAAGTAGAGATGCCTTGCTGTGCACTAATCAAAGAGAAGGGGAACTTACCTCAGATAAAGTGAAATGTACAGTAAGTAACTGAGCTATATAGCTTTTGGTCAAAGTATCTGAAACTCCTTACCTAAAGGTTTGAGGTTAACAGGTGAGTTTAAAAAAAAATTCTAAGCCAAGCTAATTTCTAGTCATTAAGTCAGAATTTATTGGTTTAGCCAGATATTGGCTACATACAATCCTTTGTACTGAAACCATTTAATGAATAATCTCTTGCAAATGATGCATTGTTACCTATGGAAGCCTGTAATGCCATAAAGAGGAGGCTCATGAATGGTTTATTAGGAGTATACCATCTAAGCTTAACTTAAAATAGAAATAAATAAATCTCCATATGTCTATATATATTTATTTCAAATAAGCTTAGATGGTATACTCCTAATACAAAGTATATGCTTAACAATTTGAGATTCCCTGGCTAGAAGTTAGGTGCTTAGTGTAGTAATTGTATTAATTAAAGTGTTTCTCTGTGACAAGTATCATAAGTCATATCTCATCCCAAAGAAGTCTAGCAGAGCATCTAGGACAGTGACCGAGGAGACAGTGGTGTCTGTCACTGGCATGTAGGGTTCTACTCACCTATCCATCAGTGCAGCCTTTCCAGGCCAGACCAGGCAGGAGCTTAGGAGGAAGCCACCTGGCCTACAAACAGTATCTACAATCCATCCCCTTTCCTCATAATCTAAGAGCCTTAGTTTTGAGATAGGACTGAGGCTCTTAAGGATAACATCACCTTATATTCTAAGTCCTATCTCTTTATTTCTGAGGTTGTGAGATGCGAGCAGCTCTGATGTGTACCGCAGTCACTGGCCCGATCCTTGGTAGGGCCGAGTGCTAGCTGCCCTTGTATAATCCCTACCCACCCAAGCGTAGGCTGGACCTAGTGACCTGCTTCTAAAGAATAGACTACAACAAATGTAATAGGATATCTCTTCCAAGGTTAGGTTATAAAACCCTGAATTCTGCCTTGCTCGTGCTCTCTCAGGTCTTCTTGATCACTCTGGTAAACACAAGCTGCCATGTTGTGAGATGCCCTGAGGGCAATCTCCGGACAACAGCCAGTGAGGGACTGAGGTCCTCAGTCTAACAGCCTGTAAGAAGCTGCATCCTGCCAACGACTGCTTGAGTGAACTGAAAGCAGGTTCACCCCTAGTTAAGCCAGAGTACCCAACAGCTCTATGCCTGGATTCCTGACCCACACAAGCTATGAGATCATAATGTCTGTTGCTTTAAGCTTACTGAGTTTTGGGGTAATTTGTTACGTAGCAATAGATAACTAATACAGCTTCTGTAGAGCAAATTACCTAACCTGGTTATGTTTCAGATTACTCATCTACAAAATGGCATGATGCTACCTACACTGAAGTTATTATAAAGTACTTACCACTGGCTCAGAGTAAACACAGAATATGTTACTTTTACTGTGTGAGACATACAAGGTATAAACCTATAGAATGATTCCAATATATACATAGATAAGATTGGAAAGAAATGGACTAAAATGTTATCTGTCAGATATTACAGAGAATCTTTACAATAGATGTCTAATATGAGTAAGTACATTGGGCATCTTTTAATCTCATTAACTCTGATAATATGAACAAAGAGGCATAAAGACAACATCACTTAAGACATTTCTTCTATTAGGTACATTCATGTTGTTACTTTTTTTTTTTTTTTTTTTTGAGTGCTTATTCATTCTTTACTTATTTCCAAACCTTCCCAGGGTTGAAAAGATATTTATTTATAGCTATGGGACAGTTTAATCTCTAGTTGGCTAAGGTTACTGGAACAGTAATTCATACTCATGTTACAGTCACCATCATAGACAGGCTAAGGAAATAGTCCTACTTACTGGTCAAGATTTTGAGACTACAGAGGAGATATAGGGACTAAATTAACCCATGTCATTCTTTCTGAAGCATATAAGGATATGTTTAGTCCTTTTTCAAAACTATTTCCTATATCAATAGGGGACTCAAAGATCATACCTCTTCCAGTTCTTTCATGTGATTTGGGTAACAGGAATCCTATATTTGCACTCAGGTTTCAGTTAACTTCTCTCAATTCTTGATTGAGTTCTGAGCTTCTTCAGCAATGAGTCACAATTTTGAAGCATGTCATTACTTTTGATAGATTGGTGCCAACAGACATTATGAATATTTGAAAGCTCTTCTGTAGTTTTCAGAATTGTCCAGCTAGAGTTTCAAACTTCACCACTACTTAGTTTAAGATAACTTCTGAAAGGCATGGACTAGAACCGAGATAAATCACATCTTAATCAGTGGTTCCCAAAGTATATTCCAAGACCCCTAGGGGTCTGAAGACTCTTCCGAGGAGTCCACAAGGTCAAAAATATTTCAAAATATTTCAAAACAATAAATTTAATAATGTCCTCCAGGAATTCATGTCCACCCAGAGCCTATGAATGTGACCTTATTTGGAATTTGGATCTTTACAAATATAATTAGTTAAGATTAGGTCATTCTAGATAAGATTAAATCCAATGATTTGCTTTTATAAGAATGCCATGTGATGGACAGCTACATGTAAAGGAATGAAATTAGAACATTCTCTAACACCATACCCAAAAATAAACTCAAAATGGACAAAGACCTAAATGTAAGGCCGGACACTATAAAACTCTTAGGGGAAGATAGACAACACCCTTTGACATAAATCTCAGCAATATCTTTTTGGATCCACCTAATAGAGTAAGGAAAATAAAAACAAAAATAAACAAATGGGACCTAATTAAACTTAAAGCTTTTGCACAACAAAGGAAACCATAAACAAAATGAAGAGACAGCCCCCAGAATGGGAGAAAATATCTTCAAACGAAGCAACCAACAAGGGATTAATCTGTAAACTATACAACAGCTCATGCAGCTCTACGTTAAAAAAAAACAAACACGAGGCACATGAAAAGATGCTCAACATCACTAATTATCAGAGCAATGCGAATCAAAACTACAATGAGGTACTACCTCACATCAATCAGAATGTCCATCATCAAAAAGTCTACACACAATAAATGCTGGAGAGGATGTGGAGAAAAGGGAACCCTCCTACACTGTTGGTACCACCACTATGGAGAACAGTATGGAGGTTCCTTAAAAGACTAAAAATAGAACTACCATATGATCCAGTAATCCCACTCCCGGGCATATATCTGGAGAAAACCATAATTCAAAAAGATACATGCACCCCAATGTTCATTGCAGCACTATTTACAATAGCCAAGACATGGAAGCAACCTAAAAGTCCACTGACAGATGATGAATGGATAAAGAAGATGTGGTACATACATACAATGGAATATTACTCAGCCGTAAAAAAGAATGAAATAATGCCATTTGCAGCAACATGGATGAACCGAGAGATTATCATCCTAAATGAAGTAAGTCAGAGAAAGACAAATATCATACGATATCACTCATATGTGGAATTAATTTAAAAGTGATATAAATGAACTTATTTACAAAACAGAAACAGACTTACAGATATCAAAACAAACTTATGGTTTCCAAAGGGGAAATGTGGCGGGGAGGGATAAATCAGGAGCTTGGGATAAACATACATACACTACTATATATAAAGTAGATGGCCAACAAGGACCTGCTGTATAGCATAGGGAACTCTACTCAATGTTGTATGATGACCTGTATGAGAAAAGAATCTAAAAAAGAATAATACATGTATATGTATAACTTAATCACTTTTCTGTACACCTGAAACTAACACAACATTGTACATCAACTATACTCCAGTAAAATTAAAATTAAAAAAAAAAAAGAATGCCATGTGAGGACACACAGGGAGGGAGGCCATGGGACAGCAGAGGCAGAGATTGGGATTGGAGTGACAGCAGCTACAACCCTAGGAACACCAAGGATTCTACCACCAGAAACTAGGAGAGAGGCATGGAACAAATTCCCTCAGTGCTTCCAGAGGGAACTAACTAACTCTCTACTAGGTCTTGGTTTCAGACCTCCTAAACTGCAAGAGAATAAATATCCATTGTTTTAAGCCACCCAGTGTGGTCATTTGTTACAGCAGCCTCAGGAAACTGATAACAAATGTTGGTATCAGGAAGTGAGGTACTGCTATAGCAAATACCTAAAAATATGGAAGTGGCTTTGGAATCAAGTAATGGGTGAAAGCGGGAAGAATTTTGAGCTACATGATAGAAGAAAGTCTAGATTACCTTGAGGAGACTGTTGGTAGAGATAATGAACAGTAAAAGCACTTTTGGTGAGGGTTCAGAAGGAAGTGATGGGGAAAGTAAAGAACACTTCAAGCGTCTTAGAGAATTCCTACATCATGAACAGAATGTTGGTATAAATATGAACATTAAAGGTGCTTTTGCTAAGACCTCAGATGGAAATGAAGAACATGTTATTGGACAGTGGAGGAAGTGATCCTTGTTACGAAGTGGCAGAAAACTTGGCTGAATTGTGTTCTGCTTTTGGGTAAAAAGTAGAACTTATAAACAATGAAATTAGATTTCCAGCTGACGTTTCCAAGCAAAACATGGAAGATGTGTCCTGGTTTCTTGCTGCTTATAGTAAAATACAAGAGGAAAGAGATAAACCGAGGAAGGAAATGGTCAGCGAAAAGGAACCTGAACATGATGATTTGGAAAATTCACAGCCTGTCCATATTGCAGGGAATGCTAAGGCATGCTCTGGAGAGTTCATCAAGGGTGCAGCTGGAAAACCTAGTGGAGAAATTAGGTTTGTGACCATGAGTATAATCAACCATCTCAGCAGAAGCTAGGAACAGAGGTGAGACTATCCAGGAAGGACCTGTGGAGAACCCTCACGTCTAATGGCGTGGATCTCCTTGACATCCACGAAGACTGATGGCTTTTGAGAATGTTCCATTAGCAAAAACTGCCTGCTTGGCATGGGGAACAGAGACAAGAAATGAAGGAAGGCTGCCAGACTTCTGGGCTTCTGTAAGCAGGAAATGGGCTGCCCAGAGGATAAGACTGTATCCCAGGCTAACAACTGAGAGGGTGGGGCCCACAAGGCATCTGTGGGTCTAGAGGGGGGTGCTGATGAAGCCTCTGGCCCAGAGGGCAGATCAAGACACAATTATGCTCAGGTTTTGAAACCTTAGGAAATCTGCCCCTCTGCACTGCAAACACTTAAATCGGTGACTCCTTTATTCTTTCCATTTTCTCCTTTTAAAATGGGACTGTCTTCTTATGCTATTTTGCAAGCTGACAACTTGTTTCTAGTTTCACAAGTCCATAGATGGAGAGGACACCATGAGAGGTGAAGACTTTGGGGAATATTGGGATAGAGTGAGTGCATTTTGCACGTGAGATGGGTATGAATTTTGGGGAACCAGAAGGTGGACTGTACTGAGTTTATCCCCACAAAACTCATGTCTACCAGGACTTATGAATGCGATCTTATTTGTAAATAGGGTCTTTACAGATGCAATCGAGTTAAGATGAGGTCATTCAAGATTAGAGTAGCCCCTAAAACCAATGACTATTGTTCTTATAAGGAGAGACATACAGAAATACACAGGGAAGAATGCCATTGGGGACAGAGGCAGAGATCAGAGTGAGTTATAAGCTAAGGAACACCAAGGACTGCTGGCAACCACCAGAAATTAGGAAAGAGGCATAGAACAAATTCTCCCTCAGAGCCTCCAGAAGGAACCAACCCTGCTGACACCTCGATTTCAAATATCTGGCCCCCCAAACTGCAAGAGAGTAAATATCTATTGTTTTAAGCCACCTGGTCTGTGGTACTTTGTTATGGCAGCCTCGAGACACAAACACAGATTTATTACAGCAGCCCTAGGAAACTAATGCAAGATGCTATTTGCCTTTTTCTCTCATGAGCGTACAGTGGAGTTTTCCAGAGACTATGTGATGTGTGATATGGTGACAGATTGAATACAGAGCAGATGTGAGAATCCAGCTATGTCCTATTAAGCCAGACATTGAAAAGATTTGCAAAAATGTAATACTCCCCTTCTTATTAATTTTTGTTTGGAAAAGTTATTTTTCATTAACAACTTATTTATGGTAATATACTGGGTTTATTTTTTTAATAAATTATAAGTTTTTCCAAGTTTTAATTCTAATTTGGTAAATACTGATAAATATGACCCACATAAATGAAAGGTTTTTGGGGTCCTCAATAATCTTTAAGAATACATGAGGAGTCTTGAGTCCAAAAAATTTAAGAACCACTGGCCTAACTAAATTCTCAAGTCCAAAAGGGCATCCTGCTGTTTGTGTTTGTACCCTTGCTTTTTGGAGAGTCCGATCAACATCAAAAATAGCACTTGAAAGAGTGAACTTTAGAATCACATTGAAGTAGGTTAGATTTTTACTTCTTCAAGATTCTCTCAGCCTCAGTTTCCTTATTTATAAAGTGGGAAAAATATCTATCTTGTAGATAGTATGAGGATTAGATAGTTTATGACTATGAAGGGGTAGTTGTTATAATATTTAAAAACAAATATTTTCATTCCACCAGACTAAGTGGCTCATTGGTTGCTGGCTGTATGAAGATGGGAACAAATGCAAGGTCTAAGGCCTCAAGTTTGAATGGATGACAATCAAATTACAAATTTGTTACTTACCTAACACCTAATGTGGAGAAACTTTACGAGACGTGAAGACTCCAAGTGCAGAGGAAGAAACTGTAGAAATCTTCTGGACCATAGGATTTTCTTTTCCCTGGGGAAAATCTTTTGGTCTCTTATCATAATTGCTGCTTGTTAAAACTGGTAAAATACCCATTAAGGACTGTTATTTTCATGAACAAATGATTTGTATATGCAAACTCAGATAACATTTTAGAATTAGAATCTCTAGCACATTTAGCTCAATTTTAGGTATTTTCTGTCTAATGCAAATTCTACACACCAGGTTTAGGGGATGAAGGATGGCTATTGATCTCCTGTAATTTCTTCTGTTCCCCCTAGAGTATGTTTTCTGCTAAGGGTGACTGGCCTTTCTATAGGTGCCATCAATCACCATAACCAGGTCCCAGACCACATCAACATCCAGATTTCATGGTTTTTTGGTGGGGAGGGGCAGGGGGACAGGCCTTGGGAAATGGACTATGAACTATCATTGTTGTCATTGGAAGTAGAGTAAGGATTTAATAAAACTCTTTTCCCCTCTCTCTGTGCCTGACAGATGGTCTCTATAAGCAAGGAAATAGAAATTTTATTAACATAAATGCAAAATTATTTAATTGCTGTGATCAGCCACAGGGATTCAGTTAGTCTGGATCAGCATCTAATAACTTGTGTGAAGAGGATTTAAGAGGACTTGATTTAATTCCCAGAGTGGGGAAAATTGTTCCCAGTGAGGTCTTTCGTGACCACCCTGCTATAAACTGCAATCCTTAATACTCCCTATACTTCCTTTCCTACTTTACATTTTCTCCCTTGTACTTATCACCATTGTAGTCCATGTTTCACTTCTTTTGTCTACTGTCTGTCCTCCCACTGGAATGTTCAGTTTACATAAAGGCAGAAATTTGTGTCTCGTTCATTGCTGTATCCCCAATGCCTAGCACATTAGAAAAACTTATGATCTTTGAAAGAATGAACAAATGAATCCAACTCCATTTCTATCGAAATCAAGGTCATCTGACACAAGTTCCCCTAAATTTCTTTCACCTCAGAATGTCTGGATCCTTAGCCACCTTTGTTCTCTCCCTTGCCAAGACTAACACTTCAGCTCCGTTCTTGATTATTCTCTTGCCCTCTTTTGGATACTGCTGGTTCAGTCCTCTCATTCATATTTCTAATGTTTCTCTTCTGCTCTACCCTTTCCAGCCCACAAACACACTAAACTGAAAATCTCTCCTTTTCTCTGTTGCCTCCCTGAGGTACTCTCTCAGGTACCATATACTCTTGCTCTTTCCTTTAATAATAAATTGAAAATGTATCCATACTCAATATTTCTGCTTTCTTAACACCCAGCCATTCCTCACGTTCTGCAGTTTGGTTTTTGTCCCAACCAAATCTAGTGATTCTATTTAAATCCGAAGTCTCCTTGATATCTCTATAGCATCTTTCAACTGTGTCCATAGTTTCCTTGAAATTCTTTGAGATATTTCATGTCTTGCTAATTGCTTCTTCTGTCTCCACTGGCGCCTCTTTTTTTCTCCTGCTCCCTAAACAGACTCCAAATTTCTTCTCCTTCCCCATACCTTCTATCATCACCTCTGTAGCTGACACTTAAAATTATTATATCTCCAGCTCTGACTCCTCAATTGAGATCCACTCCTGAATCTCCATGTTTCATTACCTGAGCCCCAAACCTTTCAGGTGAACTCTTATGTCCTCTTACATCCTTTTCTCAATGGGTCCCACCTTAGATTTTACAGTACCCCCTGGCAAATGTCTTTCATCCACGTCCCTCTTTCCCAACTATAGTTGCCACACTATAGTTCTTATCCTTACACTTGGCCTGTTGATGTAGCCTTCCAATGGTTCCTTGCATATCCAGTAGCTCTTCTCCTTCAGCATATCCTGTACAATAACACTGGATTCATTTTTATAAAGATATGCTGATTATATCACCCACTGGATCAGAATTTCAATGATTCACTGTTGCTTATATAATAAAGTCAAGCCAAGGATTCAAAATCTCCCATAACTTGATTCCAACCAACTTTCCCACTATATTACTAATCTCTCAACAAGTTGAACTCCCTGCTTCCCCTCCTGAACACCTGGAGACTTCCTATTGCTACACTTTTGTTCATCCTATTTTAAGTTTCCTTTCATCAAAAGTTTTTGCATTCTATAAGACCCAGCTCAAATATCAAATAGATATAACTGTAACACAAAGTAGTATATGATTCATGCTGTTGGAGTACAATATAGGAATCAAGTGTGAAAACTTTATTTCTGCTACCAGACTATGTAAGTCTTTTAGGATAGAGTCCAATTTTCATTTTTATATTTGATAAAATATTTCATACAGTACCTTGCATATAATACGTTCTCGATATCTGTATATTCTATCTGCAAGAGACACCAGTATGAAGGAATGTATTGTAATTCAGTGTATATCCATTCAACTTCTATAATAAGGTATCTCCTATCCCCCAACAAGATTACAAGTTGTTTTTTATTTTTATGACAAAGAATTGCTTTTTTAAAAAATTCTGATTGTCTGATACCCCATAGACGGCCAATAATATTGAGATTTATCCAACTTACAGTCACATGTACTATGTTAGCACTTTGCTAGATGCTTTCAAAGATGAATGAAGATACAAGTCTTTGTCCTAAGAAATTTAACTCTATGGTTTTAAAAATAGAATAAATGAAGCTACAGAGTGCAGATGTGAGGGGATTAGAAAATAGCATCTTGACTTTTGTATTCTCCTTGCTCAAATGTAATTTTTGCACTATATATGACCACTCAAATTGAACTTTAAAGGATATTTGCTTCCACAGGTAAGAACAGGACATCATGCTCAGTCATAATCTCTATATTGTGAAAGATGTGTGCTGATCCCTTGGCACCATCCTCTCCAACAGCCATGGCAAATAACTCCACTTTCAGTTCTGCCTGCAAACCAGCTGCCACCTATAAGACACAATGTAGCTTTAGAATCAGACATGTATGAGTTCAAATCTTGATTTTTAACATGACTGTGGGCAAGTTACTCAAACTCTCTAATCTTGTTTCCTCATCTATAAATTTGGCACAAATGAATATTGCTGTTCTAGCATTTAGAAGAATTACTTCATGGATTAGTTAGGTTGAATTCCATTGAGTAAGCGGGGCCCAGGAAAAATTGCTGAAGGAGAACATCAGGTGCTATTTAGGAAAAAGCATAAGGAAACTAAATGCCAGGATGCTGGAGGGCAAACTTTCATGATGTCTGTAACTGTGCTATTTCTTGAATATCAGTAGCAAGTTTCTATTTATTGTCATCCTTGTAGATAAAGATAAATTTAATCTAAGATAAATATGTTTCATCTTAAATTTAATCTAAGAGACTGGGTGAATCCCACAATTCCCCTGCCCTGCCCCTTGGTTTATAGTATTCCTAATGTAGGACCTGCAACGTGGCAAAGCCAGTAGAGGGAGACAGAATTAGTTTAAATGCCAAACTGCTTAGATCTGAAAGCTACATGGAAGAGGTTTGTACCAGCAAAAAAGAAACCTGATATATAAAGAAGAAGAAACACAGCAAGGAATAGGCTTCTTGCCTTGCTCCTTGAAAAGAACACTAGCCAGGAAAGAAAGAGTTGTTTATGTTTCTAAGCTGCCTCTCTAGGAGGTGGGTTAAAAAGCAGACTTGAGAACAGTTATCTGGAAAAAATAAATCAGAAGAAACTACCACATGGAAAGCAGTTAGGTACGAATGGAATTTTTTTTCTTCAATAGAGTTTTATAAATGATAGAATTGAAGAATGTTTCAGTTTTTTCAACAGTGTGCTTGTGAGTGTCTATCTGCACACTGGAGAGTATCCAACAGCTCTGTTCTGAGACCCGGGCCCTTAGCCCTCCAAGCCCAACAACCAGAGCAGGGCTGGGGAATGACGACATTCTGCACAAGGGCAGCTGGAGGACTGTTATCACACAGGTTTACCCAGGCTTGGAGTGCATTCATTCAGTGTTGGCAACGAACCAAGCTGAACAGTGGTGAGATTTAGATATGGAGAAGTCTAGAGGTTACATTCTTTGCCAGAGCCAAAACCTACTATCAAAAAGAAAAATAAATAAATAAATAACAAACAGTATAGAGTGAGCTTCAAAGAATACAAGCTGGGTTTTTAGTACGTATAAAGGTTCATCCAGCAGTCGTTTGGCTTTTGGCTAATCCCTACTTTAAATGAAAAAGATTTGCTAACTTCCCAGAACAGTGGGAGAAAAGCTTGCTTTAACTGTGTTTTTGCTTTATGTTGTGAAGATTCTGAAATTTTGACACAGTACAATGATGAATTGTTTCGGAGAGGTACTCATGAATTAGTGGATCTAATCCCAAAATGTATTTCTGTTTGGAAATTGCAGCCTGCATACTACAATTTTATATAGATCATAAGATACTGGAGCTGGAAGAGGGCTAAGAAATCATCAGTCTAAGCTGCTCCTTTTATAGACAAGGAAAGCAAGGTGCAGAGGATTAATTAACCAAAAACATCACTGAGCTGCTTGGTAGCATAGTCAGGACAAGAAGCCAACTTTCTTTGCACTATAGCCAACCGATGCTTCTGTGTCAACGTATAACAACTGTGGCTGCTTTAAGATCTTGGGATTCAGTGAGCACTGTGTGCTGCTTATGGGACTGAACGCCCTTGCTCAGAGTTCCCATGAGCCTTTGGGAATCTCTGGGAACTCCCATGAGTTCCCAGTCCCCATCTGTGACGAATGGTTCATGTATCTACCAGACTTCCTCACATCATCTGTCACTCAATCACACATCTCTCGAGTGCCCACCATGTGTCCTGCTCTGTAAGCTCCTTATGTGTCTCACTCATCTTTAACATCCCCTGTACCCTGGCACTATCACTGGCATATGAGAGGAACTCAAAGCTTGTCGACTGAAATGAAAGGTGTGTTAAAGCAGCAAGACGATATACTGACCAAGAAATAAAAGTTAAGATTGAAAGTGTGATTTTATTATCTTTTGAGACAACCTTTTGTTTATAACATACTACACTTCTGAAATTCTAATTTGAAGTAAGTGGCAGTATACACATTTTATACTAAACACCCTATTTGGGGGAATGTATCAAATAAAATCAGAACAGGTTGACATTTTAAAATTTGTATTTTCAGAGATTTTTGGAGAAATGAGACAGATGGTGACTTTAAATATACTACTATTTCTTAATATGTTATTAAATAATATTCTCTGACAAATACCAAGAGAACAAACCAGATTTACATAAAATCTAAACAATGAAATATTTGTTTTTCAAGTGAGTTTTCACTTTGCAGAAGGATTTGTCACAGGATATCTTTAGGTAATCAGTTTACCAAGTGCATGTTAAATCGTATTTATGTTTTAAAAGGTATTTTCAGACAATTGTATAGAACTGCAGTATTGGGACAAGTGAAGTGAACTTCAGAAATGGTTCCATAGCTGGAAGTTTAACTCTGTTTACCAACAGATCTGTTCATGGTTGTTAGATGAAGTAAGTGACATCAAGCCAGATGTCGAACTTTTGTTTATGATACTAGAAAAAGTAGACTTAAACATGGTTTAAACTGAAACAGGTAGAACGACTTAAACATCACTTGACTGGAAACATATATATATTTGTATGCACACACATGGACACACACAACAGATAGCACATAGGACTTACAGGGCCAGGTTTGTAAGTCACTTTCAGTCCTGTGCTGGGTGGGGGCTGCTTCACCCTAAACCTACCAGGAAAAAAGATGGGAATAAATTGATGCCATAATGAAAAACATGAGCACGAATGAACTGGGAAGTAATAAAATCAGGAAGGTGTTAATATTCCCTACACAGGAGCAAGGGGTCCAGACTAGTAGAAAAACAACCTAATATCCAGTTGGAAAAAGAATCTGGGGCCTGTTTCACAACTGCCTTTCCAACAGTTTTCATCGGCGTCAAACTGACTCCAACCTGAGTTTCAACCCTTTGTTATCGGATGCTGACGAGCAGCTCGGGTCTGGGCAGAAGGTGGCGAAGGTTTGGCTGGCGCGTGCACTGCCGCGTAGCTGCCAGCGTGAACACACATACTGACTGCCAGGTCATTAAGCTGAAGAATAAAGGCTCCTTTGGAAAGCAGCGGAGCATGGGAGACAGTCTTTCTCTGCCGTGGTATGGGGTTTGCAAGTTTGGGGAGAAGAGAAACAGAAAAGGCTCAGAAAATGTTGGTTAACTTGAAAAGCCCGGTGCTCACACGTGGTGCCTATTGATCTCTTCCTCTTCCTGTGGTTTGTGGGTTCTGCCTGAAGGTTAAAGACCTGGAGTAAATTAAAATGCCAAGGGAAGCCTACCTCCATCTACCCCACTCCCTCTACCAGCCACTTTGCTGTCTGCCCTGTGGTGGCTGAGTTGAACAAGCTGAGGATTGAAATCTATAAAACTAAAATTCTGTACTGGACACACAGGGTCTGCATGGGTGGTTTTAATTCGTTTGAGGTTGACTCTCCATTTCTCCCCACCCACTTTGTGGCAACAACCTAAAAAAACAATAATGTCTGATCTGGCGGCTTGGGTCCCTCAACAGGTTGTTTGTGAGGAAGTAAATGTGATTCCTGAAGTTGAGAATTCACCTCAATTAAATGGGACGGTGATCTTTTCAATCAATCAGATGCTCCTGTAGCTTTGCTCCATCTGACTTCCAATCCTGAATTTAGAATCACAAACATTCTCAAACTTGCTACTGACCCTGAGAATAACTCCACACTTGAAATAAACATGTATCCCATTTTTACGGGGGAAAAAACTCGAAATAATCCTGAAGCTTAATTCAAAATAGTATAGAGGAGATTTTGTGATTGGGAGTTGTCTTGGCATAGAAACATGGTATATTGACCCAGTGAGAAGGACTGATCTCCCAGAAGAAGCAGTGACCACAGCTGTGTTGATAAAGCAAGGTGCTCCAATGAGCTGGTACTCAGGAGATCTGAGATCTACCCTTGCTGTAGCCTACAAGACCTTAAAACAAGTTACTCAGTTTGTTCCTTTATATAATAGTCTCTAAGGTTCTACACACTCTAAAATTCTATTGGTTTTGATCTGAAAATGAAGGGCTAAGGTGACTTTCTTGTAACTTAATGCCAGATACAGTATAGTTCCTATTTGGAGTACAGGCTGTGAGTTAAGGTACTTGTTTATAATTCCAAGTCACATCATCAGAGTCAAAACGACCCTGATGAGTAAGGGTTAATTTTTTTTTCCTTTTTGCCTCAATTATGCAGAATTAATGTAATTAAAATCATGTTTAGATCACAAAGTGCCAACCAATGTTAGCTGGTATTATATATAGTTGGTGGTAGATTTGAGAAATAGACTTTCAAGTTTTGTGCATTAGTTATTGTTTTGTGTATTAGTTATTGTAACACTTGTACAACTTCCCTTTCATTTTTTGCTAGTACAGATCAGGTCTTGAGGTGCTTCTAACCAAAGTATGGATAAAAATTAATGGAAAGGCAATGAAATACCTACTCTATAGTTGAGGCTTGGTAAGTACTAATATTTTGAATAATGAATGAATGGATGAATTAGTGAGTAAATGATTGAATGAATGATGTTAAGATTCAAGAGTTCAGGTGTAATTACAATTCAGTTCAATAAACATTCACTGATGTTGGCAACCAAAGAAAAGTCACAGAGTAGGGGAAGGTGATCTGAGCATACACTTGGAGCCTTGGCCTCACCTGCAGAAGTCCACTCCAACATTCTTGAGCTTTACAGTGGTTGCATAGGTGTGTCCTTCTTCGAGCACTCCAAACGTCACTGAGGGTGGGAGAAGATGGAATCCAAAGGGGGATGAATTTACATTATTAATGGCAGCAGATGCAACAGAGGATGTTTTCACTCTTCCTCCAACAGAATCTTGCACCTTGCATTGAGAAAAAAAGCAATAAAGCATAACAAAATGGTTCTATTTTGCATTCCCAAGATAATAAAAAGACTCTGACCCAACACATCCCCCGACTAGACCATGCAGCAAAGCATGCAAGAAGCTTACCCCGCCCTCCAGCCAGCCTACAGCCACTGCACAAGGCAAGGCCTTGCAGCCAACCAAGCCAAAGCCAGCTTTGCCCCCAGCATGCCCACAGTAGTAGGACCTACCACAAAAGAAAGGCACCTGCAGCCCACATAAGGGCACCCCTTGACTACACAGCTCTGGTGACCAGAGGGGAGCATGCTGCTGGGCCCATGGGACATCTCCTACATGAGGCTACTTCTCCAAGATTGGGCAATGTAACCATTATTAGAAATAAACACAGAGAACTGGGAAAAATGAGGAGACAGAAGAATATGTTCCAAACAAAGGAACAACACATAACCTCAGAAAAAGAACTAAACAAAGTGGAGGTAAGCAATCCAGCCAATAAAGAGTCAAGATAATGATCATAAAGATGCTCACTAAACTCAGGAGAAGAATGAATGAATATGGTGAAAATTTCAATAAAAAGTTAGAAAAATGAAAAACCAGAGCTGAAGAATACAATAAGTGAAATAAAAACTGCACTAGAAGGAATCAACAGTAGATTAGATGATACAGAGGAATCGATCAGCAATGGATCAGAGGAATGGATCAGACAGTAGTAAAAAATCACCTAAACTGAACAGAAAAAAGAAAAAACAATTTAAAAAAATGAAGACAGTTTAAGAGACCTCTGGGACAATATCAAGCATACTAACATTTGCAAATAGGGGACCCAGATGGAGAGAGAAAGGGGCAGAGAATTTACTTGAAGAAATAATAGCTGAAAACTTCCCTAACCTGGGAAAGAAAAGAGACATTCAGGTCCAGGAAGCATAGAGAGTCCCAAACAGAATTAACTCAAAAATGTCCACACCATGACACATTAAATGAAATTAAAATGGCAATTAAAATGGCAAAAATTAAAGATAAAGAGAGAATGTTAAAGAAGCAAGAGAATAGCAACTAGTTATGTACAAGAGAATACCATAAGGCCATCAGCTGACTTTTCAGCAGAAATTGTGCAGACTAGAAGGGAGTGGCATGATATATTCAAAGTGATGAAAGGGAAAAACATACAACCAAGAATATTCTACCTGTTAAGGTTACCATGCATGTTTGAAAGAGAGATAAACAGTTTTACAGACAAACAAAAGCTAAGACAGTTCAGCGCCACTAAACTGGCTTTACAAGAAATGCTAAAGGGACTTCTCTAAACAGAAAAGAAAAGGCCACAACTAGACATACAAAAATTATGCAAGGAAAAAATTCACTGGTAAAGGCAAACTACTACAGTAAAGGTAGTAGATCAACCACTTATAAAGCCAGCAGGACAGAAGGTCAAAGGACAAATGCATAAAATTATATATATCCACAATGAGTAGTTAAGGGATACTCAAAACAAAAAGATGTAAAATATGACATCAAAAACAATAAATGTGTGTGGGGGGAAGATGAAGAGTTGTTAGAATTTATTCAAACTTAGGAGATTATCAACTTAAAATAATCATACACATGATTATATGTTGTTATATATGAACCTCATGATAGCCACAAACCAAAAACCTGTAATAGATACACACACAAAAAAGAGAAAGGAATCCAAACATGACACTAAAGATAGTAATCAAATCACAAGGGAAGAGTCTAAAAGAAGAAGGAACAAAAAAGAACTACAAAAACATGAAAACAATTAACAAAGGTCTATAAGTACATACCTATCAATAATTACTTTAATGTAAATGGTCTAAATGCTCCAATCAAAAGACAGAGAGTGGCTTAATGGATAAAAATCAAGACCCATATATATGTTGCTTACAAGAGACTCACTTCATATCTAAAGACACACACAGACTGAAAGTGAAGGGATGGGAAAAGGCATTCCATGTAACTGAAAACAAAAAGAAAGCCCAGGTAGCAATACTTATATCAGAAAAAGTAGATATTAAAACAAAGACTGTAACAAGAGACACAGAAGGACATTATATAATGATGAAGGGATCAGTCCAACAAGAAGATATAACAATTGTAAATACATATGAACACAACATAGGAGCACCTAAATACATAAACAAATATTAACAGACATAAAGGGAGAAATTCACAGTTACATAATAATATATAATAATAGTAGGCAACTTTAATACCCCACTTACATCAATGGACAGATCATCCAGACAGAAAATCAATAAGGAAACACTGGCCTATATGACAAGTTATAGTGGATGGACTTAATAGATACATACAGAACATTTCATCCCTGAACAGCAGAATACACATTCTTTTAAAGTGTACATGGAACATTCTCCAGGATAGATCACATAATAGGCCACAAAACAAGTCTTAATGAAATTGAGAATACTGAAATCATATCAAGCATCTTTTCCAACCACAACACTATGAGATTAGAAATCAACTACCAGGAAAAAACTGCAGAAAGCACAAACATGTAGAGGCTAAACAACATGCTACTAAACAACCAATGGATCACTGCAGAAATCAAACAGGAAAAAATACCTAAAGACAGATAACAACCACACAATGATCCAAACCTATGGGACACAGCAAAAGCTGTTCTAAGAGGGAAGTTTATAGCAATACAAGCTTAACTCAGGAAATAAGAAAAATCTCAAATAAACAACCTAACCTTACATCTAAAGGAATTAGAAAGAGAAGAATAAACAAAACCCAAAGTTAGGAGAAGGAAAGAAATAATAAAGATGAGAATGGAAATAAGTGAAATATAGACCAAAAAACCAATACAAAGACCAATGAAACTAAGAGCTAGTTCTTTGAAAAGATAAACAAAACAAGCCTTTAGCCAGACTCATCAAGAAAAGAGAGAGAGAGAGCCCAAATAAATAAATTCAGAAATGAAAGAGAAGTTACAACCAACACCACAGAAATAAAAAGGACCATGAGAGATTACTACAAACAATTATATGCCAATAAAATGGACAACCTAGAAGAAATGGATAAATTTCTAGAAACATAATCTCCTAAGACTGAATTAAGAAGAAATAAAAAATATGAACAGATTGATTACCAGTAATGAAACTTAATCAGTAATTTTAAAAATCCCAACAAAAGTGCAGGATCAGATGGCTTCACAGGTGAATTCTACCACACATTTAAAGAAGAGGTAGCACCTATCATTCTCAAACTGTTCCAGAAAGTTGAAGAGGAAGGAATGCTTCTGAACTCATTCTATGAGGCTGGCATAAATCTGATGCCAGAACCAGACAAAGATACCACAAAAAGAAAATTATATATCAATATCACTGATAAACATAGATATAAAAATCTTCAATAAAGTATTAGGAAACCATATTCAGAAATACATTAAAACACTCAAACATCAGGATCAAGTGGTATATCAAATTATATGATCATCTCAAAAGATGCAAAAAAGCTTTTGGCAAAATTCAACATCTACGTTTATGATAAAAACTCTTAACAGAGTGAGTATAGAGGCAACATGCCTCAACATAATAAAGGCCATATATAACAAGCCCACAGTTAACATCATACTCAATGATAAAAAGCTGAAAGCATTTCCTCTAAGATCAGGAACAAGAAAAGGATGCCCACTCCTGCCACTTTGATTCAACATAGTACTGGAAGTTTTAGCCACAGCAATCAGACAAGAAAACAAAATAAAAGGACTCCAAATTGGAATGGAAGCAGTTAAACTGTCACTATTTGCAGATGACATGATACTATATATAAAGAATCCTAAAGATGTTACCAAAAAACTATTAGAACTTGGTAATGATCCATATCTTAATAAAAATTTGAGTTACATGAGTATATGCATTTATCAAAACTTAGCAAATAGATGCTTAAAATTTGTGCACTTTATTGTATGTATGTATATTATATATCAAAGGAAAAATATAAACAAATATTGAACTCTACTTAGTGATATGTATGTTAGAATATTTAGGGATAAATGTAGTAATCTCTGCAACTTACTTTGAAGTGCACCCAAAACAAGATGGATTAATGGATAGATATAAGGATAGATATGTGATAAAGCAAGTATAATAAAATGTTACTGGTAGAATCTAGAAAAAATCACGCACTAATAGGACTGATAACTTAATTCAGTGAAGTTGAATGTTACAAAATTAATATACAGATATCTGTATCTGTTGCATTTTTACACACTAATAATTAACTATCAGAAAGAGAAATTAAGTAAACAATCCCATTTACAATTGCATCAAAAAGAATAAAATACCTAGGAATAAATGTAAACAAAGAGGTAAAAGACTTGTACTCTGAAAACTATAAGGCACTGACAAAAGAAATTGAAGATGACACAAATAAATGGAAAAATATACTGTACTCATGGATTGAAAGAATATTGTTAAAATGACCATACTATCCAAGGCAATCTACAGATTTGATGCAATCCCAATCAAAATACCAAAGGCAATTTTCACAGAACCAGATCAAATATAACTAGATGATTTAATTCTAAAATTTGTATGGAAACACAAAAGCAATCTTGAGAAAGAACAGAGCTGGAGGTATCATGCTCTCTGATTTCAAACTACACTACAGAGCTATGGTAATCAAAACAGTATGGTACTGGCATAAAAAGAGACACATAGATCAATGGAACAGAATAGAGAGCTCAGAAATAAACCCATGCTTTTATGGTTAGTCAATCTATGACTAAGGAGGCAAGAATTACAATGGGAAAAAGATAGCCTTTTCAATAAATGGTGTTGGGAAAACAGGACAGCTCCACGCAAAATAATCAAACTGGACTACTTTCTCACACCATATACAAAAATACTCAAAATGTATTCAATACTTAAATGTAAGACCCGAAACCATAAAACTAGAATAAAACATAAGCAATACGCTCTTTGCCGTCAATCTTAGTAACTTTTTTTGGATCTGTTTCCTCACACAAGGGAAACAAAAGCAAAAATAAACAAATGAGACTACATCAAACTAAAAAACTTTTTGCACCATGAAGGAAACTATCAATAAAATGAAAAGACAGACTACTGAATGGGAAAAGATATTTGCAAACAATATATCTGATAAGGGGTTAATAACCAAAATATACAAAAAACTCAAACAGCTTAACATCAAAAAACCAAACAACCCAATTAAAAAATGGTCAGAGGACCTGAGTAAGATTTTTATCAAAGACATAAAGATGGCCAACAGACAACATGAACAGATGCTTAGCATAAAAACATACAAAGAACTCAAACAACTCAACATCAAAAAGCCAAACAACCCAATTAAAAACTGGCCACAGGACCTCAATAGACTTTTTTCAAAGAAGACATACAGATGGCCAACAGACACATGAAAAGATGCTCAGCAGTAACTAATCAGCAGGTAAATGCCAATCAAAACCACAGTGAGATACTGCCTCACACCTGTCAGAATGGCTATCATTGAAAAGACAACAAATAACAAGTGTTGGCGAGGATGTGGAGAAAAGGGAACCCTCAGGCACTGTTGATGGGATTGTAAATTGTTGTAGCCATTATGGAAAACAGTATGAAAGGTCCTCAAAAAATTAACAGAAACTACCATATGATCCAGCAATTTCATTTCTGGGTATTTACCTGAATAAAACAAAAATACTAATTAGAAAGAATATATCCACACCAATATTCATTGCAGAATTGTTTACAATAGCTGATGTATGGAAGCAACCTATATGTCTAAATGTCCATTGATAGATGAAAGGATAAAGAGGATGTGATATGTGTGTGTGTGTGTGTGTGTGTGTGTGTGTGTGTGTGTGTGTGTGTATGTGTATACAGAATATTATTCAGCCATAAAAAAAGAAATCTTGTCATTTGCAACAACATGGACGGATCTAGAGGGAATTATACTAAGTGAAATAATTTTATAAAAAGGCAATACTGTATGATCTCACTTATATGTGGAGTCTAAAAAACAAAACAATCAAAACGAAAACAGACTCATAGATACAGAGGACAAATGGGTGGTTGCCAGAAGGGAAGGGATTGGGGGGGACGAAATAGGTGAAGGGGATTAAGAGGTACAAACATCCAGTTATAGAATAAATAAGGCACAAGGATGTAATATAAGGAATATAGTCAATAATACTGTACTAACTTTGTATGGGACAGATGGTTACTAGACTTATGGTGGTGATCATTTCATAATGTATGCAAATGTCAAATCTCTATGTACACCTGAAACTAACATAATATTGTATGTCAACTATATTTCAATTTTAAGAAAAGGCTCTGTCACCAGAAAAAAATAACTGCTTGGTTGGGAGAGGAAATGAACATTTATCGTCTATGTAATCCTTACCACAGCACTGTAAGGAAGTATTTTAGGCTTTGTTTTAAGGATAAAGAAGCTCAAGTTCAGAGAATTGAAAGACAGGTAACTTGCTCAAGTGTTAAGTGGCAAAGTTTCAAACTCAAGTTTGCCTGATTCTAAAGTTTGTACTCTTTCTTCTGTGCCAGTGATGATCAAACTTTAGCTCCCATCAGAATCACCTGGAGAACTGGTTAAGACACCAACTGCTGACTCCACTCCCAGAGTTTCTCCATTAGTAAGTCTGGGATGGGGTGGAGTTGAGAGTAGGTAGGTGGGGAGGGGAAGTGTCTACAAAGATAAAGAAAACCTGCTCTGGAGAGGAGCACAGTCTACAGAGGACTCCTTAAGACACAAATTGCTGACTCCAACCCCAGAGTGTCTCCATCAGTACATCTCAGATGGGGCCCATGAATTTGCATTTATAACAAGTTCTCAGGTGTTGCCAATGCTGCCAGTCAGGTAATCATGCTTTGAGAACCATTGCCCTATGCTGTTATTTCCTGACCTCACCTGGGAGCCTGTTAAAGCTGCAGAATCTCGGGCCCCACACCAGAGCCAATAAGTCGGAATCTATATTTTAACTAAGTCCCCAAATAACTCACGTGCACATTAAAGTTTGAGAAGCACTTCTATCACATGTCACTTATATACATTGCAATACCTTCTCTGATGTAATGAACACAGTGTGCCATGAAATTTCTAAAGGATAACTACCAAAACTTGATTGGTGGGCTCAAGGAAACCTTTACAACAGAACTGAGATGGAATCTTAATCTTAGAGGCTCTGAGGAAGGAGCTTGGTGCTTTTAAAGAGCTAAGAGAAGTCCACAACGGGTGAAGTGTAGTGAGTTTGAGACAAGGTGAGGATAGAGAAGCAAATGGAGCCATGCCTTGGAGTCATGCTAGGTCATCTGGATTTTATCCTAAGAGTCACGAGAAGGGTGCCCAATGATCCCCTCAGCCAACAGTGTGCTGGTAAACTGGCTCTCAGAAAAGAGCCTTTATCAGTAGCATTTGTCGATTTCTATGGCATAAGAACTCCCAGCATGGCTGACTGCAAGCTAGTGATGGTTTAACAGCTGGCTCATAAAGTTTCTCTCATGAGTGTATATAAGCTGGCTCCAGCAAAGCACTGCCCTGGTTTATCTCTGTGTGACCTGAAGGGATTCATGTTGAGATGGTTCTTATATTAAATAGTAGTACACAGTGGGTGGAAATCAATAGCCTCAATCAACCAGGAATACATAAAATGCTAACTGGCTCTGGGAAATTTCTTCCCATGTCTGTTTTACCTTTTTGAGAGGTTGAGACTTGGGCTTGGAACTCAGCAAATAGTGAGGTAACCTCACTTTCTCTTTTCTTGCTTGTCCTGCCACATCCTGCAGCAGTGACTGGGTTGGAATTTTCAGAGGCACACACGATTCTGGTTCTGTTAAGAGGGAACATTGAAATTACACCACGTGGGTGTTGCTTCCAAAGACATTCAAGATCATACCAGAGCATAGAAGAACATAGAACCAACTTGGGAAATTTTCTTCTTTCCTTCTTAAAGAGATTATTTACAGGAATAAAGGCTTTTATTAATTCTAGTGTTCTATCTTTGCATTTTACAAAGAGATTTTACCTAAAATTAGTCTTCACAACAATCCTATGAGATGGGCAGGGCAGATGCTATTAGCATCACCTTTTTTTTCAATAAATGAGAAAAGTCAGATTCTAAGAAATCGAGTGACTTGCCTGTAAATCAACAAGGTACAGTTCAATAAAATGTTGACTCTCAAAGATTTCTTAAAACTAATGAGGAAAAAAATCTTAAGAATATCTTTGTTTCAACTAGTAAATTTATAGTACGAAAAAGTGGTGTAGTAATCATAGATAAATTAAGCCAAGGAATTAAATCCCCAGATCACTAAATTTAGTGGAGGGAGTAAAAGTAGATAATCTACACAGCTGCAATTTTATGTATTTCTCCAAATATCCAGGAAGTTTAATAAGAATTGTGTTTTAGATCAGCATATTTAAACATCGTTTCTTGAATTTAAATCATCAAGAGAGGAAAGGGAAGGGAACCAATATCTGAGTGTCCACTGTCTGCAGGCAAGCACCACGTGCATGTTTTTACATTTAGCATCTGACTTAGTTCTCATAAAGTCCTCTGAGCTGAAGGTAATGGTAACTGTAACCTTTGTATGCTGAGCGTTCTCCCCATCGCCCACCTCCACACCCACCCCTAGCACACACACTTCTAGTGCCACAACATCCCTGGCCCCAGCCATCAGGATGGTACACGACCCATGCAAAGCCAACATACGTCCTTCACCTGGATATTTCCTGAAGCTGACCGGGATGATCCCATCTTGTCCATTGGGTTATGGGTCTGGAAGAATCAGAACCTTGGACCTCTCTGATAATGTCCCTGCCACATGGGCATAGCGTGTCCTTTGTAGGAGAGGATAAAACCAAACAGGGCAGCAGTCCCTAATGTTTTGGCACCAGGGACCGGTTTTGTGAAAGACAATTTTTCCATGGACGGCGGTGGCGGGGGTGGGGGGATGGTCAGGCGGTAATGCGAGCGATGGGGAGCGGCAGATGAAGCTTCACTCGCTTGCCTGCCACTCACCTCCTGCTGTGCGGCCCGGTTCCTAACAGGGGGCTGGGGACCCCTGAAACAGGGACAAGTAAGGATGTGACAACACAGAGGCGGGGAGGATGCCCAGAGAGACAGACAATGAGATGCAAACACTCCCCCGAAAAGCCTGAGTGCCCGCATCCAGTCATCCCTGGGCTAGCGCCATAGCCACTCTTCTGTGGTTTGCTTTTGCGCATCAATAAACACCACCCCACCCACTGGCTTTTTTGTTGTTGTTCAATGGGTTTCAGTTTCAGTTCTCAAATTGAAGAGTCCTGACTAATATAACAGTAGTATCTCTTTTCTACAGATGAGGAAACTGAAGTTAAAAAAACTTGTCCTGGAAACTGAAAAGTGGCAAGGTGGGACATATACCCAGGTGTGTTAGCTTCCACAAGGATCACACTCCTGATAGTGTAAGATAATAGAAAATGAGTATTCGTCTCTGCCCCTGGTTCCTGGCATGGCACTCCTAAATCCCTTGTGATTTCCTAAGTGATAAGAGTGTTAGGAGTATCTTTAAATATTTGGTCTTTGACCCTGATACCTGACACAGAGCTCCTAAGTCCCTTGGAAATTCCTGGGTGATAGGTGTGTCTTTTGACCTGAATGAAGTGACTCTTGGTGGGCTCCTGGATAGCTTCAGGATGGGGGCTGGTCATCAGGAAAACCAAGCCATGATTAGAAGCTTGGAACCTTCAGCCCCACCCCGCCCCCATCTTCTGGGAAGGAGAGGGGACATGGAGATGGAGTTAATCATGCCTACATGATGAAGTCTCCACAAAAGTCCCTACAGCACAGAGTTCGGAGAGCTTCCGAGTTGGTGAGCACATCCACAGGCTGGGAGGGTGGTGCACCACAACACCACAGGGACAGAAGCTACCGTGCTAAACCCTTCCAGACCTTGCCCTGTGTACCTCTTCCTCTGGCTATTCACCTCTGCCATTTATCATGCCGCCTATTATATAATAATATATGAGTTCTGTGAACTGTTCTAGTAAATTATGGAACCATAATAGGAGGTCATGGGAACCCCAATTTATAGCTGATTGGTCAGAAGCACAAGTGACAACCTGTACCTGTGGCTGGCATCTGAAGTGGGTGGTGGGCAGCCTTGTGAGACTGAGCCCTTAACCTGTAGAGTCTGTGCTAACTCTGGTTAGTGTCAGAATTGAATTGTAGAACACTCAGCTGGTGTTGCAGAATTGCTTGGTGTGAGAAAAAAACATGCATATCTGGTCACAGAAGTGTTCCATATGAGTAGTGAGTTTTTTCTAGACAACTACCCAGTGTGTCCCAAATTCACCTGTGCTTCATAATCCCCTGGGCTGACTCCGAGAAAATAGAGATTCCCTAGCCATATACCAGATAAGCTGTATTTCAGACCAGAACAGAATCAGAATCTCTGGGAATGGAGCTCAGTGATCAGTGTTCTAATGTATTTATTCTCTTTGGTCACTACTGCCTACATAGGCAACCATTCTAACGACCTGATGTGTCTTTTTGTTTGTATTCTTAGCATATGCATATTACTGTCTTATATGAATGCATTTTACCAGTCTAATGGGTACCAAATAATCTCTCATACTATTATTATTAATAGTAAATACTGATATGGAGTTTCTCATGTGCCAGGCACTGCTGTAAGCATTTTACATATACTAACTAATTTAATCCTCACAACCCTATAATGTATATACCATTATACCCCCTTTACAGAAGAGGAAACAGGAATATATAGAGGGGTTAAAGAGCGTGCCCACTGTAACATAGTTATTAGATGAGGAGTCAAGTAGAGCCTGACATAAGTTATTATATAAGTCATATTATATATATGTCATTATGTAATTATATATTATATAAGTCATCAGCTATTATATAAGGAGCCAGGTAGAGCCTTAGCTCTGCTGTATACCATACTGTCTCCCATAATAGATGGATTATTATCCACTGAATCCTACCCAGGGCTTCCCTAGGGATGGGGGGTGGAGGAGGGAGTACTTGAGGGGCTTGGAACAGCAGCTGGTCACCAGCTGATACAGAAGTATTTTAATACTTAAACAACTGGGTGACTTCCCTGGTGGTTCAGCGGTAAAGAATCCACCTTACAATGCAGGGGAAGCGGGTTCGATACCTGGTCAGAGAACTAAGATCCCACATGCCATGGGGCAACTAAGCCTGCCCGCCTCAACTACTGAGCTCGCGAGCCTCAACTACTGAGCTCGTGAGCCTCAACTACAGAGCCCACACGCTCTGGAACCTGCGTGCCACAACTACAGAGCCCACATGCCCTGGAGCCTCCACACCACAACCAGAGAGAGAAAACCCACACGCCACAACTAGAGAGAAGCCCGGGCACCACAACGAAGAGCTCATGTGCTACAAGGAAAGATCGCGCGTGCTGCAACTAAGACCCAATGCAGCCAAAAATAAATCAATTAAATAAATAAATAAACAAATAAATAAATAAATAATCTTTAAACAACTGGGATGGTCCAACTAGTGGAATCATCTGAAATTACGGCTGAATCCGACACAACTGAAGAACAAGTAATGGTTCCCTGTTTCTATGCTGAGGTCGACTGTGGTATTTATGCACAATAATGTTTTGGTTTTGGTTTTTTGCTTCCTCTCAGAGCATAGCTTTATTTACTTCTTCTCTGAGCACAGCTTCCCTGTAGATGGAGTGTATTTCTCTGCCCCGTTGACTCTGAGCTCAGCCTTAGGACTTGCTCTGACCCATAAATGTAGGTGAAAGCGGCTGCGCCAGTTCTGAGCAGAGGCTGAGAGCGGCAGTCCGCAATCCATCTCTCTCGATCCTCCTGATTCACCTCTCCTGAGCTCCGACCCTGTGTCCTGAGGACAGCCAGCCACAGAGGGTGGGTCTCCTTCAGCACGGGAGCGGAATACACCTGAGCTCTGCCTGCGGCCGCGGGTGTGCTAAAGAAAAGCTTAACCACTGCCTCCCTGGAGAAAAACCGCCCTGGTTGGTACACTTTGCAAGTGTGTGGCATTTGCTGATTTCTCACGGTGGTTGACTCACGCTCTCAACGTGGTGTCATTGAATGTGGGGCTGGGAAGAGACAGATCTCAGGGGCCTGGTGCCGACTCCAGCATGTGCTGCCTGCAGTCTGGAGCAGGCTGCACAATCAGCTCACAGCCCCCAAAACTGGTTGTTTAGCCACTATAGGATTTATGCAGTGTTATCATAGCGAATGCTGACAAGTTCATTTTTATTTCACCAAATCCAAACCTCCTCTGACTCTCTTTTATTTCCCAAACATTTCTTGTACTATTACCAAATAAGAATACTCTGATCTACTTAAATGGCTCCCAGTTCATTTCTACTCAGGCTTTTGAACACATTCTTTCTTTTTTTTTTTTTTTGTATAAAATACTCTTTTCTCTTCCCTACATCTGGAGGGTAGTGTAGTAAACTATAGAGAATTCAGAGTCAAAAACTCATTTTCTGGCCCTGGCGCAGTCCCAGATTTGCTGTATGATTTTAGATGTTGCTTGACTTTCTCTAGGTTTCAGTTTCCTCAAGTGAAATGAGGGTTGTCTCAGGTGATCCAATCTTAAACTTTAAAATCTGTGCAATTGTATTTATTCTTTAAGACCACCTCTCCCATAAAGTTTTCCCCACTGCTTGTGTTCATCTCTTCCTACCCTGAACTTCTTTAAACTTCATTGTTTATATCAAAATTTAATTTACCACTTATAGTGGAATCACATTATTTTCTCTTATTAGCTCAAGTATTTCAGCGTGTAGGGGTGCTGTAGGTGTCCCTCTTGTTTCAAAACAATTTTTTTCCTCCTTCAAACACTCCCATTCCTTTGAATCTCAAGCCATCGTACTGTTTTACCTACGACATCTCCAAGTAGTTGTCATTTACTGACCTTCTCAATCATTCCCTTGATTCATTGCAGATCTTGACATCTTGGATGGTCTTCCACTTCATGGCTCTTGGTGACACCCCCTGGATGACCCATCCAACACCCTGTCTGCTCTGATTTTTCCATCACCCTGTTTCTTCATCTCTTCCTCTTCTCCATCTCAGAAACTCCCATGGTCATATCTTTGCCCTTGGCAACACCAATAATTTTACCACTTTCCAAATCTGTTTCAAGCTACCCTCTCTAGATCACTACTTCCTATTCTTCTAGCTTATTACTCTATCATATCTGTCAAGCAATTATTTGACCTTCTTGAGACCTCTAATCAATGGACACTGTCACTTTAAACAATCAGTCACCCTTTCTTGTTTTGCTTTCCTGTTTCTCTGGAATGGATTTTATACTCTTATTGTTATATCCACTCCTTTGCCATCACACTCACTCATTTCCCCAATACCATGTATCTGTGTTCTTTCTCCTCTCTCCTGTCACTGTGGATGAGGTGACCCTACTCACACCCGAGGTCAAATCTGCCACTCAGGGTCTGCCCCAAATGTCATGTTCTCTCACCTTCTTTAACACTTTGCTATCCTGCAATCAGGCTCCCTTCTCCTGCATCATAAGTTCTCTCTTCCTACAGAATTATCATCATTTGCAAATCAACATGCTCTAGTATGTCTAATTTTAAAAAAACCTCTCACTTGGCCACACATCTCCCTCCAGCTGCAGTCCCACTACTTTATTCTTTTCCACAAAACTCTTGGTTACATCTATGTATTCCTGCTGCCGCTGCTTCCTCTTTAGCCATTCTATACATAAGCGGCTTCAGCTGGCTTTGGTCTCCCCCGTGCCCTGGAACTGCTCTTGTCTAGATCACCAGTGATCACTATTGCCCAATTCCATGGTTATTCTTTATCTTACTCGACTTTTGAGGAGCATTTAATATACTCGAAACACTCAGTCATTTTCACACTCCTATTTTTCATCTACCTTGCTGGCTTTTTCTTCTTAGCTGCCTTAACTGGTTCCTCCTCTGCCTGATTTTTACATTCTAGAGTTTGTCTTAGGTTGGTTCTCAAAGCATGACCCTGTTTCAGCAACATCTGCACCATCTGGAAACCTGGTACAACTACCAATTCTCAGCCTCACAACTGGTCACATTAGTTAACTTAGGAATCACCCTTGATTCCTCTTATTTCTCACCCTCGTGTCCAATCGACCAGCAAGCCCTGTTGTCTCTACCTCCAGGATATATTTCCAATTAATTTGCTTCTCACCATCTCCACCTCCAGCTCCTTAGTCCAGGTCTCTGTCCACACTCACACGTATCTTCTGTTGTTTCCTCCCTGCTTCCACCTTCCCCACTTCTCCCTTCCCTTGCCACGAGCTATTGGCCACACAACTACCAGAGGGATCTTTTTCAAATATAAATTAGTCAGGTAACGACCCTGCTGCTCAAAACCTTCCAGTGGTGTTTGACTACAACTCCACTTAGAATAAAACTCAAAGTTCCCTATGCAGCATCACGGGATCTCACTGCTGTCCCTCCCTCTGACCTCATCTTCTACTTGTTCTGATGCCCATTTTCTTCCAGCTCCATGCCTTATTTTCTGTTTCTTCTCTCCTCAGGGCCTTCATATTTGCTGTTCCCACTACCTGGAATATTCCTTCCCCCCCAGTCTTTGAATGGCTGCCTCCTTCTTGTCCCTCTTGTCTCAGCTCAAATGTCCCTTCACAGAGGGGCCTTCAAACCCCCTAATGGAGTGCTGTCTCTCTGCCTGAGACACCCTCCATACATTATACTGTTACATGATGTGACACCATTTATTATAATCTGAATTTGATGTGTTTACTTATTTATTGTCTAGGTTTGCCCATAGCATGTTCAGCTGCATATGTCTTTGGCTTTTTAATTGCTGTATTTCCATGCCTAGAACAACGCCTGGCATTGAGTAAATCACCCCCTAAATGAATAAACCTTATAAGAGAGAGAAGATTAAAGTCAGGAAGGCAAAAGGCTTGTACAAGGTAAATCCCTAATTCACCCATAAATGTGGCAAGATACTCCCTCTATAAGAGGTAACTAAGACCCATCAGCAGATTCCCAGCTCACTTTCAATATGGAACATGCCCACAGGAATCAAGGGGTGCAAAGTATCTACACAATTTAAATTACTCTGTTTTTCTTTCTTTCTTTCTTTTTTTACCACCCATATTTAGTTGAATTAACTGCTGTGAAATCAGTGTAATATGACTCCACGGGAAATAGATATTATTCTGTAGTATTCCACACTTCAGTTTCTGCTACCCCAATAAGACGATGTGCTGTGCAAGACAGAGACTACATCTTACGTTTCTCTTCTAGCACCTGCAGACCAAGGAAGTAATAGGTAAATCTAAGTCCAACTACCAAATCACTGGCTGCTCAAACAAAGCTACCAGGTTCCTGAGTTTCAGTAAATCACACAAGCTCTTAGAACCATGAGGGATAAAATAAAATAATAAATGAATCAAAATAAAATAAAATGAAGAAATAAAATAACAAATATTAAAAAAAATTTTGTCATCTCTTTCCTTCAATGTGGGACTTGTAGTCATTCTTAAAATAGTTTTTGAGATACTTTGATGTGCTAAGAAGCCTTACAAAGTCCCATAGGTTCAGGATACATGACCCTCTAGAATTTTTTCTGTAACCGCCAACCATGCCCTCAGCCCCCAGGGCCATCTCCCATACTCCAAAAAGACATGATGTTCAGTGTTGAGAAACAATGAGATGAAGCAAATGACTGCCATACCTTTGATAGATACTGTTAAATTTTCAGTTTGTTTCTGGCTAGCAGACTCCTTGGTATTTGCAAAGTTCTCCGATTTTGGAAGACTAAGTGTATCTGAGGATTCCTGTTCTGAAACTTTATTTTTCTGGGAATCTTAAAAAAAAAAAACCCAGAACAAATATTTTAAAGTGATATTCTGGACAATGATACAATGACTACTAATGTTTGTATTACAATGAACAAGGGGCCTTTCCCCCCACCCTCTTTAGAAAGACTAAATGGAAGAAAGCCATGAAGAGGCTGGGATTATCATTATATGACAAATGTTTGCCATTAACAAACAGGACAGTATCTGTAAGACTCAAACTCCCAAGGAGCTAGCTGGTTCTTTCCGGGCCTTATGACCACATAATAGTTGTTACCCTGTTGGCTTATGAAACAGGGACCAGGTAATTTGGCCTACTTTTACTTGGCAAGAGTAACTAAAATGTGATATTTTTTAAAAAGTTTCCCCTCTTAAATCCATTTATTACTATGAACATGTAGCTCTTTATTAAAATGCACTCTAAGAAATCAGTGCAATATGAAACAAGTTTTAAATAAATCTATCAAGGACTGGGGATGCAAACACATTTCAACTTGTGTGTACGCCAACCCTGGTTAAATGGTGGTGGCTGGCTGGAGGACTGTGTTGAAAAAACTGTGGCCTCGCCCCCTTTCAAGGGGAGAGTGGGTTTGATTGGTTAGTGTCATCTGCCCAGGGTGCAGGTGGCAGCACAAGCACCATCAGACTTCATCCCTGATTTAGCCCCATCACATGTACAAGTCATTATTCCAGCCTTAATCTTTGCTTTGCAAACTCTGTGGTAATTGGCTGTGCTCATTCAAGGCAGCTGAACTTGTGGTATTGTACAGTAGAAAATCCCTCTATCTGGGCATTTTAACCACCCAGTTTATTAAAGAGAAGCACTAAATTTCATTTCATCCCTAAATTCTTCAACATGCATCTCCTGAAATGAAGACATTCCCCTACACGTTCACAACACCATCACCAAACCCGAAAAAACTTACAGTAATCCAACAATGCCCTCTCATATAGAGTCTCTAAATCAAACTCATGTAATTCATCCAAATATTTTCGATAGCTGTTTTTTTTTTCTCAATCCAGCATTCAAAAAGTATGTATCACAAGTAGTTTTTATGCCTCTTTTGTCTTTTTTATTAGAGAACAATCACCTCATCTTTAAAAAATTTTTTTAATGACATTTACTTTTTTTTTAACATCTTGATTGGAGTATAATTGCTTTACATTGTTGTGTTAGTTTCTGCTATATAACAAAGTGAATCAGCTATACGTATACATATATCCCCATAAACCCTCTCTCTTCTGTCTCCCTCCCACCCTCCCTATCCCACCCCTCTAGATGGTCACAAAGCACTGAGCTGATCTCCCTGTGCTATGCAGCTGCTTCCCACTAGCTATCTATTTTACATTTGGTAGTGTATATATGCCAGTGGTACTCTCTTACTTTGTCCCAGCTTATACTTCCCCTCCCCGTGGGCACATCTCTGGGCTTTCTATCCTGTTCCATTGATCTATATTTTTGTTTTTGTGCCAGTACCATACTGTCTTGATTACTCTAGCTTTGTAGTATAGTCTGAAGTCAGGGAGCTTGATTCCTCCAGCTCCGTTTTTCTTTCTCAAGATTGCATTGGCTATTCGGGGTCTTTTGTGTTTCCATACAAATTGTGAAACTTTTTGTTCTACTTCTGTGAAAAATGCCATTGGTAGTTTGATAGGGATTGCACTGAATCTGTAGATTGCTTTGGGTAGTATAGTCATTTTCACAATGTTGATTCTTCCAATCCAAGAACATGGTATATCTCTCCATCTGTTTGTATCATCTTTAATTTCTTTCATCAGTGTCTTATAGTTTTCTGCATACATGTCTTTTGTCTCCTTAGGTAGCTTTATTCCTAGGTATTTTATTCTTTTTGTTGCAATGGTAAATGGGAGTGTTTCCTTAATTTCTCTTACAGATTGTCCATCGTTAGTGTATAGGAATGCCAGAGATTTCTATGCATTAATTTTGTATCCTGCTACTTTACCAAATTCATTGATTAGCTCTAGTAGTTTTCTGGTAGCATCTTTAGGATTCTCTGTGTATAGTATCATGTCATCTGCAAACAGTGACAGTTTTACTTTTTCTTTTCTGATTTGGATTCCTTTTATTTCTTTTTTATCTCTGATTGCTGTGGCTAAAACTTCCAAAACTATGTTGAATAATGGTGGTGAGAGTGGGTAACCTTGTCTTCTTCCTGATCTTAGAAGAAAGTGTGTTCTGTTGGTTTTGGATGGAATGTCCTATAAATATCAATTAAATCTATCTGGCCTAATGTCTCATTTAAAGCTTGTGTTTCCTTATTTATTTTCATTTTGGATGATCTGTCCATTGGTGAAAGTGGGGTGTTAAAGTCCCCTACTATTATTGTGTTACTCTCGATTTCCTCTTTTATGGCTGTTAGCATTTGTCTTATGAATTAAGGTACTCCTATGTTGGGTGCATAAATATTTACAATTGTTATATCTTCTCCTTGGATTGATCCCTTGATCATTATGTAGTTTCCTTCTTTGTCTCTTGTAATGGTCTTTATTTGAAAGTCTGTTCTGTCTGATATGAGAATTGCTACTCCAGCTTTCTTTTGACTTCCGTTTGCATGGAATATCTTTTTCCATCCCCTCACTTTCAGTCCGTATGTGTCCCTAGGTCTGAGAGCGGGTCTCTTGTAGACAGCATATATATACGGGTCTTGTTTTTGTATCCATTCAGCCAGTCTGTGTCTTTTGGTTAGAGCATTTAATCCATTTGCATTTGAGGTAATTATCGATATGTATGTTCCTATTACCATTTTCTTAATTGTTTGTTATTGTAAGTCTTTTCCTTCTCTTGTGTTTCCTGCCTAGAGAAGTTCCTTTAGCATCTGTTGTAAAGCTGGTTTGGTGGTGCTGAATTCTCTTAGCTTTTGCTTGTCTGTAAAGGTTTTAACTTCTCCATCGAATCTGAATGAGATCCTTGCTGTGTAGAGTAATCTTGGTTGTAGGTTTTTCCTTTTCATCACTTTAAATAAGTCCTGCCACTCCCTTCTGGTTTGCAGAGATTTTGCTGAAAGATCAGCTGTTATCCTTATGGGGATTCCCCTGTATGTTATTTGTTGCTTTTCCCTTGCTGCTTTTAATATTTTTTCTTTATATTTAATTTTTGATAGTTTGATTAACATGTGTCTTGGCGTGTTTCTCCTTGGACTTATCCTGTATGGGACTCTCTGTGCTTCCTGGACTTGATTGACTATTTCCTTTCCCATATTAGGGAAGTTTTCAACTACAATCTCTTCAGATATTTTCTCAGTCCCTTTCTTTTTCTTCTTTTCTTCTTCTGGGAGCCCTATAATTCGAATGTTGGTGCGTTTAATGTTGTCCCAGAGGTCTCTGAGACTGTCCTCCATTCTTTTTTCTTTATTCTGCTCTACGGCAGTTACTTCCACTATTCTATCTTCCAGGTCACTTACCCGTTCTTCTGCCTCACTTATTCTGCTGTTGATTCCTTCTAGAGAATTTTTAATTTCATTTATTGTGTTGTTCATCATTGTTTCTTTGTTCTTTAGTTCTTCTAGGTCCTTGTTAAACATTTCTTGTATTTTCTCCATTCTATTTCCAAGATTTTGGATCATCTCTACTATCATTATTCTGAATTCTTTTTCAGGTAGACTGCCTATTTCATCTTCATTTGTTTGGTCTGGTGGGTTTTTACCTTTCTCCTTCATATGCTGCATACTTCTGAGTCTTCTCATTTTGCTTAACTTACTGGGTTTGGGGTCTCCTTTTAGCAGGCTGCAGGTTCATAGTTCCTGTTGTTTTTCGTGTCTGCCCCCAGTTGGTAAGGTTGGTTCAGTGGGTTGTTTAGGCTTCCTGGTGGAGGGGACTGGTCCCTGTGTTCTGGTGGATGAGGCTGGATCTTGTCTTTCTGGTGGGCAGGACCGAGTCCTGTGGTGTGTTTTGGGGTGTCTGTGAACTTAGTATGATTTTAGGCAGCCTCTCTGCTAATGGGTGGGGTTGTGTTCCTGTCTTGCTAGTTGTTTGGCATGGGGTGTCCAGCACTGGAGCTTGCTGGTCTTTGAGTGGAGCTGTGTCTTAGCATTGAGACGGAGATCTCTGGGAGAGGTCTCGCCAATTGATATTATGTGGGACCAGGAGGTCTCTGGTGGTCCAGTGTCCTGAACTCAGCTCTCTCACCTCTGAGGCTCAGGCCTGACACTTGGCCAGAGCACCAAGACCCTGTCAGCCATACGGAATTATCAAGATAGTGGTCACTGGCAAGTGAAACCACAAGAGAATAGGCCCGTGCTGTGCCTGGTTCTGCTGAGCAATTTTCAGACATCAGCTCATTCTGGCAACAGGGCGACTGGGTCAGTGAGGCAGGATGGTGTCCGTGAGGTGGGCGGCGCTCAGCAGATGCGAGGCCTGAGGGTCCCTGTCGAAGCCCTCGGGGAAGGCCGATGGCGGCCAGGACTCCAGCCTCCTGCGGCTGCGGCCTCTTTAGTGTCTCCTCCCCGGCATCAAGTTGCTCTCACTCTTGCTTTGGTGGCCGTGCCTTTACCCTGAGGTTCTTCATGAGGTAAGCGCTCCCTGAGTGAAAAGTGATGCGTGAAAAGCGCGGGCCTTGCTGAAGCATGAGAAACGGGAGTGGAGTCATGGGGCCAATGACATTGACTTTTTTGAAGAGTCCGGGTCAGTTGTCTTATTAAATGTCTACATTCTGGTTTGTCTGATTGTTTCCTTTTGATTAAATTCAGGTTAAGGATTTTTGGTGAGAATTCTACACAGGTTCTAGGAACAATATTCAGAGTGCATTATATGAGAAAACATCTAATGCTAGGTTGTCTCACACCTGGTAGAAGTTTGATCACTTGGTTAAGGTGGAAAATGCCATCTCCCTCCATTGTAAAGGCATATTCTCCTCCTCATAATTAGCGTGAAATACATGAGGTGATACTTGGAGACCATGTAAATGTCCTGTTCTCCAACAACCTTTCATTACTCCCTTGATTTTTAAATTAGTCAGGTCTTCTTAATGCTTTTAGGTAAATTTTAAGCATACAGGATGAAAACTAAATTTTATTTACATTTTAGTTTCCTCATACAACTCAGCCAAATCTATAATATATAGGTCACACTGTGTTATGTCATTAGCTGTTACTGAGACAAAAAGTGGTAGGAACTAGTTATGTTCTACATTAACAGGAATAAAAGCTACATGAACATATTACCTGGAGGAAGATTGGATGTATTTTGAACAGCTGTTTTGCTTGCATCCTCGTCTTTCTTGGTAAAAGAAGGCAAGTTTTTGGAAAGGGTGTCCAGATAATTAAACTTAAAGGAAAAAATCAAAGATTTATTTTAGACTTACACATGGCCGAAAGGCAAGTGCTACAAGCATACTAAGTTGGTAAGCAGTGATAAAAGCATATTTTTTAAGGCCCTGAAAAGAAAGTTTGCAAACTACAAGTTGTTCAAGAAACTGATTAACTCAATTTTGGATTTTGTTAATTAGTCATAATTTCTTGTCAGGCAGCCTCTGGTTAATAATAACATCTGGAATTTTCATAGAAGCACAAGGAGTTCTGAACACATGAAAATCCTCCCTTTGCTTGAGAGTTTCAAGGTTTCATAGGAGAGGAGAGCCATGCTCTCCTTCCATGGGCTTCCAAGAACTCACAGTCTCTCAGTGTTGCCTCACCAGCTGATGGGTGAGGACACTTTAATAGAATAAAAACTTCAAAATGGGATTTATCAGTGGACAATCATCAGTAGAGAGAATTCAACCCAAAAAAGAGCTTAAAATAGATGGGAGAACGTAATTAATAGTGATAATGCAAGGCAGGGAGGTAGAGCTGTAGGAATACACTGGCAAAGAATTTCCCTCTCACATGCTGGTGAGGACATGATTTGAAGAGTATGGGTTAGTCAATTGGGTTAATGCTTGAAGCAGGAAAGAAACAACATCAGGATAGATAGGTTACATTAAAAGCATAGGCATTGTATCAACTTTTATGAAGACTCATTCAATTTTTGTTAATTACATTCAATTACCTGAGACTGATATAACTTGCTTAGTTCAGATTTGCAGTAGGGCGATATTGCTTTGTTCCTAATTTCCTTTAGATAGTTTTGTGTTTTTTCAATTTCCTTCCTGGTGGATATTTCCATAACGATGTAAAAGAAGACACAGAACATTAACAAAAAATGTTATTTTCTTTTGTTTCCTCTCTAAATCCCACAGAAAATGGGGATCACTAACAAAACTGATAAGAATTAACTCAGGCATTTTTTTGTCAACTTGTTTCAGTTCATTTTCTGCTTCTTCTAGAATAAGTCACATTTCTGACCTCAGAAATTAGACTTTCATGTAAGATAGGAAATAATGATACCAGCTGGTAGTCTGGTTTTACAGTTGATCTCAGAAGGCTACAAACCACATGGATGACCTTTTTGCATGTCTTTCCATTTCTCTGAGGTGTAATTGACAGCTAGATTCTACTGATTTCCAAAATTTCAGTAGCAGTGGTAACACTAAAACCTGGGGAGTGAATGGCTTATGAATAATGCAATTAATGATCACAAAGTAAAATAAAAACAATCATAATCTTGCTAGCTGACTTTTCATATTAGAAAATGTACTGGGGAGGCAATAGTCCAGCTAAAAACTACACTTCCCAGCCTTCCCTCTATATACAGATAGCCAGTAGGATGTAAACTGAAGTCACTGGGTAAGACTTCAGAAAGCTTTTAAAGAGGGCTAACTCAGCTGGAGGGCTTTCCCTTTGTCCTTGCTTCATCTCTTTTCCTACTTCTTAAAATATGAATGAAATGGCTGTAGCTGCAGCAGTCATTTTGCAACTATGAAGCAAACTTGAGGATGGAAATCATGTGCTAAGAATGATGGAACAGAAAAAAGGAAGGAATCTTAGTTCCTGATGATGATGTGGCACTGCCTGCCATGGACTGCCCACTTCTGACTTCTTTTACATTAGGAAAAATAAACTTCTTTCTTGTAAAGCACTGATTTGGGGGTTGTCCGTTAAATGCAGCCAAACCTAACCCTATCTGAAATAACTTTCATTTTTAAGTGCTTATTGCATGCCAGGGAAACTTTGCAAAGTACTTTACATTTAATCTTACAGTAACTCTATGAGTTACTATTATTATCCCCATTTTATTCGTCAAAAATTCAAGGCAGGGCTTCCCTGGTGGCGCAGTGGTTGGGAATCTGCCTGCTAATGCAGGGGACACGAGTTCGAGCCCTGGTCTGGGAGGATCCCACATGCCGCGGAGCAGCTGGGCCCGTGAGCCACAATTACTGAGCCTGCGTGTCTGGAGCCTGTGCTCCGCAACAAGAGAGGCCGCGATAGTGAGAGGCCCACGCACAGCGATGAAGAGTGGCTCCCACTTGCCACAACTAGAGAAAGCCCTCGCACAGAAACGAAGACCCAACATAGCCATAAATTAAAAATAAATAAATAAATAAAAATTAAAAAAAAAAAAAAAAAAAAAAAAAAAAATTCAAGGCATAGAGAAGTAACTAGTAAGAGGTAAAGTCTGAATTAAAATCCAGGTTGCCTGCACCAAAGCCCGTGATCTTGAGAAGTCCTTATGCAAGTCAGCTGTTAGTGAACTGACAGAGATCTTAGATACTCGGTGGTCTAATCATCCTCATTTTATAGATAAGCAAACCGAATTCCTGAATTAAATTTTACTGAAGTAAAACAACCAGCTGGAATCATACAGTCTGCAAATAATCAAATTGGAGCTGATTCTAGGTCTGCTGGCTCTAAGACCAGTGCTCTTTCTCTTATACTAGATGGTCTCTCTGGAAATACTGGCTGAATGAAAATCGTCTTATTTAAACAACTTGAATTTCTCATTAAAATATCTCTACTGCGTCACTGGATTCATTCATCAATCTATGGCAGTCTGGCTACTGCCTATCACTCTCTTAAAATTGTTCTCACAAAAGAAATCAATAAACCTTCCAACCGTTAAGCACAAATTCCTCTTTTCATTCTCCTTTCTGATTCTTCCATGGCATCTGACATTTGTTGACTACCTTCCATGTCCTTGAAACTTTCTCCTTCCTTAACCCTCCTCCCTTGTGCATTTTCCATGTTGCCAGACCTTCTCTTTCTAGGACACATGTCTAATTATGTATTTCACTTTCTTCTTCAAAAACTTTTGTTGGCTTGCCATTCCTACCTATGGGTTAAAATTCGAAATTGTTAATGTTTCAAAAAATTTTTTAAATGTGAATGGATAACACATGCAAATGTACATAATTCAAAAAGTAGAAAAGAGTACATAATGAAAAGGAAGTCCATCTTGCACTATCGCCTAACCTCTCAGTCTCCTTCTCCACAGGCACTCACTGTCACCAGGCTCTTGGATATCTTTTCAGGGATATTCTATAGGACAGTATATACTTCTAGTTTGATCTTGTATAGAGGGGTGGCCCATGAGACCTAAGGTCTTATCTCACCACTTCTCCAACACATTCCACAAGGTAGCCCAGACGTTTTTATTAAGAAGCATATTCATCCTGGGATTCATTCTGGAGAGGAGCCATGCAAATGTGTACAGTGGTACCATATGTACTACTATACACTCAATAAATATATCTGGCTTCCTTTCTTTAGGGCAAGAGGGCTGGGGTTGGAATCCTCAGCTAGGATTGAAAGGAAACCAGAGCACATAATGCTTAGAGCACATTCCTCGTGTGCATTATAAGAATCCTTGCATGTTTACAACTATGCTCTGCATTAAGTTCTAGAATATTTATTAGTATATTAGAATTACCAAAGCACAGAGAATACCTGAGAGCTTCCGTGCTTATGAGAGAGAGAGGATCTACCTAATGGTCAAATGGGCTTCCTCAAAAGATAATAACGTCACTGCCCAAAAGATGAATGACTGCTGGGCAGAAATGTAGTAGAATTTAAAGAACATCGGGGAGCCTGGGTGGTAGGACTTTGCAACCCACCCCATTCTAAAATTCTATGACTCCACCAAACTGGGTCTTTCACATGCTTATTTTATGTATAGTTCGGGGTAGAATTACCTCTTTTGAGCTAACTTTTCTTTCCAGTGCTTTGTTGTTTCTTTGTGCCTGTGTAAAAGGAAAGGAGAAAAATATGATGAAAAAGGGCAATGTTCTCAGCTTACAGATGATAAAAGAAGATCCACCCCTGTATGATAAATTGTTAACAGCATGGAAGATGAAAGGCTAATTCCTTGATGTAGTCACCCACTGTATGACACCCGCACCTCTCCATTTCCTCATCATTTCCTTAATACTGATTGGAACACATTATTGGATCAGCTTACCTCCATTTCTTTTCAGAGAAATCTGTCTCAGAGGTTTCTGGTGGACATTCTGTAGTATTAGCCAAAGACTGCTTGAATAAATCGGCTAGGTGGGCTGCAACTTTAAAAACAGATGCATTTAACTTTTATCCTCACTTCTTGACAGCCCAACACACAATCAGTACCCAATTACTCATTTGAGATGTTTTCTAAGAGCCTATATTGAGTCTATCAAGTGATTACTAGAATTTCCATGACCAAGCTATAATATAACAGGAAACCAGGTATCTCTATGAAATACCCTCTTAGAGAACACACATCTTATAGTCAAAATGTAAAATGTAAGTGACACCTCATTTGTCCCACATCACTGGGGGCATCAGTGTTCTACCTAACTGAATTTCTTCACATCTGAAGCACCAAAGCTCAAAAAAATTAAACACTTTATTGAAATTGTTTTTCTAAAAAAATATCTAAAGATCTAAATCTAAGAATATGAATATAATACAACAGTTATTTGATAATTCGGGCAGTGGTTCTCAGAGGTTATTCCAGAGAACATGGTCTTGGCGGGATGTTTAACAGGAGATTAAAAAAGAAAGAAGGTTCCATGTTCCATGGTTCTATGAGTTTGGGAAACACTGATTTTTACAAGGTTAAATATGTTTCATTACTGTAGAGCTTTTCTGGACCCTTAATTAGTTCATGTACCTTGTGGCTGTCTAAGAAAATAAGGCAATATGCAGCATTATGCAAACTTATTTTAGCATAGAACTCACTTTTATTTTCTGGAGCTGTCTCATAGACTAGTGTTTTAGGAAGTAATTTGGGGAGCAGTGACTTAGGATCACCACTATTAATGTGTCAGGGGCAGCTGTAAACATGCAAGACTCTGTTTGATTCCTGCATCTGTTTGTTTGAAAAATACGTTTGATTTGTCCTTCACTATTAGGCAGCCTGTGCATTTACCTTACAGTGATTGTTCCCTCACACCAGAGGTTAAAAATTCAAATGCTACAATGTAGGGTCACCAGATAAAGTATAGGGCATCTAGTTAAATTTGAATTTCAGATAAACAACAAAAAATCTTTAGTATAAGTATGCTCCATGTTATTTTGGGACATACTTATAACAAAAAAAAATTGTTGTTTGTCTGAAATTCAAATTTAACTTGACCTTCTGTATTTTTATGTGCTAAATCTGGCAACCCTAACATAAGAGGCCACCCAGGAAAAAGAGTGACAACAGAGTGTAAGGACAGGAGACACCGGTGGCTGTGATGGATTCTTTTGTTCATGGCAGTTCTAAAGGGGCAGCTGCTAATCATCTTCAGCTACATGTCACTGTGTGGTAATGGGACATTTCAAGATAAGGAAAATTCAGATACAGAAACAACTAAAGCAACTGTGCAAGACAACACTGTGGGGGACACACAAACACATATGTGGGCTGAATGGAGCCCGTGGCTGCCAGTTTCTGACTTTTGTCATATGACCAAAATAGAAAAGAAAACCCCAAACCACAGAAATTCTCCACTGCTTGTCTTCTGTGAACTATGGAACCATATAACCAAGTTTGCTGGGGCTGTATATATCCCCAAATAAATAAGCTTTCCAAGAGTAGACTGCTTGGGCCACATATAGTGCAAAACAGTGCAAGGTTTTGGTGATACCTGTGTAGTTGCTCCAAAGTTCTGTGTGTGTGTGTGTGTGTGTGTGTGTGTGTGTGTGTATTGGGAGTAGAGTGTTGGTTGGTTGACTGTTTCCTTCCTGTATGTTTGCTATGTTCTAAATGCAAGTTGAGGCTAACTTAAAAGCCAAATGTCAACTTTTTTCATTCGAAATGTGATAGTTAAAGATAAATTAGAGGCAATCATGGTTTGAAGGATCTCACAATTTAGGCAAGAAAAAAATATATAAATAAATCATTACAATACAACATGGCCAATATGACAACAGAAATATGTACACGGTACTTTGCTATCAGATGAGAGAATAACTGAGGAGTGTATTCAAGATTGTTCCTTTGCAATCTGTAACTATTTTGCAGAAAAATATTAAATATAATTACCTTCAGTAACACAACTTTTTGTAGTTTCCTCCATTTTAGGGAAAGACTGAAATGAAGACAGAATTCCTTAATGATGATGATTATATTACATACAAAATTTACTTTGTTTAGAAGGATTCCTTATGTGATCAAATTGATCTTTTATGGAACTTACCATAAAATGAATTAGTTTTTTAATGCCAATACAAAAAGTGACTTGATTTTTTTTAGTAATTTCTTTCACTTAGCAAATTTCTAAAAATGGAAATCATTTTAAGTGTAGAAATTGATTTTTCTTCCTTCTTCCTATTTCATTCATTAATTCATAAGACATTTCAATGAATGTCAGTTTCTCTGAAGACTATAAAAACTTTTACTTAAGAGCCTTCAGAATTAGTTATGATTTAAGGAAGAGCCTAAAAAGCTTTTGGAAAATTCGATATATATAAGGGATCAGAGTTCCACAGAAATAAGAAATTATAAGGAGGGAGAAAATGCTTCATAGAAGTGGCAGAAACAGCTATTATTTACAATATTTTGTCTCGAAGCATTTAATATTGAAACAATAGTAAAACCATTTCTTTCTCACCATAACTAGCTTGAGGAGATCTGCAGCATTGGCTCTCTCCTCCTCAGTTCTGGAATCTTTAACTGTCATTTCCTGTAGCTCATCTTCTTTCTTTAGAATATGGTTTATATAATCCTAAATCAGTAGAATAAAAGAAATCAATAAAATGCAGAAATATGGTAGAGAGAGACACAGAATAGTCAACATCAGCTTGAAATATTACAAAAAGTTAAGAATATGTAAGTTCACAAGGCTCAACAACCAGTTACTGGTCAAGCAATCTGGAAAGGCTTTTCATTAATACATTAATAAACAAAGACCTGAAAAGTCCAAAAGCAAAGCTTTAAGAGCCACAGGACATTATAATTGTCTGAGGACCTCAGAGAGGCCCAACTTCTCATTCAGTGCTTCAGTGTCCTCATCAATAAAATGGACAGAGTTGGCTTAGATGATTTCTAGAGTCCTTTCCAGGTATAGCCTTTATGATGAGATCTATGAATGTAAGTTACTCAGTTCATGCCTTTGCTTCCAAGAGAAATATACTTTACCTTTTGCATAAATATTTGATCTGTTTTCACAAATAACGGTCCCCTGCTGTAATGCCAGGTATTGGGTATATAACCATAAACAAAACACATATGATACCTGTTCTGAGAGAGCTGACACACTTGACAGTGAGAAGTTATAGATATGCTTATACAGTTAACTATATATGTACAAATTCTTAGACTATTTCCAAAAACCAACAATCCTTTTCTTCCTCGGACAAGTATCAGGTTAATATGCAGTTCTACCTTTCTCCAGAGGTTACTAGATCAGTTTTCCATATAGTGAGAGAGGAGGAGGATGATATTGCAATCACAAATAAAAGTTACTTATCTTCTCAATGTCTTTGGGGCCTCAATACTTCCTATACCTTATGGGAACCATTAAGCATTTTCTGCCTTTCAACCTCTTACCCTCTAGAAGATTGACATTTACGTGTTTCATTAGATAAATATTGGCAGAATTACATAATTTCATGTTCCTCAGGAAACCAAGAAGAATGATTGCTCTGTTCCTGATTCTTTTGGGTCAGGTTACCTGAATTCCATTACCTTCAGGGAAATCTGCAGTTTCAATTTCACCTCATTCTTTATGACCTCGTGCTGGATGAACTGGCGTATCTGTAGCACACTGGGGCTCTTCCGTATAGGGGCTGGGGCGCTCACTAACTGTTTGGACCCAACGTCGAGGCCCTTCCAAATCTGAGTGCCAAATGGAGGTCCTGGAGTTTTTTTCTGTTAACGAAATAAAGCAAAACAACCACCAAACAAATGAGACTATTTTACCATTAGAATTTTTTTTTCCACCGAGTACATATTATGTAGACACTGCATGCTAGGAACCACTCGTTAGGGAATACCACAGTGAAAAAATGGATCCCTGCTCTCAAAAAGGTTTGCAAATATAAGGGAAATTGGGAACAGAACTGGGCAAGTTTTCCTCTTTAAATATGTTACTAAGAATAAGGATATTTAAAAATCCTGTTGCCTGATGTCCCACTGGATAGCATTTAGGGGAATGCTAAGCCATGCTGTTGCCATGGTGATGCAGCAGCAGCATCGTTTATGCCAAATGCATGCAACTATTCCTTAAAATCCACAGGGAGCCTAAGACACTTGGAATTAACAATCTTTAACTTTTTGGTTCCATGTTCATTTTGACCTGGAGAGATCCTTTGAGAGAGAAATCATCCCATAGATCTGGCAGGTCTTTGAGCTCTTTCTAGATTAAGCATGCCACTAGAATCTTCCCAGGATCTCTTGGGCAGAAACATGTGCCTTGAGCAGACTCACATCTCTATGTTCTCCTTGTAATTGATTTTCAGGAGTGGTGTGCTTTGATGTGTTTCATTTTAAATTGCTCTTCAATTTCGTTCCTTTTTATAGCTGAGTAATATTCCATTGTATATATGTGCCACATCTCTTTATCCATTCACCTGTTGATGGACATTTAGGTTGCTTCCATGTCCTGGCTATTGAAAATAGTGCTTCAATGAACACTGTGGTACATGTATCTTCTTGAATTATGGTTTTCTCAGGGTATATGCCCAGTAGTGGGATTGCTGGGTCATATGGTAGTTCTTTTTTTAGTTTTTTAAGGAACCTCCATACTGCTCTCCATAGTGGCTGTATCAATTTACATTCCCACCAACAGGCCAGGAGGGCTGGGTTCCCTTTTCTCCACTCACTCTCCAGCATTTATGAAAAAAATAAAATAAAATAAAATAAATTGTTCTTCAGTGCCAAATGCCTGGTCAGTGATAGCTACTCAGAGGCTTGCCTGGGTGGCCACTCCACTGGGCATAGAAGGTCATAGCTATAGGAGCTGTGGAGGAAGAGAATGAACTTCCTTCATTAATCTCAGGTGTGGTATATTATTTCTCACAGTGCAGTATTTTCAACTTGGAGATAGTGTTAGTAAACCATTTGGTGTGGTCTTTTCATTTTTCAGATAAGGAGTTAGACATGCAGTGTGACTTTTCTCAAATCCCACATTAATAATTGATAGAGCCAAGACAAGAATTCAGATCATCTTCATTCACCATGTTGATTATAGGCACCAAACTGAAATACAGGGTCCTGTGTGCAAGCACAGGTCACTACCCACACCCTGCCGGGAGCCTGTGCAGCATGCCAGGGCCAACTTCCCCAGGACAGTACATGGCATGCCTCAGGCTCTTGCAACATCATGCCAGCCTCTGCTGCTACAAGCACTCCCAGCATCTCAATTGTGACTACTGTACCCCTTGCTCTCCCCGGCCTGAGTGAGCAAGAGAGCCCTAATTAGCCGCTGCTTTAACCGCCTACTCTCTGGCCAGGGAACAGATGCCTGAGGGCAGCCTACATGCAGAGGTGGGGCCAAAACCAAAGCTGAACCCCAGGAGCTGTGCGAACAAAGAAGAGAAAGGGAAAGCTCTCTGTGCAGCCTCAAGAGCAGCAGATTAAATCCCTGCAATCGACTTGGTAAACCCTGCAACTGTGGAATACCTGAATAGACAACGAGTGCTCCCAAAATTGGGGCAGTGGACTTTGGGGGAAACTGTGGACTTGGGTTTGCTTTCTGCGTTTGATTTGTTTTTGGTTTTATGTTTATCTTAGTTTAGTTTTTAGTGTTTGTTTTCATTTGTGGGTTTGTTTATTGGTTTAGTTCATCTCTTATTTCTTTGTTTCTCTTTCTGAGTGTGTGTGTGTTTCTTTGTGTGATTTTGTCTGCTTAGTTTTGCTTTTACCATTTGTCTTGGGGTTCTCTCTGTTCGTATTTATTTTTCTTTTTGCAAGTGTGTGTGTGTATGTTTCTTTGTGTGATTTTGTCTGTTTAGTTTTGTTGTTACCATTTCTTTTGGCATTCTGTTTGCTCTTGTTGTTTTTTTTTTTTCTCTCTTCATTTTCTTCCATGCCATGCGGCTGTCAGGGTCTTGGTGCTCCAGCTGGGTGTCGGGTCTGAGCCTCTGAGGAGAGAGAGCTGAGTCCAGGATGTTGGATCACCAGAGACCTCCCAGTCCCATGTAATATTAATTGGTGAGAGCTCTCCCAAAGATATCCATCTCAACACCAAGACCCAGCTGCACCCAACAGCCAGCAAGCTCCAGTGCTGGATGCCCCATGTCAAACAACTAGCAATACAGGAACACAACCCCATCCATTAGCAGAGAGGCTGCTTAAAGTCATACTAAGTTCACAGACACTCCAAAACACACCACTGGATGCAGCGCTGCCCACCAGAGGGACAAGCTCCAGCCCCAACCACCAGAACACAGGCAATGGTCCCCCGCACCAGGAAGCCTACACAACCCACTGAACCAACCTCACCCAATGGGGGCAGACACCAGAAATAAAGGAACTAGGAACCTGCAGCCTGAGAAAAGGAGGCCCCAAACACAGTAAGTTAAACAAAATGAGAAGACAGAGAAGTATGCAGCAGAAAAGGAGCAAGGTAAAAACCCACCAGACCAAACAAATGAAGAGAAAATAGGCAGTCTACCTGAAAAAGAATTCAGAGTAATGATAGTAAAAATGATCCAAAATCTCAGAATTACAATGGAAAATATACAAGAAATGTTTAACAATGACCTAGAAGAACTAAAGAGCAAACAAACAATGATGAACAACACAATAAGTGAAATTAAAAATACACTAGAAGGAATCAATAGCAGAATAAGTTAGGCAGAAGAACGGATAAGTGACCTGGAAGATAGAATAGTGGAAATAACTGCCACCTAGCAGAATAAAGAAAAAAGAAAGAAAGGAATTGCGGACAGCCTCAGAGACCTCTGGGACAACATTAAATGCACCAACATTCGAATTATAGGGGTCCCAGAAGAAGAAGAGAAAAAGAAAAGGACTGAGAAAATATTTGAAGAGATTATAGTTGAAAACTTCCCTAATATGGGAAAGAAAACAGTCAATCAAGTGCAGGAAGCACAGAGACTCCCATACTGGATAAATCCAAGGATAAACATGCCAAGACACATAATCAAACTATCAAAAACTAAATATAAAGAAAAAATATTAAAAGCAGCAAGGGAAAAGCAACAAATAACATATAAGGGAATCCCCATAAGGTTAACAGCTGATCTTTCAGCAAAAAGTCTGCAAACCAGAAGGGAGTGGCAGGACATATTAAAGTGATGAAAGGGAAAAACCTACAACCAAGATTACCCTACCCAGCAAGGGTCTCATTCAGATTTGACAGAGAAATTAAAACCTTTACAGACAAGCAAGAGCTAAGAGAATTCAGCATCACCAAACCAGCTTTACAACAGATGCTAAAGGAACTTCTCTAGGCAGGAAAAACAAGAGAAGGAAAAGACTGACAAAAACAAACCCCAAACAATTAAGAAAATGGTAATAGGAACATACATATCCATAATTACCTTAAATGCAAATGGATTAAATGCTTCAACCAAAAGACACAGACTGGCTGAATGGATACAAAAACAAGACCCGTATATATGCTGCCTACAAGAGACCCCTTCAGATCTGAGGAAATATACAGACTGAAAGGGAGGGGGTGGAAAAAGGTGTTCCATGCAAATGAAAATCAAAAGAAAGGTGGAGTAGCAATTCTCATATCAGACAAAATAGACTTTAAAATAAAGACTGTTACAAGAGACAAGGGACACTACATAATGATCGAGGGATCAATCCAAGAAGATATGACAATTGTAAAAATTTATGCACCCAACATAGGAGCACCTCAATACATAAGGCAAATGCTAACAGCCATAAAAAGGGAAATCGACAGTGACACAATCATAGTAGGGGACTTTAACACCCCACTTTAACCAATGGACAGATCATCCAAAATGAAAATAAATAAGGAAACACAAGCTTTAAATGACACATTAGACCAGATGGACTTAATTGATATTTATAGGACATTCCATCCAAAACCAACAGAATACACTTTCTTCTCAAGTGCACATGGACCATTCTCCAGGAGAGATCATATCTTGGGTCACAAATCAAGCCTTGGTAAATTTAAGAAAATTGAAATCTTATCAAGTATCTTTTCTGACCACAATGCTATGAGACTAGATATCAATTACAGGAAAAAAAACTGTAAAGGTACAAACACATGGAGGCTAAACAATATGCTACTAAACAACCAAGAGATCACTGAAAACATCAAAGAGGATATCAAAAAAACCTAGAAACAAATGACAATGAAAACACGATGACCAAAAATCTATGGGATGCAGCAAAAGCAGTTCTAAGAGGGAAGTTTATAGCAATACAATCTTACCTCAAGAAACAAGAAAAATCTCAAATAAACAACCTAACCTTACACTTAAATCAATTGGAGAAAGAAGAACAGAAAACCCCAAAGTTAGCAGAAGGAAAGAAATCATAAAGATCAGATAAGAAATAAATGAAAAGAAATGAAGAAAACAATAGCAAAGATCAATAAAACTAAAAGCTGGTTCTTTGAGAAGATAAACAAAATTAATAAATCATTAGCCAGACTCATCAAGCAAAACAGGGAGAAGACTCAAATCAACGGAATTAGAAATGTAAAAGAAGTAACAACTGACACTGCAGAAATACAAAGGATCATGAGAGATTACTACAAGCAACTATATGCCAATAAAATGGACAATCTTTAAGAAATGGACAAATGCTGAGAAAAAAGTACAACCTTCCAAGACTGACCCAGGAAGAAATAGAAAATATGAACAGACCAATCACAAGTAATGAAATTGAAACTGTGATTAAAAATCTTCCAACAAACAAAAGCCCAAGACCAGATGGTTTCACAGGTGAATTTTATCAAACATTTAGAGAAGAGCTAACACCTATCCTTCTCAAACTCTTCCAAAATATAGCAGAGGGAGGAACACTCCCCAACTCATTCTACGAGGCTACCATCACCCTGATACCAAAACCAGACAAAGATGTCACAAAAAAAGAAAACTACAGGCCAATATCACTGATGAACATAGATGCAAAAATCCTCAACAAAATACTAGGCAACAGAATCCAGCAGCACATTAAAAGGATCATACACGATGATCAAGTGGGGTTTATCCCAGGAATGCAAGGATTCCTCAATATATGCAAATCCATCAATGTGATACAGCAAGCATATTAACAAATTGAAGGATAAAAACCACCTGATAGTCTCAATAGATGCAGAAAAGGCTTTTGACAAAATTCAACACTCATTTATGATAAAAACCCTCCAGAAAGTAGGCATAGTGGGAACTTACCTAAACATAATAAAGGCCATATATGACAAGCCCACAGCCAACATCATTCTCAATGGTGAAAAACTGAAACCATTTCCTCTAATATCAGGAACAAGACATTGGTGTCCACTTTTATCACTATTATTCAACATAGTTTTGGAAGTTTTAGCCACAGCAATCAGAGAAGAAAAAGAAATAAAAGGAATCCAAATCAGAAAAGAAGTAAAATTGTCACTATTTGCAGATGACATGATACTATACATAGAGAATTCTAAAGATGCTAACAGAAAACTACTAGAGCTAATCAATGAATTTGGTAAAGTAGCAGGATACAAATTAATGCACAGAAATCTCTTGCATTCCTATACACTAGCAACAAAAAATCTGAAAGAGAAATTATGGAAACACTCCCATTTACCATTGTAATAAAATGGATAAAATACCTAGGAATAAACCTACGTAAGGAGACAAAAGACCTGTATGCAGAAAACCATAAGACACTGAAGAAAGAAATCAAAGACGATACAAACAGATGGGGAGATATACTATGTTCTTGGATTGGAAGAATCAACATTGTGAAAATGACTATACTACCCAAAGCAATCTACAGATTCAGTGCAATCACTATCAAACTACCAATGGTATTTTTCACAGAACTAGAGCAAAAAATTTTACAATTTGCATGGAAACACAAAAGACCCTGAATAGCCAAAGCAATCTTGAGAAAGAAAAACAGAGCTGGAGAAATCAGGCTTCCTGATTTCGGACTGTACTACAAACTACAGTAACCAGGACAGTATAGTACGGGCACAAAAACAGAAATATAGATCCATGGAACAGGATAGAAAGCCTAGAGATAAACCCATGCACATATGGTCAACTAATCTATGAAAAACGAGGCAAGAATATACAACAGAGAAAAGACATCCTCTTCAATAAGTGGTGCTGGGAAAACTGGACAGCTACATGTAAAAGAATGAAATTAGAAAACTCCCTAACACCATACACAAAAATAAACTCAAAATGGATTAAAGACCTAAATGTAAGGCCAGACTCTATAAAACTCTTAGAGGAAAACATAGGCAGAATGCTTTATGACATAAATCACAGCAAGATCCTTTTTGATCCAACTCCTAGAGTAATGGAAATAAAAACAAAAATAAACAAATGGGACCTAATGAAACTTAAAAGCTTTTGCACAGCAAAGGAAACCATAAACAAGATGAAAAGACAACCCTCAGAATGGGAGAAAATATTTGCAAACGAAGCAACTGACAAAGGATTAATCTCCAAAATATACAAGCAGCTCATGCAGCTCAATATCAAAAAAACTAACAACCCTGTCCAAAAGTGGGCGGAAGACCTAAATAGACATTTCTCCAAAGAAGATATACAGATTGCCAACAAACATATGAAAGGATGCTCGACATCACTAATCATTAGAGAAATGCAAATCAAAACCACAATAAGGTATCTCCTCACACCAGTCAGAATGGCCATTATCAAAATATCTACAAACAATAAGTGCTGGAGAGGGTGTGGAGAAAAGGGAACCCTCTTGCACTGTTGGTGGGAATGTAAATTGATACAGCTACTATGGAGAACAGCATGTAGGTTCCTTTAAAAACTAAAAATAGAACTCCCATACAACCCAGCAATCCCACTACAGGGCATACACGCTGAGAAAACCATGATTCAAAAAGAGTCATGTACCACAATGTTCACTGCAGCTCTATTTACAATAGCCAGGACTTGGAAGCAACCTAAGTGTCCATCGACAGATGAATGGATAAAGAAGATGTGGCATATATATACAATGGAATATTACTCAGCTATAAAAAGAAACAAAATTAAGTTATTTGTAGCGAGATGGATGGACCTAGAGTCTGTCATACAGAGTGAAGTAAGTCAGAAAGAGAAAAAAAAAATACCGTATGCTAACACATATATATGGAATCTAAAAAAAGAAAAATGGTTCTGATGAACCTAGGGGCAGGACAGGAATAAAGATGCAGACATAGAGAATGGACTTGAGGACACGGGTCAGGGTTGGGAGAGGGGAAGCTGGGACGAAGTGAGAGAGTAGTGTTGACATACATACACTACCAAATGTAAAATAGATAGCTAGTGGGAAGCAGCTGCATACCATAGGAGATCAGCTTGGTGCTTTGTGACCACCTAGAGGGGTGGGATAGGGAGGGTGGGAGGGAGGCTCAAGAGGGAGGGGATATGGGGATATATGTATATGTATAGCTGATTCACTTTGTTATACAGCAGAAACTAACACAACATTGTAAAGCAATTATATGCCAATAAATTTGTAAAAAAAATGAAATGGCAAATCTGGCAAGATGCAGGACTTTATGATTCTTGCTGAAGATATTTTCTTTCACTCTTTAAAAACCTTAGGTGGGCCTTTCTCTAAGCTGCCACAATTACAATGCTTACTTTTTAACACTGCAGTTGCAAGTCCCTGTATTTAATATTTCACATTATTCTTAAATACTCAGTTTGTGCATTAATAAATTAAGACTAAAGGGAAAGTGAAAGACCTAAGATTGTGTGTTAAAACTAACAAATAAATATTGGGAGAGGGAAGCTTTCTGTATTGCAAAATATCAGTAATGGGTTACTCAAACTGAATATTTTCATACTATAGGAAGACGTTCAAGCCTGCCATGTAGGCTAAAAGAAATAAAACTGAGATAAACTAGTCAGGTGTATTTCTCTAAAATCTACAAATATAAAACTCCTTGAGCCCATTAACAATTTACAAAAGAAGGAAAATTTATGAATATACAGGAGAAGAGCTGAACTCTGGTCCATAGATAGATGGATATGCAAATATAGTTACTTTATAGCAGAAAAATTTATACCTCAAACGAGGGAAATGTCTCCCATGTCCTTGACTGGAGATTAGGAGGAACAATTGTATCTAATTCTTTCTTCATTAGCCATGGTGAAGCTTCATGGAAAGGGCGAAGCACAGTGATGCTCAGGGCACCTGGTTCACAAAGAGTTATCAGAGGATCATTTCTTTTTCAGAAATATTCTGAGAAATTCAATAGGTATTCACCAAATCGAAAACTTTTGAGAAGCCAGACACAATGACCATGCTTAAGGACCTTACAGTCTAACAAGAAAGGAGAGTCTCAGTCATGGTAACACCTAAAAAAGCTGGATTTAGATCGCCTGAAAGTATTAATGGACACTTCACTGTCCTTCGGAAACCACATCCAAGTCCTGTCAGTTCTACCACTAAACATTTCTTGAGTTCATCTATCTCTTTCCCCTCCAGTGACCCTACCTTAGACTATTCCCCTCAGAGCCATCCTGTTTTGGACTACAACGACAACTAACTTTTCTGCCCACACCTACTCTGAATGAACCTCCCTCTGCAGTCAGGGTGACTGATTATGCTAGCCCATGATGTAAAATCTTCTTTGAGTTCCCATTGCTTATGGGATAAAACAGAGGCCTTAACGTTTTCTCACCCCTGACTCAACTTGCGCTATTTTCCCTTCTGTACTTTGGCTACTTTAGCCTTTTTTCCCCTACTCTCCAAAGCTTTAAGCTTCCTGCTTTGTATTCTCTCTTCCAAGAAAGCTCCTCCTCCTATTTTAATTAATGCCTACTTATCCAGTAGCTCTTGGCTCCAGTGTTTTCAGGGAAGCCTTCTAGACTATGTCAGGCTCCTCTGTTAGATGTTCTCACAGAATCATATTCCTTTACTTCATAGATCTTATCCTAATTTATAATGATACAGTTATTTGTGTGACTATACATTTAATGCCTATCTCTCTCATTAAAGTCTAAGCTCTGTGAAAGCAGGGTCCATTGTTGTCTTAGCTCACCATTGTATTCCTAACACCCAGCCAGTGTTTGGCACATGGTGGTTTTTCACGTAGACGCTAGTTAAACAACTAACAAAGCAATTTGAGATGAATTCCTATTCTCTTACAGTTCCACACACAGACTGCACAACCAGTCAGAACTCCCCACTCCCCATATTCACACAGAAAGAGCAAATTTATAACATCACACAATGTACATTGATCCATTCAAAGATACAATTGTACATAGATGCAGGCATATTCATAAATGAGCACAAAATACATCCCACCAACCAGAGAAAAGATAAAAAGGAAACACACACATAAACCTAGATATAGCACATTGCTTTGGTACACAGATAACATGAAAGTTTTTTTTCTTCCTGTGTTTAAATACACGTTACATATACAGTGGCTCTTACTTAGTGCAATATATGTCTCTAACCTTTAATCACACACTAATTTCTTTCAAATTGATGAAAACATGTAAATGCCCAATGAATATAATATGTAACTTATCCTATATTTCAGGTTGATTTTCTAACTGACATGTGAAATGTACTTTCTCCTCTCGTTGTACTAAATTCACCAAGGCAACACATTCAAAATGATAAAAAGTGAACTTATGAAAGATAACTCACTTTTGTTTTTCCCTACCAAGATGAAACAAACACATAAATAGGAACCTAGGTACATAACTAAACATACCTAACAGATATAAATGCAGATACAAATCTGCTTATAGGTAGGAGGGGGACCATACACAATTTATATAGGTTGATGCTTAGATAAAGTGTGGTACAAACATAAATCCCTGTATAAATAGGTTGACATGGCCAGGTGAAAAGTAGAGTTGAAAAGCGAGCAAAGGGAAAAAAGTAGAGATGACACCGGGGTAGATTGGATAAGGAGGATGAGAGCTGGGAAAGGGACACAGCGAGTTCCAGTCTGGATTCTCTACCTGGCTGTTCCTGTACTGGCTCTTGAAGAACGACGGTAGTTGATTCTCCGTATGCCAAGGAGAGGTATTCTTCTATGTCACTGTCCCGAAGAAGTTCCACTCCTGATCCATCAGCATAGACAACAAAAAACCTGTTTGAAGAAATAAAAATCTAATCCCTTGACGTATTCAGCCAAGATGCTCCTTGAACTTGGAACTGAAAATAAAAGTCATGATGTTATTTTTATCGTATTACCTGGGGACATGTTCACCATAGATTTGCAGATGATTCTTATGAAGGTGAGTGGATGATAACGTGTCATAGCCTTCAGCTTTTGCATTTAAATCATCTTCCAAATTGTTTTCAGGTAGGATAGTTGATGCACTACCATCAGCCATGACCTAAGGGACATAGTATATAAGCAACTAAAAGAAAAGAAAAATGCCATAAACTTACATTTCTTTTAATCCCATTTGAGAAAGCAGGTGATCTTTTGGATACTCAGAAAATCAGGGATATTTCTTTGTAAGGAATTGTGCACTAAGGATAGATTGCATTAATAAAAGTGAAAACCTAGTAGCACATCTCCACTTACAAACCACACCTAGACTGTGAAAACAAACAGGAAGACAAACCTGAATACATTCAGAGGAAGGTGACTAGGATGGCAGGGGACTCACTTATCTTCTGAGGATAAGTTCAGGGAACTGGGAATTTAAACATGGAGGGAAGGCTATTTATGTGACGGTTGTCTTGAAATATTAAGAGTGGCAGTATGGATTCTAAGCACAGAATTAGGACTCATGGATATATAGGGAGACAGATTGAGTCTCACTATAAGAACTGTTCTAGCCATTACTACTGTCTAGATATGGTGTGGTCCGGCTGAAAGGCCACTGAAGGGAATGCCCAAGAAGAGCATCAATGTCTAGAATAATGTTTGGCTTGCATGTTTCAACTTAGAGGGTTTGGCCTTTAGGTTTCAATTTCAATTTATTGCACATTGAAATCTCTTAGCAGCCTGAACTCATGCTGTGAAGTCTCACTGACTTCGCACAGAAAAACTAAGTTGGATCAGGGCTTGTCTGAATCCCAAACAAAGTTGGGGACTCTGTGGTACGGTTCCAAATCTAAAAAGTAACTTCACCACCCGCCAGCCAACACATGAAATTCCACCGCTGGGTGAGGAGTGAAAAAAAAAGTGCCTAGAGAAGGGGCTGGCAAACATCTTTTTGTCAAGGGCCAGATAGTAAATATTTTAGGGTTTGTTGGCTGTAGAGTTTCTGTTGCAACTACTCGACTCTGCCATTATATGCAAAAGCAGCCAGAGATAATATGTAAACAAATGAGCGTGGCTATGTTGCAGTAAAACTTTATAGTGGCACTGAAATTTGAATTTCTTATAATTTTTATGTGTCATGAAATATTCTTCTCCTTTTGATTTCCTCCAACCATTTAAAAATGTAAAATGCAGTCACTCTGCATTTTTAGCTCATGGGCCCATATAAACAAGTGGCCATGGTTTGCCAATGCCTGGCTTAGAGATAAGAGGAAGGACAGAGAAACAGAAGATGGAGCTCTACCACTGAATAGCTAAGCACCTCTCCAGGCTTCCCAACACCCCATCCTCAGCCCTACTGGAACCCTCACACTAACTGATAGTTCTCACTTTGGATTCTCTGCCTAGTTAAGCAGACTTGCCTGCTGCCCCATGTATTTTCTCTCACTTGAGCCCAGATACAGAGCATTTATATCACTCCTCTTTGTTGGCATTATTTTTAGATGGTTAGTAACTTTTTTCCCTTTTGTTCTAATTACTTATTTGGCTTTAGCATTTCAACCATCCTCATTGTTGGACTTGCCATCTGCTAATGAAGTACACTTGAGAATTGAAGATACTGACATTCATTGCTGCTGTCCAAAATATTGGCAGTCAGTGGATAACTAATCCCAAGGCAGCTAAGATAAAATGCTATAGGGGAGCTCTCTTGTGTGAAATATCTCAAAAGCAAAGCCATAGCCTCTCTCTCCATAATAATGATGCACTTTACCTGAAAGGTGTTTCCTTCGGGATCCATGACCTCACAGATAACCTCTGATGTGTGCTTCATGATGTACCTGCTAGCTCTCAGCTGCTCACGTTTTTGAAAAGGATGGTATATATCACTGCTTGATTCATGGCAATATATAGCTGAACAGTCCCTATCAATATGAAGACAGCCTGTGTTTGGAGGTAACACCTGGAAGGGTAACAGGAAGAGAGATATTATTAAAAATTTCTTGTTTGATTTGAGGGATTTATAAAATCATTTAAGGAGAAAAATTATCCATAGAACCCAGACACAAACTGTGTTTCCAGGAAGAAAACAAGAGAAGACTTAAGTTTTGGGAAGGACCACTTAATAAGGAGTCAAACTGATTAGGATATAATTGCTCCTGTGTCTCATATTTTATCTACTCACTTTAATATTTCTTCCAAGTAATTGCTTTGTGCCTTATTTCAGATGTTTAATATAAAATATTAAAAACATATTTTAACTTAAGTAAACACACTTGGCACTATTCAAAACAATTGGAATCCTTTTATGTTCTTCGGCAAGAAGCATCTCCAAGAGGGTAAAAGCTATGGGACAAATGCTTTTAGAAGCTTTTATTTATCGTTATTCCTATGGTGGCTGACACAGTCCTTAAGTAATAGCTTTTGTATAATGACTTCTGGTTCAGATAGACTCTTTTTTTGAGATATAATTCACATGGCATAAATTCACTATTTTAAAGTGTATATTCAGTGGATTTTGTATATTCAAAAACTTGTGCAAACATTATCACTAATTCCAGAACATTTTCATCACCCCCCAAAGAAACCCTGATTCCATTAGCAGTCACTCTGCATCACTCCTGCCCCTGACAACCACTGATCTGCTGTCTCTATGGATTTGACTATTTCAGACATTTCATAAAAATGGAAGCATGTGATATGTGGCCTCTTCTGTCTGGCTTCTTTTACTTAGCATAATGTTTTCAAGATTCATCTATGTTGTAGTGTGTATCAATACTTCATTCTGTTTATTTTCACCTGAGTTTAGATGTGTGAGATTTGGAAGTTTTTCTGCTAACATATCCAGATCTCCATAGATTCTATTGTCACTGAGCTCAAGCTTTTTCAATTTAGGTAGTTTGCGGAGATTTGAAACTGAAATCAAGCCTACATTTATTAAACTGAGGAACTCTAAGTTCACAAATTCAGCCATTAAGCCCTCAATTTTCCCATCATTTGATTTGAAATTGTCCCGGACAAGTTCTCGAACAGCTGCCGGGGTTCAGTTCCTCAGCTCCAGATGGATCTTCCTCTTCATGTCCGTGTTTCTCTCTTCGCCCCTCTTCAAACTTAACTTTCCACGGTGGGGGCAGAGCGGGGAGAGGCGTCCCAGCCTGTGCAGCGAGGGCCGTCGGAAGGGGTTGGCTTGTGGCAGACAGATCAAAACTACAATGAGGTATCACTTCACACAGGTCAGAATGGCCATCGCCAAAAGTCTATAAACAATAAATGCTGGAGATGGTGTGGAGAAAAGGGGACCCTCCTACACTGTTGGTGGGAATGTAAATTGGTACAACCACTATGGAGAACAGTATGGAGGTTCCTTAAAAAGCTAAAAACAGAACTACCATATGATCCAGCAATCCCATTCCTGGGCATATATCTGGAGGAAACTATACTTCAAAAAGATACATGCACCCCAATATTCACTGCAGCACTATTTACAATAGCCAAGACATAGAAACAACCTAAATGTCTACCAACAGAGGAATGGATAAAGAAGATGTGGTACATATATACAATGGAATATTACTCAGCCATAAAAAAGAATGAAATAACGCCATTTGCAGCAACATGCATGGACTTGGAGATTCTTATACTAAGTAAAGTAAGTCAGACAGAGAAAGACAAATATCATTTATATGTGGAATCTAAAAAGAAGATACAAATGAACTTATTAACAAAACAGAAACAGATTCACAGACTTTGAAAACAAACTTATGGTTATCAAAGGGGAAAGGTTGGAGGAGGGATAAATTAGGAGTTTGGGATTAATATATACACACTAATATATATAAAACAGATAATAAACAAGGACCTACTGTATAGCACAGGGAACTCTACTCAATATTCTGTAATAACCTATATGGGAAAAGAATCTGAGAAAGAAAGAATATATGTATATGTATTCACTTTGCTGTACACCTGAAACTAACACAATATTTTAAATCAACTATACTCTAATAGAAAATAAAAATTAAAATATAAAATAAAAATTGAATTAAAATCAATAAAATCTAAAAAGAACTTCATTCTGCTTTATGGATGAATAATATTCCATTGTATGGATATATCAAATTTTGTTTATTCATGAGTTGATGGACATTTGAGTTGTTTTCACAGTCTTGTTATTATTAAAAATGCTGTAATCAACATCTGTGTATAAGTTTTGTGTGGATATATGTTTAATTTCCCTTGGATATCTACCCAGGAGTAGAACTGCTGGGTCGTATAAGAACTCTATTTTTAATTTTTGGCAGAACTGCCAAACTGTTTTCCAAAGTGACTGCACCATTATACATTCTCATTAGCAATTAATGAGGGTTTTACATTTCTTCACATCCCCACTAACACTTATTACTGTCTGTCTCTTCTATATTTTGGAAGAGTTTGTGAAAGATTGTTCAGTGTTAATTCTTCCATAGATGTTTGGTATAATTTACCAATGAAGCCATCTGGGCCTGGGCTTTGCTGTCTGCCAAGTTTTAAAATTATTAATTCAATCTCTTTACTTGTTTTAGGTCTATTCTGATATTTTATCTTTTCTCGAGTTAGGTTAGGTAGTTTGTGCCTTTCCAGAAATCTATCCATTTTATCTAGGTTATCTAATTTGTTGATGTATAATTGTTCACAGTATTTCTTTATAATCTTTTTTATTTCTGTAAGGTTGGTAGTAATGTCTTCTCTTTCATTTCTGATTTTAGTAATTTGAGTCTTCTCTCTCCCCACCCCTTCTTTCTCTTTCTGTTTGTCTGTCTGTCTCTCCCTGTAAGTCCAGCTAAAGATTTATCAGAGAACCAACTTCTGGTTTTGCTGATTTTTCTCTATTGTTTTCTATTTTTTCATTTATTTCTACTCTAATCTTTACTATTTACTTCCATATGCTTCCTTTGGGTTTAGTTTGCCTTCTTTTTTCTAGTTTCTTAGGGTGGAAAGTTAGGTTATTGATTCAAGATCTTCATTTTTAATATGGGCATTTTGACATTTAAAGCTACATATATATATATACATATATATAGAGAGAGACAGAGAGACATTTAAAGATATATATATATGTGTATATATATAGACATTTAAAGCTATATATATATATATATATATATAGCTTTTGCTACTTCAATTAAGTTTTGGTATGTTAATTTTATTTTTAGTCATTTTTAGTCATCTCAAAGTATTTTTAAATTTCCTTGTGATTTATTCTTTGTGTTATTTTTCACATATTTGTGCATTTCCCAAACTTCCTTTTGTTATTGATTCCATTGTGTGTTATTTCATTCCGCTGTGGTAGGAGAACATATTTTGTATGATTTCAATCCTTTTTAATCTATTGAGACTTGTTTTGTGGTGTAACACATGGTCTTTCCTGGAGAATGTTCCATTTACACTTGAGCATAATGTATTCTATTACTGAGTGGAGTGTTCTATACTTGTCTAGGAGGTCTGCATGGTTTATTCTGCTGATTAAGTCTTTTATTCTCTTGATCTTATCTATTCTTTTATCCATTACTGAAAGTGAGGTACTAATGTCTCCAAATATTATTGTTGAATTGTCTATTTCTCCTTTTAAATATGCCAATTTTTACTATTTAACTGGACATTTTAATTTGTATAGTGCACAACTCTGGAAATATGCATGTGTTTTGGGCTCTGTTGTTAGTGTATAATATGTTTGTAGTTGCCGTCTTCTTGATGGAGTAATCTGTTTATTATTATAACATACCCTCTTTGTTTCTGGTAATGTTTTGTTGTAAAGTCTATTTTGTCTGATATTTGTATAGCCACTCAAATTCCCTTTCAATTACTTATTGCAGGTATATCTTTTTTATCCTTTTACTTTCAACCTATTTGTGTCTTCGACCATAAAGTGTATCTCTTGTTGACAGCATACAGCTGCATCATGCTTTGTAATCCATTCTTCCAATATCTATATTTTGATTGGGTTGTTTAATCCATTTATATTTAATGTAATTACTGATTAGGTCAGATTTGAATCTTCCAAATTTCTATTTGTTTTCTATTTCTTTTTTTTTTAACATCTTGATTGGGGTATGATGGCTTTACATTGTTGTGTTAGTTGCTGCTGTATCACAAAGTGAATCAGCTATATGTATACATATATCCCCATATCCTCTCCCTCTTGCATCTCCCTCCCACCCTCCCTATCCCACCCCTCTAGGTGGCCACAAAACACTGAACTGATCTCCCTGTGCTATGTGGCTGCTTTCCACTAGCTATTTTACATTTGGTAGTGTATATATGTAAATACCACTCTATCACTTTGTCCCAGCTTACCCTTCCCCCACCCCGTATCCTCAAGTCCATTCTCTACGTCTGCATCTTTATTCCTGTCATGCCACTAGGTTCATCAGAACCATTCTTTTTTTTTTTAGATTCCATGTATATGTGTTAGCATATGGTATTTGTTTTCTCTTTCTGACTTACTTCACTCTGTATGACAGACTCTAGGTCCATCCATCTCGCTACAAATAACTCAATTTCATTTCTTTTTATGAGTGAATGATAGTCCATTGTATATATATGCCACATCTTCTTTATCCATTCATCTGTCAATGGACGCTTAGGCTGCTTGCAAGTCCTGGCTATTATAAATAGAGCTGCAATGAACATTGTGGTACATGACTCTTTTTGAATTATGGTTTTCTCAGGGTATATGCCCTGTAGTGGGATTGCTTGGTCGTATGGGAGTTCTATTTTTAGTTTTCAAAGGAACCTACATGCTGTTCTCCATAGTAGCTGCATCAATTTACATTCCCACCAACAGTGCAAGAGGGTTCGCTTTTCTCCACACCCTCTCCAGCATTTATTCTTTGTAGATATTTTGATAATGGTCATTCTGACCGGTGTGAGGTGATACCTCATTCTGGTTTTGATTTGCATTTCTCTAATGATTAGTGATGTTAAGCATCCTTTCATATGTTTATTGGCAATCTGTATATCTTCTTTGGAGAAATGTCTATTTAGGCCTTCCGCCCACTTTTGGACAGGGTTGTTAGTTTTTTTGATATTGAGCTGCATGAGCTGCTTGTATATTTTGGAGATTAATCCTTTGTCAGTTGCTTCATTTGCAAATATTTTCTCCGATTTTGAGGGTTGTCTTTTCGTCTTGTTTATGGTTTCCTTTGCTGTACAAAAGCTTTTAAGTTTCATTAGGTCTCATTTGTTTATTTTTTATTTTATTTCCATTACACAAGGAGGTGGGTCAAAAAGGATCTTTCTGTGATTTATGTCATAGAGTGTTCTGCCTATGTTTTCCTCTAAGAGTTTTATAGTTTTATAGTGTCTGGCCTTACATTTAGGTTTTTAATCCATTTTGAGTTTATTTTTGTGTATGGTGTTAGGGAGTGTTCCAATTTCATTCTTTTACATGTAGCTGTCCAGTTTTCCAAGCACCACTTATTGAAGAGGATGTCTTTTCTCCATTGTATATTCATGCCCCTTTTATCAAAGATAAGGTGACCATATGTGAATGGGTTTTTCTCTGGGCTTTCTATCCTGTCCATTGATCTATATTTCGGTTTTTGTGCCAGTACCATACTGTCTTGACTACTGTAGCTTTGTAGTATAGTCTGAAGTGCAGGAGCCTGATTCCTCCAGCTCCGTTTTTCTTTCTCAAGATTGCTTTGGCTATTCGAGGTCTTTTGTGTTTCCATACAGATTGTGAAATTTTTTGTTCTAGTTCTGTGAAAAATGCCATTGGTAGTTTGATGAGGATTGCACTGAATCTGTAGATTGCTTTGGGTAGTATAGTCATTTTAACAACATTGATTCTTCCAATCCAAGAACATGGTATATCTCTCCATCTGTTTGTATCATCTTTAATTTCTTTCATCAGCATCTTATAGTTTTCTGCATACAGGTGTTTTGTCTCCTTAAGTAAGTTTATTCCTAGGAATTTTATTCTTTTTGTTGCAATGGTAAATGGGAGTGTTTCCTTAATTTCTCTTTCAGATTTTTCATCATTAGTATATAGGAACGCAAGAGATTTCTGTGCATTAATTTTGTATCCTGCTACTTTACCAAATTCATTGATTAGCTCTAGTAGTTTTCTGTTAGCATCTTTAGAATTCTCTATGTATAGTATCATGTCATCTCCAAACAGTGACAATTTTACTTCTTCATTTCAAATTTGGATTCTTTTTATTTCTTTTTCTTCTCTGATTGCTGTGGCTAAAACTTCCAGAACTATGTTGAATAATAGTGGTGAGAGTGGGCAACCTGTCTTGTTCCTGATCTTAATAGAAATCGTTTCAATTTTTCAACATTGAGAACAATGTTGGTTGTGGGTTTGTCATGTGTGGCCTTTATTATGTTGAGGTAAGTTCCCTCAATGCCTACTTTCTGGAGAGTTTTTATCATAAATGGATGTTGAATTTTGTCGAAAGCTTTTTCTGCATCTATTGAGATACTCATATGGGTTTTCTCCTTCAATTTGTTAATATGGTTTATCACATTGATTGTGCATATACTGAAGAATCCTTGCATTCCTGGGATAAACCCCACTTGATCATGGTGTGTGATCCTTTTAATGTGCTGTTGGATTCTGTTTGCTAGTATTCTGTTGAGGATTTTTGCATCTATGTTCACCAGTGATATTGGCTGTAGTTTTCTTTAATTGTGACATCTCTGTCTGGTTTTGGTATCAGGGTGATGGTGGCCTCGTATAATGAGTTTGGGAGTGTTCCTCCCTCTGCTACATTTTGGAAGTGTTTGAGAAGGAGAGGTGTTAGCTCTTCTCAAAATGTTTGATAGCATTTGCCTGTGAAGCCATCTGGTCCTGGGCTTTTGTTTGCTGGAATATTTTCTTTTTTTTAAAAACATCTTTATTGGAGTATAATTGCTTTACAATAGTGTGTTAGTTTCTTCTTTATAACAAAGTGAATCAGTTATACATATACATATGTCCCCATATCTCTTCCCTCTTGCATCTCCCTCCCTCCCATCCTCCCTATCCCACCCCTCTAAGTGGTCACAAAGCACCGAGCTGATCTCCCTGTGCTATGCGGCTGCTTCCCACTAGCTATCTATTTTATGTTTGGTAGTGTATATATGTCCATGCCACTCTCTCACTTTGTCCCAACTTACGCTTCCCCCTCCCCGTATCCTCAAGTCCATTCTCTAGTAGGTCTGTGTCTTTATTCCTGTCTGGCCCCTAGGTCCTTCATGACCACTATTTTTATTATTATTTTTTTTAGATTCCATATATATGTGTTAGCATATGGTATTTGTTTTTCTCTTTCTGACTTACTTCACCCTGTGTGACAGACTCAAGGTCCATCCACCTCACTACAAATAACTCAATTTCGTTTCTTTTTATGGCTGAGTAATATTCCATTGTGTATATTTGCCACAAATCACAGTTTCATTTTCAGCACTTGTGTTTGTTCTGTATACATTTTCTATTTCTTCCTGGTTCAGTCTCGGAAGGCTGTGCTTTTCTAAAAATTTGTCCATTTTTTCCAGGTTGTCCATTTTCTTGGCATATAGTTGCTTGTAGTAATCTCTCATGATCCTTTGTAGTTCTGCAGTGTCAGTTGTTACTTCTCCTTTTTCATTTCTAATTATGTTGATTTGAGTCTTCTCCCTTTTTTTCTTGACGAGTCTGGCTAATGGTTTATCAATTTGTTTATCTACTCAAAGAACCAGCTTTTAGTTTTATTGATCTTTGCTATCGTTTCCTTCATTTCTTTTTCATTTATTTCTGATCTTATCTTTATGATTTCTTTTCTTTGGCTAACTTTGGGGTTTTTCTGTTCTTCTTTCTCTAACTGCTTTAGGTGTAAGATTATGTTGTTCATCTGAGATTTTTTGTGTTTCTTGCAGTAGGATTGTATTGTCATAAACTTCTCTCTTAGAACAGCTTTTGCTGCATCCCATAGGTTTTGGGTCATCATGTTTTCATTGTCCTTTGTTTCTAGGTAATTTTGATTTTGTCTTTGATTTCTTCAGTGATCTCCTGGTTATTTTGTTTAGCCTCCATGTGTTTGTATTTTTTACAGTTTTTTTCCCTGTAATTGCTATCTAGTCTCATAGCGTTGTTGTTGGAAAAGATACTTGATACGAATTCAATTTTCCTAAATTTACTGAGGCCTGATTTGTGACCCAAGATATGATCTATCCTGGAGAATGGTCCATGAGCTCTTGAGAAGAAAGTGTATTCTATTGTTTTTGGATACAATGTCCTATAAATATCAATTAAGTCTATCTTGTTTAAAGTGTCATTTAAAGCTTGTGTTTCCTTATTTATTTTCATTTTGGTTGATCTGTCCATTGGTGAAAGTGGGTGTTAAAGTCCCCTACTATGATTGTGCTACTGTCGAATTCCCTTTTATGGCTGTTAGCATTTGCCTTATGTATTGAGGTCCTGCTATGTTAGGTGCATAAATATTTACAATTGTTATATCTTCTTCTTGGATCGATCCCTTGATCATTATGTAGTGTCCTTCTTTGTCTCTTGTAATAGTCTTTATTTTAAAGTCTATTTTGTCTGATATGAGAATTGCTACTCCACCTTTCTTTTGATTTCCATTTGCATGGAATATCTTTTTCCGTCCCCTCCCTTTCAATCTGTATGTTTCCTCAGGTCTGAAGAGGTCTCTTGTAGGCAGCATATATATGGGTCTTGTTTTTGTGTCCATTCAGCCAGTCTGTGTCTTTTGGTTGGAACATTTAATCCATTTACATTTAAGGTAATTATCGATATGTATGTTCCTATTACCATTTTCTTAATTGTTTTGGGTTTGTTTTTGTAGGTCGTCTCTTCTCTTGTGTTTCCTGCCTAGAGAAGTTCCTTTAGCGTTTGTTGTAAAGCTGGTTTGCTGGTGCTGAATTCTCTTAGCTTTTGATTGTCTGTAAACGTTTTAATTTCTCCATCGAATCTGAATGAGATCCTTGCTGGGTAGAGTAACCTTGGTTGTAGGTCTTTCCCTTTTATCACTTTAAATATGTCCTGCCACTCCCTTCTGGCTTGCAGAGTTTCTGCTGAAAGATCAGCTGTTAACCTTATGGGGATTCCCCTGTATGTTATTTGTTGTTTTTCCCTTGCTGCTTTTAACATTTTTTCTTTATATTTAATTTTTGAGAGTTTGATTAACATGTGTCTTGGCGTGTTTCTCCTTGGATTTATCCTGTATGGGACTCTATGCACTTCCTGGACTTGATTGACTATTTCCTTTCCCATATAGGGAAGTTTTCAACTAATCTCTTCAGATATTTTCTCAGTCCCTTTCTTTTTCTCTTCTTCTTCTGAGACCCCTATAATTCGAATGTTGGTGCATTTAATGTTGTCTCAGAGGTGTCTGAGACTGTCCTCCATTCTTTTCATTCTTTTTTTTTTATTCTGCTCTGCGGTAGTTATTTCCACTACTTTAACTTCTAGGTCACTTATCCATTCTTCTCCCTCAGTTATTCTGCTATTGATTCCTTCTAGAGAATTTTTAATTTCATTTACTGTGTTGTTAATCATTGTTTGTTTGCTCTTTAGTTCTTCTAAGTCCTTGTTAAACGTTTCCTGTATTTTCTCCATTCTATTTCCAAGATTTTGGATCATCTTTACTATCATTACTCTGAATTCTTTTTCAGGTAGAATGCCTATTTCCTCTTCATTTGTTTGGCCTGGTGGGTTTTTACCTTGCTCCTTCATGTGCTGCATATTTCTCTGTCTTCTCATTTTGCTTAACTTACTGAGTTTGGGGGTCTCCTTTTTGCAGGCTGCAGGTTCGTAGTTCCTGTTGTTATTGGTGTCTGCCCCCAGTGTGTAAGGTTAGTTCAGTGGGTTGTTTTGGCTTCCTGTTGGAAAGGACTGGTGCCTGTGTTCTGGTGGTTGAGACTGGATTTTTTCTTTCTGGTGGGCAGGACCGCGTCCAGTGGTGTGTTTTGTGGTGTCTGTGAACTTATTATGACTTTAAGCAGCCTCTCTGATAATGGGTGGTGTTGTGTTCCTGTCTTGCTAGTTTTTTGGCATGGTGTGTCCAGCACTGGAGCTTGCTGGTCGTTGGAGCTGTGTCTTAGCATTGAGATGGAGATCTCTGGGAGAATTCTCACCGATTGATATTACAAGGGGCCGGGAGGTCTCTGGTGGTCCAATATCCTGTCCAGAGAGCTCAGGCCTGTCCGGTGTCAGGCCTGAGCTCTCCCACCTCAGAGGCTCAGGCCTGACACCCGGTCAGAGCACCAAGACCCTGTCAGCCACACAGCTTGATGAAGAAGGCTGCAACACGATGATGGCATGAATGTAAGTCTCTATTTGTTTTCTATATGTCTTATGTCTCTGGTTTCCCCTCTATTCATCCATTACTGCTTTCTTTTGTTTTAAATAGATATCTTGAAGTATGCCATTTCAATTCCCTTGTTTCTTTTATATATATTTTTGAGTTGTTTTCTTAGTTTTTCTTGGGTATTACAAACAACATCTCAATTTATAACTATCTAGATTAAATTGATACTAAGAATTTCAATATTATACAAAATCTTTGCTCCATATAGCTCTATTCCTCTTCCCTTCATGTTATTATTATCGAAAATTTCATCTTTATACATTATAAGCATATAAATATACTTTTATAATTATTGCCTTATGCAGTTGACTTTTAAATCCAAATGAAAAAAAAGTCACAAAAATACATGTATACTGTCTTTTATATTTACCTATGTAGTTACCTTTACCATTGCTCTTTATTTATTTGTGTGTATTTGAGTTACTGTGTAATGTTCTTTCATTTCAGCCTGAAGGATTCCCTTTAGATTTTCTTGTAGGGGATGTCTAAGAGCAATGAATTTTCTCAGTTTTTGTTTTTCTGGAACTATCTTGATTTTTTCATTTTAGAAGGATAATTTTACTGAATGAGTTTTTGTTGATGATTTTTTCTTTAAGCATTTTGAATATGTCATCTCACTGCCTTCTAGACTCCATAGTTTCTGATGAGAAATCAGCTATTAATCTTATTGGAGATCCCTCATATTTGATGAGTCTTTTCTCATTGCTTTCAAGATTCTCTCTTTGTCTTTGACAGTTTGATTATGATGTGTTTAGGTGTGGAACTCTCTGAGTTTATCCTACTTGAAGTTTGTCGAGATTCTTGCATGTATAGACAGTTTTTATCAAATTTGGGAAGTTTTAAGCCATTATTTCTTCAAATAATATTTCTGCCCTTCTCTCTTTTCCTTCTCAGACTCTCAATATGCATGTGTTAGTATGCCTTATGGTGTCCCACAGGTCTCTGAGGCTCTGTTCATTTTTCTTCATTTTTTTCTCTCTCTCTTCCTCAGATTGGTTAATCTCAACTGACCTATTTTCAAGTTTGCTGATTATTTCCTCTGGCAGCTAAAATTTGATGTTGAGCCTCATTAGTAAATTTTTCATTACAGTTATTATGCTTTCCAACTCCAGAATTTCTATGTGGTTCTTTCTTAAAAAAAAAATAATTTCTATGTATTGATATTCTATACTTGGCGAAAAACCATTCTCATACTTTGCTTTAGTTCTTTACACAAGGTTTCTCTCAGTTTTTTAAACATAACAGCTGACTTAAATTTCTTTGTCTATTTAAGTGCAAAGTCTGGGTTTCCTCAGGGGTAGTTTCTATTGATTGCTTCCTCCTTCCCCATCCCTGTTTATGGGTCATAATTTTCCTTTTTCCCCCCATGTCTCATAATTTTTTGTTGAAAACTGGACATTTCAAATAGTATAATGTACAACTCTGGAAATTAGATCCTTTCCCCAGGGCTTGTTATTGTTGCTTTGTTGTTGTTGCTGTTTATTCAGTGATTTCCCTGAACTATTTTTTTAAAGTTTATGTTTACTGTCATGAGTGGGCCTAACATGTTTGTTTGGTTGCTTAGAGGTCTGCTCATAACTGGGCAGATATTTTCTTAAGTACTTTACACTAATTGGTCTTTCAGCTTCTGCTGAGGGCTCCATTTGCATATTGACGTATTTTTTTAATGCTCTAGCAGGAAGTATGTAATTCCACCTTAGCTTCACCCCCTGCTTGTGCAGAGCCTCTTGATCAGCAAGAGTGAAAGATCAGGGCTTTCTGAGTTCTTTTATGGGCATGCACACAGCCCTGCACTTGAGTATGGCTTTCCAGATTCCAGGGAATACCTCAGAGCTTTTCAAAGCCCTCTGTGGACTTCTTGTTCCCCTTCTCTTCCTTTTAACTCTTTTGTTCAGCCTCTTGTTTGTTATTGCCACTTCAACAGCTATAATGTTAAATAATTATCTCTGTTTGGGGAAAAGGCTGTTTTTAGGGAGTGAGCTCAGAGTCGGATCAAATAAAGACTACCCCTGTGAGTGGGTGTTTGCAGGGAACGGCCAGACAGTTCAAACACTGACAATATTTTGTGGAGCTCTAAATCTTTTCTTCTTCTTTCAGTGGCTGCTGGCTTGCTGGCTTTCACTGCTATTTTGCATGTGAGAGCGTTGATTTTCAAGGCTACCATGGAGCTGGGGGAGGGGAGGGGAATATGGCAAGTGAAATCACCACAATTCTTGCTGTTCTTCCCAAGATTCAGTCCTTTTTTTTTTTTTTGTCTTTAAATAAACAATCCTCAGAATATTGTAATCCTTTGGTTAATTTCTAGACTTCTGAAAAAGTTGATTTTGACAATACTTCCAGGTTTCTAGTTGTTTTTAGGGAGAGTAGATTTTCAGAAGTCCTTACTCCACCCTTGTGGAAGTTTCTCATATTGACTCTTCACCATTCCCCAGGCCCAGAGAACTCCACTGGACCTTGATGAGTTCTGAGGCTTCTCTGTGGTTTCAGGCACATTTTAGAGTAGGCACTGGTGGCTGGTTAAATTTTCAATTTTCCCAGCCTCCACAGGTCCTCATCAAAATGGATCCAAACTGTCAGATTGACTCTGTAATTTATTGAAAGCTGCTCTGGACAGAAAAAGATGGCCTATAACTTCCACAATTAAGACATACCATAGGTGAAGGAACCATATAGAAGAGCCAAAAAGAAAACCTATAAAAAGGAGATGCCCTGCCTTCTAGGAAGTTAATCTGGAGAAACAGCTGTGCTGAAGCATAGAGACTCAACATGAAAAATACAGCAATGACTCATATATGTATGTATGTTAGCAAATAAAATTCTCATGGTTTTACATACCTATACTGCTCAGAATTTACTATAAGATTTGCCTCTTTCAACTGATTTCACACACTGAGTAGAGGACAAGGCACCCTCCATTATGATGTTTGTTTGTGGTAGTACTGATAAAGACAAGGACTTTTAAAGTCCTTTTCAGTAGTATTCCTAAGAATGCTTCTTACATTTCTCTATCTTCCCCCAAAGGAGTCAGGATCAGACTGGTATAGAAGAGTAGTCAAAAGCTTAGTCTAGCACACACACACATACACAGACACACCTTTCCCCAGAAAGACAGTAGGTCTTCTGGTCTAGGGAAACAGGTTTTAGTTCCTAAACCCAGGGACAAAGAAAGATTTCCCATGGGAGATAACAGACCCATTATTTGTCATCTTGTCTTCTTGAAACCCTCCAGCTGGGTGGATGTTCCCACCCCCACTTGTGGCACATTATAATCATAGAAGATAACAATTGTTATACCCACCTCCTTTCTGATGTTTTGAATAATCTTTTTAGTGCTGCCAAGGTACAATAGTGGCCAATATCAAGCTCTACTCTCTCTTTCATACATTGCCTAAAATCCGGCCTCCCTCATCATACTGCCCAATGTTCTCATGCTGGTGAGTGAGGAAATAAAGGACAAATGTGCCAAGTCCAACAGAGGACAGGCAGAAGGTATTTTTGAACGCCAGCTTTCAATTCTATAAAACCACAGAATTACAAAATAGGTGCAGCTAAACTTACTTAGAGGTTTTTTTCCAGTTGGGAACTAAGATATGTGTGTTTCTCAATAAGGAGCCATCAAGGTTGATCCTTCCTTAGTCTGTGTTTCAGGATATTGGGCAAACAAGCAGCTATACAATAGTGTCAGGCACTGAAGGTCTCCAAGTTGGATCTCTTTTCTGTTATGTCTCTTTGTTCAGTGGTAACTGTCATTGGTGCTAAAATTCCTTTGCCCCCATAGTTGTAATGATTAGAGTCTGGGGCCATGATAAAAATAAGGCCTCATCACAGCATCTTAGGAGAGTCCCATCATATCTGGTAGGACATATGATACTGGCACATGGATGCTGCCTAAAAAATTGGACATTCTGAATGCTATATAGGAAAAAAAAGCACCCCCTTCTCCAATTGCAACAGTTCACAGTCATCTCTCACTTTCAGCACCTTGCTTGCCACACAAGGATCTGCACAGGGTAAAGACAGGGTAGGATAACATTATCGGGAGAGATGGGAGGGATAAACTGGCTTCAACAGCTTTCACAGCAACAAACATTTGTCACTAAGGTCTTTGTCCATCATATTCTGGCTTCGAGCTCTCAGTATCCTATGACCTTAGATGCGACACCCTGGCACTTGTGTTCCTTCTCCAGCAAGCGGAAAGGCAAAGGCAAATCCTTCTAAGACTGAAGGGACTGCAGGCTGAACCCGGGTGATTGTGTTTAATGGTGAAATGTAAGGAGGCAGAGGAGTTTCTAACAGTGCTCCTCCCCAGCCCTCCAAAGACAAAGCTGTGCTTCAGCTGGGCTAGCTGTCCTTCCATCCTGTGGGGACATGAGGTAGAGTGGGGACAGACTGGAGGTGGGAAGGATGGGAGAGAGAGAATGAATAAGAGGTGGCAGGAGGTGAAGCTGGTCTGGTAGGGACAGGCCAGCACTGAATGCTTCTAACACTCACGGTGCCCATCACCTACCACATAAAGGATCCCCAGCAAATACACTCTGGTTTATAAGCTTGATCCCCAAATACCCAAGAATTTAAAGACAAGCAGGACTATGTTTTTCTGGAATGGATTGTAAAAAGATGGTGAATAAATGAAAAGAGATTGAGAAGTGTGTTCTCAGATCCGCTGAGACAACAGAGCAACAGTTGTGCACATGGCAGGACTGGTCACTGCCCCCTGAGGAGTGGGTTTTCTTAGTCAAATTGACACTTACCTTTGGCACCCCTCATCCTCCCCCAGACCCACCTGGTACGTTCCCTGTGGCTTTGCGATGATAGACGTCCCATCCCCAAAGGTGGTGCAGCAGCTACTGTCCTCGCAGTTGGTGATGACAGTGGCGTAGTGTGAACTTTCAATCCGCATGCACTTCACCTGCCTGGTGATCCTCTGAGGACCTTCGTCTGTGGGCAAATGCAAGGGAAGCAGGTCTGATAGGACGCACACATGGGGAACATGTCTGCCGTCTGACTCTGACCGTCCTCCTGCCTCCTGGCTACCTGGACTCGAAGTCATCCAGTGCTGAGAACTCACTCCATGGGGCTGGAGTGTGGGCTACTCTCTATGTCAACGCAGTCATTCTTCCAGAATATCTCTTAATTTAGTGTGCTCTTTTGTTCTCACCATTCTTTTTATTTTGAGAAATTGAAAACATCCAGAAAAGCACAAAATATAATTTAACTATTCATGCTCACTAATCAAAATTAACACTTGTTAATATTTTGCCATATTTTCTTCATTTTTTAATATGTACATAAGAGAAAAAATACAGATAAAGTTGAAGTTTACTGCTCTCCTTATCTCTGGGTTTATTCCTTTTTCTCACAATCCATTTTTATACTTTTATAAAAATGTATGTATCAAAAACAACATATAGTATTTTGTACACTTTAAATTTGCATAAGTTATATATTACTCTATGTATCATTCTACACCTGAATTTTTAACTTAACAATGTTTTGAGACCTTTAGCCATCTTGATATATATATGTGTGTGTGTAAATAGGTGCATGTATGTGTGTACTTCATTTCCTTTAATTGCTATATAGTACTCCTTTGTAAGCATATACCACATTTTATTTTTCTATTCTGCTGTTGATGGACATTTGTTTTCCCAATATTTTAATATTAAACTTGGTGTTGCAAGTAGCACCCCTATACCTGTTTCCTTGTTCAAATGTATAAGAGTGTCTTTCTATATATACCCAGAAGTAGAGTTAGTGTATCATATGATATGCACATTTTCAATTTACCAGATATTTTAAAATTGCCCACCCAAGTGGCTCTTTTAATTTTCACTCTAACTAGCAGGGTGGAAAGGTTCCTCTTTTTCCAGTCACTTGCCCATTTGTTGCACTTAATTTGGCAATGAAGCATTTAAACAAACTCTGGAATTAAAGAAAAGTGAGTCGGAATAATTTTTATTTAAAAATCTTTTTAAAATTTAGCTTAGGAAGGGTGGTAGGCTTTTAGATAATATGAAAGACTCTGGTTCATTAGTAGCTGCTGCTGGCTTTCCTCTTATATCACCTTTCTGATAATGAGAATTGTCAGAAAGAATTGAAGGAGGACCTACCTGAGGTCACCTATGTATGCAAATTAGATTCCTTAAGGATCAAAGGAAACAGGTCTGAGATCTAATGTGCAGGACAGTTGAGTCATGATTATTAACTTTTAGTTGCTACCAATCCAGGCTGTAAGTTTTTAGTGGTAAAAATGGAAAAGGCACTATTACTATCCATCAGCCAACTAGAGCCGTTATCACTTCCACGTCAGCTTAGGCTAAAGAGCATAATAAAGGGCCTCATTTGGATTGCATGAGTATTCTTTGGTTGACGTGAATTCTTCAAAAAAATTATTTTTTCTTATGTGTATTTTCAAAAATCAGTGAGGTTTCTACCTACCTTATTGTAAAGACATAGAATATTGTAATCTACTGGAAAAAGAATTTGAAAAAGAAGAGATACATGTATATGTATAACTGAATCACTCTGCTGTACACCTGAAACTAACACAACATTGTTAATCAACTATACTCCAATATAAAAGAAAAATTTTTAAAAAAGAAAAAAAAAACTTACCTGTCTCTTGATCATCCGGAGAAATAATCTGATCTTCAAAAACTTGATAAAAGGTTGTGATTCTGGTACCATCAGCATGATCCACTATCCGAGTACCATCTTTCTTTTCAATGATAATCACTTTGTCTTCTCGAGTTGTCATAACCTGAACATACAAAGGCAGAACACCATTAGTTGGTCAGGTGGTTAATCCCAAGTGTGCTTATTTTTACACCCCATTGATTACCATCAAAATCCTGGTTATTTAGAAGTAAAAGTTTTATCTCATCTACTTGATCTAATATTTATAACAATCCTGGGAGGCAGGCAACGATATCCCCATTTTATGGATGAGGAAATTCAGGCTTAGAGAAGTTACGAAACTTGCTGAAGGTCACTCAGCACGTGCCAGAGCTGATGCTGTACTAAGACTGTCTGACTTCAAAACTGGTGCTTCTTCCATGGTCGCACATTTGACATACCTGATCTGACCCAGGTATGTCCAGGAAAATTGTCCCAGGTCCTGCTCCCTTGGAAACTACAGGTTTAAGATAAGCAAGGGACCACTGGTGTCTGTAGTGAGGGTTCTGATGTGGTCTGGTCTCCCCTGAGGAAGCAATGCCAGAGCTTGGATTTTGTGTGTCGGTGCAGGGGGCGCAGCATGGGTGAAAAGGGGTGCTAGACACAAAGGACCCCAGAGAGCAATGGGCAGAGCGGTGAGAGCAAGGTTAGGAGTGAGGGACCAAACTGGGAAGATTATTAAGGACACAGTCTTTATCTCAAGGCAGGCAACTCAGTAGTGAAGGGTTTTAAGTATGTGGACTAGAGTAAGAAACACAGAAAAAATTCATTTAGTCTTAGCAAGTACTTCAGTCTGAAAGAACACTCAGACCTTTGTATCCTGTAGCTAAATGGTTCACCAGAGAAGTTCTAAACTCCCAGCTGTGTATGTGTGTGTGAAGATGTGGCAGGCATGGAGATGCATAGCCCAGATCTTCCTTCAAGACAGGATTTGCTCCCCAGCTGTGTGGAGTGAAGTTGGCAAACAGCCTCCAGATGTCAGCTCTTCCAGCATCTGCCTCAGCTGCAGAGAGATGCTTTGCCTGACTCACATTGTTCCAGGTGAACTGGGCCCAGTGACTGAGTGAGGCAGGGGTACACTGATATGGTTCCTGCTCCCAGACTTGGGACATTGGGACAGATGACACTGGCTTCTGAGCTCCTGCCAGCTAACCAAGGCTTTGTGGGGTCTGCATCACAGCTCAGCTTCTCCCTCTGTCCAGTCCTGCTGTCTCCCCATTCCTTTCACAAATGGTGTCCCTTATAAATATCTTGTACCAAAAATTTCATTTCAGTGTTTGCTTCTGGAGACCCCAACTGTCAACAATGTATTAAAATATCTTTTTATAGTAGGCAGAAATCACTATAAGAGAGAAGTGCACACTGATCATTATTTTAAGTTCTTATCTTTGGCACTCTCAGCCAGTGGTAGATACAGATATGTATATCTGTCTATCTATCTATCTATATCTATCTATCTATCTATCTATCTATCTATCTATCTATCTATCTATTGAATATGTATAACGAGAAATACTGCTGTAGAATGCAGTGACTGAGAGCATGGACTCTGCAGTTAAGCTGCCTGAGTTCAAATTCTGGTTCCACAGCTGGCTGGGTGATTTAGGCAAGTTGCTTACCTTCTCTGGGCCCTAGTTTCCTTATCTGCAAAATGGAGCCAACACTAGTATTCCTCAGAGATGTTATATGGATTAAATGAGATAATGCTGGTAAAGTAATTCACACTTAATTGGTCATAAAGTTAGCAATGATAAATACTAGCTCTTTAACTCATTTATTTATTTTGGCTGTGCCGCATAGCTTGTGGGATCTTAGTTTCTCAACCAGGGATCGAACTTGGGCCCTTGGCAGTGAAAGTGCAGAGTCCTAACCACTGGACTGCCAGGGAATTCCCTATCTAGTTTAGATATTCACAAATTATTATTTAGAATTATTCCAACATTTTATAACACCACATAACATTGACATTTTCTGATCACCATAGGGTAAGATAATCATTATTTTTAGTGGTGGCAAGAACACAATAGAAAGAATATTTACTGAACACCTGATGGTGCTAAATCTGGTATTAATCTTTTCAACTATTTTAGGTAATGACTATTATTTCCATTTTAGGAGTAAAGAAACCTAGATTAGAAACATCCAAAGTCATATATCTAGTAAGAAGTGTGACTTGGGGTTCAAACCCATGATTACCTCACAGCAAGGTCAGTGCCACTCCTCTAAAATGTGATACTTCATGTCAGATATCATGAAAACACACATCCATTCTCAATTTTGTTTCATATGATTATTGCCCCTTATTTGCATAATGGTTAAGCATATGAGACCTAGAATACAACCTGGGGGTCCACATTCTGAATCTACCACCTGCTGTGTGATCTTGGAAAAATTATTTAGCTTGTCTGTAGCTTAGTTGTCTCATATGTAAAATGGAAACAACAATAGTTTGTTGTGAGAATTAAACAAGTTAGGATGTGGAAAACACCAAGAACAGGGCCTGGCACACAGTGAGCGCTCAATAAATATTATTACTATTGTTGTGATTGCAATTTCACTGTTGGGTGTCTATGCTTGAATCCAGGCTCCTGGATCTTGGTTTGTGCTTCCATAATGATGCTAGGTATCAGTAAAGGAAATTGAGTGTCATTAACTAAGAAATATTAATCAAATTTGCATATTAAGCCAAATAATCTGTATCAGGGCTGAATTAAAGTGAGTCATTTGAAGTGACCAAAAAAAAACCATCCTGAGATGATATGTATCTTGAGTCTCACAACAAAGAACTAGCAAACAATGTAAGAGATTATGAAATTATTTCAGAAGTAGGCTGAAGAAGAAAGGAAAACGCATTTGGTTAGATAATGGAATTTATCTCAATAGCAAGCAGACATTTTGCTTTCGACTATCAGCATGTGGTTGTAAACAAGTGCTGGAAGTCCAGAAACCAGAAATAAGGCATGCAGGAAATTCTTTGTCTTGTTAGATTTAGAGGGTGCTGCAAAGCTCCACATAAGATATTAGAGGAATAGCTGAGGAATGGAAAGAGCCCAGTTTTTAGTCCCAACGACTGGTTCTAAACCTGGCTCCAGCACTTCCTGGTCACATTACTTAACTTGCTGAGGCCCAGCTTCCTCATTTGTATAATATACACTGGTGTGAGGCCTGAATGAGAGAATGTATGCAAACCCCCTAACAGAAAGCCTATAGAAAATGCTATTGTGCATCCCAGGGGTTTCAATTTCACATCCACTTGACAGATAAACAAAACCGTTATTTACTATACCACTCAATTGTCACTTTTTCTTAAGTTATAAATAAAATCTTTTTTATAGTTGCTTTGTGGTGGTGTTGAATTTTTGAGTTATTTAATGTGGGCATCTCATTAAATATACCATAAATTATTTGAAGTCAAGGATCATGAACAAATTTCTATAATTCATGTCAGGTACACACAAAAAGTAGGAATAAATCATAGCCCCTCACTTCTAGAAGATAAGACATATAAACAAATACATTCAACATAAAGAAATATAGGATATCATTAATCATATGTCTTAAAAGTGGAATAGAAAATTCATGATTTGTCTCTCACTTCAAGAATTAGTATTTCATGATACACTATGCTGGTCAAATGAACCACACAATATTTTTAGATTTGGAAAGATGGATCCATCCATTCATCCATACATCCACTACTTAACAAATAGTTATTGAAAATTTATTATTTGACAGGTATTCCTCCATGTGTTGTTTCAGAACCCTAACGATTTAGAAAAATTTGTAAGATATAATAGTTTGCCATACCGTTCCATTGACAGGATCTGTGGTTTTAAAGGATAAAAATGGGGCCAAGTCTGCTACTCTTTCTAATCCTTTGGTGCCAATCCGATTTCCTTGAGGTGTAGTTGTAAACCAGGTGCCTAAGTGAACCTCCATAGGAGTTACTGTTTGAATTGTTTCTGGGGGAGGTTCATGGCTTTCATTTTTATGTGCCATTGATGACTGATTTTTCTGACTTTTTCCTGTGGAAGTTCAAGTAAAATCAAATACAACAAATCAATTATACTCCAACAAAAATTTTAAAATTTTAAAAAAAATTTAAAAAAATCAAATGCAACAATATAACTATAATATCGCTTATATAGAATTATTCATTAAGTTTCAATACAGTGTAGGTTACCTCAGACACATAGAAATTCTAAGTGGTATTCATCAATTATATTATTTCTCAAGAAGCAAAAATTTCAGGTTATAAATATCTTAATCTTGGCACTTGAACCTTGGCTGGATTCCCATCACCTCCCACAAACATACACGTGCATACACAGCTCACTCTCCATGGCACAATACCCATTCTTGTCAATTTCTGTACACTTTTAGGTCTTGCTTACATCTCCCTAGATTCCAGATTTGGGGTCCTGTACCCTGGTTTTCAAAGCCTCCATTTTCTCCTGTGTATCTCTGAAATTTTCAGATTCCTTTTTTTGACTTATTATATTCTAGTATAATAGCGTATAATTTTAACTCTTCATTCCTCTGATTTTGTCATTTTTTTCAGTCACAGGAAACATCTTTCTTCAGCCCTGGATCTGGAGAACATTACCAATCAAGCATATCCTTGGCCTCTCATATGGAGAGGATTTGTACAGTTTAATTACTACATTGATAATCATCTGATACACATCCCCCTGTCAACCCCTCCCCACCCCCATTCAATTAGAACAGGAAGATAGAACTGAAGAAACCCTCATGGAACCCTGTAAATATTATCTCAATCCCTCTATCAAGGTAGATTTACTCCATTTGTATGAATAATAACGAGTAATCTGTAGGCAAAATTTGCCAGTGTTGCCAAGCCTCGATGACGGAGTAAACTCAGACTGAGAAAAAAATTACAAAAAATATAGTAAAGGATTGTTGCCTCCAGGAAGATCCTTTAGATTCAGACCATGAAATGTGCATCGGGGCATGGATCTTGGTGTAAGATGCAGACTCAACTAATTGGGGGAACCAAAGAAGACAGATATATTTAGCTAAGCCTTTCCATTGTCCTAAGATTTAATTTGGACCTATTTGTATTTCCAGAGCATTAAAAGAGAACCAGATAGACCTGTAGAAATTATTTAGAATGAAGCTCAGAGAGCCAATGTGATAGAAGTAATGAAAGAGAGGTAAAAGCTCTCTAATACACATTTAATTGGAATTCTAGAAGAAGAAGAGAAAGAAATGGATCATAAACAATATTTGAAAAGATAATATTGAGAAAGTTCCACAAGGAATGAAAGATACTAATTTACAGATTCAAGAAGCCCAATGTATTCTCACTTGGATAAATAAAAAGAAATCCACACCTAGTTAAATCATATTGATATTATAATAAAAAAGAAAATATTTTAAAGGCAGTTAGATTGTCTAACAACAATTAGACTTACAGCCAACTTTTCAACAGCAACAGTGGAAGCAAGAAAAATATGAAGAATTATTGTCCACATACTGAGAGAAAATACCTGTCAATCTAGAATTCTACACCCAGTGAAATTATTTTTCAAGAATGAGGACAACATAAAGACATTTTCAGAAAATATCTGTTATGCAATAAATAGCTTAAAACTTCCAGTTAAAACACAAAAATGTCTAATTTTTAAAACATACACCTATATGCTGCTCACAAGACACACTTTTAAACACAAGCCATAGAAAGTAAAATAAAGTGTGGAAAAAGTTATACTGGAAAAGTATTAAACAATAGCTGATGTAGCTATAATAATATAAGCAAAATCAACATTAGAGTAAAAAAGAATCCTAGAATAAAAAGTCATTGTGTACTGATAAAAAGTTAAATTCCCCATGAAGATAAAACAATTCTAAATTTGTAAGCATCTAAAATCATATCCTCAAAATATATAAAGGCAAAGCTGAGAACTATAAAAAAGACATAATTATTTCAGAGAAAATAAATATGGATTAAACTATAAGGAGTGAAGAGGCTATTCTCCCCTTTCAGGAAATTTAAACATACTTCTGCTGAATAAGTTGACATTGTACATTAAAAAGTCCATAAGGATATAGAATAAGAAATGTCAAAGTTTGAATGTGAGGCAAATATGGCCTACTGTCTGTTTTTGTACAGTCTGTGAAGTAATAATTCTTTGTACATTTCTGCATAATTAAAAAATCAAAAGAATAATATTTTGTTATGTATGAAAATTATATTAAATTCAAATTTTAGTGACCATGTAAAAGTTTTATTGGAACACAACACAGCATGCTCATTTGATTATGTATTTTCTAAGGCTACTTTTACACTACAATAGCAGAGTTAGTAGTTGTGATGGAGACCATATGGTTCGCAGTGTCTAAAATATTTACTATCTTGCCCTTTACAGAGAAGTTTGCTGAACCTGGATATAAATTGGACAACACAACTAACAAATTTGATCTAACAGATATAAAGAGAACTCTGTAACCTGCTGCATAAATATATATATATAAATAAATAAATTAAATTAAATTAGAAAAAGAGAACTCTGTACTCAATAGCTGCAGGATATATGCAGTTTTCAACTTTTCAAACACAGACAGAATTTTTTTAAAAACTTGACCATATCCATTCCTCTGTCAATGGACATTTAGGTTGCTTCCATGTCCTGGCTATTGTAAACAGTGCTGCAATGAACATTGGGTACATGTATCTTTTCGAATTATGGTTTTCTCCAGATATATGACCAGGAGTGGGATTGCTACTTCATACGATAGTTCTATTTTTAGTTTTTTAAGGAACCTCCATACTGTTCTCCATAGTGGTTTTACCAATTTACATTCCCACTGACAATGTAGGAGAGTTCTCTTTTCTCCACACCTTCTCCAGCATGTATTGTTTGTAGACTTTTTGATGACGGCCATTCTGACCGGTGTGAAGATGTCATACATGTATACCATGGAATATTACTTAGCCATAAAAAAGAATGAAATAATGCCATTTGCAGTAACATGGATGGACCTAGAGATTATCATACTAAGTGAAGTAAGTCAAAGACAAATATCATATGATATCACATATGAAAAGATGCTCAACATTCCTAATCATCAGAGAAATGCAAATCAACCACAATGATGTACTATCTCACACCTCTCAGAATGGCTATCATCAAACAGAACACAAATAACAAATGTTGGAGAGGATGTGGAGAAAAAGGAACACTTGTACACTGTTGGTGGGAATGTAAATTGGTGCAGTCACTGTGGAAAATGTTATGGAGGTTTCTCAAAAAACTAAAAATAGAACTACCATATGACCTAGTATATCATTTCACTAAATTTTGAGTTATCAAAAAAAGAATTCACTTTGCCTCTATACAATGTTACTGGATACCGTGGTGAGATGTGTGAATCTGAGAGAAAAAGACTAAATCTTAGTCTCACAGATCATTAAAGCCATGTGAGAAATTGAGAAAAATTTGTAATGCCTGAGAGACAGTGTAATTTAGGGGTTAGTTGCCCAGACTCCAATCCGAGCTTTACCACTTACTAGCTGAGAGACTTCAAGGAGGTTAGTTAACCTCTTTGTGTCTCAATTTTCTCATCTGTAAATTGAGATTATTAAGATACACACCTCACAGAGTTGTTGTGAGTATTCACTGATTTAATATTTTGAAGTATCCAGAATTGTGCCTGGTACACAAGCACACGTCTCCTATACATACAGATCTCTTAAAATGAAAATGATGAACATCCCACAGTAAACCAAGGAAAGATGTGAATAGAAAATTAACAAAAAGAAAAAAAAAAGCAACAAACATCTTTAAATGTTTAATCTCATCAGTAATCAATGAAATGCAAATTAATATAATAATAAGATGCATTAATTGTCTATCAGACTGAGTAGCATGAAAAGAATGACAATACCCGGCATTGGCAAGGGTATGAGGAAGCAGACATTTTCATACTGTGCTGGAGGTAGGGGTATAAATTGCAAGTGTCGTGGAGGGGAGCAAGTCTGTAATTTAGATTATGGTAGACATGGTTGATTGCTTACACGACTCTTCTCCACCTTCCTTTTTCCTTACTAGTAGTACTCATCTCCTGAGAAAAAAGCCAAAAGTTTCAGATGCTGTTTTCCCAGCCTAGGTCCCCAACCAGGTCTAGTCAATGACTTATAAGAGGAGACCCACTGGGGGTGGGGGAGACTGGTGTAATCTGGGGCTATTTTCCTCCCTGATAAAGAGAGACACTTGAAAGCTCTTGTGTTCACCCTCTTTCCTTTCTGCTTTGGAAGTTACGACATGAGGCCCTCGTGCCTGGAGCTGATGTGGCCCTCTTGCGATTTCGGGGAAAAGAGTAGGACAGAGAAGCCTACACAGAGACTTGATATCACTGATCACTCACCTAACCCTAAAAGAGTAGTGTAGGCATTAGAGCTAATGTCGTGTCAGAGTACATGATGACGTAGGAAAATGTTTCCTATTTATTACATAGAGATAAAAGCAATTCATGAAACAATGTGTAATGCTGTGATTCCCACTGAAATTTGCATGTATTCAATGAAAAGATAAGTGTAATAATAATAATATTGAGCATTTATTAAGCCCTTGGATTTATTAAATCCATGATAAATTGAGAGGCTTCGGTTATTACCTTTCTTTGTGATGACAGTCTCTGATGGTGCTGTTTCTGATTTTTGCTGAGAAACCGTGTCCATCAAGTCCCCGCTGTGAGGGCTTGCTGGCACATCAGCAGGAAGACCAACAGGCCCTGAATTGGGACTACTGCTCACAGTACCATCTGCGAAGAGAATCTGAAGAAAAAGCAAAAAATTTCAGCATTCTCAGAAACGAGGAAGAAACTGGTTAACAATACTGTGTGTCAAACTGAAATAGGTTAAAAATAACTCAAAGAAATGCTATTTGCCGACATCCAGACTCAGCAGCATAAAGCATGTTATAGAAGGGTAGATTTGGAGCTCAGAGACAACAGATTAATAACCAGCACAATAATATTACTTTGTTTTCCATTTACTTTCTATTTTGTTTCATTTCCTATCTTTTATCAGATTGACTTGTTTTACGTTTTCCCATTCTTCACCCTTCCCCTATGTAATTGGGAAATTATTTACCCTATTTCAATTTTTCTAATGACTACATTTAAAACTTTATCACGTATTTAAACGTTTAGTTTCTATCAATATCTATCTAGTATGTATAGGATGTATAGCATCTAAGGCAGTGTTTTTTCTTCCAACTATATTATTCTTTGCCATTTTAAGGCATCATTCATTTTCAAATGAGTTGTTTCTCTTCTCTGTCATAGTACTGTTCCTCACCTTTAGCTTGTTTGCATTTTATTTTGCAGCAGGAAAGAGTAACTTATCTAACATATTCTTTTACCTGTGTGGATCCATCCAACAGGTATTTGACAACAGTGCCTTGACTGGTGATAACTCTTGATGCCTCCTGCTCCAGAGGTGGCATCACTGTTTTACAGAATTCATAGTGTTTCACCTTCTGGGGGTAGCTCTGTCGGACCATGATGTCCCAAGTGGGTTCCTCGTCTATAACATATTGATCTTAAAAAGAAAAAAGAGCTTACTGAGAACTGTGTAATGCTGTATGCCTGGGATCTTATCTTCCTGCTTCATTGTTTTCATTCTTTTGTCTACATCTGGTTACTAGGGCAGTTTTCATGTCATGACAGATGGCCCAGAGTACTGGTTCTTTGCTGCCTTTCTTACAGTCGCATGTAGTAAATAAGGTCATTTACAAGTACTTAATACATACTTTCTCCATATATAAGCCAGTGTTTCTAATGATGTCCAGAACATTTCAGGGCAAAATTAGGAAGGGAGAGAGTTATTCTGTCTTAGATGTTGCCTTTTCTCCTCATTGGTATTTTTCTCTCACCCTGGATGCACAATGTTCCCCTGGGGTCCCCCAGTTCCCTGGAGCCCCAGGGGAAGTCCCTCACTCAGGCTTGCCCTTCTTAAATCATTTATCATCTTTCAAAGTTAACACGACCCTCTCATCTCTAACCAAGTCCAGATTTTTCTCAGAGTTCTACTCTTAGCTGGCAATCAAGGAGAAAACACCTAATAAATTCCTCCAAAAGAAAGTATTATTATTGAGAATTTCTGGTACACAGCAGCTACTCAGATTTCGCTAACTGAATAATTTCCTCTTCTCCATTAAAAAGTGGTTTAATAACATAAAATCCAATGTCTGTCAGTGATGGAGTCTATTAAAAAATCACAGTCTATTCATTTATGAGATGTTATCTAGATTTTAAAAGAAATACATTCGATAAATGTGTATCACCTTGAATATCCAAAATAGAGATTGAATAAAAAGGCTATTTGCAGAAAAATATTTACAATAAAATATAATTTATGTAAATTTTGCATTATCTACAACTTAACATTACTTGTTATTTTGAAGGCATACATATAGCACATTTGTATAAACCTATTTGCACAAAAATCTAAGTCTTGTTAGTGTTCACTATAGGAGAAAGAGAAGGAATAGACTGTAGAGGGAAATTTGGGGTTACAGCCGTGTCTGTAATTTTAAAAATATATTTTGATTAAAGTATGACAAAAAGAAATCTTTATTTTGTCTGATCAGCACATCAGTACTTGTTATATTATGTATTATATTTTTCTGTATTAAAAGTTAAAATAAAATGGCATTGGTTCAGGAGGAAAAAGAAGTGGTTTATTAACATGAAATGACGGTATTTCAAGGACTATATCAGGCTGGTGGGAAAATATTTTGGAATAAGCACACTTCATGGTACCCTTCAAGTCACAGAAGTAATAATAAAATAATAAACATTTGTTGAGATATTTCTATATGTTAATTGCTTTGTGTATTTATTTTATTCAGCCCACCTCAACAACCCTTTAAGGTAGACACTTTCATTTTCCAGAGTTTCCCGATGAATAAATGGAGGCTATCTTCTCCAAGGTCACACAGCTGGTAAGAGCAGAGCTGAGATTTGAACCAAGTCTCTGTGCTTAACTATTTTCTTATGCTGTAAAAACAACCACTGCTACCATGACCAAAAAACAAAAGCAAAAACCTAACATTGGAATAATACTTTCCAAATTAGAAAGTATTTTCTCATTTAATATTTATAGCAACTCTGTTTAGTAGATGACGTTATTTTATAAATGAAGAAATTCAGGTGGGGAGGGGTTATGACTTGTCCAAGGTCACCCTGGCAAGAACTCAAATCTAGGCTCTTTCTTCTTACACCCTGTGACCTTCTTTCCCTTGCCCAAGGCTGACCCTATGAAGACAGTGCTACTTTGATATTTATGCTGTAATTATATTCAGACTTGAATTAGGATAATCATAATATATGGAGGGTTTTAAAAAGATTATTTGTTACAGAGTTATTATTATTATTATTTTTTAAAGGCTCCAACAGCATTTTAAAAAATTTATTTATTTATTTATTTATTTTTGGCTGCATTGTGTCTTTGTTGCTGCACGTGGGTTTTCTCTGATTGTGGTGAGCAGGGGCTACTCTGTCGCGGTGCGTGGGCTTCTCATTGAGGTGGCTTCTCTTGTTGCGGAGCACGGACTCTAGAGCTCAGGCTCAGTAGCTTTGGCTCACGGGCTTAGTTGGCACGTGGTATGTGGGATCTTCCTGGACGAGGGATTGAACCCGTGTCCCTGCATTGGCAGGCGGATTCTTAACCACTGCACCACCAGGGAAGTCCCCAGGCAGAGTTATTATTAACCACATTGTCTACCCTGACATAAAGGTGAAAACATCAGACTAGGAAATGAAACTAATGGAAAAGACCGGTGAAACAAGTATTAAGCTGTGGTTTGCTAACAGAATCAAGAAAACAAGCACAGAAACAAATATGTACTTAAACTTAAAAAGAATATCCCTCTCAGTTCCCTCATAGAATCTGACTTTGGAAGACTGTCAGTGGCCTTCAGTCTTAGCACACACAGTTGGTCCCATCATGGAAAACCTGGATCACTAGGAATCCATGGAAATAGAAACAAGGGTTCATGGTCTATTTTTAATAATTCAGAAAGCCCAGTGAAAAGAAAAATTGAGATGAAATAGATCGACTGCAACATTAAGTTTCTTCTCATTTGGCTGGCAAGTGAATACAACATTGAAATATTTTTCAATAAGCATACTCTTTTTCTTTGATACACTTTTTAAATATGGGGTACATAAGGAAATTATAATAAAGAGTATATTTGGTTGTGAAAATAGGATTCACTGATATAATGTAACATTTATCAGATGAAGAAACATGGTCCAAAGACAGTAAGTTACTGAAAGGGCCATACAGTCAATTTGAACTCAAGTCCCGGCTCCGTGCTTGCTTTGTTGCCTCTCCTACTTCTACTGAAAGAGGGGGTCTTCATTTAAATGATGTTCAAATCAATCACCAATGTGGATGCCCCCCTGCATCAGGTTAATTAAAGGAGTCCTGTTGTACTTATTTATTCATCTTAATAGGTTAGGAGCCACGTACAGAATCAACAGAAGTAAGAGACCCTATAAAAGTATATACTGGGGCTTCCCCGGTGGCGCAGTGGTTGAGAGTCCGCCTGCCAATGCAGGGGACACGGGTTTGAGCCCTGGTCTGGGAAGATCCCACATGCCGCAGGGCAGCTAGGCCCGTGAGCCACAACTACTGAGCCTGCGCGTCTGGAGCCTGTGCTCCGCAACAAGAGAGGCCGCGATAGTGAGAGGCCTGCGCACCGCGATGAAGAGTGGCCCCCGCTTGCCGCAACTGGAGAAAGCCCTCGCACAGAAACGAAGACCCAACACAGCCAAAAATAAATAATAAATAAATTAAAAAAAAAAAAGTATATACTGATACCTGGGAACGAGACTGGTTTTCTTCATCCATTTAACCTGCACTTATCTTTACCTACTCTGTGCTCACTGTCCTTTGTTTTGATCAGACCAGCAAAGTTCTGTTCCTGTGGCCCTTTGTAGAGGAAGGACACAGGACCACACAGTAGTTATTAAGAGCATTGGCTTTGCCACCACTGGACCAAGAATGGCATTTTATCTCTGCCACTTAGGAACTGAGTGACCTGGGGTAAGTTACTGAACCTTCTGATGCCTCGATTTCTTTATTTTGTGAAAGGAAATTATTAGGACTTAGCTTATAGTAGTTGTATTTTGTCATGTATGTTAAGTATTTAGATAGTGCCTGGCCCATAGTAAGTGCTCAGAAATGGTGGTCATTATTATTATTAGCCTATTATTCATTATCAACAAGTTTATTTAACTGGTAGGAAAATACACAATTTCAATGGTGATTGAAGTGTTTTCTATATGACTTTTTTCCCCCTGCCTCCTCATCCTCCTGGCCAGCACTCACCTGGGGACTCTTGCCCAATAAAGGTCACTTGGAGCCCATTGGGGCAAGACACGTTCAGGTTTTGGAAAGTGGGAACATAAAGAGTCTCTTGTAAAACAGGTTCTGGTTCTACTTCTTCCTGTAAATAGTTCAACATTAATAATTTCCTGTCATTTTCTAAATGAGATATTGATTTATTATGACTAAACAAAGACTTGCTGAATGCTTAGACTATGAATTGCCCAGGACTAGTGAGCCCTGCAGTGGAGCCCATAAGGATGCATGAGTCTCTACCTTTGTGCAATTGATCTTTTGCCTGTAGAATGGCACCCAGACATATGAAACAGCTAAATAACAGCACCAAATGGTTGGCACATCTTTCCTCAGAAAAGGGAGATATCAAAGTTAATGAGACTAATTAGGAAAGGATCATGGAGGAGCTGAAGCTTGAACTAGGCCTTGAAAGATGCCTCAGTTTGGATATGTAGGTGTAAGGGTTGACCAAGATCCCCACCACCTTCCTTGTGTGAGTCTTACAGTTTGGATGCTAGAGACATTATGCTATTAGGATATGTGTCTTTATTTTTCTATAATGAGCATACATTGCTTTTGTAGTAAGTAAAAATAATAAAAGACAATAAAAAAGATTATTTATAAGTTTTAATGAGGGTTTGGGTGTGTCTGCTTAACAAATTCTAAATAATTTTATGCTCACTATGCCTGAATCCCTTGTTTGGTTATATGTACTCCAGGATGAAAATTATTCGGTTACTTCCAACCCACCCCTAATGATAATCCTTTCAGTTTTTCCAGTTGACTTGCTTAGCAGCTCACCACTAAAATCATTCCAACTGATCCCCCAGTGTTGGATCTTTAATTTATTCTCTCTAGTCGTCTATTGTTGATCATTTAGGTTGTTCTGCCTTTGTTATTAATAGAGAATAAAATCTGGATCATTGGCTGAAAATCAATTAAAAACACAAAGCAAAATTAAGAGGTAAAAGCTTATGAAATTCTGTAAAATGAACAATACTGCTCAAAGACACAAACACGCCATGACAAATCTATCACTACACTCAAAACCAGTAATTATCCCTCACCTTTTCATTGTCATCAATTTAGAAAAATGTTGGGTGGACCAATTGGTTTGCCACCAAATTGCTTTCAGCTAAATTAATGAGTTACCTGGGGATATTCTACTCAGTACTTGAACATTTCTACTTAAGGGTCAAGTGTCCTAGCTTGAGAAAACTCATCTAGTAAAGCTGTGTAAATATGGTGCAGAGGCTAAGTAACATTCAAATCCCATAACTTTCAAAGGGTCAGGCTCTGAAAGCCAGGTCCCTGATCACTTTTTAACACTTTTTTTCCTAATAAGTTGAGAATTTGTACATTGTACAAACTGTACAACTGTACTAGTAAAACTGAAAGAGTCAAGATTTGATCAGTAGTTTCCTTCTTGTCCTTCTTTTAGAACCTCTTTTTATCTATATACTTCTATTAGGAAAATGTTTAGAGTCAAAGAGCTCTCAAGTGTGTGAGTGTGTGTGTGTGAGTGTGTGTGTATGTGTGTGCTTGTTTGCATAGGTGAAGGGTGAGAGGTAGAGGGTGGACTGCTCTTTAACTGGAAGTGGGTTGTCCTTTAGTCTTGCTGAAGTCTTAGTACATCAATATCTAAGTCCAGATATACCTAACAGAAGTGTTTCCACTATTTAGTTAGAGATCCTCCCCTTCCAATTGTTGTTTATCTCAATGGAATTAAATGCAGTATTGAAAATAAGGAATGGTAGGAACTTGACCATCTAAGCAAAGAACATCCAAGATCCAATGTGGGAAAATGGTTGAACTAGTTATTCTGAGTTTGAAATGAATGACCTGAGACAGTTTGTTTAAGACAGTATGTCTCCTGGCGTGGGAATTCAACTCCTGTGTGCAGACCTTTTCTTGTCCATTCAAAACCGAAAGGACAAGGAGTGTTACTGAATCTGCACAGTAAAATATACACACTGTAATAATACTATTGACATAACTCATGATTTAAAAAAAGTTAACACTGAGGCAGAAGCAGAGTTTGGGAATACATGGCAAGGTCCACCTACCTTTTTCTCTTCTTCCTTTGGGCGCTCCTCTTCTTTAAGAGATTCTTTGGGTTTTTCTTTGCTTATTGTTTTCCCTTTTCCTTTGCCTTCAGGACTACTCACTATAACAGGAATTACTGTTGGAGTATGTGCTGATGGGATATTCAACATTGCTTCCAAGTTAGGATCCTTATCCTCTATAAAGAGAAAGAGGAGAAATCAAGTAAATTAGACATTTATATTTGATATGTTTGTTAAATAAAATTTACATCTCAAACATTTATACCACTTGGCAATTTTTACCTTGCTGAGTAGGACTGATCGGTTGGATAGGTTTCAGGGATAATGTAGTTGATTTGGAAATCAAAATTGTAGCTTAGAAATTTTAAGCACTTAATACTTTGATGTATTTGATTGAGTCATGATTTCACACACTCTTGCCTCCCCATCTAGATTGTAAACTCCTAATGATAGGGCAGTAACCATCTCTTCATTTTTTTGAGAAATATTTTTTGAGGCTCATATGTAAAACATGTGGAGCAGTGGATAATAATGAAAAAGAAAAATAAAGGACCTTATGAAGTCAAAATAGTTTAAATAAGATCTGTACTCAAATAGCTTCAATACAAGGACATATTAAATAGAAACATACGGGATACAAACAAGGAAATTTAGAAAAGAAATAGATTATTTCTGGCTGAGATGATAAAAGAAGTTTTCTTATTGAAGACTGATTTTATTCTGGGTTTAATGGATTGCCAGAATTCTAAAAGGAGAGCCAATCCATGGAGGAACTATGTTGGAAACTTCCAAGCATCCCCTTATGTCTTAGGTTATATTCTCTTCTGGGTTCCAGGGTAACACTCCCACCTGGATCTCCTCTTACCTCTTTGGTCATTTTTTTCTCAGTCTCCTTTACTAACTCTTCCTCTTTGTTAAATGTTGGTAGGTCCCAGTTTTTTTCCGCCTTCTCATTACACAACAGATGTTCTCAACTCTGGCTGCCCATAATCATTTTTCATGGAATTAAACGAAATGCTCAGGCCCCCACCTTGACTCTCTGGGGATGAGGCCCAGGCATTTATAGTTGTGAAACACAATCACATGTGATTGTGATACACATTCAGGGCTGAGAGCCTTTATTATCTCTATTAGATCTGAGTATCTTGTTGACTACTGGGGCTCCAGCTGTCATCTACATTTGAATGACTGCAAAATTCACATCTCCGGGCACAATCTTTCTTCTCAGCTCCAGATCTGTATTTCCAGCTGCTCTTAGACATCTCCCCCTGCTTGTGGTACTGGAGACATTTCAAAATCAGTAAGTCTCTCCTCTTTCAAGCAGATAACCCTTCCTCCTATGTTCTCAACCTCAGTCAATGCCATGACCAATCATGCACTTTGTTTCTCAAGTGAGACATTGAGATGGTATGCATTTTCTCTTTCTGACTCACCCTATACATCCAACCAGTCACAGAGCCCTCAGAAATTTCTCTCAAATCATGCCTCTCCTATCTATTCCTACCACCTTAGTTCATATTCTTATTCTCTTGCTTGATTTTTTGTAGCAGTTTCCTAATACCACCACCTCAGCGTACTTTCCAAACTACCACTATGATTATGTTCCTAAAATGAAATCTTTTCATGTCACTTCCCTTTTCATACTTAAAAAACTCTGGCGCTCACAAATCTTATAAGACACACAACGCTCACCCTCCTCCACTCCAGTCACACTCAACTTCTCATTTTTCTGTAAAGATGTCATGCTTTTACCCAATTGTGTATTTATACAAATGGTTCTTACTGTCTAGAATTCCCTTTCCTTGCTGCTTTGTCAGGATAGTTCCTACTCATCTACAAAGTCTCATCTCAGATGCTATGCTTTCTCTTTCAAGTATTTTCTGGCTGTCCCCAGTACTTGGTTTGTATATAATTTCTAGCACTTATGCAGTTATTTCACTATTTATGGTTTCTGTTCCCATTAGACAGTGAATTCTTTGAGTAGATGTAACATGGTTTTATTCATCTTAGTGACTCAGTGCCAGCAAGATGCCTGACTCATAGCAAGTACAGAATATAAATAGTGAATGGCATCTAGTTAGAGGCAGCTGGAAACTCCTCCCTCTCATCCCCATCCATTTACTCAATCAGTAAATATTTACTGAGTACCTACTACTATGTACAATGCATTGGGTAACCAGTGATGAATGAGACATCAGGAACTTGTAATGTAATGAGAAGTTCAGATGAAGAGAACCTCAGGTATTCAGTGTCGTGTGTTAAGTCTGTGATAGGAAAAGTACAGAGCGACAGGGGAACCCAAAAGAAAGGCACTTGCCACAAAACACTTCCATACAAGCTGTACTTTATACAGTTGTCCTTCAGTATACACAGGGGGTTGGTCCCAGGACACCCCACGGATACCAGTATCTGTGGATGCTCAAGTCCCTTATATAAAATAGTGTAGTATTTATTTGCATATAACCTATGGACATTCTCCCATATACTTTAAATCATTTCTAGATTACTTATAATACCTAATACAATATAAATGCTATAAAATAGTTATTATACTGCATCATTTAGGAAATAATGACAAAAAATAATGACAAAAAATTACATGTTCAGTACAGACAGAATCATGCAACCATCATGGGCTTAACTACATGGTACACGTCAGCAACAACATAACATTATCTTTCTTTCAACACTTATGGATGGCTTTTGTTTAATGACCCAAAAGAGAAATACATGGAATAAAACACAGAATATTTAAAATACATACAGAAAATATAATCATAGAGAAAATATTAATTAATTAATTCTCTCTCTCTCTCTTTCTCACACACACACACACACACACACACACACACACACACACACAGTGTTAACAATCACCAAAACCCTGGTTCTCCTGTCTTGATTACCCTTGTATGATGATGATGATGATGATGATGATGATTGCTATATGGTGTCTATGGTACCAATGTGGCAAGGCGGTGAGATGTGTGGCACTCTAGGTAAGTGGTGAGACATCAGGCTGAGTTAAGTCTTCTGACAGGATGTCAGGAGGATTATCTAGTCAGGAGAACTGGGTTCCAATTGCAGACACTGTCACTTTGGAGGAGGCTCAATAATACTAATGTCAGGATATCTGGAGGTTGAGGGCTGAGGATCTTCAAGCATTGAAGTTCTAGGCTTCACAAATGCAGATGCTTTAGTTAGAAACACTGTTATAGGAAGCTGTTTCTTCCTTTTCTTTGCATCATCAAACAAGTCTTGCAATGATTGTTGGCATACTGCTATACCTTGGATACCACAGAGGCTTCAGTCCATCAAAGGACTGTACTTGAGGATCATATCCTTTAACACTTGCACCTATTGAACAACCACTGCAATATTTTCACGTGTCCAAATTGATGGCTCTGCTTCCTCTAAATTTTCTGTATTATAATCATCTGTAGATGACTTTGGCAGATCTTTGAGTTCCTTGTTGGTAAGGATTCCTCTATACTCTTCTATGTGTTCCTCGATGTCACCCTAGATCATGTCAAAGAAGCCTCTTCCCCCCCAACTTCCCTTGCAACATTCAAGATATTCCTGATTTCTACATCAATAGTGGGGAAGCCCCTGAGATCATCGACTACCTCACTCCATAATGGCTTCCAACATGCATTGACTGTCTTAGGCTTTAGGGCACCTACAGCCTCTGCATTAAGCACAGTTCCAACCACAATTGTGAAGCTCTTCCATAAATCCACTATTTTTTTAATAAATTTATTTATTTACTTATTTTTGGCTGCATTGGGTCTTTGTTGCTGTGCGTGGGCTTTCTCTAGTTGTGGCGAGCGGGGGCTACTCTTTGTTGTGGTGCACAGGCTTCTCATTGTGGTGGCTTCTCTTGTTGCCAAGTGTGGGCTCTAGGCACGTGGGTTTCAGTAGTTGCAGCACGCGGGCTCAGTAGTTGTAGTGCACGGGCTTAGTTGCTCTGCAGCATGTGGGATTTTCCTGGACCAGGGATGGAACCCGTGTCCCCTGCATTGGCAGGCAGATTCTTAACCACTGCACCACGAGGGAAGTCCCTAAATCCACAATGTTGCAATCAGGGTTAGCACCAAGGGCAGCATGAATCTTCCTGAAGGTGAGGCAGGTATAAGTTGCCTTAATGTCCTTGATGATGCCTTGATTGAGTGGCTGCAGCAGTGATACAGTGTTAGGAGGCAGGAACATCACTTCCACTTCCTTGTCAATAAGGCAGAGAAATTGAGTTAGTTGGGAGCATTGTCAATTATGAGGGGCACCTTGAATGGTAGCCCCTTCTCTTTGAGGTATTTCTTCATTTCGAGAATGAAGTACTGGTGGAACCATTCCAAGAACAAGATGGCTGTCACCCAAGTTTTCCTGTTGTGCTGCCAGAACAGCATAGGCAATTTTTGTTTTTGTTCTTTTGGGCCCAGGAGTTGTTTGCTCATAGACTAGGCTTGATCATGTGACCTGCTGCATTGCCACATAGCCCGAGAGTAAGGTAAGCTTTCCAGTCCTTGAACCCCAGGGCCTGCCTGGCATTCTGATGGATGTAGGTACGACTGGGCATCAGCCTGTTTTATCACAATTGAAGACTTGCTCTAGAAGGTAGCCTTTCTCTTCTTGAGCTCTTCTGGGAACACTGATATTGCTTTGGCACTGGCCGATGTTGATTCTCCTGTGATCTTTAAGTTCTTGAGGGTGTAGCATTTTACCAGCTAACCATCCATCTATTAGTACCCTTAAACTCCTTCCTCTCACTCTCCTCACCCCTCACAATAGTGCTCACAGAGGCTAAGTGCTCTTTCATGCGTAATTTTGCCATCCAAAGGGACACGCTTCTGTAACATGTCCCCTAGCCACATACAAAATACAAGCACTTTGTAAGCACTTTGTCATGAACCTGCGAGACCATTTTTGCCATTGTAGGGGCAGCTCTAACCCTTCCATGAATTTCGGCTTCTTTCTGCTTTACTGTGAGAATGTTCCATTCGTTCTTAGTGACCTTACATCCCACTTCGGCAAGCCACACGCCACTTTTCAGAAGATCAAAGATTTGTATTTTCTTGTCGAGAGACAGCACTTTCTGCTCCCTCTTGGCGTTTGAGGGATTGTTTTGACCACTTAACTGCTTTTTGAGAGCCATTTTTCACAGAAACCAAGCATGAACACACAATACAAGTAGCAAACGAACGGGACACCAAACCAGCAATGCTCAGACAATGAGCACTGGAGAGAGTGCAGATCTGTGACGTGGTAGGCGGCCACAGTAGGGTGTGCCTACACATCACTTCATTCACGTGGCTTCAGCATAGTGATCGGCATGGGGCAAATTGGGAGCAAAATTTTGCTTTTTGCAACTTTCTGGAATTTTTTAAAAAATAATATTTTCAATTCAAGGTTGGTCGAATCTGCAAATTCAGAACCCATGGACATGGGATACAGAGGACTGACTGTACTGCACAGTTTGCTTTTCCACAAACGTGTCATGCTTTTATACTACTGAGATTTTGCACATGCTATTCCTGGTAGAGAATTCCCTTCCTTTGATTCTTTGCCTAAGCAACTTCCACTCACCTCCAAAGACCCAGTTCACATGGGTGAAGCGTTTCGCAGAGCAAGTAACCTGTAAGCTGAGTCCTGAAGTACAGGAGGAAGTTCATTGTTGAAAGTGGTGATACACATAGCAAGAGAAAGAATTCTGAGCAAGGGGCACAGCATGGGCAATTGGTCAAAGAGAGAGCACAGTTCATCAAGGAACTGAAAGGCACAAAAAAGACTAGGGTAGCCAAGAGCTGGAGATAACCTAAATGTCCACTGACAGATGACTGGATAAATAAAATGTGCTGTATACATGCAGTGGAATGCTGTTCAGTCTTAAGAAAGAAATTCTGTAATGTGTAACAATGTGGATGATCCTTGAGCACATTATGCTAAGTGAAATAAGCCAGTCATAGAAAGACAAACACTGCATGATTCCACTTATGTGAGGTATCTAAAATAGTTGAATTCATAGAATCAAAGAGTAGAATGGTGGTTGCCAGGGGCTGGGGAGAGAAGGCAATTGGAAGCATAAAGTAATATAATCAACAGGCATAAGTTTCAGTTAAGCAAGATCAATAAGCTCTAGAGAGCTGTATATATTGAATTAAGAGGGGGGAATTGAATTGGAAATTTGTTTAGCCACTAGCAGATAAACGTTCTTAAATATTAGTATTATATGCATCCTTAAGGAATTTATAATATATTTTTTACAAAGACTCATGCCTTCAACTTTTTTAATATACAGGAAGTAAAACATTACTTATTATCTACACTATAAACATTTTCAAATGCAGTACCTATAAACTGAAATTAGGAACATCTGTATTAAATGGAAAGATTACATATTAATTTAAGGATTAGATCAAGAATAAGTAAATCACTTAGGAAATAGCAGCAACATAGTTGATAGAGAGTAGAATGTAAATATCTTAATGCAAAATAATGATGACCTTGTTCAGTAGGGGTATGGTTTGTTAGTGATTGTGTGTGATTGTGGATTTTAATACATAATTTGTTAGGCAACAAATGACTTTTCCAAGTGCTGGATTAAAAATGAATCAACTACAAAATTAAAAGTCAAAACCCCAAATAAAGCAAAAATACTAACAAATTTAATGGGCTCTCTAACTCACTAAAGTACTACAATACTTGGCACAAGGTAAGAAACATGGATTAATGATCCATGGGAATACTGTCTCTAGAGAAATGAAACTACATAGTATGGCAGATAATTGGATCACCACAATTCACATGTAGTTTAAGGTCACACAACATAGGGATTACCTTTTGATTTTATAAAGCTTTTTTTTTTTTTAATCTCTTATGGTTAGATCCCTGTAAAATGCATGAGAACCCACAAGATTTCCTAACTGGTTCTTGGTAAAGTGACAGGTCATTTTGTGGTTTGTAAGGAAATAGCTTCCAGTTGGAGAATTTGTTTATTAAGAGTAGGGTAAATAAATCCTTCAAGATGTCCAATGAATGGCTCCTTTAAGATTAATGTTCTGAAGCACATTGAGGAGTTCCATAAACACAGGATTCATAGAAATATTATTCTGTAGAAAATCAAGAGGATTCTTTGGCAAATCATGTTTTTTTTTGGTACCAACTAACAGACTTATTTTCATGGGTTAGTTAACAAAGATAACTTATATGTATGTACATGTGGTTATATGTGAGATTATATGTATGAAAAGTGCTGTTTAAAATGTCAAACTATTGTTATTTTCTACGTATGAAAGATTATATATGTACATACATATGTACACACACATATGTATGTACACACACATATATTTCCACTGCTCAGGGAATGAGGGGCATTAAATCAGAACATGTTTATCAACAAGTAAGCTGATGGAGGGTGGGCAGCTGCCCTTGGTCACGGGACACTTATCCTTTCTGTTGTGTTTAATTCACCTGGCGCCATTCCACTCGATCCATAGTAACTTATTGAGAGGCAGATTCCATTTTCCAAGGTGGCAGAAAAAGATCCAAACTTGCTGACAGCTTTATTCTCTGCATTTGATTCTTCTAAAAGATAAAATCAAATCAAGGACATTTTTGTTTTATCAAAAAGAAATGTAAGCAAAACTCAGTGTGAAGTGGAAATCACCCAAATATGTAAAAGCATGGATATGATTAAGTAAATTATGATATGTACATATACCAATGAATTATTATGAAATCATTAAAAAGTCTTGTTTTTTTTGTTTTTTTTTTAATCTTTAGATATCTTTTTTTTTAATCAAAGTATAATTGACTTACAATATTACATTAGTTTCAGGTACACAGCATAGTGGTTTGATATTTTTATAGATTATGCATGATACAGTTATTATAATATAATTTTAAAAAATATGTAATGAATAGGAAACTGCTCATCATGATAAAGTGAAAGAAATACACTGTGAATAGTGGTTACTGCTGGGGTGGTAGAATTATGAGCAACTGTCATCTTTTTAAAGTATTCCTATATTTCCTAATTTTTATACTAAACCATATATTTTTATATCAGATAAAACAAGGAAAAGTAATTTTTAAATTTCTGTTTTTAAGTTCTTGGGTACATTCAAACTTGTCAAACATTGTATTCTTACCTTGAATTTAGAAAACACTGTGCCTATAACTAAATTTATTAGCAAGATTTAGTTTCTGATCTTATTACTTATTACTAACTTGAGTCCAAAAGCATTTTATTAATTATCTCATCTCCATTTGCAGGTATAACCTACACTGGGCAAGAAGCAATTAATTTTTCCAGCTGGTGTTACCGGGACACGTTAAATGGTGTTATCAGGAAGTTTCATGGTGTATGATCAATGGACATCCACTTGGAACTCTCATCTACAAGCAGGTAGAGATGCTCATGGCCAAATTTAGGATTTTTTTCTTGTTCTTGCAGTTTAAGAAAATTGATACTACCTGGAGATCTAAGTGATAGAGCATAGATAGAAACCCTATCATTCACAGTCAATATTGCAGAGAAGCCAAACCTTCAGTAGGAATCAATTAATGAGGACCTGAGTCCTAGAGATTGCGCTTGGTACAGTGCATAAAACAAAATTCAGGCCAGAAAGGACATTGCAAACTCAGTGTTGCTACAAAAAGGTAGCTAGGCAAGGTAGACTCTGCATGTCAGCTGGAATCAAGAGCTGGGTTCCCAGAGGAGGCAAAACCAAGTAAGCAGCCCACTATAGATGGGCTATGTATACGATGTATATGCCCTTTACATTAGGGAAAGTGTATATAAACAAGATGGCAAAACACTTCAGTTATCATCTGTAAAAATTACACATGCTACCTGCCAGGGATGCATGTGTTTCTGTTAGGTGGATAGGTTTGACCTATGGCGGAAGTACTGATACCCACTGCCACAAAGATGCAGCTGCTTACCTTTTTCAAAATGTTGCTCTCCTTCTCTTTCTTCTTTCTCATCTTCTAAAGGATAATCCGCTTTTTTCTCCTTTTTCACAATTTTCTTAGGGTCTCTTAAATGAATTAAAAAATTGTGCTTGTCCTTTTTCACTTTCACTTTGATAAAAGTTGGGCCTGCAGAAGAATCATAGGATAGAAAATGGGCTGATTTTGATGCCCCAATTAAGCTCTGTGATAAGACTGTTAAATAATGCAGCATAGCATTTAAGTCAGGGACTAGAAATACCTAGGGATGTCACCACTTTTATAAAAAGATACCTAAAAGAATAAAGTGATGGTGGAATTCCAGGAAGAAACAGCAGGTGGATCAGGGAGATGTTTGCAGACTTTCTGCTCATACCTAAAATCAAATTACAGAAGGGAGAGTAAATTGGCTAAGGTATACCTATACTCAACTTTATGATCAATCACATGTGATGGTTAATGTGAAAGGATTTTGTAATTGATAAAGAATTGCATAAATGTTAGTTACAGTAGTTATTATTGTTAGTAGGAACATATAAGAATTTCCCAAACAACACATTTTCTGCTAGTGTTCTGACTCATTCTTGTCTCCTCTTCCAGCTTTTTTCTTTTTTTTTAACACAGCCTTTTCTTTTCAACTTTCGTTGAATGATCATATCTCAAAGTTGATAATTAGAATTAAGACAAAAATATACTTACTATGAACCATCTGAAACATATATATTATATGCATATGCAAATACTGATAAGAGTAAAGAATGGTTACTGAAAATAGAACATAGCATTTTAAAACTTGAGTCCCAGTGCTTTTCTCAGTTCTGTGATTCTGAGTTCCATTTTTTTTTTTTTTTTTTATTAATTAATTAATTTATTTTTTTGGTTGTGTTGGGTCTTCGTTTCTGTGTGAGGGCTTTCTCTAGTTGCGGCGAGCGGGGGCCACCCCTCATCGCGGTGCGCGGGCCTCTCACTATTGCGGCCTCTCTTATTGCGGAGCACAGGCTCCAGACGCGCAGGCCCAGTAGTTGTGGCTCACGGGCCCAGTTGCTCCGTGGCATGTGGGATCCTCCCAGACCAGGGCTCGAACCCGTGTCCCCTGCATTGGCAGGCGGACTCTCAACCACTGCACCACCAGGGAAGCCCCCTGAGTTCCATTTTTAATTACTACTATTTGTACCCTACACCCAGGGTTGATATTCAAAATATTAAATATTTAAAAATATGGTAATGTAAATAAATATGCACACCTATCTATTAATAAAAATCCCTTTCATGTTTTAAATGTCTTTATTTTTATTTATTTTTTTGGCTGCACCAAGTGGCCTGCGGGATCTCAGTTCCCCGACCAGAGATCGAAGCCCCGCCCCCTGCAGTGGAAGCGCGGAGTCCTCACCACTGGAGCGCCAGGGAAGTCCCCCCTTTCAGGTTTTAAATAAACAAACCTTATATAATAAAACAGTCTGGCATTTGATATGAGTTGTACCACAAACCATTCTTTAAATAATTTGAATAATTTGTAGGCCTTTTTATTTTAAAAATCATTGGTAGGATCTTTTGTTTGATGTGGCATTTACTATCTGATGATGCTTGAGCCATGATTCCACATAGGGAATAGCATTCTCACTCTTGTAATGATTTCCTCATTAAATTGATGGTCATTTGATGATAGGAAGGAAGGAAGGGAGGGAAGAAGGGAAGAAGGGAGGAAGGGAGAAAGGGAGGAAGGAAGGAAAATTAAGAGAGGGCTGGAGGAAGGGTAGGGAGTGAGAAGGGGTGGGCTGGTGTCACAGGCAGAGTGTGGGTGGGAGGAGCCCTGGCGTCCCTTGTTGGGTTGCATAATCTTGTGGACATTAAACAGGATCCTGCTCACACCCCCTCCCCACTGACTCTTCCCAGCTCTCAGAGACCACAGCTCCCTACTAGACAATAAGCTGTCAAATAAAACCCAGGTTCTCAAACCCATCCTAAGAAATCTTTAAAGCACAGTGAAAAGAGAAGCTCTACAAGATGTCCCCAATAAGTTCCCCAGAGCCCAGATCTGCTCTTCCCTTGGGGAGAATGAAGCATTTCCTTTTTCCAGACTACGTCCTCCTCAGCTCGTGTCCAAGACCTCCCTCCCACTTAATGACTTCTGAATCCAGAGGCAATTTCTTTATAGCAAAAATAACTGGATGTCGGCAGCAGGCCCCCAAACTCCGTGCTCCAGAAACCAAATCAGGAATTTGCTCTAAATTCACAGTATGTGCTTAGTTTCTGAGGTAACACTATGTGTTGTAATTAACATTATTAAGTAATGATTTGCTTATTGCAGTTACTATTATACTATTTTCCAATCCTATGGAAATATTTTCATATTTTAACAACTGGAATGTTTGTCTTAGTGTGCCCAGGTAACCTCACGGCTGGCCTGTGCCTTGCAGAGGCTATTATAACAGAAGAGTGTGAAATCTGAAAGTGGGGAACATTGTGCATACATGAATCACTGGGGGCACATTACTACTCTTACCTATCATACTCAGGAGTACAAGGCCCCAGGATTATCTGAAATGGGTTAATATCTTCCAAACCATTAACCAGCTGCTTTCAAAATGTACCTTTTTCAAATGTTGTCTTTTCTACTTCAATCTGCCCTCCATCGGAAGGATACAGATAATAATTTGTTCCTGAGATTTGGACTGGTGTTTCTCCCATGTTGTATCCACGAAACTAGAAAAGAAAACATCATGCTTTGAGTGTGGAATGGCAATTGACAAAAATTAGGTCATCCATGTGAGCCAGTTAAAGCTGCCATAAACCTAATTTCTGCTAAATGATTTGTCTGTCACTTTGTAGACTCAGAGGCCAGTGTCCATCTTATCTTTGGCACCTCCTGTAGTGTTATAATGACACGTAGAATTAAAGGAGGTCCATGATTTTAAACTCTGTTCATTGGAGCATCCTTATAACCCAGCGCAAATCAAATCATTGGACTATTGCCAAGGCAGTGAGAAAAGTTATCAATTTCTCTTTCATTGGCTGTTAATTTTCTGTTTAAAGAGAGCTAATATACTGAGGAGTATTGATACTTAACATTTTAGAAGGTCATATGTTAAAGACTTTTTTTTTTTTTTTTTTTAACTAAGTGTTGCTTATAGAGCTCCAAGTGATACTGATGCATGCTAAAGCTTGAGAACAACTGGCTCAGAGTAGTAACTAGAAATGACAAGGGCTGTTACTTTTTTTCCCATCTTTTCCTGATTAGGTTTTTCTCATAAAACGGCTTGAGGGAGAGATTGGCAAAGGGAAGGTTTCACAAAAGCATACAGGCAAGAAACGTGGGTGCATACAGAGAGATAACCCAATGTACTCAGCAAGTCCCATCACCTGAGACAGAAAAAGCCAACCTCTTTGTCCACTATTGTAACTGAGCAGGACCCTATGGGGCCTTCCTGGGACAGACCCCTCCCCCATATCCTCTGCTTTAGCTCCTCTGAAGTACCTAGATAATAGTATTTGAGGCACATTTCCTGAGTTGCTTACAGATACTAAAACCAGCACCAAATGGAAGAAATGAACTATTGTACTTGATGACCATGAGAACCATAGCCCCCAGACCTACTGGTGCCTAAGGATTGATAATGTTAACCCCTGTGACACTGCCCTGTTACCTCACCATCAACCAATCAGAGAATTCTTCAGGAGATGGTCACATACCCTGCGACTTCCCTCCCTCACCTGGCCTTTAAAAATGCTTTCCTGAAACCCATCCGGAAGTTGGTTGTTTTGAGCACTAGCTACCCAGGACTCCTTGCTTGGTGCCCTGTGATAAACGCTGTACTCTCCTTCTCCACAACCCGGTGTCAGTAGATTGGCGTTACTGTGTGCAGGCAAGTGGACCCAAGTTTGGTTTGATAACGTGTTGACCTATCACAGTTGCTTATTTACATACACCTAAGTGAATGCTTTTGTGTCAAATTTCCATCTTTACCACCCCTAGAAACCTGGTTTCATGGCACTCAAGAAAAACTGGCCTAAGGGTGTTCCTGTCTTGGTGATCGGCTGCAAAGAAGGTCCTAGGTATCACAGGGTGGACTGCAGGTCTGAGATCTTCTATACTAGAAGAAACCCCAAGTCCTCTGTGGTGGCAGTGAAGACTGAAAACCTTATGTTTCCACAGAAGCTGTGTTCTTCCCCAAACAATTAGGAATGACCCAAAGGAGCTTTTTAGAAAATTGATTTTACCGAGTAAACTATCTCAGGTTCTGGTTCCTGGAGGGGATCCTCTGTTATTTCCGGGATCTTTATTTGCTCTTCTTTCAATTTCTCCTTTAAAAAATCTTTTCTCTTGAAATTCCTACTATCTTCTTTCTCTAGTTTTTCCTTGCCTTTCTTTTTACCAGATTCCTTACTCTTCTTTTCTGCTTTTTTTTCTTCCTTTAAGCGTTCTTCTTCAGCTAACCTATCTTGTTCGTCTTTCCATGCCTGTAAACACATTTAAAAAAAATTAATAGGATTTTGAAACAAAGCTGATCCTATTCAGGTTCACTTTGGAGAATATTTAACATGATTTTTATACGCTGTATCTCTGATGGATCAAAATACTGAGCTAGAAATTGTGGTGTCATCCTTGACTCTTTCTCTCACCCAACTTCTGTATGCTAAACACTGCCAATGCTCTTCAGAGATCTCTCTTCACTGCAGCTTTTTCTCTCACCCTCTGTTGAAATTTTCTTTACTTCAGGTCTTTTTATCTTTAACCTGAACTATTGCATCAGCCTCTTAGCTGGTCTCCCTGGCTCTTATAATTTTCCACAAGAATCCAATCCCCAGTTTAGGTTCTAAACATGGTTAATCAGCAGTATGGTAGACTAGATGTCCAAAGATACATTCCTGGCATAAAATATTTCAGAAATGATGGATAAAATATCAAATCATCATTGTAATGCATAGCAGTGCTGGCAGCAAAGTAAAAAATATGAGAAAGCACTAATTCAATGAGGGAAGGAAGCACTGAAAATAGAAGTTTCCCAGGGCTATCTGCCCATCTCTGGAAGCCAAGAACTTGGGTTTTGGGAGTTATAGGGACTAGAGCCAGAACCCAGGAGATCAGAGACCTGTGAATAGCATGGGTATTTTTTTTAAAATGACACCTTCACTGAGTGAAGTAGAAAAAAATCTTGCCCCATAAAATAAAATCATGAAACCTAGCCAGCTTCCCTGGCCCTGAGTTAAAGTAGGAGCAGAGAGGGCAGGAGGAAATTGGCCCTGAGAACTCTTAACCACAAGCCTGTCCTCACATAGATTTGTGGCCAAAATGTACATCACCTTAAAAGTATTCTGAAAAGATTGTGGGCAAAATGTGAGTTCACAGAGGAAAATCACAAAATGTGAGGAACTAAGTCAAAATCAAAAACCTGAAGAAGAAACAAGCTCTGAAATTATACTTGCAAAGACTGCAGATATTGGAATTATCAAACAGAGAATATAAAATAAGTATTTTAATATGCTTAAAGAAAGAAAAGGAGGCATCAAAAGTATTAGTAAAAACAAGAGAGTATAAAAAATCAGTGAGTTTGAAGGCCCTATTGGAAATGGAATAGGATTTTTGAAAAGGCAGTATTTGAATAGATAATGGATGAGACATTTCCAGAGCTGATGAAAGACACTAATCCTAAGATTTAGGAAGGCCAGTGAATCAAACCCAGGAAATGATAGTGGTGTGCTGGACCTGGGTCATATTGACTTGGAAGAGTTTACTGTTAAATTTTCAGGAATTTTGCGAGCCAGTTTTAACCACATCCATTATTAAAATCAAATGATACAAATGCACAATAAAATACCATTAAAAACAAAGGCAATAAATACTCAAAACTTACCACTTTCCTAACTATTTTGTTACATTGAACTATGATTTATGCCAGCGGTCCCCAACCTTTTTGGCACCAGGGTCCGGTTTCGTGGAAGACAATTTTTCCATGGACAGGGCTGGGTCGGGGGTGGTTCAGGCGGTAACGCGAGTGACAGTTCAGGCAGTAATGTGAGTGATGGGGAGTGAAAGGGAGCAGCAAATGAAGCTTCTCTCGCTCGCCCGCCCACAGCTCACCTCCTGCTGTGCGGCCCAGTTCCTAACAGGCCGCGGACCAGTAGTGGTCCGCGGCCCGGGGCTTGGGGACCCCTGATCTATGCCCTTGGGGTTATCTATGTAAATTGTATCTGTATGGTAGAACTATAACAGTGTGCTACTGCATATTGTTTCCAACTCCGCATACAGTGACATCTTATCAGTAGCTTGAAGTCAGCCATGATGGGAGTATTTACACTACAGAGATCAGCAAATGCTACAAATCAGGGATTTATTGACTACTCGTTGATTATATAGACTTTAAAAAATGATGGAGAAGATGTTAATAATGCAGTGTGTTGTGTTTTGAGATGTTACACTGTAACTAGCACAAAAAAAAATTGAGGAAATATTCTTCCAGTATTTAAAAACTATTACCTGATACAGCAAAGCAGTTGCTAATGTCATTGGTGAATAAGCGAGACATATCCCCCTGTTGTTCATTTTTGTCTTACTTGTTCATGTAAATGAAAATATCAATCAGCATTCATTGTGGAACTACACTTGTTTGTCAATTGCAACTATAGGCTGGCTAAAGATGTAAGAGCTTAGTAAAAATCAATGAAAGCAATTCTGTGAGAATCAACTGGCTAAATGGAATTTACAATAAAGAGTATTACATATTTTATTATTTGTAAATTGTGTGCTATACATACCATATATCAGTAAAATTTAGACTAAACTATCTATACAGAATTTTTTTTCTTAGAGAGCTAATGCTAAACATTTACCAGCACACCACTGCACGTTTTCAAAGCATCTAGAGAGAAAAGATGAACTGTCTATAAAAGAATGACAAGTTAGATCGACAATCAATTTATTGGGTTGGCCAAAAAGTCTGTTCCATAGCATCTTATGGAAAAACCTGAACAAAATTTTGGCCAACCCAATATTAACAACTACAACATCAGGTAGAAAAATGTGGAACAAAATCTTGAGAGTATAACAGGATACAAAAAAGTCAACCAAGAATTTTATAAATTAAAACTATGTTTAATGAATAAGGGTAAAGTAAAACCATTTTTCAGACATGTAAAACTGAGGTCCAATAGCAACAAACCCCCACTAAAGGAAGTTCTAAAGGAAATACTCCCAAAATAGAAGATGTGAGAAGAAATGCTCAACAAAACAAATGGTAAGCATGGGGCTAAATCTCAATAGCATTGACTGTATAAAGCAATGACAATAATAATGTCTAATTTGTGAGAACAAAAAAAATCAAGATAAAACTTAAACACAGGTTGGGAGAGAGGAAGCAATTTTAATAATTCCTTGTATTGTTCTGGAAAAAAGATATTTTATTGAGACTTCATTAAATTATATATATAAGTTGAAAATCTAGAGCAACCACTAGTAGAATACAAATAAAGTGTATACATTATAAACTTTTCCTATTAAGGGCCAGATAGTAAATATTTTAGGCTTTTTGGGTCAAAAGACAATATCAAGGATATTGTGTAGGTATTTATGTAACAAGCAAGAAAAGTAATTTCCGAAAATATTTTATTGACAACTCACTGAGTACAATTTTTCTCCATAATACAGTCTACTAATACGAAAAATAGAATTCTTTGGGTGAGGGAGGATAGCATTTTACTTAGAGTTAAAATTAGTGTTCCCTATCATCAAATTGATTGCAAGTAAAAAAGAAAAAAAACATACAAAAGAAAACAAGAAAAAAGGATCACAGAAAAGGTAGGAAAATAGAAAACAGATTGAAAATCGAAAATAAACTATATATCTTAATATATAGTTTATTAGAATAGATATAAATGGATTCAAGTCTTCTGCTAAAAGAAAAATCATCAGTATAATTTTTTTTAAAAATCTAGTTTATAATCCCTGTTTACAAGAGACACACTTAAATTATAAAGCCACAGAAAGGTAAAAATAAAGAGATAGAATTTGCCAGTAAAATACTATCTGAAAGACAGCTCCTATCTCTTTGTTTTTCTTTATTAATTTTAGAATCAGCTTTCCAAGGTTCATAAAAAAACTGCTGAAATTTTGATAGGAATATATTTCTATTTCCCATTGTGGTCACAGTGACTCTAGCCCTTGGTGTTATGAGAATGGTGAACAAAAGGGCCATTGTGAAAAAACTACCTATTGTTGAAACTCTGGGCTGCTGTAACATGATTTGTTCAGATAAAACTAGAACCCTGACAAAGAATGAAATGACTGTTACCCACATATTTACTTCAGATGGCCTGCATGCTGAGGTTACTGGAGTTGGCTACAGTCCATTTGGGGAAGTGACTGTTGATGGTGATGTTGTTCATGGATTCTATAACCCATCTGTTAGCAGAATTTTTGAGGCGGGCTGTGTGTGCAATGATACTGTAATTAGAAACAACACTCTAATGGGGAAACCAATGGAAGGAACCTTAATTGCTCTTGCAATGAAGATGGGTCTTGATGGACTTCAACAGGATTATATCAGAAAAGCTGAATACCCTTTTAGCTCTGAGCAGAAGTGGATGGCTGTTAAGTGTGTGCACCAAACACAGCAGAAAACAAAATCAACCAATGTAACTAACAAAACCCAAACCCGCTGACCTGACTCAGGATCTAGAAGAGGTCAGCCTGGCACAGATATGAAAAACGTACCAATTTAAAAACAACCCCACGGGACTTCCCTGGTGGTGCAGTGGTTAAGAATCCACCTACCAATGCAGGGGACACGGGTTCGATCCCTAGTCTGGGAAGATCCCACATGCAGTGGAGCAAATAAGCCCGTGTGCCACAACTACTGAGCCTGTGCTCTAGAGCCAGTGAGCCACAACTACTGAGCCCGTGTGCCTCAACTGCTAAAGCCCGCGTGCCTAGAGCCCTGCTCTGCAACGACAAGCCTGCACACTGCAAAGAAGAGTAGCCCCTGCTCGCCGCAACAAGAGAAAGCCCGCAGGCCGCAACGAAGACCCAACGCAACCAAAAATAAATAAATAAATAAATAAATAAATAAATAAATAAATAAATAAATAAATAAATAAATCTAAAAAAAACAAAAGAAAGTATGAGTATATACTTTTAAAGGTATATGAGTATATTTCACATCCTAAACTGAGTCTTTTCATCCATGACCATGGTATATTTTCCCACTTATTCAGGTGTTTATTGTCCTTCAATAATATGTTGTAATTTTCTCTGTAAAGAAAAATCTTTTATTAATTTATTTTTCTTGGCACCTTATAGTTTTTGTTGCTCTTGTGAATGATATTGATTTTATGTTACATTTTCTAATTGGTTATTGCTGGTGAATAGGAACTCCAGTGATTTTTTTCTATGTTAATCTTGCATACTGTAACCTTGCTGCGCTTCCTTAATTCATTTTAAAAGCCAACATGCACCCCAATTTCATAGCAGCATTATTTAAAATAGCCAAGATATGGAAGCAACCTAAGTGTCCATCAATAGATGAACAGCTAAAGTAGATGTGATATATATATACACAATGGAATACTACTCAGCCGTAAAAAGAATGAAATTTTGCCATTTGCAACAACATGGATAGACTTGGAGGGTATTACGCTACATGAAATAAGTCAGAGAAAGACAAATACTGTATGATATCACTTACATGTAGAATCTAAAAAATACAAAAAAACTAGTGAATATAACAAAAAAGAAACAGACTCACAGATATAGAGAACAGATTAGTAGTTACCAGTGGGGAGAGGGAGGGGGAGGGGCAATATAGGGGAAGGAGATTAAGAGGTACAAAGTATTAGGTATAAGATAAACTACACAGATCTATTGTACAACACAGGGAATATAGCCAATATTTTGTAACAACTATAAATGTAGTGATTTTTTTTTTAGTTACAGTCAGATCTTTATTTGAAAATCTCATCTGCCAACTTAGTGCTTTCCACCAACTCAGGGTGCAGAAACCTTCACAGGCTTCACAATCTTTTGATTAGGTGCTGCCTTTGTAGTAGCCATTGCTGTCTTTATAAAATAGTGAATCTCTATATTGAACACCTGTAGCTTATACAATACTGTACATCAACTACACTTAAATTTAAAAAAAGAGCAAATACATGGTGTCTCCCTGGTGGTCTGGTGGTTAAGATTCCATGCTTCCACTACAGGAGGCGTGGGTTCGATCCCTGTTCAGGGAAAGTTCCACATACTGTGAGGTGCCGCGTCCCCCCCGCCAAAAAAAGGAAGCCAACATAACCTTAATAGTAATGCTTCTTAAGAACAACACAAAAGCCTATCATTTCACTCATCATAGACACAAAAATTCTAGATAAAATACTATCAGAACAAAGCCAGTTGTTTATTAAAATAATTATTAATTAAATATTAAATTATTAATTAAAATATTATTAAAATAATAACATTCTATGAAAAAAATGGTGCTATAATTTTTAATCAATAATGTACATAAAGATGGACTCAGGGGCTTACTAAAAATTAAAATTCCCAAAGATCAGTTAGGATGGAGTGAAAACATGTGTATTTTAAGTCTCTCCTCCCCCCAGAGATACCTAGGCAATTATGGCATATGTGGTTTTGTGGGATAAGGACTAAACTTTAGGAAATGCTGAAGAGAAGTTTGTTTTAGAAATACAAAAGTTATTCATATTGTTAAATCAATCTCCATAATTCAATATATCTCCTAAATAAAGGGAAAAACCTCCCAATAGAAACTAGTTTCAATACCAACAGACACTTTAAAAATTTAATAAGATTAAGCAGCAAATAATAATAAACTTAAAGATTTGCCATGTAATTATCTTTACCATTAATACCAAGAAGCCAGGGAGGCTCACCAATCTTAACCAACGCTGTTTTGAGGGTTATTGCATACTGATGGAGGTGGGGAAATCAGCTCCTGCCTACCCAATCTATAAGCTTACAACAAAGCTACTGTAATTAAAATAGTATGGTACTTGTATAAGAATAATTAAGTGGGTGACTGAAACAGAATACAGCATTCAAAAATGGTTTAAAATACCATCACATTGGGATTAGGTTTTCAACATATGAATTTTGAAGGACACGAACACTCAGTAGACACTATGGTGTTCAGAACAGTTCAGAATATCTCTTATCATTTTATAGGGATCTTTAAAAATGGATTAAAAAAATAAATGGGTACCTAATATGTGACATATCAACATTCCAATTTAAGGGATGGGGATTAATATTACATTTAATTAAATGGTACTAGTAAAACGACAGTCCATCTGGGCAGAGAAAAAGACCCTTACATTATGCTACAAAACATGTATTTCAGATAGATTAGATCTCTGAATATAAAAAGGATGTCTATGAAAATATTCTAAGAGAGTGCAGGAAAATTAACATACAAACTCAAGGTGGAATCAACCTGATGGAACCAAAAACACAGAAGCCCTAAAACCATAAAAAAAAAAAAATGACCGATTTTAAAAACCCTTTTTTTGACAAGCTGTAACATACAAAAAGAGCACAAATCCTAAGTGAACAGCTGAATGAATTAGCACCAAGTAAGTGCTCCTGTAAAACTACCACCAGGTTAAGAAATAGACAATCTCCAGGTCCCCAGAAGCCCTCCTCACGCTTCTCCTCAATTACCACCCACTTGTACTGCCCCAAAGGCAAACATCATCCTAATTTTTAATACATTAGTTTAGCTTTGCCTATTTAAAAACTTACGTAAACGAAATCCTACATAAGGTATATAGTCTTTTAACTTTCTCTTCTTTTGCTTAACATGTTGTGTGTGAGATTCATCCATATTTCTGTGTGTAGCTATATGTCATTTATTTCCAGAGCTGCATAGTATTTCATCACATGAACCATTCTAGGCATTCTACTGATGAATCTTTGAATTGTTTCTAGTTTGGGAGAATTAAAAATAATGCTGCAAGAAAAACTGTGTCCATGTGTCTTGGTGAACACATGCATGCATAAGTATATTAGGTATATACTTAGGAGTGAAACTATTTGGTTAAAGAGAAATCATATGCTTAACTTTAGTAGCTATGTCCAATTTTCCAAAGTAGAAGTACCAACTTATACTTCAATCAGCAGTGTATGAGAATTTGCTTTACTTCACATCCTTGACAAAATCTGGCATTGTGTCTTTTAAATTTTGGCCAAAGATGATTGATTTGACTATATAAAAGTTAAATATTTCTGTATAAATTTAAAAAATGGTATTTATTACTGAGGAAATTGTTTAATAAATTAAGGTACAACCAAATCATAGACTAATATAATGCTGTGAAAATAAGTTAGATCTCTAGATATTGTTTGGAAGTGATATTCATGATGTGTTGCCAAGAGAAAAAAGCATGTAGCAGAGTTAAAAAGAAACATACCAAACCTAAACCAAAACCAAACATGAATACTCTCTTTATATTTGTGCATGCATGCTTGTATGAGCATAGAACATGCGAAATCATTAATATTTCTGACTTCAGGGTCTTAGGACAGCCAGGTTAAGTTTGAGTTCTTATAAAAGCATGTATTACTTTTGTTATTAAAAATTCCAATAAAAATGCAAACAAAAACAACTCCCTGCAGCAGATGCAGACAGTTTACCAACTATGAACAAGGCACTGCCCTGGATTTTGGCACAATTTCCTAAAGGCTTATCATCTGGTGGAGGAGATAGCTTGGTGGAGAGACTGTCATTTCAAGTTTAGCAAAAAGATTATTTCCCATTATACCACACAAACTAGCACAAAATAACTTTGAACTTGTGATTTGTCAGTGTCATTTGTCTTTCCTTGGATTACCTTCAGAGAGCCTTCTAAAATAAAAGGAATCTTTTCCTTCTCTTTTTCTTTTTCTTGATCTGATATCTCTGTTTTGCTCATTCCTTTGTTACCTATAACCAGAGAAAATTAAACTTCTTAGTAAAACTCTCTAAAATAAGGTTTCATAGAAGGACCAAGCGTCTGGCTTGTAGGGGATCCCCATTCACTCATCTCTGAATTCTTTTTTTGCCATCTCTAGAGCGGACATCTGAAGTGGAACTGAGCTCTTTTAGGGATGAACAACTCACCATCTGTGGAGGCAGTACATTCCATTCTCAAAGTGTTGAGATTTTCAAGATTTTAGTGAACTGGACTCTCTCTCACTAGAGTTTTAACCTAATTAATCCTAATTTAACCCCTTAAGACCACACAGAACAAATTTAACTTTTCTTTCTATACTGAAGCCCTCCTCTTGCCATTATAGTTATTCTGTTGTGAAGATTTACATCTGTCCTGACTTGAGAGGCCTCAAACTGAATGCAATACCTACCAGGTGTATTCCAATCCCAATTCCAAATAAACCATTTTCTGAATTTGGCCCATAGACACCCAGATAATTATTAAGCTTTTGGTTCTGCTCAGAAGCAGAATAAAGAAAAGGCAGTCAACCCACAATTTTTGTTACTAACAGTAAAGTATGGCCTGGACACGATTGTGAGAGGGCAGCCCTACCTGTCTTTTTAGATAGTCCCATCGAGTATTCCAATTACCTAGTACTGTCCTGCTGCACCCCCATCAGGAGGAAGGCTGAGTTGATGGATGGATTATGTAACCATTTTGGTGAAAGGTGAATGCTTCATCTTTGACTTGGTTTTCCAAGTTTTATTTTAGAATCAACCAAGCACAAATTCCTTTGGTAGTTTACAGAGGTTGCAAAAACTTTGGAAATTATATAGTTTTGCTTCTTTATAGGAAATCACTCTCAACTTGGTTATCAGAAACAATGAGTATTATTCACACAGAGTTAACTTCCTTTGTATGAACCCAGTGAAATATCTTTATTTTCCAGATGAATTACCTCGACATTTCACTTATTTATCAAGTATCCTTCCTCTTTTTCTCACCCTCTTCTCTCTGACTGACAGCATCAAAGCCATGAAAATTGACAACAACAAAAATGAAAATATCTATTGATCCAACATCCTGTCGAGTCCATGTCACAGGCCCCCAACAATCCGTTTTTCCTTCATTTTTAAATTCTAACTCCCAGTTAGTCTCGGGACTCTTCTGTTTACTCTTCTAAGGAAGGTCTTGTTTTAATCTCACTTTGGAAGCCATAATGATTCTTATGGAGACATACTGACTCTGAATCGAACTCATGTATTGCCAACAAAACTTAGATAGGCAAACCTATCAACCCCAGCAAAATAAAGACACTTGGCATTTCTCAGCATCACACTGGCTCTGAATAGATTGAATCTTTCAGATCTGGCAGGAAGTGTGGTCAATATAAGACAAGTATCAATCAATATACAACAAATATTCTCATCATATTTAGAATGCAGCTATTCTATTTTTTTAGGGAAAGTGAAGAGTCACAGAAATTTTGTGGACAACTCTTTTTAATTCTGAAATGTTCACTGTCTTGATTAAATTAATAAATAGAATGTCTTTGGACTTACGTATAAGTTCAACTGGTTACTTATTTTTAGATTTTTTAATAGAATAAATTTTGCTAGTAGAAGAAATTTTGGTACCAGCAGAAGATTTTATTTCCAGCTCATTCTTGGTCCTACTGATTTCCTCAGCCATTTTAGCTTCCTGATATACAGCTTCTTCTTTTATGATCCAATCTTGAATGGATTTTGCAACAAGTTCCAAATAATTCCTAAAAAAAGCAAAGAACAGCAGGTGACAATTGAGTTAATATTAGTTAAAGTCAAGAAGTGCTTAAGATACTGATTGGGCAAATAACTTTTAAAAAATGAACTGATTCTAAATTGCCCATGTAACAAATGTAATAGCAATATATCCTAGAATATATTTTGTACAAAGTAGTCATATATAAACATCCAATAAACATTTGAAAAATTTTCAGCTTCCTTCATGATTAAAGATGCATAAAATTAAAAATTAGATATTTCCATCCAAACCAAAGATTAAAATGCTTGATAATACCAAGAGTTGATGACGGTTTGGAGAAACAGTCATTCTCAGTGCTATTAATTGGAGAGTAATATGGCAAAATCTCTTTTTAGGGCAATTTTATAGCACAATAGGTACTATCTTAATTGACTACCAGCTAAGTGACTCACTGGATTAGCTGAAACACTGCACTCTTGCTATAAAACTTACTGGCCCTTGAATACCCACATCCTAAATACTACACCCTAAGCTGCTTGTGCATTTATGTATACATCAGCATCTTATTGCTTACTGGGATTCAGTAATATTTGCTCCCAAATCCATTTATTCTATTTATACTGATTATTGTAATTATTTTAACTAAATGTTATGTACACTTACAATATATGAATATCCAAAGAAAGTTGTTGCTAGGGAAAAAAGTTGAAATATTTAGGCTTGACAATGAAGATTAATGTCAAATTGTATGAAAGTGAGGAAAAAAGTTTTGAAAAAATAAAGCTAGATGAATTCTATACTCAAGTTGCTTCATTATTTTCTTTAATTCTTGATCTCTTTTAAAGAAAAGAAATGCAAATTGGAAAAGAAGGAGTAAAACTGTCACTGTTTGCACATGACATGGTACTATACATAGAAAATCCTAAAGATACTACCAGAAAACTACTAGACCTCATCAGTTAATTTGGTAAAGTTGCAGGATACAAAATTAATACACAGAAATCTGTTGCATTTCTATACACTAAAAACAAAATAGCAGAAAGAGAAATTAAGTAAACAATCCCACTTACCATTGCATCAAAAAGAATAAAATACCTAGGAATAAACCTACCTAAGGAGGCAAAAAACCTATACTCCAGAAACTATAAGACACTGATGAAAGAAATTGAAGAGGACACAAACAGATGGAAAGATATACTGTGTTCTTGGATTGGAAGAACCAATATGGTTAAAATGCCCATACTAACCAAGGCTATCTATAGATCCAATGCAACCCCTATCAAATGCCCAAAGGCATTTTTCACAGAACTAGAACAAAATTTTAAAAATTTGTATGGAAATACAAAAGACCCTGAATAGCCAAAGCAATCTTGAAAAAGAAGAATAGAGCTGGAGGAATCAGGCTCCCTGACTTCAGACTATACTACAAAACTACAGTCATCAAAACAGTATGGCACTGGCAGAATATAGACCAATGGAACAGGATAGAAAGCCCAGAAATAAACCCACACACTTATGGGCAATTAATCTATGGCAAAGGAGGCAAGAATATAGAAAACAATGGAGAAAAGATAGTCTCTTCAATAAGTGGTACTGGGAAAACTGGACAGCTACATGTAAAAAGATGAATTTAGAACACTCCCTAACACCATACACAAAAATAAACTCAAAATGGATTAAAGACCTAAATGTAAGGTCAGACACTATAAAACTCTTAGAGGAAAACATAGGAAGAACACTCTTTGATATAAACTGCAGCAATATTTTTTTGGATCTGTCTCCTAGAATAATGGAAATAAAAACAAAAATAAACAAATGGCTCCTAATTAAACTTAAAAGCTTTTGCACAGCAAAGGAAACCATAAACAAAATGAAAAGATAACCTATGGAATGGGAGAAAATATTTGCAAACTATGTGATGGAGAAGGGATTGATTTCCAAAATATACAAACAACACATACAGCTCAATATAAAAAAAAAACAAACAACCCAATCAAAAAAATGGGCAGAAGATGTAAATAGTTATTTCTCCAATGAAGACATACAGATGGTCAATAGGCACATGAAAAAATGCTCAATGTTGTTAATTACTAGAGAAATGCAAATCAAAACTACAATGAGGTATCACCTCATACCAGTCAGAATGACCATCATCAAAAAGTCTACAAATAATAAATGCTGGAGAGGGTGTGGAGAAAAGGGAACTCTCCTGCACTGTTTGTGGGAATGTAAATTGGTACAGCCACTATGGGGAACAGTATGGAGTTTCCTTAAAAAACTAAAAATAGAGTAACCATAAGATCCAGCAATCCCACTCCTGGGCATATATCCAGAGAAACCATACTTTGAAAAGACACATGTACCCCAATGTTCACTGCAGCACTATTTAAAATAGCCAGGACATGGAAGCAACCTAAATGTCCATCAACAGAGAAATGGATGAAGAAGATGTAGTACATATATACAATGGAATATTACTCAGCCATAAAAAGGAACAAAACTGGTCATTTATAGAGATGTTGATAGACCTAGAGAGTATCATACAGACCGAAGTCAGAAAGAGAGAAACAAATATCATATATTAATGCATATATATGGAATCTAGAAAAATGGTATAGATGATCTTATTTGCAAAGCAGAAATAGAGACACAGACATAGAGAACAAATGTATGGATACCAAGGGAGAAAGGGGTGGGGTGGGAGGAACTGGGAGATTGGGATTGACACATATACACTATTGATACTAGATATAAAATAGACATCTAATGAGAACATACTGTATAGCACAGGGAACTCTACTTAATGCACTGTGGTGACCTAAACGGGAAGGAAATCCAAAAAAAGAGGGGATGTATGTATATGTATAGCTGATTCATTTTGCTCTACAGCAGAAAGTAACACAACATGGTAAAGCAACTATACTCCAATAAAAATTAATTTAAAAATAATAAAAAAAATTAATAATAAAATACCTTATTTGCCTAAAAAAAGAGAAAGAAATCAACTGAAAATTGTAGACTATGAATTATGGTTACACAACATCTTCATTTGGAAGGTAAAAGATATCTCAAACTCAACACGCCCCAAATCAAACTCCTGATCTTCCACTCCAAACTGCTCATCAAGCCCTTTGGCCTCTTAGCTGATGGCAAGTCTGCACTTGTCATCAGGTTGTGTTGAATAGGTCAAATACCCTGAAGTTATCTTTGACTACTCTTGTTTCTCATGTCCTTCTTCCAATATGTCAGGAAATCCAAATGATTTTTAAAAACATATTTAAAATACATTCAGAATCTGATCACTTCTCACTCCCTTTACCACTATCGTCCTGGTCTGTCACTACCACCTTTTGCTAGGATTGCTGCCATAGACTCCCAACAAGTCTCCTTGTTCCTACTCTCGACCCCCTGTAGTCTATTCTAGAGAGAGCGAGTAGGAAGATCCCTTTCATCCTTAAGTCATATCATGTCTCTCTTATGCTCAGGACCTTTCAATAAGTCTGCATTTCAAACAAAACCCAGAATCATTAGTACTAATCTGTGATGAGAGAACACAGATATGTATATTTCAAATGAGATAACAAAATAAGGAATATTTTAGCATGCAATGATTCAGGAAATTTGCCACCCACAGATACTTTCTGAAAGAATTACTCACAAATGTATTCCAGCTGCGTTAAGAAAAAACATCCAAGACAACACGGGATATAAGTAAGAGTTGAGAAATAATAATACTTACAATTAAAAGTAGGTAACTATGTATGCCACTTATTTATGATTAAAAAATATTACTTTACAATTGGAAATAAAAATTTTCAGCAATTTCTAAATGGGAGGTAGGAGATTTGTTGGGAGTAAGTGAAAATATGTTAAAGATTTTAACATTTTCTGTGAAATGATATTAATATTCTTTAACCCTAGCTATTATATAAAAATGTTTAAATATGTGATTTAAAAGGATAAGTGTAACTTCTAGAAGAATATAAATACAATGTATGACTTTTAAAAATCACATGCTAAGAATGAACTAAGAAAATTGAATCTAACAAAAGGAAGGAAAGGGATTAATCCTGAAGTAAAAATGTGTGTTTATAAATTTAATGGTAAGACACGGCCCCCGGCTGTCATCTTGGATGCAGTGTCTTTTGTCTCACTTCTGCAGATGGCCTGCCTGAGCTGAGGTGTTGGTGGCAGCCATTTGGCACTAGGAACTCTGGTCGGAAGAGCTGGGTGCAAGGCCTCTGCAGGTGGCCCCCTGTGAGCAAGGGAAACCCGACTAAGCACAAAGGAAAAAAAAGCTATCTCAGAGCTGTGACTATTTTCAAGGCTACTGTTTTTCTCTGTGGAACACTGCCTTTGGGGCAAAACAAGGAAGAAGCAGCTGATTCTAATGTGCAGCGCAGAAGGAGAGACACTGCAGGCCAGCTTCTCCAACTCTGAAGGCACTCCAGCCGTGTGGCTGACAGGGTCTTGGTGCTCTGGCTGGGTGTCAGGCCTGACCCTCTGAGGTGTGAGAGCCAAGTTCAGGACACTGGACCACCAGAGGCCTCCTGGACCCACATAATACCAATCGGTGAGAGCTCTCCCAGAGATCTCCATCTCAATGCTAAGACCCAGCTCCAATCAACGACCAGCAAACTCCATTGTTGGACATCCCATGCCAAACAGCTAGCAAGATGGGAACAAAACCCCACCCATTAGCAGAGAGGCTGCCTAAAATCATATTGAGTTCACAGACACCCCAAAACACACCACCAGATGTGGTCCTGCCCACCAGAAAGACAAGATCCAACTTAATCCACCAGAACACATGTACTAGTCCACTCCACCAGGAAGCCCACACAACCCACTGAACCAACCTTAGCCACTGGGGGCAGACACCAAAAACAACAGGAACTATGAACCTGCAGCCTGCTAAAAGGAGACCTCAAACACAGTAAGTGAAGAAAAATGAGAAGACAGAGAAACACACAGCAGATGAAGGAGCAAGGCAAAAACCCACCAGACCAAACAAATGAAGATGAAATAGGCAGTCTACCTGAAAAAGAATTCAGAGTAATGATAGTAAAGATGATACAAAATCTTGGAAATAGAATGGAGAAAAATACAAGAACCATTTAACAAGGACCTAGAAGAACTAAAGAGCAAACAAACAATGATGAACACCACAATAAATGAAATGAAAAATTCTCTAGAAGGAATCAATAGCAGAATAACTGAGGCAGAAGAACGGATAAGTGACCTGGAAGATAAAATAGTGGAAAAAACTACTGCAGAGCAGAATAAAGAAAAAAGAATGAAAAGAATTGAGGACAGTCTTAGAGACCTCTGGACAACATTAAATGTACCAACATTCGAATTATAGGGGTCCCAGAAGAAGAAGAGAAAAAGAAAGGGACTGAGAAAATATTTGAAGAGACCATAGTTGAAAACTTCCCTAATATGGGAAAGGAAATAGTCAGTCAAGTCCAGGAAGTACAGAGAATCCCATACAGGATAAATCCAAGGAGAAACATGCCAAGACACATATTAATCAAACTATCAAAAATTAAATACAAAGAAAAAATATTAAAAGCAGCAAGGGAAAAACAACAAATAACATACAAAGGAATCCCCATAAGGTTAAGAGCTGATCTTACAGCAGAAACTCTGCAAGCCAGAAGGGAGTGGCAGGACATATTTAAAGTGATGAAAGGGAAAAACCAACAACCAAGATGACTCTACCCAGCAAGGATCTCATTCAGATTGCACAGAGAAATTAACACCTTTTCAGACAAGCAAAACCTAAGAGAATTCAGCACCACCAAACCAGCTTTACAACAAATGCTGAAGGAACTTCTCTAGGCAGGAAACACAAGAGAAGGAAAAGTCCTACATAAACAAAACAAAACAAGTATGAAAATGGTAATAGGAACATACATATCGATAATTACCTTAAATGTAAATGGATTAAATGCTCTAACCAAAAGACACAGACTGGCTGAATGGATACAAAAACAAGACCTGTATATATGCTGTCTACAAGAGACCATTTCAGACCTAAGGAAACATGTAGACTGAAAGGGAGGGGATGGAAACAGATATTCCATGCAAATGGAAATCAAAAGAAAGGTGGAGTAGCAATTCTCATGTAAGAAAAAATACACTTTAACATAAAGACTATTACAAGAGACAAAGAAGGACACTACATAATGATCAAGGGACCAATCCAAGAAGAAGATATAACAATTGTAAATATTTATACACCCAACATAGCAGTACCTCAATACATAAGGCAAATGCTAACAGCCATAAAAGGGGAATTTGACAGGAGCACAATCATAGTAGGGGACTTTAACACCCCACTTTCACCAATGGACAGATCAAGCAAAATGAAAATAAATAAGGAAAGCAAGCTTTAAATGACACCTTAAACAAGATGGACTTAATTGATATTTATAGGACATTGTATCCAAAAACAACAGAATACACTTTCTTCTCAAGAGCTCATAGAGCATTCTCCAGGATAGATTATATCTTGGGTCACAAATCAAGCCTTGGTAAATTTACGAAAACTGAAATCATTTCACATATCTTTTTCAACCACAATGCTATGAGACTAGATATCAATTACAGGAAAAGAAACTGTAAAAAATACAAACACATGGAGGCTAAACAAAATAACCAGGAGATCACTGAAGAAATCAAAAAATACCTAGAAACAAAGGACAATGAAAACATGATGACCCAAAACCTATGGGATGCAGCAAAAGTAGTTCTAAGAGGGAATTTTATAGCAATACAATCCTACCTCAAGAAACAAGAAACATCTCAAATAAACAACCTAAATTTACATCTAAAGTAATTAGAGAAAGAAGAACAAAAAAACCCTGAACTTAGCAGAAGGAAAGAAATCATAATTATCAGATCAGAAATAAATTAAAAAGAGATGAAGAAAACAATTACAAAGATCAATAAAGCTAAAAGCAAGTTCTTTGAGCAGATAAACAAAATTGATAAACCATTAGCCAGACTCATCAAGAAAAAGAGGAAGAAGACTCAAATCAACATAATCAGAAATGAAAAAGGAGAAGTAACAACTGACATTGCAGAAATACAAAGGATCATGAGAGATTACTACAAGCACCTATATGCCAATAAAATGGACAACTTGGAAGAAATGGATGAATTCTTAGAAAAGCACAACCTTCCGAGACTAAACGAGGAAGAAATAGAAAATATAAACAGACTGATCACAAGCACTGAAATTGAAACTGTGATTAAAAATCTTCCAACAAACAAAAGCCCAGGTCCAGATGGCTTCACAGGTGAATTCTATCAAATATTTAGAGAAGAGCTAACACCTATCCTTCTCCAATTCTTCCAAAATATAGCAGAGGGAGGAAGACTCCCTAACTCATTCTACAAGACCACAATCACCCTGATACCAAAACCAGACAAAGATGTTACAAAAAAAGAAAACTACAGGCCAATATCACTGTTGAACATAGATGCAAAAATCCTCAACAAAATACTAGCAAACAGAATCCAGCAGCACATTAAAAAGATCATACACCACGATCAAGAGGGGTTTATCCCAGGAATGAAAGGATTCTTTAATATGCGCAAATCAATCAGTGTGATACACCATATTAACAAATTGAAAGATGAAAACCATATGATAATCTCAATAGATGCAGAAAAAGCTTTTGACAAAATTCAACACCCATTTATGATAAAAACTCTCCAGAAAGTAGTCATAGAGGGAACTTACATCAACATAATAAAGGCCATATATGACAAACCCACAGCCAACACCATTCTCAATGGTAAAAAACTGAAACCATTTCCACTGAGATTAGGAACAAGGTTGCCCACTCTCACCACTATTATTCAACATAGTTTGGAAGTTTTAGCCACAGCAATTGGAGAAGAAAATGAAATAAAAGGAATCCAAATTGGAAAAGAAGAAGTAAAGCTGTCACTTTTTGCAGAGGACATGATACTATATATAGAGCATCCTAAAGATGCTACCAAAAACTACTAGAGCTAATCAATGAATATGGTAAAGTAGCAGGGTACAAAATTAATGCACAGAAATCTCTTGCATTCGTATACACTAATGATGAAAAATCTGAAAGAGAAATTAAGGAAACGCTCCCATTTACCACTGCAACAAAAAGAACAAAATACCTAGGAATAAACCTACCTAAGGAGAAAAAAGACCTATAGCAGAAAACTATAAGACACTGATGAAAGAAAGTAAAGATGACACAAACAGATGGAGAGATATACCATACTCTTGGATTGGAAGAATCAACATTGTGAAAATGACTCTACTACCCAAAGCAATCTACAGAGTCAATGCCATCCTTATGAAATTACCAATGGCATTTTTCACAGAACTAGAAGAAAAAATATCACAATTTGTTTGGAGACACAAAAGACCCCGAATAGCCAAAGCAATCTTGAGAAAGTAAAATGGAGCTCGAGGAATCAGGCTGCCAGGCTTCAGGCTGTACTACAAAGCTACAGTAATCAAGACAGTATGGTACTGGCACAAAAACAGAAATATAGATCAGTGGAACAGGCTAGAAAGCCCAGAGAGAAACCCATGTACATATAGTCACCTTATGTTTGATAAAGGAGGCAAGAATATACAATGAAGAAAAGACAGCCTCTTCAATAAGTGGTGCTGGGAAAACTGGACAGCTATATGTAAAAGAATGAAATTAGAACACTCCCTAACACCATACACAAAAGCCAACTCAAAATGGATTAAAGACCTAAATGTAAGGCCAGACACTATAAAACTCTTAGAGGAAAACATAGGCAGAACACTCTATGACATAAATCACAGCAAGGTCCTTTTTGACCCACCTCCTAGAGAAATGGAACTAAAAACAAAAATAAACAAATGGGACCTAATGAAACTTAAAAGCTTTTGCACAGCAAAGGAAACCAGAAACAAGATGAAAAGACAACCCTCAAAATGGGAGAAAATATTTACAAATGAAGCAACTGACAAAGGATTAATCTCCAAGATATACAAGCAGCTCATGCAGCTCAATATCAAAAAAACAAATAACCCAATCCAAAAATGGGCAGAAGACCTAAATAGACATTTCTCCATAGAACATATACAGATTGACAACAAACACATGAAAGGATGCTCAACATCACTAATCATTAAAGAAATGCAAATCAAAACTACAATGAGGTATCACCTTATACCAGTCAGAATGGCCATCATCAAAAAATCTACAAACAATAAATGCTGGAGAGGGTGTGGAGAAAAGGGAACACTCTTGCACTGTTGGTGGGAATGTAAATTGATACAGCCACTATGGAGAACAGTATGGAGGTTCCTTTAAAAACTAAAAATAGAACTACCATACGACACAGGAATCCCACTACTGGGCATATACCCTGAGAAAACCATAATTCAAAAAGAGACATGTAGGGCTTCCTTGGTGGCGCAGTGGTTAAGAATCCGCCTGCCAATGCAGGGGATACGGGTTCGAGCCCTGGTCCGGGAAGATGCCACATGCCGCAGAGCAACTAAGTCCGTGCACCACAACTACTGAGCCTGCTCTCTAGAGCCCGCGAACAACAATTACTGAGCCAACTTGCCACAACTACTGAAGCCCGCGTGCCTAGAGCCCGTGCTCCGCAACAAGAGAAGCCACCACAATAAGAAGCCCGTGCACCGCAATGAAGAGTAGCCCCCACTTGCTGCAACTAGAGAAAGCCCGCACCCAGCAACAAAGACCCAACGCAGCCAAAAATAAATAAATAAAATAAATAAGTTTATTAAAAACAAGTAAATTAAAAAATAAAAAATAAAAAGAGACATGTACCATAAGTTCATTGCAGCACTATTTACAATAGCCAGGACATGGAAGCAAGCTAAGTGTCCATTGACAGATGAATGGATAAAGAAGATGTGGCACATATATATAGAATGGAATATTACTCAGCCATAAAAAGGAACGAAATTGAGTTATTTGTAGTGAGGTGGATGGACCTAGAGTCTGTCATACAGAGTGAAGTAAGTCAGAAAGAGAAAAACAAATACCATATGCTAATACATATATATGGAATGTAATAAAATAAAGAGGTTCTGAAGAACTTAGAGGCAGGACAGGAACAAAAACTCAGATGTAGAGAATGGACTTGAGGACACAGGGAGGGGGAAGGGTAAGCTGAGATGAAGGGAGAGAGTGGCATTGACATATACACACTACCAAATGTAAAATAGATAGCTAGTGGGAAGCAGTTGCATAGCACAGGGAGATCAGCTCAGTGCTTTGTGACCACCTAGAGGGGTGGGGTAGGGAGGGTGGGAGGGAGACGCAAAAGGGAGGAGATATGGGGATATATGTATATGTATAGCTGATTCACTTTGTTATAAAGCAGAAACTAACACACAATTGTAAAGCAATTATACTCCAATAAAGATATTAAAATAAATAAATAAATAAGTAAGTAAATAAATAAATAAATAGAAAACCCAAAGAGTCTAATAACCATGACAGAAGTTGTATCAGTAATTAAACATCGTCCCAGGTCCAGATGTTCTTATTTGGAAGTTTTACCAAATGCCAAAGGAACATATATCTTAGTCTTGCACAAACTCATTCAGACAATCAAAAAATAGAAATGAAAAAGGAGAACATCCGCCCATTAACTTACGAGGCTAATCAAATCCCAATATGAAAGCCAGACAAGAACGTTTAAAGAAGGGAAAATTATAGCTGAGTCTTACCCACGAATACAGACCCAAATATTGTGAATAATCTATTAGCAAACCTAATGCAGTAATTTATAATAAAAGATAACATAATGGACAAATTGGATTTTCACAGGAATAAGGTTGAACACTAGAATATCTATTAATAAAATTTAGCACTTTAACGAATAAAAAAGAACACCTAAATTGATGCAGAAAAATCATTTGATATGATTTAATAGTCACTTATGATTAAGAACTCAGAGCAAACTAGTAACAGGAGGAACTTTTCTAACCTAATAAGGAGTATTTACATAAATCCTACAGCAGAAAAACAAAAGCAAAAACATACTTAATAGATGAATATTCAAAACCTAGAGCAAGACAAGGATGTTCTCAAAATTGTATTGGAAGTCCTAGTCGGCAAAGAAATGAAAAGTATAATTACTGGAATGAGAAACAAAACAAAGAAAAGCACAGTTTAAGATATTAGCTTGGTACATCTGTTGTGTGCCTTAATTTTGAAAAATCATCTCATGACTTTAAAATGTGTGTTCCCGTGTATGCATATATGTATGCACACAACCTATTTCCCCAATTATTCTGTAAGACCATGTTCGTACTCTCTATCTTTCTGTATCCCTTAGGACTAAATCAATTCTATACAAATAACAAATACTGAATATACATTAACCAGTATTGAAAAATAATTAAAAGTCCTCATTACTAATAAGAAGAGAAAGCAAAATGTTAAGTTAGCAATGGAATAAGGATCTGGGAAGAAAAAAAATCACTGATTCCTAGAGGCCTCAGTTTGCTGGGAACCTGACTGTATGTGTCACTCAGCTGCCCTACTTTTGAGTCTTCCCTAGATCAAGTGGAGTTACCACAAACCAGCATGTGGAATGTCATGTTTTGTAGTTCCTACTTTAAATCTTTCAGAGGCTGTTTTATTGGAGTCTAAATGAATCAAATGTAATTTAATAATATCCCCACTAGATCCAACGGGATAGGGAATGACGTCTGTCTTCCTCAGGGAGATAGTTTCAATGCCTATCACAGTGCCTGGCACACACATTCAACTTGGTGAGCTGAATTGAATCTATAGTATCACACAAATGTTTTTATCAAGTTGAACCACCCAGCTTAGGCTATAAGAACTAAAAACTAGGTAACTAACAAACTAAGCTAAGACAACTAACTAACCAAACTATCTAAGTTGGTTACCTGAATCCAACATTAGAGTGAAGAGCAATGTTCCAATGTTCACAGCGCAGACGTTGCAAATTCATTGGATTATGAAAGACCAACAGTAAAGAGTTATCTTGGGTGTGGTAATAAGAATCAGTACACCGGTATTGCTCATTGGCTTCTTGAAGAACCTGAAAATCAAAACAAATCCATTGTTGTGTCTTTTTTTCCCAAGAGAAAGGTCTCCTGCTAGGGCATTTCTCTGCCCCCTTCTTTTTCTCCACTTATCTCCATGATGATAGTCAAGGTGAGAGCATAGATGGCAGATGTTTTCAGGAGCATTTTAGCAACTTTTAAAGAAAAACAAATCCTAGGCTCCAGGCATAGAGGCATTTGCTCAAGTGTTCTTCATTAACGCTGGGAGATAATAATTAAGTCTAGGAGTTATTTATTTAACGTTTTCCATGCCTTCATATAGATCATCTCATTTTGTCATCATAAAAGCTCCAGATAAATAGGTATGATTATTTTTTCCATTTCAAAATATTAAAAGCTGCATTTTTCAGCATCAGTTGTGGCCAAGAGGGGATAAGATATTTGTCCAAGAATATGGAGTCCCTAAGTTCTGGTGCCAGGGCTCATACCAGTCTTTGGACTCTACATGTCACATTTCACATTCCACACAGTGCTCTCCACTACACCACGCTGTAGTACAGAGACATGCTGTGAGTGGTCCTCTTGATACATATTGTTTCTACACGACTTCTATCCCTGGCCCTTTCCAAAACATTCTATCTTCAGCATTGCAATTGCAGCCAGAAACAGAGGGGCAGAGTAGGCAGCTCGCTGTCCTGTTGCCTTTTCCTTATGCCAATCAACATAAAAAAATATGTGCATAGGGAAAGCAATTAGACAGCTGTGGGTTTTTGTTTTTGTTTTCCTTGTCCATATCAATTCGGTGGCGGCAGCTTTCTGTTCTCTACCTTTCGGATGATCTGAAGGCATGGAATTGCATATTAGGTCAGGAAAGGACTGTTTCACTTTTGCTTTCAATTTTACACTGGTAGCATAACTAAAATAATACATGTACTTCCCCAATCTAGTCCCCTCTATGAGTGTCTTTATGAAGTGGAATTTAAATTTTTACATCTGTTCCCTGAGAGCCAATACAAGAAACACACATGCGGTAAATATTTTTGCGTTAAAAAAATTTTGCTATGTGGGGTGCTATCCATTACTTTACTTTTTTGGCAAATTCCTTTCATATTTTAAGTCCAAAAAACAAATATTTTTATTTCTGATGAACGTGTATTCTTCCTTGTATTAGAGAGCTCCACAATCTTTGTGTTTTCACGTTTACTTTGACTGCTGGGGTAGACATCTATTAAGTATGTTTTTGTTTTTGTTTTTTGCTGTAGGGTTTATGTAACCTAATACTCCTTATTAGGTTAGAAAAGTTCCTCCTGTTACTAGTTTGCTCTGAGTTCTTAATCATTAGTGACTATTAAATCATATCAAATGATTTTTCTGCATCAATTTAGGTGTTCTTTTTTATTCTTTAATCTGTTAAAGTGCTAAATTTTATTAATAGATATTCTAGTGTTCAACCTTACATTGCTGTGAAAATCCAAATTGTACATTATGTTATATATATATTTTTATAAATTACTGCATTTTGTTTGCTAATAGCACTAAGTTTCTCAGAGCTGTAGTTGTTCTTAATATTTGATAAGCTTTCATACAATGTATTTCCTGTCCTTTTTAGAAACATGGCCACAAAACTGTAAATCAACTATACTCCAATAAAATAAATTTTAAAACCTTGGCTTTTACCTATTATTCTGCATTAATATTGTTGTTCTCATTAACTACTTTTTTCATTAAAAATGAAGACCTACTATGTGCCAGGCACCATGTAGGTTCTAGAAAAACAAAATGAACAAGATAGGTAAGATCCTTCTCCAAAATCTGATTAAGATTTTTCTAGAGAATTCTGGAGTTCAGAGATGTGTGTCTAAGAAGATGAAATTGATGGAACATCTGATATGGACAGAATGGATTGGCATGGACCAAGAGTGGAGCAGGTTGATGACTAGGAGGATATTACAGTAGATGGAGAGGATGGTACTTGAATTAAAGTAGCAGCAGTGGAGATGGTGAAGAGCTTGAAGATATATTTTGAGGTTATACCCTCGAAACTTGATGGATCAGACATGCAGGACAAAGGAAAAGCTCAAGTAAGGAATGACTCTTAGCCTTTTGGCTTGATGGTGACATTTTCTGAGATGGATGAGGGGAGAAACATGTTTAAGGTGGGAATATTATCTGCTTCATGTGGGACACTAAATATTTAAGAGGCCTATCAGAAATTCAAGTGGAATTTAGAGGTAGGTACACTAATGTGGAGCTCAAGATAGAGATAATTTGGAAGATAAAATTTTATGAGTCATTAGGGTTAGACATATATAATAGATGATATCATTAAAAGAATGTTTACAGAGGAAAGAAGACAATTCAGGACTGAGACTTGAGGCATTTCAATATTTAGATATTAGGTGGAGGAGAAGTATTCGACAAAATTCCAAATGGAGCACTGAGGAGGAATCCAGTATGGTGTCTCGGAAACCAAGAGTGAAGAGTGTTTCACAGGGAATTGATCAGCTTTGTGATGAAAAGGTCAAGGAAGATGAACAGAGGTAAGTGTTCATTTAAGTTTGGCAGGACAATTATGTGTGACCTTGAAAAGTGAAGCTTCATGGAGTGGGAAGGACAGAGCTAAATTGAAATAAAGTCTGAAGTGAACTTCCAGTTAAAAATGGAAGATTAAACACATGTACTCTTTAATCCCTCAGTAAAGGAACTGTAAAAATTTTGAGTTTTAATATCATGAAGTTGAAGGCCACAGAAGAGGAGACAAAAGCAACAGCATTTTAGAAGCTAGAAAGCAGAAGCATAAGTGGTAACTGATTTAGCAGAACATGGAAAGCCAAATCCTAAGAGTAGTTTTAAGAGAGACCAGACGGAACTTTATTTGTGTGCAGAAATACAGAAAGGCTCAAGAAATGGCAGAGTGAGGTACCTCTGAAAGTGGAGTGAAAGTGGCATTGAAAATAGGAAGATTAAAGTCTTTTAAGAAGCCTCAATAGTTCTGAGCAGCCGGGGGACTGTCCATCTCCCACCTCAGCAGAAGGGAGGATTATTACCAACAGAAGGTGACCCTGTGGATTCTAAGAAGAGGGACCCTAGCCACCACTGAAGGGGACCTATACCACAGAAAAAAGAGAATTCTGTAAAAGTCTAAATTGGCATGGTCCAAGAGAAATATAAGGTAATCCACAAATGTGAGCCACGTGTGTAATATAAAATTTTATAGTAGCCATATTTTAAAAGTTAAAAAAAGGTAAAATTATAACTGTATATTTTATTTAACCTAATATGTCAAAAATATATTATCATTTCAATATGTAATCAATGTAAAAATTGCTAATGAAATGTATCACCTTCTTTTTCAACTAAATCCTTGAAATCTGGTGTGCATAGCATTTATATAGCTATACTTATGTAGTGTATAGCCTACTTAGAGCCCATCTCACTTTAACTCGCAACATTTCAAGTACTCAGAAGCTACATGTGACTAGTGGTTACCACACTGTACAACGCAGATCTGGAGGCTGAGTGGGAAGACACCTTAAACTCTTTCCCTCTATCACTCAGCTCCTAAAACCCTACTGGTAAGTTATATCTTGAAGACAGGAGATTAGATTTTTCTTTTTTTCCTGGAGACTCTAAATGGCCCAAGAGTACAGAACTCAATATATCCACACTGATGGGTCTCCCAAGAAAACCCCCCAGCCAAATCACCCAACAACGAAGTCCGGTTATTGACAACTTCCCCCCACCCTGACCTCAGGTAGCACTTCCTATCATATTTTTAGTATCTCATTATTAATATGAACAAAGAGGCAAATATCACTAGATATTATTCTCCAATATGAAAAATGAAGATCTCCCCTCCTCTCCCCAAAAAACAAGAAATTCAAAAAAATATTTGAGGAAAAGAGACAATGCAGGGAGAAGACACTATGACTTCAAAGGACTTTAATATCCACATAGAGATAAGAGAAGATATGGTACCAGAGAATGTGAACAGTATGCTCTATAAAGGTAATTTTTAATTATAAATAGAACTTTAGGAAATTAACATTATAACAACAGACACAGAAGATGCAATAGAAAAATTGAATGAAAGCAGAGCCATATTTCCAGAATAAGAAGAAAAGGTGTTGTAAACTAGGAGGTAAAAGGTAAAGAAACTGGAAGTTCAGTCCAGGAAGTCCAACACCAGAATAATAGGAGTTTCAGGAAGAAAGACTAAAGAAAACAGAGGGGAGATGATTATTAGAGTGGTGATTGTATAACATTTCCCAGAATATAAAGACAGGAGCCTCTGGATTATACTGGGCTCCCCAGTACAATATGAGGAATAGAACCACACACCAAGGCACATCAACAGGAAATCCAGAACACTGGAACAAAGAGAAAATCTTAAAAACCTCACAGAGGGAAGAAAAAAAAAACAAAAAACAAAAACCAGACTCAAGTGATCAGGAATCAGAATTTCATTGTTTTTTCTCAAGGACAATCTGGAAAGTTAAAAGACTATTGAGGAATGCCTTCAAAATGTCAAAGGAAAATATTTTTTAACTTAGCATTTTATATAAAGCCAAACTGGCAGTCAAATGTAAGGATAGAATTAAGATACTTTCAAACATCCAATGCCTCAAAAATTTATGGAAGCAACTTGAAGAGACGGTCCCCTACAAAAAGAGAGTAACCCAAGAGAGAGGACAACATGGGATTCAGAGGACAGAGTATCTAACTGGAAATAGAGGCAAAGGATGTGGCCATGATAGTGAAAGGAGATCGCAGGACCACAGCTGTGCAGCAGGCTTTCTCTGAAAATTGGTAGAATTTTCTTTGCTGCTTTGTAGCTTCTGGCAGTGGCCATCAATCCTTGGTGTATTTTGGCTTACATCTGCATCATTCTAATCTCCGCCTCTCTGGTCACAAAATATTCTCCCTGTGTGTCTTTGTCTTTACTTGGTATTTTCTTCTTCTTACAAGGACGTCAGTCATACTTGATTAGAGCTCACCATAATGCCCTCATCCTAACTTGATTACATCTTTTAGACACCCTAATTCCAAAATAAGGTAACACTTTTAGGTCCTGGGTGTAAGGATTCTAAAAAATCCTTTCAGGGACACTGTTCAACACATAATAATCCACACTGTGGCCTCTCAAATTCATATCCTCCCCATATGTAAAATATATTCACCCAATCCCAATATCCCTCAAAGTTTTAACCCTTTCCAGCATCAACTCTAAGGCCCAAATTTTATCTAAATATCTTCTAAATCAGTTATGGGTGAGACTCAGTTCCTGGTCCCTCCTTGGGCAAAATTCCTATTCATGTGTGACCCTGTGAACCCAGAAGACAAGTAGAGAGCAAGCAGAGGTTGAGAGCACACAGGAAAGACATTGCTTAGACAACAAAATTGATAGAATACCTGTTAGGTTTGAATGTATTGAGAGGAGATTTACTCTTTGGTAGAGAATTTGGGGGGTAGTAATGATAAATGCATAACAAACTAAACAAATGAAAAGGAAATGTAATCATAGAATACTATACAGTTCAGTTGTGAATAGTTTTTATATAATTGAAATAAGGTAAATCTTGAAATCTAACCAAAAATTATCATATAGTTAACAGTGTTGGAGAATGGCAAGGAGAAATGCTGCTGTGAGTGTAGGAGTGTATGAGTGAGTGTATGTGCATGTGTGTGTGTGTGTATGTGTCTGAGTGTGTGTTATATGCGGGGTGGGCAAGCTGTTTTCTCAAGAAGGAGTTAATTGATGATGATGCCCCAAACTAGAGACAATTAACTAACAAAAGAAACAGGTAAATACCTTGAAGATTTTTACCTCTGGGAATTTTGGCATGGGAGTGGGAGGAAGCTGCTATTTTTCGTAAGACTCTTTACACAATTTTTTGGCTTTAAAAATATGTGGATGACTATGGAGAACAGTATGGAGGTTCCTTAAAAAACTAAAAATAGGACTACCATACGATCCAGCAATCCCACTACTGGGCATATACCCTGAGAAAACCATAATTCAAAAAGAGTCATGTACCACAATGTTCATTGCCGCTCTATTTACAATAGCCAGGACATGGAAGCAACCTAAGTGTCCATCAACAGATGAACTGATACAGAAGATGTGGCACATATATACAATGGAATATTACTCAGCCATAAAAAAATGAAATTGAGTTATTTGTAGTGAGGTGGATGGACCTAGAGTCTGTCATACAGAGTGAAGTAAGTCAGAAAGAGAAAACAAATACCGTATGCTAACACATATATATGGAATCTAAAAAAAAAAAAAAAAAAGGTTCTGAAGAACCTAGGGGCAGGACAGGAATAAAGACACAGACGTAGAGAATGCATTTGAGGACACGGGGAGGGGGAAGGGTAAGCTGAGACGAAGTGAGAGAGTGGCATGGACATATATACACTACCAAATGTAAAACAGATAGCTAGTGGGAAGCAGCTCCATAGCACAGGGAGATCAGCTCGGTGCTTTGTGACCACATAGAAGGGTGGGATAGGGAGGGTGGGAGGGAGACACAAGAGGGAGGAGATATGGGGATATATGTATACCTAATTCACTTTGTTATAAAGCAGAAAGTAACACACCACTGTAAAGCAATTATACTCCAATAAAGATGTTAAAAAAATATGTGGATGTAAAACTTTGATAAAAGTAAAATTGAAATTAAAAAGATAAAACAAAAGAGTACAGGTTTTTGCATAAAACGTAAAAGCGACAAAAAGAGTTCATTTTAGCGTTACTCATTTTTTGGCATAGTGGTTAAGGGCACAAGTTCTGGGGCCGGATTTCTTGGGTTCGTATCTTGCTTCTCTCACTCATCCATGTGACCTTGGACAAAAGTTACTGTTGGTCAAGGTGCCTCAGTTTCCTACTATTTAAATAGTTTCTACTTCACAGGATTACTGAAGAGATTAAATAAGCTAATAATACATATTAATCATTGACTAGCATATGGTAAGTGCTCAGTAAATGTCAGCTATCACAGCTTCCACTGACCTGTTAATTGTATCAGAAAATACCTTGAAACGTTGTGCAAACTGAAGAGAACTGACAGGCAATATGGGGAAAAATAAGGTTGCTTCCCAATGTCTTACTTTTATTACTATGTTTTTTTTTTTTTTAAATGTGCAACAGTCATGCATATATATATTTTTTTCCCTTAAAAGACTTTATAAAAAACATCCTTTTAGAAAGTATATTTTAAACTATTTTGGGCATGCAAAGCTCAATCTGGGATTAAACTTACTTTATAGGTGAAGTAGATGGGAATATTGATCTGAACTAGATCTGAGAGTGACCTAGAAGTGAACTGTTCTAAATCACACCATGCCTCTCCAGACCCATCTGACCGTCTTCCAGAGACTCACAGACCATTAATACCTGAAGCAGAACTTTTGGCTTGAAATGTTCAGTAAAACTCCAGTCCATTAGATTGCGTTGCTGCATTTTCTTTATGTCCTGTAACTCTGCTTCCACAGTCATCTTCTTGGGTTTCTAAAAAATCATAGGAATCCAATTTCAGCCTTAATTTGTTTAAGTCCAAATGGAGCCCTCTTGGACTCCATCAACTAACCAGCATGCACTCCATCTAATTGGGGAAATCTGCATATGTATAAATCCATATGGCAACACTTTAAGAGAACTGCTGCCAGAAAGAGTATGCCTTTGACTTTTTTTTCATGGGCAACATAATCTAAATATTTTTATTGTTAGGTTATACTCTTCTGAGTCCTGTTAGCAATTATAGGCAGGTTTTCTGAACTCACTTCAAGACAGCATTAGTTCTACATGGCTGTATGGTCAGCAGGTGTTCGTGACGTTGCCAAGCCACACTGTCTAGAGAGGAGCATGGAGCCTGGAAGTTTTGCTTGAGCGGCTGGTGAAATTAACTCCTTTCTCTCCAGTTGGAGCTGGTCAGGGGATGTCTGAATAGTCCTTTCTCCTCTAGTATCAGCATTCTCCTGCTAAGTTTCTCTCTCTCTCCTTTTTTTAGTTCATGGTTTTCTCAGATCATCTTACTTGCATCTACATGTTTAGAATAATAATTTCCTACCTTTTCAAGAGGATCAGCATTTGTGACCGCTTTATCTTTGATCTCATTGTTCATGGTCTGCTCTGTAAATCAAAGACACCAACATCCAGTTGTGTTTGGGCTTTGTTCTCATTTTAGTCAACGTTGTGCATTTTTGTTGCCATATGATCTAGGTTTCTGTGCTGAAAAGGTAATTCCTAAAAGGCATGTTTCATGCCTCCAAAAAGGTGTCTGTGTCAATAATTCTAAACCAGTGTCTACCTAGAAAATTTATGCTAAGTCCATTGAAAAGAACCCAGCTTCCTATACAATACATTCTTAAATCATGTTAGATAGTCTGCCTTCAGACTGTATGGCTCACTTCTAACAATGTACCTTTACCTTACAAGCTGCAAATATTTACTGATTAAACTATGTCACCTGCTCACTACACACTGTTGTATCTTGTCATGCTGGCAACTATCACAAAGGCTTTTCAAACTTCTTGGTCATATCTTATGGGTGACAGACTAGGACAGGGGCAGGGGAGGTATGGAAAGGATAACTACCAGATAAAGGCAACTCCTACCAGAAAAAATAATACTATACACCATCCTGTAAAGCTTTTTTTCCATTCATTAATCATTTATTAATTTTAAACCCATTTAATGGGCATCTGCAGATTTATAGAGTTTTTAAAAGTTAAATGAATAAAATGAATCGGGAGCTGGACTCCACGGCCCCATACCATGGACCAATGTGAGTCATGCACATTAGTTCTCCCTGTGACCAAACAGTAGACTTATACGAGAATTGGGATTGTGATATCCTTCTTGAGTACCGAGCAAACAGCCATATAAATGGACAGAGAGGAAACAGAATCATGCTGTTGATTTCTGAATCACCATGCTTCAGTAATTACTAAAGTTAACAAATGTTACATAGAAGAGTTCCAGGATATATGTTTCACACAGATAGACATCCTTACTGTGAATGTCTCAGAGTTTGTAATATGCTCTTGTGACTGTGAATCTCTAACAAAGAAATGGATAAAGTACATAGCATATTCCAAATTTGACCCAAGTAATAGAGTAAGGGGATGAATCTTGTAACATACCTGTCATTCTGCTGAATAACAGCCAGCCAGACTTTTTAGCACCCTTAGAATAATAGCAAATTAATCCCTACAAAGTCATATATGAAATGGCTCCAGCTTAACTCTCCAATCACATCTCCTTCCACACTCCCTTGCTCATTCCACACCAGACTCACTGGCTTGCTTGTTGTGTCTTGAAGTTTTTGAACTTGCTTTTCTCTGTCTGGCATGCTTTGCCTTAGACAGTCATCTGTTTCAAACCCTTACTTCATTCATATTGCTGCTCAAATGTCACCTCCTCAAGAGACTTCTGCTTCTTACCCTGCTTTAGTTTTGATCATGGTATTTATCAGTGCCTAATAATATTTGTTTATGTCTGTCTCTCCATATCAAATGTGAATTCCTGGAGAATAAGAACTTTATCTTATTTTCCCTAACTGTATTCTGAGCAACCAACACATGGTAGGAACTCAGTAAATATATATATTTTTTGATCGAATGAGAGAAATCTATACCATATACTAAAACTGGAAATAAATATAGAGCCATATAGAGAGAGCAGAAAGGTGGAAGAAGTCCTACAACAAAAGCTTATTTGGGGGTAAGCATAAGATTTAAGTTTTCATTCTGTGACAAAGAGAACCATATCTGGGCTTCTAGAGGGAGTAGTTAATTATGTCTAAGCAGGATAGGCCAATGTTTTCCTTGCTTTTAGGAGCATAGCTACATATATTTTTGCTACTAGTTCCACCTCGCCTTGGGCTGGTGAGGGTGACAGCATGAATGTTCCATTTTGATTTAGAAGAAAACTATAAAGACAATTCAGTATTTATACAAATACAGCCACTCAAGAGGAAACTCAGGCCAACTATAACTCTAAATAGACCATGATGTCCCATGTGTCCTTGAAGCAATTGATATGAAATCTGTGGAATAAAAATTATTCTATTCTGTGGGCTGCCAGATTTCCGGGAGATTTGATATTCCCTCTTGTGTCTAAGGATCCAGCAGAAAAAAGTCTCCAGTTTAAAAAATATGTTCTAAAAATTTGTGCACCAGTTATTTCGTCAAAGGAAAGAACATTCTAAGACTAATCTAAACTCTCTATTTAATAGTAAAGCAAGAGTCATTTTTTCTTTCTTCCTGATTTCTTCCTTCAACCGCATAATCCCTTGACAGTGTGATTCAGTAGTTTTTGACACATCTGGAAAGGGATGCATTCTCATCCCTTTGAAAAACAACTTTCCTAATCTGTTTTACTTTAGAGATAACAAGATCCCTCTGCAAAGCAGTTACTTTATTAAAAAAACACCCAACAAGCATAAAGGACACATCTAAACCTATAGCCTCACAGTTATCAACTCTCAGGTTTTTCATAAATATCCAATAGGCCCTGTCAAGTTCAAAAACAGTCTCAGATGGATGTTTGGTTGAGAAAAGCACAAATACTCAGCCCTTCATGTCCAGGAACAGGCTTTTATATATATCTGACGCTAAGATGGTTGTGCAGGAAATACATGAACAATTTCTGCTTTGTTTAAAGACATCTAAAGTCGATGCTTTAGAAATGTGACTCAGGGTTAGAGGAAAAAGCAAAAAAAAAAAAAAAAAAAAAAAAGATTAGCAACAACAACAAAAAATTCCCTTACATATAACAGCCGCAGTGAGGCACCAAGGCTCAGCTGCCCTCCCCCACCCAAATGTAACAGTTTCTTGATGTAGGCCAGCCTACACCCTGTAGAATCCCTTACAGGCCAACCCTTACAGGGTTCAGCTCTCAAGATTGCTCGGCCTCTAGGATACATTGTCCATCACAGCATTTTCAGTCTTGATGATTTAGGGAGCTGCTATAAACAGTCACTTTGCACCAGGATCCAGAACACCAACTTATGTGGTTTGACCACCAGGTGGCAAAAGTTGCCTGAGAAAAAACTATATACCACCTGATCTAAAAAAAAAATTTAAAAAGCAAAATAAAACAAAAAACAACCCTCAGGCCTTATATCTCTCCTGGCTTATTCTGGCTCTACATTAACTCAAAATGACTTCTTTGGAACTTCCTTGGTGGTCCGGTGGCTAAAACTCCGCACTCCCAGTGCAGGGGGCCCAGGTTCGATCCCTAGTCAGGAAAGTAGATCCCACATGCTGCAACTACGAGTTCGCATGCCCCAACTAAAGATCCTGCATGCTGCAAGGAAGATCCTGCATGCCACAACTAAGACCAGGTGCAGCCAAATAAATAAATAAATAAAGTATTTAAAAGAAAAAATGACTTCTTTGTCATACATGTACATTCCCATAGGATTCACTAATGCCATAACATCTCAGGCTAACTTTTTTGGCTTAATTTTTGTGAGCTAGGCTAATAGGTAAGGGTATTTAGAACAGAGAAATAGGGAACCAGCCCTAATGGTAAGGAACCAGCCCTAGGAAGACCTTTAGGCAACAAAATCAGGTTAAGTATTACCACGAAGAAGAGACTATGAATATGGCTAAACTATCAGATGCATCACAAGGAATTTCTGGAACTGAGGAAGCCACAAGACACAGTGGAGAAAGCATTGATTTGGAGTTAGATAGTCCTCTTTGGAATCCTGACTTCCTGCTTGTATGTGGTTGAGAAAGTTACTTAACCACTCTGAGTCTTTGTTTCCTTGTCTTCAGAATTAGGCTAATAGTAACTTCCTCATAGGCTTGATGTTTATATAAATTATTAGTTAATATATGTAAGATAGCACAGTGCTTGGAATATAGCAGGCAATATTAAATAAATGTTAACCACTGAGTCTTTGTTTCCTTGTCCTCAGAATTAGCCTAATAGTAACTTCCTCATAGGCTTGATGTTTATAAAAAGTATTAGTTAATATATGTAAAATAGCACAGTGCTTGGAATATAGCAGGCAATATTAAATAAATGTTATCTCCCTCCCTTCTCTGTCCCCCTCATCCTCACTTATCTGCTCTGCTAACAGGCAAGGAGATTTTCCCTAATTCCACTCCACTGATGACTTCCTCTTCTACCCTCATTTAAGTAAATGAAAATGGTAAGATGACCATTTAGTCAATACTGACTTAACACCTATTCTTCTGTGGCACTGACCATTTTTTAATGCTTTTTAAGATTATGAAATATAACAATACAGAAAAGTACAAACAACATAAATGCTTGGTATAATGAATAATGATAAAGAAAAGTCCCAGCACTCCAGACATCTTATGCATGTTCTTTCACAATCACACTTCTTTATTAAACTTTCATATTATTCCTGATTTTTTTTTGTGGATTATTTTGGGTTTTCTACATACACACTATTTACAAATAATAACAGTTTTGTTTCTTCCTTTTCAACCTTTACAATATTATCTTTTTCTTGACTTACTGAGTTGGCTAGCATCTCCAGTGTAATCTTAAATATGAGTGTTTATAGTGGATAGCCTCCTGATCCAGGGAAATCTTTCAACTTTTCATCTTGATATATAATGTTTATTATAGTAATTTAAAAAATAACATTTGTAAGGTAGAGAAATTTTCTTTCTATTGCTAGTTTGTTAAATTGACTTCATAAATTGCTGTAGAATTTTAAGTGCTTTTTCTACATCTATTGAGATTATATTTTTCTTACTGTGTTAATTGATAAATGGTGTTGATTTTACAATGTATGTTTTTTCCTTCAATCTTGTATAAAAACTTATACTTGATTATTATCATTTTGTATATTGCTAGATCAGTTTGCTTATGTTTTAGTCAGGATTTTGGCCTATATGTTCATGAATAACTTTGATTTATAATTTTCTTTTATCGTACTATCCTTGACAGTTTTATTATAAGGCTGATGTTAGTTTCATAAAATGAGTGGGAGAGAATATCCCTTCTATAGTTCCTGGAATTAATTTTTGTTAAGATTAGAACTATTTCTTTTTTTGAGTGTTGAATATCACTAGCCAATGACATTATTTGGGTTTAGCATGCCCTATTTGGGAAGATTTTAAATTATTGATTTAATTTATTTAAATAGTTACAAGACTATTCAGGTTCTCTATTTCTTCTTGAGTGAATGTTAGTAAGTTATACTCTTCTAGGAATTTGCTCATTTCATTTTTAGACTTAGTGGAATAAAGTTGTTTATATCCTTTTACTGTCTTTTAAATTTCTATAGTATTAAAAGGAAGCCCATTTCTTTATTCCTAATGATTTTTATTCCTGATACAGCTTTATTTCTAATATGGCTATTCATGCTTCTTTTTGTGATCAGCCTTTTGTAAAAAAAATTCTCAATTTAAAAAATCTTTTCAAAGAACTGAACTTTTTCATTTTATTTGCTCTACCTATTGCATCTATATTTCCCATAATTTCTTTGTGGTTTGAGAGCACACTCTGTAGTTTTGATCTGGGAAAATTTGTTTTAGGACTTGTTTTCTGATGTAGTATATGATTAATATTTTTAAGATAAACATACTTATGACCTCTAAGAAGCTATAGTATTAAGGAGGCCTTAATATAGGAATATATGAATAATGGTAGTAAGTAGTAGGAAATGATAACTGATGCCATAAAGGAAGCATAGATTAATTATGACCATGGGAATGGTAAGGGAGGCATTTCCTGGTGAACACATGTAACAAAGCTTCATGGAGGTGCCATTCAAGCCTAATAATAATCAAATAGAGAACTCTCGTTGGAGGGTATTGTGGGGAAAAGTCACAGAGATTGAAAAGAGCAGGCTGCCTAGAGGAAATAGGGCCTAATTCTGTTTGGCTAGAGCATAGGATAAGTGAGCAAAAGGGAAAAAGTAGAAAGGGTTTGGGGAAAGTAATTTGGTACTGCTGAAGAAGCACGTAAAGCAGGCCAAGAAGTTGGGTTCTATATTGCAGGTAGCAGGGAGCCACTGAAGGTTAGAAGCAGGGGCATAACAGAAGTGTATTTTAAGTAATTAATCTGACAGTTGTGTGTAAGATAGCTCAATAAAAATTTAGCCTAATATTCTTCTATGCTTCTATACCTCCTAATATAACAATATTTATTATGCTTTATTCTAGAATGAGAGTAACTGCCTAAGCCATGAGGAGGAGGGAAGGGAACTGATGTTCATTGAGCACTGATTTTGTACCAAGCTCTGCACTGGGCAGTTCATTATGTTACTGCAGGTAATTTTTAATAATTTTTGCAAATAATCACAATAGCCTTGTGAAATACTAATGATGAAAGTTTTAATTATGTTCACTGTACTACATTTATGAAGGTAAGAGTGGACTAAGAGGCTTTATGATATTTTGGAAAATAAAGGGTTGAAATAATGAGGACTTACTCTACAAATAATAAATGCTGGAGAGGGTGTGGAGAAAAGGGAACCCTCCTACACTGTTGGTGGGAATGGAAATTGGTACACCCACTATGGAGAACAGTATGGAGGTTCCTTAAAAAACGAAAAATAGAGCTACCATAGGATACAGCAATCCCACTCCTGGGCATATACTGTATCCAGACACAAGTATAATTCAAAGAGATACCCGCACTCCTATGTTCATAGTAGCACTATTTTCAATAGCCAAGACGTGGAAGCAACCTAAATGTCTATTGAAAGATGAAAGGATAAAGAAGATATGGTATACACACACACACACACACACACGGGAGTATTACTCAGTCATAAAAAAGAATAAAATAATGCCATTTGCAACAACATGGATGGACCTAGATCATATTAAATGAAGTAAGTCAGACAGAGAAAGACAAATATCATATGATATCATTTATATGTGGAGTCTAAAAAATGATACAAATGAACTTATTTACAAAACAGAAAGAGGCTCACATAGAAAACTTGGGGAGGGGAGGAATAAATTAGGTGTTTGGGATCAACAGATACACACAATTATATATAAAATAGATAAACAACAAGGACCAACTGATAGCACAGGGAACTATATTCAATATCTTGTAATAACCTATAATGGAAAAGAATCTGAAAGAGAATATATATATATAACTGAATCACTTTGTTATATATCAGAAACATTGTAAATCAACACTACTTCAATAAAAAAATTTTTTTTAAATAATGAGGACTTACTAACAACACTCAGTAACAAAGTTTAATTAAGCAAATAATTTAGATATTAAACAGTTTTTCAACTGAAATAGGGAGGCATTTAAATAATGCATCTTGAATCTTTTTTTTTTTTTTGGTTTATACATTCTCTAGTAGCGTCTATACACACGCACGCACACACATACAGACACACATACACACACAGAGACACAAGTTTACTTACTCAAAGGCTGAGGTTGGAGCTGCGACTTCAAGCTGTTCTCCTGCTCTGACGGTTCTCTGTAATCGGAGTCTAAGGATTTCCTATTATCCAGGTCAGAATACTTCATATTGTTAGTATGAGGCTGACTAGGATCGGAAGGTTCTTTGTTGATCTCATCATCTTGCATAGATGTTGACCAATTCTGATCCAGAAATAAAATTCTGTCTTTGATTCCACTATCTAGGCAGTGTAAAGAGGATCCATAAGATACAATGCTAGACAAATGGACAATCATACAATGCGAGAATGCTTTTTGTTCCTTCCAGGCAGTGTACCTGTTTGCTGTCTGGTCTCTTGGGTATTCATTTTCATGATGTATTTTTGCCTTATCTGTTTAGCAAATCTGGCAGGGTTGTCCCATGGTATGTTGAACATCTCAGAATCTGTCCCATACATCATTCTAGAATGCTTCAGTTTCCCTTCTTCATCAACCTCAGAGAGTTTCAGGCTCTCAAAAGTAAACACTTTGAAGGCTCGTTCTACTTCATTCCAGCTCAAGACTTCTGTAAGAAAGTAGGACAAGTGCTGCTAGGAATGCTCTTTATTACCACATGGTACAGGGCTAAAAGAGGGACAACCAGGGAGTCAGTCCACCAAAATGACAAAGGAGTCACGCCATGATGGGTGTTGACCTGACTTTACACACGGGCTCCACAATTCTGCAACAAATACCAAAGGTAACTAATAATAAGAAAGCTGCACAATCAAGATATAATTTATCAAGATAATGCTCACAAACTGCTTCATAGTTGAATGAATATTAGGTGTCCAGATTAATTCACATGGACTTTCCGGGGTATCATATTGGTTGAATATATTTAAAACTTGTCATTTTTCATAGAGAGCAGACTTGTGGTTGCCAAGGGGGAGGGGGTAGGAGAGGGATGGACTGGGAGTTTGGGGTTAGTAGATGCCAACTATTACATACAGAATGGATAAACAACAAGGTCCTACTGTATAGCACAGGGAACTACATTCAATATCCTTGGATAAACCATAACAGAAAAGAATGTAAAAAAGAATGTGTGTGTATAACTGAGCCACTTTGCTGTACAGCAGAAATTAACATAACATTGTAAATCAACTATACTTCAATAAATAAATTAAGAAAACGTCATTTTTAAGCAAAAGCACCTTTTGCTGCTGTTGTAATTTAAAACAGAGAAATCACTCACTCGTGTCTAACATAGGCTGTTATGTTCAGTAGGCTTTTCTGTTCACTCAGGCTAAGAAAAGGCCTCTTTCCACCCAATGAACTGGTACAGTACCTTTCATAATTTTACTTTAAAGGTTATGAGCCTTCCAGGGGCTATATTAACTTGTGTATTTATTCTTCTATAGCATTTATTCATGCGTTCAATTACTCACCTGTTTTTGTTTTCTATGTATTAGGCTTTGTACTCTATGTATTTTTCTTTGCCTGAGATTCAAAGAAAAGATTTGGTTCTTGTGCTTTAGAAGTTCAAGATAGAGAGGTGGGAGGTAGGTGTTAACAAATAACCATTGAATTCAGTGAGGGAAGGTGAAATGATAGTGACAGATCAATGAATCAGAGGTCACCTACACTTCCTCTCCAACAGAGGTGAGGGCAGCGGGAAGGTTCCTTTTGGAAAAAATACAAGGAAATTCAGAAGAGAGACAGGAAGGAGGTAAAAGTGACAGAATTAAGTTTGTTCATTCATTCGTTTCAAAAATATTTTTTGAGCACCTACTAGTTGCCAGTGACTTTAGTAAAGGGACCACAGCAGTAAACAAATCAACGAACTCCTGATTTTATGGAGTACCCATTGTAGCAGTTAGAAACAGAATAAACAGGTAAGTGTATAGTGTATCAGAGATGATAAGAAGAATAAAGCCAGGTGAGGGGATAAGAAGTGATAATGGTTGGGGAGAGGCTTCTATTTTATATAAGGTAGCCAGAAAAAAGCCCTCTGAACAAGTAAAGCAAAAATGTGAAAGAAGTGGGGGAGCCATATCGATATCTGGAAAAGAGCAAATGCAGAGATGGAGGCAGGGGTGCAAGTGACTTGTCCAAGGAATCACAGTAAGGCCAACTAGATAGAGTGGAGTAGAACAACGAGAGCTTGACAGATGATGAGCTCCAAAAGTGGGTGGCAGAACAGTTTAGATTTTATTAATACTTTGAGGGAAATGGGTGATCACTAGAGGGTTTTGGGCTAAGAAGGCACATGATCTGACTGACATTTTAGAAGGGTCATTCCCATTACTGTGTGAAGAAAAGACTGTAGGTAAAATGGGGAAAGCCTGGAGACCAACTGCAAAGCTATTGAAATAGTCCAAGTGAGAGGTGGTGCTGGACTGGCCTGGTAGTGAGGGATGTGGTGGGATTGGTTGTGGGGCGTGAGAAAAAAGAGCAACCAGGGATGACTCCAAGGTTTTGGTAGAAAATAGACGCCATTTACTGAAATAAGGAGGACCATGAAGGGACACGTTTTGAGGAAATCAAGAGTTTGGTTTTGGACGTGTTAAGCATGAGGAAAGAGAAAAGGAGAAGAGGCAGAGGGACAAGGGTTTGGGATGGGATATGGGAGCAGGATATGTGGGCAGTTTCAGTGGTGGCAACACAAACAAGAATCTTGTGTATTGTATAACACAGGGAATATAGCTCATATTTTGTAGTAACTGGAGTGTGACCTTTAAAAATTGTATAAAAAAGAATGTGTACATATTCTCCCATAAAAGACAAAAGCAAATGTGAGCATACGAATCATACTCTTCTTATCTTTTATTTCCTTTCCTTTTATAACTTAATTATCTGGGAGACTGTTCCACATCATGATATAGATATGCCTCATTGTTGTTAAGTCAAATGATTTTGTACCACATAGGTGTCTGATATTTTAATGAGAGCTTTTGATGGACATTCAATTTGTTTCCAGTATTTTGCTACTGTAAAAAAAATGATTCAATAAATGTGCTTGTTCATATAAAAAACCCCCAAGAATCCTGTGCTGTGGAGGGTAGAACTGAGGTGGAGAGAGAATGAAATCATATCACAGGGCAGAAGGAGAATAGGAGTGTGGCAGGATAGAGGTAAAGGCCAGATGTTCTCAGGACACCAGGAAGAGGGTGATTATGTAAACAATAGACATGACATACCCAGGCCCACTAGGCTACACCCCACATTTCCATGAGGTGAAGGCATGGCAGTATTAAAAATTTTAGCTTTTTCTATTACTAAGCCTACTAAAAAAATGAGAAAAGAAATCAAGGTTAAAATATTTCATAATTTGCTTAGAGTTAGAAATGAAAGGAGAAGGAAGAATCTGCACATGCTTTTTTCTTTTCTAGGTCAAATCAAGATGTCTATGTAATTTCATATTTCTTCTTATAAGCAGGAAGGTATTTGCATATCGCCTCAAGTGGAAATAGGATATGTTTTAGGAAATGACTGTCTATATCATAAAATTCCCATGAACTCTGCAATGAGAAGCTGATTTTTGATATTTTTAATGACCCCTCTTTCCACTGTCCTCAAAGAGCAGAAAATGGCCCTTCCTGTTTTGAGAGGAGGTGAACTAGTATTAACACTCTCAGCACCACACCACAGGGGGTACTCTAAGTTCTCCTCTTAACCAGGATGGGGACCACCATGTCATCTCCAATGATGTCAATGAGGGGATGTGGGATTGGGAGGCGGGGAGGAGGAATAAAGAAGGGGATTATGCTTGTTGTAGAAACACAGTGGAAAGAAAAGCCAGGGCATCAAATTGAAGAATGTTATGCATCATAGCTATCATCCTATTGCTAATGACATTATTCAAGATAAGAAAAGTACAGTCAATCAAAATACCCACCCCAGCCTCTGAAAGGTCAATAATCAAAATACTTTTTGCAGATGGGGGTGTAATCGTTAGAGGCACACGTGACCATAAATGAATGAATTTAAGCTACGATAAAGCAATGTACTCACCACTTGTACAAAAGTGCATGAGCTCATGAATTGTAGCTAGATGTTTCGTGCTGTTCCATGGCGGGGGCAGAGGGAATTCAAGGAATTCCCACAGTGGCAACTTAGACTGCATCTTCTGCTCAATTTGAACCAGGTCAAAATTCTTTAGGTCCTGATGAAAAAGAGCAACATGACAGAAGACATTAAAATAAGCTGTCAAGTGCCTTATGCATATGGAGAAGGCAAAACATGATACCCTTGCTCTCATTATTTGGGAACAGGGGAAATCAATGGTAATTGGGGAAGACAAACTGTTGGTATTTTGCTGAAGGTCAAAAAAGCTAGTTCTCACTTTGCCAGAGGTTCTTGGTGCACACAAATGATGGATTCCTCATTCACAGTGACAAACTGCCAAAGTCTCAAATGTATTCCTCCCTCCCTTCTGAGATCCTTTTCTGGCCTCCACTAGTTTTTTCATATTAGCAGATGTATAAAGCAAATAACTACAAGGCTTTAATGCAAATTTGGTGTAGTCACAATCAATTTAATGGTCCGTTGGACCTCTGTACTTAGGCCAGTTTTCTTGGCTGATGTAATTTCTCCTTTATTCATTTCCATTTTCTGAGATCTTACTTTGCAAGCAGGTATCTACTTCGTACATTACTGGTTATTAGCATTGGTAAAGCTATCTCATTAAGATTTCTTCAACTGAATAATTACTAATGAGCTTTTTTGCATCCATTATCCTCAGGGTAACCTGGTTACTTATTACCTTTAGCACGTATTTCTTGTGGGCGAGGGCATCGTGATAGTTCAGTAGGAGAGGGCCTCTGGGCACTGGTTTGCTTTCATTTTCCTCTTCAGATAAGAATATTTCATGGAGGTTCTATTCAAATTAAAACAGTATTGATGTAAAGAGACAGTTCATACTTTTCAAAGCACGCACACTTTTTGGTTTTCTCACACCATCTGACCTTTTTCTCCCTCTCTGTCAGACAGAGAGAGGGCAGGATGGACATGATGTGAGCTGCGATTCTGTGGTCCAGCCCATCTGCTCTGGGAGGCGGCTCCACCAGACTCGGTGGGACAAGGTCTTCTTCACTTGCCACAACCTGTTGATATAAAGAGTTGGGAGGAATCGGTTTAATGGTCAGTTCCTTACCGATAGTCATGTATTTCCACTGCTTTTAGTAAAAACAAGGCAGTTTCTACCAAAAAGTTTGGTGATTATACAAAGTGGCAGTATAATTACCAGTGACTACCAAAATAAAAGGGAAAATGTTTATAATCCATTAAAACATTAATTTATATATAATTATATATATATTAAATTATTAAAGTATATATAATTTTCATACATGTACTAGAATAGACAACACAAAATGCAAATGGTAAACAGGAAAATTTACCATGGTAGAAATCAAACTAACAATATTAATATAATTTTCCTTAATGATTTACTCTTTCTTGTAAAGCACTCAAAACTGTGCTCTCACATCTTTGGATTCAATAAGTATTTATTGAGTGCCTACCACATGCCAAGCACTGTGTGGGCCACCCTCACATACATTACCTCATAAGCCTCACAGCAATATTGCTGAGTAGCTATTATTTTCCATTTTACAGAAATGGAATTAGGGTGAGGGAAATTATGTGACTGCCCCAAGCCCAAGGCTGCTTACTGGGAGGAACTGCGATTCAGGTCAAGTCCTTAAGATAGAAAAGTTATACATGGTGAGATCAGTGAAGGGTAATATTCCCCTTAATACGGAGAAAATGAGGCCTAGAAAGATTAAATGCCTTGTTCAATTTTACGTGGTAAACAAGAAGTTGAAATATAATCAAGATAGGCACCTAATTTATAACTGTTCTCTTCACCTTAAATACCAAAATCATCCTCTATGATTTCACACCACTCTACAGGATTTTTCAACCTTGAAATTTAAAGATATTTGGACTAGATTTTTGTCATGGGGGCTATCTTGGGCACTGCAGAATGTTTAGCAGCATCCCTGGCCTCTACCCATTTGATGCCAGTAGTACCCCTCCAATTGTGGCAGCCAAAAGTATCTCCAGACGTTGCCAAATGTCCCCTGGGAGGCAACCCCCCCGCTGAGAACAATAACAAAATAGTCGTATACTCTTCACTGTTTATCAACACATTACTTTTAAAAGAGTCACTCCTGTCTCCACTTTCTCTCTTCCTACCATCTCTTGGACCCTCTCCAATCACAAGGGACCATGCAGAACTGTTCCATCTCTGAAATGTTAAACTCTAATATCCCCTCCTATAAAATCCCACCCGATTCCTCTTATATTTCAATTTTTCATCCCTTTATTATTAAGCACTTATTCAGTCAACATGTATCTCTTATTGGAGCCTTCTATGTGTCAGGCACTGAGCTCATCAACTGTCCCCTTTGGTACACAGAAAACAGTAGATGGTTAATAAATATTTGTTGCTTTGAGTTGAGTTGAATAAAATAAGTAAGATTAAGATAAATAAAATGATGATACTGTAAGCCATATAGGGCTATTAAACTTTTACAAATTTATTGATATAATAAAACTATTGGTCTTCCAAAAGCCTTACAGGGTAATAATTAAAGGCAAATATGAGTGTGCTTACCTAATTGGTTAGAAAACTAAAGAAGTCAACAGCATAAAAATGTATGTTGGAGGTAACAGATGATTAGAGTCTAAAACTATTTTAATATTCAGTGAGATAAAGGAATATGTTACATACATGAAATAAGAAGGACAGTTATTAAAAGAAATTAGAGAATTTATAAATTAAAAATGTTATTGTTGAAACAAAACTTCAGTAGCAGACTAGACTCCACCTAAGAATAAATTAGTTGGAAGTTAAGCTGAAATTCCCAAAGGGGTAAAATTGAAAGAAAATTTAAAATACATGGAGGAAAAAACTAGAAATTCCAACATCTGTCTAATAATAATTAGGATAAATCAAAAGAAATAATATTTGAAGATATAATTTAATTGAACAAATATATATTCAGGGTCTACTATGGGCTAGGTGTGGTTACTGTGTGCTGAGCAGAGAGCAATGAACAAGACTAGATTAGGTCCCTGCTTGCATGGAGCTTACCTTCTAGTGAGAAGAAGGTAATACATAAAGCAAATAAACATTCTTTTTTTTTAAAGAGCAGTTGTTGATAAGAAAATAAAACAAGGTGAAGTGGTAGAGAGCACTCTGTGTTGTTGTGGGCCTTCTTTAGATCAGGTGGTCAGAGAAAGCCTATCTCAGAAATGCCACTTTCACTGGGGACTGAATGACAAGGAGTATCCACCAGGCAGACAGACATGTGGGAACAAAACTTTCTAGGAAGAGAAGTTAGTGTAAAAAAACTAAGGTGTAATTAGTGAATGTGAGGAAAAACCAGAAGGTCTATGTAGATGACCAGTAGTGAGAGAGAGAGAGAGAGAGTGTGGGAGAGAGGGAGAGAGATGGGGGGTAGGAGATGAGATGACAAACATCCCAGAACCATAGTTTTAGGGTCTTTATGGACCAGCACAAGGAATTTTGATTTAACTCAGAATGTGATCAGAAACCAGATTATAATCCTTTAGATCACAGAGGCAATGAAAAAACAAAGCCATAACTATACGTAGCCTTGGAGGGAGGAGATATGGGGATATATGTATATGTGTAGCTGATTCACTTTGTTATAAAGCAGAAACTAACACACCATTGTAAAGCAATTATACTCCAGTAAAGATGTTAAAAAAAAAAAAGAAAAAGAAAAAACTCTAATAACTGCCAGAAAGAAAAAATAGATTACCTACAAAGGAAAAAGTATCAGATTGACATCAGACTTCTCATGAGCAGCGTTAGAAGTGAAGACCACAACAGAGCAATGCTATCAAAATACTTTTCCACTTAGACTGACGAGGTTCAAAAGCGGTTTCTGTCACTTACTACTTGGATAATTTACTTAACTTTTTAGGCCTCAGTTTCCTTATCTGAGAAATGAGGAATAAAAATAGTTTCTGCTCCATAGGGCTGTTCTAAGGATTAAATGAGTTAATTAACAGCAAATTCTTTTCAAATGCATATACAGTACTCACAAGAATGGACCATGTACACCAGGTCACACAGGAAGCCCAGGAAATTAAAAAATATTTTTAACATCCAGATCATGCTTATTGACCATAATGCAATAAAATTAGAAATGGACAATAAACAGTGGAAATTAAAAGATTTAGAACTGAATACATTGAAAGCATCATGATGCAGCCAAAGAAATACTCAAAAGGAAATGCATAGCCTTAGGTAAAGTGAAATAGACTAAAAATAAACAAAGTGAGCTTTCAGTAAAAGTGAAATACGAAATAAACCCAAACAAAGTAGGAAGAAGGAAATAATAAAGATAAATGAAGAAATTCATAAAATAAAAAGTAAAAAGGAGTGGATTGGGTGAAACAGAATGCTGGTTCTTTGAAAAGACCAATAATCGATATACAATTGACATCCATGATCAAAAAAAAGAGGGCACCAATAAATAACATCAGTCATAGGAAAAGAACATAACTAGATACAGAGGAAAACTTTTCAATGTATATTAGTGAATAAAGAACTTTTATGATATTGAAAACAAATAAAATGGACATGTTCATTTAAAAATACGAATGACTAAAATTGCCCTCAGAAATAGAAAAATCTGATTAAATCTACAAGTGTAAAAGAAATTTTAAATGCAGTTGAGGACCATTAACCACCCCACCCACCTGCCCAACTCCTTTCTCTTTCATTAAAACAACACCTGATAGTTTTAAAGATATGCCTACCAAAACTTCAGTGAAAGTTATATAAAATCATTCCAAAATGTAGCAAGAAAAAGAGGATTGAAGCTGATAAAGCAGATTTTAGCTTTATCTAGAATGTTGTAACCTTTGCAAAGGAGAATGCATTCAGGTATTATGAGCATAATTTTAAAACAGTTAAAAAAAAAAAACAAAAAAAACCCCAGAAGCAAAGAGAGATGAAGTGATTGACTCAAGGTTGCCCACCTGGGAAGAAAGCTTCAGCGTGTATCCACTTACCTGTTCCAGCATACAATGCAGTATCAAGGGCACAGAAATGAATTCTTCTGGAATTGGATTCAGCAAATCATTGTAATATCGCATGTCTACTTCATTTGTGATGACGGAAGCCACTGTAAAAGATACAAAATACCGCTGTTCAATTAAGATGTGTTCTCTGTTTCTCCCATCAAAATTTTATCCACAGATTCAAACTCTGATCATGCACTGATAAATGTAGGATCTTGAGGTGGAGAGAGATGTGAAAGCAACACCAAGGACAGTCATTCCTCAAAGCACCAGCTCCTGGCACTGATCCTCCAGCAACAGGTTTCATACATGCCTGGTGGTGGTGGTGGTGGAGCTGGAGCTTGCAGCTCTTCACATTGTTGTGTTTTCTTCTTTCCAGGGGTTACAGCAACAGTTTGTGGGGGCTAAAATAAGAATAATTAAAAAAACAATTGAAACATCCAGCTGAGAGATGCTTTCATTCAATGCTGGTATAATGGGACTCTGACGGGATTCCGGGATTCTGAAATTGTATGATTATGTTCACACCACAAAATCATTTGCTAATATTAGGATCAAATAAATGGGTTTTGTCTGAGGAAGGAAAGAAGTTAATGGGTATGGACACTTTTCAGTTTTTCCTAACAGAGCCCACTGAGAAATTGCCAGGAAAGAGATGGGAAGATGGGGCATCTTCTCTTCTCTTCTGTGTCACCCCGGGGTGACACAGAATCATGCCATTCTCCCTCTAAGAATCCTTCAATGGTTCTCCCACAACCTTCAGGATAAAACCGAAACTCTTGAGCTCAGCACCAAAGAACATTCTGGCTCCCGCCTTTCCAGCTCGTGTTGCTGCTCTCCACTTTGCATGTATGACCTGAGAGCACTGCCCTACCCCGTGGTGTGGTCCTGGACGCAATACTTCTATTCTTTGACCTCCATGTCTTCGTACGTCTTTGCCCCCTTCTTGAGAATACCACTCTGTCCCTCTCCCCAGTCAGGTTTTGCCCAGGCAATTCATCCTCAGCCTTCAGCACATTACTTACCCTGCCTGATAACATCTTCCCGACTCCCGTCTCTCCATCCTATTCTGCTCAGGAGCAGGTTAGGTGCCGTATTTATAGCTTCTCCTGCAAGCTCAGCTGACTGTCCTCACAGCGCTCATCATGCTAAATTGAAACCACCTTTGACTTGACTGCCATTTCCCCTTTAAAGGTTAACCACAATGAGGAGGAGAGAGGATGGGTCTTGTTCATTACAGTATCGCCAGCACCTGGTACAGTGCCAGCACATGGTAGGTGCTAAAATAACATGGTGATTAAGTTATCAGTAGCCCTCCTTGTTCCAGATGTTATTTATTGCTCCATGGCTGAAAAGTGGGTTCTATCATCCCCTCTGTGTGTGGCAGGTAGTTGGGGGTTTCATAAAGCCCCCATCACATGGATGCCCTTTAATGCTGTGCCTGGGGGCCTGGATCCCACCCTCACCCATTAAATCCCAGCAGGCAGTGTTCCCTTGCTACCAGTATTTATGCGATTTTTTTTCTTCATGTTTTATAAACGTGAAAATTAAGTTGTTCAGCAAATCATTCGGCCAACTAAAGACATTCTAGCATATGCCTACCTCAGAAGTCAACGTAGCTTCTAAGACAGGTTTCTCACTAACCACCTGTGGGACGTTAATAAGCTGCATGTTTTCCAAATAGTGCTGGTGCTGCCTTTTCCAATCCAGGCTGTCGTACATCAAACAGGCAATATTTTCAAAAATGTTGGTGCCCAATTCCAGCTACAGGTGAGAGAATTCATGACAATTAGTCCTTAGTTTCATATTGTTGGAATCAGATGCATGATTTGTATCTCCCTTATAGCCAAACCTATCACTTTTTACAGGGAAGCCCTTCCCCAGATGGTCCCCAAACCACTGAATCCCAGTCATGGTGACCAAGTCTTCATTTGCTGAACACTTCGGGCCCTTCTTGTTCACCACAATGCAGACTGTTCCCTTTGGAGGGCCTATGGCTGCCTAGTATTGTTAAGAGCCTAATTAATGCTTCAACGAGGTGAAAAGTGCCCTATTCATTCATTTCAGCAATGTGGCCTATTTTCTAGGTATCTCCATTCCTAAAGCAACTCATTAGATAGGTAATTTCCATATCCTCAGCCCAAGACAAGCTGGGGATGAGCTCTTGCTTGGCGACAGACACAAGAATCGCAATGGAAATCACCCTCTCGGCTTTGCGCACCATCCCCACAAGTCCACTGCAGTATGTGTGCAATCAGGATTCCTTCCTTTCCTCACCTGTGCTACCTTTAGGGAAAAAAAACCCTAAGACATCCTGATAGACTAGTACTACTATAATACCCACAAGTTTTATGATCTGGCAAGCGGGTTATGGATCAGATACCTCTATTACCTAGGCTTTCATTTCCAGAAGTGGAAAAGCACTGTTATCACTAGGTGTGTCTGCTTGAAAGCAAAGAAGGACTAAATAGGCTCCTCCTATGTCCAAGCCACAGCGGTAAGGTAGGGCGAGAAAGCACCTGGTGGGAGCCAGTGAATCACAGTCTGGCGTGAGACCAGGCAAGTGCCAAACCTCGCCCATCCTCACAGCACAGCTGTCAGTCTGGACTTCACGTGTCCCCTCTAAGACAGGATTCTTCAGTTAAGCTTCAAGCTGATATTCTTTGCCCACATTCTGGCATATAAACATATTTTGGTTTGTTTGTATTTATAAGAAATATAGTAAAAGCTTCTGCCCTATTATCCCTTAGGGTAACTAGCTAATGTCTTTTTAAATCAAATGGCAACTCGCATGTTAAAAGCCAGATAATTATTTCAGCAACCAAGGGCTTAACTTGAGATGTCGCAGATGTCGTTCATAGGTGGTTAGCACTTCTTGATGGGCATTTATTTGATATAAAGCTTTCGTTACCTGGGTTCAGCAGAAATACAGCTTGCCTGCTTGCAGCCAAGGGTACTAATGCTTTCCTTCTTCCAGAGAGGAAGAAGGACTACGAATACTTGGCTGGCTCCTGGCTCGGATGTGAGGCCATTATCGACTTACAGATATAGCGGAGAGTGCGACACCATGTATCTACACCATGTATTTAGGCTACTGGCATTAGAAATAGGTTTATTACTTTTATATTTCGTAAGTAATCCCAAGTTGAAAATGAATTTTGACCTTCAATATTAAATCCAATGGCCTTTTCTTCTGTAACCCAAGTCTATTACTGAATCACTTTCAAGGCTTTCTTTCCCCGTCATCCTCCGTGCTGGGCTGTTCACTCACAAACCATACCTTACAGAGGCATGCCTTGGCCGAAAAGTCTACTGCAGTTGGACCCAGACTGCAGCCCTGGCGTGAAGGAGATGTTCAATAAATATTTGCAAAGTGACCGATAGAAGATCGGTGTGTCCAGTTGGGCAGCATAGCTAAATGGTCTCATTCCTCACTTACCTTCATGGCCCAACTAGAGACCCTAGACATTAATCCTCTAGTTCTGAAGTCAGTATTTCAACGAAGCTGATACTATTTTTTTCAACATGAAATTTATGAACTTTAATTGCCATTTAAACTCTTCCACTCTCTATTTTTAAAAAGGAAAATATAGTCACATTTACTGTCTTTAAAAATGGAGGGATTAAAATCTTCTGATGAACACTAAGTTGTTAACACTGGAATAAGAAACAGGATGCTGGGAATGGTGCTGGGTCTTTTGGAGCTGCAATTGTGTGCCTTGCTGTTCACATCTATGTACTGATGATGCAACAGAATGTCTTCTACGTTGGGCTCAATGCACATCAGCTCTTCTCAGTCTATGCCTGGGGAGTAAATAAGACACATGGAAGGCAGCCCTAGTTAGAGCAGGAGCAAAAGGTTCTTGGTTTGAGGCTGCCTTAGAAGACTCTTGGTATTGCCTCCTCTGAATTAGAATTCAAGATCTGTATGGCTGGGATCTCCTAGGCCTTATTGAACCAAAATTGCATATAAGTTCTTTACAAGGTATGTGGCCAGAACTTGGCCCAAATGAGAGGAGGACTGTTTCCACAAAACTTAAATTTGTGGATGTGGGTTTTTAAGTTAGGCATAGATTTTTATGTTCTCAGGAGAAGAGCTGGTCTATTATAGAGCAAGAGTAGAAAGCTGTCTTTCAGATGGTGTTTCAGGATCCCAGGGATATGACCTCTTTCTCAAACATATCTCACGTTTGCTGGGCATAATCTGGAATTCCAATAAAATAGGATGGAATAGTCATGGTATGACGGTACCTGGTATGCCAGTATCTCTGGGATAGAGAAACACGGCCCAACTTAACACGAAGTAGTAGAGGACAGATGGACTCTTTTCTGAGCTCAGGTTTAGAGGCAGGGGAGTGAAAGACAAAGCAGGAAAGAGGAAGATATCTAGATGAAGGAGTGGGACGACACAAAGCAAAGAGAGTCCACAGTAACCAGTTCTGCCTACAACAAGCTCTGCCTTCAGCCACAGCTTTTCTATGTTCAGCGTTGCTTCCACATATAGGTCAAGGCTTATATTTATTCTTACTATTGCCAAGGTACCAGACTTAAGTGTTCTGTTTCTACGTGGTGACATCTAACGCCTTATGTTGACAGTCTCTGTAACTCAAACTGATCTCTCCATTGCTACTAATTCAAATCCTGCCCATCCTTCAAGGTCCAGATCTAGGCTTCCCTCCTCAGTGTTTTCACTTACTTCACCCGGTGCACATCCATTTCAAGGTAACAGAATCAGAGACTCTCATAGTGAGAACTGTCCACGCTCCAATCCATGGCCGTGGGCAGCCTACCCTTTGGCTCGGAAACTGCTCCCGGTTTTGGTGTCATTCTCCTCCTCTTACACAAGGTTTGGTTGTTTGTTTGGCAGCTACCCACAGTCATTGCCCACAGACACCTATCCCCCTCCTCCACCCTGCTTTTCCCGGCTCCCTTCACGGCACACTTGATGTGGTCCATCTCCAAGACTCTGCTTTCGGTTCAATTCCCTTTAATGCTGATATATATCACCCTGCAAGGGATTCAACACTCCTGAGCCCCTGTTTGTTGGGACAGGGGGTCAACCAGAAAGAGACCTGAGAGGTCTCTTTTTTTTTTTTTTACAACAGGAATGCCTGGATAACTTCCCCAACAACGATAAATAGTTACTCAATGTTCTTTTTAAAAACACCCGCATGTATTTAGCATTTGTTACTTTTCAAAGCATCCCATGTCTTCTTTTTCTGAATTAACAGGAAACTTAGAGTGTGTTTCACATAACACATAGGTGCGTGGCACCTTGAACACTGTCTCTCTGTTTCATGGTTTTGGTCTTGCCTCTCTGCGAGCACCTCAATAGCAGGGGCCAATAAATACTCTCAGGAAATGTCTACTAACTGTTGGGCTGGGGTCAAGTCATTCTATTAAGATAGACCTTGCTGGGAAAATACATGAAAAATACAATTTTGGCAATAAAAGCAAGGGCCTAGAAGAACAATGTTTTGAACTGATACATAAAAAAAAAAGACAATGTAATTTGACAAACTGTAAAATTTACTATCTTCACAATTAATGTATATTAAGACTCTACCACCTAGAACATTGTTAAGGTATGAAGCAAAGCCACGTCACCAAATAAAATAACTACCATCCTTTATCTTCATCTCATCTTATTCCTTTGTCATTAATTCATACACTAAAAGCTGAAGAATCAGGCTATAGCCATTATTGGGCGTTCAATGTGATCACTGTCTTGGAGATAAAGGAACCTAGCACAAAGCCTTCTCTGTAGACAGTGATTAATAAATATCTGTTGAATGAATGAATGGAGTAAATGGAACCACAGTGTCAAATGTTCAAACTAGTCACTCTCATTAATGCGTGTACTAACCAACATCTCGCTGTCCGACCAGTCGGAAGGAAACTTGTCAGCCTTGACCATGTATTCAAGCCGAGCGACATCAAAGAGATTTGTTTCCGGTTTCTCATTATTCAGGATTGGTTCCAAGTACTTCCAGAAGATTTCAAGTTCTTTTATGTCATTCTCTTTCTTCAATTTTTCAGCTTCTATATCTAATAAGAGCAACATGTTTATACTACAAAATGAGAGTGTCGAATTTCTTCCCACTTTAAGTGTTTGTGGTGAGTCATGTGCATTGCACGATGTCTGTACAGTACCAGAAAATGCAAATAAAGAAATGTAATTTTGGGAAGTGTTTGGACCTAGACTATATAGTTAAATATCAGAGGATTTTACTCCTGAAATTGTTATTAACTATGAGCTTTTTCCACCCCTTTATTTTATAGTTGAGGCCCAGAAAGATTATAAGGTCACACATTTGGGGAGCTAAATATGGTCAATACTTCCATCACTCTGAGACTGTATCTATATAGGAGCAGTTTTTCTGCCAGATCACTTTTTGACTATTTTAGCATTTGTTTGCTGCATAACTGGTTAGAAATGCAGTTGATCCAGTTCTCCTTCCCACGTGGGTAAAAACAGACTGGATCCATGATTTCTGCTTCAGTTAACTTTTGGTCACATTGAAATAGTTACTGGCTTCTCTGGGCATTTGTGCTCTGACTGTATAAAATAATGACGGTTTTCCATAAAGTTACACTTGACAATTTGCCTGACATGGTTTGGTTTTTCCATCTATAACTAAATAGGTTCTACTACTAAGATCTCACTATTCTACTGTAAAGTCTCTTTTTCTATGATTTTATTTTTATATATTAAATATTTTTAACACAAAGACTATGGAGTTTATGCAGCATTTTCTCACTGGCTTCAATAATAAGTTATTGAATGTTACAACTAGCCTTTGAGACAGAAATAGCTAGGTTTGAATCTCAACTCTTTTACATAATAGCTGCCTCTAGACAGGGTCGTTTTTGGTAAAATGGAAATAATAAAACATACTTCCGAGGGTTGTCATGGAAACTACATGAATCAACACATTTAAAGCCCTTAGCATTGAGGCTAGTCCCAAGGCCTGTGCCCAATAAATGGTAGCTATTATTATTATCAGGGGTAGCCATTTCTAACCTGGAACAGCAATTTAAAAAATGTTGTGTTATAGAAATCCGGATGCGGCTGTATAAGTTACAAAGCCCTGTGAAAGGATATTACTAATAAATGACAAAAAAGCACAATAGCATATGGCAAAAAGAGCTTGGACTTCCAGGTCACGCAGGCTTATACCGCATCCTAATTTTACTATCTGAAGTAGACAGTAGACTTTGTTCCCATCCCACAGAGGGAGTCTAGTACGATTCCCTTAGATGAAGACCCTGAGGTCTGAATAGTAGTGTAGTGGCTGAATAGTAGTGTAGTTGGGACTTCATCCCACAGCTTCCTGGTCTAAGGCCTGGAAGATAAGCGTCCCCTCTGATTTATCAGAATAAGCCAGTAGCAAAGCTGAGCAAGAATCCAAGGCTATGACCTCCCTTGGGCCATTTGGTGACTGTGGCTTCTGGCAGAATAGATTATCTACAGATGGTCCATCCCATTCACGCTTTAGGTAAAAGTTATAGAGCAAAATTCCTGAGAAATATAGTTGGATAACCAAGTCTATGTTCTCTGTGGCTACACAGGGATAGAAACACAGGGTATGATTTGAATTTGCAAAATTTACAACACCTGGCTAGTGCAAGTGGCATAAATAGCAACTCAAAGTCTCGAAAGGATTTAATAATGTATGTATTGTATGACTATGGTTTGGGCAGAAAATTGTATTTGTACCTTAAGGACAGTGGGTAATATTGAAGGATTCAGTAAGTTGTGTAGCAGACTGCATACCTTCTGGCTGAAGAAAACTTTCCTGCTGCTGGCTAACTGCTGCCAGGTGTGTCTGCAGAGGTTCATAATTCTCTGATGATATTTTAATCACGCTGCTTATGGGAATGCCCAGCTCAGTCATGATCGCTAATAACTGAGGATTGTTGAAGCCCACAACTATAATGTAATGCTGGGCACCGTCATCTGGCTCATCGTCTGTTCAAAATACCGTAGAGAAGAGCAGCCGTCATTTTAAAAGAGAACAGGTTGCACTCAGCCAGTTCAATGGCTCTATACATTATGCATGCGTTTGTCATCCCTCGGGCTTGCCAAAAGCAGTCCGGTTGGCTGGAATGCAGTCATGTTGACTGGTTTTCATTATTGCCCTTCCAGTAAGAAGGCTGCGGCCATTTTACAAAATATTAAATCACTTTTGCAAATGAGACATAGGCGTAATAGGAGGACAAACATACAGAGGGCCTGTCGTCATGGAAAATGTGTGCTTGGGTTTTTCTAAAAAAAAAAAAAAAAAAGTCTAGGCTGTAATTTTTCTTGGTTCTAATCTCTTTTGAGCAACATCTGGCTTTACTCCTGAATTACAAGTAGCTGCAGCTTTGTGGTATTTTATATGCAGAGGTGTTTACAGAAGAGGGAAATATTGACTATGAACAAACTCCCTACCAAAGCATTCTGTGTGTTTATGCCAATAGGTGTGCATGCTGAGTATGGGCTATGTAGCAACTATATATTTATTGTATTCAAATTAAAAAATATATATTGCTCACTTTCCTAACATTTTTCTCCTCAATTTTGTCCTGGCTATACTGTTCTATAAGTGTCAAAACATGAGTTTATATTAGAATGTGAGATTCTGGGGGGTGACAATAATTGTTGTACTTTAATATCAATACTAGATGGTACACAAAAACATGATGTCTCACAATGGTTCATCAAGATCAATTTAAAAATAGAGCAACAGGTGCACAAACTTTTTATCTTCAAGTAGTGATTTTTCTTCAGCCACTAAAACAAATCAGTATTGATACTGCTCACGGAATCCATAATATAATTGCTTCTATGTCTAGTGGGTTTAGAGCAGAGATATATTAGGGGAGTCAAACTGTCAAAGGATGTGAAGAGGTGCCATCTCATTTAAATACGATGCAAATAAAAAACAGTAGCTCCACTTGGGTTCATGGGAAGGCGGCAATGAATTACTCATAGCTGCCCAAGTCAAATCATTTTTTTATATGAATAATCTAAATGAAAGAAAATTCTGGTTGTTCTATCTAGGACAGATGGTGGGAGAAGCTGAGGTCAGGAAGACACGTGCTCTGAGTCACAAGTTAACAGGTCTGATTTTATTACCACTGTATTACACTCGTGACAATAATCACTTTTTACTTTGCCTTATAAGTGTTTCTGACTTTCTCAAATGTTCCCAACAAGATAGTAAGCTCCTCGGTGGCACAGTCAGCTAGTTAATTCATCTTTTATCTGCACTATGAAAATGTGCCTATAGAAAGACACATGCTAAAGAAATATTGGCTGAAAACAAAAATGTATTGCAAATAGAAATATTTTTCTATTAGGGTGTCATGGGGAGTATAGGATTTATGCTTTTAGAAAGGTGAAAAGGCTGGGGAAGATTAAGCATAGTGTTTGGAATGATGAATTTTCAAGTTTGTAGGTCATCAGGCAACAAGTGAAAGGAGCATCTTACTGACCAATGTAATGTTTGGTGTCATCCTCTTCTCCCCTTCTTACTAACTGGGTGGTCTTTTTTACTGCTGTGTTTGCCTCAGGCTGGTCCTTTCCCTTTCCTTTGGCAACCTTGGCCATTGGGTACTTTTTCTCCTTGGGAGATTTTGCTTTCCCTTTATCCTTTTCTACCTTAAATCTGTCTTCTATCACCTGGAAAGACAGAATACTTTTGATTAAACCATACAGTGAGCAGGCAATGGCTTTTCTACTGTCAGGTAAATTAAATCTTTATTTCATTCAATCACTCCTTTACTCACTGATTCATTCTTCAAGCCAGGATAGTGGAGATTCCAGGTTGAGCCTAAGCTGTGAGAAGGCACATCAAGCACAAAGACTAGAGGGGTGGATGCTAGGAGACTGTCACACACACACATCTTTCTGGAAGGGAATTCATCTTAAAGGAGCCCCCCTTGGCCTAATAAACAACCTCAGTTAGTGGCTGGCAGGGAGAGTGGTGGATTCTGAGTACATTGTGATGGCAGGGACTTAAGTTTATCAAGTAGCCTAACCCTGGGGTCTCTATCTGGGTCTAACAAAGGTTTTCCTTTCAAACAATTGCCAAAACCTTTGGACATTATGTCATAATGTAATTACACTTTCCATTCATGTGTTATAAATACATATAGGTTGAGTTCATTGAAATGACGTGGTAGTATTGGACCATACAGAAGATCCAGAATATGCTTATGTTATTTATCTTTCCCATGTTCAACAAAGTTGGGCACAAAAATAACTAAACTAAATTACTGTAGCAACATTGGGGGTTCTGTATTTTCCTGAGGCCATGAAACCAAATTTGAAGAACTCAGTCCTAAGACGTTAGAGACAAGGAAAGTAGAAGATATATTGCTTTGGCACCCAGCTAAAAGAAGGTAGCACAGGAGGGGAGAGGAGCGTCTGCCTCCTCTACGTGGCTTCTGGATGTTGACGGTTCCAGAGAACCCAGTTTTTTGGGTTTTTTTTTTAATCTTTTTCACCACTCCCCGTGGCATGTGGGATCTTCGTTCCTCGAAAAGGGATCGAACCCACGCCCCCTGCAGTAGAAGCGTGTGGTCTTAACCACTGGACTGCCAGGGAAGTCCCAAACCCAGTTTAGCTATAGCACCCGGAGGAAGCATCAGAGGTGCCCATGGACCCTCTGTGCATGCCTGGCACCTGTGGCTCCAGTGGTGGGGAAACTCGACCTCCCCACCACCTGCTCCTCAACAGAGGGAAATATCAGTGGAGGCTGCAGATGTCACTAATAGCCTTGGATAGAGGCAGCAAGGAAAGCACAAGGGAAAGTACAGAGGTATGAAAAGCCCCAGTGTTTCTCTCTGCACCAGATACAAATTGGCCCATAAAAATAGGGTCGGCATATGCCAATGCATAAATATGGAATCTCAAGAAACGGTACTGATGAACCTAGTGGCAGGGCAGGAATAAAGACGCAGACGTAGAGAACGGACTTGAGGACACACTGGGGAAAGGGGAAGCTGGGATGAAGTGAGACAGTAGCATTGACATATATACACTACCAAATGTAAAATGGATGGCTAGTGGGAAGCTGCTGCAGAGCACAGGGGGATCAGCTCGATGTCTTGTGACCACCTAGATGGGTGGAGTAGGGAGGGTGGGAGGGAGGCTCAGGAGGGAGGGGATATGGGGATATATGTATACATATAGCTGATTCACTTTGTTGCACAGCAGAAACTAACACAACATTGTAAAGTAATTATACTCCAATAAAGGCATGAAAAAAAATAGGGTTGAGCTCTATCCCCTTGAGTTCCTACTCTACTGGGGAAGAAAGAGATAAAAGCATATGAACAGGGAAACAAAAGTATGATTGAAAATTTTCATGAATTTTATGAAGGATAAAACCCAATGTAGTAATAGACACACAATTCACCACTCGCTAGTAAGCTGGTGATGGAAGGCCTCTGAGGGAGTGACGTTTGAGTGAAGACCTCAAGGATGAGGAGCATCCATGTGAGAAGCAGGGGAAAGGTGAAGTGTGTGCCAGAGGCCCTGAGTTATAAAGGAGATGGGTATGCGCAGGGAACTGAAAGGAGGTGAGTATAGCAGGAGAATAGTGGGCAAGGGAGAGAGTGGCCAGGATGAGGCGGGGAAGGCAGGGCATGGGCCAGGTCATCCAGGGCTTTGGTGGGGGCTGGTTCACAAGTTTATATTTTATTAAAAATGCATTGGAAAGACCATAAAGGGTTTAAATGGAGGACTACTGTGATTTTGCAAGACAGGAAACCAGAAGACCAGTAAGGAAACTCTAGCAATAGTCCAGATAAGACCTAACAGTAACTCAGTTTAAAGTGTTGGTAGAGTGGAGAAATGTAGATGGATTTAAGATCTATTGTGGATGCTGAAATTACAGGGGTTGAAAGATTAGAGACAAGGAATGAAGGAGGAGGCAACAACGATAATGCTCTGGATTTAGTTTGAATAACAAGTTGGTTGATGGCGCCACTCACAGAGACAGAAGCATTGGGGTGAGAAATAATTTTTACTTAAGGTGGGCGGACTATTCAGAAAGATCTTGTTAAATCCGAGATGCTCCTGAGATGACAAGGAGACAATTGAATACACATGTTCTCCTCTCAGAAGAGAGTTGTGGCTGGAGTTACAAATTCAGGTGTGGGTAACACAGAGATAGTAGTTAACTGCACAGGAAGAGATTAGACCCCCCTGGGGAAAGAGGTCTCAAGAAATATGAGAATTGAACCTGGGATCACGCTGGAAACTCCAATACTTACCAACTGGGTATAGGAGGGGATGTGGGTAAAAGAGAGAAGTGACTTAGAAGGTAGGAAAAATTACAGAGTATGCAGCTAGAGAACCAAGGGACTGAAAAGTATGGGGAGTTACAGGCGACATTATGGGAGCAGTTATGGTGGAGTGTGGAGGTAGTGAACACAGAGGCAGGAACAGTTGGGTGACCACTTGTGTGGACAACGGTTTCAAGAAGTTTCCTTGTGAGCACTATGCACAATAGCCAAGACATGGAAACAACCTAAATGTCCATCAACAGATGAATGGATAAAGAAGATGTGGTGCATATATACAGTGGAATACTACTCAACCATAAGAACGAACGAAATAATGTCATTTGCAGTATGGATGGACCTAGAGATTATCATACTAAGTAATGTAAGTCAGAAAGAGAAAGACAAATACCATATGATATTACTTATATGTGGAATCTAAAATATGGCACAAATGAACCTATCTATGAAACAGAAACAGACTCATGGACATAGAGAACAGACTTGTTGTTGCCAAGGGGAAGGGGGTGGGGGAGGGAGGGAGTGGGAGTTTGTGGTTAGCAGAGGTGAGCTATTATATAGAGAATGGATAAACAACAAGGTCCTACTGTATAGCACAGGGAACTAGATTCAATATCTTTTGATAAACCATATTGGAAAAGAATATTAAAAAATGCATGTATATATGTATAACTGAATCACTTTGCTGTATAGCAGAGATGAACACAACATTGTAAATTAACTATACTTCAGTAAAAAAGTAAAAAACAAAACTAATGTAAATGCATTAAAAAAAAAAAGAAAAAGAGAACAGCCTTAAAAGAAAAAAAAAAAAAAGACGTTTGTTTGTAAAGGGGAACTGGGGATCTGAGATTGTTCAGTGGATGAGTGGGCGGAAGGGGAGTAAAACGTCAAGCTATGTACGTATGTAAGTAAAGTCAGGAGATACTGTGTTTGCAGGCTGATGGAATGAGCCAGCAGAGAGGGGGACATTGAAAACACGGGGGAGACTAAAGTTCTTGAGGAGAAAAGATGGGATAAGATGAAGAGAATGTGTCAATAACTGGACTTTGATAGGAAGAAAGGCAATTTCTCAGTTTAATGAAAGGAGCAAAGATGGGATGAGTGGCTGGGTGTAGGTGCAAGAAAGAGAGAGGTCTTGATGGTGTTTGGGGAATGTTTCAATGTTTTCAAGTGAAGGATGAGGCAAGGTTATCAACTCAAGATGGGCAGGTATGAGGTAGGAGGTTTGACTAGAGAAGAGAATGTGAGTCATCTCAGAAAGTGGGAGAGCAAGCTTACTGAAGAAATATGGTAGAACTCTCTGCCAACGTGGAGAGCTTATTGGAAATTTTGAGATTGTTCATTGAAAATGAAACCAGAGCCCAAATCAGTGCCCCTGACTCCAATCAGCTAGGAGGTACCAGTGAGACTCGTGCAAGCAGGCGCTCTCCCAGCCACACCTTGGATCATGGTGATTCCACTAGAGGGAAAAACACCTGTGCAGCTGTGAGGTGGACAGCTAGCCTCACCACAGAGAAGTCCCAACTTGGCCAAAAAAAAATCTGCCAGAAACTTCTACAGCTATCATTTGAAATAAAATCGCAGGGTGATCTTTAGAACTGAAGAGAAGAAACCGTTTTAGATTAAATTATTGTGAAGTTCACCTTCATTCATTTCATTCACCTTTATACATGCATTCATATTCCATCATTCCAAAAAACATTTCCTGACTGCAGGGGACATTTGTGTCACAGTAAGGCAGTAAAAGGGCCCTCTGGCCCTGCAGGCTCTCCTAGGTGGGGTGTAGGACCTGTGCAGACACATAGCTTTCATTGCTTTGGAGTCTCTCTAGCAAAGATTGGGGTTCTATAAGGTAAGCAACTTCCTGAGCCCTTTCTCCTGTAAGGTTTCTTAGGATCCTAGAGAAAGCAAGGCTGATCACAACCAAAATTTCAAAGTAAGTGGTAACTTAGCAGAGACACAGCTATACAGCGTGATACATGCTTTCCAGACGTCATCGTCTTTAATTTGTTCTCACAAAGCAACATGCCAAATCGGTAATTTTATTCCCATTGTATAAATTAAGACCCACAGTTTCCCTCACAAACACACAGCTGTGGTAGAGACACAAGTTGGTGTGACTCCAAACCTCAAACTCATTTTATTTCCATGGTTCTCCTGTAGCCTCAGCCTTCAACGTCCTCGCAACCTTCTTTACCATGCTTGTCTGCCCTCTCTCTACTCCATCTTTCCAAGGGCTGAATAATACTAGCTGAATGCTCTTCTGTTTCTCCGTGTACTTCACCTCCCTCAGCTCCTTTTTCTGCTCCATGCCCTCTTTCCCTCTCTTTCTTTTTGCCTTTGTATTCCCTTAGCAAGGCCACACTTGGTACCCTGGAGACAAGCATCTTTTAAACTAATTTCCAGTAACATTGAAATTAGTAATATCAATCTCCCTCCTTTCACAAAAGCATTTAAAAAGTACTTCTAGACCTACTAGAGAATGGACTTGAGGACACGGGGAGGGGGAAGGGTAAGCTGGGACGAAGTGAGAGAGTGGCATGGACATGTATACAGTACCAAACATAAAATAGATAGCTAGTGGGAAGCAACCGCATAGCACAGGGAGATTAGTTCGGTGCTTTGTGACCACCTAGAGGGGTGGGATAGGGAGGGTGGGAGGGAGACGCAAGAGGGAGGAGATATGGGAACATATGTATACGTATTACTGATTCACTTTGTTATAAAGCAGAAACTAACACACCATTTTAAAGTAATTATACTCCAATAAAGATGTTAAAAAATTTTTTTAAATAAAATAAAATAAAATAAAATAAAAAGTACTTCTAAATTCTGATTTACTTCTTTAAGTATGTTTTTAAATTCTAAAAATAATCATTATTGAAAAATTGAAAAAAAACATAGAGAACTTACAAAAATCACAATTCCACCATCCAGAGAAGATGAGTGAAGAGGCTATTATAAATGCATTCTTTCAAATTATGTTTAGGCATCATTTTAATGTAATCGTTATTGTTGTCTCTGTATAACCCAGTGTTCTGCATTTTCCATTTAACAGTGGATGTATGTTTAATTGGTAGCATATCAAGAAGTACTGCTATGTAAAGTATTTCTCATAGCGACTATATATGCGATTTCCTGGTGTGCAGAGACACTAAATGGTGGAGAACAGAAGCAAATGGAAGCACCTGGGTCCTCCTGGGTGCCAGGGGCAGGCAGAGAAGTCCTTGGTAAATTTCTGAACATGTTCTTTGCCCTACCCAGTCCCCACTACTCCCCTGTGCCTGACTCTAGTGGTGGTCTCCCTACTCCTCTCCTGTATCCAGTCTGTATCTCCCAACCTCCACACCTGAGCTGAACCAGGACAGTCCCTTTGTTCCTCTGCTTCTGAACAATGATTGACTACTTGGCCCCTTAGAATTCTACTCTGGTCAAAAGGTCCATCCTTTTCTACTAAGTCCCAATTGCAGGAAAATCACCTCCTATCTCCTTCCCTTTCCCTCTCTTCTCTCACATTCTGAATAAGCCCCTCCCCTCTATGGGTTTACGTCTTGGGATTTGAGGGCGAGAGTGGGGAGAAGTGAACCAGGTTTGCTGAGCCCCCTCCTAAATCATAAGCTAAAATTTGTTCAACACCAACCTCTTTTGCCTTTCTTGCTTTTGGGTAGCATAACATGCGTGTTCCCATTTAGGGTCATCTACTTACAACTGAAAGAACTCAGAGGAAACTCTTGCCAATTCGAGATAAAAATTTAGGAGGTGTGTATCTAACAGGCCCCTCTTTCTACCGTGTTTGGGGAACACATGCTCCCCAGCATATGAAGGGAGAGTCAAGTTCCTTACAGAGTACATTTTCTTTAAAATGCACTGTGTACCAAAAGCATCTGGATGCCTCCTCGTCCTGTGGGAAGGCTTTGGGTAGGCATGGAGATTTCTTACCAGTTAAGCTACATAGCAGATGTGGGGCTCTTGTCTTAGCAAAAAACAAAAATGTATTAGGGTTTCACACACTCGCTTGAGTATTAACGTGACACCTACCTAGGATCCTTAATCTTGTTATTCCTACCTCTTAAAGGGAAAAATACAAAATTTTCCCTCTCTGGAATTGGGCAACCTAGTTATTTGATGCTTCAAAAATATTTTAGACTGTATTTTATTTCTAAATTACTTCTTAATACCAAAATTCAAATACCTTGATGGGTATTCATTCTGTTGTTCTTCACAGTGAAAGGGAAGTAAATGGTAAAAGTCAGTGGAACTGGTGGTAAATACCTATACTTCCTCTTACTTTTATAGATAATAGCACATCTACATATTTGTGTATAACTTTGTGTTTCATATATGTTCTATCATAAGATTCCCACAATAATATTATTAAGGATATAGATAAGAAAAGATGTCACGGCAGTTAAATGACTAAGTCACTCCACTATTATGTGACTTATGAGAAAGAGGGTCTATCTTCTGAGTGCTACTCAGTTCTCTTTCAAGATATCACTCTATCTCATAAACAATCTATTGGTCACAGATGATGAGAGGACAATAGATGGACTAAAAGAAATGTATGGTGTCAAGTAAGTTTGAGAGACAATAGATTAAACAATATTAAAGAGATTTGTTTTCATGAAACTCCTCCATCTTTAATAAGCTAATATAAAGTTAATTTGAACAGGGGGCCATTTGTTATCTTTTTTAATGGAGAACTGGGTCTAAATGGTTCCAGAACCTATTTTGGAAAGAAAAGGTTGTGGAACATTTGGGGGCCCAATTAATCCATTTCTATAAACGTATGCTAAGGAAATTATCCAAAATATGAAGAATTGTATATGGTAAGGTTGTTCATCACAACATTGTTTATTATGAAACAACACAGAAATAATGGAAATGTTCAACAGTAAAGGAACTTTAAGAAAAGTATGGTAGTCAATAGAATGTCACCTAGCCAATAACAACGATAGATGTGGATGCTGTGATAATGAGAAAAAATCATGGTGTATTTTAATTGAAAAAACTGGATTAAAATTTCTTTTTACAATGATTACAGCTATGTAAAGAAATCCACAGAAACAAAGGAAATATACCAAAATGTTAACATTAGTTATAACAGGGTTATGGCATTATGAACATTTTGTTTTTCCTTTTCTATATTTTCTATTTCTTTCCCCTCCCTGCTTACCTGCCACATAGAAAATATAATATATGGGACTGAGTTAGGAGCTTGCTTTTCTAGAGAGTGGCTGAGGTGTAGAAAACGTAAGCCTACGAATATACTGGGTTCACTTGACCAAATGATGCAATCTAAAGATTGCACAAAGTCCTGGGGTGCCACATTGCCATCTTCAGGGTGCAATTCTTCATCCACAGACTCTGAACATGGCCCTGTCTGTGTGTGGTGGTGGTGAGGGGGTGGGTCTGATGTCTACCTGATGTCTGTCTCCCGCACGATCCTACGTGATTTAGAGGTTTTAGCAGCGGATCAGCCAATGCTATCCAACTTCAACATCCAGAAGGGCAGAGAGAAGGGCTAAGGATGTTTGAAATAATCCCAGGAAGTCTCTTTCTAAGAGATTCCCCCAGAGACCAGCTCATTTCTGGGCAGGGGGTTGGGACTGGCTAAGAAGTCAGGATTCCCTTGGGAATTGGTGGTTGGTTAGCTCAGTGGCCTTTGTCTTTGGTGGGCTTTGTTCCTTTCTTTGACCAGTCCCCCCCGCTTAACCTCAGGATGTTTTATGCAACATGGAATTACGTGATATAATTAGCGAGTTGGTAGATCCCACTGAGCAAAGCCATTTGCTCCTTTAAAGAAGCATCCCTGGGAAGTTCTCTACTGATTGTGAGCCAAGAGTGCTGTTTTGCGTAATTATTGAGACACACTCAGAAGGGGTATGTACAGTGGTTAAGAACATAATCTTAGAGTCTGACAGTTCTGGATTTAAATCCTGAGTAGCTATTTAGCCTTGGGAAAGTTACTTAGCTTTTCACACCCTCAGTTTCCCCATCTGCAAATTGAGAATAATACTCTGTAACTCATAAAGTCATTTAAAACATTAAATGTTAAAGCATATGTAAAGAGTTTAGTATAGTGGCAAGCAGTCAATAATGGTAGCTAATTACTATTATTAGCTGCTGTTAACTGTAGCTATTTGTATTTCAAAATACTGCTCTAGGGCTTCCCTGGTGGCGCAGTGGTTGAGAATCTGCCTGCTAATGCAGGGGACATGGGTTCGAGCCCTGGTCTGGGAAGATCCCACATGCCGCGGAGCAACTAGGCCCGTGAGCCACGACTACTGAGCCTGCGCGTCTGGAGCCTGTGCTCCGCAACAAGAGAGGCTGCGATAGTGAGAGGCCCGCGCACCGCGATGAAGAGTGGCCCCTGCTTGCCGCAACTAGAGAAAGCCCTCGCACAGAAACGAAGACCCAACACAGCCAAAAATAAATAAATAAATAAATAAAAATAAATAAAAATAAAGGAATTCCTTTAAAAAAAAAAATACTGCTCTATTTTAAATGTGTTTCTTTACATTTTTCCTGAAGTCTGTAAAAAGGTTTCATTAATTAATAGCATCCCAATTAGGAAAGCACTGCTCTAGTTTACAGATAAGCCAGCCAGGGAATCAGTTATAATTTACCCTGAATTGTTGAATTTTGTAGCTCTTCAGATCCAACAGTTTTGTTGGTAGTATCCTCATTTCGATAATCCAGCCTCAAAGAATTCCATCCAGTTAGTGAGGCAAGTTATTCCTTTCCTGAAACCACACGGGTCCCTCTAAACTGAGTTTCTGCTCTTCCTCTATTTGATTTCTTAGAATAGTTTCTGAAGATTTTAACCACAACTGAATCAAAACTAACCAGCCTGTAATTTCCTGGTATGTCCCTATGGCCTTTCTTTTAAAACAAAACACACATACAAAATGGCATTACATTGGCTGGTTTCCAGTGTTTCGGGGTTTTAACTGGAGTAAGCTGGAAAACGTCTGTGAAATTTACCCTAATTTCTCTTTGTCGGTCCTTTGGAGCAGGCTCTGGGTTGTTTGGGCTTCATCATGATATCTGATCAAATTTAGGTGCTTTTAATTTTGAGATGTTTTAAGAAAAGTTTACCAATACCATCTGTCCATATTCTTTACTGCCTGTCTTCCATCTATTCAATTCTAGGACATTGAAAAATAAGGCAACTTGTACTAAGTAGATAAGCCAGAAAGAGAAAGAACTGTTCTGCTTTTATATAAAAGATATGCTAAAAATATCCAAGAAAATATGGACTGGTTATTTGAATTCACAAATTAAAAGCACAGTTAGAATATATTTGGATCTTTTCCTAAAACCTATCCAAATGTTCTGAACTCAACTCAGAGGCACAGACTAGATTTAGTTTGGCTGATTATTTAAATGGGTTAACTTTGCTTGTATTATAGCCATTTTTAATTTTTTGATGATTAAATGTTTTCTTTTAGCTGAATTCTCAATATATTTTAAATATTTTGATTCACAATGAAGTGTTTTGGTTTTAAAAAATGTTTATAATTAATATATAACGTAAAAGTTGGAGTTAAAAAGAAGTAAAAATGTGAAAAATACTGTAATATTCAGATAATGACTAAATTAAAACATGGTCAGAATAGAAACCAAGCAATTTATTTTAAAGTTATAATGAACCTTACAAAAATATATGTGCCCAATACATTGTTTCTCTAAATGTTTGTTAAGTTCATGAATTAACAACAAATTGATAATGATATAACTAAAAATGCAGAATAAATGTTGAGATAATGATGTGCACAAGGAAAACTTATTTCTAAACAAAACACTCTCTTATTCAGATTTTAAGATATAATAAAATCTAATTCGGGATTAATTATATGAAAGAATCATATTCAGAAGTTCTGAAATGCTGAAATACATTTCGAGAAATAAAGTGTATTTTCTTCATTATATGTATATTTGGAAGTAATCAACAAGATGCTTCTGAATATATAAAAGTTTTGAAATATATTCAACTTATTACAATTAGAGGCAGGGATTTGCCTCTCAGAAATTTATATGCTAAAGTCTTCTAAACTGTACTTCTAAGAAATATCTTCCTTGTGTTATTTTTTATAATATTAATTATCCAGCAAACTTTCTTCATGGACAAAGCAAATGCAATGTTAAGCATAGCCTGGACTAAAGTGTTATAAATTATTAAAATTAGTGGAATCTAAAATAATGATATTTTTCACTGTATCTGGCTATTGTAACTATATTCTTAAGAAAAGTTTTGATGGTTAAAACAGAATCAAATATGTAGTATACATTACATTTTTTTCCATTGGGTTAAAAGGACAAGGACGTACTCATATTAGTAGCTTTTGTCCTCACCGTCTCCCTAGTATTTTCTGTAATTACTGCTATGGATATTTTTCAAGCATTCATTTTTAAAAATTCAATTCCAAAAATTCAACAGAGAAGATACAAAACACTCTGGGTTGTACAGATGTAGACATATAACTAGTATTTGAGAGAAAGCAACCACATATATCTCATGTTGATGTTAAAAAGCCGAAGAGACAGTCACTCCCTTTGCAGGAATCTCAGAATCTCACCCGGGGTTCAGAAAGAGGAAGAAATTGGGTAAAGTCCTCTTTCCTTTTTTTCCATTTTCTAAACCACAGCGTGGTGTCAGTTTTACATACTTTATACTTATTTTGCTTTCTGCTAAACTCCCTGGCTGAGAAGCGTTAACCTCCGTTGTTCCAAATGACCTGCCGGGCAGTGTTGTTGAAATGAACACAGATTATATCATCCCTCCAACAACTCCCTTAGTCTTGCCTTTACCGAGAATATTTTTCTGGAGAGTTCTCCCTTCCAATCAGTTTTCATCAATTTATTTAGTACTGACTCGTGTGGTTGCAACTCAGAGATTCGGGGCTGGTGTTTTGGGAACCCAATCTAATGAAGACATCAAATTAGATTATGTAATTGCTGGCTCTTAATTGCTCAAAGAGTCCTCTTATGCATCTATTACTTTTTTATTTTTATAAATCTAAAATTCAACTCCCAATTCCTTAAGACACTTGAATTTTCAACAAATAAAGATTATTTCCGTATCTTCAGAATCTCATAACTGTATTATATTGTTCACATTTCAAAAAAAATGCTGAGCAAAATAACTGCAGAAATATCTTTATACTGTTAGTTTTAAAAACGTTTCCTCGGTTGCCAGGATATTCCATTTATTGTTACTTAAAATTTGTTAACTGAAATCTAAAACCTACTCCTATTACAAACAATTACCGACTTAAAGCAGGTGGCAAACAAAGAAATTGACACTCTTAATGTGTTATGTATATTTGTAGGTGCTGTGGGAAAGCACAAAGCAAACACAAGGTGCAAGAATTTTTGCAGGACTCAACAGTCTACTTTTTGTAATTCAGATTCCCATGTGACATTTGAATTTTAAAAAGACAAGAAAAGATCTTTCTATACTAGTTTCAAATTTTCCAATTTTTCTTCTGCCAAGTCTTAACGTCCCTGAGTATTTTTTAAGGTATGAATCTCCTGTATACGTTGGAAAGAGCTTCATATAGATGGAAAACTATACCATCAACTATTTTCAAATAAGTAGAATTTTTCTGGGGACAATATACACCACCCTAGTAAGATGCTAAATGCGGAATCTCTTTGAAAAACATAAAGCCCTATATTACAAATTTAAGGTGGCGTTATTATTTTTTTCTACAGTTACCCTGTCAAGAGTTCAATTCAAATAGGAAAGCCAGATTTGGGGGGTTCTTACAAAGGGGAAGTAGGTATTATTGGAACATGTTCACTTTTCTCTTTCTTCTTCCATGACTTGGTTTTGCCTCTCCCACTTAGAGGCATAAAGAAACAATTTACTTATAAATCCATTTCATACATACACACGCACACATACACATTACACATGTACATACTGAAGCATTTGGCTTTCCAAAAATATTTCAGCATGATTTGGAAAATAAGAAAAACATCTCTCATTTTGACTAAGGTTAAATAGTAAATGGACTTGAAACTGGCATCACTTTGCTAAAACTATTTTAAAATATTTTTTCAGATGAAAAATACAAATCTTTGGAAAACACACAGATTGATTTCCATAGGCAAATTAAACGAAAAATCTACACATGAAGAAATAAGCAGGTATATAATATAGGAGCAGAAGTAATGGAGCGCTGCTGAAATATTTAGATTATTAGGAAGGTGCAGATGTAGCCCATTATTTTAATAGGTACTCCTATTGAATATCATGTAAAATATTTAAAATAGTTAGACCCTAACTTTGTGGGGTTTTCTCACCTTTTTATATTTACTTCTCCTGACTCTGTGTCTCTCCTTTGGTCCCCTAATTTGTTCCTAACATATAAATAGACTACCATAAAAACAACCTCAGCCACATGCCCTGGGATACTGTCACATTTCTGCATAAGGAGCACTTATTTTTAATGGGTTTGTCTTTGAGAAAATGTAATTCCTCCAACAGCTCTTTGGATAGGCTTTTCCCTAAAAAGTTGAGGCAACAGTTAAATGTGCTAGGTAACACATCGTGGCAGGCTTACGGAGAGAGGAAGTGCCCCAGAGAACCTGGCTGCAGTTCACTCACTCCTTGCCGTCTTTAGAAAACCCACCATCGCCCTCCCAGTACCTTCTTCTCGTTTTCCCGTCGCTGTTGGTCCTTCAATTTAACCTGGAGAAGCTGAAATTTCAAGAGTTTCCCTATCAGTGGTAAGGTGAATTTCTCTCCGCTGTCCATAATTGCTTTTGCTGCCGTTAAAACCTATGAAGAAACATAGTTATTAGGAAAGTGGCATTTTATAACCTTTGGCATGTCTGCCAGTGATGAAAAGATGAAATGGTATTTTGAGTTTTGTAATATTTGTCTTGCCGCAAAGGTGCCTCATTGCGGGCCAAAAAAATTAGGGGAAAATGCCCCAATGCCATAAAGAGAGGCATTTACCCTCTACTCTAAGTAGATTGGGTTGTCTGAAAATGAACTTTTTCCAATAAGTGCTTCCCATGATGATGCTAGACTCAGACTCCCAAACATGGGTGGAGGAAAGACAGGTGGAGCTCTGTGTTAGGATGACCGGTAGGTCAGTTTCATGCTACAGAAAGTCTGTTGTTTGGCACAGCCAATAGTCCAAACTGTCAAACCCTGACTTCTTAGGACGCTATAAATTAAATAGGGTTTTATAAAAATGGAAATGGTTATGTTAGCAGTCTTTCATTTCTTGGTGACCAAATTCACATGAAAGATAAAAGCTGTTTGACACAGAGGCGCCCTGCGAACGCTGCTCCCCCACCCCCTTGCAATTTAAGGTTGATCCTGTTGGTATGCAGCCTAATTGGGGTGAAATAAGGTTACTGAGTTTTCTTTGGGTGACGACAGCCACTAGGAACATACAGCTGTATTGTCCAGATGTGTGGCACTGACAGCCTGTTTTATAACTGCATTTTTTACAGCTTGTTTCCTCTGAATTTCACACAACTTCTCTAACATCTGGGCCCTTTTCCTTGGAGCCCTATAACCACTTTATTTACTGCAAAAAATTAAAAAATAAAATCATGTAAAATATACCATAAGAAGTTGTTATGTATTTCTCTTTCTTCATGTTGTCTCCCTAATAAAGTTCACCTCGGCCAGAAGCACTGTCACAAAAGTAATCTAGTCAAACTGTTTTTCGACTTTTGTTTTCAAGCAAGCATCAGATTTATTTATAGCCTCGGGATGAATTAGGTGTTACTAAAATGTCCTGACATGTTGCTTTTCTCCCCCCTTGGTGCAATTACTCCTCCGGGCGCATATGGTGTCAATTTCACAGCCTCAGTCTCAGATAATGACGGCGCACATTGCATCTCATCGGGCTGCGTCTTGTCTGAGGTTCATACCAGCCCTTGGTCTAGGGCTTTCCTGACCAATCCGGTTCCTTATGACTTTTCACTTTGCCAAGGGAAATAGCTGAAAGAAAGGGAGATGGCTATTTTGCTTCTAACTGCAGATGGCCCTGTGGATTATCATATGCCAAAATGTAATCGGACCGCCTCGAGACCACATCGGGGTTTCCTGCATTGCAACGCAGGAGGGAAAAGCCAGGGAAAGGACTCCTTTAAAGCTGCCGTTTCCAAAAGCCAAAGGAACAAACCAAATGTCAGAAAGCTTTGCATGTGTCTAAGCAAACACCCTCCATGAAACAGAGCTCTTTGCTTTTTATGGCAGTTCTGCTCCTGCTAACACGATTTAGGGAAAGGGACATGGTGGCTGTGATTTCTGGGAGCTGGAAAACATAAGGGTACACCTGTAGAATCTCACCACTTAATGATGACCAGACTCAAGAGAGAAGGGAATCCTAAGGGGACGGACAGTCACACATAAAATGAAAGCTGTCCGATTGGGTCCAGCCTCAAAGGGTAGGTGTATTTGGTTTGAAATGTTATTTTTCAATACCAGCTAAACAGTGTGTCGACTATCAGGCTTCTCTGTGACATCTGGTTCAAAATACACAGCTTTGAGTTTCGAAGCTCATAGCAGTCTAGTATGGGGCGTCTCCCTGTGATACAAATATAATGACAGCGTTGAAGGGAAGTCAACACTGGACTGGGTCTCTTTTCCTGATGACCTGTGAAAACAGGATATTTACCTATGTCTCGGGTGGTGTGGGTGAAGCCTGCCTGCCGTCACGGTGATGGATGGGATGTCTCTGGAGTTGTTTTCTATCCCCGTGTACCTATTAGGCTACGAATGTTACCTCACTGTGTTAAAATGTACTCAAAGCACAACAAAATGTCCCAAGAGAAAGGTGTTTTGCGGGCCATAAATGTTATTTCTGGTCAATCGAAAACTGTCTGTAGAGAGCTGGGTTTAAAACAAAAATCTGGCACAGTCTCAAAATAAGAATGATACCCTACTGTGAAATGGGGAGATTAGGAATAGCTGGGCACCCGTGATCTCATGGACACAGAGCCAGTAAGAGCAGTGGCGGGGCGAGTCCGGAGGACGCTCCCTCCTCCCTGAGCAGCCCAGGGCGGCCCAGTCGGAGGCAGACTCAGTGCCGATGCCCACAGCCCCGGAGAAGGGCACAGCGCTGCACGTGGCACTGTGGCAATGGCAGAAACCGGCACGCTTGTCCTTCTCAGAGGAGGTTGCTCGGAGGAGGTTTGACTGCCACGCATGCCATTTTCTCTCTGTGCTTCTCCCGAAGGGAATGGTAATGTGAATCCTTGGGATAATTAATGTAAATGAAAGTCTCTGCTGAAAAACATCTTAGACTGAAATTTTTTAATGGAATGTGGGTCATCTCCAGGAGAGGCAGAAAAAGAAAAATGTTTATAAGTGAATTTCTACTGAAAAGTCTTTCTTCTCACACCCCCTAGTTCACACTTCCAGCCAGTCAACAGCCAGTAGTTTGGGCTCAGATGAAAAACAAATCCTTAGAGGGCCTTTGTTTGAAGGATACGTCTTTGAGGGAAGAAAAATCATCTGCAGAAGACACAGATTTTAAGAGGTGGTGCAGCTTCTCACGTGACATTCCAGAAAGGCTTCCCTTCCCTTGCCTTACTCGTATTAACTGAGATAATAATCAAATCTTCAACCTTCCAGCATTGTAAGGGTTACTTGTCCAGTATCTAGTCCATGTGTGTGTGTGTGTGTGTCTCTGTGTGTGTCTGTGTATCTGTACGTCTCTGTGTGTGTCTGTGTATCTGTACATCTCTGTGTGTCTGTGTGTATCTATGTGTCTGTGTATCTGTGTGTCTGTGTGTCTGTGTATCTGTGTGTCTGTGTATCTGTATGTCTCTGTGTGTCTGTCTGTGCATCTGTGTGTCTCTGTGTGTGTCTGTGTGCCTGTGTGCTGGAGAGGCAAGCCAACAAGGGCAGTAGGTCTTGGGAGGATGAGGGATACAAGAGAAAAAGGGAAATGTGAGCTGAGGAGGGTTGAGGAGTAATTAGACAAACCCCAAAGTTTCCAGAACTAGGCAGAAAAACAGCCCTAAGTGGGTTAAAACCTGGGTACTCAACAAGCCAAAATACCAAATAAATGAGCCTGGCATGAGTCAGAAACTTAAAAAATACATCTTATGGGCAAATGAGACTTATTAAATGGAGAAAAACTGTTCCCAGACGAGGCCTGTACATGTCTCCTGGACCTACTCAGGCCAGGCCTCGGGGCCTGCCAGGGCTGGGGGGACATCCAGGCCAAGCTACCTGAGGTGCTTAGTTCTGGGAAAGACGGGTGTAGGAGGAAATTTAGCATCCAAGAGTGCAGCTGAGGCAGGAAGACACGACTGTAAAGATCTTATTTTGAGGGTGGATGCCCTTTGTCTGTTCGGAAGTTTGTGATTCTGAGCACACTAAGAAATAAAAACATTTCTCTCTTTATCACTGACCTGATTCAAAGACTTATGTCATGTTTACTATCTAATGATCTGATCCAACAAAAATACACCAAATGAACCAAATTCTTTCCTTGCCTGGGGATCAGGCCCACCCACAGACACTAATGCCCTCCCTTCCCCTCTTCCATCCTCCTCTCTGTGGATCCTCCCCACATTAGTAGTAAGCACGGCATCAGTTGGGACAAACACTTAGAACTCCTCCACAGATTCCCATGAAAACCAAATGTATGTGTGTGCACAAGTGCATGTATACATACAGACATATAAACACATATGCATACCTATATGTATGTGTATACATGATACATAAATAGATGATAGATAGATAGATAGATAGATAGATAGATAGATAGATAGATAGTTAGATAGATAGATAGATAGGACTTCCATGAGGTCTGCAGGTCTGCTGCCTGGCTTCCCTGGTGTGCTTACAACGAGGCACAAGGAACAGCTTGAATCGTTGCTTAACTTGCTGCATGTTCAATCCAGGTGAGTTCTGAGGAAGGGTAAAGATTTTGGATCTGCATTTCTCTTGCCTGGAACAAACCAGGGAAAAGAGGTGGTGGAGGAGAGGGAAAGGTGTGGTTATGTGGGGCAGAGAAGGGAAGGATGATGGGAGAGGGATGGGATGAGGAAAGGCTTTTCCTCCAGGAACTCCAAATATAGTCACCATTTTTCCTAAAAGTCTTTTGGTTTCAGGGCCCTCCTTGAGGGTCCATGGTATTTGTTACGGTAGCTGTAACAATGCATAAGATATGATTTCACATTTAACCCATTATTCTTGGGTCAATGACTTAGGATTGGTTTGGATATGTAAAGACCTCAGCAAATAGGAACAGAATCCATAAACTTGGCTCAGTCCAAACTAGCCTAGGGCTGAGCAAACAGGTTTTTGACATGCAGATCTAATTCGCTTTGTTTCTTTCTTCGTTCGTTCGTTCATTCATTCATTTGGTACCACATTCTTTTGTTTCTCTCATTTCCTTAATATATGACCAAGTGCAATAGTTCCTCATCATGGTAAAAAGCGCAAGCAGTACCAGAAGGACGTACAATGAAAAGAAAATGCTTCCCCAATCTCCTGCATTCCATTAACCAATTCTTGTGTATCCTTATGTAATTTCCTATGCATATATAGATATATACTTATATCTTTTTATATTTTAATACAAATAGTATCACACTTTCATATTGTCAAGTGGTTTGTGTTTTTACATCCGAAGTTATCTAGGACACCTCTGTATGAGAGAAGAGACCATTTATTACTCATAGCCCAAAGGTAGCTGTGTATGTGTTTATGTGTCTTCATGTATAAATAGTCTTTGCATAAATGTAATTATGACTGTTAATAGAATTCAGGCCAATCTCAAGGTAAAAATCAGTCTTACTCACTGACTGAGTAAGTGAGTAAGTACATTATATTTGGGTTTCTTGAAATTATATTCTAAAACTAAGAATTAAAGTATGCCCAAATAAATATGTTTTTAAAAAAAAGTTATCTAGGACAGCTTTCTGTGCTGACACGTATTGTTTACACATGTATTTTTAAATTATTGGCATAACCTCCTATTGTATGGGTGTTTGGTCATTTATTTATAACCAGTTTCCTATTGATGGACATTTAGGTAATTTCAGGGTTTTTTCCTACTAAGTGCATGTGTATTTTAAATATTTATTGATACTTCCAAATTGACATTTGAAAAGTTAGCAGCATTTTTATTTCCACCACCACTATACGAAAGGGTCTGTTTCCCCACCGCCCGCATTAACGCTGGATATTCTCCAACTTTTCTTTGTCTATATCACTGCTGACAGATCTTCCTGTGATCATGGAAGTGTTCTTTACCTGTACCGTACAAAAGAGTAGCCACCAGCCACTCGTGGTTATTGAGCACTTGAATATTGCTAGTGTGACTGAGGAACTGAAGTTTTAATTTTATTTTTTAATGGATTAAATTAAAACGTAAATAGCCACATGTAACGAGTGGCTCCTGTTTTGGTCAGAACATGTCTGTGTGATAGTGAAAAGTGATTCAGTTATATATATATATATATATATATATCTGAATCACTCTGCTGTACACCTGAAACTAACACAATACTGTAAATCAACTATACTTCAATATATAAAATAAAATAATGTTTGTTTAATCATCCCATCACTTTGTCCCTTAGATTTTATGCCAAAACTGAAAGGAAAGATATCCTATTTGGCACCATCCTTGGCAAAGTTTATTAATGTAGGAAATGCTTACCTGCCTTATAAAATAGTAATGGTGCACTCAGATATTACACAGTGAAAGGTAATGGAAATCTGTGACTTCTAGGCTAAGACATTTTTTCCTGGTCATTTAAGAAACGTGCCCTTGTACAGGTGAGGATAAACAGGGCTGGTCCAAGGCAAAATTCAGGAAGATACAGAGCACCGTTTTGCTTTCTAAATCTCTCCTGCTGCTAAAATAGAAAAGATTTAACTTGGTAACTCACTTTGAATGAATTTTACTCATACCAGTGAGTAAGCTGTATTATAAAATTTTATCCCTTATTTATAGAATGAAAGGGACTAGCAACTGATGATAGAATTTCAAGCAATAAGTCACAGATGTGGCATTTGAGCACTTAGGACGGGAGGTAGCTATTCTCTCTAACCTGAAAGCTTGCAATGCCTAAGGCTGGCTCTGAAGATAAATATGGTTTCACCTCTGTGGCACTGGGAGGCTGCAGTGTGACAGCAGTCTTGCGGCCATGACTACTTTCCCACGCATCCAACTCCAAGTCTCACTGCCTGAAGTTGCTCTTATACACCAGGGCTAGGTCATTCAGAGGAAGGGCTCTGAAGGGAAAATGGAAATACCCTTCAGATTACGGTCAGAGGAGAAGCATCAGAGAGGGTGAGTGGGTAGGTGGGGCAGAAAACCGGTGAGACAGCAGCTCTGTATTGTGAGGGAGGAGTAAAGGCAAAGGAAACTGCTCTGGGGGGTAAGACCTGGGACTTGTCTGTGTGTGATTGTGTCCAAGTGTGTGAGGCTATGTGGTGTGTGACTGTGTGTGACCACGAGACTGTGCACAGACTCATGGGTCTGTGTACATGCATGTGCCTGTGTGTGCATGTCTGAGCAAGAGTATGTGTGTTTTGGTAGCTGCCTTTGGGGATGATTAAGATTATTAAAAGATACTCAGTTTCTCAAAACATTGGCAAAACTGAGATTGTAGATACTGAAGAATTAATAAAAAGAGAAGAATACTAACATCTTTGATTGACACCTTAAAAGTAATACTGCTGTTTACCATTTTTAGCTAATTATTCTGCAGAACACAAGTGCTTATGTTTATCATTAAACACATGTCAGATTAAATATGTATAATCTATTCATCAAACTGTAACTATATATGCCATCTTCAAAGTTTGTTGCTTATGCATTCTGCTTTTGTCTTATATACGCTATATCTGCTTATAAAATGACAAAGTCAGAGGAAGTATTGCCCTAGTGTGTGTGTGTGTGTGTGTGTGTGTGTGTATGTACGAGTGTGTTTTTCACAAAATTTTCAATGTTTAGAGTGAAGGGCTGCTTTAGATGGGACTGATTCTGCATATTTGATGAAAAGGATGGATGAGCAGGTGATTTCAAGTGAATGAAAAGGGCCACTTATATGGAGATGCCCTCATAGGAAAAGATTCCTGTTGGGAATTTTAGGTCCTCTGGTACAAGGGATGATGAACCAGCTGCTGAAGCCATAACTACTCACGGGCAGCGTAAAACAGAAGCACAGGCTGCGTCTGTATTCCAGTCTTCTCAAATACCACTGGGTGGCCTTGGGAAAGTTACTCAACTCCTTTAAACTTCAGCTTTTTAAGCTACAGCAGGGTTTCTCAACAGTGGCACTATTGACATTTTGAGCCAGCTAATTCTTTATTGCAGGAGGTTTTTGCATGCACTAGAGGATGCTTTTAGCACATCCCTGGCTACCCCACTGTGACAACCAAAGGTGTCTCCAGACATTGTCAAATTTCCCTGGGGGACAAAACTGTCCCTGGTTGAGAACCACTGATGCACAGAAAGAGAATATGAAGAGTGCTGATCTCACAAGACTGTATCGAGCACCGCATGAAGAAACACATAAAAAGACTTAGCATGGAATGGTCAATGCACAGTAAACCCTCACTAAAGTGAGCTCTTACTGTTGTTATGCTTACATCCAGGGCAGGATTGGAATTCTTGAAGACCTTTCAGCTCAGGCTGGGGGAAAGACAAAAGTAATGGTGGAGAGATGTGCATTTGGGCAGGCAGAAGGGGAACCTTAATTTATTATCAGCTGGTGGTAACCTGGTTGCTTTCATTTAACCCTTTCTCTGCTCTGACAAGGACAGATCAAGATGCATTTAGGGAAAGCAGAGATAAAAAGAAAAGGTGTAAAACAGATTCTGTCATGGTGCAATGTATTCTGGGAGGGGGAGAGGACGAAGTCTGTTATTCTTTTTTTTTAAAGGAATTCCTTTATTTTTATTATTTATTTATTTTTAGCTGTGTTGGGTCTTCGTTTCTGTGCGAGGGCTTTCTCTAGTTGTGGCAAGCGGGGCCACCTCTTCATCGCGGTGAGCGGGCCTCTCACTATCGCAGCCTCTCTTGTTGCGGAGCACAGGCTCCAGACGCGCAGGCTCGGTAGTTGTGGCTCACAGGCCCAGTTGCTCTGCGGCACGTGGGATCTTCCCAGACCAGGGCTCGAACCCATGTCCCCTGCATTGGCAGGCAGATTCTCAACCACTGCGCCACCAGGGAAGCCCTGTTATTCTTAATTTCTTCTAAAATGAGACAGAGTAATGATCTGAGTGTTCTGCAACTCCTCAGAGTCCCTTCCTGTTCCCTCCGCTCTCTTCCCTCCTTCATTCCTCCTGCATTTACTGGGTGCTAACTACATTGCAGTCATTGCATTGCTTGATCCTTTATGTGTCTAGTCTATCCAGTTCACATTCTTTAAGTAATGAATAATTTCCAATGAGGCATAATTGGAAAAACAGCTGGAAGGAGCAGGGTAGCAGTGAGAGAAGGCAATGGAGAGAGACAAGAGGAAAGAAAAAGAACAGGAAAGACTGAAACATATTTTCTCACTTTGAGCAGAGGAAAAGAAAATAATCAAGCAATATGAAGCTGTCCCTACATCAATTTCAAGGTGACAGAAGATCTGGGTTCCATGTAGGTCATCCTGTCTGTCGAACGCAAATGGAACATTATGAAAGGGCTCAGACAACAGCTTGGTGAGAAGTTCATAATGATGATAAATATCCATAGCAGGTGACTCCTGGATCATTTTCAGCTGTCCATAATTAAACTGGTATCCATCTCTCGACAATGTCAGGGCTGTGAAATAATTCCAGTCATTGGACCCCTTACATCTGGGCTGAAATGAAATAATATTTGGCAGTAACAAGGAGTCACTGAAACTAAATAAACAACCCCTTTCAAGACTATATAAAAGTCGGTAACATAATAACATTTGACAGGGATTAAGACCTCTTTGGGGCCATAAGGAAGTTTCAGAAGCAGCAATAACAAATACGTAGAAGGTAGAACAGATCTATGCTTTAACAGACATGTATAATTTGAAATGTGATGAATTTCCCAAGGGAGAGGTACATTTTGAACATCTAGTATGCTCATGTCAAAAAGCACAGGACTTGACTTATCTTAGAAACGTTTGTTGGACTTACTCTTCCAAAGAAGGAAAAAGCAAAAGCTCTCCTTTTTCTTTTAATTTAAATTTATTTATTTTTTATTTATTTATTTTTGGCTGCATTGGACCTTTGTTGCTGCGCGCGGGCTTTCTCTACTTGTGGCGAGCGGGGGCTACTCTTCGTTGCGGTGCACGGGCTTCTCATTGCTGTGGCTTCTCTTGTTGCGGAGCACGGGCTCTAGATGCGCGGGCTTCAGTACCTGTGGCGGGCAGGCTCAGTAGTTGTGGCACACAGGCTTAGTTGCTCCATGGAATGTGGGATCTTCCCGGACCAGGGATCGAACCCATGTCCCCTGCACTGGCAGGCGGATTCTTAACCACTGCGCCAACAGGGAAGTCCCTAAACCTTTCCTTTTTTAAGTAGCGTTTGGGTTTTTGTATACCCACAAAATAAAGGCACATGAAGCTGAATGTGATAATATGGGGAAGGATGATATAGAAAGTTCAGATATATATTAGCTTTAGGTGTATATTAGTAGCATATGATCCTATTATCATGGTAATCCTTTTTTTATTTTAGATCAAGCTCTTTTCCTCAGTCCCAAGATGCCCCCACCCCTCTGAAGTCATTCTTGGTTCTTTCAGCTTGTCATGAAAGCTACAACTGAACAACCTTATGACTTTTTTGAAACTTCCCTAAGGGAGTTGGCTCTCTTGTTTTGGAATTATTTGTGTGCAGGGTTTGTAATCTCTAGGAGCTTGGAAGAGCTGATCCTGATCTGATTCATCTGTCTCCAACCCCGCATAGAATCGATGCACATGTCATTCAATAAATTTAAAATGGCTTTTGGAGTTATTTCTTGTTTGACTTGAAGTTGGGTGTTTTCCAATATTCATAGCTACCATCACAAAGGTCTAGGAGTAGACTGCAAGTAGCAGTAGGTTCTCAGGCTAAATAAGTAACACATAAGCAGCTACATAGCACACACTGTGCCAGATAAGGACTGTTCCAACAGTGGCACTAAAATAATCTAAGGATTGCACTTTAGATAGTCTACCTCATTTAACTCTCACCTTCCCTCCGAGGTGGGGACTCATCACCCCATTTTATAGATAAAGAAACTGAGGCCTGGTGATCACAAGTAAGCAGTAGCTGTGGGATCTGAACTCAGGCCACCTAGTTCCAAGGTCCTACTCCTCATCACCATATTCGGTGGCCTCACAGAAGCCTTTTCACCCCTGAAATGGAGCTACCGGGCTCCCACCTAGTATCCCAGCCCCTCTCCAGTTTCTATACCCAGTCCCCATCTTAGCTGGAGGGATGTAGAGCTTTTTAGCTTTGTAGCTTTTTTTTTTTTTTAATGTTTAAATACTCTTGACTCTCTTACTAGTTTTGTCTTTACCTGGTGCCTCCACTCTAGAGAGCTGTGCTTCTTTTTTTTCCTGAGACCTAGTGGGGATCTGAGACCCCTCAGATCCTAAAATAGCTCTGAAAGGTGGCAGAATGTGCCACTTTGGCATAAGGATTATTCTGAACTAAAGGCACTTGAAAAACGGCAGATGCAAGAAGGGCATTCTAATCTCCCTTTTTCTTCACGAAAACAGGAGATAAAAGCTTCCATGTGAAAGATGCCCTCCCTGTACCAGAAGGAAATTAACATCATCGTCAGTGAGGACCAGAAGTTGACACAGAGAATTCTATACATGAAGACCTTGCTAAAATAATTCTTAACTTCCTTTAGCCTCCTCACATAGTTTACCTACTTTTCCACACTGCCTCTCTCTGTTCAACCCAATATAAAGGTCCATAGTTCTTGCCATTTCTTTGGGAGTGGGGCTTCATTTCCTTACGAGGGCTCCTGTGTCAGGTAAAATGTATGCAAATTTGCATGCTTTTCTCCTGTCCATCTGTCCAACGTCAATTTAATTCTTGGACCCTGCCGAGAAGAAGCCTAAAAGGGTGAAGGTAAAAAGTTACCTCCCCTGTACTTCATCTGTCTCTCGTCCCCTGGCCTGAACTCATGTCTTAGAAACTTAGAAACTCAGGCTGGCATCCACCTTCCTTTCCTAGTCATCTTCTCCTTCGATCCTAGACCATTCCCCTAAAATCCTGCCTCAGTCTGAGTCCAGTGACTGATACCCTGCTAGTCACTGACTGGCCTAGATACCCGAGTACGGCTGGTCCCCGAACTTCCTGCACCCCAACGCCAGACCACTAGGTGAGTCATTTGCCATTTAGTTAGATTCTACGTTCCACTTCCTAGACTGGAGGTTGCTGGGTGCCCCACCCACACCTTCCTTCCTTTCTGGGAGAATCTGACCCTTTTTAGGCGTTCACCCCTCTCCCAATTGGCTTGTGTGCCTCTGGGGACTTGCAGCTCCAGGGGTGGACCCCTTTGCACTAGAAATAATCCTAACCTCCCTGGTCCAGGATTGGTTCCGGATGAGCTTGTGACCTAGTTCAGGCCAGTGGGCTGTGAGGAGTGGTCTCCTGGGGTTGCCGGATCCCATTTCCTCAGTCCTGACGCTTTCGGAAGAGGCTGCAGCCATCCCAACTCTATAGGAAGCTGGAGCCGCCACACAGATGGAGGAAGGGTCGTTCCTCACAGATGCAGGAAGTGGGGCTGGAGCCTGCGGGCTAAGCTGACCCCAGAACCTGTCTAGACTTCTAGTTACACAAGCCAGTACACTCCCTTTTGTTTAAGCCAGTTTTAATTTTTTTCTGGTGAATTTAGAAGTAAGGTGACCAAGCTGGTACCGATATGGTGCGATTCATGCCTTCAAACTAATAGGGACTTTTTTTAAAAACCAGTGATTATGTGTCTTTCAGGTCAGCAGCATCAGCATCACCTGGGAACTTGTTAGTTATGCGAATTCTTGGGCTCGGCCCAGACCTGCTGCATCTGAGGCTCTGGGGGTGGGCCCAGCAGTCTGTGGTTTAACAAGCCCTCAGGTGATCCTCATGTACTCGAGGTTTGAGAGCCACTGCTTTCTGGTTTCTTTGGTGGCCTTTCATACTAACGTACTTAACTCACATAGTATCAGCACCGCTGCGTCCCTTGTTCTTAGTAATGTGCATCTATATTGCTTAATTTTTTATATCTATCTTTCTAAAATATAGAGTCACCAAGCTGCTCATTTCAGAGGACAGCCTGGAGTGGGATTTCTGCTAATGTCCTGCTGGGCAAAGAATGTATTCAGTGTGTCAACTCTCTCCTCTTTCCCCCTCAAAACTCTACTCCTTTGCAATTATAAAAAAGGTGTAGTGTTTCTCTAGCTTGGTTATGGACAGTATTCTTCAAGGCTATTGCTGCCTCCTAACTTTCAATCGATTCCAAACCTGTCCCATAAAGAGGCTTGCTTTTTAAGTTTCCCGTGTCCTCTCCCAATCTCTTGGACTCATAGAGGAAGCATACAGGGTACTGATGTCTCCTGGCTGGCTACTGGGAGAGCCCTTTGTGCGCAGACGAATGCTGCCTAGTTTCCCATAAGTGTTCCTCTGTGTGCCCTGTGGACCACCTGCCCCATAATCCCTGGGACCCTAGTTAAAGATACAGATTACCAGGGATCTACCCCCAGAACCACCAAATCAATCTCTGGAGGTGAGGTTCTAGGAGCATAAAGTTTCAATAAGCATTCTAGAGATTCTTAAATACCCTTGAGTTTAAGAACTGGGGCAAAGGTCATTTACATATTGACCCTAGGATGACTAACCGAGGGTTTTCCCAGGGCTTGGTACTTTCAGTGCTAAAACTGAAAGTCCCTGGCACCCAGGACAGTTGGTCACCCTAAGATAGCAAGTTCTCAAGGCGAACCATTCTGAGACTGTCAGAGCTAAGGTGATAGTGTCATTAGTCTGACTTTATCCCTTGCTTTGCTTTCCCCAGTCTTTCTAGCCCATAGAACAGTTGTGTATTCCGGAAACTGAGAGTGATTGAAAGCACTCGATGGGTGTGGGGGGCCAAGAGTGGCAGGTGAGGGGACGGGGAGGGGAGAGAATTAGGGGAAACTTGACGTTGAAGAGGTAAGCAGGGGTGAGACCACCAGCTGCTCAAATAACATACTACAGGAATTTGGATTTTATCTTGAAAGTGATAAGGAGACACAGAGTTTTAAGCAGGTAAGAGACATGATCAGATGTACAGAGGTCTCCTTCTGAGTCCTGGCATTTCATTTATCTTCAGTGACTGTTCTTATGCAGCAAAAACCCTAGGCTTTCTTAGATGTCTTGGTAACGCATGGCAAACCTCAAAACCCTTGAATGTGTATTTCAGGGCTTACACTCTGTACCCTCCGCCTCCAGCTTTGTTTGACTGTCATTTGCTCCTAGCGCTAGAGGCATGTATGTTGATCAGAGGTATTCTGATTTGCTCAGAGGCTATAGACAAAGAAGTGGGCAGGCAGGCAGTACCATCTGCCTTGAAGAGCAGGGGAATGAGCAAAGCATGAACATTCTCTGGCCCTTCTCAGATCACTGTTACTTTGGCAGAACTCAACAGATTGGAGAATGTAAATATCCTAAAGGCAAGGGCCTTCAATGGTACTTCTGTTTCTCCAGCTCTGGGAACAGTGCCTGGCACAAGTGCTCAAAAGTGAAAGAATGGATGGATGCATGAACACTGGGCAATGGAGAATGGGAGGAGGAGAATAAGTGGGGCCATTGTCCTGTTCTGGGTGGTGGCGAGGGGGAGCCAGAGCACAGATGGAGAGTTCACCTTTGGGGAGGATGGCCCCTCTCCCGGCCCCGTGAGCAGCACGTGGACACAGGTGTGGCTGCGTCTCTCCAAGTGGAGGCTTGGGAGTGCCGGGATGCTTGTTGAGAAGGTGTGTTCCTGGACTTTCCTGAAGACACCCCCGATCCCCATCACTGGGGCTGGGATATCGCATAGGCATTTTTAAATGAGCTCTGCAGGTGATTTTGAAGCTTGCCACTTTGAGGACCACTGACACAAAGAGGCAGGAAGAGGTTTAGCAGTCGGAAGGGCTCACACCAAAGGCCTTCCTGCAACAACCCTTCCCAGATTCCCCTGTCTGAGACAATTCTCCCTGGTCCCGCTCCCCGGCCCTTGTTCATATTTCCATCCAGTCCCCTCCTGCAGGTGCGCCTGTATTAGCAGCCTTGCATGTGTGTCCTTTACCTGCAGGGCACCTTGAGCTTGGTAGGGCCCCCACTGATGGCTTCTTCCTTTTTGTAACCCTCACAGCATCTAAAATCTGCTTTGAAATCAAAGCAAATATTCCTCATTCTGAATTTAGACAACAGCGGGTCCCCTCCCATTATCACAAGAAATCCGAAAACAAACTTACATAATCATTTCACTTTCATGAATTCCGTAATCACAAAACACAGCCAATAAAAATATGATTATGGGGCTTCCCTGGTGGCACAGTGGTTGAGAATCTGCCTGCCAATGCAGGGGACACGGGTTCGAGCCCTGGTCTGGGAAGATCCCACATGCCGCGGAGCAACTAGGCCCGTGAGCCACAACTACTGAGCCCGCGCGTCTGGAGCCTGTGCTCCGCAACAAGAGAGGCCGCGATAGTGAGAGGCCCGCGCACCGGGATGAAGAGTGGCCCCCACTTGCCGCAACTGGAGAGGGCCCTCGCGCAGAAACGAAGACCCAACACAGCCATAAATAAATAAATAAAATTTTAAAAATATATATGATTAAATGTTTAACCCTACAATTTTTGCTTATCAAATTGACTAAGATAAAAAATACAATGTTGAAGAGGGTGTGGTTAAATTGGAACTGTTAGAAGGAATGTAAATTGGCACAAATTATCTCGAATGCATTTTGACAATGTATGTCAAGAGCTTTACAAAGATGTATATACTTTGACTCAGTAATTACACTTCTTGAAATTTTTCATAAGGAAACAATCAGGGTCCTCACTATTGGTAAACAGTCTAAATTTAGCAAAAGGGGGAGTGGTTAAATGAATTATTGAATAGAGACATGCTTTCTATTATATAGACACTGTATATGGATTTAGAAAAAGGCTAATGTCATAATATATGAAAAGGATACGATAGAAAGTATATATAGTTCCTATTTTTTAAAAAGAAGCATTCATCTCTGAATGGTGGAATAGTCTACAGATACTTAAGCGCCTACTACTATATGGGCTATGCTCTTTCTACATTTCCCAAATTTTCTACAATTATCATGTACTGTATTGCTTTTTTAATAAAACAGCTAATAAATGAAATATACAATGTAAATGCTATACAGCAATGGACTGTTTTTAATAGTGCCACCCTTCCATCCTCCCGCAGAATTTTTCCTGCACGTTGATTCTAATATCTTCACCTCTTATATTACTTTCCAGCTCAGAATTCCTCAATGGATCCCATACCGAAAGGATAAAGTGTTCACTCCTTAGCAGGGCACACCAAGCCCTTTATGACCTAGTCTTGAAACACTTGTCTGGCCTCGTTCCTAGCTGCTCCTTCCACTTTCCCTCCTATCCTTCAGGGATGCCCACTATTTGGAATTTCTTGGTTATGCCGTGCTGTCTATGTCTGCCTGATTTTGCCTGGGCTGATTCCTCTGCCTAGAATTCCCTCTCCTCCTTCCTTACTTCATAAATTCCCCATTCAGCTTTCTAGCCATTTTCCTAAAACCTTTCCCTCAAAACTTTAGAGAGATTTAGGCATTGCTCTGTGCATTCAATGTACCCTTAACAACTTTGTTGTTATCATATGGTAATAAACTGCTCATTTCCATATCTGTCTTTTAGGTTGAAGGCTGGAGTTAACTTTATGATGGGCACATGGTAAACAACCAATACACTACATGCTGAATGAAAGAATCAGCACACAAATCACAAAGCCCTTCACAAACATCGTGCAGGTTGTCCCTTGTAAAAGGGTACCCTGTGACGGCCAGCCAGCCCTCCTCTTGCGAAGCCAGTGTGCTCAGAGGCTGGGAAAACACTTGGCACTAGCTCACTAATTGAGAAAGTGACTGGTGTCAGGGGAAGTGCCTGATGTGCCAGAGACTCATTCCACAGACCCATTGCACAAACATTTATTGCGTCCAGCCAAAGTGCAAAAATCAGTGGATTCGGTCTCCAAATGCACCCCTGGGCATGAGCAAGACTATCCACGAAGAGGGGGGAAAATATTAGAACCCCTGATTGCATTTGCCTTTATTTTGTCCTTTTTAATTCTTAATTTTGAGGATGTTCCATGATATTTGTAATATGTTCATATACACACGCACAATGTACACAGAACAAACGCTTAATTTTTTTTTTTGAACTGATGGGATATGTGATCAAAATAACTTGGGATTGCTAGCCTAGAGCGCTGGGGTTTTAGTGATGAATAACACATGTCCTCTAATGCTCATGCCGTTCACTACAAAGTAGGGGGAGACAGATACAAACAAATAACCACAATATAACACAGCAAGATGAACTTTGCCTGCGGGAATCCAAGAAGATTTCACAAAAGAGATGGCATTTGAACAGGGTTATTTGGCTGCTAAATGGGAGCACATAAGTCTAAATTTTACATAATTCTATTTAACTCGGTGCACTTTGCACTTACTGAGGAAGGAGTATAAAGTGAATGAAGTGCAAAATGGCTAAAAAGGGATGAGCTAGAGCCGCTACAAAACTGTAGCTTCATCACCTAAAGGGATGGAGATGTGTGGGTGTTTGCTTATGGTGCAAGGTAGACGTGATTTGATACAGAAATGTTAGATTTACAGTCACTTCATCATTCTTGATCAAGTTCTACCCCAACCTTTTATCTCCTCAAAAAAACCCCAGGTCTCAAGGGCTCTAGAGAAAATCCTAAGTTAATATCTGCCAATTCGTATTTGTATTTTCCCTATCTAATTTGGTTTATTTATTTTACAACTTTGTGCAGAGGGGTCAGGTGTTCTAAGTGGGGAATGTCTTTAGCCCTGGGAATGATGTGAATGACTGATAAAGTCTAATCCAAAGTCTGAGGCCAAATGTGTGCCTGCAGAAGCCTGTGTTTGGCACAGTTCTTTTAGAAACTTTAAGACCAGGGGAAACACTTCCTCGGTAACAGCACTAGAGAAAACTCCCAGAGAGTTTGCTCCTTTGTTTAGGTGAATTACTAAGCAGGTTAAACTTAACTGTCAGCTCCTTGACTGTAGGGACTGTGTCTCAAAGAGCTTGAAGTAACAGGGTGAAGTCTGAATTTGGAGCCTGCGTTCCAACATGGGGCTCTGACATTATCAGCTGCGGGCACAAGGCAAGTCACTTAACCTCTTCGAGACTCTTTGCTCGTTTGCTACATGAGAATAATAAGATGTAAGTCAGCTTCACAAGGTTGTTGGATCAAATCTACATTGTGTGTGAAAAGTATTTTATACTCTAAAAGGCATCTTCCAAATGTGAGTTGTTGTTATTATTCTTGTTAATAAAGTCCCAGCAAAAAGCATTGCCTGTTTGAGAAAATGTCACATTCCATAGAATACTGATTCAAAAAAGACTGACTGAGTGAATGAATGTGGAAGAGGTTTAGTTTCAAGAAACTCACTCAATGGTGATGCAGAAATTGCTTCTGGGGACTCACACATTGTTACCCCACGCCTTGGATCTTGCTAACTCCTTCCCCTACTCTCCCTGTCCAAATGAACATTCCCTCCAAGGTCCAGCTTTTATTTCTGATAAATAAACGCATGCTGATAGGATAACGGTATAATGGGTTAGCATTCTGAAAATGCCGTTTCATTTCATCTGAACCAGGGTTTTACTGACCCTGCGCCTGAACCCAGGCCTTGCGGGGGCTATTTTTGGACAGGCAGAACTTCCAGCACCTCTTAAATCATATCTCACGGCAACTGCCCTCTCCACCTACACACAGGGTGGGCCTGCATACATAAAACAGGACACTAAAACCTCTTTCTCCCATCTGATGACTAATCTTCGTCTCTGCTTTCGGAAAGGGAAAGCACCATACGTAGACTTGACCAATCCAATACATTTTCCTTTGCTTGCTCCAAAAAGAGGAGAAAGAGTATGTATGTGTGTGTGTGTGTTTGTGTGTGTGTGTGTGTGTGTGTGTGTTCCTCCAATGACTGAGGAATCCTGAAATGAACCTCTATAAGAAACCCCTGACAATGTTCTGTGGATGGTTTTGCACATGGAATTGAAACAAGTTGGCAGGAAGAAGAATTCTTTCTGCATAATTCAAAGCAGACATTTTACTAGGGGAAAAGCAAATCAGAAATTTGCTGTCAGTCCTTGAAATTTTATTAGTTACAAAAAGTAATATATTAGCCCCTTGCATTAAATCCAGATAGGATCTACCTTTTTTTTTTTTTCCCCCTCTCAATGATATTCCTAAAATGAATCTTGGAGAATGTACTACAAGACTAGCTCCTCATAAATTCGTAGGCCTCAGCAGTGGTGGCCTGTGACTGTGTTATATGTTATTAGCTTCTCCTCTGCTTCTCTGCAGCTCCAGCGATAAAGGATAATATTATAAGACTTGAGAATAACTGAACTAATTACATGTTCCTTCCGATGAAGAGGATAATCTAATTAAATATTTCCCCATGAGTGAGTGAGCCCCGGGTGAGTTTATCTTTTTCGTATCAATTCTTGATCAAGGCTAACATGGATAATCATGAACTTGTCCGTTTGCGAATGTTTGACGTAGTACAGGGTAATCTGCAGGGCATCCTGTTGGCCTTGCTCACTATCAGCACTCCACAGATTTCAAATGGTTATGAGCACTGTAATCCAAATAAGTATGAAGCCGAAAGATGCAATTTTAAAGGAAGGGGTTTATTGAACAATTTCACTTTTTCTGGGTAAGAATTTTTGTAGGACTGGTTTTCTATTTTTCAAACCTCTAAACTTGCAATGATATATTTTAATATATTCTGGAAGCAATATAGAGATCATATCTCAGTTAACTTACATTATCAGGCTACTTAATTGGGTTTGAGGGGTTTTTCGGCCAGTCAAGTTTGTGAAATAGAAAAATGGATGGACTTCAATACATAAATATCTATCTGAAATTCACTTATTCAAATTAATATTCTGTGAATTAATATGCACAGTAGCTTTTCAGTAAATATAAATGAATTTCTATCTAATAGTCAATTCTCTCACCTTTAGTTTGGTATTTCTTCTTCCTTTCCTTGCTACCAAAGGTGGAGGAATGAGTTAGAATTTCAGAAATAGAGGTCACACTAAGAATATGTAGAAGCATGAAAATTGTTACCATACTTCAATGCCAGCTACACATTCTCTCCCTCTCAGGAAGCAAGGCCATCTATGTCTTTGTTGCATCTCTGACTGTTTTGGTGATGGCTCTGCCCCGCCCTCTCTCCTCTTTCCAACATACCCTGTCTGGGGACCATTACCCTTTTGGCTGAAAGTTGTGAACAATAAGTGAGGTCAGCCACAGGGCTCAATGAAGAACAGACTCAATTATAACCAAGGATTAAATCTATAACTTTTACATCAGACTTGCTACAAAGTATTAAAATGTCATGACATAGCAGGAAACAAACATATTATTTACAACATGATGGACTACCAGCTCTTGAGGGCAGAGACCAGGTCTACCTGAATCTTGTGCCCGCTCTCCAGCCTGTAATAGAAACTCTGTAAACGTCTACTGAGTGAGGACTGAACTAGGATGAGTGTCTACAATACCCTTTACTCCAGGGAGATGCAAAAGGAAGATAACACAAAATAGGTTTAGAGGACTCTAAGGTATTGGTTTTTCAAACTTTTTCGGACCTATATTTACAGCAAAAACTGTTTACATCACAAACCACACACATACACACACAGTTGCCACCAACTAAATATCTGTATAAACCACTGGGTTGTAACCCACAATTAGAAAACCCCCATATGGGATATGGAACCAAAGAAAGAGAAAAAAGAAGGGACCAAAACTGCTAGTACCCAGGAAATATTACTGAACTATCATTGTTGAAATGGTCCAATGTGTCCTGCTTGTGGTCTTTACCAGTAACTCTCACTAGTCCTTCATTAATAAATTAGTTTTTTTCAGACAGCAAACACCTCTTCAATACTTATTATGTACCAGCACCACACCAGGCACGTAAAGATACAAAAAATGAAAAAGACTAAAAAATCTGACTTCCGGGCTTCCCTGGTGGTGCAGTGGTTGAGAATCTGCCTGCCAACGAGGGGGACACGGGTTCGAGCCCTGGTCTGGGAAGATCCCACACGCCGCGGAGCAACTAGGCCCGTGAGCCACAATTACTGAGCCTGTGCGTTTGGAGCCTGTGCTCTGCGACAAGAGAGGCCCGCGCACCGCGATGAAGAGTGGCCCCCACTTGCCGCAACTAGAGAAAAAGCCCTCGCACAGAAACGAAGACCCAACACAGCCAAAAATAAATAAATAAATAAATACAATTAAAAAAAAAAAATCTGACTTCCTTTTTTGACATCTCTCCTCTTAGAATATCTCTCAGACATATCAAATTTAACCCAGGCCAAACTGTACTTCCACATTTCCCCCAAATTTAATCTTCTTCAGTTTTTTCTATTGGAAGATATTTTTACTCAGTTTCTCAAGTCAGAACTTTGGAATCAGTCCTGAAACTCACTTCTTCTCCCTCACCCCTCACATCTGACAGTGGCATCATTATGCTGATTCTTCCTCAATATACTTTGAATCTGCCTGCTCTCTCCATCTCCACCTGGGTACCCCAATGACCTCCTAACCGGTCTCCTCACTTCCATGTTTATCTCATGACCCCATCCCAATTTATATTTCACTCTGAAGTAGGAAAATATTCTGAAAAAGAACTCAGATTGTGTCACTTTCCCCTTTAAAAGCCTTGATGGCTTCCTATTTCCTAGGAAGTAAAAATGCAAACTCTTTCTTAACAAGGACATACTAGTTCCTGCAGATCTGGCCTCTGTCCTCTGTCTCACACTCTCTCTCTAATTAAATTCTAGTCACACTGGCCTTTTTCATTCCTCTGAGAGGTTGACATCTTTCCCTCCCGCCTCAGACTCTTTGCATGTGCTGTTCCCTCTGCCTGAATATTTTCCCCACTCTTCTCACTTGGCCTTTTTTTCATCTTTCAGTTTATCTCCAAACACTCAGTTTAAACTATTTTCCCATGTAATTCCTTCTGATTTAAAGCAATCGTCACAATTTTAACTGTGTATATATTTGTTTGCGTCTCTGATTTTTGCTTAATGTCTGTCTGCCTTCCCCATTCAAATATAAGCTCTGTGAGGGCAGGAAATTATATCTGTTTTATACACTAAGATAAACTCAACCATAGATTTGGTACATGATAAACATTCAAATATTTGTGCAATGCATGAAAGTGAAGCATTTCTTAAACCTTAGTTATTGTCACTTGATCATTTAGCCAAAGCCGTGTATCTGTGCATCGATGACTGAATAGATAAACAAAATGTCATAGACACATACAATGGAATATTACTCAGCCTTGAAAAAGAAGGAAATTCTGACATATGCTACAATGTGGATAAACCTTGAAGACATTATGCTTAGTGAAATAAGCTAGTCACTAGAGGACAAATACTGTACGATTCCACCTATATGAGGTACCTAGAGTTGTTTAATTGTTAGAAACAGAAGGTAGAATGATTGTCAGGGCTAGGGGCAGGGAATGAGGAGCTGTTTACCGAATACAGAGTTTTAGTTTTGTAAGATTAAAAAAAGTTGGGAAGGTTTGCTGCACAACAATGTGAATATATTTAACACTATGGAACAGTATACTTAGAAATAGTTAAGACTGTACATTTTATGTATTTTTTTACCACAATAAAAAATTAAAAATAAAAAACCCTGCTCATAGATGTTTCTTTTCTTTCCTGCTTTTTAAAATACAAAACTGTAACAATCACTGAGACTGAGAATAGAAATTTTAAAAAATAACATTAATTATAATAGCTAAACCTTATTGGACACTTACTCTAGGTCAAGAACTATGCTAAGTATTTTATATTTACTGTTTCATTTAATCATCATTACAGCTTTATGAAGTAGATAGTATTATCAATGCTGAGTTTACAAAGAACTGAAGTACAGCAGAGTTATGTAACTTGTCCAAGATTACATAGCTAGTAAGTAGTAGAATCAGCATATAGCCCAGGTAGTCTGGTTTGGATCAGTGCATCTAACTCCTGGGTCTAGGTCTCATCAAACTAGCAGAAGGCACTCTGAAAGACTCGGTCACCTTAACCATATAAATCTTAACTCTAAGAATTAAAAATTCCTGTTGATCCAAACATTTGAGCAGAAGTCACTCATGAACATGGCTCAAAAATAACTAAAATTGTTTGACACCTTCATTATCTGCTGATATACCTTCACTATTTTCGCCTGAGTAGTAGGAAAAGTAATAACCATATCACAGAACTACTGAGAGATTTCCAGCTTAATTCTAATTACTAACAGTAGCTTGTATTCAAGAAATGTGAAACCACAACCACCACTTGTAGAATCTAAACTATTCTAAATTTTTGTGTAAAGACAAGGAGAAGGAACAAAGGCTTCCAAATCAACCAGTTACTTAAACTTCCTGAGCTTCACTTTCATCATTAGTTAATTATCTCCTGGCAAGTTGTTGAGAAGATTAGGTTAGCTAATATATACGAGGCACCCAGCACACAAAACTTGGAATAAACTAAGTGTTCAATGAATGGTAACTATTATTACCATATATAAAGGGGGGTTAGTCACAGTCTTCGATACAGGAATAGGATGAGATCGTCTTCATGATTCTCTCTCCAGTATCCTTCCAATCATGGTGGTAGTGTAGTGTAACATGTTGGAGAGGCTCCGAACCCGACCCAGTTAAGACAGCGATGGCCACTCTTCACTAGCTGAACCTTGCTTTATTCTTGTGGCTGCTCCTCCACTGATATCTGTGTGTCCTGGAATTCTTGACTAGATTCCTGCCTTGCCCAGCAGTTCTCCCACTGGTCAAAGGTCCTAGCCAGCACCCCAATCCTTGCACGGTGTGCATTTCGTGCTGATGAATCCCGGGGTCCTCAGCTTCAGGTACCATTCTTCCCCAGTGACTACTGGCCTCCCCCTGGACTGTTGACTATTTGCCACGTGGGCTTGGCCAGCCGCCTGTGCCTCAGGGTGGAAAAGAGCTGGGGGCACGATTTAGATGTCTCTGAATGCCTTTGCTTGAGTTGTGCTTTTCTCTGAAAACAGAACTCCAGGTTTCTGACATGAGAAGCAAACATACTGCACCCCAGGAGCCCTGACCTTCTCCTCCTCAGTGACTAGCTTGGCCTTACTTTCTCTGCTGGGCTGCTCAGGCCTCCTCCAGAAAGAGGAGGCTCAGGGTTGATAACCCATCTGACTGCTCTTTTTCCCATTTCGACAAAATTCATTCGCTTGCAACTCTTCATAACCCTTTATAAACATTTCTAGCACTGTGATTTCTCCTCGTTTTTCCTTCTTTGGGTGAGAAATGCCTCCAAAGCCCAGCTTTTGACACAACAACTCCCAGATTGTTTTTATAGTCCCAACGTAGTACTTCTTTGTTACAGCTCAATATTCCTAAATTTTGTTCCAAGTCATTATTTTACATTTATAAATATCAGGTTGTATTAATTGGTTCCAGCTTTAAAAATGTTCCATCAGAGGTTATTTTCTTCTATTTTGATAGTGGTTTCTAAACCTGGAGCGCCAAGGCCCTGATGTGGGCCATGTTCTGCAAGCATCCCTGAAGGACTGATGTGGAACAGAAAAGATACTCAGACCCTGGGCCTCGCTGCGTTCTTTGAAGACTGTACTGGCCATAATAGCTTCAAAGAATTTCAACAAGTTCCTAAGACATGACCTTCCCTTTCCGAAAACCACGTTGGCCAGGCTTGTCTTAATCAAGCTGTGCTTTTCTAAGCATCCTTTTACTTGATCTCCTGCAGCAGTTTTTAATACTTTCCCTACAAGTGAAGTTAAACTAACTGGTCTGTAATTTCCTGGTGTGTCCCTAAGCTCTATGAAATAACGGCATTAGGTTGGCTACCTTCCAATTCTTCCTGACTTTTTTTGTTTTGTTTTAAAACGCAGGACTGAAAAGGCCAGAGAATGCTTCCTGTCTCGCTTTCCCTTCGTTCCTTCCATGACATACTGCTCTTTCTGTTCCCAGTAGATCTGCCATTTTAATAACTTCAAACCTCTTAAATGTGTTCACTTATTATTCGTTCCTATCTCTGAAGCATGAGCTTTCCATTCTTCATTTTGACAAGGGCCACCCCCAAAAATAAGGGTTTACAATTCTACTGAATAGATTATTAATTTGAGGCACTGTTTAAGAAATGTTTCATATTAGGAATCTGGAAACGGGAGGCAACTAGATAATAATTAAGTCTGTGTTCTTACTTGTGAGTTATTATAAACACATTTTGGGGAAAGAGCTGAGAAATATGTCTACAAACCCAGGAATACGAACCAAAAATGGAACTATTATATCTGGGAATTCTAATCCAAAGTACTAGCAAAGTGTTTTAAAAATGTGGTGAAACTAATTTGATCAGAAGATATAAAATTTGCATCTTATATCTGTTTTAACTGCATTTGGTTTATTACTCTCATATCTAATACCATAAAAGTCTTTCCACATTTAATGATCTCCCAGAATTATCTCCCAATGGAAAAGCCCATTTTAATATTTAAATAAAAAGTTTTATTTTTTACTGAGAGGAGCAAAGAGGAAAATTAATAATTATTTGTATTTGTAAAATTGCAATGTATCACATAATCTTTAGGATTGTCCAAGTTCTTTATTGGATAGAATTGACTATTCTTTGAAGTAAGTGAGACATAAAAGAGGACATAAAAAACTTTCTTCTTTAAAGATGATTTTTGTTTCAGCAGACTATTGGGTTTTGTTTGTATAGTGACCCAATTTGTCTTTTCTGAATAAGTCACAGACAGGCACATAAACCACAGCCTATGTGCGGATAGAGGCCCATTTCCCGATAGGGAGGCATGACGATCACCCTTATGGAATGAGAACTACGCAGTGGAATATATAACTTTTAAGATTGTAGACTCTGATTTCAGATAAGTTGGATAAACAACCCCCTTGCCCAGCTGGTAGTTTTTTCTTTCTAATTTATCAAAACTACAATGTCAAAGTCTGAAAATTTTACATCTCTCATAGTGCTCACATACCATGTATCAGATTTAACCATAAGAGGGATAATCTTTGCATGTATGATATACTTAGACCTCTATCATAGGTAACAGTTCAGTTGGCTTTGAATGACCATTAATATTTTCCTTTTTGGTTTTGGTCAGGACTGAGTATACCTGCAAATGAACAGGTCAGATTATCTATGTGGACCATAAAGCACATACAAAAATAGTTGTGCATATTTAGTTAATTAATGAAAGTGCAGCCATGAATCTTAAAGTATGGATTTTTTTCCAGTGTTTGAAATGTTTTCTCATAGATTTCCACCTTTAGGATCGTAAAGTCGTAATTAAGATATGTACATGGTTTACCTTTCCTATTTCGTATATATTGTACCATGTAACTACAAATTTCGTACATATGCGTTCAGTCTTCTCTCCCACTCCTATGCCTTTGCTTGAGCTGTTCCCTTCTCAGAGGATGTGCCTTCTCCCACATTTGAAAGTCAAGACCTATCCATCCAAAGGGGGAACAGCTTTGAGCCCAGTGAAAGAGTACTGGGTTTGTGGTAAAGTGGAAAAATCTGAGGCTATGTATTTAACTACGGTTAAATCCAAGTTCTTCAGTTTTCTAATTAGCAAGCTTCCTACCTTCTCTATGCCTCCATCTTCCCCTATGTAAGGTGGGGATATATACATTTCCTTTTAGAACTGTGATATGGGTCAATTGGGATAACATGTTTAAAAGATCAAACTTGTCAGCTTCCCTTCTTTTCCAATGCCACCTTCTCCGCAAAGCTCCTCTAGATCTCACCCTTCTCCAACCCACCCAGGCTAACAGTAACCTCACCTTCCTTTAAATGTCCAGAACACTCCATCTCTCCCTCATAGACTTCCCTGACTATTTTCTGCATTGTTACTCAATTTAACAAACATTTATTGAACACCTACTATGTGTCAGGCATATATATATCTCTTTTTCTTTTTTTTCCTAACTAGTCCTTAAGCTTCTTGAGGTTAAAGTCTTTATAATATTCATATTCCCCTCCCTCCATTGTCTAGATAGTGTTTGACACCTAGTGCTTGAACAAGAATGTACTGGTTGATTGTTTGGTATCTGGTAAAACTGGTCACTAATAATTCAGGCAACATCTGTATATCCATTCTCATATGTGTACACTTCTTCAAATAGGATTGCATGGTGAAAATTATGCTTATAAGTAATGCCAGTGTATGGGATCATAATCATATTCATCCTCATTAAATGCTACTACTATACCTACTACTACACTACTACTATTACTATAAGAAAAATAAAGTGATAGCTAATATTCCTGAGACTATAGGCAAAGGGGAAACTTCTCTTCCCATTCCCACATAGGTCCTTGGAGTAGTTCCTGCTAGAGCAAAACTTGTTTCCAAAAAAAGAGGGTGAAGGAACACATGGGTAGCTATGTCTCTGTGGAATCACATTAGCACAAATCTAAGCAGGTTTTCAAAGAACTGTGGTTTATAAATAAATATTCTCTCATATATACAATACCATGGCTAGATGAAATTCTAAAGTTTCAGGGGAAATTACACAATTTCAAAACGAGGCTGTGTGTACACAGGACCAAGCCATCCAAATGAAAGCTTGAGCAAATCATTGTGGAATGTGGTCTTTGCTAGCCCAGACATTTCAAGTCGTTATTGGAAATATGTAATGCGGTTCTGACACTCTTTTACTACTCATGGATCAACTGCGCTAGAATGAAGTTTCACTCGAATTCTCTGCTCCTAATCGACCGCAGGCTGGGAAACCAGAAAGCCAAATTGGTTAGAACTGTGTTTAAAGTAAGAACGACGAGGCTCTGATCTAAGGCCAATGAGAGTATCCTACAAATAGAAGTCAATGTAAGTGCGCGGCCTTTATAATATCTATTTTGAGTTCTCCTTCCTCCAAAATGGAGATCTAAAAGGAAACAGAACTCTATGAATTTCCCATGTAACATAAGTAATTTTGTTGGATTCTCTTTTCTTCCCCCATCGCAGAGTTTCCTTTGAGAAGGAAAATATAAGACTTCCTAAACAGGCTCCTGAGGAATTCACCTATGGCCACTGTCCTAGTTGCTACAGACCATGCAAGATTTGAAGCAGAAATAGAGTCAAGAGCCAGCTGTCTGCATGCCTGGCAAGTCCAGAGGTCCCCAAAGAGTTTGGCTTGTGGGTCTCTTTCATGGCCACACTCCTAACCGCCTTGGGGCTCTCAGTAGGCACTGCTTGTAGCTTTTCACTTCTCTTGGGAAGAGGGACCAAAACGGGTCCTAAGTGTGCAGGGACTGAGGTTGGATATGTGCCCTTCTTCTCCAGATGCGCATTCTGGCCTTGGCTGATGCTGCCCAGAAACCCAAATTTGTTTTATGTTTTTGATCCATTTTTGCTACAGTGATTGACATGAATGCACGTCTGGTGCACCCCAGGTCCATCTCTGTGGTGCTCCTGCTGCCTTCCCTTTTCTTCTGGAACCATTCAGAAAAGGGTATGTGAGCGGGTGTGGGAGGCTTATTGCCCAAATGCTCCACTGGAAGAATGCAGGGGAGCCAGATGTGAAATGGACCTCCCCTGAGTGAAGGCTACGAGGAGTCACAGCACATATTGGAGAGGAATGGCTTTCTAACCGAACTCTGGATTTGTAACATCGGGCTATCCCACATCCAAGTCAAAATGCCTGTCCACATCAGACGTCAAAACTGGCCCGTTATCATCTCTGATTTTCACTGAGCAACTCTGAAGAAGAAAGAGTCCTTTGGAGGCGGGGGCTAATTGATCCCAGGCCTGAGAATTGGACATGGATTTCTATGGCTACTTCAGAAGAAAACTTCCAATATTTTAAATCCAGGTACCACATAATGTTTCAACTGGGGCATGCACATGCAGGACATCATAACAAAAGCTAGAAGGCTCATTATTTGACTTCATCAGTGCAGAATGAGTTTGCCATGATAGCGAGAGTAGTGTAGCAAGAGTTAATGCTATAAAATCCACAGTATTGGCAATTGTAAATAAGTCCAATGGAACTTGTTCAGATAGTACTCAGGCAACACTACAGAGTCCATTATGAAATCACCCAAGAACCGAGACACATAAAAACTTTATTAGTTATCACTGAAATAAAGTACAAACAAGTTCGTCTTGAAAGATCCCAAAATCTTTATGCTTTCAGGAACAAACAGCTCCAACAATGAGTGGGGATTTGCTTTCAAAGAATGAATTAAATTTTTAAAAAAGTGACTATAAAATTATTACTTCAAGTCTTGTTTTCTAAAAATTACAAAAATCTCTTCAATCAATACGTTCACCTACCTCATAATATAAGGGTGCACTACCGCCTACAGGTTTCTTTGCCTTTTTAGATGTACTTCCAAAAAGTGCACTTGTTCCATTGATCTGTAAGAAAATTCATCTATAATGAAAAAGAAAGGCTTTCTTAAAGAATCCTTAGATATATGTAACTTTCAAATACCTCGGTGACTTGAGGGGTTGGGGAACCTAGCAAGGAAGAGATAGTCATCAATTAGTTCAAATATTTACAGTCACTTTGGTAAGCTGTTAGTAATTATATGAGGATGTGCCATCTGACAGAACTTTTCTGTGTTATCATTTCCCTCTAACCTCTGACAGCCAGGATTCTCTGGAGGCTTCATTTTTCTGGCTAGTTATGGGCTTCCTTGGAATATTAAATAGTTTTTTTCTTTTATTGTTATTGAGTCTTTTATTAAATAATTCCTCACAGAACCTAGCATGGAGCCTCGTATGACCTCAGACATTTTTGTTGAATGAATGAATGTTGAAAGGGCAACATTCACTGACAAAAAAATAATCCTTCCAGATTAGATGATTCAAATTTATTCTAGCTAAGTGCTTGTGCAAAGTAATGCACCAAAACTTGCCAAACAGCCCAAGAATATGATAGTTTTATTTATTTCATTATTTTATTCTATTATTTTAAGAAGAAAGTCTCCAAGGGGCTTAGGGGTGGGAAGAGACAGGTACCTGCTGGAGAATGTCTTGCCAGGAAACCAGACTGAAGGGCCTGCGCTGAGGAACTTGGACAGCGAGGGTGAGGGCTCGAATGAGAAGTTCGTCCTCAACTCGGTTTCCAACGACAAAAGCAATGGAGCTCTTCCAGTCATTCTGTGACAAAATCAGAAGGCATTAGATTCTAAGTACTCCTGGCTAGGTAATTTTGTATCAAAGGCTTCCATTGAAGAGCAGGATAATTGTCCTATAAACCTTACCTTTAAAGACAGAGTGGACCTTAGAGTGTATGTGGGTTTCGGATTCAAGCAGCCGCAAGGCGGCAGTATTGTGACAAATTTCATGCAACTTGCCCAAAAAGCAATTTTCTTGAGAAACGAGGCCTTTTATTTTAAGGAGGACAATTAAAAAAAAAAAAAAAAAAAAAAGACAGGCTTTCATTAGAATGCTGTGCAAGAATAATTTGGTGTTGGAAAGTAATAGTTCATTCATATGTTACAAATGTACATGAAGATACAATCTCCAAGGCAGAAATCTTTGTTTTGTTTCCTGATACATCTTAAGACTCTCAATACTGCTAGGAACATAGTAGAGGCTTGATAAATATTTGTTGATTGTTGGGTGATATTGAACGAGTTGCAAAATGGGCTTTTTTATAGGAGGTAAAATTCAATCCCAGAGTTTTCGTAAAGCACAGAACTAGAACACATCTTTTCCTCCTAATGTAACACAAAATTCTCATTGCTAATTCACACATGGGTTCTTTCCACTGTCAAGAAATAGGCTGCAATATTAAACTTGGACATGAAATTCTTTGTCAAATAGTGTAAAGAAATAAGTTTCTAAAAAACAATATTCTTATTCAGTAATCCCTTTCCCTCTATTATAATTTACGTTGGGAAGAGGCAATTCTCTGGAGGAGATTAAGAATGGAATTTACCGACTTTCCCATTGTGTGGTGCTGAGGAAGACCAAACTCATGCAAATCAGGTCTAGTGCTGCTGAACACCCACCACCTTATGGGAAGATGGACCAAGCAAACGTGATACAGACAACAGGAAAGAGAGATAATAATAAGGGAGGGCACTCTGGCCCTGTGACCTCTTTAGACCTTAGTTTCTCCAGTTATAAAATAAAGGGGTGGGACAGGGCAGGATGTAACCTTCCCTCTAGTTCCGCTCCAGAGATCTGATACAAATAGAGTAAAACTCCCCCTTGGTCAATTCCAAAACAATGTCTAAGAAGATTTGGAAAGACTTTACACAAATTTAATGAAATGCATAATTTTACGTGGTTCTCTCTGGTTTCTGTCCAATTCATAGTCAGGGTAATGACAGAACTAGAGTATAGATGGGAGGAAAGACCTTAGTACAAATTCTTCCTTACCATCAAAGGTAAGGAGGAATTTGTCCTTAAACTTAAGAATTTGTTCTTAAACTTCTCTTACTTCTCTCCATGGAAACTCACTAACCCTAACTACCTAACAAAACCCACACAATTTTCAATGCTATCACCAAAACAAAAAACACACATAAAAGCATAAAAATGTCTATTTAATCTACAAAGTATGTATTTGTGTTTGCACACGTGTACACGCATGCATGTAGGCGTGGCTCTGTGTTTCCCTCTGTTATACTGAGTTTAAAATCTTTTTTTGTTTGTTTACTAATTCACCATAGGAAGACTGAGCATCTGTTTTTTCAATAGCCTGATTCTGAAAAGCAAGTATGATATTTGTAACACAGTCTTCTGAAAAAAAATTCCATGATCACAAAATGACCTTTCCCCACACTGGATGCCTTTCTTTTCTCTTGTCTGCTCCCTCAGTCAAACCTGCTATTACAATCATCATTAAAGAACAAAAGTCTTTCATTCCATAATAAAGTAGATGTGGTTCCTGAACAGTCAATACCTTGAAGTTCCTGTCAGTTACAGTTTTCAGCACTGAAGATTTTAATGACCACCTCTACCCCCTTATCCCTCTCCCTCTTACAAATTTCCTTGTCAATATTCAAAAGCTAATAGTGAGACTTTCCTGGTGGCGCAGTGGTTAAGAATCCGCCTGCCAACTCAGGGCACACGGGTTCAAGCCCTGGTCTGGGAAGATCCCACATGCCGCTGAGCAACTAAGCCCGTGTGCCACAACTACTGAGCCTGTGCTCTAGAGCCTGCGAGCCACAACTACTGAGCCCACGTGTCACAACTATTGAAGCCCGTGTGCCTAGAGCCCATGCTCCGCAACAAGAGAAGTTACTGCATTGAGAAGCCTGCGCACCGCAACAAAGAGTAGCCCCCCCCGCCACGCAACTAGAGAAAGCCGCACAACAACAAAGACTCAACGAGGCCAAAAATAAATAAATAAATTTATATTAAAAAAAAAAAGCTAATAGTGACAAGCAATGGCTGCCTCTCAGCTCTTTGGGGGACAATTCAGAAAGAGTGCATCGTAATCCACCATCTACCCATTAGTATCTGGTATCCAAGATGGGCGTTGACTATTTCAGTCCAGAAAAAAGGGGTGGGGGGGGGGAGGAGGAGGTAGGAACTAACAATTATTGAAATCTGCCATGTGCCAGGCATATGTTATCTCATTGAATCCCTAAGTAATCCATTTAAATAGGGGCACTAATACTTTATAGATGCAAAACCAGAGGCCCAATGAAGTTAAACACCTTGTTCAAGGTCATTTTGGCAGAACTTCATGGAGACCACATACATGGCTCACAATTTGGTGATCGTTTCAGAATAGTTTTGAGAGCAAGCCTTTAGGGTCAGAATGCCTCTCCATAATCCTTAAATTGCACCTAATGGCTACTTTGGCCACAGTAAACCTAATAGAAGAAGATTTAGATCACATGTTAAAGTGTATAGAACCTTCAAAAACAGATGAATGTATTAAAACCTTAAAACGTCTAAGATTACTTTTTATCAATAGTCGTTTTACAAAGGCTAAAAGAGTTTGAGGGAATTTCCCAAGGTTGTCTCTCTCTTCAAGCCCGTTGCTCTTGCTACTTTGCACTCTAGGAGTGTATCTTAACATAAGATCAGTTCCTCTGATTCTTGGCACTGTACTGAAACTTATGGGCTCCCTGAGATCACCCTGAGACAGTCTGCCTGCATTAGAGCAGGTCCAGATTTGTTCATGTTCAGAGCTCTCTACAAGGCCCATTGGGAGCTGGGCCACGTCTCCCCATTGGAAAGGGTCTCAAGAGTCCAGCCCACTTTCCCATCTGTACTCTCTAGCCCACCAAACTCCTGCTCCAAAAGTTAGATCTATTTGACAAAATAGGACCCATGGAGGACTCTGTTGGAGCCGTGGATTAGTGTTTAATCACATTGCCAGAACCCAGTGAAGCATGAAATGGACTGATCAGACAGTAATAACGCAGAGATTGCTTGCAGGGAAGGATGCGCTCACTGGCATGTTGCACTAGGGGGCAGCGAGATGCCAGGAAATGCACAATATTCTCATAACGGAGAGCAAAGTCACTTCTCTGTGTCTAACTAGGGAGACTCGTTAAGTAAATGACACTCTGCAAATATAACTTTTGGGCTTTTTTCTTAGTATTTCAGGATAAGGGTAGATGCCAAATCTCTCCTAACTGGCAGCAGTTTTAGAAATAGGAAATTATTTTGGAAAACATTCAACCCAATTTAAATTTGGCAAAATACTATTAAAATACACCCTTCCACCCATATCGCACTCCAACATGCAGCTAAACACAGCCTTTAAATTTCAGTTCACAGGGCAGCAAGAGAAACGAGTACAGAGAAAACAAATGTTGACCAGAGGGGAGAAACGAAAGCATATGGCACAGAACCTGATTCATCACACTCGTGAGTCCTGCAGGGCTCCTACCTGTGTGTGAATTTGTTTAAGACAGTTCAAGAAGCTTGGGTGTAATTAGTAGCATAAGCCTAGAGAAAGAAAACATGAATCATTTCAGGAAAACTACACACTAGATGTATCAGTGAAGGAAGAGGGTTTTAGTCTGGCACACCTCAAACACCTTAGGAAATAAAATCAGCTTTCTATTGCCTGGAGACATCTACTGTACATGGTTATTGCTGAGTCTTGCCCTCTAGCAGTTATTGATAAAATCACTCAAAGGATGGAATGAAGTCGTGTATGGACACAATCCATTACCTTTTATTTACTTTATCAGCCTCACCTAATTTGAAGCCTGGCAGGAGGGGGTCCTAACCTAAACACTTACACCCTAGACTTCTATGGCAAGAAAGTACTCACGTAAATGCAGAGAATCTGGCTGGCTCACGCGAGCCCACTGTCCCAGAGACACAGGGTAGACCCATAACTATTTTTCTTTCATATACCGCAAAGTCTCCAAATTTTACTTAGGCGTTCCTATATTCTAATAGAAGTACCAAAACTCTCTCAAAAATAAGTGAAACATTGCACAGGGAACTTTATTCAATATCCTGTGATTAAACCATAATGGAAAAGAATATGAAAAAGAACGTATATATATGTATAACTGAATCACTTTGCTGTACAGCAGAAATTATAATAACACAACATTGTAAATCAAAAATACTTCAGTAAAATAAATTGACAAGTGAAAAGTAGCTTTTGGATGATGAGAGTGAGATTGCTTCCTTCTATTAGCACAAATAATCAGCTGATACAGGGGAAGACAAGGGCAGACACGTATGTCTGCTCTCTTCTGCTGCCTTTGCTAGCGTGTCAGGGGGTCTGTTGCCCTGGATGATCAGAGGTGAGATTCCCACAGTCATCTACCCTGAACTGATCAGAGCCTATAGAGCTCTATGAAGCAAAAGCCCCTATAAAAGCCCCAAATAAAATCAATGCAACATTGAAAAAGTCAGGTTCTGTCAAGAGTTATTTAATACCGTGCAGATATGCAAAGCTGTACTTTGTCAATATTCTGCTGAAAGGATAACCTTTTTGTTAAGTAGATTTACTGCCAAATGGACAGGGATTTGTGAATGTCTTTCTCATATCGGGTTTTTCCTTCAAAAGGAGTCTTGGATCTCCATCAGCAAAGGAGTGTTAGTATGGGCTGTTGGCCAGCAGAAGAAATATTTTTATTACATTGAACTGGCTGCTCTAATCGTATTTGTTAAAAAGGGATTCTAACTGTAAAATGAGTCGGAAATATGTTTTTAAAATGGGTACACATTACGTTAACAAACAAGAACAATATAAAGGACCAGGATATGCAGTTTGACTGTCTTTACTAAATAAGTTCTCATTATAGACTCTCCTTTAATTATAGGTTCCTCACAATTTACTATAAAGACTATTCTTTGATGTATCATCATCATGCTGTTATAAGTGCTCCTTATTTAGGAATTAGTTCACATGGCTGTCACATTTTCTCAACGAGATTGTAAGCTCTTTAGGTTGGAAAAATTGTTTTATGTGCTTTTGCAGCTCATAGTGTCCAGTAGTGAATGGAAAACAGAGCAAGGCTCTCTATGTAAATATCTGTTGTTCAACAGAGAAGATGCTTAGAATGACAATTTTGACCCTGGGAATCATAAGGCACTAGCATGTCAGGAAACTGAGCAGGGCATACCTAGCCTTGAAGTCCTTTGGGAGGAAAACAGACTGTATCTGATCTAACATGGTTCATACCAGGGTCATTAACAAGGGTGTGAAGAGTTAGACCCTGCTAAGCCATTCCTCTGCTAAAACATGTTTCCTGGGAGTGACTCAGACTAGCAACCAGACTGGCAACCAGGGGAATGAGGCATCTCTTCCTGACAGTAGGGAAAAGCCAAGGACTCACATACACACATGTGTTGATTATAAAACCATTCCTCCCATCTCTTTCCTTCTTCCTTCTTTCTCCCATCTCCCATCAAGAGATGATGTCCTGCTCCCTCTTCCCTTCCACCTACTGCCTACGGGCTGCAAATTCTATGATTCCTTTCTCTTTCAAGACCCCTTTGATATTCTTAGAGCTTGATTCTACGGTGGAAGGTATCCGGGTAGGGTGGGGAGAGAAGGAGCCACATATAAAATGAGCCCTCTAGGTCCAGAATTTGAACCTGACCCTTGCCCCCTGCAGCAACACTACCACCAGGTCTACCACCAGGTCTGTCTACCCTAATCTGACCTCGCCCAAGAGTGTGCTGGATCTGATTGCCCACAGCTCTTCCTGACTCTGTTCAGTGGGGCTGTGTTGGTAACCTGAAACTTGCTGTGGTGGGAGCATATAAACTAAGGCAATGGCAAATGCTACCAATAAGAGCTTTCCTCCTGGAGAGCAGGTGATTAAACATTTACCAGCACATTGAGGGCCCCCATCCCAGGAAGGCCTGTTGGTCTAAGGCTGACTTAGAGATGAATTTGATTTAAAAGGCCAAGGCTGTCTCTGCGAAAATACTGAGGGCAAAGCAGGTTCTCTCCATCTATTGCCCCTCCCAACCCCAATACACATTGTGCAGCAGTGTGCTATGTGAATTCATAATTAAGTGTCTGCTGATGTTGTTTCAGGTGTGGCCCAGCCTTAAGCACTATCCTTCAAAATGGGCTCTATAAAAACAGGTGACAAGGTAAGGACAGAGAGGTCACTGTGGGAAGAGCAGGGCCAACCTACTCCAAGGTTCTCCTTTCCTCTTGGCCATCTCAGGGGTCTACTTCCACACGCAGGATCTGAGCACTGGGGTCATTGCCATGGGAGGGCCCCAGCACCCCTTGCCCATAGGTGACGAGGCTCCCTCATATTTTGGTGGCCCCTTGGAGAAGCACAGGTCATTGTGGCATAGTAATTAGGAGCCTGGACTCAGGAGACAGAACGCCTGTTTTTGAATCTCAGCAAACCAGCTGTGTGTCCTTGGGCAAGTTACTTAACTTCTCTGTGCCTCATGTATAAATGAGGGTAACTACAGTACCTACCTTTTGGGATTGTTATGAAGATTGAATGAGACAATCTACAGAGAATCTTTCTGAGCACAGCACTTAGCAACAATCATAGCCATCATGATGGATATTATTTTGGGGGCTTCTCCTTGGGTTAGTCATTAGAACAAACATGGTTGTTCCATACATGCTGTTTCAAGTGTGGAAAGTTTAGGGGTGAATGAAGAAAAAAAAATTCAAACAGAGTATCAACAGCTGCCTCATGAGTGACAGTCAACTTGTAAAATAATTTTCTCTTTGATAACAATAAACTTGTTAACTAATATATTTTTAAAATATTTTAGGTCTTTGGAAGAGAGGCCAAAAATCATGAACACAGGATATTTAAAATGTTACAGGTAAAGAATTCTCAGAGCTGTGGGAGAGGATGTGAGGGTAAGGCAGGAGGGAACTTTAAATCCTTTTGCACCTGGTGCAGGTTTGTCAGCGATGTCAACCCATCATCGACTGTGAAAAGACATTGATTAGAGTTAAGTAAGGAGTACAGAGGCTGACTAAGGAGACGATGAGTTCTGAGGTAGCCACACAGAGGACCAGCTCCCAGGCTGATTTTCATTAGAGATGGGGACCTGCTTACTTGGTTTTAAACAAATAAGAACTTGGCTTTGAAATATATCAGGTAGGGCTAGTTCTTAAAAACAAAAGCAAAGTGACTGAAGTTTATTCTTGATAGAGAGCCTTAGTGCATCCCTCTCTCCAGATAAGATGGGCTCCCTGACCTGCTGCTATATCCTGGTTTCCCTGGGCCCTTACAGGTGAATTTCTAGAATTCACCATCCCCTTCTCCTGGGTAGAATAAAATTTATCCACATCACCTCCTATTCAACTCAGGGCCTTAATAGTTGATTTTGGCAACTGGATGAATAAATATACTTCAAGTCTTTAGTGAAATTTAGTATTTAAAAAAATACTTTAAAAAGTATTTTTTTAATTAAAAAGTACCTTTTTCTTTCCAAACTATCTTCATTTTCTAAAAGGAATCCCAGTGACTCCTGGACTAACTCAAAGGGATGCCCTGCTAACGAGAGTATTTTAGGCAGTGGGCTGGGCCAGTGTAAAAGGCTCCCCTAGAATCATACCACCTGGATAACTTCCTACTTTGCCCATGTGCCTAGCATATAGTAGCATTCAATAAATGTTTCTGGAACTTAGCAGCCAAAACCACACACTAAAGAGAAGTTTTACACATGCTTAGTATGAGAATGCCAACTAAGTATGTGGCATTTTATCAGCTACACTCAGCACTTTGGAAGGAACCATGTCTCTGAATTACTGAGCATTTGAATGAAAGGAAGAGCATATTCTCTGGACGTTCAGACAACACTGTAATGTCTTATATTCACTGATGAGAACTCAGAAGCCTAGAAGCATCTTTACTGTGTATGCACATACTACCTGTCTGGCGTTCCTTGTCTTCATGAATATTAAACGTGATCACTAATTAAAATTACTGAAGTTCTGGTGTAAAGATGCAGAACTCTGAAGTGGTATCGAAGTCTGCCTCTGTAGTTTCTCTGCTAAATGACCTTGGATCTATCTTTGTGACTCAGTTTTCTCATTTATAAAAATGGGGCTAATAATAGAAACTTCCAAAGGTTGTGGGAAGTCTCTAATGATAAAATATATATATTGAAGCATTTTGTAAATTGTAAAGCTACATGCAAAGGTAAAATATTAATGCATGCAAAGAAAAGATTACGCTTCTCCTTAGAAAATTTTGCAAAAAATGGGTTAAAACAGGTGATTATTTCTGTAATTTTGAATCTGGATATGTCCTGAGGATCTTCTTTGGACAGTTTAGCCTCTGAGCTTAGGCTGCTTGATTGTTTGTCTTTTGTTTTTCAGGGTTCTTGGCTCATCCCAGCAATCTAGTACATGAGTCTAATTTGGTTTTGCTCCATGCATCAGAGAGTTTTAAGACAGCTATTAAAACACCACATGGAAAAGCTTTGCAGGGAATTCTACTCCACAGAGAAACCACAGAAACCACTACACACCTTAACTATCTCCCCACCCCCAGAGTTGGCTAAAATTACAGCTCCATTATGTTAGTACAATCCAACCAATTTTATTGCTTGGAGCAAAATCTGAGGTCCAAAATGAACTTCAGAACATAAAAAGTAAGGCAAACCTCAAAAGGAAACAAGCTTCTTTGGGTTTTCAAACAAATATTACATATCAGAGGCATTCTTCTAACGGAGGAGACCAAGCAAAGCCAAGAGGAGTCCTGCTAATTGCTCCACGAATGTAAAGTTGGAATCAGGGACTCACCCCAAAGAAAGGAGATCTCTTTTCATCATCAGATATTAAAGGCTACAACCTTTCATCAACTCCCTCCTCAGACATGAGACCCCTTTGTGCCTTCCTCGAGTCCCTTCAGTGTTGAATTACTATCTTCCACGTTAAAAATTAAGATATATTTTCAAGACTCAATATGAGCTCATTAGTTATCCTAATTTAGCCCTTTCCTCTTTTTTTTCCCCCACCTTCCTTTGTCTAATTAAATGTCATTTTTTTCGCTAAGCATTGTGACATAGTCCATGAACTCGTATGGCTTTGGCACTACAGCTACACAAAGGAAACAAAATAACCAACCAATGCTCTTTCTAATGAGCCATCCATGCTCCATAGCTGCTGCTTGGTTTGTTACATCTCACTTGTCATTTGTTCACTACAAAGCCACCGATACAGTTTAATTTCTACATTCATCTTGAGTGAGTGCAGAACACCCAAGGATACTTCTGACTATCACAAGGATATAAGACTGTCCTGATTACAAGCACTCTATCCTATTTGCCCCACATTCAATAAAATGTCTAAGAAATGCCAATATTTTGGTTACCATATTTCATTCCCCATACGGTCTCTAATACCTGGAAGCAGAACAAAAATTCTTTGTCTGACAACCTGCTCTGATTTTTAGGTCTAAAGCTATGGTCTTCAAATTATGATGTGGGAAAGAAGGGACATCCAAGGATGATCCCAGGCAGTATCCGATCTTCTAGATACCTGAGTTTGTGTCACGTTAGTAGGGAACGATGAGACTATCCAAACACTCCCTGAGGGTGTCAGAAAAACTATGAGCGTGTACCTTGAGCAAGAAGTGTGGTAGAGAATCTGTGTTCTGCCTCAATTCAACAAAAAAAAGAGGCGGAGTTCAACTCAACCAGCATTTATTAAATTACTCTGGTTAAATATCCGAGATGTAACAAACTGTAAAGGGTACCCAAAAATGACTAAGATAGGAGTTTGAAAGTGAGCAAATAGTGCTTATACATGAAAATAATTTCCTTAAAAGGTCTTTTCCTTGTGCAAGCTACTTGGCCACCCAGTTGCTTTGACTGGCCTGTCAAAGGAGTTAGGGTGCGTTGCTCCCCAGAGCTCGTTCTGTGCAGCAATCCTGACTTTTCCAGCTGCCCAGGACCCAAGAGTTGCTCCAGGGATGCAAGAGGTGATGGAGATCTGCCTCTGAGTGAGGAAACTGGGGTAAAACCTCCAAACCGTTAAGTGAAGGGTTAAATGTATTGATCGGTACCAATCAATCCTAGTGGGAGGGCAGATTGGAGTGTGGGTGGGTATCTGAGGCAGTTCCTGAGATCTTTTTCCTAGACTGCTTGTAATTCCTTCAGATCTCCACTCAACTGTCCCTGTTGTAGGGAAGGGTTTCTAGGAAGTGGACAAGGTGAGGTGAAGGAGAGCCAGGAGGGGAGGTGTCACTGAAGCCAGAAGAACAGTGGTGTATGGCGTCAAAGGCAATTAGAAGGTTACCATTGACCTTAGCAAAAGCAGTTGTACTTGAGTGAAACTGCTTCCTGCTCATTCCTTCACTCCTGCAATCCTGCGTATACGCCCTCATAATTCACATATCTCCTTTATAATATGAACCTCACATGGTTTAAGGACCACATGACAATATATTCTAAGTTAATGATTATGATAAATTTCAAGCCCTAGACCTGGTTATGGTTATTAATGTTCCCTAACTACATAGGTACATGGAGTCTATTTATTGGTTAAATCAGGGCAGTAATTCATTATAATTAGTCCTTTCCTATTGATTCCCTAATATAGTCCTTACAATAGCTCTTTCAATGTTATAATGAAAAGACCACTGGATTTAGTATCAGAAAACCTGATCATTAGTCCTGATTACAACCACGTGGTCTTGGAAAAACACTCATGTACTCAGAACCTGGACCTTAACAAAATAATACTTACAGTAGGGAGTCATTCATTCATTCAATAAATATTTACTGAGGAGTTACTATGTGTCAAACATTGAAATGGGCATTAGGAATAGAATGCATAGGCATAAGGCATAATCACTACCCTTAAATAGCATCAGCCTGGGGAAGAAAAATCCACAAATAACAGAGAAAAGAGATTATAGTTAAAAGTATTTCATAAGAAAGTGCTGTATAAAGTATCCATTTCTTTTATTATATTGTTTATCCTAATTTATTCACTAATAACTTTTGCTATGTGGGTACCTATGCTACGCTGGAAATGAAGGATGCAAAGATTAATAAGACAAGGGAAATTAAAGGAAATGAAATAAATCTGTATTTCTCAGCATGGTTAGACTTCAAAACATAATGATGAATTTAAAAAAAGATAAATTGCAGAACTGGTAAGTACAATATGGAACCATTTGTATAAATTAAAAAAATCATAAACAATATAACATAATATTCATGGATATAGATAAATAGATACATAGATAGGCTCAGAGGATATGCATTCATGACAGTGTGTGCTCCTAGGAAGGGAGAGAAAGGAATGGAACAGGGGCTGGGGGTAAGGACAAAGTGTTCTTCCATTTTTTTCCCAGTGTTTATTTTAAAAAAAAGAAAGAGAAACTAGCAATTGTCATGATGGTACAAAGGTCCTTGTTATATTACCCTTTGTGCTTTCCTGCATTAAAAAAGAAGGAAGTCTCTGCTCTCAAAAGACCCACATTCTAGTAAGGGAGGCAGATATGTGCACAGTCATAACGTAAAATGATACGGGTTTTACTGTAGACCGCATCTCTCCCTGCGTCTTATGTCCCTGCCTCATGGGCAGATGCCGCTTGAAGAAAGAGTCGAAGGAATTCTTTGCCTATGTCTCTTGCTTGTCAACCTTCTGTCTACACAGTGGCCACACCTCCACCTCCTCAGAAGAGCAAGGCTCTCTTGCTTAGGTTTCTTCCCCTTTTCACATTTTCACCTCAGTATGTCCTTCACCAGTCTCAAGAACTTGCTCCTTTTTCTCAGGCTGAGGGAAAGATTCTGATCCTTTCTCTTTTGTACTAGAGCAAATGACCCACTTTCCTTTGACCTGCCTTTCCAGATTGTTCCATCAATCCTATCTCTCCCCCTCCAGTTTTCAATCCCTTCCTCCCCTCTCCTCTCTATCCCATTTCACAAATGCACAGCTATCTTCACCTAATCCCAGTCTCCCTGCTAACCATTTTCCACAGGATCTTCTTTTCTCCATAGTCAAACTCCCCAAACATGGGACCTAGCACTTGAGGCCCTGGATCCTGATAAGCCACAGTATTGCTCCCACCTCCTTCCCTCACCTCCACCACCATTCACTCTGTTGAAACTGCATCCTTTAAGGTCACTAATTGTGTCCTCATCACCAAATATGGTTGCCTTGCCCTGTTCTCCCTAGATCTCCATAGGTGGGGACTTCAAATGCCACTTCGTGCCCTTCTCCCTGGCCTGATTTCCGTGACACAGCACTGTTCTCATTCTGTCTTTATTCCTTTGGCTGTTTCTTCTCTGACCATCAGGCTCTTTCCTTTCTTTCTACCTCGTAAATGAGGACCTTTAGATATTCCATAGAATTCTGTGCTCAACCTTCTGTTCTCCTCCTGGCACATTCTGTCTATTGGATATTCTAGGTCCTCCCACAGCATCCACTCCGCTTCTCTGCTGACAATCCCTAAGTCGATGTCTCCAACCATGGACTGTGCGTTATGGTCCGTGGGCTTCCTGATGAATTTCTACTTTGATGTTCTACCATCATCTCAAACTCAGAACGTCTGAAAGCTGAGTCCTTTACCTCTCTGTATACCCTAAAAACAAAACAAACAAAATCCCCCCATTACAAACAATAAGAATCATCCAAGTTCATTTAACTGAATTTGTCAGTTTCTGAGACTTTCCATTTTTCCCAGTCATCATACTTCAAATCCTCCCTCATTCTCCTTTTGTATATGCAATCACAGTTACTTTCTTTCTAGAATTTCTTGGATCTGTCACTTCCTTTTTATAGCTACTTTATTTATTTATTTATTTATTTCTGGCTGTGTTGGGTCTTCGGTTCGTGCGAGGGCTTTCTCTAGTTGCGGCAAGTGGGGTCCACTCTTCATCGCGGTGCGCGGGCCTTTCACTATCGCGGCCCCTCCCGTTGCGGGGCACAGGCTCCAGACGTGCAGGCTCAGTAGTTGTGGCTCACGGGCCCAGCTGCTCCGTGGCATGTGGGATCTTCCCAGACCAGGGCTCGAACCCGTGTCCCCTGCATTAGCAGGCAGATTCTCAACCACTGCGCCACCAGGGAAGCCCTGTCACTTCCTTTTTATTCTCATGGTGATTCTGCTAGTTCAACCTATAACTACCTCAAACCTAGACCACTGAAAATACCTTCTACAGGGTCTATTCGAGCCTCCAGCTTCTTCCATCTCTAACCTATTAATTTTTTCTAAGACATCAATTTAATCATTTCACGCTTCCCTCACAGAAAGTATTTTAATTGTCTAACTCTTAGACTCTAATGGGATAAGTCCAAACTCTATCTTACTAGAATTCAAAATCCTTTACATTCTCTTCCCCACATATTTTAAACACCGTATCCCCCATTATTTCTAAACTCTCACAGCTCTCAAATTGTTCTATGTAAGTTCTTGAGCTTTAATTTTCCCATGTAAATGGGAATAATATTTTTAGAGCTGTTGTGAGGATGAACCATGAAAGTGTGTGTAAAGCACCTAATCCAGTGCCTAGCGAGTGGTTAATTATGTATCACAAACATGTCATGTGTTTTCTCAGCTCTCTGTTTGCTCGGCATGGTCCTTTTATAGAGAATTCCTTGCTTCCAGGTGAAATTCCTGCTTCATCTGTGGCTCTTTCCCTAAACATCTCAGCCCAACAGTGACCGCTGTGTCCTCTGCTTGCCTGTGAAAACTCATCATCAGTACAATACTAGTAACATAGCACTTACACTGAGGTCATGATATTAGTGTGGGTCTTCAGCTTTAGTGTGCATCATAATCATGTTTGTTAAAGTACAAATCTAAGTACAAACTAGGCTCCACCCCGAGTTTCTGATTCAGTAAGTCTATGGTGGGGCCTGGGAATTTGCATTTCTTATAAGTTCCCAGGCGATGCTGTTGCTTCTGGTCCAGGGATTACACTTTTAGAATCACTGGTGTCTATGTTTTCTCAGATTAGCTCTAGGTGGCAGGAATGCTGTATTGTTCCTTTTTCCATTGACCCATCCTCCCCTTTCTATACATCCCAGGTAGTACATAGGGCAGTAGTTTAATACAAAAGGAACAAATGTTTTTCAACTGAATTTAATCACTTACTGAAGCTATGGTCAAACTCCATATTCACTAGCTGGTTGTACTCAGTCTTAAACCATTTCCAATATTTAAAAATCTACTAAAGGAGAATGTCTTAGTGATGGCAGGTAAACGACATATTATTTGTGTATAAAAAACCACATTAGATATAGATATAGCCTCAAGCTTCGATTCTTCATGTTAGTAGAGAGGTATATGGACTCTAGGAATTTAATAAAGAAAATTATTTCTATTTTCCTTTGGAATGCATTTTTAAAGTTATATTTTGGGATGGGCCCATCTTACATTCTAGAAATTCATAATGCTTTAAATAATTCCCCTTTGAAAGTATGTTTCTGTGTCAAGGACCACTCTCTGCTTCCTCTGAAGCCTAGAGCTGGACTGGCGGTGAGGGGGATTAGAAGGAAGGTGTCCACACCAAAATAGGACAGAGGAAGAAAAAGAGGGAGAACTTTCAGAAGACATTAAAAGGGTAATTTTGTCCCCAAATCTGGGGAAGATAATGGTTGGCAACTTAGTAATTGCTATTCTCCCCCTGGCTCACCCATGACTCAACTGCTACTGGGCTAAAGAAACATTACAGAAAGAAGCTCCAGCTCCACAGCTGACAATGTTTAGGACTTGGAATTGACCAGTGGGGTACGTCTACTATAGACTTACATAAGGAAGATCTAGGAAGGCATCCATCTTTCCTAGCTTGATTTTATTTTAATCCCACTTTTTCCAGCTCAAACTGAACAATTCAAGATGAACAATCTTTCCTACTGTATTCATTTAAAACATTTAAATACAGTTCTTTTGTTTCAAGATGCTTGTTCGTTTGACTGAAAATTTTCATTGACCAAATTAAGTTGGATAATTTTAAAGACTTTTTCTAGCAGCTAAAATTCAAAGTAGAGAGGAAACTTTCAACCTCCTTGATTTTGGAGGAACACTGGCTTCTATAAAATAAGACTAATTAGAGATGCTGATGAGGTCAACATGGACATAAAGCTAAAGAAAAAATGCTGCCAAGGAGGCTGAGAACAAACTTCCAGTGAAGCCACCAATAGACTCTCTGTGTGGTATACGCTGTGTAAAATGAGAAAATTTCTTCAGCTGCTTTGAAGACAGTACTGATGAGGGTATAGCCAGAGGTCCAGTTCCCATATGGACTTCACGTGACCCCAAATTCTGCTCCACACGACCAAAATCTTTGGTCTCTAGACATGATTGCTCTTAATTACTGAACACAAGAGGGACTAAGCAAAAAAACTTTCTTCAGAAAAACAGATCATCATTGCTTTAAATATGTTTTAAAGTGTATACCCTTCTGAGCAAAAGTGACATCTTCATCACAAAGAATAAAATAACACATTCACAGTTATTTCCATCTCAAAGGTTGAAAATGTGGTCCTAATAAATCATTTTTCCACAGACATTTTCCTAGGTTGGTGCTAAATCTATAAGATATGCATGACAAGTTAAACTATAAACATTCTCTAATGCTTCACCTTTATGATTACAATAACAAGTGTGAATAATGAAACGTTTTCTATCCTTGCTCAGCCATCTAACTACTTGATGTGAAGACAGAGGTAGCTGACATAATGGAAAAGAATATGAGAAAGAATGTGTGTGTGTGTGTGTGTGTGTGTGTGTGTGTGTATAAAACTGAGTCACTTTGCTGTATAGCAGTAATTAACACAACATTGTAAATCAACTATACTTCAATAAAAAATTCAAAAAAAAGACAGAGGCAGTTGAAGTCAATATTCCTAACCTTAAACTAGTTTAACCAAAACTCAATTATTAAATACATATATGGAGTCATAGACAGTTTTAGAGATCACTTGATTTTTCATTGGTGCTTATATAATTTGGTGGATTTCCTCTCCATTTCTATTCAATATATCCTGCCTGAGTAACTGTTATGCTGTCTGTACCACCCAAGGCCACACACTATAGTCATATTTAGCAGAAAACACAATAAGAACAACACAAAGAATCATGATTGTGAGGGGTGAGGACAAGGGGAAGCCAGGAAACAATTTATTTAATTTTAGAAAGCATTTCACAAGTTTACATACCAAAAACATTGAGTTACCATGGAAGGAGAGGAAATGTTTTGTCACAGAGAACTGGCTAAAAAACAAAGGCGAAGTTAAGCAGACATCTCTCTGGATGGAGAAGTGTTAACAGCAGGGAGCCCTGGGAACCTTCCTTGTATATGTCTTATTTAACTGCCTTTATACAAAATACATAAATAGCTACAGTGAAACACAAACTTTCAGAATTTAATGCTAGGCGATTTCTTTCATTGCCATTTAGTCCAATTCCTTCATTTTGCAGATGAGGGTAAAGAATCTATGACATGGAGACTTGGTCAAGGTGACACAGCTAGCAAGAAGCATGTCCAGATTCCTAGACAATGGGCCTTCCTCTGCCACCCTGCCTTGGCTTCACTGGCAGATGTTGTGACAATGACATTGTGCCAAGGGGACAATTAAACACTGCAGGGAGATTTCACAAAGCCTTCTGAGTTGAGCAAGCATGTGTGTCAGATGAGATTCAGTGTGGAAAATATAAGTAAATGTGTTGAAGAAAACATAATCTAAACTCCAGTCAGAAGTTTAGAGGCTTTATATGACCCAGCAATCCCACTTCTAGGCATATATCCGGAGAAAACTCTAATTTGAAAAGACACGTGCACCCCAATGTTCATTGCAACGCTATTTACAATAGCCAAGACATGGAAGCAATCTAAATGTCCATCGACAGAATAATGGATAAAGAAGATGTGGCATATATATATATAGAGAGAGAATACGACTATATTAGTAGAATACTACTCAGCCATAAAAAGAATGAAATAATGCCATTTGCAGCAACATGGATGGACCTAGAGATTATCATATTAAGTGAAGTAAGTCAGAGAAAGACAAATACCGTATGATATTACTTATATGTAGAATCTAAAATATGATGCAAATGAACTTATTTACAAAACAGAAACAGACTCACAGACATAGAAAACAAACTTGTGGTTACCAAAGGGGAAAAGGGGTGGAAGAGGGATACATTAGGAGTTTGGGGTTAGCAGATACACACTACTATATATAAAATAAACAACAAGGTCCTACTACACAGCATAGGGAACTATATTCAATATCCTGTAGTGAACCATAATGGAAAAGAATATGAAAAAGAATATAGATATATAACTGAACCACTTTGTTGTACACCAGAAACTAACACAACATTGTAAATCAACTATGCTTCAATTAAAAAGAAAGAAGTTTAGAAGCTTTGATGATCAGTTACAGGAAAGGTGCCTATATGTAATCCTTCCCCATAACCATCAGCTTAATGTGCTGCAGTTCCATTGAAATGCCTTGGCTCACCAGATCTAGAAAAAAAGTGGGAACAAAATAGAAAACATTACCCTACAGCTGTACAAAACCAGAGGGTCTAAGTACTTGGAAAGTTGTGTTGAGTTTTAGGCATAAAACCTAAAAAGAGATTGAATAGCTGGAAAGAGTCACAAAATGGCAAATAAACTGGTCATAGGAAAGGAGGGACTTCACTGGGAGGACTGACTGAAACAAATTTAGGAGAGAGAGGGGAAACTATTACTATACAGTAATATAGTACTGAGTACAGCCACAACTACTGAGCCCACACGCCACAACTACTGAAGCCCACACACCTAGAGCCCGTGCTCCGCAACAAGAGAAGCCACCACAGTGAGAAGCCCGCACACCGCAATGAGGGGGAGCCCCCACTCGCCGCAACTAGAGAAAGCCCGTGTGCAGCAGCGAAGATCCAATGCAGCCAAAAATAAATAAATAAATTAATTAATTAAAAAATAAAAGATAACAATCACTGAAGCAATTTAGTGGAAGGAGAAAAGTCAGTAGGGACCAGAATAATGTGATTAAGCTCCCTTCTGGAAGATATAAGGGAGGGTTTTAATGAGAAGGAGTTGGATGGAGGCGGGGAGATCTTCAGGCCAGGAAACTACATGGGAAAAGTCAGTATGTGCCTGGGGATACTACAGAGACCACTCAACTGGAGTAAAGGAAGATAAAGACGGATGGGCAGAGAAAGACCAAATTAGGCAGGGCCATAAAAGCCAGGCAGAACATCTTGCATTTTATCTTGTGGGTAACTGGGAGCCAATGATGGTTTCTATGGCTAGAGCTGAAACATGGTCAACATTCACCATTTCTTAACATTTCCCTAGTATGTTGCCAAACTCATACCGGCAACATTTACGTTTTACTTGTATTTAATATTTTTCATTTGCTATAAAAGCGATCACGTATAACATCTAGGTAGATATTTTGACATGCGAACTCCCTTTGGTTCCAAACTCATTCAAATAATACATTTTTGCCTAAAAAGAGAAATTATAATGTGAGGTTATGAAAAGTCCATTTCCCTCTTAACATTCTTCCTAGCAACTCAGTTGTTTTCATTGGCCTTTATTAAAACAACCTTTGTGTGAACTGGCAATTTGTTTGGTAAATATCAATGAAAGCATATTTCAGAAAATATAGTAATAAAAACCAACCCAATTTCAGAAATATGCTTGCTGCCAGACATCAGTCTTCAGCTCATATTATGAGTATTTCCAGTAAGTCTTATACATTAACATGAGAAAATAGCTTACTGTTTAAGATCAAAAAAGTTGAAAAACTCTTCACCGCCTCTCAAAAATTATTCAGGGATTCTGTCCATAAAATGTATTTCTCTTTTGATAAACTGCATTTATAATGGTTTCAAGCACTTCAATTCAATTGAACATTTTTCCTCCCAAATCTACTGAGACTGCTTATTATCATCCTAGTATCTATATACTTTACAACTTTAACAGGTCTGGAATATTAATATTTCAGCAATACCTATCTGGAACCCTTATCTACTTTCCAAACCTTTATAAGATAGAAGCTTTGTTCAAGACTCCAAGGAAATTCTGTTACTATTTTTCAAGTGTGTACAACTCAGTTATTATCACTAAGCTACATTTAATAAGAGAAAAATATTATTCCTCAGCTGAAGTATAATGAGGAGGAGAAACAGCTAGCTATATGTTCTAAAGAGCATTCACTTAAACGCCTCCTGGTTGGCAGATAAAATATCTCTGTGAAGTGAAATGGAATCATTGCATAGTTCTTTTGGGGGTACTGTTACAATCAGCCTATATATCTGCCATGATGCTTTTTTATATAAATGTTTTCTGTCCTTTCCTCTTCTTTTAGAAAACATCTCCTCAGTCTAACTGTCCTGGTTTCTACAATAAAGGTTTCTTCATATTTCAAAGTAAATCAGTGAATTAATTTCGTATAGAGTTTGAGTGTGGTTCTGTGTGCCTATAAACATGCTGGTCGTTGTGGAGTAGATATAAGGAGTATAAGATATGATTTTTCTGTGAAGCAGCTCACATTACATCAATACTTGTGCTCTATAAAACATGAAATGATAGCAAATAATTCAAGGCATTCTCACAACCAAGGACTGAGCTGTAAAAGACAGAGCCTAGATCCAAGGTGGGGGAAGATAAATGTGGGTTAGGGTATTTAGGAAAGCTCACTGCAAGGCATGGCTTTATGAGAGTCTCGAAGAATGGGTCTGACAAGGGGAGGGAAGGTGGAAATTCATTTCAAGCAAAGAGACTAATATGAGTGAAAAAGCAGGATGCAGGGAGTGAACTCTCTTACTGAAGGGTTATTAGATGCCAGATGTGATAAAATATTTATGAAAGAAATAAATATCATTTACTCCTCACAGCAAATCTTTGAGGTGGATATTATTATCTCCATATGACAAAAGGAGAACGAGGCTCAGAGAAGGTAAGACATTTGCTCTAGGTCACCCATTAGGCCTTTCAAAATCAGGATTCAACACCTAAGGTCTACCTGGCCCCAGAGCTGGGGCTTTCTTCAGCAGCTCATTGCCTCCTTTGTGTGTCTATGCTTCAAGGAAGATAATGTCTTGCCTCTAGCAATTCAATGTGATGGTTAAATGGGAGCCAGTTTAGGGCTTCCCTGGTGGCGTAGTGGTTAAGAATCCACCTGCCAATGCAGGGGACACGGGTTCGATCCCTGGTCCGGGAAGATCCCACATGCCACGGAGCAACTAAGCCCGGATGCCACACTACTGAGCCTGTGCTCTAGAGCCTGCGAGCCACAACTACTGAGCCCATGTGCCACAACTACTGAAGCCTGCATGCCTAGAGCCCATGCTCCACAACAAGAGAAGCCACCGCAACGAGAAGCCTGCGCACCGCAAAGAGTAGCCCCCGGTAGAAAGCCCGTGCAGCAACGAAGACCCAACATGGCCAAAAAAAAAAAAAAAAAAAAAGAATCATTATTTTAAAATATGTGGATATTTATATTAAAGAAGAGTTGAAGGCTTAATCAAGAAGCAAAATCTTAATGATAAATATAAGGCAAATGACAATGAGTAGCCATTCCCTTAAGCTGGGTATTAGGGACCTAAAATCATCATTACAAAATGAAATCAGTGAATTGGAATAGTGAGGCTGGCTGGGTTAGGGAATGTGTAGATTGCCATAGTTTTTTTTCTGTTTTTTTTTTTTTTTAACATTTTCTATGGTGGGTCACAGTAAGTGAATGAAATAATTGCTGTGCCAATAGTTGGTCTCACAAGTTATGGCTGCCTTCTTGCTACACCTAAAAAGGAGAACTTAAACTTGGAACAAATGAAAAGAAATAACCATCTTGGATAATTTGAAAATATGGAAGTACTTAAGAATTAAAACTAACAAAATCCCAAACCAAATCAACTCAAACAAACTTTGGAAAACCCTCAAATTCTGAAGAGCATATTTGGGACAAAAGTCTATAATACCTTAAAGAGAAAAAGAAAAGGATTTGTATCTGGCTTCTGAATATTCACTATACTGGTATCATGCTGTCACTTAACGCAGATAACATTGTGAGGATTTTCCCCACTGTGTTAACACAAAAGTCTTGATCATAACACAAGATTCCATTTGAAACACGTAGCTCACTCATTTTGATGCCACGTGACGATCTGTAGGCTTCTAAAAGGAATGGCTATGCTGTTTGAACAATTTTGGTAAATGTTCCTAAATTTTCGTGAGCAAAGCTTCTACTAATCTCCCCTTCCCCAGCATCACCTGCTATGTAGGTTTGTAAGAAATGGAAAAAATCAGAGTTGATTACAAAATCTCTCAGACCACAGTAAGATCAGCAAGATGGCCAACTAGAAAGCTCTAGGCCCTCTGTCCTTCACAGAAACATTCGAAAAACAACCAGAGATTGACTAAAATAACTTTATAGGAGCTCTGAAACTAGTCAAAGATCTAAAGCAACCGAATGAATGCCCAATCAATAAAAAGCCACATTCAATATGGTAGGAAATTTTGTGGCACTTCTACTCTCCCTTGCCCCACCCTTTCTCTGGAGAAAGGACAATCTTTTCAATAATTCGTGCTGGGAAAACTGGATATTTACATGCAAAAGAATGAAGCTGGACTCTTACCTCATACCACAAATAAAAAATAACTAAAAATGGACCAAAGACCTAAATGGAAGGCAGAAAACTCTTAGTAGAAAACATAGAGTAAAATCTTCATGACTCTGGGTTTGGCAATGATTTCTTTGATATGACACCAAATGCATAGTAAACAAAAGAAAACTTAAACTGAACTTCATCAAAATTAAAAACTTTGTACATCACAGTACACAAAGAGTAAAACAGCAACCCATGAAATAGGATAAAATATTTGCAAACCATGTATCTGATAAGGGATTAATATCCGGAATATATTAAAAAAAAAAACTCAACAATTTAACAATAAAAAACCAAGCAACTTGACTAAAAATTGGCAAAAGAAGATACACAAATGGCCTAAAAGTACATAAAAAGATGTTCAACATCAAAAATAATCAGGGAAATGCAAATCAAAACCACAGTGAAATACTACTTCACACCCATTAGGATGGCTGTTATATAGAAGTATATAAATAAAAAACACAGATTGTTAAAAGCATTTGGTGAGGATGTGGAGAAACTGGTGGGAATATAAAAATGTTATAGCTGCTATGGAAAATGGTATGGCTGTTTCTCAAAAAATTAAACATAAAATTACCATATGATTTGGCAATTCTACTTGTGGATGTACACTCAAAAAATTGAAAGCAGGGACTCAAACAGATTTTTGCACGCTCATATTAATAGCAGCATTATTCACAATAGCCAAGAGTTGGAAGCAACCCAAATGGCCATCAACGAATGAATGGCTAAATAAAATGTGGTCTATACATACAATGAAATATTATTCAGCCTTAAAAACAAGGAAATTCCAATACATGCTACAACCTGAATGAAGCTTGAGGACATTATGCTAAGTGAAATAAGCCAGTCATAAGAAGACAAATACTGTATGATTACATTTACATGAGGCACCTAGAGTAGTCAAGTTTGTAGACACAGAAAGTAGAATGGGGGTTGCCAGGTGCTGGGGGGAGGGAGGTGGGGGAACTAGTTAATGGATGTATTTTCAGCTGGGGAAGATGAAAGAGTTCTGAAGATGAAAGGTAGTGATGGTTGCACAACAATGTGAAGATACTTAATGCCACTGAATGGTATATTTTAAAATGCTTAAAATGGTAAATTTCATGTTCTGTATATTTTACCACAGGAAAAAACACAAATAAGAATATCTTAGACCAAAATGTTTCCAGATAGCACTTTCTGTCACTGAGCACCTGGGTTAACATATCCTCCTCTCACTGTGGCCAACAGAGGCCGCCTTGAGAGTTTCATGAAAAGATTTTAATTTCTATGACACCACAGTATCTTTAACTTCTTAATGCTGCTAGATATCATAAATATGTCTATGTCATATAAAGCCCACACTAAGATGCATTTTTATAATCTTGTACCTAAATATTTCCTGTATATCTAATTTGAGGTGTGATATTTGGCATATGTTAATAATACAATATACTCACAAATAATATTATTTATTCACATATACAATAATAAGCTAAATATTTGACACATGGATAGCAAAGTTAGTAAATGACCATTTGATTGACAGAATTAATTTATGAGCAATGTACCCCCAGGAGCCATCTAACCTACATTTTCCTCTCTCTCAATTTAAGTGTCCCAGATTTATTTAAGGCACATGCTGGTCTCCTTTCCTAAAATAATTGTCCTCCTTCCTTCTACCCACTCAAATTCTACCTATTCTTTAGAGCTCAGACAAAGGAAAGTGTTTTATAAAGCATTTCCTGGCTATCCCAGCCCACTTTCCTCCTCCTAACGTCTAGACTCTATGCTTAGTAATAGACTGCCTTGTATTATTTGCTATCATTTTATGTTTTAGAACCAACTAAAATGTACTGAGAAATTGATGATTATTCTAGCCTGAAAGGACAGCCCAAAACAGTGATACAAGGTACATTCACTAAAAGCAAATTGTGAACTTGCTTATTCTCTGTCAACTCTAGTGCAGCTCAATATGAATATGAGTTCAAAATCACTATTGATTAGGATTACTAAACTGGCTTATGGAAGACTGGGAGGAAAAATTCCCTCTCTGCGACCCCCAATACACACGCAACACACACACAGTAGCACACACATACTCAACCACGTACACTGGAGCACAGTTTGCACAGAAGTAGCAACTTTATGGAAAGAAACTCTGGAAGCTAAAGTAGTAACATTTTTTGAGCACCCAATATGTGCAAAGCACTTTGCTGAGCCCTCTGAATAAGGAATTCACACATCTATAGTCATCTTTAACCAAAATTCAGAGTCTATTACATTGGTGGTTAGGGCATGCTTCTGGGCATTGGCTTAATCTGGGAATTTTCCTCTTGGATCAGACATGAAACCAAGCTGAGAAAAAAATATGAGAGGAGGTGGAGGGTAGTTGTCTTCCCCCTGCAATAAAGAACCCATATTTCAACAAACTGAAGAAGTTTACTTGTTGTAGTTAAAACTACATATTGCTTTGAGTTCAAATTCTTTCTATTAATATATAAGATTTATTGAAATTATATTGTTTAAGCAGGAACAAGAAAGCTGAAAATTATTTCAGGTTTTCAAGCCATAAGGAAAAATAGTGCCTTTAGGTTTTCCACTCAACTAGGAAAATTATAGCTTCATATTTGCAGCACTAAAGCTAATGCAATGTCAGCAGCTCCATCAAACTCCGTTGTTCAGCAGTTTATAATTCAAGCAGAAATGTTCACTCCAAGCCCAAACTTGGCCTACACAATTTCAAAGAAAATGAAGAAAAAATTATTTTGGCTAGTGCTAACTTATAAAAGCAAAAGAGAGGGTGCTTTTATAGAGTATTTCAAAAAACATCTAAGAATTTGAGAACGTAACTGAGAATTACTGAGTTGACATCCTTCATTCCTAAGGTTATAGAAATAACCCCAAATTCCATGACATCATGTCAGCGTCGGCAGTATCTTAACTATTTTCATGAAATTCTTCATCTGGTAGAATTTCATATCAGACAGAATTACTGTTCATAGGGAAAAAACAATTATAGTGGAAAATAGGGCAAATAGGTAGACGTTTCTCATGAGGGCATCATAAGACTTTAGATGTATTTTTCCTTTAAGTACTAACTCTCTAGTGAAACATACACACACATAGAAAATGAAAAAAAAAATTCTAGTTTTTAAAGTGTTTTGCAATGGCAGGCTGGAATTCCCAGCATCTAGCTTCCTCCTTCCAAATGTCATCTTAGAAACAACTTAGTGTTGAAGTGAATTTCTGGCAGCGGACGACAGGAACTATTGGGCTGACCAGCTCACTGGAGGTGGGTGGGTGTGAGTGAGGTGGGGAGCTAGTCAGTTCTGGGACGGAAATTTGAAGTCATGTGGCAGGTGGGTTATAGATTGCATTTGTGTCATCCTACAGATGAGTCTAGCAGCCAACCCCGCATTACTCTGATCTCCTACAGTACCTTCAAAATACATCAAAACTTTTGATATTGTGGTATCAGGGCATTACATAAGAAGGTCATCCTTTCCTATCTGTAGAAGGCTCACTTGTATTAAATATGTTGATACCTTAGGTACTGCATGTCTGTTTTCATACAGCATTTATTAAAGCTGTACTATGCACCAGGCTACAGATGATCCAACAGGATTTCTTTCTTCAGGAGAAGTCAGGAGGAAGCGAGCAGTTCATAAAGACAACTCCAGTACAATTGTGGAGTGCCATCTGGATGACTTCACTGAAAAGGATGCTGAGGTGTCAGAAGGACACCTTGTCTCTTCACCACCACGCACCTTTCACCACCTTTTGAAATCCGCTTCCCCTTCCTTCTTCCCTTAACGCTCATTTGGTCAAGCACTCCCTGCGGATGGGACCCTGGGTCGTTTTGTGTGAAACCATCAGGCCTGGGAGAGCAGTACCAAGTACAATTTTCTGAGGGGACAGCGGTGGCGTCTGGAAGGGAAGGCTAGCCTGGCAGAGTTGCCTGCAGGGTCTGCTCGGGCTTTAGCATTGCGGGGGCGCAGAGAGGATTTACGGGGTTCTGGGCATACCTGGTTGAAGGGTGCGGCGATGAGCGAGGGTTCCCATATCTTAGAACCTGTGGTCGCCGTCCCGCCTTTCTCTTTTTTGGGTGCCATGCCGAGAACGGGAGGAGCATTGGCCTCTAATCAGGTCTTAGGCCTGGACTAAGCGTCCCCGCTGCCATAGTAACCGAAGCCACGCCCAGTTCCTGAAGGAATTGTCTCCCCTCTGCCAAACCTGTTCTGCATCCTCAGGTCAACGGCTTCTGTCGCCATGGCAACCGAGTTTCCTGGAGCGCGCTGCAACTTGTGGGCGGGACTCCAGTCCCCTTGGTGAAATCTTAGGATTTCCCAGCAGAAGGAATGTGCAAGTGGAGAGGGAAAGGACGAGGCTGGCCTCGAGCTGGTCAAGCTTTCTTTTAGTCACTTCTACACTCTGCTTCGTCTTAGAGCCTTCTCTGGCCCGAGGCATTGTCTTGAAATTCAAGGGCTTCCCTGGTGGCGCAGGGGTTTCCCTGGTGGCGCAGTGGTTGAGAATCTGCCTGCCAATGCAGGGGACACGGGTTCGAGCCCTGGTCTGGGAAGATCCCACATGCTGTGGAGCAACTGGGCCCGTGAGCCACAATTACTGAGCCTGTGCGTCTGGAGCCTGTGCTCCGCAACAAGAGAGGCCGCGATAGTGATAGGCCCACGCACCGCAATGAGGAGTGGCCCCCACTTGCCACAACTAGAGAAAGCCCTCGCTCGCACAGAAACGAAGACCCAACACAGCCATCCAAAAATAAATAAATAAATAAACCAATAAATAAATAAACCAATAAATAAACAAACAAATAAATAAAAAAACAAACCCTGGAATCCCGTCCAGGACTTCTTCACCAAGATTTCTTTCACCCTGGGTAACCTAGAATGAAGAACTGACTCTCCTCAGAAGACAGCCCATGCCAGTTTTCTCTTCCACTCTAATCTGCCCAAGATGCTTCACTATGTGAGCCAAATTTGTCTCCCGACCTCCATCCTCTGCTTTGGTCTCGGTTCTGCCTCCCAGGGAGCCTTACTAAACAAGTCCAATCATTCTTCCACAGGACCCTTTATATAATTATAGTTGGGATTACTGTCTTTATAAACCTTTTTCTCTGCCTGAGTAGCCCCAGTTCTTTTACACTGTCCTCCACTGCTAACTAGAGTCTTTTTCCCCTTTCCCCACCTGCAGCACCAATATCTAAAATATCCTGATCAGACAGAGTTCCCAAAGTAATAATGATAGTAATAATAATAATGGTAATAACAACTCTTGTTTTCTGAGCACTGGTTATATGCTGTACACAGTTATATTATTTAATTCTTAAAACAACCTTGTTCCAAGTCCCATAGTGTATCACTGATGGCACCAGATTTAGAATCCAGGATTATCTGAGTCTAAATTGTAATTTAGCAAATGATTTTAAAGAATTAAACATTTTAAAATTCAAAAAATGAAGATTTCAGGATGGAAGAATGCACTTCCAGTATAATCCTTTATGGATCCCTTTGTAAAGTCCTACCAGGATAAATTTAAATATAGGTTTTCCAAAATTGATTTAGAGAATTGAAAATAAAGGTTTTATTACAGAATGCTTTTTGCCAGTTTTGGCCTGTTTCATTATTCCAGAGAAAGTGGTTCTCAAGATAATTTATGATACAAAAGGGGAAGACATTATTAGTAACCAAATTTATAGGGAGTTTCATCTTAGAATTGGTCTGTTTAATTTCAGAAAATAGGTGTGAATGACAATGTTCATAGTTTTAAGAAGCAAAAGCCATTCAGCTAAAAGGGGACCCTGGAAAGAATAGGAAAAAAATCATTACCATCTGTCATACATTTATGCTCTTTTGGTATAATAAATTGTTTCCCCCACTAAATATAAGTTGAAACTTTATAAGTATATACTTTACTACATAAATTTTCCCATATGTCTGTGGCTGAAACAAAGCTATTTGGAGAATTTTCTTTCACATTGGCAGAGTCACTCCTGGTTTGTTTCAGTTTTTCCAGTAAGATTTTGCATTTAACATTATTTAGCTCACCAAGGATCGTCTACTTTTAGGGATGCACTGTTTCTTTAGGAAACAGTGATTACGGAATTATTTTTTTCAAGTTTTACACTTTGATCTTATAGTAAGTTCAGTGAACTCTTATTCAGGTGTAAAGTCTGAGGCATGACTCTCATACATGAAAGGTTCTAGGCAGCTATTGATGTGTCCAGTGTTTCCACTGTTACCAGGTAACATCAGGAGCTATGGACCAATTTGCTTCTAGGCCAAGATTGCAGGCATTCAAAGGACATGTAGCTACAGCAACCTGCTTGCCCTCAGCTCAGAAGGCTTCACAGATGTCCTCTGGTTTCTCAGATTGGCATCCTACATCTAAGAACACCTTTCACTATCTGGTTGTGCTATTTACCATCATGATTACTGTGTTTCTAACGTTCCAAATAGAATGTTATAATGCATTGTCCTGGAGTTTTTATTGTGTGTGATGCAGAGGGCTTGATCTCTTTCAGCTACAAGGTCCAAAACATATGGAGAATATTACACCTGCTTTCAATGGTCAGCATTAGCTTCCTATTCCGTCCTGAGTGCAATTTAAAGTGCTGACTTTATTTTTTTTTTTTTTTTTTTTTTTTTTTTCATGTAATGTCTGAAACATTTATATTAACATATTTCCATACAAATAACCCAATGAAAGTTTAGTATTAGTTGTTTTGTTTGTTTTTTTATACTGCAGGTTCTTATTAGGCATCAGTTTTATACACATCAGTGTATACATGTCAATCCCAATCGCCCAATTCAGCACACCACCATCCCCACCCCACCGCAGTTTTCCCCCCTTGGTGTCCATATGTCCATTCTCTACATCTGTGTCTCAACTTCTGCCCTGCAAACTGGCTCATCTGTACCATTTTTCTAGGTTCCGCATACATGCATTAATATACGATATTTGTTTTTCTCTTTCTGACTTACTTCACTCTGTATGCTAAAGTGCTGACTTTAATCTTTAAAGCTCCTCATTGTTTAGAAGCCAGTTACTCCAGATATCACGTCTCTCCTTATGCATCATTGTGGCAATTAAAATCAGTTGCAGTGCTTGCAGTTCATAATCCCCAGTGAATTGTGGGGAGCCTGGGAGTAGATCACTTTATAAAGAGGAACTTCCTAGGAACCCTGTTTCTGTCAATGATAAAAGCAATAGTCAAAGTTTACCGTTTTGGCCTTGAATGTCTTGTCATATAACTATACATCTCTGGAACCATAATTAAGTGCTGCTGATTTAATTTTTATGTTATTTTATGTAATTTGTGGCCAAGCATTTAGAATATCAATGTATGTTTTAATGAATCAGATAAATAACAGTTGTATATATGAAAAAATAGGAAAAGCTACAATTCATCTGTTTCATATTTGTTAGTGTGGGAGTTTTTACTAGAGTATTCTCTCATTCAAGTTTTTCTTTGAATCTAATTTTAAATGTCTTCAGTGAAGGGATTTGCTAAAAATCCTTTGGGGACTATTTCAAAATCCATAACTCATTTCTCTAAATGCTTAGCTAAATGTTTGATTTCTTAATGTTTTATCAGATGTCTGTTACTTATATATTTGCACTATATTAAATAATAACTTTTTAAAATTGTGGACAAAGTTCAAAATCTATGGTTGAGGGGAACCTATACCAAAGTGTATTATGCCAGACCATGGAGCAATCTTTTAGGGAGAAAAGATGATTTGTCATGGGGTTATGAGGAGCTGGGAGAATTATATATGGTGGTTTAGACAAACAGTGGTATCTGCTGCCCCTCCTTCCTCAACTTCTATCTTTCTCTTTTCCAGCTTGACACTCTCTCTCAACCTTCCTAAAAAATGCAGGGTACCACTAGGGAGATGTCTGAATGATTTCCAAGGAAGTTTGTCTCTGACTATGATCTTGTACATCTTAAATGCAACTATGCAGAGTTGCTTTTTTCTGTCTTATACATGCCACTCCTTGTTTCCATGAATTAAAATCTTGCATTTGCTGGCTTCCAACTTTTGTGTAACATTCTGCTGTCAAATGCACCCAAATTAAGACTATCTGTAGGCACCATACTGCTCCACTTACTGAGAAAAGGGGTCCTGTTCAGTGGGACGAAGCTGCTTCATTTCCTCTTATATTTCAAACTCATAGATCATTTGTTTATTCAATGACTTCTAGAGTGCTTGCTTAGGTTTCTTCTGCCCTCCAAATGTGGTATTTTATAACATATCCATCTCTAGGAAAGAATATGAATTTCTCTGATTAAATATCATTTTATTTCACTGGTTGATTGGTGTTTTTATTTATAGGGATAGGGAATACCAGAAGAAGAAGGGTCTGGGAGTGGGCTGGTGAGGAAATTAGGACTTTGGATTTTAGAGAAGTTCAGATTGTATACACCTGAGACATCCAAACATGTAAAGTAGGTAACTGGATATGTGGGCCTCGTACTCAGAGCAGGGGTAGACATGGGTGAGCCATTTACTTATATGTAGCAATCGAGCCTGAGTGGATGAGTTTGCCTGGAGAGACCACCCAGTGAGCAGGGGAGCAAGGCCTAAGGCTGAGCTTTAGGCGTCCAATGGTCAGTGGCTGTGAGGAAGAGGATGGGCCTGGGAGTGGAGGTGTGGCCAGAGAGGAAGGAAGGAATCCCAGTGGGGCTTGAGTCACTGGAGCCAAAGCCTGCGGGTATTTCCAGAATGAGGGAGTGCCCAGTAGTCCTGACTGCTACTGAGAAGCCAGGTAAGAGAGTCTGAAAAATGCCTGCTGGATGTAGGAACAAAGAGGTCAGTGGTGGTTGGCTGCTTTACTTCGAAGTCTTTGGAAAAGTCCACTGATAGACGAATGGATAAAGGAGATGTGGTAGATACAATGGAATATTACTCAGACATAAAAAGTAAGATCTTCTATTTTGCAACAACATGGATGGATCTAGAGGGTATTATGCTAAGTGAAATAAGTCAGAGAAAGACAAATACCTTATGATATCACTTATGTGTGGAGTCTAAAAAAATAAAACAAAACAAAAACACACTCATGGATACAGAGAACAAACAGGTGGTTGCCAGAGAGGAGGAAGGAGAGGGGGGTGAAACAGGTGAAGGAGTGATTAAGAGGTAGAAACCTCCAGTTATAAAATAAGCCACAGGGATGTAATATACAGCATAAGGAATATGGTCAATAACATTGTAATAATTTTGTCTGGGGACAGATGGTTACTAGACTTATCATGGTGATCATTTTATAACGTATGCAAATGTTAAATCACCATGTAGTACACCTGAAATTGTATGTCAATTATACTTCAATATAAAAAAAGAAAATAGCAGCAGTGTTCATTTGGATGTAATTCCTATGCAGGTAATTTTTCTTACTGTTCTTGGATCAAACTAATTGTGGTGGTTGTTCATATGTCAACTTGACTGGGCTAAGGGATGCCCAGATAGCTGGTAAAATACTATTTCTGGCTGTGTCTGTCAGACTATTTCTGGAAGAGATTAGCATTTGTATCGGTAGACTGAGTAAAGAAGATTGCCCTCACCAATTCTGTGAGCATCACCCAGTTGACTGAGGGCCTGAATAGAACAAAAAGCAGATGAAAGACAAATTTGCTCTCTGCCTGAGCTGGGACATCCATCTTCTGCCCTCAAACATCAGTGCTCCTGGTTCTCAGTCCTTTGGTTTTGGAATGAAACTGCCCACCACTGGCTTTCCTGGGCTTCCAGATTTCAGAGAGCAGATCATGGGACTACTCAGCCTCTAAAATCTCATTAGCCAAACTCTCATTTTTTAATATCTATCTATCTCTTTATCTATAGATATAGATATAGATATAGATCTCCTATTGGTTGTTTCTCTGAAGAACCCTAATACATTAATCTTTAAGAGTGCATTTTTTAAAAGTTACATTTCCTATGGTTTTATATGCAGAGAGTTCTTTAAAAATCATGTCAATACGCAGTTTTTATTGTGTGCATTTTTTTGACCTTTTTTGATATCGATTAGTATTGGCTTCTATGTGAAATATAAAGAAATATTTACAACACTGGCATCTTTTATGTTTTTAAGAAATTTAAGAAGGGATTTCATTGAAACCTAAAGATTCTTTCTAGTAAGAATTTAATAGAAAAAACACCATCTTACTGAAATCTATTTTAACTATGTTTTGTGAAAATGTCAGTCTAAAAAAGGAAGAAGGATTCCCTGATGTTAGGAAAAGGTCCTACACTCAATTTCTGTCCCCTTCCAAATACATATTCTCAGAAAACTTCCAATGAAAGCTCCATCTTATGGCTGATGTAAGTGGATATAAGGAAAGAACATGAGGAAAAAGAAAACATTTGAAGTCAGATATTAGGAAGAAAAGGAAGACTATAAGAAAATACTCATTCAAAAATAAAATAATTTCAGCCGATGCACAAGTCAATCAGCAGAATAAATATTGCTTTTAAAGGTCATATTAGGGGTTGCTTTCTCTGCCTCACTCCATTTCTGAATGAATCTATTCAGTTCTTCCACTATTTCCTTTACGGGAGCCAACCATTTCTAACTTCACCTACCAAAATAATGGTTTCATTGACTCTTATATTTCAACTCTTTGCTATATTAAACAAAACCTCATTCTTTGTTATGCTTTGATTGTTACACTTTTTCTTTTGTGCATAGCAGTGCCTTCTTTATGCTCCCATAGTTTCCCCGCCCCCCCCCCCCTTAGGCTGGTTATTAATCTCTAAGCTTCTATTTTTGTTCACAATCAAGTTATACAATTTGTCAATCATCCACATTTTAAAACTTTTATGATTATTTTTGCCTAACAGTATGCACGCCCTCTGAGCCAGCTGTCTTAATCCTTTAGAGTGTGGCCATTTTTCTCTACTATACTTTTGGGTAATAACCATTGCCAATTTATCCTGCTAAGTAAATTCCTCATTTTATTGAAATTGTTTATATAAAGCTTTTTTTAAAAAAAATTTATTTATTTTTGGCTGCGTTGGGTCTTCGTTGCTGCGTGGGCTTTCTCTAGTTGCGGTGAGTGGGGGCTACTCTTCGTTGAGGCACGAGGGCTCAAGAGTACAAGCCCAGTAGTTGTGACACACGGGCTTAGCTGCTCCACGGCATGTGGGATCTTCCTGGACCAGGGCTTGAACCCGTGTCCCCTGCACTGGCAGGCGGATTCTTAACCACTGTGCCACCAGGGAAGTCCCTATATAAAGCTTAAGTTACTCACATGAATGCCCATAATCTCTTCTCCCTCCCACTTCACTCTGGTAGAAGTCTGAAATCTTATTAATCTATTTATTATCATAGTTTCCCAAACTCCTCCATATTAGCTTTCTGACTTGCCATACTCTCCTTCCTCAATACAACAGAGGCTTATTAAAAATCAGAGAATCAAATCGTGTGCCAAGAGGCACTTCCAGAGATCATCTTGTACTGACAGGACAAAATTCTTTTTCCTGGTTCACTCTCTGCTGGCTATGTCACAACCTTGACCAAATCACTTAACCCTTCTTTGCTTCAGTTTCTTTTTGAAATGGGGATAATCATGTTTGCACTACAGGGTTGTTGTGAAAATTAAAATAGTTAGTAGATATAACTGCTTAGTACAGTTCATGGCATATACTGTGCCCTCAATATATGCTAGCTAATATTTTTCAAATAAACTTTTTATTTTACAGTAGTTTTAGATTCACAGAAAAGTTGCAAAGCTAGTACACAGTGTACCCATATACCTCACACCCAGTTTTCCCTACATCTTAAATTAGCATGTTAAATTTGTCACAACTAATAAATCAATATTGATATGCTATTATTAACTAATGACTTTTAACCTAATGTCCTTTTTCTGTTGCAGGATCCCATCCAGGAGGCTGCAGTCCATTGAGATATCGTGTTTCCTTAGGCTCCTCTAAACTGTGACAATTTCTCAAACTTTCCTTGTTTTTGATGATTTGACAATTTGGGGTTGTAAAATATTTTGCAGAATGTCCCTGGATTTTGGTTTGTCTGATGTTTTTCTTATATTGATACTTAGGCAGGAGTCATGGGATTTGGGAGAAAGACTGAAGACATAAGGTACCATTCAAGAGAATCACATCACATCAAGAGTACCTGCTCTCAACATGCCTTATCATTGAGGATGTTAATCTAGATCACTTGGCTTAGGTTTCTCCACTATAAAGTGTCCCCTCCCCCAACTTTCCACACTATATTCTTTGCAAGGAAGTCACTATGTGCAGTCCCAGCCCACATTTAAAATCTGGGGAGTTATGTTCTACCTCCTTGAGGGGGGCAGTATCTACATAAATATTTGAAATTCTTCTGTATCAGAAAATTTCTACTCTCATTTATTTTATTCAATCAATCAATCATTTATTTACATCAGTAAGGATCATAAATATTTATTTTATCCTTTGGGTTACAATCCAATACCACATTATTTATTTTGGCACTTAACTCAGTTGTTCCAGCTTTGGCTGTTGGGAGTACTTTCATTTGGCTCCTGGGTCTCCTTGATATACCCCCTCATTGTTTTTCTTTTTCCTTTGAGCACTTCCTTACTTCCTGGCATTACAAGATGCTCCAGGCTTATGTTGCATATTCCTGCCCCAGCCCTAGAATCAGCCATTTCTCCAAAGAGCCCTAGTTCCTTATATTGGAGAATTGCATTAAAAACCCAGATCTGGGCACTGGGCATGCTCTTTGCTACTGGAGTGTGTTTTGTTTCTAGGCTCTCTCAGTAGAAAGAATTAAGAAATAGCACATGTATATACACATACACACAATTATTTCTATATATACATATGTGTCTCTATTAAGGTAAACATGAGTTCATACTGATGCTTACCACTCTAATCTAATACCACACAGTTCCTTCTAGCCTGCTAATATTTTATTAGCTATTCATTCGTTCAACAGATTTTGTTGAGGCCTGTTAGATGCCAGGCCTTATGCTCAGGACTGAGGAATAGAAAGTATGGGGGATACTATCCCTACTCTCATGTGGCTTAGAATTCAGGTGACAGCTTAAATTTTTACTTTAGTTCTTTGGTACTACCAAGGATTGACATCACTCATAATAGTCTATTTTCACATCTCTCTGTTTTTCCCACCATACTTCATTCCCCCACTTCCAAGACTGTACTACTTTCTAGTCACCTATTTCCCTCTCTACCCTCATTTCTCTTCCAACTCCTTGTCCTCTGCAATTTTTCATCTCTCATAAAACACACTCCAGCAGAAAAGAGACTATAATATGATAAGCATATTACTACTTCCATTCCAAAGCTCTTTCACATCTCATTTTTGACTACAGAATTCCTTGAAGAAGATAAGTTTATTGCTAAGGTGTTTTGTCTATAGTGGTATCTTATGATTGCTACTGACATGTATGAACTTGTATGGGATGCTGCACAGAGGAGGCCCCAAATGGTCATGTATTTCTGTGAGAAATTGCAGGGCACAGCTATTCTACTGGGCAGATAGATGATCTCTATTCATGCAAGACACTATAGGGTCACTGATTTTAGTGCCTTTCTTTGCTGCTTACTGAAAAAAGTTTAATGACATTTTTATAGATTCTTATACTTAGTAAATATTTTCTTTTATGTTAAATTCAACCCGATCCTTCTCACCACTTGAGGGAAACTAAGATTATCTCTGTCCATGAAGGAAACTCACTTGTAATTTTCTTTCTCATATTGTCCTAGTTTCATTTGGATAACAAATTTATACTAGCCTGTAAAATGGACCGTGCCATATATTCTTTTTTCCGTTTGCTGATGGAGTTTATATAAGACTGGAATGAACAATTCCTAGATTATTTAGAAGAGATCACCTACAAAACTATATGGGCCCAGTGATTTAAATTTTTTTGTTGTTAAAAATTATTCAACTACTGATTTGATTTCCTTAATGGTTTTAACATTATTTAGGTTTTCTAGTTATTCTTGAGATAGTTTTAGCCAGTTACACTTCTCTAAAAATGTTTTCATTTCTTTTGTTTTAAAATTAATGATATAAGGATGTCCATTGTCACCACTTTTATTCAACATAGTTTTGGAAGTCCTAGCCACAGCAATCAGAGAAGAAAAAGAAATAAAAGGAATACAAATTGGAAAAGAAGTAAAACTGTCACTGCAGATGACATGATAATATACATAGAAAATCCTGAAGATGCTACCAGAAAACTACAAGAGCTCATCAGTGAATCTGGTAAAGTTGCAGGATACAAAATTAATACATAGAAATCTCTTGCATTCCTATACACTGACAATGAAAGATCAGAAAGAGAGATTAAAGAAACAATCCCATTTCCCATTGCATCAGAACGAATAAAATACCTAGGAATAAACCTGCCTAAGGAGGCAAAAGACCTGTACTCAGAAAACTAAATTACTGATGAAAAAAATCAAACATGACACAAACAGTTGGAAAGATATACCATGTTCTTGGATTGGAAGAATCAATATTGTGAAAATGAATATACTACCTAAAGCAATCTACAGATTCAATGCAATCTCTATCAAATTACCAATAGCATTTTTCACAGAATTAGAACAAAAATTTTACAATTTGTATGGAAACACAAAAGACCAAGAATAGCCAAAGCAACCTTGAGAAAGAAAAATGGAGCTGGAGGAATCAGGCTCCCTGACTTCAGACTATACTACAAAGCTACAGCAATCAAAATAGTATGGTACTGGCACAAAAACAGAAATATAGATCAATGGAATAGAACAGGAAGTCCAGAGATAAACCCACACACTTATGGTCACCTAATCTATGGCAAAGGAGGCAAGAATTACAATGGAGAAAAGACAGCCTCTTCAATAAGTGGTGCTGGGAAAACTGGACAGCTACATGTAAAAGAATGATATTAGAACATTCTCTAACACCATACACAAAAATAAACTCAAAATGGATTAAAGGGCTTCCCTGGTGGCATAGTGGATAAGAATCTACCTGCCAATGCAGGGGACACAGGTTCGACCCCTGGTCCGGGAAGATTCCATATGCTGCGGAGCAACTAAGCCTGTGCACCACAACTACTGAGCCTGCACTCTAGAGCTCGCAAGCCACAACTACTGAAGCCCGTGTGCCTAGAGCCCAGGCTTCACAACAAGAGAAGCCACCACAATGAGAAGCCTGTGCACCACAACAAAGAGTAGCCCCTGCTCACCACAATTAGAGAAAGCCTGTGTGCAGCAACGAAGACCCAACACAACCAAAAAGAAAAAAAAAAAAAAGATATAACTTCAAAAAAAAATGGATTAAAGACCTAAATGTAAGGTCGGATACTAGAAAACTTTTAGAGGAAAATATAGTGAGGACACTCTCTGACATAAATCGCAGCAAGATCTTTTTGGATCTACCTCTTAGAGTAACGCAAATAAAAACAAAAATAGACAAATGGGACCTAATTAAACTTCAAAGCTTTTGCACAGCAAAGGAAACCATAAACAAATGAAAAGGAAACCCTCAGAATGGGAGAAAATATTTGCAAATGAATCAACTGACAAGGGATTAATCTCCAAAATATACAAACAGCTCATGCAGCTCTATGTCAAAAAAACAAACAACCCGATCAAAAAATGGGCAGAAAATCTAAATAGACAGTTTTCCAAAGAAAATATACAGATGGCCAAAAAGCACATGAAAAGATACTCAACATCACTAATTATTAGAGAAATGCAAATCAAAACTACAATGAGATATCACCTCATATCAGTCAGAATGGCCATCATCAAAAAATCTACAAAAAATAAATGCTGGAGAGGGTGTGGAGAAAAGGGAACCCTACTACATTGTTGGTAGGAATGCAAACTGGTACAACCACTATGGAGAACAGTATGCAAGTTCCTTCAAAAAATGAAAATAGAGCTACCATATGATCCAGCAATCCCACTCCTGGGCATATACCTGGAGAAAACCATAATTCAAAAAGATACATGCACCCCAATGTTCACTGCAGCACTATTCACAATAGCCAGGACATGGAAGCAACCTAAATGTCCATCATCAGAGGAATGGACAAAGAAAATGTGGTATATATATACAATGGACTATCACTCAGCCATAAAAAAGAATGAAGTAATGCCATTTGCAGCAACATGGATGGACCTAGAGATTGTCATACCAAGTGAAGTAAGTCAGAAAAAGACAAATATCATGTGATATCACTTATATGTGGAATCTAAAAAAAGGCTACAAATGAACTTATCTACAAAACTGAAATAGAGTTACAGATGTAGAAAATAAACTTATGTTTACCAGGGAGTAAAGACGGGGGAAAGGATAAATTGGAAGATTGGGATTGATACATACACACTATTATATATAAAATAGATAACTAATAAGGACCTACTGTATAGCACAGGGACCTCTACTCAATACTCTGTAAGGCCTGTATGGGAAAAGAATCTAAAAGGAGTGGATATATGTATTTGTATAACAGATTCACTTTGCTGTACACCTGAAACTAACACAACATTATAAATGAATTATACCCCAATAAAAACTTTTTAAAAATGAAAAAAAAGAAAGAGAAATTAATGAAACAATTCCATTTACCATTGCATCAAAAAGAATAAAATACCTAGGAATAAACTTACCTAAGGAAACAAAAGACCTCTACTCTGAAAACTGTAAAACATTGATGAAAGAAATCAAAGATGGCAAAATCAGATGGAAAGATATACCATGTTCTTGGATTGGAAGGATCAATATTGTCAAAGTGACTATAATACCCAAGGCAGTCTACAGATTCAATGCAATCCCTATCAAATTACCAATGGCAGTTTTCACAGAACTAGAACAAAAAATTTCACAATTTATATGGAAACACAAAAGACCCTGAATAGCCAAAGGAATCCTGAGGAAAAAAAAAAAAACAGGAGCTGGAGGAATCAGGTTCCCTGACTTCAGACTATACTATAAAACTACAGTAATCAAAATAGTATGGTGCTGGTGCAAAAACAGAAATATAGATCAATGGAACAGGATAGAAAGCCCAGAAATAAACTCACACACCTACAGACAATTAATCTATGACAAAGGAGGCAAGAATATACAATGGAGAAAAGACAGTCTCTTCAATAAGTGGTGCTGGGAAAACTGGACAGGTACATGTAAAAGTATGAAATTAGAACACTCCCTGACACCATACACAAAAATTAACTCGAAATGGATCAAAGACCTAAATGTAAGGCCAGACACCATAAAACTCTTAGAGGAAAACATAGGCAGAACACTCTTTGACATAAATCGCAGTAAGATCTTTTTTGATCCACCTCCTAGAGTAATGAAAACAAAAACAAAAATAAACAAATGGGATCTACTTAAACTTAAAATCTTCTGCACAGCATAGGAAACCATAAACAAAATGAAAAGACCACCCACAGAATGGGAGAAAATATTTGCAAATGAAGCAATCAACAAGGGATTAATCTCCAAAATATATGAACAACTCATGCAGCTCTGTGTCAAAAAAATAAACAACCCAATCAAAAAATGGGCAGAAAATCTAAATAGACATTTCTCTAAAGAAAACATACAGATGGCCAAAAAGCACATGAAAAGATGCTCAACATCACTGATTATGAGAGAAATGCAAGTCAAAACTACAATGAGGTGTCACCTCACACTGGTCAGAATAGCCATCATCAAAAGTCTACAAACAATAAATGCTGGAGAGGGTGTGGAGAAAAGGGAACCCTCCTACATTGTTGGTGGGAATGCAAACTGGTACAACCACTATGGAGAACAGTATGGAGGTTCCTTCAAAAAATGAATATATGGGGAGGGTGGGAGGGAGGGAGATGCAGGAGAGAGGAGATGTGGGAACATATGTATATGTATGACTGATTCACTTTGTTATAGAGCAGAAACTAACACACCATTGTAAAGCAATTATACTCCAGTAAAGATGTTTAAAAAAAAAATGAATATAGAGCTACCATGTGATCCAGCAATCCCACTCCTGGGTATATATCCAGAGAAAGCCATAATCCGAAAGTATACATGCACCCCAGTGTTCATTGCAGCACTATTTACGATAACCAAGACGTAGAAGCAACCTAAATGTCCATCGTCAGAGGAATGGATAAAGAAGATGTGGTACATATATACAATGGACTATCACTCAGCCATAAAAAAGAATGAAATAATGACATTTGCAGCAACTTGGATGGACCTAGAGATTATTATAGTAAGTGACATAAATCAGACAAGGACAAATATATGATATCACTCATATGTGGAATCTAATTTAAAAAGATACAAATGAACTTATTTACAAAACAGAAACAGATTTACATATATCAAAAACAAACTTATGGTTACCAAAGTGGAAACGTGGAGGGGAGAGAAAAATTAGGAGTTTGGGATGAACATATACACACTACTATATATAAGATAGATAAAAAACAAGGGCCTACTGTATAGCACAGGGAACTCTATTCATTATTCTGTGATAACTTATACATGAGAAAAGAATCTAAAAAAAAGAATGAATATACGTATATGTATAACTGAAGCACTTTGCTGTACACCTGAAACTAACAAAATCAAAATCAACTATACTCCAATAAAATTAAAATTAAAAAAAAGAATGATACAGTGGCCCATCAGCCTGGTCTCTAAAACAAATCTGAAAGAAAATAACAAAGAAGAATTTTCATGTCCTTTGGATTTATATTTTGCTCATTTCTCATTGGGGAAGACTATTATCTAAATAAGAAGGGACAAGATAACTACAGTGGTCAATTTTAGGAACAAAGATTGGTGGAAGAGTAAACAAAGAGACAATACAGTAAATAATTTGGGAAATTATGTAGGAAAAAAAGAAAAGAGAAGAAGAGGAGAGTTATTCAAACAATATACAAAGAAAAGAGTTAGATTTAGGGGTTCAGATTTAACAAATATTCTGTAGCCTCTATTATGGGCCTGCCTATATTTTAGGCTTTAAACAAAATGTAAAAGACCTCTGCTTTAAAGGAACTTACATTCTAGTGTTATCTATCAGTTAAGATTATGTTGTCTGCATTAAAAAATGTTTAAAAAATGAAAAAAATCACATTTTCCCCTCTAACATAAAAAAACTGAATATAAATAAAATTAATGATATAAAGTTGTTATAATATTCTCCATTATTTTTATCACTGAAAGAATGTAATTATATCTCTTCCTTCATTCTGAAGGTTGTATATGTATGCTTACTCTCTTTCATCTTGAGTAATCTTTCCAGAGGTTTGCCAATTTTATTAGTCTTTTCTAAGAACAACTCTGAGATTTTTTATTTTCTATTGTATTTTCTTTTTTATTATTTTTTGCTCTTTGTTATTTCCTCTATTTTCTATGTTGTATTTGATGTTATCAAATTTATAAAGTTGAGTGTGTAGTACATTAATTTAACCTTTTCTATTTACTAATAATTTAAGCCCTCATATTTCCATCCAAGTGCTATTTTAGCTTTATATCACAAGTTTTGATTAGTATTTTACTACTGTTATATTTTCTAATTGTCATTGTAATTTCTTTTTGACCTGTAAGTTATTAGAAATGTGATTTTATGTTTCCAAATGTATGAACTTTTTAATATTTATTTTTAACTTAATTGTATAAAGATTAATTTGTTCTAAATGATATTTATTCTTTGAAATTATTGACATACACTTAATGGCCAAATCTGTGTTTTATTTTGGTCAATGTTTTATGTGTACTTAAAATTGAGTATTCCTCAATTGGTGGAAGCAATGTCCTGTGTAAAGGTAAGATTGAGCCTGTATTTTCATTTTTTTCAAAATTCCTGCTGATATTTTTGCCTGGTTAATCTATCAATTATTTAGAAAGGTGTTAAAATCTCTCTCCTTAAAGGTAAGATCTCTCCTTAAAAGGTAAAATCTCTCTCCTTAAATTCATCCTTGAAGTTTGATCATATTTTGCTTTATATATGTTATATCATTTGACTCATACAAGTTTAGAATTATTATGCCTTATTATTATTTTCATATTAGTGATATTGTCATATCACTAGTTAGTAGTGATATAAAACTTTCTATCATTATGTAGTGATTCTGTTGCTTTTGCAGAATGATTTTTGCCTTAAAGTCTATTACTTTTTATGCTAGTAAGGCTAATCAAACTTTCATTTGGATAGTTTTTGCCTGTTTCACCTATTTTCATCCTTTTCAAGCTTTTTGTATTCTTTTTGTTTAATAGCAAATAATCATTTAAGAAATTCAGTCCAGAAGTCTTTGTCTAATTTTAGAGCATATACACTGATTATTATCAACAATTTATTTAGGTTTATTTCTACCATATTATTTTGTACTTCTCTTTGTTCTGCTTTTCTAGCTATCTGCAGTTTTTTTCCTCCTTTCTTGGCATTTTATTTTTATTATGTTTATTTGCTGAGGCTCTTCTTGATTGCTTCATTTTTACCCTCTACTAGTATGCAAGTTATACACTCCATTTTTATTCTTTTAAAGGTCACCTTAGACATTTTAACATGCATACTTGAATTATCAATGTCTCCTCCCAAACAAAACAAGGACTTTAGACCACTTTAAATTTCATCAACCCTTTGTCATTTGTACACTGCTGTTGGGCAGTATTTAATTCCATTTTGTCCTCTCCCCAACAAGATTGTCAATGTTTGTTTGCTTAGATACTTAGATTTATGCACTATTTGGGTTATTCTTTTCCCATCATTTCTTCTTTTTTTTTTTTTTTTTAAATTTTTATTTATTTATTTTTGGCTGTGTTGGGTCTTCGTTTCTGTGCGAGGGCTTTCTCTAGTTGCGGCAAGCGGGGGCCATGCTTCATCGCGGTGCGCGGGCCTCTCATTATCGCGGCCTCTCTTGTTGCGGAGCACAGGCTCCTGACACGCAGGCTCAGTAGTTGTGGCTCACGGGCCTAGTTGCTCCACGGCATGTGGGATCCTCCCAGACCAGGGCTCGAACCTGTGTCCTCTGCATTGGCAGGCAGATTCTCAACCACTGCGCCACCAGGGAAGCCCCATTTCTTCTTCTAATTCAGATCTTTCCTCTTCTATTTTCCCTTCTTTGTGCAGTTCAACCCTTATAATTTATTTTAATGATAATCTGTTGGAGATAAAATAGATTTTATTTGTATGAAAAAGTATTTATGTTACTAAATTCTTAGAAGATAATTTCATTTGGCATATGATTCTAAGCTGATGATAACTTCCTTTCAGAATGTTGAAGTAATTATTCTTCAGTTTTCTGATTTCCATGGTTACTGACAAGTCAGCAATAAGATTATTTCTTGTTTCTTTGTATGTAGCTGTTATGCCCTCTCTGGTTTTATCAAGATCTTCTCCTCATATATGATTTTCTACAGTGTGATTATGATATATCTAGTAATGAATGCTTTTTATTTATCCTGCTTGGGATCCATTCTGCTTCCTGAATCTGTCAATTAATATCTTTAATAAATTATGGAAATTTTCTCAGCAAGTATGTCTTCACATATTTCCTCTCGTCCATTTTTTCTATTGTTTTCATTTGAAATTCCAAGATGTATGTTTGATCTTCTTACCCTATCCTTACATTTATTACTTGTCTTATATTTTCCATATCTTTGTTTTTCTTTGTAGGCATACCTCAGAGGTATTGGGGGTTCAGTTCCATACTACTGCAATAAAGCAAATATTGCAATAAGCAAGTCATATGAATTTTAAAACTTCCCAGTGCATATAAAAGTTGTGTTCACACTATACTGTAATCTAGTAAGTGTGCAGTAGCATTATGTCTAAAAAACAATGTACACACCTTAATTAAAAATAGAGCTACCATATGATCCAGCAATCCCACTCCTGGGCATATATCCAGAGAAAACTATAATTCGAAGAGATACATGTACCCCAGTGTTCATTGCAGCACTATTCACAATAGCCAGGACATGGAAGTTACCTAAATGTCCATTGACAGAGGAATGGACAAAGAAGATGTGTATATTCCATATACAATGGAATATTACTCAGCCATAAAAAGAACGAAATAATGCCATTTGCAGCAACATGGATGGACCTAGAGATTGTCATACTGAGTGAAGTAAGTCAGAGAAAAACAAATATCATATGATATCACTTATATGTGGAATCTTAAAAAATGGTACAAATAAACTTATTTAAGGAACAGAAATAGAATCACAGATGTAGGAAACAAACTTCTGGTTGCTGGGGGGAAAGCGTGGGAAAGGATAAATTGGGAGACTGGGATTGACATATACACACTACTATATATAAAATAGATAACTAATAAGGACCTACTGTATAGCATAGGGAACTCTACTCAATACTCTGTAATGGCCTATGTGGAAAAAGCATCTAAAAAGAGTGGATATATATGTATATGTATAACTGGTTCACTTTGCTGTACACCTGAAACTAACACAACATTGTAAATCAACTATACTCCAATAAAAATTTTAAAAAAAATACTTCATTGCTAAAAAATGCTAACCATCGTCTGAATCTTCAGCGATTTGTAATTTTTTGCAATAGTAGCATCAAAGATCATTGATCACAGATCACCAAAAAATTATAATGATAATAAAAAAGTTTGAAATATTGTGAGAATTACCAAAATGTGACACAGAGACAGGAAGTGAAAAAATGCTGTTGGAAAAATGGTGCCAATAGACTTGCTCAACACAGGGTTGACACAAACCTTCAATTTGTAAAATACATAGTATCTGAGAAGCATAATTAAGCAAAGTGCAATAAAACAAGGTATGCCTGTACTAAATTTTCTGTAATTCATTCAGATTTATCTTGTATTACACTAATTTTCTCTTCATCCATGTCTAACTTGCTGCTTAATATTTCATTTTTATGAAAATAAAAAAAACTATGCAATTTTTTTCGTAAAAAAAATCTATGTGAATTTTTTTTTAAATGTGCCTGGTAATTTGTTTGAGTGTCTTATTTATTCCTTGATCTATTCAATACTCTTTTATTCCTTTTAACATAGTATGCATGCTTATTGTATATTCTTACCTGATAATTCTACCATTTGAAGTAGTAAGTGTCTCTGAATACATCTTTTGTCACTCATGGAGCATTGTTGCTTTGGGCATTTTATTATTATTACTTTCTTTGAGTACATATTACTGAAATATTTAAGGCCTGGGTTGGAGGTATCTTTCTCTCATAAGCATGTGTATGCTATTTCTAGATTTGAAATTTTGCGGATTACAAAACTACAAACCTTTGAGGGTGGGCTTGCAGTTTTAAAGTCTCAGAGAGATTTAGTTTTCACCCTCTGCCAAGGCTAGGACAAGCAAGTTTCTTTGCTGTCACCCTCTCCGGAGTGGACTTTATATACGCACACATTTGGACTGTTTCAGCAAAGCTGTTCTCCCTTGCAGTTTCAGCTTTATGTGGGGGCCTACTATTCAATGACCCACCTCGAGTAAGCCCTAGGCATTCTCTCGTCCTTCCGCTCCTCACGGGATTGTCAGAATGGAAGCGCATGGTCACTTTGGTGCTTCCTTACCTTCCCGGTTTCCTGCTTTTACAGATACTTTGTTTTTGGCCTCTGAGGATTTCTCTTACATTCTTATCAGCTCAATAGTATACTTTAATATATTTTAAAATACAACTTTAGTCAGAATTTTAAAGTTTTTTGTAAGGAGAAGGTTGTTCACTGTACTTAGTGTAGCATACTGTCAGAAGTATTATAATCCATTTTTAAATAAAGTCTATTCTAGACAAGGCAGCTTTCAAAATGAAAGTGCAACAGGTAACCTCTTTCCTCTTAAATTATCCCTGCAGTCAAGAACTCCTGTCTGGTCAGTTGGTGGACGTCTGGCAATTCTGCTTCAACACATGCAGTCTCATTAGTATTTGTATCTTTTAGGAAGAACATTCTTTATGTGAACAAGTTTTAAGAATTTATTTTCCTGAAATTGATATTTATTTTTTGCTTATATGTACCAAAAATGAACATAACCTATTCAGTGATAGAAACACTTGAATATAAAGGAGAGAACCTATGTGGGGTGGTAAAATCTCTAAAAAATAGGACCATTCAAATATTCTCAGGAAGAGCCAAAGGTAATGTCCTTTACCCTAATCCCCCCCACAAAGACTTTGAAAACTAGTGTAAGCCAAAAATGCAACAGAAGGATCTTCTGAGAGTGAGACGGAATAAATCTTCCAAGCATGGAATAAATGTCATTGCAATCAAAGGCATTGTCTACCACATGAGAGGAATACTGAGCACATATGCAGAGCATAGGAAATCCTCTAGTCAAAGGTCACACATTAATAGGCAACAAACTGTACAAAATCACTTACTGGGGGAACAGCATAGATATAAAATGCAGATTTGAATGGAACCACACCCTACATTTACTCCTTTTTCCTGGTGTACAAGGCCCTATATTGCCCTTGGGAAATGAACAATGCACTAAGAAATATTAAGGAGGGGCTTTATGGATGGAAACAGATGGAGTGGGCTGCTGGCAGTATAACGGCTCTGTGAATTGCATTTCTTGAGCATTTTGAAGTGGGATGGGGCAGAAGAGGCAAGCACAAAGAATAAGAGGAAAAAGGTACGGGGCTTAGGTTTTCAACAGAAAGACTAGTTGTGGCAGCCAGATGGAGAGACGTCTGGGGAGCTTGTTTGGATTTTCTTTGGTTCTTTAAAGGGAAAGCAATTTTGGCTCTGAGATTCAGAGCCTCTTTATAATTGTAACTCCCCTCACATTTTTATCCAGGGACAATATGGAATAATGGAAGAACTTTATATGTAACCTCCTGTCAAACTGCTTTAAAGAAAAAATGACTTTTCTCAATGAGTTACATTTCCAATGCCCACGGAAATGCTGATGCAAAAGGATCTGTTCTGAAAATAATCAACTTGAAAATCACAAGTATAATAAGAATAGTTTTATACTAATTAAATTCTATTTAGCAGCCCAGGAAAGGAGAAGGGGTAGATATTTTCCAAACCTCCTAAGTTAAAATTCAGAATGTTATCAGATTTACATGAAGTAGAATTTTGTTTCTATTTTACTTATCTTTTTCATTCTCATTGGAATATTAAGATAGGCATTTGTCTGAAAAGATGACATGTACTTTACACAACTTAATCCTTGCTGATTGGAATTCAAGCTGAAATAAATACATGTGCTGAAACTTTGCAGAAATTCCAAACACTTAACATTCAGCTCAAATATCCGATCTAGAATGTTGTGCCTCTGAAATCAAGAGTTAATTATCCCCTCCCCATGCATTACATATTGTCACCATGATTCTGATTAAAATCATAATTCTGATCATAGTTGATAGTTACAACGAGAAGACTTTTTTGTGTTGGCAGAGAGATACAATCACCGAAAATGAGACAAAATTACTGATTCTTGCTCTTGTAATTATTCCCACAAAGACTCATGTCATGTACTCGATGGTTCCAACAACAGAGCATAAGAAGTCCCTGTAAAATCAACGCTAGCACAATGATTGGCACATATAAACATCAATAAATGGTAGCCATTATGGATTTCATTTTCATTATTATGATTATTGGCCTTATAGAATAGATGTTACCAGTAACTTATAACATCTTTGTGCTGATGGTCTCTGATAAACAAAAACCAACTCACTCATATAAAACACCCATGGCTGTTTTCCCTATTATTTTATTCTGGCCACTAATGCCTCTGGTTCATCTGTAATATTAGAAACCTTGCATGTTAATTATATCTCCTTTCTTGACCTCTCACCCACTGGAATCTTTTAACTTATTTTTCTGCTGCTGATGTTGTCTTAATGTTAGGAAACAGAAAGGGTCCTCTCCTTTCTTCAGTCCAGGAAAGGAGAAGGAATGGATATTTTCCAAATCTCCCAAGTTGAAATTCAGAATGAACTTCCCTTAGAAACAAAATCCAAGTGGAAGTAACCAAATGAGTCAGCGACTTTCAGGCCTGTGAAATGTTTTCCATGCTATGACAATAAAGAAGCTAGTCAATAAAAGGAGCAGGTGAAGCTGTCCACTGATTCACAGCAAGGAACCCTTAAACCTGGCCATTTCAGACAAGAGTTGGAAAGCACCTGGATGAAGAGAGAGAACATTATAGGTGAGAGAGTGGGCAAAGGCAAAACATCAAAAAGGAAAACTCTGTGCTGTGTGTGTGCATGTGTGTGTATGTGTTATGTTGGTCAGTTGGGGTGGGTTGGGGGGCTACAGCAACAAGACCAACAAGATTGGAATCAAGAGTGTGTTAAAATAAAGATGTGCAGGATATAAGGTTGGTAGCCAGTATTAAGCCAGATTACAGAGGCTCTCCTTAGAAAATTTCAGAGATGTGAATCATGATCGGTTTGACTCTTGGGTCTTGAACCTCATTAGGTTTTCCAATAAATCAGTCTCATCTCCATCCATAGGCTCAGTCCTGACCCATGTCAAGGGACAGGCAGTCATGCTTCGGGGCCAAACTGATTTTGTACTCTAATTCAATCATCAAGCTTTTGCCTTGTTTCTAGTTCTGAACTCTGCCACTGTGCCCTGATCCTGTTATTTGGGTTTCTACCCTGTTTCCCATTCCTGGGTTCTCACCTTGTCCAGATTCTAGGTGATGATGCTTTTCTCTCACGTTGGCATCCTTCCTCCCCCTTTGGCATCTCTGCCCCTTATTCTGGTCCTCTTTATCTCCCTACACATTGGATTCTTTCCATGAAAGCTAGTTCCTGTCACTCACACTAGAACCCTTTTATATAGATTTCTTTGAAAATACTACCTGTAACCTGCCCTATGTACTATCCTAATAACCACACTGCCACTGTAGGTGGGTCTGTAACAATTCTCTTGTCCTCTCATTTCTTCTCGGTCTGCTGCTCAAGAGATTATAGCTATGTGGAGATAATTTTTTATTTTGTCACTACTTCACTCAAGAACCTTTTTTTTAAGATTTTTAGAAATTTCATGTAATATCTGAAACAATTATATTAACATATTTCCACACAAATAACCCAAAGAAAGATTAGTATTAGTTGTTTTTTGTTTGTTTGTTTGTTTGTTTATACTTCAGGTTATTATTAGTCATCAATTTTATACACATCAGTGTATACATGTCAATCCCAATCACCCAATTCAGCACACCACAATCCCCACCCCACCGCGGTTTTCCCCAGTTGGTGTCCATATGTTTGTTCTCTACATCTGTGTCTCAACTTCTGCCCTGCAAACCGGCTCATCTGTTCCATTTTTCTAGGTTCCTCATACATGCGTTAATATACGATATTTGTTTTTCTCTTTCTGACTTACTTCACTCTGTATGACAGACTCTAACTCCATCCACGTCTCAACAAATGATTCAATTTCATTCCTTTTTATGGCTGAGTAACATTCCACTGTATATATGTACCACAACTTCTTTATCCATTCGTCTGTCGATGGGCATTTAGGTTGCTTCCATGACCTGGCTATTGTAAATAGTGCTGCAATGAACATTGGGGTGCATATGTCTTTTTGAATTATGGTTTTCGCTGGGTATATGCCCAGTAGTGGGATTGCTGGGTCATACGGTAATTCAATTTTTAGTTTTTTAAGAAACCTTCATACTGTTCTCCATAGTGGCTGTATCAATTTATATTCCCACCAACAGTGCAACAGGGTTCCCTTTTCTCCAAACCCTCTCCAGCATTTGTTGTTTGTAGATTTTCTGATGATGCCCATTCTAACTGGTGTGAGGTGATACCTCATTGTCGTTTTGACTTGCATTTCTCTAATAATTAGTGATGTTGAGCAGCTTTTCTTGTGCTTCTTGGCCATCTGAATGTCTTCTTCAGAGAAATGTCTATTTAGGTCTTCTGCCCATTTTTGGATTGGGTTGTTTGTTTCTTTAATATTGAGCTGAATGAGCTGTTTATATATTTTGGAGATTAATCCTTTGCCTGTTGATTCATTTGCAAATATTTTCTCCCATTCTGAGGGTTGTCTTTTCGTCTTGTTTATGGTTTCCTTTGCTGTGCAAAAGCTTTGAAGTTACATTAGGTCCCATTTGTTTATTTTTGGTTTTATTTCCATTACTCTAGGAGGTGGATCAAAAAAGATCTTGCTGTGATTTATGTCAAAGAGTGTTTTTCCTATGTTTTCCTCTAAGAGTTTTATAGTGTCCAGTCTTACATTTAGGTCTTGAATCCATTTTGAGTTTATTTTTGTGTATGGTGTTAGGGAGTGTTCTAATTACATTCTTTTACATGTAGCTGTCCAGTTTTGCCAGCACCACTTATTGAAGAGACTGTCTTTTCTCCATTGTATATCTTTGCCTCCTTTGTCATAGATTAGTTGACCATAGGTGCGTGGGTTTATCTCTGGGCTTTCTATCTTGTTCCATTGATCTATGTTTCTGTTTTTGTGCCAGTACCATATTCTCTTGATTACTGTAGCTTTGTAGTATAGTCTGAAGTCAGGGAGTCTGATTCCTCCAGCTGTGTTTTTTTCCCTCAAGACTGCTTTGGCTATTCGGGGTCTTTTGTGTCTCCATACAAATTTTAAGATGATTTGTTCTAGTTCCATAAAAAATGCCATTGGTAATTTGATAGGGATTGCATTGAATCTGTAGATTGCTTTGGGTAGTATAGTCATTTTCACAATATTGATTCTTCCAATCCAAGAACATGGTATATCTCTCCATCTGTTGGTATCATCTTTAATTTCTTTCATCAGTGTCTTATAGTTTTCTGCATACAGGTCTTTTGTCTCCCTAGGTAGGTTTATTCCTAGGTATTTTATTCTTTTTGTTGCAATGGTAAATGGGAGTGTTTCCTTAATTTCTCTTTCAGATTTTTCATCATTAGTCTATAGGAATGCAAGCTATTTCTGGGCATTAATTTTGTATCCTGCAACTTTACCAAATTCATTGATTAGCTCTAGTAGTTTTCTGGTGGCATTTTTAGGATTCTCTATGTATAGGATCATGTCATCTGCAAACAGTGACAGTTTTACTTCTTCTTTTCCAATTTGTATTCCTTTTATTTCTTTTTCTTCTCTGATTGCCGTGGCTAGGACTTCCAAAACTATGTTGAATAATAGTGGTGAGAGTGGACATCCTTGTCTCATTCCTGATCTTAGAGGAAATGCTTTCAGTTTTTCACCATTGAGAATGATGTTTGCTGTGGGTTTGTCGTATGTGGCCTTTATTATGTTGAGGTAGGTTCCCTCTATGCCCACTTTCTGGAGAGTTTTTATCATAAATGGGTGTTGAATTTTGTCAAAAGCTTTTTCTGCATCTATTGAGATGATCATATAGTTTTTATTCTTCAATTTGTTAATATGGTGTTTCACATTGATTCATTTGCGTATATTGAAGAATCCTTGCATCCCTGGGATAAAGCCCACTTGATCATGGTGTATGATCCTTTTAATGTGTTGTTGGATTCTGTTTGCTAGTATTTTATTGAGGATTTTTGCATCTATATTCATCAGTGATATTGGTCTGTAATTTTCTTTTTTTGTAGTGTCTTTGTCTGGTTTTGGTATCAGGGTGATGGTGGCCTCATAGAATGAGTTTGGGAGTGTTCCTTCCTCTGCAATTTTTTGGAAGAGTTTGAGAAGGATGGGTGTTAGCTCTTCTCTAAATGTTTGATAGAATTCACCTGTGAAGCCATCTGGTCCTGGACTTTTGTTTGTTGGAAGATTTTTAATCACAGTTTCAATTTCATTACTTGTGATTGGTCTGTTCATATTTTCTATTTCTTCCTGGTTCAGTCTTGGAAGGTTATACCTCTCTAAGAATTTGTCCATTTCTTCCAGGTTGTCCATTTTATTGGCATAAAGTTGCTTGTAGTAGTCTCTTAGGATGCTTTGTATTTCTGCAGTGTCTGTTGTAACTTCTCCTTTTTCATTTCTGATTTTATTGATTTGAGTCCTCTCCCTCTTTTTCTTGATGAGTCTGGCTAATGGCTTATCAATTTTGTTTATCTTCTCAAAGAACCAACTTTTAGTTTTATTGATCTTTGCTATTGTTTTCTTTGTTTCTATTTCATTTATTTCTGCTCTGATCTTTATGATTTCTTTCCTTCTGCTAACTTTGGGTTTTGTTTGTTCTTCTTTCTCTAGTTTCTTTAAGTGTAAGGTTAGATTGTTTACTTGAGCTTTTTCTTGTTTCTTTAGGTAGGCTTGTATAGCTATAAACTTCCCTCTTAGAACTGCTTTTGCTGCATCCCATAGGTTTTGGGTCGTCGTGTTTTCATTGTCATTTGTCTCTAGGTATTTTTTGATTTCCTCTTTGATTTCTTCAGTGATCTCTTGGTTATTTAGTAACGTATTGTTTAGCCTCCATGTGTTTGTCCTTTTTACGTTTTTTTCCCTGTAATTCATTTCTAATCTCATAGCGTTGTGGTCAGAAAAGATGCTTGATATGATTTCAATTTTCTTAAATTTACTGAGGCTTGATTTGTGACCCAAGATGTGATCTATCCTGGAGAATGTTCCGTGCACAGTTGAGAAGAAAGTGTAATCTGCTGTTTTTGGATGGAATGTCCTATAAATGGCAATTAAATCTATCTGGTCTAGTGTGTCATTTAAAGCTTGTGTTTCCTTATTTATTTTCATTTTGGATGATCTGTCCATTGGTGTAAGTGAGGTGTTAAAGTCCCCCACTATTATTGTGTTACTGTCAATTTCCTCTTTTATAGCTGTTAGCAGTTGCCTTATGTATTGAGGTGCTCCAATGTTGGGTGCATATATATTTATAACTGTTATATCTTCTTGGATTGATCCCTTGATCATTATGTAGTGTCCTTCCTTGTCTCTTGTAACATTCTTATTTTAAAGTCTATTATATCTGATATGAGTATAGCTACTCTAGCTTTCTTTTGATTCCCATTTGCATGGAATATCTTTTTCCATCCCCTCACTTTCAGTCTGTATGTGTCCCTAGGTCTGAAGTGGGTCTCTTGTAGACAGCATATATATGGGTCTTGTTTTTGTATCCATTCAGCAAGCCTGTGTCTTTTGGTTGGAGCATTTAATCCATTCACGTTTAAGGTAATTATCGATATGTGTGTCCCTATGACCATTTTCTTAATCGTTTTGGGTTTGTTTTTGTAGATCCTTTTCTTCTCTTGTGTTTCCCACTTAGAGAAGTTCTTTTAGCATTTGTTGTAGAGCTGGTTTGGTGGTGCTGAATTCTCTTAGCTTTTGGTTGTCTGTAAAGTTTTTGATTTCTCCATCAAATCTGAATGAGATTCTTGCCGGGTAGAGTAATCTTGGTTGTAGGTTCTTCCCTTTCATCACTTTAAGTATATCATGCCATTCCTTTCTGGCTTGTAGAGTTTCTGCTGAGAAATCAGCTGTTAACTTTATGGGAGTTCCCTTGTATGTTATTTGTCGTTTTGCCCTTGCTGCTTTCAATAATTTTTCTTTGTCTTTAATTTTTGCCACTTTGATTACTATGTGTCTCGGCGTGTTTCTCCTTGGGTTTATCCTGTATGGGACTCGCTGCGCTTCCTGGACTTGGGTGGCTATTTCCTTTCCCATGTTAGGGAAGTTTTCGACTATAATCTCTTCAAATATTTTCTCTGGTCCTTTCTCTCTCTCTTCTCCTTCTGGGACCCCTATAATGCGAATGTTGTTGCGTTTAATGTTATCCCAGAGGTCTCTTAGGCTGTCTTCATTTCTTTTCATTCTTTTTTCTTTAGTCTGTTCCGCAGCAGTGAATTCCATCATTCTGTCTTCCAGGTCACTTATCCGTTCTTCTGCCTCAGTTATTCTGCTATTGATTCCTTCTAGTGTAGTTTTCATTTCAGTTATTGTATTGTTCATCTCTGTTTGTTTGTTCTTTAATTCTTCTAGGTCTTTGTTAAACATTTCTTGCATCTTCTCGATCTTTGCCTCCATTCTTATTCTGAGGTCCTGGATCATCTTCACTATCATTATTCTGAATTCTTTTTCTGGAAGGTTGCCTATCTCCACTTCATTTAGTTGTTTTTCTGGGGTTTTATCTTGTTCCTTCGTCTGGTATATAGCCCTCTGCCTTTTCATCTTGTCTGTCTTTCTGTGAATGTGGTTTTTGTTCCACAGGCTGCAGGATTGTAGTTCTTCTTGCTTCTGCTTTCTACCCTCTGGTGGATGAGGCTATCTAAGAGGCTTGATGGGAGGGACTGGTGGTGGGTAGAGCTGACTGTTGCTCTGGTGGACAGTGCTCAGTAAAACTTTAATGCACTTGACTGCTGATGGGTGGGGTTGGGTTCCCTCCCTGTTGGTTATTTGGCCTGAAGCAACCCAACACTGGAGCCTACCTGTGCTCTTTGGTGGGGCTAATGACAGACTCTGGGAGGGCTCACGCCAAGGAGTACTTCCCACAACTTCTGCTGCCAGTGTCCTTGTCCCCACGGTGAAATAGAGCCACCCCCACCTCTGCAGGAGACCCTCCAGCACTAGCAGGTAGGTCTGGTTCAGTCTCCCCCAGGGTCATTGCTCCTTTCCCTGGGTCCTGATGTGCACACTACTTTGTGTGTGTCCTCCAAGAGTGGAGTCTCTGTTTCCCCCAGTCCTGTCGAAGTCCTGCAATCAATTCCCACTAGGCTTCAAAGTCTGATTCTCTAGGAATTCCTCCTCCCGTTGCCGGACCCCCAGGTTCGGAAGCCTGACGTGGGGCTCAGAACCTTCACTCCAGTGGGTGGACTTCTGTGGTATAAGTGTTCGCCAGTCTGTGAGTCACCCACCCACCTGTTAAGGGATTTGATTTTACTGTTATTGCGCCCCTCCTACCATCTCATTGTGGCTTCCCCTTTGTCTTTGGATGTGGGGTATCTTTTTTGGTGAGTTGCAGTGTCTTCCTGTCGATGATTGTCCAGCAGCTAGTTGTGATTCTGGTGTTCTCACAAGAGGGAGTGAGACCACGTCCTTCTACTCCGCCATCTTGGTTCCTCTCCACTCAAGGACCTTTAATAACTCTCTCTTGCCTACAGTGTGGAATCCAAGTTCCCAAGACTGGGAAAAGATAACTTTTGATGAAAAGACACCATGATTTATTCATTTTTATTTATCCCTGTTGTTTAGCACATAGAAGGCACTCAGTAAATCTTTGTTAAAGGGATGGATTTTGTTTGCTTTCTAAGTCTTCCCCTATAACCTGGTCTCATTCTACTCACCCACTTTTTCTTCTTCTTTTTAATACAAACACTATATTCTAATTAAACTTATCTCTGACTAGCTTTCCCCACCCTCCTCCTCATCTACCCACAAAATCATGGCTAGTCATTATTTCCATGTCTTAACTCATTATGACCCACCACTGAAATGATCCCTTCTCCTCTGTAAGTTTTTCTTAGATCAAGCCTTGCCTCCTTTAGGAAAGTGTCATTATTCTTCTAGCCAACTCTAACAACTTCATTTCAATAACTGTTTTATGTCTCTTAATAGGGTTCATGCTTAGGCAAAGGATCTCCCAGACATATTCTATTTCTCTTTTAGTTTCCACTGTGCCTAGGTCAGTGTTAGACACACAGTGGAATTCGGGACTTACTGTCCGTTATTGACTACTGGAGGCCTTTGTCTCAAGCACAGAAAAGATAGTTTCCTCCCCACTGGACTTTCATGCACTCTCTCTACGAGCTTTGCACTTTCATGTCTGCCTTGCTGGCAGGGTCTTGAACTGGGTAGGTACCAGAGGATTTGGAGTCAAGAGGCCTGTATTCAAATTCCAGCTCTAGCTATGTGTATTGGTCAGGGTTCTCCAGAGAAACAGAACCAATGGGAGATATATATATATATATATATATATATATATATATATATATATATATATATATCACATTAAGGACTTTAAAAAGCGCACAACAAATACAGATTTATATATATATATATATATATTTGATGAATATATATGTATACATATATTATATATATATTTTAAAGAGATTTATTCTAAGGAATTGGCTCTCACAATTCTGGAGGCTGAGAAATCCCCCAGTCTGCCACGTGTAGCTCCAGTCTAACCCAAAGGCCTGAGAATGAGGCCTTTACGTTTGTTCAAATGTAAGGTGTAAGTCCGAGCCTGAGGGCAGGAGAGGACTGATGTCCCCACTCACACAGTGGAGCCAAGAGCACAAATTCTCCCTTCCTCTGTCTCCTTGTTCTGTTCAAGCCCTCAACAGGTTGGATAATGCCACCCCACCCCACATTGGGGAGGGCAATCTGCTTTATATCGTCCACTGATTTAAGTGCTAGTCTCTTCCAGAAACGCAGGCACAGACAGATCTAGAAATAACGTTTAACCAAACATCTGGGCATTCCATGACCCAGTCAGGTTGACACATAAAATTAACCATCACAGTGTATGCTTCTGGATAAGCTACTTCAGTTTGTTAGCTTCAGTTTACTCACAAATATTAAGTAATAGTAATAATTGCTCCACATGATTGCTTGAGGATAAGATGTGATAAATGTGTACGAACAGAGTTTTATAAACTATAAAGTGCTTGGTAAACATCAGTTAGTTTTAGGGGCTCAATAAAACATCCTTGAATGAATGTGTCAGAGAATTACTCATCATTCCTCGTGTGGTGCCCAGATGGGGAGGTTCATGACAAAACGGTTTGACAGAAAACTCATAGGATACCAGCCACCTCATCTGTATTTGCTGTGTTATTTCTCAAGGTCCTTCTTAATGCGTTATTTTCTAAATTTCTTTCTTCTTCACTTTAATTAGCATACAGAGGATTCTCCAGCTATCTTCACCATTTTAATAAATACTTAAGACATACTTTTCTGTTTATCTCTATGTTTTTCTCACTTGGATTATTTTACACGGTCTCCCTATCCTAAGTGAGGTTCACCACCTTCTAAGGAGTGGCTTTGCTTATCCCCTCCCCTGAATTCTCCAAGGAGATGCTATGTAGGTTAATGGGCAGGTTAGCTTATAGGGATCCCCCTTATACCTCTCCCTCCAGGACCTTTCTGCACCTCCCACTTCCTGCTGTCATTCCTTTGGTAGGAATTCCAAATGGGAAGGGGCCCCATGTTGATGAGACCAACTGCTGAACTGCAAATGATAACTCATTCTGATGTGGCATTGATAGAGGAGAAAGGCTGAGAGAGGCGTGCACCTGAGCAGTAGGCGGTGGCACTGGTCCAAGGAGAAGTATCTGGACAATCTTTGACAACAGCACATGCCTGGCTTAGGATGGTTTTTTTTTTCCTCCATTTATTATGATCAGGTCTAAGAATAGGGAAGAACTTGGCAGAAAAGCCCTAGAGGGCAAGCTGTTCTACTTAATATCTCTAATGATCAACAACTGAGATACAGCAGTCCTCTGTTATCCATGGGGGGATACGTTCAAAGACCCCAAGTGGATGCCTGAGAAACCACGAATGGTACCAAACCCTATATATACTATGTTTTTTCCTAGACATCCACACCTATGATGTTTAATTTATAAATTAGGCACAGTAAGAGATTAACGACAGTAACTAATAATAAAATAGAACAATTATATCGATATACTGAAATAAAAGTTATGTGAATATTGTCTCTCTCTCAAAATACCTTTTTGTACAAATTTAATGCCTTTTCCATCTTAACTAACCTCAAGCTTAACTAACCTTAAGCAACCACAGCATGTGATTTTTGTTTCTCTCCCTTTTGAAGTCAAGAACTTTTACCTTTTCACTTAAAGGAAGCACTTAACAGCTTCTCTTTGGCAAATCCAAGTTGCTGGCATCACAACTCTAGTGCTTTGGGGTTTTCATTAAATAAAATACGGGTGACTTGAACACAAACACTGTGATACAGGATAGTCGATCTGATAACCAAGATGGTTACTAAGTGACTAATGGGTGGGATACACGAGACAAAAGGATGGTTCACACCCCAGCAAGAAGCGTGTGAGATTTCATCGCGCTACTCAGAACAGCACACAATTTAAAATTTATCAATTATTTATTTCTGGAACTTTCCATTTAATATTTTCGGACCTCAGTTGACTGCAGGTAACTGAAAGCATGGAAATCAAAACCATGGATGAGGGGGAATCTACTGTACAGTCCATTTATGTTTGAGCTACACTGGAGGGTGTGGATGGTGGATATGTGTAAATTTCTTACCTTTCGGCCAAGTGATTTCAATTCTAAGTTGTAAACAAAAATTCAGTTATGATGTTCATCACAGTGTGCTTATAGTAGGTTGGAAAATAATCTAAATTTCTGCCAATAGGAAATTGATTAATTCATTAATAATGGCTCATAAATATGATGAAATTTTATGCACCTATTAAAATGATGTTTCAGAAGAGTATTAAGTTACATGAAAACTTTTCTAGGTATATTATTAACTACAAAAAAGCAAGTTACTAACATAGTTTGTACAATCTGATCTCAAGTTTATGTGTGTGTGAAGCAGTAGATCTTAAAATAAAGCACATTCTTAAGAGTTACGCTGCTTTGGTTCAAATCCCAGCTCTACCACTTAATATATGTATGGCCTTGGGCAAGTCAGCCTCTCCTGCCTCAGTTTCCCCATATGTTAAGCAGAGGTAATAATTATGCCAATCTCATGAGATTGTTCTGAGGGTTAAAATTAATCCACATAAAGTGCTTAGACCACTGCCTGCTCACAGCATTTATGCAGTAGATATTAGCTATTGAAATAGACAAATATACAGAGGAGAGAAGTCTTATGGAGAACTCTGAAGAATGAGGCTCTCAGTGCCTGAGTGAAAAAGAGAAAGGACCCACATAATATTGTAAATCAACTATACTTCAATTTTTTTTTTTAAAAAAAAGGGAGAATGAGAGCACAGTCACATCTTTGATAGACTGGGGAGCACCTTGGGTTGAGTATGGGATGGTAGAAGTCTTGTCTGCTTTGGAATCAGAAAGATCTGAGCTCAGTCCTTATTACCCTCTCCCTTTATTACCTTCAGTCCTTCTCTCCTCTCCCCTCCCCTCCCCTCCCCTTCCCTTCTACTTTTCTCATTCTTTCACTTATTCACCAAACTTTCTGAGCTCTGCTTTGTTTTAGGTATTATGGTAAACTTTGGGAATACAAAGTTATGTAAAATACGTTGTGTATCTTCAAGGGGGATAGGGTCTGATGGTGGTGATGGTTACCTCAACAGACAATTACATGATGGTGTGCTCAGTGCTTTGGTTTAGATATTCATCAGGTATTGCAAGAGCAAGAGGACTGGTAATTAAACCTGATTTTGTGATGAGGGGGTTGGTGGTGGGACATGTGGGGGCAGGGTGCTTCCCAGAAAAGGGGCCACAAACTGAGCTGTAGGAAGGTAAAAGTAGATGAAGATGGGAAGAGTGAACAGCACATATGATGCACACAGGGTTGAGACACTGGCTTGAGGAACTGAAAAGAGCTCCATATGGTAGGGGAGATTGGCGTCAATGGAGGAGCAGTAAGAAAGGTGGGCAGGAGCCAGACCATGATGGGCCTGGTGTGTTAAGATGAGGATTCACTTTTATTCTGAAAGCATGGGAAGTTCTGAGGAGCTCTTTATCCTGGGAAGTCATGGAAAGTAACTGATAGATTTTGGGCAGAAAGCATCAGAATCATTTCTGTGTTTGGCTATGTGATCTTGGGTAATGTAACCTTTATGAGCCTCATTTCGGTAATGAGGCTTGTAAATATTCAAGCTAACAATATTAAAACCTACCTTGTTGGACGACTGTAAAAATGAGAGAATGTCCATAGGGCACATAGTATAATACCTGGGTTTATACTTATAATATGGTGGATAGCTTCAAAAACAAAAAATGAGGGCTTGATAAATCAGAGAGAATGCTGGACTTGAAATAAGAATCTGTCTTTAAATCTTGGTTCTACTACTTCCTGGTTCTGTGACCTTGAGTACCTCACTTGACTTCTCTGAGCCTCAGTGTTCTCACTTATGAACTGGAAACAAAATCTCCCTCATATTAAAGTAGGATAGTGCTTGCCATTAAAAAGTTCCCAGTACAAATGATTTCTCTCCTTTCTCTTTTTTTTTTTTCTCTCTCTCTCACTGTCTCTCTTTGTTCTCTTTCTTTTGAGGCTGCAGGCTTTTGTAAATTAACCCTCTGCTTCATGAGGAAGGACACCCTCAGGTGGGATCTCACATCACCGGTACCTTGACTCGTAAACCAGCATACTGGGAGCACCATCTGGAGGTTCCTGCAGCCAGGGGAAGGAGGAGAGGCAGTGGCTGGCCTGCCAGGGAGGTGAGCAAGTGTGTGCACAGAGCGCAATCTCACCTAGCGGCCCACTGAGCCATTCCTTGAAGGCCTACACGGGTGTAGACCAAAGTCAAGGCCTACATCAAGGAAAAGTATTACCACATGTTCCCGCATGGAGACTAAAGGAGAGAGGGCTGCTCATGGCAAGGTGGGGAGGAGGGTAGAGGTGGGAGTGAGTAACCAGGGGAGGAAGGGAGAAAAACAGAAGAGCTGCCAATATAAAGAATTCATTAGAGGAGAGTCATGTTGTGACCTCCAAGATGAAGATGAGTGAAAATTCTTGTATAATTTAATACTCTCTGGAAATACACCAAACCACATGCTCTCTGAGCAGGTTGCGTCTTTTACCTCATTTCAGGGAAGTCCTACTCCCGACTACTCTGCATATTGCTTACTTAGTCTGAGCTTTTTGAAACGTGCTGGCAAGTTAGAGGGAGAGGCGGCAGTTAGAGAAGTCTGGCCAACAATCTGTGTGAGGGAGGGAAGCGTCCTAGCAGAGTGCCATGCGGGCCATCAGGCAGCCTTACCTCTGGGGACAGAAGTGTCATCTGTATATGTCACTTTCTCCAGCTCGTTCAGGTAGTCAGATGAGTCCAGTGGCTTTGAAACGTTAAAAAAAAAAAAAAGTATTAGAAATGTGTTTAAGAACTCTTATGAAGTGGTTGCACCCCTTTGGAAGAAAACCAAACAAACCAAACATCTGCTCTTAAATCTAATACATTAAAAATATATACATATCTGCTCTGGTTGGAAGTTAGAATGGGGTCCTGGGGCCTTGCCCACGAGCTTCCCTCCCCTGTGCAGATCAGCCCGGAAGGCTTCACAAAGAAAGTGTGAGCACTGTAGTCCCCGTCCTACTCCTCCAGTGTGTGGATGAGGAAATGGAGACGCTGGAGATCAAGAAACTTGTTCAGCCCGGTAATTAACTAGGGGCTGAGTTAAGGTTGAAATCACATTCCTCTGGTACCCATTTCAGTGCATTTTCCCAGCCCTAGATGCATAGCTATTTGCTTTCAGAAGACAGGTGGTTAAAGTGATCTTGCATCTAATCAGCTAGTACAGATCCAGGAAGGAGTGGGACATTCGAGGAACCTGATGCCCTCCCCTCTGCAGAAGCCCTGGGGGAAGCCTCCACACCTGGTTCTCCCTGGGCACAAAATCCACATCTGTTGAAGCAAAATGAAATGCTGCGGTCTTAGGCAAGAGTCCCTGGGAGTCCCCACAGTCTTAGACGTTCCCTGTCTCCAGGGGACTTGGACTCTGAAGACCCGCCTCCTCCCAGGAATGCTCTGTGCTCCTGGATATGGGCTTTAGACTCTGCAGAAAAATCTCAAATTGCTAGTTTATTGTTTAGACAAGCAAGTTCATAACAACTTGCCGCATCTCTCACGTGTGGCAAAGAGGACCGAGCAAAACCTACCTGGGGATTTTGTTGAGTTATAAGTCTCCTTCCTGGTCACAGAACTATTGGTTTGGCACATTAGTATTTATTAACAGTAAAAAAAAAAAAAAAAAGTTGTTTGAAGATTCTTGTTGAGCTTCTGATTTCCCCAAGGCAATAAAGGATCGGGTCCTTTATTTCTCCTTAACCCTGCTGGGTCCCCTGACTCTGGTATGCCCTGAAACATCAAGAAACACTGATGCCTACCGAAACCATCATGGTTGCGATGAGACTGGGGTACTCACCAACATTCCATCCGCTTCCTCACACTTGCCAAAACCCTTGCAGATAGGTGGAGCTGTGAGACTAGTTCTGACTAATGAAACGTGAGCTGAGATGATGAAGGCCCAAGTACAAATCTCCAGACACTCCTTCACTGACACCAGCATTGTCCAGATGAAGCCCTATCAGTCTGGAACCTGAGTAATTTTGATAAGCAGAGTACCCTCCTGCAGTGGACCCATGCTGGACAGGCATCATGAATGAAACATAAACCTTTGCTGTTTTGAGCCACTGAGAGTTCAGGGCTAATTTGTTGTGCAGCATAACCTCGCTAATCATGGCTAATATAGAGGAATTTGGGTTGGAAGCAAGGAGGGCCTGAACATCTGCTCTGGCAGGAGCGACACAGAAGACTTCTCTTCAGATCAGGCAGCCACAGGGTTTCAAGCAGTGGTGCACTGGAGCTGCCTCGCACTGGCTTTGAAAAGCTGACTGTGCACACATCTTTTCCCAACTCTGCAATCTGTGACCTTGGTGACTTGTAATGGGCTGTGGTGGGAGTATTTACAACACAGAAATTGGCAAATGCTACAAATCATGGCATTGTTTTCCCCTGACAAGCTGGCTGTTAAACATTTACCAGCACACCAGTGGTTTCAAGTCTCTACAGAGAGATTCAAGGTGGGAGTAGGAAATGGGACAGGGAGATCTTCAGTAAATAAGAACTCCCTCAGGTACTTAATTGTTTCACATTTTCTGTAAAGGGAAAATTTGGTAGAGAGATGGCCTGCTAGATATGGTTTTCTCCACATCATATAATAAGTGGTAAAATAAAGTTTATGTCAGCATCAAAATTCTAAGCTCATGTTATTTCAACAGTTATCTTGGCACAGGGTAGAAACGCCAAAATCATCTTTTACCGTTAATTGACAACAAATAGCAGGATCCTGTGCCTTTCAGATTTTCAAGTGAGGCAGCTGATAAAGAAGCTTTTATTATGGCTTTGCTAATTGCTGGCATGTACACTGGAGAAGGTTCTCAATTTAGCATTATTATTTCTCCAGCATTCTGTTTTTCTTTTTTTTAAAATATACTTTCCATGTATTGAATATTTCTTTCCCCTTTCTCACCACTATCCTTCTTCATGAATATAAAACAAACAGATTCAAGTTTGATTTGTTTGGAGTTTGATATTAAATTTCAAAGCCTAATGAATTATCATTTTGTTAAATGATATTTAGCATAACTGCTTGAGCGCTCCAAGTATGAAGAATTTAATTCCTTAATATATTATCTAAAGTTTCATGTATAGAAATAAGTACCACCTAAAGAAACTCCTTGCCTTGACTGCCCAATCATGACAATCCCCACTGCTTACAAGTTCATGGCTCTAAGAACTTTATAGAGGAGATGTTCAAGAGATTGGCAGTGCCATCCGTCCTCTCCTCTTCAGAAGTTGAGGGAAAGGTCTTGCTTAGTAAGTTACATAGTATCACAAATTAGTAAACACTCTTCTTTCTAGTTGCATTTCTACTTATTCTTTCTAGCATTTTCCCAGTTGTTCAACTGTGAAATGTGGGTGGTTTGGAGGGGGGAGGCTAACTTACTGACTTAAGAAAAATATCTCATGAAAACTTGATTTATTTTATTTTATAAGGAGTTATAAGATCATTTTGAGTGCCATATTACATTATTTGGCTTGAATATTAAATGTCATTGGTGAATAGCTTATGCTTCACTTCACTGACAACTCATATCTGCTAAAAATAAAATAGTAGAATACTTTTCCAGCTTATGTCATTCTGAGAAACAGTCTTGCCCTAAGTGTCTTGACCTCAACTTCTTCATTTGTAAAATGAGGGGTTCAACCTGATGATTTATGGGGTCCCTCTCAAGTCAAATTTTCTTTGATTCTATAGGTATGCTGTCATATCAAAGACATACAGGGCTGAAAGTATATTCATTTATGCAAAGCACATTAATTGCCTACTATTGTCAAGCGCTATGACAAGGAAAGTTATACAAGGTCCCTGCTCTCAAAGCACTCACAGCTTACTGGGGAAGAAAAACAAGCAAAAAGCAATTACAATACAGCAGAATAAATGTTACAGTACGGGGGAATAGTGGATGCAAAAGGACAAAGCAGGAGAGGCACCTAATCCATTTTGAGGAAAGAAGATAATATGGATCAGGAAGAAAGTGACATTAACTGTACGTAGGGCTGGAACTAGGGTGAGGCAAGAAAGTCACCTATGGTGTAAAATTGAAGCAGGTGCCCACTCTTGGGGTCATGCACGTGTACTCTTAGTCCCACGCCCTGAGTATGTAATGTGACAGTATGCTTGAGTTCAGCCATTAGAAGCTGTTCCAGGCAAAGAGAACAGCGTGTGCAAAGGCTTAGGGGCAAGAGACAGAAATCGAGGAAACTGCAAATGCCTTAGTATGTCTGGATTTGGGAGTAGAGTCATAGATGTAAGAGTTATAGCCGTGAAAGATGAGAGGTAAACAGGGCCAGCCCATGAAGTATCTTGTATTGATAGAATATGTTAAGGTATTTGAACTTTCTTCTTAGGTTAATAGATATCCATCAGGGAATTTTTTGAAAAGGGTTAATATGACTAGACATGCTTTTGAGAATATTCTCTTTGGCAGCAGTGTGGAAACAAGGATGGAGAATTAGATAGGGAAAAAGATTGGGGGGCAGACAGACCAACTGGACGGTGGTGGAGGTGGGGATGGAGAGAAGTAAACCAAGCAGCTTCTAGAGGTGCTTACATGTAAGAACCACCTGGAACTGATGACTGATTGAACAAGTTGTGTGTCGAGAGAGGGAGAGAAATAGGATGCTCAGAGTTCCTGGTTTGAGAAAGGGAGTGGAAAATGGTGCTGGCCACTGAAATATGGAGCAAACCAGAATGAACTGGGTTGAGAGGGAAGGTGATGAACTCAGGCTTTGACTTGTGGGGTTTGACGTCTGAGGGGAGATTAGGAGGTTAGGTGGTTGCTGCATGGGTTGGCACTCAGCAGAGAGACATGGATGTGAATATGGATTGGTCAGTCATTTGCTCATAAGTGATAAGGAGAGCAATGGGAATGGATGAAATTGCCCAGGGAGGGAAGGCAGTGAGAAAATAAGGCCTTGCGGGTATTGAGACCTCCTTGCCACCCTTCAGTAAAATTACAAAATATCGATAAAAGCACATCTTCAGAGTCATCATTGGGATGTGAGAGAGGAAAGGATACGTAAGCATCTGCGTTGCTGTGCCCTTGCTGCAATGGATTTCCAAAGCCACTAAGAAATTTGTGTTAGTTTGTGGATACAGAGACTGTTAGCTGCAGCTGGTGATTCTGTGCTCTCCCTGCAAAGAAGGAGCACGGGGTCCCCCTCTGCCTTGTGGTTCTGGAGAGCACAGCGCTGCTCACTCCTGAGGAGAGGGGGGAAATTGGGAAGACTTAAATTTCTCTTTCCCTCTAAGTTGCAAAAGCACAAAATTAGTGACTTTTTTGGATGTCCCCGTCGAAATGTTCACACTTGAGAGAAAATTGCTCTCTCCAGGAAGTAAGTAATAAATCTCTCTCACCAATGGAAGTCACTACATCCTGAAACAACACTCTTCAGCTGAAAAGGAGAAAAAAATAAAACATTCCTTCCCACCATGAAACCCTCTTTCTCCAAACATGTGTCCATCGGACTATATAGAGCACCATTATGCAGGCATCTCAGACTTCTTCAGGACTTGCCCAGAAACATAATTGGCTGTGACCAAATGACCATGGCAAACTGCCCAGAGTGTGAAAATGTTTAGTCAGGGTCATGGCTGGAGGGGCTCTGCTGGGTAAGGCAGGTTGAATGAGCAAACCAGGCCAAGCGTATGCAGATGTGGCCAACATTTAACGTGAAGAGAGAGTGGTTGGGGAGGGGAAGTGGAGGGAGATATTTGGACACGTGCCCTTTAAATCATTTATACGTCTTCATTTTGCAGGCTGTGTGTGTGTGTGTGTGTGTGTGTGTGTGTGTGTGTGTGTGAAACGCCTGAGTGTGTTACTTCTTATCCTTTACCTGTGTTTTGCCCTTATTATCAGGCTTTCTAAATTTTCCCCTCCCTCTCGCCTTGCTTCTTTCACATCCATCTTCCAAACTGTTGCCAGAATGAAATGCCCCCCAGAACCTGCTCCAGACTTTGCCAGGGCTCCCCTGCTCCTGCCACTGTGAGTATATATACCCTGAATGCAGAAGAGAGGACATGCCTGACTCTCAGGAGACTTGGGGCAATTCTCCCAGAAAGGGTAAATCTCACTTTTAATTTAAAACTTCAATGGAACTTTTTTGATTCATTCCATAATATACTCATGTTTGTTTTAATAAAAAGTATTGCTTTAAACTACTTATCATTGAGGAAAAAATAATGCCCCCCAGGAAAATACACCACTTTGTCCCTAAAGAAACACAGCCCTGGGGGAACCAGTCTCAGCTCCTATCCAGGGCTCCTTCAACTGGCCACCCTCTACTTGAAATTCTACAAATTAACCTAAAGCAAGTTCCTACATGGACGTGTGGCGAGGTATTTATTTTCTGATCAATTGTGTCTATTAATATATATCTGATTTATAGATGAAATCGTTCTGCTTGATATTAATGTGGTATAGCACAGAAGTTAGGAGAGAGCTAAGCAGTTCTAACCTTGATCCCTTGCTCTGTCATTTACCAAGTATACAACTTCATGGAGCCTCAGTTTCCTCATCTGTAAGATGGGCATTATAGTGACAATTAACTCCCGAGGTTGCTGTGAGGATTCAACGGGAGGTCTGTAAAGTATTGTGCATATGCCTGTGTTGACTTAAAAAGAATGCACAATGTGAGAGTTGTGAGTTAAGTTTTATTTGGGCAAAATGAGGACTGCAGCCCGGGAGACAGCATCTCAGATAGCTCTGAGAAACTGCTCCAAAGAGGCAGGGGGGAAGGTCAGTATATATGTGATTTTGGTAAAGGAGGAATATATGCAATCAGCACTTATTTTTTACAGAAGTTTTCTGCTAGTCTCGTGCAGGTTACTGCTAGTCACGAGGAGCGGACATCACCATGAAGGATTTTAGTGCTTTTCTAGATATGAGAAGATACAAGAATTTGGCTCATAAAATCGGCTCCTGAAAATATCTAACTATCTGAAGACCTTTTCTGCCAGTTTTTCTCAGAGCACAGGATGCCTCATTTCTGTCCTCCACCCTGAACTCCTTTCAGGGGGTGTTGAAAGTCAGCAGCTGCAGCAGCAGATGATTTAATCCTTGTAGAGGTAGACGGCAAGTGCCAATGGAAAATGCCAATTTGTAGTTGACACCTGTCACAGAGTAAGAGTTCAATACATATAAACAATTTTGCCATGGAAATAATTTTAGAGGTAATTCAGATACACAGTCTGCTCTCCATATCTTAAGGTATCATATCCACGGATTCAACCAACTTTGGATCAAAAACATTTGGAAAAGTCCAGAAAGTTCCCAAAAAACAAAACTTGGATTTACTCCACATCAGCTCTATTTACCTAACATTTACACTGTATTAGGTATCGTAAGTAATCGAGGGAGAGTTTAAAGTATACGGGAGGGTGTGGGTAGGTTATATACAAACACGACATTTTATAACATGGACTTCAGCATCTGAGAGTTTTGGTATCCGTGGGGGGTCTTGGAACGAATCTCTCTGGATACAGAGGGAGGACTGTAGTTACAGGCACTAAATGATCACAGAGAGATACAATTGGTTTGATTATATTAGACAATTTGCAGGAATGAAACAATTTTAAAAAGGCTACTTTGCATTGTGCCAGTGGATACGTCAAGACTACTAAGACTTAGAATATGAAATAAGAAAGGATTTACGAACTCGTTATACGTATGTTTTTAAGAAATTATAGAACATATCACTTTTTTTTGTTATGTTCAATTCTGGTGAGCACACTATTTTGACATTCTGTGTAATATAGTTTATTGTACTAATATGTCTTTCCCCAGAGCAGAAATATCTCAAAAACTTAAGCAAAGAATATAAATAAATAAGAACATCTGGTAGAGGAACTGAAGCAGATGTGAAGATTGAGGTACATCAAAGAAAAGCTCGTTATTATCTTAGTGACTGACTAGTCCTGCATAATATAAACAACTTACAGAAATGGAAATTAATGGTCCAGAGGTGTCAGCTCATATAAAATATATCCTCAAAGCAAGAAATCTTATTTAAACAATAAATGATTACAGTGTATGTAGTTAGTGCTCAGATTGATAAAGGGCATCAATAGAAAATGCATTTAAGACAAAGAAATACCAAATGTCTGGTTCTGTGTACAGAAAAATGGTTTCCTTAAATGTGGAGATAAGAGCATCTCTCTGAGATTTTCTCACACAGCACTGCACATGCTGGATAGATTACTGTTCCTGAATTGATAGGTTACATGTGGTGATTAACTGACACATTTAATGCTATTCTGTACACACAACTATGTATCCGTGGGATTGCAGAGTGAGAATGATCATGCAACATGCCATTTTTTAATTCAGGAAGCAGTGGAATGGCCTTATTCCCAGAGTGATTCTGTCTGATGTCATGTAAGACAGAGTTAAAGACCTTCAAGTCTGAGGTCAGAAAATTGGACAGAATAATAACAGGACTTCAGATTTATTGATAGAAAATCCAAATATATTAGTTTTCTTTGACATACTGCAGAGAGGAAAGGGTAGTGTGCCCACTGTTGTGAGTAGTTTCTCTAATATCTTATTGACTTTTATAGATTCTTTCTGAAATCCTCAGAAGCAAGTTATGCACCAAGTACAAGGTGTGATGTCTTTCTTCTGATGATTTTAAAGGTGACAAAAGGTCCAAACCCTGAACTTTGGATAGGTGGAAAATTACCTTCAAATGCACTGAGTCTTCACTGCAGAGGAAAGATAAAAGCCAGCCCTTCAAACGTGAATCTTGCAAGGTCAGTGTCATGGAGTTAGCAGTAGAGTCTAAAACTCCTTCTTCAAATGTCACAATCTGACTGTGAAGGCTAAGCACAGTCCCAGGAAGTATTAGATAAAATAGTTGCAATCCAAATAAACTTGGGTATCCAGAGGCACAGTGCAATATCCCTAAGTGCCACAAAGACTCCGTAAAACATTGAAATAGGGCTTCCCTTGTGGTGCAGTGGTTGAGAATTCGCCTGCCAATGCAGGGGACGTGGGTTCAATCCCTGGTCCGGGAAGATCCCACATGCCGTGGAACAACTAAGCCCGTGTGTCACAACTACTGAGTCTGCGTGCTGCAACTACTGAAGCCCACGCGCCTAGAGCCTGTGCTCAGCGACAAGAGAAGCCACTACAATGAGAAGCCCGTGCACAGCAACAAAGAGTAGCCCCCGCTCACCGCAACTAGAGAAAGCCCGCACGCAGCAAAGAAGACCCAACATAGGCAAAACTAAATAAATAAAATAAACAAATTTATATAAAAAAAAAAGAGGTGGTTACTCTTATTATAAAAAAAAAAACATTGAAATATAGCAGGAGGCTTCTACTGAAGATTTCTTGAACAGGTAGCAAAGGAGAGTTTTTTAAATTCAGAAAACTTCCTAAAATCTCCTTTACTTCTCTCTATCAAACTCTAGACCAGCTGGCTCTCCTATTTAATTCATCACCAGCCCCTCTTTCTCACCCTCTTTTTCCCACTTTCTGGATCTTTCCTTCTGTTCTCAGGGTATAATAATGTTTTTCTTATTTATGTAGCGTGACCTATAGCATCGCTCTGCTTTTTAAGTTCCGTTGCGACTGTGCTCAGCACAGTTAGGGCTCAACAGTCAAGCAATGCAGTTAAGGATCTTCCCGGGAAGGGAAGGGAAGGGAAGGAAAATAGTGTCCATACCGAGGGTATTTTGTGTTCATCTACAACATTAAAATGTCACTTAATAAAACAACAGAAGAAATGCCACAAGATCCTATATAATAAGTGCCAAATGGGTGGCCTAGGCAGGCAGCAAGAGATTTAATTCTTCATTTTCATCCAGGGTGATCAAGAAAGAATTGATGGGCAAGGTGAACAGGAAGTGGGTTGAGCTTGGACTGGGAAAGAGAAAAGACCTAAAGGATTCTTTAGGTAATCAAATATTTTAAGCATGTATACTCAACATTATGCATGTAAGCTCCTTGAAGGCAGAGGAATTTGAAAAATTCTTGACACGTACAGTAGCAGAAAATAAATATTTGTCAAACGAATATAATCTGCATTTGTGGAACGGACATAGTATATGAAATAAATTATATGTATATGTTTATGGAATGTGTAATTTCAATATAAACTTAAGGAAGACCTTCATCCTTCTGAGATACTCTCTAGAGCAGTGCTCTCCACACTTTTTGGACTACCACCACAAGAAATGCATTTTAAATTTGTACATATAGTCTATGCATGTGCATGCATGCACACTCATATACATGTGCACACACAGGTATGCACACGAGGTGGAAGTTTTATAAAATACGCTTACCTTTATCTTGTGATGCACTGCTAATTTCTACCTATTCTAGTTTGTGGAAAACAATGCTGATCCCAGACCCACTGAATAGATTTCACAGCCTCTAATGACTGGAGACTGGCATTTTAAAAAATAAACTGCTCTGGAATAGAGATCAAAGCAAAACCAAAATAAAACAAAACAAATAAAAATGTACATATAAACCAGTTACTATAAATTTGTTAATTTGCCTGGGTATGACAAAAGCTGGACTGTGGATAAACTGATATAATGTATGACCCTTGTAAGGACATTTAAAATGTCTTTAAAATAGGAACAACCATAATCACAGCAAAACAAGTGCAAAATAAAACAAAATGTACTGTGTAAACCAAATAAAGCTAGTCTGGGCCTACTTTGACCCATGGTCACTTGGTTTGTCACTTTTTGCTCTAGGGGGTAGAATGCAATTTCAGAAATTTTAAACAAATCACAAATGTCTTAAATGTGAGGGTTTAATTTCACTCTTAGTCACTGAGTTTCCTCATCTACCTTCAATTTCTTCTCTCTTCAGGCACATTAGCAGTGATCAAAGGAATAGGACCTTTTAATAAAATAGAAATGACTATTAAGTTTTGAAGAGATGCACAGATCAATTTATCCAATTAAAAGCTACTCACTGACAACTTTCCCATTCAATGCTGTGTGTATGTAACTGTCGTTGTCATTATCATTATTATTATTTTGTCTACAGCTCATGTTTGAAAATATTTGAAATTTCGAAATCTGAGTTTGTCCTTATGATATGAAAATATCTTTTTTTAAAAAATGTTCAATTAGGGCTACATATGATCTTAAATTCTGCTTTCTTGTCCCATATATACACCCAGAGGCTGGTTTTTATTTTGCACAGAAATAAATTTTAACTTAAAATAATTTCCACACCTACTTTGTTTAGTTAAAGAAGAGCTACGAAACATTAAATTTAATTTATGAAGCCCTCTATTTGTGTTCCAGTTCTCTGCACATACACACTGTGGTAATGCTGTGTCTCTATATGCCAATGACATTAGAGTTTCTGGCAAAACTCAATATGTAATCAATTATCACCTGTCATGAATGACTTTTAAGATCCAGCCAGATACTTTAGAAACACCGCTTAGCTCCACTGAGAAGGGAAATCTCCCTCTGAAAGTGGTATGGCCCTCACCCTTAAATCTCTTATTCAAAGGAGTTTGGACAACTTTCAGCTTAGTCAATATGAAATAGAGTCCAGCAACTTACATCTTAAAAAAGCATTTCAGCTATTTCAAAACTGCTTCAAGAGTATGCTTGTTGCTTAGAAAAGAAATGATAACAAATCTTTAATCATTTTTTTTCTCTGTAGGGGAGCAAAAATCTTACATGCACCAGTTACAGGCCAGCACTTCCTTTTTCACCCCTTGCTTTAATGCTTGTTTTGATTTCAAACTCACCAATTGAGAAGAACTGGAATCTGCCTCCTAGGATTCCAGTAGTGTTGTACTTTCTTTTCCTTTTCTTTTTCTTTAATTGGTTTTCTCAGAGAAAACAAAAATCTATCATTATCCTACCAGCCAGAGACAATCACTAATATCCCAACAAAACAGCTTTTCTAGGCTTAGACACATATTTTTACTTTCTCAAATATTATCAGATGGCTTTGTGACCTGCTTTTCTCCTAATTAATAACATAATGTGATCATCTCTTTGTGTCACATTTAATTGACTCCTATCTCTATCAATAGCAGGGAGCTGTAATGAGGAGAGTTTCCACATGCTCCCCCCAAATTGCACAGATTTTCACATGCAGTGAGATAACTCAGGGTGGTCCATGCTCATCACTATTTACTCTCTCAGCCTCACACACTCATTCCTACATATTCAGCAAGTGCCCATATTCAGCATGAGCTGTTTGACTCCACTGTGTAGAGTTTGGGGGAACCAGCTGGCTGAAACTGATTATGCAGAGATACAAAAAGCATGGCCTGTTTACTTGCATTTGCCAGAAAATAAAGAGGTCAGAGGATTACTGCTTTTAAACATAATCATTTTCATAGCACCAGAAAGTTGAGCAGCTACTTTGGATAATTTATTTCCTGAATTTAGGTATATTGGGATTAACAGGTTAGTTATAGTGATCAGGAAGCAAGCGACTAATGGATAATGCCAAACTCATTGTCTTGTCTGCAGTAGATATACAATAAGTGCCATCAAGACATGAATTATCTTCCTGAACAATCTGGATACTAATAGATAAACTTAAAGCCCTTTTTCCCAGTTTCAAAAGCTGCAGTAAGTTCCCTGATGAGAAATTTACTATGAATCCCACTGTCTTGCATTGCTGGGAGGGATCTCCGAAAATGATTGCATCTGTGCTACTTGATTCCCAATGTTGAAGCTGCTCTATCCTATGTGAGGGGTCAGATGATCTCTTCCAGATTCAATATCTGAAATGCCTCTCTGGCCTGCCTTTAAGGGAACAGGCTTTCTTAAACCTCCAGGGGGCAGCCCCATACCAGTTGTGATGACGGATAGGGTTGGACTGTCGGGAAGAAGAGGTTAGAATGTCTACCCTTTGTTCAGACAGACAGCAGGCTGCACAGAGAGCTGCTGACATGGACATTTGCCTGAGATTCACAGCACCTTCCAGTGACATGGCATGGGGTAGGGTGAGTGTGGGGCAGAGGTGAGTTGTCTTTACTGGTGGCTAAACAGTCAAGGCTCCTAGCTGTGAGTCTCAGTACTGACACTTTTAGATACGTTCAGTGAGTTCTTGTGAAGTGTGGTAGTTTGTGCTCACAAAGCAACTACGGGTGACTGATCACATTACAGCAATCTGTTTCCCAGGGTTTGAGGACATAAAAAGCATGTGTATTCACTGTAAATTTGTATGTGTGAGTGTGTGTTATTAAACTTGGGAAATTAATAAACATTAATCAAATATCTGTTTGAATACATACCTGAAGTTCTCTTAACTGTCCATGGCTCAAGGCCAATCAAGGCTATACATCCACCAAAATTTCCCCGCATCCGACGTTGCCCTCCCCACCAAAAAATAAGAAAAAAATGCAGTGATTTAGACGCTTATTTTGTGCTCTTGGATTTTCTGCTGAAATATAAACTCACTGAAAGCAAAAGAGACTCACTAGTGTTTTTGAAGCCTCTACTGGGAAAGCTTAATTGTCAAAGTTGGTCAATGGCAGGTTCTGGAATCTACAGGAGCCAGGGGTTTGTGAGGAATTAACACTTGGCTTGGTTCATTTTTTGGCTCGATAGATTTCCATTGCTTTCTTCAGGGAGATAAGACCAGAATGGATTCTCTGTTGATAGACCAACATTTTACAGTGGATCACACTGTAGAAATACTTGTTAAGCATTTCATGGAGGGGTTTCAAAAACACTAATGAGTCTCTTCTGCTTTCAATGAATTTATTTCAGCAGGATATCCAAGAACACAAAATAAGCATCTAAATCACTGCAGTTTTTGCCTTTTTGGGGGAGAGGTGTTGGATTCTGGGGAGGTTTGCAGGATGTAGCTACACTAAGAGAGGCCTGTTCTAGAGAACAATGTTGGAGGTGAATTGAAGTTTCCCCTCTCCCCCTGGTGCTTGGAATCCCTGGTTCTCAGCTGTAGGAGAAAAACATCAAGCAGAGTATCAAAAAGGTGGATCACAATTGTTCCCAAACCAATTCTATACAGAAGTAACATTCTATGCTTTGCTGATCATTTAAGGTGAGGCAAAGGTTAAATTTTCAGCATTCCTCACGCCCATTTCCCTGAGAAATACTTCCTAGAGGGATGCACTCATTTATGAGTTCCAAGGACTGTCAGAGCTGCTTGAGTAGTAGTTGTGTGTTTCACACGGACACGCACAAGCACATGCATGCACGCATGTGCACAACAGCTTGCTAAGGTGGTCCCACTCGAGGAATTCAACTGCGGGGAAGCACCTGATTGATGCTATCTTTAAAAAAAACAATTCGAATGTTCATTACTGCACGTAACAAGAAGTCTAGAGAAAAGTCAGTTCTTAGAGGGAACCTCTCTTGGAAGATGCTGCAGAAGAGCAGCTTAAATTCTCCTCTTCATAAATCCCATGGTACCTAACATGTGCCCCTCATGACTGCCCTCTACTGGATGGAAGCCCAGCCAGCTAGTCTTGGAGGTCTCCCAGCTGCGGGACAGAGTGACAGCTTAGCAATGGGTCCCTAGGCTGGACAAAGTGAGATTTAACCTCTCAACTAGTATTATCCATCTCTAAGTTGAAAGTTCATCCATCTCTGATTTTGTTTCATAACATTATTTAGTAATACTACTTAATGCTCAGCATTTTGAACTCATTATGTAATTTAACCCTCACAACTACCCTGTTACGGTATTATTAACTCCATTTTCCAGAAGAGTAGGCTGGAGCTCAGAGTGTTTAAATTTCCTATCCTATGCCCCACAGGTGGAAAGAGGCAAAACCTGACCTTGAGCTCGGGGGTACTTTTCACTATAAATCCAATGTTCTTTCCCCTGCATCATCCTAAATGCCCATAGGCCTGTTCTGGATATAATTTCTTGGTAGGTTATCATAATGTGTACATGAACCCTCAGACAAAGAATGGCCATGAAATATGATTAATCAAACAGGCGCATTAAAAATTATCCTCACCACCATATGGTCACACCTATACACATACTTAGCCGACACTCTTTGGAGCTGTTACCTACGCTCACTGTTAGTGTGTTTATGTGATTCCCTAAGAATTCGGATAAACATTCCCTGTCCCCGCCCACCTCCTCCACCATGGTTCTCTAGGCCCTGAACAGCTGGACCCACATTCCACCCCAAACACAGCATCCCCGACCTTGGTACTAGAGACTGTCAGGATTTCTCTCTTCCCTCCCCATACCCCTGTATCTCAGTCAGATGGGGTGTCCAAGACTCCCAGGTCATTCCTTGTCACCAGACTCTCTTCCCCTAAACTGACCCATTGGCACAGATGTCTTCAACCCCCGACACATTCACCCGGAACTCACTGTCTGTCTTCAGCAAAAACCTCCAATCCTCAACTCTTTCCTGCTTTTATCTTAATCCAAACCTGGCTCTTCCCTGAGGGTACTCTCTCTATAGCCCTCTCAGGCAGTGCCTGTTTCTTTCCTATACCTGGAGTGCTTGAGGTGTTCCCCTTACTCTTCATTCATTGGCCTTCATCGTCTCCTCCAGACCATTCTCCTGCCCCCTCTCTACCCTCTTCCCTGCCCAGCTTATTGTAATGCTCTCAGGCTCTACTGTCTACTACTCTTTCTTGCTGCAGTCAGCTACAGACCTCTAGGGCTCTCCCCTTTATCCCTTGAATATTTCAACACCTTGCTAATACCCCACTCTAGAAAACAATTCCTGTAATATATTCATGATGTTTTCAAATCCCTAGGGCCAATGAATGCCCTGAAGGATCTGTCCTTTGGCTCCTCCTACTCTTACTAAACCATTCATTCTTAGTTCCACTCTCATTCTGGAGTCCTACCCCAGTTTCGTCATGACCAAGAACTGCAGCTACTCTAGACCTCATTTCAAGCGTTCCCCTCCATGACTAGCATTTCCTATCTTTTAAACTCACTCTATCTAGTCTCCTGTCTCCAATAGTTCCCCAACTCCACAGAAAGCTACAAACCTATGGATCCTACTCCATTTGCACTATCAGTCATCCTTCCTTATCTCCTCTGTTTCCTCCCACCTTTGATTCCATGGTTCATCATCATAATCACGACCTTGTACACAAACTCAGCTCTTTCATTCCTCTCTCCCATCACCATACTCATCTAGCAAAACTGCAACTTTAGTTAAACTAAAATCTCTACTCCATATCATTCCCAGGAAGCTGAACATAACAGGAGAAAAAAAGCTCTCAATCTCACGGATGGAGCTCACATTTAAGCCATAGCAACTTAGTTCAGGTGGGTTCTGGTGCTGCCCCGCAAGTCTACTCTATTTCCCTTTACCAGTCACTCCACCACTCTCCTAGATGACTGCTTTACCTCTTTTCCATTCTTCTTAAGCCTGCAACATCTCCTCCAACTTCTCCCTTGGCCATTACCTGGCTTCTTATTTCATGAAGAAAACACTAAACCAAGGAAACTCTGTATATCTGTTCCCATGTTTTCTTCCTTCCAGCCTCTTTTTATGGATATGCTAAAAGCTTCTATATATGCACTTCAGCCCATCCCCTCTCACCTACCCAAGGGCATCTGTTATGGGCTGAATTGTGTCCCTCCAAAGTTCAGATGTTGAAGTCCTAACCCCCAGTACCTCAGAACGTGACTGTATTTGGACATAAGGTCTTTAAAGAGGTAATTAAGGTTAAGTGATGTCATATGGTGGAACCTAATCCAATAAGACTGGTGTCCTTATAAGAGAAGATTAGGACACAGACAGGAACAGAGGGAAGATCATGTGAAGACAATAGAAAACAGCCATCTACAAGCCAAGAAGAGAGGTCTTCAGCAGAAACCAATCTTACCAACACCTTGATTTCAGACTTTTAGCCTCCAGAACTGAGACAATAAATTTCTGTTGTCAACCACCCAGTCTGTGATACTTTGTTATGGCAGTCCTGGCAAACTAATATAGCACCTCTCCTGAAATCCTTTGTATGTTTCTATATCATCTACTTTTTCCTTTCTACTAAGCTATTCACATCACAAACAAGCTAAATACTGTACTCCATTGTCGAAAACAAAACAAAACCCTGCCTTGGCCTCACACTGCCTTCCAGCTCTGCTCCTTTACAGGAAAACTCCTCAAAAAAGTTGTCCTTATTCACTGCCTCCATTTATTATCCTCTTGGGGGCTTCCCTGGTGGCGCAGTGGTTGAGAATCTGCCTGCCAATGCAGGGGACACGGGTTCGAGCCCTGGTCTGGGAAGATCCCACATGCCGCGGAGCAACTAGGCCTGTGAGCCACAACTACTGAGCCTGCGCGTCTGGAGCCTGTGCCCCGCAACAAGAGAGGCCGCGACAGTGAAAAGCCCGTGCACCGCGATGAAGAGTGGCCCTCACTTGCCACAACTAGAGAAAGCCCTCGCAAAGAAATGAAGACCCAACACAGCCAAAATAATAAAATAAATAAATAAATAAATAAATAAATAAGTCAGGAGCTCTTTAAAAAAAAAAATAAATAAATACATATTATCCTCTTGGACTCCTCTCAACCAACTCTAGTTGGGCTTTCAGCCCCATCACTCTACCAAAACAGCCTCTTCCAAGTTCAGCTATGACCTCACCTTGCCAAAACAAGTGGGCTCTTCTCAATCCTCATCTTTCTCACTTATCAGTATATCTGACATGATTACTTTTGAAAGAATTCTCTTGGCTTCTGGTACAATTTTTTTCTGGTCTGGTTATTCTGTTTGCTGTCTAGTACTTCTTTTCTGTATTTGTGCTTGTTTCTCCTGATTTTTGCTACCTCTTTTTATGTTATGGTTTCCAGGGCTCAGTCCTTAGATGTCTTTTTCTAATATCTTTTTTTTTTTTTTTTTTTTTGGTATGCTACACGGCTTGTGGGATATTAGTTCCCCAACCAGGGATCAAACCCAGGTCCAAGGAAGTGAAAGCACCAAGTCCTAACCACTGGACTGCCAGGGAATTCTCTTAGATGTCTTTTCTGACTACACTCAACTCTTAAGTAAAATATCATCCTGTCTTAGCTTCAAGTGTCTTAGCTTCAAAGGTCATTTCTATGCTGATGATTCCCAAACTTGTAACTTTAACTCAGACTCTTCCCTGAACTATAGACTTCTCTATTTGGATGTCCATAACGTTTTGAACTTGACTGGCTCAAAACAGAACTGTTAAACTGCCTTCCAACCTTGCTCCTTCTATATTCTTCCTCATCTCATAAATGTTGTTCCTGTTTCTCAGGGAAGATCCATGGAGTCATGCTTATCTCCTTTCTTTCAATCATATCACATCCAATTCAAAGCAATTTCCTGAGGGTTCTTCCTTCAAATATACCTGGAATCCAACAACACCTCAGCACCTCCACAGCATCTCCTCTGGTCCAAGCCATCATCTTCTATCCCTTGGACTAGTGAGGTTGTCTTCTGCAGCTTACCTTGCTTCCATCCTTGTCGCTAATGATCAGTTCTATAACCAAAGTGGTACTTTTAAAACTTGTCAGTCCATCTCCCCCCATGGCCTGGCAAATCCTTAACTAGCATCTCATCTCACTCAGAGAAGATCCAAAATCTTTACCACAACCTAAAGGTGTGATGTGATCTGGCTCCTTGACACCCCTCTGACGCCCTGTCTCCCAGGCTCCCCTTGCCTGTTCTGTTCCCTTCGCATGGGCTCTCTCTGTTCCTACAACATGCCACAAACCCTCTTGCTGCAGGGCCTTTGCAGGAGCCATTTCCTCTCCCTCTAATGTTCTTTTGCTGATTATCTTCATAACTCTTTCTCTCATGTCTTTCAGGTCTTTATTTTTCAATTGTCTCCTTAGAAGAGAGACCTTGCCTGTACTCTGTGTCTAAAATTGTTCCTCTCTCTCTCCTCTCTCCCTCTCTCTCTATCTCTCCCTCTCTACTCTGCTCTGTCTTCATAGGACCCATCATCATCTAACTTTTAATGTACGTATTTGTTGACTGAATAAAAAAAATAGAGATATTTATGAAAATAATTTTGGTGTCTTTATTTCAGATAATTTTATAAAAAGAAGAAACATTTCCTGAACACTCATTTCCCTTAGTTAATGATTGCTGAGAATTTTGTGCTTGAGAAAATAGGCCCTGATGCACTCCCCAACTTTGGTAGAAAAATTATTTTGAAATATAAAGGGGACACAGCTCCTTCTTTATGGCCAAACCCCTATACATTTAACACTGACTTAAATGACAAGGAATCTAAAGCTAAAGGCTCATGTTGACGCAGAAATCAGACCAAGTCTAACGATATTCAGGAAACAGCTGAAATCTTTAGACCTTTATTCAGTCTATAGTGAAGAGGAAATGTAACAGTAATGTCTCCTATGCTTCATCTCAATGCTCAAAGCTTTCTACACTACTTTCTAGCTCTTCCTGGATTTGCTTTACTATGAATCTATAATTATAGGGAATGTTTTGTAAATAGATGCTCACTTTTATTAGATTTGCAATTTAAAAAAAAATGGACAGAGAAGTAGAAATTCCTAGTAGTAGTAGTAGTAGCAGCAGCAGAAGGGTGTGGCACAGGTGAATGTAGGCAAGGCCAAAACAAAATTAGCGAATGTCATTTTTGTAGGCTTGGTGAAAACACACTGCAAAGTGACTTGCAAGAACATTTCAAGTTAGGGGGTTCATAAAAAAACGAAGAAATTACTAAGTAAGGGAGCAAAATACTTACAGAGGAAAGTAGATATTTTCTAAGGGATTTCTGAAAAACTACTGTTGACGGAGATAAAAATCACTATGGACTTGTCCACTTTATCTTTAGAGAAGAAATGAACCTTCTGTACGTATGTCATAAATATTAGCGACAAGGAGCCCAGGAATAACCTTATGACTAATCACCATTAGTGATTGTTATTGTCTTTTTATTGAAAAACCAAATTTAAATCTCATCTAGTGACCATTTACTTTCCAAAGCTGTATGCCTATGTCCAAACTCATCAAATTGTATATATTAAATATGTACAGGGGTTTTTTGTACATCAATTATACCTCAATAAAGCTTCAGTTAAAAAGGAAAAAATCCTTAGGGTGTAATACACTTCTTTTTTAAACATTAATAGTAACTAATCTTCTGAATTCCTATTTAAAACTCTATAGAGTAGGATAACACTCTGGTGCATAAAGAATATATTTGATGACTTTGATTATTCTTTGTTGTTAAAAGATTTCTGCCACTTTAAAACTTTGTAATTTGGTGTCATCTTTTCCTTGTAAATAAAGAATATTTAATATTTTTATCATAATGCATAAATAATGTTTTCACCATCACTTCACCAACAATACAAGAATATTTTACATTCACCTGGTTCTTATGCTGCAGGAACTGCAATGGTTCCTAATCCTTTCTTGGACATAATAACAATAGAAACTTGGAGAAAAGGAATATACTCCTTAAAAATATACCCTCCAAGAATCCCTCTGCATAATAAATAATAGTAATAAATTGCTACAATAATAATACATAGCTTACATTCATACAATACTTTATAATTTACAAAGTCCATCATTAACGTTTTGTCAATTGATCCTCATAATAATTATATGATGTATGGCGTAGATACATTTTGTAGACAATGAAATATAAGTTCACAGGCTTAAGCTACTTCTTAGAGAAACACAACTAAGCAGAACAAAGTTACAATCTATACTTATTCTGTTTATCTGTAGAGGTTGTACCCCTATAATTTTCCCACCTACTAGAAAGTAACCTAAGAAGTTATAAGTCCTAGGCTCATGTTGCCATCAATGTGTTCAAAGTAGGCAGGAAGTGGAAGGACAAGAAAGACTGTACTCCCAAGACAGAAGCCCAGATGGGAACTCCAAATCCTGGGGTAGCAGCAGCATGAGAGCAAAGGGGATGGAGTTAGGCAGGGAAGACATTTAAAGACAGGCATTTGCTCTCTGAAATGTTTGATTTTTAGACTTGAGCTCAAAAGCAATGGAAAACCATTACTCAAATCCTGTCTTTCATCAAGTTTCAAGTCTCTGAGATCAACAATTGCAGGGCTCTGACTTTCTACTTCTAGCTTGGGGTACTGTATAAATATTAGTTTCCAACTTCCACCTCCCTCTGACAAAGCCTCACAGATGAAGTGTAAAACTGAGGCTCTGGCCATTTGTGCTTAATAAAGGCTCCCTGGTACCTTTTACAAGAATTGGGTGATTAACATTCACAATCTTGGCCTATTTCCAACAAGGAGAAAGAAATTGTACTTCAACATTGCAGGCTTGCTTGCCCCTGTCGATTCCACTGGGTGAAACACAACACAGGAACTGCAACCCAGGTAGCTTAGTCAGGGTAGAGTTGTTGTGAAAAACCCATTCTCACTCTGTTTAATTTAGGACATATGAGGACCACCTGGATTAAGGAAACCAAATTTACCACTGCCTTCAAAGGAGGGGAGAATCAAGGCTTTCGGAGTAATTTACTTCAATCAATTTCAACTTCACTTCCCTGGGCTGTTTTTCTCCTCACTCTGAAAGACACTGGCCCTGGGCAAGGATCAGATGCATGTTTCAGAACACCTGGTAGATACACACCACCTATAGCTGAGTCTTCCGCTCTGGGTTCTGAACGGCGGCTTCAAGGCTAACATATCACACCCATATTTTAGCTTGGAAGTAGATGGCACAAAATAACTCATGACTCTAAGTTACTGCTGCAAGTGTGGAGGAGGGGAAGAGAGTAGGCAAAGCAGGAGAGAAATTTTGCTCTCTCCTGCAAAAGTTTTGTTTGTGCTTTGTGTTTCAAACCTTCCGGTATTCTGGTTGGCATACCCTTGGCAAAAAGGCAAATCACTCTCCCTAAAATGCTTGGTGGACATCAACTGGACCTTATGGAGTGACCTACGAGTTGAGTGCAAATGGTCTGAAGCATATAAGTTTCAAATGATCCAAAGTTCACAAACCAAGAGAAAACAATCTATAGAACCTGGAAAGAACCTAAACATATTCCTAGGAATAAAGTAACCCCTTGGCTGTAGTCAGTAAAGTGTTCACAAAAAAGCATGGGCAACCCTAAGGCTTTGACTTTGGAAAGTAAGTGGTCACTAGGAGAGGGTCTAATTTGTAGACACTAATAAGAAAGACTGACGGTGGTCAGTCAGGGGGTTAACTCCCTGGGCTTTTTCATTGCCAACATTTATGAAATACATACAAAAAGCACATTTCTTCTCTAAAGATAAAAAAGTGGACAAATCTACACTGCTTAAAGTCTTAAAAACATGTTAGGGTCTAAGGCTACAGAGGGGAGGCAGAGACAAATGTTTGGAAACATAAGTGAAATAAAAGAGGAGAACAGGTTTGCGGATTAAGCCATTGCCGCCCATGCTTCCTTAGTCTTTTTAGGGCGAGGCCTAGCTATTCTTGATTCTGAGGGGATTCTATTTCCTTTCATTTTCCAATCACAGGCACTGCCTAACACCACTTAAGCCAATAACTCTCTAGATCTTACCCCATGGGCCCAACTTCTCGCAAAGCCTATTCGTGCCACTCTTCTGCTAGGCGTTAGGTCATTTTAGCCATTTCAAAGGCCAGAAGAGGTTGCAGATGTATGGCGAGTCATTAATTACTCAGAAATTGGTTGTCATCATAGAAGAAAAAACAGCAACACGGAAACAGGCCCCAAATAGCTGATTTGGTCATAGAATATGAATGGGAAAATTTGAGTAGACATAGTCATAGGCTGGACAAAATTAAAATGTTTTTCATACTATTTCTCTTTTCTTCATGTTCCTATATTCTAGTGAAAGGGCCAAAGGAAAGCTTGGTTGAAAAAGTGAAGGGGCATCTCTCTTGTGTCCCAGAGAACTACCATTGCCTATTAATGCAGTTGCTCTATTTTTGGTGCTTTAATTAATTAGTCAAACAGATATTTCTTGAGCAATTACCATATTCCAGGCACTTTGTTAAGTGCTGGGAATATAATGAAAAGCAAAGACAAGACACAGGACACTAGAGAAGGGACCATTTGGGACAGGCATGGGCACCAGGCAGCTCAGAAACAATCTCTAATAAGGTCAGCAGAAAGTTGAAAGTAAGAAAACAGGATTTTACCCGGCTTTTCCCCAGAGCAACAGCTGTGGCCTTTTGCAAAGCAACTAAGCCTGTGGCTAGCATTCCAGTTCAATCTCATGTCAGCAGCCTGTAGCCTTGGAACGTTCTTGAAGGGAGACTCTTAATCGATTGCATTCCTTTGTTTTTGCCTTGGCATCTCAGATGGTGGCATTCCCAAGGCTGATTAGCTTGGAGTTCCTTCCCTGTGAAGCTAAAGCCACCATGTAATTTCCATTAGACCTGAAAATGATCCTGATTTAAGACATAGATGGAGCCCGTAAGCCACTGTCTAATCATACTTAAGAATTAACTGGCCTGGGTTGCATGTTCTTCATTTCTCTAGCAGTAAAATTATTCTTAAAAATATGCATCACTCTTTGGGGACAATCAAATAAGCATGATGACAGCCTAGTTTAGAACTGAGTACTGTGCTAAATGTCATAACTCTGATGCTGAATTGCTGTGTGACTTTGGGTAAGCCACTTAACTTTCCTCCTTGTGTTTTCTCTTTTCTGTTCTTTTAGTATCTTTGACGTGCCAATCTTTAAAACTGGACTTGGGGTGGGTTAGAGTGTAGGTAGGCGGGGAGGGGAAGGGTCTACAAAGATAAAGAAAACCTGCCCCCTGCTCTGGAGAGGAGCGCAGTCTACTGTGGAAGTTGACTTCAACGTCAATAATTAGAGCCCCACGGTCCAGGACTGTCACTGAGGTGTATGCACGGTACTGCAGGAGCACAAAGGAAGGACACTCACTGCTTCCGGGAGACTAAGCAGGGGAGTCTGACAAGATGTCCAAGAGGTATTACCAGTTAGCTGAATTTTGAGGGATGAGGAATTCCCTGCACGGAGAAGGGGGAAAGACACTCCTGCTCTATCCCTGAAAAGGGATGATAGTCTTTGATTCTGCTTACCTCTCAGAAATATATTGACAACATATACATAAAGCACAGAAGACTTGGGAGTCCAACTCCTCCATGAATGCCAAAGCACTCAAGCCCCACCAGAAAAATGATGCCACGTGAGTCTTTGGAACTTCGGAAGGCTTCTCTGCCCCGTGTCAGGAAATGCTTGTTAATCTTTTTTCCCTTGGCGAGTGAGTGAAGACCTGCTCACAGCCGGCTCCTTCATCCTCTCCTGGCTCACGCCGACGCTGGGACTGACACAGCTTGTGGCAATGATGGCTCTCAGAGCTGCTGTGGGAGACCCAGTGCAGCGCCGAAGGGGTGAGCACCTCCCTCCCAGGGGCGAGGCTGGGACCTCCTTCTCCCACCATTACAGTGGGAGGCCTTTCTTACACAGCTTTCTAGAAGCACTCTTAGCTGTTCAGTTAGCTCAAAACACTCTACCCAGTAAGAGTCCCCATATAGCCCTCATGAGCTTATAGCTGCCATGACACTCATTGCCTCTGTGTGTGCATAGCTTCCCTGAGGATCAAAGGCACATCGGTGTAGTGGCAAAAGAACATGCAGACACTATTAAGGCCATCCAAAGCCTCAGTGTCATAGGGATTTTGTGTCTAATCAGTCAATAGTGAAAAGAGCAAATATCAGGTAATGCCAGCTGGGCCCTGCCATGGTACTCAAAGCTATGCTAAGCACTGGGGTTCCCACGAAAAGTCTAGCAAACAAGAAATGGGAATGCTGCCCATATTGCACCCCATGCCATATGAAATCCCTGGGCTTCTGCGTCCTTATTTAAGACGTGATAAGGAGGAGAGGACTTAGATTACATGATTTTTCGGAGCTGTGATTCTCTAACTTCACAATATATGTAAGATTCTCAAACCAGGAGAAGACTATGGTTATTATAAGCGAGTGGGGATTTTAAAGACTGATGTAATAGAACATGGTTCTAAGAAAGCATATATAAAAAGGGTGTTACATGTAATATGCTATATTGGTGAGTACTCTAGTCATCTTCATAGACACTATTATCAATATTAACTTTATTGTATAAAAGTGGGAATAAAAGGGTCACAAGTAGATTAAGTACAATGTGCATTACTCAAAATGGTGTAGTGCTAATGTCTCCCCTTCCTACCTACTGCAAAAACCACAATGGCTTCAAGAATAAGCATCAAAGAAAATGTAGGAAGCAGCTGGATTGAGAGATACCGTTGGTTTATGAGGCAGGGAAATCAGGTTTTCAGTTTCTTTTTTTCTTTTTCCCCTTTCTGACTGTTTTGTGACCTACAGCACCTTGTCATTACTTTTAGGGCATTTATTTCTACGCCTCACAAATTAAGGGTGGCAATGCTGTCCTCCTATGGATGTCGTAGGGACAATTTAAGAATAATGACAGGTGTGCATTAAGGGCTCTTCTGAAATAAAGGTGCAAAGGGGTGGTCCACACTCTGTCTTGGGGCTGGTGGGGAACATATGTTTAGCTGTGGGGAGATGTTTCCCTGCATGAGGCTGTCGTGTGTAAAGTTCAGTAGGGCTCATTGCTCATGTAGGAGCCTCAGTCATTATTCCATTGTTGCTTTAACCCCAGTGGGGAGCAACCTCCCTGTCCCTTGGCTGCCACCCTCACTCATACTGCCTGAGGATCTCAGAGCACAGGAACTAGGCTCAGTTTGGCTTCTTCACCAGGGCAGGTATCCTAAACCTCCTTTCTTTCTCCCCATCTCCCTTCAATTCACCTATTCACTCACCCAACAAATATTTATGAAGCCCCTGTTATGTGCTAGGCTACTGTTCTGAGCAGGGAGCCCCTGCTCCTTTGGAACATCTCCTATCATGGGGAAGACAGGAAACAAACAAATGGATGATACCACTTCAGATCATCATTTATGTGCAAAGAAGACAATACATGGGATGATGTGAGAGAAAGTGACTGGGGAGGTAGACTATCCCACCTACAGAGATTCAGATTCTCTGTATCTGAATGGGGTCCAGGCATCTGCATTGTTAACCAGAAGGTCAGGGGATTCCACTGAAGCTGGTCCCTGGATGACCCTTTTAGCATCACTGCTCTAGGGAATGTTCTGAGTGCATCACCTTCAGGGTTGTGGTCTCCTTTGTGAGTGGTGCGAGTGGAGTGGGGCGTGTTTCAGGGTGAAGGTTAATTGCTCTGTGCGATTCCCACCTGGAGCTCCCTTTTCCTGGCATCCTTCCTCACTCCCAGCAGCTGCGTTCTGTGCAGGAATGGGCCTTGCCACCTGTTGGCTACAGCCTTGCTCTCAGAGGATTAATATGTTCTTATCTGAAATGACAGAAAGAGGAGGAGAGGGAAGCAAAATTGTTAACATGGTTCTCCTTATCTCTCCTCTCCCAGATCTTTTTCTGATCCCCCCTTCCTGGGTTCTCCCCCAACCCTGTCAAATCCGCTGTGAGCAGCTGCTGACCTCCTGGCCTGATGGGCCTCCTTGCCAGCTGTCTGACGTCACATGTCAATCTTCCATCTTTAGTGCAAATCTCTACTGATCAAATTTCACATTTCCAGGACTCTGGTCATAAAGCCCCCTTCTCTGGTATAATTAGTAATTAGAGGAAAAATGTTAGCTAACAGACACTCAATCCCCATCTGTCAAGTGAGGAAATTCCCATTCAAGTGAGGCCTGACCACTCCATCCAGGTGATGGACCCCTCATGGTCTGCTCTTCTGAACTAAGCAATTCTAAGGGAATGAGAGAGCTACATTTCCAAGTGTCCATTTGGCTGTGCACAAATCTCTCTGTATCTGTATAATTTAATTCATAACTTAAAAAAAATCCCTTCTTCCCTTCTCTCCTCTTCTTTCCCACACTGCGTTTAATATTAAGTCAATGGAAACATTATTAAAAGAAGTTCCTCTTACTAAGGCACACTTCCTATGCTGTCACTGGAACCTCCTCATGATTCCCTCCTGAAAAGCTGGCTGCAGCTACCAGTTGGTCAATGAAGGGTCCTAACTGTGAAAATGTGAGGTTTGGGAAAAGCCCTGTGTGAGGCCGATGTGGTACTTGCAGATTTGTCTAAGTGGAGACAGTTTTAGTTGAGGGTAGTCTTTCCTTATTAATTGTTTCTGTCACTTATAAAAGGATCTCATGAAATATTCCCCAAACCCATGCTTTGCAGAGGTTTAGTTATTATTTAGCTAAACATGGGCCACTGGCACAGTATGGATACCCCAAATAAACACACAAATAAAACTCCCCAAATCAAATGTGTTTCCAGAGAGAGACGATAGTTTGCTGTTCTTGGTGGTGGTGGAACCACATCCGGCTGGCTGTTCTGAGGCATAAACTGAATGATGACACAGAATCACAGAGGTGGCTCAGAGGCCAATCATCAAGAAGGTAAAAGACTTTTAGACCTCATCATTTGAGGAATGGTTGAAGAATTGGAAGATTCAGAGAAGAGAGGCCTCAGAAAGAATGTTAGTTGTGTTCAAATAGTTAAATGGTTTGCATGTTGTAAGAACTTGGACTCATTCTGTAGCACCCAGAAGTCAACATGGGATTACAATTACAGGCAGTGGGGTTTTAGCTGCATGTACAGGACACTGGAGTCAGGTCTGGGATTGAATTCTGCTTCTGCCACTTATTAGCTGTTTGATGGTGGGCAAATTCCTTAACCTCTATACCTCAAATTTTTTCTCATGTGTAAAATGGGAATAATAATTGTACCTTATGGGGCTGTGAGAATTAAGTGAGTTAATACATATAAAGCATTGCAACAGTGTCTGACACACAGTAAGCACTGGCTATTTACATCACTACAAGAAGGTGTGGCATGATCGCCTGGTCTAGAAGCTCAACATATCTCAAAGAATTTTCCACAAAACATGACTCCCTGAAGATGCCTCATGAGAAAAGAGTTCTGAAATCAAACTGCTCAATCCCCAGCCTTGAGATTCATGAGACAAAGGACAGTAAGAGAATGCAAGTTACTTTTGTTTAACTAAGTATTTCCCATTTATTTCACCATGGAACCCTCCTTTAGTGGAGAGATATGGTGAAATACAGTGTTACACAAAACACATTTGAGTGAAGACTAAATCACAGAATTGACCAATCAGTTGTGCCTGTGGGAGAGTGGTTACGTTTTGATGGGCTGGGTAGATCTGATTTCTGGAAAGGACGTCTGCTGATAAAGCATCAGGTTTCTGAGGGGAGCAAGTGAGGCATTTTAACATCAATACTAACAGTGTGGAAAGACCACATGCATCACCTCCCCAAATCGCTCTGCCTTGAAACAGAAAGAAACTTAGGAAGTGAGAGGTGGAGAGGAAACAAACCACTTTTTCATTTAACATTCATGGAAAAGATGTTTGCTTATCTCAGGCCTTGCGATAAGCAACGGAGACACCAAGATGACTAAGACACCATCCCTTCCATCCAATGTAGGGATATGACCACAGGAGCTGAGCACAGGGGCTTGCAATACGGTATGATCATTTCCTTAGTGGAAATTTAGAAATAAAAGGCCCAAGAAAACAGACAGGAGGGAAGACTAATTCTGTTTGAAGGAGAGAGGTTTCTGGAGGTGGGGGTGACTCCAGATCTCCTCTGTGAGGGAAGAAGAGGTACATATTATAGGTAGAGACATGGGCCAGGGGAGGGTACTCATTAGAGAAAGGAAGACCAGGGAGAGGGACCTGGGGGAAAGGCACCAGAACAAAGAATGAATTTATGCTCAAAGATAAGAAGATATCAAAAGTGACGCCACATTCAGAAATGGCCAGGTTAAGGGCTTAATAACCAAGAGCTCAGAGTTTTCAAATTTACTTCTGTTGCTTGAGAAATCACTTTAATCAACTACACCCTTTTTTTAACTATTTGAGTTGGCTTCATTTGTAAAACGTGGGAGGGATGCAGTAGGTTTCTAAGACCCCCTCCTTCTCTAATATTCCCTGATTCCATGAAAGTTTATAAACTGGGATCCACCAGGCTTTATTTTCCTATCAGAGCCTGATACCAGCCAGCCCATTCAGTGAAATTTTAAAATCTTCGTCTTAAATCAACCACCTTTAATTACCTAATTATTAGTTTTGCACTTTCCTGACCTCTTCGTTTTTCTTTCTCATCCTTTACTTTCAAAGAGAGAGACCTGAACTCAGAATTCCAAGTGTGGCCTCCTCTTGGGGTAGAGAGATCACCTATCTTCTTTTTTTTTTTTTTTTTTAATTTTTATTTATTTATTTATTTATTTATTTACTTACTTACTTACTTACTTACTTACTTACTTATGGCTGTGTTGGGTCTTCGTTTCTGTGCGAGGGCTTTCTCCAGCTGTGGCAAGCGGGGGCCACTCTTCATCGCGATGCGCGGGCCCCTCACCATCGCGGCCTCTCCCGTTGCGGAGCACAGGCTCCAGACGCGCAGGCTCAGTAGTTGTGGCTCACGGGCCCAGCTGCTCCGCGGCATGTGGGTTCCTCCCAGACCAGGGCTCGAACCCGTGTCCCCTGCATTGGCAGGCAGACTCTCAACCACTGCGCCACCAGGGAAGCCCCCTCACCCATCTTCTATTCACCAGCACGATGATTCTGTCTCGAGTTAATTTGGTTGCCACAAAACATTGCAGACTCGTGTGTTTCTGGTTACTTGCTCCCAAATGCATTACTTTGCATTTTTCAAAGCTGAATACCATTTTACTTTTTTCTACCCATATTTCGATAATATCTTAATATCATTCATGTGTTCAGTGCCTGCCCACACTGGGGTCTCCTTCTTCTAGTCTGGTACCATCTGCATGTTCTATTAATCTTTTTTAAAAAACACTGGGTGTAATACTTTCTCCCATGTCTTTTACCTATATTACCTCACAGCCAAATGCCTGTTCTGGCACTCAGATCCAAGGCTGCCTTTGCCTGTTAGTCAGAAACATCACTTCGCAAATGCAGTTAAAAATTCTAAATGCTGCTTCTTTATCTAACAGTTGCTCAGTTCTTGTGGATTTTAACATCTTGTAGTTGGATGATATTATTAAAATAATATTATCCAATACCCCCATTTTATGGATGAAGAAACAGGCCCAGAGAATTTAAAAGTGCCATTGGCAGGGCAGGATATGGGAGAAACCAGCACTTAAGGTTCCCATCTTCTCATTCGCCCCAAGATGCATTCACGGTGCATGTACTTATGCTCTCTCCCTTTCTATGAGCCTCTAAGAGGCCTGAAGAGGGGTGGGGCTTATCCATCCTCAACAGTTAAAGAGCCAGGTTCTAATGAAGAATAATGTTCAAAATCCCTTTCCGTCTTTCCTAGCTTGGTTTAATAGTATTTATTTTTAGAAAAATTCCTGGGATTCTTTTCCATTCTTCATTACCTTTCAAAATATTGGAAGTGGTTTCTTCCATACACTTTTTCATGCCTCACATTGTAGTTTATGGTTTTCTGCTAATCTTTGTGCATTGAGGATTTCCAAATACCCACAAAAATTATTTACAATTCATCTTACTTTGAACCATTTTTTGGCTTCCTAACTTATCAATCATTTGCCTGAATTGTGCAAGAGGTATAAGAATTTAGTTCGTTATTTTCTGTTGCCTGGTCATTACTCACTGACTTACTCAGAAAATATTTTTTTCCCCACTGTCTTCTCACGTCATGACAATCATAAATGAAAAATACTCATTTTTTTAGACTGTTATGCTAGCATTAAATCATTCTGGTTTTTTTCTGCCAAGTTTTTTTCTCCAAGTTTTGACTGAAACTGGGTCTACATGATACCAAAACATCCAAATGAAAAAGAAAAATTCAGTTGAACCACTCAGATGTTTATCCACCAAATCCAGATATTTGGCAAGTGTGGATGATACTTCTGGATAATGAGTGATTCCCCCTAGCGTCAACATTTTCATCTTAATGCTTCAATAAATAAAGATACAGCTTGATTATATGTACTCTGTAGAGGATGGTAGTTTCTGGTAGACTCAACCCGTGTGTGAAAAGAACCTCTGACTCACTAGTCTGTCTAGGTTGGGATGAAGTTGTTTGTCCCGTGTGGATGTGATGGGCTTGTTACCATGAAGAACTGTGGGTTAGGAAGTGGGCATCTATCCCAGCATAAACTAATCCAGATGCAACAAAAAATTCAAGGGAGAAAGAATCAGGAACTTGAATCTTCCTTGGCTGTAGAATTGTGGTAAATACTTCTAGATCTCCATACTACCCAATTCTTTTAGTTTGCATAATTTGCCTAACTTGTCCCTTAATATAATTAAATGAAAAACACATATTTTGCATTTAGACATTGTCATTCTGAAAGATTTTACATTCTCTCAATATTCCAGTGAAAAGAGTTTTACTATCTTAATTGATCAAATGACTAGAGTGACGCTTAGACAGTTTCACATAAAAGGTAGAAAACATTTGAAGACTAGACCTGAGTCTAGGATTATAGATTTGAGGGACTTTAAAGGTCTTTTAAGGAAAATCCCCATCTAATGCTTCAAGCTGCTCCCCGTTTGGCACACGTGTTGAGGGATATCAAGGCAGTTCTAGAGACAGGGAATGGCGTTATTATTATTTTTAATTTTCCCAAGAATCTGCCTCTCTGTGGCTTCCATTTCCCGAACGCTGACTTCCTCCTTGAAGCCCCAGGACAAGTCACGCTGTCTTTTTTACATCATTGATATCTGAAATAATTTGTCTCATCCTTTACCCCTGACCACCTACTTGTCCTGAAATTTCAACCAAGACTTCTCTTCTCCGGCCACCTCTGCCCCTCCTATCAGGAGGTCTGATGTTCTTCCCCGAATGTGTTCCAGTTTGTTTGGGTTTCTCTTCAAGCACTGGACACAGGGAGACTGTGCTTCTCCGAGGCTCCCCTCCCCCGAGCTGCTGACTGCCTGGAGTCTGGCGGCATACCACCAAGGTGGGAGGGGGCCTCGCTGGCCAGATGAAGATGGCTTCCACCCCGGCCTCTGTCTCACCTCCGAGTTCATCCTCACATCGGAGGCCTGACTTTTTGATGACAAATAGAAACTTGAGTACTGCCACCCTCCACCACAGCTAACTGCTCTTCACAGCAGTAGCCACTGCCGCTCAGCCCCTCCTGGCAGGGCTCCGGCACAAGGTGAGGGCTCTGAAACTTGTACACAGCACTGTATAGGTCAGGGGCTCTGACAGGTACCCAGGCCACCTAATGACGGAAAGTTTGATCTGGCAGGCAGTTAATCAGCAGCAATGATCCTGGCTCTGTGGGCAGAGTGGAAAAGCAAATGCCCATGCTCCCTCTTTGCGGTGGTAGCGGGGGGGTTGCCCCTTTTTCTCACCTGAGCTTTGCTGAGGCTCCCACACATCTGTAGTTTCTTTACAGCTCCCGGCAGCCATTCTTGAGGCCCCAGTGGTGACTCTCCGGGGAAAAACACTGAACTTTGCTCCCACCTTTTAGCCTTTCTCCAGGTACAGTGTAACACTGCCTGGTCCAGAGTTGAACTTCTTTGAATTGTGGTTCGTACCACTAGCGCCCTGGGTTTATAAAAAAAGGGTAACATTTCTGCCTTGTACTGTGGCTATAAAAACCATTAACCTAATTTTCCAGCTGAGCCAATTTTGAATTAAATGGCTTCATGTCAGGAACATCAACATTTGGACGAGACTCTAATAAATCCTGTGATAAATGAGCAGCTGCTGTGGGTGAAAGGTCACTCTAATTCCAGATTCTCTGCCTGGAAAACGCCGAGACAATAAATTACCACACAGATTCTGTAAAAGCCAGAAGGGGTTCACATGGGAGACTGAGGCGAGCAGGATGGTCTTGGGTGGCAAAGTGGACAACCTCTGTGACGTTGCTGTTAGCTTGAATGAGTTGATGAGGGTGCAAACTGGAGGTGACTGGGCAGCCTCTGTTCTTCGTCTCTGCCCCCTCACAGCAGAACCCGGCACATCACAGCACTGCCCCAAAACAGATCCAATAGATAATATTCGTAAAGACTTGATGGGGGAGGTGGTGGGAAAGAGACTGTCTGACAAAGCTTCATAAAATCCTGTTTAAACATCTCAGCCAATTCCCAAGAGTTCCCTCTGGGCCTTTGTCACTTCATCTTTCCTCTCTCTCCATTCCTCCTCAGGGCCAGCATCTACCTCTTCCCTTCTCCCTGGCTCCTACTCTCAGCCAAGGTTCCAGCCCTACCCTGGACTATCCCAGGTTTCCTCTCCATCTTTTTCTTATACAGAGTATTGCCACACCTTCTCAGTTTCTAATAGGCAACTCCATACCCATGGTATGCTGCAAGCTAAGGACTCTTCTTAGGGCCCACTCATCTTCCATGGGAGGGATGGGAGTGGGCGTGGTATTGTTGCTTGCAAAACACTTTCCTAGACACAGTTTTTCCCTGACATGTGGGTAAATTATTTAGGACTGTATCTAGCACATAGTACATGTACCAAAATGGTAGATTCTAGCATTGCTAGTAAGTAATATTATTTTAGAGGGAAAAAAATCCTCTGATTCTCATTCATCTATTCTCTTTGGACTTGAAATTCTGTTGATTTTCAATTTTAAGGACTTCGATTCTTTGTAGTTCCCAAACTCTGGTGTTCCAAAGAATAACCTAGTGAAGACCTCACAAAGGTTCCTGTAAGATTTTAATTCTGTAGATCTGGTCAGGGACTCAAGAATCTGTATTTTAACAAGCTCTGCAGGTGATTCACATGTAGGTGGTTTATGGCCCACCTTTGAGAAATACTGTCTCAGGACTTCCAATTTCTTCCTACTACCAATACATTCCTTCATCCATCTCTACTACCTGATCAATTTTCTTGAAGCCCAATTCTGCTCATTTCTGTGCCCCAATCCTGTGCACTCTTCTTTCTCACTGTACCTTACTACGGCCACCCTAACCTCTCGCAAGTCTCACCAGAATTATCCCAAATCACTCCCAACCACCCTGATCCTGCCCTTACCTCACTGCAGTGAATCCTCAAAACAGTAGCCTCAGGTGCCACAGAGGCACCCTTTAGTAATAACATTCAGGTATTTCTCCTCGGCTCAGAATCCTCCAGTGGTTTCCAATCTCACTCAGAGTAAAAGTCCTTACAGTTACCTCCAAGGCCCCTGTCATCTGGCCCTGCATCTCTCTGGCCTCATTTCTCACCACTCTGCCTCCCTCACTCTCTTCCAGTCACAGAGGCCAGGCCAGGCACACCGTGCTTCCTGTTCCCTCTTGTTCCTTGAATAGAGGAAGTGGGCTTTGCCAACAAGAATGAGATTCTTAGATGTAGAGCATCACGTGAATGTCTGAGAAAGCCATGGGAAGGTATCAAGTCAAAGCCTTACCCCAGACACAGCTGTATGGCCACGGGGGCTTTGGCTGAGTTTCTCAGCTGCCCTTGCTAGACTGTGAGCTTTCTAACACTGATACTCAGGTCCAGTGCTTTTGTCCACCATTACGCTCCTCTTCTCAGTTTATGTACAACACAAGAGCTCATAAATGTTTGTTGGGGAAGTAATGATGTTGTTACTACATAAAGAGACTGCCCTGTTCTGTCATAGTGTAACTACCTTTTAATAAAAGCCTTTCCTAATTTTATGCTGGATTCAATCATTTGGAGACTACTGAATGTGGTTCAAAGTATAACAGCCACTGTCAATTTATTTGCACTACACCAAGATGGTACCCTTTTCCTCTATGTGATGAGAATGTACCTCTGTCTGGAGCAAAGGCCACCCACAGTGCATGGTTGAAGCTGTAGTTCTGAGTACCCAGATAAATTTAAGGGACTCAGCACTAACCAGAATGATGGCTACATTGACTAGAGGTATTTAAGAAACAGCTGTTATAAGACTTCCCTCCTTACCTGTCAAGTTTGAATTGCATTGACTTTCTGGTTCCAATGATGAGAGCTAAGATTTTGACTGAGACTCCTTCAGTTTTTGATATCAGATGCACAAGGACCACAGCTTTGCTAGATTGCAGTACATTGTGCTGGCTCCTTGAAGCGTTTACTCCTGGCTGACATCATTGAGTATTAGCTCTAGAAAGCTTTGGTGGGCTAAAGTTGTAAGGTGCAGGAGAAAACCACTGGTCTGTACAGCAGTTCCTTATCACATGGATATGCTGCCGATCACCAGATTTATATCAAGCCCAGACTCTGCTGTTGTGTTTCAGCATTCTTAAGGACATTGTTGTCTGTATCATGCAGGATACTTCTCTAAAGAAGGCACAGAGTAAAATTTCTTAGGGCACAGGGAGAGAGATGCTCCTCTTGAGCACTGATTTGTTCTTAATAGACCCTGTGACTCCTGTAATGGATTATCTTTCCCTCTTTTTTTTTTCTGATTTCTAGGAAGCTCAGAGTCATATTTGCAGCAAATATACAGGATCTTATGGCCTTCATGTTCCATATTAATCATTTTCTACGTTAATCATTAACCATCTACTTGCTCTACATCGCTTTTTCTTTTTAATTAATTTTCTCACTTTAAAAACTACCTTCTTATAATCTTCCTAAAATCCTTTTAGAATAGGGCAGAGTTTAAAAAAGTCATAATTCTTTACTGTAACAGGTGTTCCCACTGTGCTTATCACAACACCAGACACTATCTGCAGAGAATCCAGAAAATCCAAGGGCCTAGAGATGTAGGGTTTCTCTTACTGAGGGAACAAAGAAACAAGACCAAAGCACTTCTGCAGACTATAGCTAATAAGTGGTACAAATGCCCAGAAGCCCACCCAGAAGCCTGAGAAATGTGGGTAGACTTCCCAGGGTTACAACTACTTAAGGCAAAGTTAGTAGTAAGACAAGCCCCACCCCCACCTGGGTGTTTTCATTCTATGGACGTAGCTAGATGCTCAGCTGGTCCCAACTGGCACAGGTGTCCCCAGCTGGGGACTTGAGTACCACATAAGCCAGGAGCTGAGGAGAAAGAGGCACCGTAGCTTGACTACCTCTGCTGAGAAATGCCATCAGCTTTAAACACCTCTTTGGCATAGGGAAGTCTCCAGACAACTTGGGTTCATCACTAACTGGCTTCCCACCATGAGTCTGGCATTGTGATAGGAAGTCAAAGAAATACAAACGTGGGTGATACACAGACTTCAAGGTAAGCAAAATAAGTCTGATACATAAATAGCCCTAATATAAGGCGTAAGTGTCAAGTGCCAAAAAAGCATAAGTAAACTGCTACAGGAGTTGAGAAGAGGGAAGGGTACCTTTTAGCTAAGAGATCAGAGAAACTTTCAAAGAGTTTTAACTGCATCCTGAAGTGGGCAAAATTTGGACCATATAGGCAGAACCGTAAGAGCAAAGCTATGGAAGTGTTTAAGTGCAGGGTATGTTTGGAGAACAGTAATTAGGTCAGTCTGGCTGGGTGGAAGTTGGGTGAAGATAAAAGATGATAGGGGATGAGGCTGAAAGTGGGATTGGTAATGGGATTGTGCTTTATGGGAATTAACCCCATAATGATGGTCAGACACTAGAGATGGAAATTCTAACAAGGGAACTGCCATAATAGTCTAAGCAAGAGGTAACACTAGGAAAACATGCTAGTGATATCTCAGAGAAATGTGAACAAAGTGTGAACAAAAGTATTGTCAAAAAGACAGATGTTGTCAGTCTCTGCCTTATGCTACCTCCTCCGCTTCTCTTCCACCCCCATGTACACTTTCACACAAACTTGCAAATAATTCCCACTGTTTGTAATCACCAATGAAGCTAGTTGCTCACAAGCTGCCAAACTTTCTTCCTTGGAAGGGATGGATTTTCCCAAAGTAAACTGGAAAATCAAGGCATTTATGCAGGGAATATGTTGGGGGAAAATCTAAAGAATTCAGATAAATTTTTATTACTTTTAAATTTAATAAATCACTTAATTACTTCAACTCTTTCCTTTTTTACAGATAGAGGCTGAGTAGTGTGAAGCAGGCCCTCCATTATCCCTGATCCAAATGCAATAGCAGTGCTGAGATGAATGTGGCCTTGAGCTCCTATAAAAGGTTTACTACCACTGCACTTGGGAAGGGACTGATCCTTTTCTTTCCAAGAGTTTATAGCCAGGTTGATTCTGGATTCTTCTCTCGATTGCATCACTGTTCTGCAGGACCAGGGAATCTTAGGTGTAACTGAAGCTTTAGATCCTCAGAAAGGCAGTTTCAACCTCTTGAGTGGTGTCCTAAAGCAACCCTGATTTTTTCACGACTAAGAGTGATCCATATTCCTAAACTTTAGCTGGCCCTTCCCACAGCCTCATTTCTTGCCATGCCTCCACCCTGCCCCTCAATCTTTCAGAACAACTTGAAGTTCCCCAAGCATCTGCTGTTTCCCGTGTCTATTCATTTACATACATTTTCTCCCATGCGAAGAAGGCCCTTTCCTGTCCTACCCAGCATGCTGGGTCCTCCTTGCCTTCAAGTTCAGCTCACCTTCTCCTTCCTTGAGAAGTTTTCTCTCACCTCTTATCTCAGTTAAATGCCTGTCCATGTAATCCTATGTCACCCAGGTTTACCTCTATCATAGCACTTTGTTCATTCATTTCTTAAACTAATATTACTGAATGACTGCCAGATACCAGGTACTATGCTGGGTCTTACAAACATCATAGATATATATATCTATATGGAGGAGACCTATTAAAAAATGGTGATGAGACCCAGTGAACTACACTCTAACTGTTGGCTTTCTTTCCTGATTTTCCTGCTCTGCTGTGAGTTTCTTGAGGGCAAGAAAATAGCTCAGTGTCTCTTACTTATCAAGTGCTTAATAAATACTGAAAGAACAAATGGAAGTTGGCTACGAGTAAGGAAGACTCAGCAACTGTAGACGTCAGGTCTTAGAATTACAGTGAGGTAAGCAGTTGTTTGACTCTGAATTATCATCAGATTGGAGTCCCTGGGGCTTGGAAGGGGCCTTAAAGGGAATGTGACTATACATCCTGGTTTGCCTGGGACAGTCCCAGGTGACACCTGTTCTTCAGCATCTGTCTGGGTTAGCATTTATTCTAGATTTTTCTTTATTTCAATGACGTTATTATTTTATTAAAGTAAGTTGGGATGGATTTGCTAGACCTGGACTCTTTATTCTCAGATTCTGCCCCAGGGAAAGGGGCTGAAGATGGAGTTAAATCACCCATGGCCAATGATTTGATCAATCATGCCCATGCAGTAGAGTCACCAAAAAGCCCCACAAAGACAATGTTCTGAGATCCTCCAGGTTGGTGAACATATGGAGATCTGGGGACTGAGGTAGCGCTCTAGGAGAGGGCATGGAAGCCCTGTGCCCTTTCCCTACACCTTGCTCTGTGCATCTCTTCCATCTGGCTGTTCCTGAATTATATTCCTTTATAATAAACTGATAATCTAGTAAATACAATGTTTCTCTGAGTTCTGTGAGCCACTTTAGCACATTACTAGAACCCCAGGAGGGGGTTGTTGGAACCTCCAAACTAGAGCAGGTAGGTCAGAAGCACAGGTCATAATCTGGATTATGACTGGCATCTGAAGTGGGGGGCAAGCAGCGGTCTTGTAGGACGGAGCCCTTAACCTGTGGGATCTTACACTATCTCCAGGTAGATAGTGTTAAATGTGAGATGAATTGCAGGACACCCAGCCGGTATTGGAAAATTGTTTGGGACACCCAGCTGGTATCGGAAAATTGTTTGGTGTGGGGGAAAAACCTTTACGTATTGGAATTGTAGATGCCAATGTCAAAAATAATAAAAGTAATAAATATAATACCTTTTAGATAAATAATAAATGTAATGATGCATTTTAATAGTTTCTACTAATATCCCACTTTACTATAGACAATTGAGATCTTCCTGGTTTTGAGATCCTATTCCATCACAAGTAAGAGTGTAACCTTAGGTAAACTAACTCCTTTGTCAGTATGTCTCCTCACCTGTGACACATGCATGATAATAGGCATCTAGCTCATAGCACCTAGCTCATATGAGGCTGTAATGAGTTAAGCATTTAGAAGAGTCCCTAACACCTACTAAGCAATAAAGTCTGTATTTATTGTTCTTGTTGCTATTGTTATAATAATTATTATTTTTTAGCATATATTTACTGAAATATCTGTGCCAAGTCCTGCAGATACCTGGATGATGAGTAAGAAACTAGGGATAAAAGAAAAGCCTATCAAGAAATATCCTCTGGCTGTGTGGGAGGACCAGCCACTTTTTCACTTTTCACACTCTGCGTAAGCCTGGCCTGAGCAGTGTAGGTGGAAAAGCTCTGGGCCCTGAGAATACCATGGAACTAGGTACTGTTCCTGACTCAGCCACCAGCTAACCTCAATTTGCTCATCCAATAAAATGCAGTTAACAGTGCCTACTTTGCAAGATGGTTCGAAAGGGATTATATCGGACCATAGTTGTAAAGAGGCCAACATAGTGCCTAGAAAATCTAGATGCAAAGACCTTTAAAACATGTTTGAATCCATGAAGTCCACCTGTCTTCCACCTGGACAAAACTAACTTGGTCATTTCTGACATGGGCAGGCTCTTTGGCAGGAACAGCTGAGCGAACAGTAAAGCCAAAGGTATAGCTCTTGATGAGCTCATGGTGGAGGCCATTCCAGGCAGATTTCTCCAGTCACAGCACCATGGGTTAAAGGAAGGAAAATATTGATGTTTTATTGAATTACTCCTATAGGTCAGATCATGTATCACTGCTGTGATCTAAACAATGAGCCGGTGCAAGAGGAATGCACAGCTGAGACTGATGAGATAAGCCTTCCCCAGCCCTGACTCCTCCAAGAGTCAGTAAATTGCTTCCTTTATTTAATTACAAATTAATTGAAAACACTCCCATGCTGATAAAACAATACTAGTCCCCGATTTGTTGATAATAGCCTAATCCTCCTGTAACAGTCCCATAGACACCATCGCATGATTATGTCATCAATTTTACACTTGCGGGGTCTGGATAAACATGGCTGCCTGAGGTTCAGGAAAAGGATAAACACGCAGAGAGGTGCACTTTAGGAAGACCAATTTAGAGGTAAATTTGGTGTCAGATGATTCTGGGTCGATTCCCAGTTCTGCCGGTCACTAGCTAGGAGGCATTTTGAAGCCCTTGGAGCCCTTGAAGATGAATAAATATATAAAATGTCTAACACTAGGCTTGTCACATAGTGCAGGACTCATTAATGTTAGCTGCGTTCTTTTTTCTTCTCTCCTCCTCTATGCACTTAGGGAAATTCCTGCTTTTCTTATCAGTTCAGAAGGCTATCTTAGTCCCAGGAGGTCAGAAACTATAATGATACCCTCTCCAGCATCCAGAGCCCCTTATCAATCTGGTCTTCTGTACTCACCAGGGCAATTTGCACCCCATGATCACCCCTTCGTGCTTACTATAACACTTGCTTTTGCTTGATCACCAGATTGTCTCATCTTTCCAGAGTGAGCAGTGTATCCTGTTATGTGAAGTGGGCACCAACATTGCTGGCTAGCAAAGCACACGTGTTGGGGACACTACTCACTCCTGGGTAAGGCAACTACAGAAATGTTACTGCAGTTAAGGACAGGCACACATAATAGAGAGTAAAGCAGCATTTCAAAGCATAGGACTCATTTTAAAAGAGCACGTAAGAATTAGTTAATGTTAAAGCTCAAAGGATTTTGGAGGCCAGGCCATTTACTAGCACAAGATATATGGTCCCTATTACAACAAGAATCATCTCTCCATTATGACTGTCAGAATAAGATTCTACCAGGAAGAGTAATTAACGTTCATGCACTTTTGTATAAAGCAGAAATCAAGACTCTGTGTCTTTATTTCAGCGGATGAAACTTTGAGAATAGGGCAGAAGAAAATCAGACACTGGCTTTGCCTGTATTGAGAGGATGAACTGGTCTCTCATAGTTTTCATCTTCAAGACGAAAAAAGAAAAAAGGGGGCTTCCCTGGTAGCACAGTGGTTAAGAATCCGCCTGCCAATGAAGAGGACACGGGTTCGAGCCCTGGTCCGGGAAGATCCCACATGCCGCAGAGCAACTAAGCCTGTGTGCCACAACTACTGAGCCTGCACTCTAGACCCTGTGCGCCAAAATTACTGAAACCCACGCACCTAGAGCCCGTGCTCCACAAGAGAAGCCACTGCAATGAGAAGCCCGCGCACCGCAACGAAGAGTAGCCCCTGCTTGCTGCTACTAGAGAAAGCCTGTGCGCAGCAATGAAGACCCCAAGCAGCCAAAAATAATAAATAAATAAATTTATTAAAAAAAAAAAAAAAAAGAAAAAAGGACATGGTCATGTCCATAAAGCAGAGAGGTACACTTCTATGAGCCTGGCCCAGGAACACTAAGGATTCATAGTTTCAGAGTTCTCAGACCACTTTCTACTTTCTTACCGAACCCCACACACCCAGTCCCTGGAAGAAAGCCAAGAGAGGAAGGAAGTTCTTTCTCAAGACAGAATCACAATCCTTATTATGTGTTCATGTCATTTTTGCAGGAGTCATTTCTGAGCCTGTCTAATTGCAAAATGAATTGGTGTGGAAAGATGAACAATATTTAAGTAAACCCTCAGTCAAAAAAAAAAAAAAAAAAGCCTACCTTAAAGCAGGAGTTTAGGGACTTATGAAAAGTCTTCACATGGGATCAAGAAGAATGATTTGCTCCCTTCTCCTCTGCAGCACATGGCTTACACCCTCTCACTGTGCTTTTCTCCTGGCATGCCTGACACTCCTCTAGGCATGAGAACTCTGAGGGTAGGTTATGGGTCTTGTTCATGGTTGAATTTCCTTCACCCAGTGAATGTCTGATGCACAGTACAATATCAGTAACTCTTTGCTTTGTGAAACAACTAGAGGGAGAAAAAAAGAAAAGCAGAGGAAAAGAGACAAAAGAATGAAAGTTCTTTCAATCATAGAGCTATATTTGCTTCAAAGCTAATCAGAAAGTAAAAGCTGATTTTGCATGTATTATAAGAAAAGACAATGTTTTTGGATCTGAAAGTTGATAATGAGTATCACCTCATATAACTATTGAAGCTACACACAGACATCTCTGTAGTCAGAGCCACAACAACTTGCAGTCAGAGCCACAACAACTTGTAGTGCAAACAATGGTTTCACCAGGTGAAGATAAAGTAAACTTCTCAAATTCAAAGCATGTTTAGGCCAAGCCTATCACCCTGACCGAGGGACTAATTTGCTGTACTGAATAAGATCATCTAATTGGCAAAGCTGAGATAAAATACTGATGGCAGATGTCAGTAATCCAGTTGTCTGCTAGATCTCATCCTGCTAAAACTAGAGAAGACATCAGATAAATTTTTGATTAGGATGTCTTGCTGATAACTTCACTTTTTTTAGTGTATAGGAGTCAATGAAGGGACTTAGCCCAAAGTTTCATTCTGATCAACCAACAATAATGGATTTATATCAATTAGAATGTGTTCAACCACAAGTACATTAATATCTGTATATTATTAAGGAAATACATTAGCTCACATAAATGGAAGAGCAAATACAGTGCAGATTTCTCAGTTGGTTTGTCCAATGGCTCAATGCGGCCATCAAGAATTCTGAGCATTCTCTTCTGCTGAACTACTGGCCATGTCAGTTTCACCTTAAGTCTAGTTTCTTTCATGGCAATGGAAAGGCTGCTGGTAGCAACTGAGTCTACTATCCTTTTCACATCTAGTGGAAGAGAAAGAAAGGCCTCATTGGCTTTCTTTTAAGACAAAAGAAAAATATTTCCCCAAACTTTCAGCAAATCCCGCCTCACATCTCATTGGCTAGAATTAGGTAATATATTCATTTCTGAATCAATTACTGGCAAGGACTTGGGATTTCTCTAAGACCCATCAGACCCATCCTTGAAACTAAAAGGGGAGAATGCTTCCCCTAAGTCTTATTAGCAGTATGAGAGAGGGAGAAAGACTTCAACCTAGACCATATATATATATATTTATATATTATATACACTGAGAAAACCATAATTCAAAAAGAGTCATGTACCACAATGTTCATTGCAGCTCTATTTACAATAGCCAGGACATGGAAGCAACCTAAGTGTCCATCGACAGATGAATGGATAAAGAAGATGTGGCACATTTATACAATGGAATATTACTCAGCCATAAAAAGAAACGAAATTGAGTTATTTGTAGTGAGGTGGATGGACCTAGAGTCTGTCGTACAGAGTGAAGTAAGTCAGAAAGAGAAAAACAAATACTGTATGCTAACACATATATATGGAATCTAAAAAAACAAAAAAAAAAAGGTTCTGAAGAACCTAGGGGCAGGACAGGAATAAAGATGCAGATGTAGAGAATGGATTTGAGGACACGGGGTGGGGGGAAGGGTAAGCTGGGATGAAGTGAGAGAGTGGCATGAACTAATATATATTACCAAATGTAAAATAGATAGCTAGTGGGAAGCAGCCGCATAGCACAGGGAGATTAGCTCGGTGCTTTGTGACCACATAGAGGGGTAGGATAGGGAGGGTGGGAGGGAGACACAAGAGGGAGGAGATATGGGGATATATGTATATGTATAGCTGATTCACTTGCTCTAAAGCAGAAACTAACACACCATTGTGAAGCAATTATACTCCAATAAAGATGTTTAAAAAAATAAAAAGTTTGACATAATGTAAGAACAAACTATTTTTGGAGACTTTCGCTGTTAGATTACTCCCGAGGTAATACTGCTCATTTGTGACATTATATAGGTACCCACTATTAACTAAGGTCAGTTGGAAAAGCAAAATATTGTTTGGCAAGCTTATGTTAGAAATATTTTCTATCTTTCTAATAGTAACTAAGATGAAAATTTACCTATTCTTTATCTCCTGAACTTGAAGATTTGGCCCATGATTAGAACACAGACTTGTTGAAGCAAATCCCAACTGAAGCTTTGTGCACTGCTTGAAGATACTTCCTGAATATTTTCAGAAGTAGACTTCGAGTGTTCTTCTTGTTTTTCATTTTATTTTTAATACTTCTGTAATCACTGCTTTTCCCGATTACTTAAGATTTTTTTCTTTTGATCTATTATTGTAGCAATGGAGCTGTATAACTAGATTTCAAGATAACCCCATGGCTCTGCCTTTTCATCTATACCTGCTTTCTTGGCATGTATATGTGTTAAAATCATAGCTGAGTTGAGTGATAGGGGGCTCTTTACCACAGGATTCATGAAAGAAGAAATACTGCACACTCAAGGCACATGAGTCAATGACTTTGCAGCAGGCTCCCACAAACTACTTTCTTTAAGCAATCTTTGTTTTTGCTAAGCTCTGCTATGTAAGTACTGCCATTTACAAATTATGAAGTTCAGGCTTGTGGTGGTGTTGTTGGAACAGACTTCTTAACTTGTGCTTTCATTTTATTTCAACATTTTTAATATTATAAGGTACTTATCAAATCAATTAGCTGAGAACAGTGACCCACTGTCTTTCTGGGTCAGTCTGTTATTCTGTTACATTATGCTGTGCTGTAATTTCTGTCTGAACACCCTGTGGAAGGGTGTGAATAAAACGTCTTATGTTTGTGACTCCTAAATTGCTTCACCTGATTGTTCCATTGTCAATGACAATTGTATGACATTTTATCAGTCTGTAATTACTTCTTCAATTAGATTTACTATGTTGCTAGCTGTGTAAGACCCAAAAATCTCCTGGCAGAATAATAAAGCAATAGTGTGGTTTAATTCATCTTTAATCTCCCATTCTGTGAAAAGTTAAACAAAGCTTGTGTTTGCATTTGCAAACTGTCTAAGCAGTATGAAGAGTTATTATTAAAAGTGCTACTACTTTGTCATGTAATTAGATTTTTGTTTGACTAATGTGTCAGATTTTCTTGAACATTAAGACTTTCAATAATAAACACATATCATAGTATTCATAAACATAACAAAATATTAATAGTATGTGTTGATATACTTCATCATTTCTACATTAAATTCTAATAATTCCCAGGATTGAAAAGGCACTTTCACTATGACGAGGAACAGTTTTTCTATCTTAAACAAGCTGAAGTTTCAATATTGGGTCAGATTCAAGAGAAGAGTATGGGACTTGGGGTTGTAAATATCTAGGATGAGTCTACTGGTGCCACAGGTGACCATGAACAAACTACAGGACATCATTGTGCCATCTTGGTAGATTAGTCATGATTGGATGAAAATACCAAGTTACAGTTATTTTATTTTATTTTTTAATCAGTCATCAATTTTATATACCTCACTGTATACATGTCAGTCCCAATCGCCCAATTCAGCACACCACCATCCCCACCCCACGGCAGTTTTCCCCCCTTGGTGTCCATACGTTTGTTCTCTACATCTGTGTCTCAACTTCTGTCCTGCAACCCGGTTCATCTGTACCATTTTTCTAGGTTCCACATACATGCGTTAATATACGACATTTGTTTTTCTCTTTCTGACTTACTTCACTCTGTATGACAGTCTCTAGATCCATCCACGTCTCAACAAATGACTCAATTTCGTTCCTTTTTATGGCTGAGTAATATTCCATTGTATATATGTACCACAACTTCTTTATCCATTCGTCTGTTGATGGGCATTTAGGTTGCTTCCATGACCTGGCTATTGTAAATAGTGCTGCAATGAACATTGGGGTGCATGTGTCTTTTTGAATTATGGTTTTCTCTGGGTATATGCCCAGTAGTGGGATTGCTGGATCATATGGTAATTCTATTTTTAGTTTTTTAAGGAACCTCCATACTGTTCTCCATAGTGGCTGTATCAATTTACATTCCCACCAACGGTGCAGGAGGGTTCCCGTTTCTCCACACCCTCTCCAGCATTTGTTGTTTGTAGATTTTCTGATGATACCCATTGTAACTGGTGTGAGGTGATACATCATTGTAGTTTTCATTTGCATTTCTCTAATAATTAGTGATGTTGAGCAGCTTTTCTTGTGCTTCTTGGCCATCTGTATGTCTTCTTTGGAGAAATGTCTGTTTAGGTCTTCTGCCCATTTTTGGATTGGGTTGTTTCTTTAATATTGAGCTGCATGAGCTGTTTATATATTTTAGAGATTAATCCTTTGTCCGTTGATTCATTTGCAAATAGTTTCTCCCATTCTGAGGGTTGTCTTTTTGTCTTGTTACGGTTTCCTTTGCTGGGCAAAAGCTTTGAAGTTTCCTTAGGTCCCATTTGTTTATTTTTGTTTTTATTTCCATTACTCTAGGAGGTGGATCAAAAAAGATCTTGCTGTGATTTATGTCAAAGAGTGTTCTGCCTATGTTTTCCTCTAAGAATTTTATAGTGTCTGGTCTTACATTTAAGTCTCAAATCCATTTTGAGTTTATTTTTGTGTATGGTGTTAGGGAGTGTTCTAATTTCATTCTTTTACATGTAGCTGTCCAGTTTTGCCAGCACCACTTATTGAAGAGACTGTCTTTTCTCCATTGTATATCTTTGCCTCCTTTGTCATAGATTAGTTGACCATAGGTGCGTGGGTTTATCTCTGGGCTTTCTATCTTGTTCCATTGATCTATGTTTCTGTTTTTGTGCCAGTACCATATTCTCTTGATTACTGTAGCTTTGTAGTATAGTCTGAAGTCAGGGAGTCTGCTTCCTCCAGCTCCGTTTTTTTCCCTCAAGACTGCTTTGGCTATTCGGGGTCTTTTGTGTCTCCATACAAGTTTTAAGATGATTTGTTCTAGTTCTGTAAAAAATGCCATTGGTAATTTGATAGGGATTGCATTGAATCTGTAGATTGCTTTAGGTACTATAGTCATTTTCACAATATTGATTCTTCCAATCCAAGAACATGGTATATCTCTCCATCTGTTGGTATCATCTTTAATTTCTTTCATCAGTGTCTTATAGTTTTCTGCATACAGGTCTTTTGTCTCCCTAGGTAGGTTTATTCCTAGGTATTTTATTCTTTTTGTTGCAATGGTAAATGGGAGTGTTTCCTTAATTTCTCTTTCAGATTTTTCATCATTAGTGTATAGGAATGCAAGAGATTTCTGTGCATTAATTTTGTATCCTGCAACTTTACCAAATTCATGAATTAGCTCTAGTAGTTTTCTGGTGCCATTTTTAGGATTCTCTATGTATAGTATCATATCATCTGCACACAGTGACAGTTTTACTTCTTTTCCAATTAGTATTCTTTTATTTCTTTTTCTTCTCTGATTGCCGTGACTAGGACTTCCAAAACTATGTTGAATAATAGTGGTGAGAGTGGACATCCTTGTCTCATTCCTGATCTTAGAGGAAATACTTTCAGTTTTTCACCATTGAGAATGATGTTTGCTGTGCATTTGTCGTATATGACCTTTATTATGTTGAGGTAGGTTCCCTCTATGCCCACTTTCTGGAGAGTTTTTATCATAAATGGGTGTTGAATTTTGTCAAAAGCTTTTTCTGCATCTATTGAGATGATCATATAGTTTTTATTCTTCAATTTGTTAATATGGTGTTTCACATTGATTCATTTGCATATATTGAAGAATCCTTGCATCCCTGGGATAAATCCCACTTGATCGTGGTGTATGATCCTTTCAATGTGTTGTTGGATTCTGTTTGCTAGTATTTTGTTGAGGATTTTTGCATCTATATTCATCAGTGATATTGGTCTGTAATTTTCTTTTTTTGTGGTATCTTTGTCTGGTTTTGGTATCAGGGTGATGGTGGCCTCATAGAATGAGTTTGGGAGTGTTCCTTCCTCTGCAAGTTTTTGGAAGACTTTGAGAAGGATGGGTGTTAGCTCTTCTCTAAATGATTGATAGAATTCCCCTGTGAAGCCATCTGGTCCTGGACTTTTGTTTGTTGGAAGATTTTTAATCACAGTTTCAATTTCATTACTTGTGATTGGTCTGTTCATATTTTCTGTTTCTTCCTGGTTCAGTCTTGGAAGATTATACCTTTCTAAGAATTTGTCCATTTCTTCCAGGTTGTCCATTTTATTGGCATAGAGTTGCTTGTAGTATTCTCTTAGGATGCTTTGTATTTCTGCAGTGTCTGTTGTAACTTCTCCGTTTTCATTTCTAATTTTATTGATTTGAGTCCCCTCCCTCTTTTTCTTGATGAGTCTGGCTAATGGTTTATCAATTTTGTTTATCTTCTCAAAGAACCAGCTTTTAGTTTTATTGATCTTTGCTATTGTTTTCTTTGTTTTTATTTCAAATATTTCTGCTCTGATTTTTATGATTTCTTTCCTTCTGCTAACTTTGGGTTTTGTTTGTTCTTCTTTCTCTAGTTCCTTTAGGTGTACGGTTAGATTGCTTACTTGAGATTTTTCTTGTTTCTTTAGGCAGGCTTGTATAGCTATAAACTTCCCTCTTAGAACTGCTTTTGCTGCATCCCATAGGTTTTGGGTCGTCATGTTATCATTTTCATTTGTCTCTAGGTATTTTTTGATTTCCTCTTTGATTTCTTCAGTGATCTCTTGGTTATTTAGTAACGTATTGTTTAGCCTCCATGTGTTTGTGTTTTTTACGTTTTTTTCCCTGTAATGCATTTCTAATCTCATAGCGTTATGGTCAGAAAAGATGCTTGATATGATTTCAATTTTCTTAAATTTACTGAGGCTTGATTTGTGACCCAAGATGTGATCTATCCTGGAGAATGTTCCGTGCGCACTTGAGAAGAAAGTGTAATCTGCTGCTTTTGGATGGATTGTCCTATAAATATCAATTAAATCTATCTGGTCTATTGTGTCATTTAAAGCTTCTGTTTCCTTATTTTCACTTTGGATGATCTGTCCATTGGTGTAAGTGAGGTGTTAACGTCCCCCACTATTATTGTGTTACTGTCAGTTTCCTCTTTTATAGCTGTTATCAGTTGCCTTATGTATTGAGGTGCTCCTATGTTGGGTGCATATATATTTATGACTGTTATATCTTCTTCTTGGATTGATCCCTTGATCATTATGTAGTGTCATTCCTTGTCTCTTGTAACATACTTTATTTTAAATTCTATTTTATCTGATATGAGTATAGCTACTCCAGCTTTCTTTTGATTTCCATTTGCATGGAATATCTTTTTCCATCCCCTCACTTTCAGTCTGTATGTGTCCCTAGGTCTAAAGTGGGTGTCTTGTAGACACCATATATATGCGTCTTGTTTTTGTATCCATTCAGCAAGCCTGTGTCTTTTGGTTGGAGCATTTAATCCATTCACGTTTAAGGTAATTATCGATATGTATGTTCCTATGACCATTTTCTTAATTGTTTTGGGTTTGTTTTTGTAGGTCCTTTTCTTCTCTTGTGTTTCCCACTTAGAGAAGTTCCTTTAGCATTTGTTGTAGAGCTGGTTTGCTGGTGCTGAATTCTCTTAGCTTTTGCTTGTCTGTAAAGCTTTTGATTTCTCCATCAAATCTAAATGAGATCCTTGCCGGCTAGAGTAATCTTGGTTGTAGGTTCTCCCCTTTCATCACTTTAAGTATATCATGCCACTCCCTTATGGCTTGTAGAGTTTCTGCTGAGAAATTAGCTGTTAACTTTATGGGAGTTCCCTTGTATGTTATTTGTCGTTTTTCCCTTGCTGCTTTCAACAGTTTTTCTTTGTCTTTAATTTTTGCCAATTTGATTACTATGTGTCTTGGCGTGTTTCTCCTTGGGTTTATCCTGTATGGGACTCTCTGCACTTCTTGGACTTGGGTGGCTATTTCCTTTCCCATGTTAGGGAAGTTTTCAACTATAATCTCTTCAAATATTTTCTCTGGTCCTTTCTCTCTCTCTTCTCCTTCTGGGACCCCTATAATGTGAATGTTGTTGCGTTTAATGTTGTCCCAGAGGTCTCTTAGGCTGTCTTCATTTCTTTTCATTCTTTTTTCTTTAGTCTGTTCCGCAGCAGTGAATTCCACCATTCTGTCTTCCAGGTCACTTATCCGTTCTTCGGCCTCAGTTATTCTGCTATTGATTCCTTCTAGTGTAGTTTTCATTTCAGTTATTGTATTGGTCATCTCTGTTTGTTTGTTCTTTAATTCTTCTAGGTCTTTGTTAATCATTTCTTGCATCTTCTCTATCTTTGCCTCCATTCTTATTCCGGGGTCCTGGATCATCTTCATTATCATTATTCTGAACTCTTTTTCTGGAAGGTTGCCTACGTCCACTTCATTTAGTTGTTTTTCTGGGGTTTTTTCTTGTTCTTTCATCTGGTATATAGCCCTCTGCCTTTTCATCTTGTCTATCTTTCTGTGAATGTCTACAGTTATTTTTTAAGCAGAAAAATGAGGCGAGGCCATAGGACCTCTGTACTATGATGTGTAAGATGACACTACCACAGGCACTGATGTTTAATTATCAAAGAGAGATTTTTCAATTAGCTTTTAAGTACCTGCTTGAAAAAAAAAAAATGATACTACCACAGGCACTGATGGGCTACTGGGCCTCCTTTATGTCCCCTAACTCAACAAGTCTATATCCTTAGATGGGCTCAGTTTCATATCTTGTGTCCCTAGGTTCAAATTAGCCTTCTCTCTAGTTCTGTAACCATATTTAAGTTTATTACCTGATTTAGGTAGACAGAATTCCAAAAACCCCACCCAGACTGTCTTAAATTAATTTATTTGATGTGTATTTGAATTCTTCATTCTTTTCATCTTCTTGACCAGTTCTGGTCATAATGATAAAGACATTTTAATGTCTTTCATTTAGCTCTGGCCAGAACTCTAATATCATTCCACTGAATTGTGAGTTTCTGTACGTTGGCTCTCCAGTCAAAACTTTAAAGACAGAAACCCTAAAAATCAAGAAAGCGTAATTTCTAAGCAAGTGAATGTTGCAATTATATATTTTCTCCTTTGTAAATGCATAGTCTGTCCTCTAGAAAGGACACAATGATTCTTATTGTACTTTATGTAAGAACAATACTCTTTTTGGTCCATCTCGTTCCCTCGATAAAGGAAAGATGTTGATGTCAGGCAGCTCAACGTCAATTTACCAAAGGACAATTCCCTGAAAACCAATTTGCCAAATGGCTAATTCACAGAATTGCTAATTCTAGATTTGACTTTTAAAAACTATTTATAGTGTTTATAATAATTCATAACAGCTTTTGGAAACTTCTGGGAAGATGTTTTGATTGATTTGTATTCTGTACTCGTAGCAGCGTGCTGAGGAATGTTCAATTTGTTCCTGGCCAAGTCCCTGGGTGTAGCTGGAGGGAGCTAGGACATATTAAAGGGATCCTCTGCAATGAAAAAGTCTGAGAAAAGAGCAACAACTCAGAGTGGGCTGTCAATCCTAGAGCAGGAGGTGCCTGAGGGTGGGACTATAGGGCAGGGAAAGGAGAAGATAGAGGGACTGGTGTTGGATTACCCTTGAATATATTCTTTTCTTCACTTTTAAGCTTTATTGAGGTATAGTTGATGTAATAAACTGTGCATATTTAAAATGCTCAATTTTAAAAGTTTTGGTATATGGGTATATCCATGAAACCATCACTGCAGTCAAGATCATGAACATAGCCATCATTCCCCCAGTTTCCAATTATATATATATATATATATATATATATATATATATATATATATAGCCATCTGACGTCATCCTACAGATCACTGATATTCTGTTCATTTTTTCAATCTTTTTCTCTCTGAGTTTCATTCTGGATAGAATATATCACCTGTGACAGCCATGGGGTTAAAGAATGAGATAAACAGACAAGCCTAAGATAAGTCCTAACTTTTCAGTCTGGAAGATTGGGAAAATGGTAGAAACGTTAAGAGAAATTAGAAGTCAAGAGAGAAGCAGGTCCAGATGCTGATCTGACTCCTAAAAGACAAGATTCTTTTCAGGAAGATTGAATCAGGGAAGCATCTTGGCAAATGCAGTCTGGTCATAAGAGGTCAGAACCAGAGTTAGACTGGGAACACCATTAACTCAAGAGTGTTAGGGAGGCTAATTAGGATGAACCTGGCATTGAATCCCCGGGGCGGGGGGGAGCTCATACATGTAGGGGACACAAAACTTATGACAGGTGTTTCAGTTTATGACCCATCTCAAAATGAGAATAATACACACAAAAGATGGTGTAGTGCAATGAAGAAGGCACAGGCTTTGCAGTCGGGTAGATGAGAAGCCTTGTACCAATTGGCCTGTCACCTGTAGCCCAGACTCTTTCCTTATTTGGGCCTCACTTGCCTACCGTTTCAGCTTTGACAAGTTTCTTAACCTCTGATGTTCAGTTTCTTCATTTAAAATGGGGATTATAATAGCTAAGCATAAAGTTATTGTGCATATTAATCAAGATAACAAAGTATACAAAATCATAAAGCAACCCTTTTCCCCCTTGTTTCCTCCTGTCCCTTTAATTTTAATCAGTGAGGCAAGTTTTCCCCCTGCCCCTCTATGAAAACTTGAACATATCCCATGTATTAGTCTGCTATTGCTGCTGTAATAAATTACCTCAGACTTGGTGGTTTAAAACAACACACATTTATTATCCTATAGTTCTGGAGGTTAGATGTCCTCGTGGGTCAGCAGGCCTGTGTTCCTTCTGGAAGCCCTGCAGGAAAAATCTGTTTCCTCACTTTTTCTAGCTTCCAGAGGCTGCCTAATTCCTTGGCTCCTGGTCCCATGCTCTGTCTTCAAAGCCAGCAGTGTAGCATCTTCTGATCTCTCTCTCTCTGTCCTTCTGCTTCCACAATCACATTGCCTCCTGTGTCTGTGACCCTCTTACCTCTCTCTTATAAGGACCCTTTGGATGACACTGGGCCAACCTGGAAACTCCAGGATAATCTCCCCATATCAAGATTTTTAACTTAATCGAATCTCCAAAGTCTCTTCTGCCATTTAAGGAAATGGATTCACAGCTTCTAGGGACTAGGATGCGAACATCTTTGGGAGGCCATTCACCCTGTCATATCCCATTACTTCTCCAGTTGCTCTCAGGTAATATATGTGCTACATCGTTTCATGTCACAAATATAATTTCAATTCAGGTATTAAAAAATGTGGTTTCATGTAATAAAGCTAATTTTATTTAAACTTGATGCTTCTGCTCTTCTGCATCTAGTGCCTCTTTGAGCAGCAAGTGTGCAGTCAGTCCTGGAAAGAAGGTACAATTGGCTACTTTTTTCTTTCCTCATGGAGTCGTCTTCTTCTTTTCTTATCAGTGCTTCTGATTTCTGCAGGGTTAGAGCAGCAGGAGAGAATGCAGAAGTAAGGAAAACAGGAAGTCTGGGGTGGTCTAGAATCAGCAGTCTCTGGACCTGGTAGATATTTAAATGATTCTTCCTTTCCTGGATGCTTCTGGGAAGTCTTTGGTGATCGCACCCTCAGCTGTCACTGGGGTTCTCTCACCTAAAGTTCTCCCATGCGCCAATACTTGACTTCATGCATAACCTCTAGGCATCCAGGAGTCTACCTCCAGCTTCCCTGCTGCTCAGGTCCTCTTGCCCCTCCAAGAAGTTCTCTCCAAACAGCTGGTTCACAGGAAATACACAAAGCCTTTGCACTGACTCTGGGAGTATATTCAATTCCCATACCTCTGTCCTCTACTCTGTTTCAGCCAGCCTCTGCTTGTTTATATTTTTCAGATGTGGCTCAAACATCAAACCATTATGTCCCCCAAAGTTCATAGGAATTATATTAAGATCTTGAATTAGTCTCTTCAAAATTCCTCTCTCTGGATTTGGGTTTAGGAGGTGGTACTCTCATCCCTCTCTCCCTTGGAGGGGCACGGTAGGAGACACACAGTACTGCTCGCTCCAAAGAAAATCTCTTCAAATATGTACCTCTTGACCTTTTATATCCTTGATGTGGGCGAGTGATTGAGTCCTATAAGAGTTTTTGAACATCTCCTTTGCCAATTGTGCAAATTGGAATTAATTGTTTCTTGGTGTCTCAGCATCAAGCTCCATTTTACCATCCTGTTACATTTATCAAATAGCTACCACAGTGTCTGGCATAGAAAAGCACTGAATAAACGTTCATTTCCTTCTTTCTAAGGAAACTAGCAAAGCATAATTACAGATATATAATTAAATTAGTCAAATATTTTGAGATTTTCCAGATGGAAACACCAAAGAAGGTGTAAAGCACTATTCTTAGAGAAATTTTCATCCTCTCTCTTCATTCTGGGCAGCTGGCAGTCTTCTTACATGGAGTGCTGACACATTCTGATGTGTCTTTCTCTGGGACCAATTTTGATGACAGGCAAATACAATTTGACATTATTCAGATCTTTAAAATTCTGCCTTTCTCCAGGAAACATGTATGTCAAACTGATCATCTAGACTCTTTTGTGCCTCTTAATATTTTAGAAGCACAGCAGGTAAACTGGATTTTTAGTATGTATCATTGATTACTGGGAAACAACCTACCACTACACATATGGTGTGCCATGATTTAATTGACCCCAGATGAGTAAATTGCATCATTTTACAAAGCCTCTGCGATGGGCAACTGCAGAGCAATGAATGGTTGGATGATCTAAGTTTACTGGTGAGACGGCTAAGATATAGTTTAAAGTCTGGCTATTTCAGTCACCTGATGCTTGAATTGGGTGGGTCAGCCAGGGCTTGATTTGATCTTTTTAGAAGGTCAATCCATTAGTTTCTGGATATTCAAGAGCAACTGGACCCTAAAGACTTCTGCTTCTATCAAAGCTGTCAACACCCACCTCAAAGCTCTTCATGCCTCCACATGAAATAGGAAGCATAAAAGAAAAGACTGAATGGTCAACCAACTAGGCTTTCCCTACATGGGGATTATTTCCCTACACAGATCGATGGGAGTTTCTTCTACAGTACTCCAACAGTTGTTTACCAAGATTTTAACAAAACTTTAGCCTCAGAGTCATAATTTACATGTGCATATAATTCTGGAAGCTTATTGATGGGGAGGCTGCATTTTCCTCTCCATCTTATCTTCTGTCATCATTTCTATAAATTCAGTATCCATGCTGAAGTTTCTTTATTTCCATGGATTAAATGGTTGGATGTAGAACAACAGGATCAAGGAATCCATATGTATCTTTTCTTTAAAGTTTTTGAAATATATTTCCCAATTGTCCTCCAAGATGGTTGATACCAAGATGTACTTCCTCTAGTAGGGGATAAGAGTGCTTGGTTTCTCAGGTTTTTATTAATACTGGTAAATTCTGTTGGCTCTTGACTTTGCGAGCTCCCATGTGCTCTTACACTTGCACATTGTTCCTTCTGTTGTGATAACTCAGGAACTGATGTCAGCCATTGCTTTCTATATCCATGACCTTGCTTTTGATTCATGTATTAAGGTTTGATAACATGCTAAGATTTTATTTATTTTTTGGATCACCAATCTATCCTTCGTCTCATTTAGTCACTCTTATCTCAACCCCACACACTTATCGTGACTGATGTGTACCTCATGGCCACAATAGACTAGAATTGAGATTCTGGGAAGATTATCATAGGATGAATCCATGATGAACAAGGCAGAGACCCACTTCTCAGGCCTGGTTTATATCCTGGATTAACTGCAGAGGTGAATGAAAGCTTAGAAGAGATCCAGAGCTCCTTAAATTTCCCTAAGGCCAAAATTGGTCCCAGAGCTTAGAGGAGGATTGAACCTGTTGGAAGTGGGAGGAAAGAGCAACTGGCTCTATGGTGGAGATAAAGGGCAAGAATTTTAAAAGTACAAATTCCCCAAGTTTGTTTCGTTGCCCTCCTCCTCTTCTCTCTGTAAAATCTCACCTTATCCACTCTCATCATTTCAAATATCAGTATGTACAAATGACCCTTAAATGTGTTATCTCTAGCCCTGACCTTCTCCGAACTCCAGCTGAGTTAACAACTTCTGATGAATATATATATATATTCACATGTTTTAAAACTTTCAGTTTCAACATGCATAAAAATAAAATTTTCTGTTTCTTTGCTTTCTTTTACAGTGAAAGAAAGAAAGGGCTTACAAAGATGAGCTAGCACAGTTCCTGCCCATAAGTAGCTCACAGGTTGGTAGGAACAACAGACAAGTACAATAAGACTCCAGTACAGTGTGGCAAACGCCCTTGATTTGCCACAAATCAAGTGGGGCCATAGGACAAATTGGAAGTGGTGCTGGTGATGAACTGTACATGAGCAAATTAGGAAAAGTTTCACAGCAGGCCTGACATGGAGTTAGGCCCTTGTGTCCAAGAGGTTTAGGAATTTGTCCTCAAGAAGAATGAATAACAAACCACAACTAATTAATATAAGGGATTCATCTTTAGGGAAACTGGAGGTTGGGGATGTAAATCACTCTGGGTTCTTTCCAGGACAGGGCTGAAGCGCAAGCCACAGGTAGGGGGGATTTCCAGTCCTTTTCTCTGGTGATGATACCATCAACAAGGATGACAGCAATCACAATAGGAGTGATGACTAATAAATACAGAGCGCTTAATATGTGTCAGGAGCTGTGTTAAGTGCTTTCCATGGGTAAACTCTCATAAGTACAATAGGTGGTTGTGGGGTGGGACCCTGGATAAGGGTTCCTGCGTTCAGGCAGGGGCTATCCTGGCTTGAATCTCCCACTGGTGCCAAAGGAGGAAGCACCCGGCTTCCTTATCCACTTGTCCAGGAGTCGGACCCAGGCGGAGAGGTGTGAGTGAGGCTTAAACACTGTCAGCAGTCCAACATTACAAAATGGAGTCACACTCTTTATTACAATTCACCCCTGATGTTTGACTGGTGACTGAAAAGTGCCATTTTTCAGTTAATTGAATTTGAACTTCTTTAAGTAAGCTATTAGCCTACTCTACGAAGCCTGTGGCCTGAAGTCAGTAAAAGAGATGATGAAAGTTCCACTGAATGCTTCCTTCAAGAATGCAGCATCGTGTCTGCTAAGAAGTGAAATGAATGCCTTGGTCACTATCAATAATGTCTGGCACTCTGAAGGAGATAAAGAGTGTCCTGATGAGACCTTGTGTCATGGTTGGCAACTGCCACGCTAAATGGCATATAGCATGTGGCTTTCTTAAGAATACCTAGCAATTTTCTTCAGAACTACTCTTCTATTAAATACACTTTAGACAAGATGACTATAACAAGTGTTTATGGCAATCTTTAAAAAGGTTCTTTGCATGGTGTCTGGCTTATAGTAGGCATGCAATAATTATGTAGGGGAAAAATCCTGAGATTCAGTGATTCTATAATTTAAAAAGTTAATGTTTGGAGGCAGACATTTCCTTAGGATACAGAAAGCATTACCAGTAACACTTGATACTAACTACATGCAACTCATTGGAATAAATTGGTAAATGTGACCTTAGGCCTCTCTCTACCTCTCTCCTTCTCGCTCCACTCAACAAATCATACCCGGACCAAGAATGAGCTTGAACCTCTGCTCTTACAGTCTCGATTTCTTCCTTGGTTAGTGTGGTGCTGGAGACAGTTTCAGACTGAAGTCACTGAAGTGAAGCAGAATTGTTTTTGTTTTATTCTACCCTCCCTTCTTAAATATCACTCAGTTGTAAGCATTTTCCAGAGAAGAACCATGTCTTCTACCATTACATTCCCCATTCCTAGCACTTTGTCCTGCACTCAGAAGGTGCCCAATAATGTGAGAAGATTACAACCACTGAAACTCACTCTTGGGGGCTGAGCCTGTCAATCAAGCTTCCCCAGCAGATGAGCCCAGAGCTCTTGCCCTTGAGCCTGTGGCCTTGGGCCAGGAAGGTTCTACTGTGCTGCCGTCAAGTTTTCCACTGTGTCCTCAGTTCAGCCCCAAATGGCTGGTATTGCTGTCCTCACACTATTTTTAGTCATAGATCAGTTATCCCTGACACACAGTGATGGGGATTAACAAAATGCACCCATATGCATCTCTGAAGGCTGAGCGTGTGTGTCCCCAGCCCAAAGTAGTCTTGGGCAGTTCTGGGTAGGATTAGCAGGCTTAGTTTTTTTTTATTGTCTCTTTCTACTGCTCCTGGCAGAGAGAGATCTGGGCCAGAACCAGTCCTAATTTGTTTAAGGAACTTGGTAGGAGACTATTCTAAACTACACATCAGACCTCCATTTTTCACCCTTCAGTACCTTGCAGCCCCTGTAGTGGTTGGGCGAGGCTTTCCTTCCACTGAGGGGAAGGGGCCTGTTGAAATCCATCCTGATTTTATGAGAACACACAGTAACAGGTCATGCAGTGGGGATGTCCCCACCAATCTCTCATGTGGCGAAGGTTCCACATGCCTGGGGAAGGGAATTTCAAAATGCCCCATGCCAGCTGGGAAGGCTGTACATGACAGAGTGAACACCATCGTAATCACATCATGTCCTGAAACTCCAGCCCTGATTACTCTGATCTTTATCCTCTTTTGACCTGAGATGAATGCAAGGAATGGTCTTTAAATGACCCCGCTGTTTTCAAGTTCTAGTACAGTGTTTGACTTGGACTTCCCCAGTGGCAGCAAATCACACCAGCTGACTCGAGCTTGCTTGACTTATTTATTTAATAATTTTAATTTTGGGGGTCTCTTCACTTCATCAAATCACCGTTGATTTTTATATAGCAGGGAGGTAAACTTAGTGCATTCAAGAGTTTATCTGAGTTTTTGTAAAATCAGTTGTCTTCCTTGAGAAATTCTTCCCTGCTTGGTACTTACACATCAGTGTTTATTTCTGACCCTTTTGTTCTCTGCAGAGACTTTGTGGTCAGCTTAGAAATACTGGGTTGGGGGACAGAAGCCTGACATGACTGTCTTAGACCTTGCAAGTTATGCCAACATTATTTTAGGATCCTTATTCAGATAGCTAGAATCTCTTGGGAGATCTCAAAAGTCAACCTGCCATTCTCCTGTCTCTGTAATTCCTTACTTGCTGTGGTTGTCTAGGGTTCCCAGCAGGAAGGCAATTGGAGCCAGTGGTTTTAGCTCTACTTAAGGATTTTTATTCTTTTACCATCCTTTCCGCTGCCTCCCTCCTTAACTGTCCCCTCCTTCATGATTTCAAGGCTCTAGAAAAATAGTCATCATCATCATGTAAAAAACAACCACAACTACCAAGAAAAAACACCAAAACTGGACTTCCCTGGTGGTGCAGTGGTTAAGAATCAGCCTGCCAATGCAGGGGACACAGGTTCGTGCCCTGGTCCGAGAAGGTCCCACATGCCGCAGAGCAACTAAGCCCGTGCGCCACAGCTACTGAGCCTGTGCTCTAGAGCCCACGAGCCACAATTACTGAGCCCGCACGCCACAACTACTGAGATCCCTGTGGCTAGAGCCCGTGCTCCGCAACAAGAGAAGCCACCACAATGAGAAGCCCGCGCACCACAATGAAGAGTAGCCCCCGCTCGCCGCAACTAGAGAAAGCCCACGCACAGCAACGAAGACCCAACACAGCCAAAAATAAATAAATAAATTAATTAAAAAAAAAAAACAACACCAAAATCTTTTTTTGCTAATCAGGCAATAATTATTTACTGAGTACCTAGTATATGAATAGCAACAATGGTTTTGTCTGCCTCCCCTCCGTGAAAATTCTCTAAATGTAACTTTTCCTACTTAGGATTTATCTGTAGATGAGACCTTGCTCCATACTTGAGACAAATCTGGCTTGGGATGAAAGCGCATACTAGAACTTGCTTTATTAGGTCTCTCTTTTAGCATTAAATAAGAAAAAGAGATCTTTAACCTCTAGTGTAAAAGCTTCTGATGAGTGACTGTCCCCAGGTAAGCCAGGGTATTTCTTAGGTAGTTTCTGGACTCAATCTCAGCCTGGTTACATGCTGCCCTTACTCAACAGGTCTCCAGGGTCTGACATCCTGATCCCTCCTACTGGCCGTGACCACAGAAATGCTTAGTGTACTTATTTCCTCAGTTCCCTGCCACCTGTTACCAAACCTCTCTAATAGCACCTGTCTGTTCACCTGTTGACCCCCCCTCACCTATGTCTCCCCTGCAATGTGAAGCCTTGCAGAGCCTCCACCTCTCCTCTTCCTTCTGCTCTCCTTATCTTCTGGGAATTGGCTTCCCATTTTTATGTCCCCGGATTAATACATCCTTGGTCTCACACATCTTCAGACACACCAGTACACTTGGTCTTTGCAACCTGTCAAGTGCCCAGTTATGATATCAGACCACAATAGCTGTGGGGTTTTTAAAAATTAAGGTGAGCTTCTTTATCTTAAGGTGCTTGTGACCTAGGTAGAGAGGGAAGATAATTCTATATGACGACTGCCTAGGACAATTGAGTACAAAATTTTGATTTTCTGCTTTTAGTAAGAGTTCAGAGAAGCAAGATCTTGGTGATGACTAACACAGTAGAAAACAGACTCAAGGAGTTGCATGGAAAGCAGGTTGGAACCTGAAGAATGGATAGGTAGAGAGTAGAGGAAAGGTGTTCCCGACAGAGAAGAACAGCATGAACTAAGGCACAGAGAGAAAGAATAGGAATGGTATGTTCAACATGTATAAAGAGATGGAGCTGGTTAGAACTAGGTGGTGAGTCCTGCAGTCACTGGTGAAAGGTCTTAGTGCTTTCATCACTTGGACACCTGAATGAGAGATGCCTCCTTTGCTTTTCTCATCAGACTCTCCAGGCAGAAAGAAATGCTGCACAACACAGTCTTCTTTCTAGTCCAAGTAGTTGTTTCCTCTGATCAGACATCTAGGGGGCACATTCTTTTAGGGAGTCATCTGGCAAAGCTAGGAGCAAGTGAGACTCGAAGCCTTGGCCAGAGATAGGCCCCTCGACTGCACAGATACCCTCATGAGTTTTCCCCCTTTACTCCTTCTAGGTGAAGTTACCATTTTGTTAAGCGCATTAGAGGAAAAAAAGGGGGGAGAGACAACCTAGATATACAGCAGTAGAGAAACACTGAGTAGATTTTGATCCTTCATGGGATGAAATATTATGCTGCCATAAAAATAAAATCTACCGAAAAATTTTTTTAAAGATAGAGATGTTTACTATATTAAACGAAAACAGTAGGATTCAAATAGGTACATACACTCTGATTTCAACTTTCTAAATATTTATACAGATAGACATTTGGCAGGATAGATTAAAATCAACGGAGCCCGACAGATTGCTCCTGGAGGGCATACGAAATTGAGAGAGAGGATCTCAGGAACAGGATGCAACTACCTGAGGACTCTACAAACCTCAGCTGAGAGGAGGAAAAGGACAGAGATTGTCTCTCTTAATGGCTCAGAGACTTGGCAGGCCAACAATCCCTGGAGTCGAGGATTTGAAGGAGAAAGTGTTACTGCATCCTAGGCTAGGTGTGATGATAAAAGCCATCAGTTTTTAATATACAGGTTGACAAAATGGAGTAGACCAAAGTGTTCAGTTGGAGCTGAGAACTCCCTGGGAATGTTTGAATTACCACTTAATAAGGAGCATTCAGAGCTGATCTACTTTCTGAAATGTCACCGTACAGAGAAGCTTCCACCAACACTCTCAGCCAGGTATGCCCTGGACTGGAGATAGCCCTCAGGTCCTGGACAGCCTGCAAGTTCCATAAATCAGTGCTAAGTCATGCAATCAGCTGTCTCCATGGTGTTTGCATGATACCATCCCAGGAATCCAGCCTAGGATTTTCCTGTAAGCTGCAGGGGTTTGGGTTTCCCAGGGAAGTTGGTGTCCCCTCCACTCTTCCCCTGTAAGTGCCAGAGACATCATCATCATCGTCTTTTATTGAGTGTCTACTATGTGTGAGGTGCTTTACAGATATTATTTTTTATCTTCTCCACAATCCTATCGAATAGGCATTATTACCCCAATTTTATAGACGTTGAATTGAGACACAGTATGATCAAGTAACTTGCCAGAGACAAAATTAGTAAGTTTGAAACTAGATGTCTGCCTCTCTCCTTACTGTGATGCCTTTCAGCTTCTAATTTGCCACTTTGTGTGTGTGTGTGTGTGTGTGTGCATATGAGTGAGAGAGAGATATAGATGTACTTTTGAGTCTGAGTGTTTCTAAATTGTACCTATTTCCTGGGCACTGTTTTATTTCTCAAATGTTTCTCTCCAACACATCCAAAAAATGATCTATCTTAGTTCTTATTTGTCTCTGTCATAACTGAGTCCTAGCCACAAGTGGAAACTGGATCAAAAAATAATAGTAATTTTTGAGACTAAAATTTTGGCTAGAAAGTAAAATGAGACTTCTAGTCTCAGGACAACAGAAAAGCTCATATGTAGGTTAGGAGCAACCTAAGATTAACGCTAAAGGTACAACAAACAAACTTCAGAAGTCCTTCACTTCATGTCCAGCAGAGCCCATGCTCAGACCCTTTGATGCCACTGCTTCTCTGACATACAAGGAACCATCACTTGCTGTTAGCATTCCAGGCCAGAATTTGAAGAAGTTGTCTTTGTGTTTATCTAGGTCAGATCACTGTGGATCCAGCAATACTGCATCCTTTTCTCCCTCTTCCTTTCTTCAAAAAATATACACCTAAAGCCAGGCACCATGCTAGGGAACAGCAGGAAATGATGAACACAACAAGCATGGTCCCTGCTGCCATTGGGAGAAAGAGACAAACGAGGAATTAAGATATAGTGTGGTAATTGATATGATCAGGAAACCAGAGGGTACTCAGGGGGACAAATTTGGTCAGCGAAGGCTTCCTTGACCAAAATACATCTGAACTGAGACCCGCCAGAGAGGGAGGCATGCTATGCCCAGCTTAGCTGTCTGTCTCATTCTGTCTGTCCACCACTGTACACAAGTGTGGAAGAGGATCTATTGGGTTTGCTTTTAACTTTTTTTTTTTTTTACTTTTTAAATTAAGAAGTGTCAGAATTCAAGGAATAATAAGAATTTCTACGGTCTCTAAGAATTTCACAAAAACACTGAGGTAAGGGGAAATTCCACAGAGGAATCATAAACCTCAGCTTGGAATTGCTACCTGCGGGGGAATGCAACACCAGTTTTCTGGAAGGATCTTGGGTCCCATTGAGGGAAAGGCTGTGTGGTGAGGTTTTATTCTGTACCACATTGGGCGACACTTTCTGCAATAAAACCAAAGCACTCAGCGTGTCAGGCTGAGTCTAATTCAGGGCTGTGACTGTGAACTCTGCCATAGAGGAGGACTAGAAAAATAGCCATGGGTTGATCTTGATGATAAGAGCAGCAATGATTCACGCATGGAATAAGATTTAGCACATGACAGCTTGTTTTAGCCACTTAACAGTATAAAGAAACTGCAGTTCAGGATATACAGCCTTCAAAGACAGCACCTGAGGATTTAGACACACTAAATATTTGAGCCCTGGCCTTATTCCAGGGGCAGTGCCAGGATGAGATGGACCGGCTTTAGGTTTATCGAGATTTCAAACACACAGTTTGTTACTAAGGGTCTAATTATATAAGAAACTCAATATTAACATAAGGCTCAAGGTTAATTGTCAGGGCTTCAAAAACAATGTTATTAGAACTCTTTCTTAATCATATAAGTTCACCATGTCATGAATTTCTTTTTCTTCTTCTTCCTCTCCCTCCCTTCTCCTTTTAAGAAATAATACATAAATAAAAGTATATGTCATAAGTTGAATGCTTAGTATTGCAATTATAACAGGAGCTAAGGCTCACTCTATCATGTAAATCACATAACTGCTCTACGGAGTAGATATTATTTCACTGTTTTTAGAGATGAGGAAACTGAGGTTTAAGGAAGGATAATTAACATGTTCATTACAAATGGACACACAGATAGTCACACAAAAGGAGAGTGTCTGAACTGGGATTTAAACCCATTTTGTCTGAATTCTCAAGTCTGCTATCACTATCTGTGGTTGAGCAATGAAAATAGACATGCTGGCCGCACTGTCTGCCTGCCACCCCACGTGCTTTCTCCACTAGAAGCCAGGGACCAGTTTTCCTAGTTCTTCTCTTTGCCGACTACACTAAGCACAGCATGGAACATGTGGTAGGACATCAATAAATGAGGGAAGGCCTGGTCTAAATTTATCCCTGCCACACAAATTGCAGGATTTTGTATCACTCTGTAGCTCATCTTATAAGGACAGGCCTTCCTCCTGTCCGAGGCCTGAGCACCCGTGACAGAGCACTCCCTGTCACTGTGACAATAGGAAGCAAGGCAAAGGAAAGCCATAAATTAGGCCAGGGGAGAGAGGCAGAGGAAAACAGATACAAACTGCTGACAAGATTAATATGCAGTTGACGGGAGCGCTTTCACACCCGAGTGCCAACAAATAAACACAATTCAGAAAGCTCATCCCTGCCTTACCAGAGGAGGCAGATTCCTGAGCCAAAGAGAGGGAGCAAATGAGCAAGAGAAAGAGAAAAAGAGGACTGCATGCGCACGGGGCCTGGTTTGCCAGGAATCCCTCCCGCATCCTCAGATAGCTGAGGGATGATGCAAGCAGCGGGCCCTCCAATGATACATTTTCTGACCAAAACCAGGGAAAGGAGAAGCAGGGCCAGGCCCTGTAGGGGAGCTGGGCTTGAGGACACTGAGTGCAGGCTGAAGACTGGTGCCTTCCCTGGGCACGGCCTGCCCTGTGCTGCCAGCTAAGGCAGGTGTCGTTTCTCACAGGAGTCAGCAGACCTGAGGGGCCTTTGGCTAGACTCCTGGTGGTAATGAATGAGACCTCAGCAGGCTTCAGCTGAATACTTCAGAGATAAGAACTGATTCTTCTATTTTTTATTAGGTTGAACCATATGAAACTGCCATTTTGAAGCTCAAGAGTACTTGAATATTGGCAGTTTCACGTGGTTCAAGATAAGAGTAAAGCTGGAGATAGTTTTCAAACCCAGGAATCAATTTTAAAATTGAGGCTCTTCAACTGTGCATTACCAGGGTACAACATTGAGTAATTTAAAGCAATGGCTACATATTAAAAAAATAAAATAAAATAAAATAAAATTGAGACTCTTAACCACTATGCTATAAGCACTGTTTTGCCAGGTAATTCTCCTTGCTTGAACATAAAATCCAGACATCAAGCTCGCCCTAAAAGAAATTTCATGATCTGATCTTTGCTTAGCTGGCTAGTTTCTCTCTGCAGCAAGACTAAACTTCTAGCTATTCAACTGTTACTTCAGGTTGCTGATTCTTTACATATACTCTTCCCTCTTCCTGGAATACTCACATCCCCCTTTTTTCTCCCTGATGTATCATTCCATCCTTTGGGCCTTTGCTATCATAGCAGTTATTGGGCTATATTGGAACCTTCATGCAGTAAGGAACTGTTGGTCTTGTGCCCTATTGCTTAGCATCTAGTTAAATGCCTGGCACAGAGATGGATGGATGAATAAATGGATGAGTGAATGAATTACATGTACCAACACTCTCCAACACACACACACAAACACACAAACACACACACTCTCACTCTTTCTATGGCTAACTTGGTATTCCAAATTAAATAATTCCCTGTCTCATCACATGGATGTCCAGTTTCAGAAAAACCTCTTGACTTTGGCTAACACTCTGCTACAGAGTTTGCTGATGAATAGAATGCAAGTCAAGAAAAGTTAGGAAATTCAAGAACATTCAAGCATACCCTGAGGACCTAGCTTAGCTCTTGGTTTTACATACAATACAGTAAGTTTCTCATTTTTGCATTCTGTTTTTCCTGTGGAGCCTGGCTTTCACTGGCAGAATTTTCCAGAAGTACCACTAACATATACAAATAAAACCTTTTGGAGGCACTTATCAGAACTAGTTACAGATTCTGATGCTGCTTACAGATGTTGGGGCTGTTATTGCTGGTGATTGGGAAAAGCTCAAATTATTTTATAAGCTTTACTTAGTTGGATTTACATAACATACTTCCCCTGAAGAGAAATTTATGGAAGAAAATGGCTTCATAGCAATGAATCACTTCTAACGATCAAATTTGCCCCCTCCTGTTTCTACTAAAGCAAGTTGACATAGGTCTGTGCTGTGCAGACAGAAGAGTTTTTAAACTAGACGTGCTGTACAAAGATTCACTGAAACTGGGTAAGGGAGGTGTTAATGAGCTCCCTGACAGTAGAAGCCCAGGATCAGATGCTGGGCATTATCTGTCAGGCATGTTGGGATAGGCACTTCTGGAATAAAACATTTCTAAGAGTCCTTCCAACCACAAGATTTTATGATTCTATAGTCATAAATTCTACACCCAGCCAGTTTTTGCTATTAGCTTGGTATATAATTTTAATATAAATATATAATATACATATACATATATGCATTTAAATAGAATCATATTTAAATGCTATTTGTAAATATTTTAATCATGAATGTATTTCCACATCAATCTATTTATTACATAATTTTGTTTTTAATGGACCTATAGTATTCCAATGTATTTCATAATTTAACCAAGATCCTGATTTTTACCAGAAGGGGTTTTTCCCCTAATTTTTGATATTATAGATAGCATCAATGAATACCTCTGCCTACATTTTTGTAAATATGCTTATTTATTTAATTTAAACTGTGAAGTCAGAGTGTGTCACATATTTCAGGATTTCGGTGACTATTGAGAGACTGCCTTTCAGAAAGACTGTATAATTTATACCCCACCAGCAGTCATACCATGACTCTTGCTGATGACTTTCTGGCAGTATAAATCTGTCACATGAGAAGTCCCAGGACACTGGGGTTGCCTGTGTTAGATCCTCTCTAGGACAGTCTCTCCTTCTTCACGGGAAGAGAATTAAAGGAAGGCAGGAAGCACACTCGTTCATGAAATGCAGACTTAAAGTTCAAATTTGGTTCAAACTCTGACTCCACCATCTACTAGTTCAACAACTTTAAGTGAGTTACTTAACCTCTCCTAACTTGATTCCTCACTTGTAAAATGACAGATTCTACCTTGCCGGGTATTTCTGTCTTTTTCATGAAGGTGATATACAGAAAGGGCCTAACATAGCAGCAGATATATAGTAGCTGCTTTTTAACCATTAGCCAGTATTTTTATTATACTATGCCTAGTCATTTGCTCCTTGCAACAACTCTTTTTCCTGATGGTGAATGGAAGCATGAGGTGGGGCAAGAAGGGAGAAAGGGAGATGAAGGACTTAAGGCTGTTCCAGGAAAGTTTTCAGGGTAGAAATATGTCTTTATCTTGTTGGACAGCCTCTACACTCTGAGCCCCACCTTTCCCTCTAGAATTCACAGCACTCGGGGAAAGTCCTCCACCTGCCATTGTCGCCTGGGATTTCACTGGTTTTGCAAGCTTTCTGCTTGTCGCCTCTCCTCGCTCTGAAGGCAGCTCTGCTGACCTTGAGGGTCCAGGATATAGTGTTGATCCCAGGAAAGACAGTAATAGTTTTGTTGACAGACACTTTTCAACAGCTGTATGGTATCTGTAAGGCTGAGAGAAGAGGTTGGAGGAGAGTGACTCAGGGTTAACCCCTTCTTGGCCCCAACAGTATTCCCTTCATAAGAAACCCTTGTAATGATGGAATTTTCTTTGACTCTGAGAACTGGATTTTTAAAAAACAGACCCTCTTAGTCATTTTCTTACAAAAGCAAAGTCATGTTTATGGTTCAGAAACACACGACACAAAATTTTAAAGCATTTGAAAGCATTATACTAGGGAGAATCCAGAATAAGGGGCCACTTTGAGAATGAGATGACCCTGAAATGCCCTGGGAGTCTATCTTCTTGCACCTTCAAGGCACATTTGACGTGCAGAGGATGACATATGGGTCCTTAATTTAGGAGAGAGAACATGATTTATTTTATTAAGTTTCATTCCAGTGTTCATAGCAGATAATATTCACATGTGAATATTTACATAGTTATTTTCCTATTTATTAACCATAACATATGTGGTATCATAGCCAAGGCCTCTTTTTAAAAAGTATCAAAGTGCTTTAAATGCATGACATTTTAAGTGCTAATCCTGTGAGTTTATAATGTTAAGGGATAAGACTAACAACCTCTTGCAAGCTGACTGGTGTCAAACTTTGCCCTCTGGCTTCGTATATTTTAAGGGCAAATATATCTAGAATGTCTGAGTCAGTCTAATAACTAGATATACAATAATGAGATTCTACAGAAAATTAGTCTATTTCATAGCAAAAATTCATCAGTGAGACTACAACTATTTTCATTTGGTTTTTATACACATTCACTATGAATTTACTGAAATACACAACTTAAGCATTCTAGGGAATACTAAGCACAAATCACCTGTTAGGATCCCTACCCTTGAGAAACTGCTCCCCAGAGACAGAGCCCAAATCATTTAGAATTAGCTGTAACACAGGCAGAAAGTGATGATTCCCAAAGAAATAACAAGCAATGGGAGGTCTGAGGGGGTTGAGGTGTCAAAGAGGAAATATTATAGTTTAGGCTTTGTTATTAGATTTGGTTTTGGTTCCATGCTCTGTCCCTTATTACCTAACTTATATACTGTATTTAACTTTTCTGAGCTTTATTTGCCTTATCTGACAAATGGGCATACCTAACTTATGGTATATTTGTGAAACTGTATGTGTAAAACTTCTAGTAGAGTACATAGCACAGAGCAAATACTCAATAAATGATAGCTAAGAGTGGCAGGTAAAATTAAAGGGGGTATTGTATAGAGGTACTTGACTTCGGAGAGATATAAGATTTGAGCTGGACTAGAAATGGGGAGGGGGCCTTCCAGGTGGCAAGGACGCATTATCAGTGGTGTGCAAGGTGATGAGGGCACACTGGGCACCTTTAGAAACTGAGAGTTGAACTGAGGGGCTGGAATGTAGGGTGCACAGTTTGGAAATGAAAACTTACCCAATAATACTCCAACTGATTTCATCACTGTGAGACAGAAAGGTAGTCTGGGAGAGCCAATAAAGGACCTAGACTGTCATGTTAAGAAGGTGGGGGGCGTTATTTGGTTGACAATGGGGAGCATGTCTGTGTTTTAAGGGCTTACTCTAGTGACATGGAGGCTGGATTGTGGGTGGAGGGAAGAAATTAAAGGCAGGCAATTCTAATAATCCAGCCAAAAGGTAAGCCCAGGGCTCCTTTTACTACAGCAAAATAAGAAATATCACCTTTGGCTTGAAAGGGCTGTTTTTGAAGGTAAGAGTTAATAGGATTTGTGCAATTTGCTCTTTGTTCTGATGTAGTCAATCATTCCCCCAGGGTTAGGATTCCCCTTCTTCACTTCACATATCTCCCCAGAGACAATTGCTTATTTATATTATTGCTTTATAACTTTGTCATCCTGAGAATATCACCAAGAAGCAGACTCTAGGCCACGGTAACTGAGCCTGGCTTACCGCAGGTGGCTTACTGGAAATACAGAAGCCTGAAACCTCTGATCTGGTAGGTCTGAGGTGAATCCAGGAATCTTTTTCTGAAAGTTGCCCAGATGATTCTATGATCAGCCAGGTTCCAGAACCACTGTGCTAGGTTTAAACTTGCTCAGCAAGCCTGTTTCTCATTCATTTTTGAATCTATAGGACCTATCACATTATCTAGCCCCAACTAGGTGTCCCATGAATATTTAGCACATAGAACTGAAGTGTTATAACAAAGGTAGATAGAGACACTCAACTTTAGGGAAATAATAGCTGCATAATGCCTAGCTGGGAACTCAGGGCAATCTCTGAAAAGAGCAATTTCTGCTTCTGTTCTGGCAGGGGGCAGGGCTGGAAGCCTAGAGTGGCACTTTCCTTGATTGATTGCCCTGTAACTTGAGGCCTGACTTTGACCTGAGGGTTAGAGCACTGAGTCTGACAACTTGCAAATTATTAAAATAGTGTTAAGGAGAAAGCAGGTATTATTAGAGAACTGCATTTTTTTTCAGTGAGAGGATTACAGTCTGATTTCTAAAGTCAGTATATCCTTATTAGTAATTAAAGAAATGCAAATGAAAATAAAGATACTTTTAAGTTAGTAAAAACATTTTTTTAATGTTAAGAACTAAGGCTATTAACACTGTGATGAGATCACAATGACCCAACCATTCTGAAGAGCAGTTTAGTATTTTATATCAAGACCCCTAAATAGTTCATTTCATTTGACTCCGTGATTTCATGCCTGTGAATGTATCTTAAAAATTATCTGAAATTTGAAAAAAAAAGATAACTGCACAAAGATGTTTATTGCAGAGTAATTGATAAATGTAAAGTAACTAAAAGTCCTGCAATAAAGGAACAGTAAATAAATTGATAAAATTTTACATGGCCATTAAAAAATGATGTGAAGTTTGGTCCCATCATGGGAAAAACTTATGATATAATGTAAATGAAATAAGTTAAATGAAAATTTTTTATATACTTTAGAATTACAAGTACATAAATAAGAAGCATATTTATGACAGACTGGAGGCATGTGCACAAAAGTACCACCAGTGTTCATATGGTAATATTATGAGTTATTCTTTCTTCTCTTTCCTAAAATTTACAGGTTATTTGTGGTACTTTCATACTTTAAAATTAAAATATATACATATTCACAAACACACACTAAAGTAGGTGATTGGATCACAGTCACCCAATGAGCCAGTAGTAAAATTGAGGCAGGAATCTAGATAAGCCAGCAGAGTACAAGCCCCCTTCCTCCATCCCTCAGGGACCACCACACTATTTTTTGAAACAATGGCACTTGGTTTTTGTTATACAAACTCCTTCGAGTTTAAAAGAACAAAACAAAAAACAAAAAACAAATTAACAAGAAAAAATTCCTCAGACAACCCTATTTCTCCTCCTCACCATTTTCTATAGGACTTGTATCAGGAGAGGTTTTTCAAACTTTTTTTGTTTTTTTTTTTTGTTTGCTTGTTTTCTCTTTTGGAAGGTCTTTTCCTGCCTTACTTGAAAATGACATATATTTACTACCCGGATTAATATCTAGATCTTGGTGGACTATTCAAAGAAATCTAGGAGAAAGAAGCTTCTGAGGCAAGCGTGTAATGTTAAATAAGGTCATGCTTGCTGTTGTTGGTGATCCCGCCCACATGACACGGTCCTATTTTTAACCGAGACAATTGGTGAATGACTCAGGAAGACCTCTGAAGCCAAAAGGCAGCTTGGAGGAATAGAACTTGCTATTAACCAAGGAGAAAATAACTAATGTAGTCAGCTGAAAATGCCCATTTTCTGCTTTCAGTATATCTGGCAACCCAATAATGCTACAATAAACCCAGTTTAAAAAGCCTCACTTCAGATATTGGTATGCTGCTGGTTAACTACTTTTTACTTTCCTGTTCAGAAAATAACTACTGTGGGAAAATAATTTTGGAAAATATTGAACAATAAATACCCCTCTTGGATGTTTACAAGGTAAATTTCTTCAATAAAGTCTGTCTTTGAATGGATTTCACTGCAGATTGCTCATTTTTGTGGAGGTGGGAGTAAGTGGGGTTAGGGGAGCAAAGTAAGTGGGGGTAGGGAGGGTAGGAGAGCAAAGTAAGTGGGGGTAGGGGAGCAAAGTAAGTGGGGGTGGGGGAGCAAAGTAAGTGGGGGCGGGGGAGCAAAGTAAGTGGGGGCGGGGGAGCAAAGTAAGTGGGGATACGGGAGCAAAGTAAGTGGGGGTAGGGGAGCAAAGTGGCAGTAGGGGAGCAAGTGGGGGTAGGGGAGCAAAACGTATAGAATATGCTCCAAGAAACACACTCTGGGAAACACTGAGCTAGTGTGAATAGAGACCTAGGGTGTTCTAATAACTTGCCTACGAGCACCTAGCTGATAAAAAATGCAAGAACTGAGGCTAGAACGCTATTGCATTTTCCCATAGCACCACGCTGTGTTTATCTTCTCACACAGACTCTGTCTGTTGTTACACAGAATCCACAGTAGATGTGTCATTAGATCTGCAATGGGTGTGTCCATTAATATTGTTACTATTATTCTTGTATTCAATTTTCTAGTTAACATCTTCAGTCTTCTGGAATTCTCAAAAGTCCTCTCTGCCACAAACATATCTGTTACTCTTTGAATGGCAGGTGCTTTCTATAGACAGGTTATTTTATTATTATTATTAAGGTCCTATGGCAGGTAAATCACAGAACTGGGACTTGAGACAGAGGTTTTACTGCCATATTAAGCTTTCTTTCTGAGCTGATTTTAAAAGCAGTGAACCCCTTTGTGGTAACTAAGGGAATTTCAGGCTGGGGTTGGGCAGGAGAAGAGACCTGCCTCTTCTAAACCTAGGTGAAGTGATCCTATAGAGCGGGAAAGGAAGAGACCATACCTAGGGCTGCAATAATGGTAACCACAATAAGTTTAACTTTGAAAAAGCACTTTAACTTGTGTTATCTCAAATGACTGCTTTAAATATCCAAGGTGTAGTTTCACTGCAGTGAGCCAGATGCGGGATCCTTTGTCTGGAAAACTATCGTTTTCCAGCCACATCAAGTGCACGCTGTGACTCTTTTTCTTCAAAATCCTGGTCAGTGTGGAAGAGCTCACAGGTCTGAGGGTCTAGTTGAGTGCAGCAGCACATCAATTTCACATTGCTTTTCTTTGGTAAGAGACAACCTCAAGGACAAACTCAAGGGCACAGCATCTCAGTAAGGGCTTTGGGTTAGGGCTTAGAAAGGTCATGTGTCTTACTTTCCGAGAGGGAAAAAGTGCTGAAAAGCAGGTCAATAACTCAGCTGTAAGAAGAGTGGCTGCTTCTAGGCAGTAAGTTGTAGGGGCTGCTGTGCATGGGGGTGGGGAGCACTCTTAATTTAGGCCTAGAGTCATCGTTATGTATTAAGTGCCTGTAGACTTTCGTCTAAATTTTAATAAGCTACCTAGATGTTTGGCTGAGTTGATTGAATCCACCTGAATAATTTCCTGCCTATTTCAGCAGCATTAATCATATGTACTGTTTCCTGACACTTTTACCAATGTGGTATAGGACATGGACAAAAGCTGTAGTTTCATTCTTTTTGCTGTGCCTAAAATACCCATATATACTCGTATGGATATTGGCATTTGAAATAGAAAAGAAATTATCAATATATGTTTCTATTTTAAATGGCCAGGATGTAGGTGAATGCTACTCTGAGGCATGTTGGGAAAAGGATTAATTGAATAATCTAATTGAGTGAGAGCAATCAAAAGATGTCTCCCTTCGTCCTCATAAAAACACAATAAGGAAACAGATAAAGCTCAGAGAGACTAAATAACTTTTCTCGAGGTCACATAAATAATAAAGATGACGTCAGAATTCAAATCCAGTCTGAATTTTTTCACTCCACTAAGCTCTGTGAAAGTTAAGTTCTTCTGAGCATGGCTTTTGTCTTTCAGCGAAGATTCTGCAGACACTTCAGAAATGCTCAGGACCTCGGATGACTGCACTGAATGTCAAGTATTGTGTTACAGATATATTCACATATACATCTACATGTGTAATATGTATTGTATGATTTTGTATTTGTAGCATAAAACTGCTTATTATTTTCTTTCATTAATAGAAATTTGTATTACAAAGAATTTTCAGCGTCGATAAAATTCTAGATTGTTCACCCCAGGTAAACGAAGGTATAGTACTAACTCAGAATTTGAGAGCCTTTAAAAGTCACCGTGAGACCCTTGCCTTCATTTGTAAGGTTAGGATAACAATATTTGATCCTATTTGTGGTGCCATAGTGAGAGATGCTATGAAAGTACTTTGGGCTCACATGAAAACAAAACAAACCTGTTATGGTAAAAAGCATCCCATGAGTTTTTCGAGGGACCAGTTTTTGCAAATTTCCCAACCTGGTAAACTTCTTAGGAGTCATGAAAAATGCATATAAAAATGGGGATTAACATTTTGAATGTGCCTGCAGAAATACTTCATATGGGAAAACGTCTTAGTGGTTTTACTGTGTCGAATAAAGCCAAAGAAGGATTATTTTTACATAAAGTCTCTCACCTAACTAGGACCACCTGGCATACAATTTTGTCCCATAAACCAGTGATGTCCCAAATCCCCTTCCAAAACAAAAGTCACACTGCTGAGGTTAATTCTGTTCTAATTGGAAGGCACAGTCAGTTCTCCTTTTATGCTCTGGGGGGCTGCGTGCTGCAATCTTTAAAATGTACAAGCCCAGCCACTGCTTGGCCACTCAACTTTCCACTATCGTTCTTTCCTTTTTCTAGCTTGTAAAGTGATTATTAAAATATTAATATCTTACCAATGTGTTGAGCTTCTCAAAGAGTAGTCTCTATGGATGTTGACACCTAATGTGTGTAGCTGGTGAAGAGACTTTAATTTTACTGACAAACTTCTACTAGCTACTGTGAATTTCATGGTATAAAATGCCACAGGCATTATTAGCAATGACAAATTAGAGGTTTGTCTGAGGTTTCTCTTAATAAACAAAATACTCAATTAGATACTTCTTAAAGCAGTTAAAAGTCTCTTAAAGTTTCCTTTGTACATCTGATCAAAATTATGTATCCTCTACCAGGAAAAATGTATGTACACATGTTTTCAGGTGGTCCTTAGTCTTTTGAAAGCCCATCACTCCATTAACCATTGAGAATTCCTGCTGTACACACAGCAAGAATACACATTTGCAAAATTATCAATAACTAACATTTATGCATATTAAACTTGGTATAATGTGGTGAAACAGTCAACCTCAAAGATCTAAATGTTTATATTTAAAAAAAAGGTCAAACAAAAATAAACTAATGGGACCTACTCAAACTTAAAAGCTTTTGCACAGCAAAGGAAACCTTATCAAAGTGAAAAGACACCAGTGGACTGGAAGGAAATATTTACAAATGATGCGACTGACAAAGGGTTAATTTCCAAAATATACAAACAGCTCATACAACTCAATATCAAAAAAACAAACAACCCAATCAAAAAATGGGCAGACGACCTAAATAGACATTTCTCCAAAGAAGACAAATAGATGGCCAATAGGTACATGAAAAAAGATGTTCAATATTGCTATTTATTGGAGTAATGCCAATTAAAACCACAACGAGGTATCATCTCATACCAGTCAGAATGGCCATCATCAAAAAGTCTACAAATAATAAATGCTGGAGAGGGAATGTGGAGAAAAGGGAACCCTCCTGCACTGTTGGTGGGAATGTAAACTGGTACAGCCACTATGGAGAACAGTATAGCGGTTCCTTAAAAAACTAAAAATAGAGTTACCATATGATCCAGCAATCCTACTCCTGGGCATATATCTGGAAAAGATGAAAGCTCTAATTAGAAAAGGTACATGTACCCCAATGTTCATAGCAGTACTATTTACAATAGCCAAGACATGGAAGCAACCTAAATGTCCACTGACAGATGAATGGATAAAGATGTAGCGTCTGTATATATATATATATATATATATATATATATATACACACACACACACACACACACATACACACAATTACATGCACAATGGAATATTACTCAGCCATAAAAAGAATGAAATAATGCCATCTGCAGCAACATGGATGAACCTAGAGAATATCATACTAAATGAAGTAGGTCAGATGGAAAAAAGAGAAATAGTATATGATATCATTTATATGTGGACTCAAATAATACAAATGAATTTATTTACAAAACAGAAACAGACTCATAGAAAACAAACTTATGGTTAGGAATATGGGATTAACAGATACACACTACTATATAGAAGACAGATAAACAATGAGGATTTACTGTATAGCACAAGGAACTATATTCAATATCTTGTAATAACCTATAATGGAGAAGAATCTGCAAATATATATATAACTGACTCACTCTGTTGTATACCTGTAAATAACACAATATTATAAATCAACTCTACTTCATTTTTTTAAAAAGGAGCATTTTTTAAAAAAAAGGACTTCTGGTTTGAGATGGACAACTTTGTAGACAGGAGTCTCCTTCATTTTTCCTCTGTGTGGGGTTATCTGGGTGTGTTTATGTATAGTTGTGGGTGTGGGTGTATATATGTGTGGGTACGTGTATGTGGATTTACCAAGGATAACATTTTGCTATCATTACTCTCTCCATATATACACAAATGTGTGTATAAACATATGAATATGAACACTTCTTTATAACCACGACATCACCCAAGAAATGTAACATATTGAAATTTCTGCAACTGTCTCAGAATGTACCTATAGATATCTTTCTCAATTCCAGAGTTCAATCAACTGTAACATATTGCATTTAGTTGTACTGTCTGTTTAATTTCCTTTACTCTAGAAGCATTTCCTGATAGCTTTTATTTGTCTTTCATAACATTCATATATTTGAAGAGTCCAGAGAAGTTGTCTTGTAGAATGCTCCACAATCTCCTTATGATTAGATTCAGGTTAAACCTTTCTGATAAGAAGGCTCCACAAGCAATGTGGGAACTCACTCTTAAGCACAGCTCTTGATGTCTTTGGAGCACTCACAATGAACATAGTATCAAGTTCCTCACCCTTTAGGTACTGTTAAGACAACATTAATCGCACATCAAGATATCACAGAGACATACACACACACAAAGTACGCACATAAGATATCACACAGACATACACACACACAAAGTAGGCACTCAAAAAGATCAGATTTTTAAAATGTATCTTTTTATGGTTTGCCACAGATCCCATGAGGATACTTTGGAAGGCAGTATGAATCCATTATTTCACTGGCCCCAGCCTTGGAAGGTTTTCATTAAAAGGGAGGGGTTCACCAAGAGGATTAAGGTGTCTGGAGGCCTATGGACTTCAGTGATAGATAACCTGAAATCTGTGGTGGGTCAATATGAACAAAGAAGAACCTGATCAAAGGAAAGAAAAAGGCAAGGAAACCAGGGAATAGCTGAGAGAGGTGACACAGACTAGGGTAGACTGACAGAGGACTTTGAAATTCAAAGAATTCTAGCTGCAATGTTTAGTAAATCTTTTGGTAGTTTACTACGATTTGCCCTTGGAAAACTATATCTTTTTGTTTCTCAGAAATAAAGAAAAGGAGGAGAGGGCTTGAAAAGCCTTTTGGACAGAAAACGGCACTGAGAGAAACAATATTTTGATGAGTTAGTGCTAAATGAATTAGAAACATGTGGACTGAATTTCCCTTGAAATACAAATGGATTGAATAATTAATGGAAAAAGCACTTGGCAAAATGTACTTGAGGTTTTTATTGAACCCAAACCAAAAGATTTGAAAATATTTTGAAATATGTGAAAAGTACAATATACATCTGGATTTGCCCAACCCTAGTGAGGATACAGGAAATATTATTTTTATTTAACATTTATATGATAGCTGCAGTGTGTGTGCCTCAATCCTAAGGTATTTCTTACAACAGCCCCGTGGTCTAGGTCGTAATTATTATTTGCATTTGGGGCAAGAAATTTACCAGTACTTGCCTCAAGTGGGCTTCAAGTACAACCTTGTCTTGGTCTGTGTTCTTTAGAGATTTTTGTTAGTAGGAACACTGGACCAGCAGACACAGAACTTAAGTCCAAGTCCTGGGTTTAATTTTTTTTTTTTTTAGATTGATTGATTGATTGATTGATTGCTATATTGGGTCTTCGTTTCTGTGCTAGGGCTTTCTCTAGTTGCGGCAAGCGGGGGCCACTCTTCATCGTGGTGCGCGGGCCTCTCACTGTCGTGGCCTCTCTTGTTGCGGAGCACAGGCTCCAGACGCGCAGGCTCAGTGGTTGTGGCTCACGGCCCTAGTTGCTCCGCGGCATGTGGGATCTTCCCAGACCAGGGCTCGAACCCGTGTCCCCTGCATTAGAAGGCAGATTCTCAACCACTGTGCCACCAGGGAAGCCCCCTGGGTTTAATCCTTATTGGACCAATCACACTGTATACCTTTTTGGTAGATTTTATTATAATGTAGTTTCTCCCTTTTCCCTAAAAATATATTTTGACTTACATACTATTATGCCAGATAGTAATAACTATCACTATACCAGCTTTCTTTGGTGACTATTGGCCAAATATATCTGTGGTAGGAAAAACGATCTCCCAAAGATGGCCCTGCCTAATCCCTGAAACCTGTGAATATGTTATACTACAAGTCAAAGAGAAATTAAGGTAGCAGATGGAATTAAGACTGCTAATTAGATGACCTTAAAATAGTGAGAGTATCCTGGGTAATGTAATCACAATGATCCTTAAATGTAGAAGTGGGAAGCCAAGGAAGAGAGTCAGAGAAAGAGACGTAATGACAGAAGTCAAGTCAGAATGATAGGATAAGAGAAGGACTCAACCAGTGTTCTTGTCTTTGAGGATGGGGAGGGAGGGTCATAACCCAAGGAATGTGGGTAGCCTCTAGAAGCTGGAAAACGCAAGTAGCCTCCAGAAAGGAATGTAGCCCTGCCTATGCCTTGATTTTAGCTAAGACCCATGTTGAACTTTTAATCTACAGAACTGTTAGATAATAAAGTCGTTTTCCTTTAAGCCACTAAATTTGTGTTACTTTGTTACAGCAGCAACAGAGAACAAATATATATCTTATTAACAGCTTTCATTTTGAACCATTCTATGCATCTTAACTATGTTTCTTATAAATAATATTTAGTTTCTTAAAATCAATTTCATAATTTTTGTCTTTTAGTGGCTATGTAATTCCATTCACATTTTTGTGATTCTTGATCTATTTGAACAATTTCTGCCATAGTATTTTGTCTTTTTTTCCATCCTATTTTTTTTATATCTTGTTTCTTCCTTTCTGCTTTCTGTTATTTAGTCATTTTTTATTCCTTTTCCTCTTTTACTGGGTTTAAAAATTATACAATTTATTTATATTATTTTGGTGGTAAACTTACAATAAAAAATAAACTACTTTTTATTGAACTAGAATACACATACAGAAAAATACATGTCATAATTATACAATGAAATGAAGTATCATAAAATGAATACAGCCATGTAATAGTCAAGTAACTATCATCAAGAAATAGAATATTCCTCATACCCCAGAAGTCCTGGGCGCCCCTCCAAGGCACTACCCCTTCCTTCCTGCTCAAAAGTAACCACCTGTAACTTCCAAAAAAACAGTAAGTTAGTTTTGATAGTTTTAGCACTTTTTAAAAAATGAGATTAAATAGAGTATATATTCTTTCTTGTGAGATTAATCTACACTGTGAAATGTATTTCATTCATTTCTGCTGCCATATAGTGTCCTATGTGCATCCAAAGAGATGCACAAGAATATGCATAGGAATATTATTCATAACATCCCCAAACTGGAAACAACCTAAATGTCTAGCAACAATATAGTGGATATATATACATAGTATATTCATGCCTTTACATTTTTAAACATGCATAATTAAAGTTAACCAATATCTTTATGTGTGTTTTTAAACAACAGAAGAACTTTAGGACAGTTTAACTCATATTATTACTGCCTAGAATTTTAATTCCAAATTGATTTGAACCTAATCACCATTGGTCATTATAATTTTTAGAACAGATACCAAATATTTAGACTTAACAGCATGGTGAGCTATTTCTTTGCCTACCTGTACGTTTTAATTTTTCTATTCTTTCTTTCCACTTTAAATTTTCATTTTGTCAAAGTATATCCTTTTATAATTCTCTTAGCACAGATCTGGGAATAATAACTACAGTCTTTTTATGTCTGAAAATGTCATTATTGTGTTCATTCTTTAAGGATGTTTCAGCTGCTTATAAAATTCTTGGTGAATTTACTCTTTCTCATCCCCTTTGAGATATTTATTCCACTTTAAACTTGCATCTGCTGCCGTTGATGAGAATTCTGCTGTCCCTCTATTGCCATTCCTTTGTAAGCAAACTGTTGTTTATCTCTGATAGATTTTTGAGGGTTTTGATGTGGATTTATCGTTATTTATCCTGCTCAAAACTCAGTGTGCAGGCTTGCTGAATGGATACAAAAACAAGACCCATCTATATGCTGTCTACAAGAGACCCACTTCAGACCTAGGGACACATACAGACTGAGAGTGAGGGGATGGAAAAAGATATTCCATGCCAATGGAAATCAAAAGAAAGCTGGAGTAGCTATACTCATATCAGATAAAATAGATTTTAAAATAAAGAATGTTACAAGAGACAAGGAAGGACACTACATAATGATCAAGGGATCAATCCGAGAAGAAGATATAACAGTTATAAATATATATGCACCCAACATAGGAGCACCTCAATATATAAGGCAACTGCTAACAGCTATAAAAAAGGAAATCGACAGTAACACAATAATAGTGGGGGACGTTAACACCTCACTTACAGCAATGGACAGATCATCCAAAATGAAAATAAATAAGGAAACACAAGCTTTAAATGACACAATAGACCAGATAGATTTAATTGATGTTTATAAGACATTCCATCCAAAAACAGCAGATTACACTTTCTTCTCAAGTGTGCACGGAACATTCTCCAGGATAGATCACATCTTGGGTCACAAATCAAGCCTCAGTAAATTTAAGAAAATTGAAATCATATCAAGCATCTTTTCTGACTACAAAGCTATGAGATTAGAAATGAATTACAGGGAAAAAAACGTAAAAAACACAAACACATGGAGGCTAAACAATACGTTACTAAATAACCAAGAGATCACTGAAGAAATCAAAGAGGAAATCAAAAAATACCTAGAGACAAATGACAATGAAAACACGACGATCCAAAACCTATGGGATGTGGCAAAAGCAGTTCTAAGAGGGAAGTTTATAGCTATACAAGCCTACCTAAAGAAACAAGAAAAATCTCAAGTAAACAATCTAACCTTATACCTAAAGGAACTAGAGAAAGAAGAACAAACAAAACCCAAAGTTAGCAGAAGGAAAGAAATCATAAAAATCAGAGCAGAAATAAATGAAATAAAAACAAAGAAAACAATAGCAAAGATCAATAAAACTAAAAGCTGGTTCTTTGAGAAGATAAACAAAATTGATAAACCATTAGCCAGACTCATCAAGAAAAAGAGGGAGGGGACTCAAATCAATAAAATTAGAAATGAAAACGGAGAAGTTACAACAGACACTGCAGAAATACAAAGCATCCTAAGAGACTACTACAAGCAACTCTATGCCAATAAAATGGACAACCTGGAAGAAATGGACAAATTCTTAGAAAGGTATAACCTTCCAAGACTGAACCAGGAAGAAACAGAAAATATGAACAGACCAATCACAAGTAATGAAATTGAAACTGTGATTAAAAATCTTCCAACAAACAAAAGTCCAGGACCAGATGGCTTCACAGGGGAATTCTATCAAACATTTAGAGAAGAGCTAACACCCATCCTTCTCAAACTCTTCCAAAAAATTGCAGAGGAAGGAACACTCCCAAACTCATTCTATGAGGCCACCATCACCCTGATACCAAAACCAGACAAAGATACCACAAAAAAAGAAAATTACAGACCAATATCACTGATGAATATAGATGCAAAAATCCTCAACAAAATACTAGCAAACAGAATCCAACAACACATTAAAAGGATCATACACCACGATCAAGTGGGATTTATCCACGGGATGCAAGGATTCTTCAATATACGCAAATGAATCAATGTGAAACACCATATTAACAAATTGAAGAATAAAAACCATGTGATCATCTCAATAGATGCAGAAAAAGCTTTTGACAAAATTCAACACCCATTTATGATAAAAACTCTCCAGAAAGTGGGCATAGAGGGAACCTACCTCAACATAATAAAGGTCATATACGACAAATGCACAGCAAACATCATTCTCAATGGTGAAAAACTGAAAGTATTTCCTCTAAGATCAGGAATGAGACAAGGATGTCCACTCTCACCGCTATTATTCAACATAGTTTTGGAAGTCCTAGTCACGGCAATCAGAGAAGAAAAAGAAATAAAAGGAATACTAATTGGAAAAGAAGTAAAACTGTCACTGTGTGCAGATGATATGATACTATACATAGAGAATCCTAAAAATGGCACCAGAAAACTACTACAGCTAATCAATGAATTTGGTAAAGTTGCAGGATACAAAATTAATGCACAGAAATCTCTTGCATTCCTATACACTAATGATGAAAAATCTGAAAGAGAAATTAAGGAAACACTCCCATTTACCATTGCAACAAAAAGAATAAAATACCTAGGAATAAACCTACCTAGGGAGACAAAAGACCTGTATGCAGAAAACTATAAGACACTGATGAAAGAAATTAAAGATGATACCAACAGATGGAGAGATATACCATGTTCTTGGATTGGAAGAATCAATATTGTGAAAATGACTATAGTACCTAAAGCAATCTACAGATTCAATGCAATCCCTATCAAATTACCAATGGCATTTTTTACGGAACTAGAACAAATCATCTTAAAACTTGTATGGAGACACAAAAGACCCCGAATAGCCAAAGCAGTCTTGAGGGAAAAAAACGGAGCTGGAGGAAGCAGACTCCCTGACTTCAGACTATACTACAAAGCTACAGTAATCAAGAGAATATGGTACTGGCACAAAAACAGAAACATAGATCAATGGAACAAGATAGAAAGCCCAGAGATAAACCCACGCACCTATGGTCAACTAATCTATGAAAAAGGAGGCAAAGATATACAATGGAGAAAAGACAGTCTCTTCAATAAGTGGTGCTGGCAAAACTGGACAGCTACATGTAAAAGAATGAAATTAGAACACTCCCTAACACTATACACAAAAATAAACTCAAAATGGATTTGAGACCTAAATGTAAGACCAGACACTGTAAAATTCTTAGAGGAAAACATAGGAAGAACACTCTTTGACATAAATCACAGCAAGATCTTTTTTGATCCACCTCCTAGAGTAATGGAAATAAAAACAAAAATAAACAAATGGGACCTAAGGAAACTTCAAAGCTTTTGCACAGCAAAGGAAACCGTAACAAGACAAAAAGACAACCCTCAGAATGGGAGAAACTATTTGCAAATGAATCAACGGACAAAGGATTAATCTCTAAAATATATAAACAGCTCATGCAGCTCAATATTAAAGAAACAAACAACCCAATCCAAAAATGGGCAGAAGACCTAAACGGACATTTCTCCAAAGAAGACATACAGATGGCCAAGAAGCACAAGAAAAGCTGCTCAACATCACTAATTATTAGAGAAATGCAAATGAAAACTACAATGAGGTATCACCTCACACCAGTTACAATGGGTATCATCAGAAAATCTACAAACAACAAATGCTGGAGAGGATGTGGAGAAACGGGAACCCTCCTGCACCGTTGGTGGGAATGTAAATTGATACAGCCACTATGGAGAACAGTATGGAGGTTCCTTAAAAAACTAAAAATAGAATTACCATATGATCCAGCAATCCCACTACTGGGCATATACCCAGAGAAAACCATAATTCAAAAAGACACATGCACCCCAATGTTCATTGCAGCACTATTTACAATAGCCAGGTCATGGAAGCAACCTAAATGCCCATCGACAGATGAATGGATACAGAAGATGTGGTACATATATACAACGGAATATTACTCAGCCATAAAAAGGAATGAAATTGAGTTATTTGTTGAGACGTGGATGGATCTAGAGACTGTCATATAGAGTGAAGTAAGTGAGGAAGAGAAAAACAAATATCGTATACTAACGCATGTATGAGGAACCTAGAAAAATGGTACAGATGAACCGGTTTGCAGGGCAGAAGTTGAGACACAGATGTAGAGAACAAGTGTATGGACACCAAGGGGGGAAAACCACGGTGGGGTGGGGATTGTGGTGTGCTGAATTGGGCGATTGGGACTGATATGTATACTCTGATGTATATAAAATTGATGACTAATAAGAACCTGCAGTATAAAAAAACAAACAAATAAATCAAAAAGTAACTAATACTAAACTTTCTTTGGGATATTTGTATGGAAATATGTTAATATAAATGTTTCAGACATTATATGAAATTTCTAAAAATCTTATATGTTCTGGTATAATGTTATAAGTCATAATTCTAGTTATTACTTTAAAATGTATATCTCAGAAATAACTAAATTTCCTTGTCAATTGCATTATTATGAACTTTCATCAAATCGTTAACCGTGGTCATTTTTAAGTCTTTTGTCATTTACAGACAGTTCTGGGTGTACTCTGATGCTTTTGCAAATATGTTCCTATAAAAGGGTTTCATCTTCAAGGAATTCATGGAAAAGAGTCTGACAAGTACAGGTTTCTGGTAACTGACTATACTGCTAAACTGAATGAATAAGCATTTTCAGAACTCTAATGGCAAACTGATGAATTCATAAAAGTGCTAACAAAAGATCAAGATAAAAAAAAATTAATTACATGGAACTGAGTGAACTGATGAGGATGATTATAATTTTTGTGACTTTCTGTTTGAATTAAAAAAAAAATCTCACAAGGACTCAGAGGCAAAAAATACACAAATCAATTTTCACTGCAAAGTAAAGGAGCTGTTATAGTGGAGGATTACTGGACTGAATGTCAATATTATGACATAGTATGAGTGTGTTTCGTGTTTGGTAATTGCAATCATTGTTGATTTTGTTGTGGTCATCCATTTACAATGCTTGGTGTCAGTTTATTTATCTCTTGTAAAAATAAAATACAGTGTGTGTGTGTGAAAAAAAATGGAGAAACTGAGAAAAAAATTACAAAAAAAAACACAAAAAACTCAGTGTGCTTCTTCAATCTATGGAATCACATCTTTCTTTAATTCTGGAAAATCATATTCATTGTCTTTTCCAAAGTTTTCTCTTTATTCTTTCTCGTTTCCTTCTGGAACTTGAATAAACATAACAAAATTTTAATTCTTTTCTTTCTTGTTTTTCTCTTAATTTCTCCTTTATATTTTCTATCCCATTATTCTTTCCCTGCTGATTTTCTGTGTGATGCCCTTAGATTTGCTTTTTTTAAAAAAATTAATTAATTTTTTTTTTTTTGGCTGCACTGGGTCCTCGATGCTGCGCACAGGCTTTCTCTAGTTGCGGCGAGCGGGGGCTACTCTGCGATGCGGTGCGTGGGCTTCTCATTGCAGTGGCTTCTCTTGTTGCAGAGCACGGGCTCTAGGCACATGGGCTTCAGTAGTTGCAACACGCGGGCTCTAGAGCGCAGGCTAAGTAGTTGTGGTGCGTGGGCTTAGTTGCTCCACGGCAAGTGGGATCTTCCCGGACCAGGGCCCGAACCTGTGTCCCCTGCATTGGCAGGCGGATTCTTAACCACTGTGCCACCAGGGAAGCCCTAGATTTGCTTTTTAAAGCGCCAATTTTATCTTTAGCTGCATCAAGTTGTTATTTAAGCCACACATGCAGCTTTTCATATCAATGACTATATTTCCCATTTATAGAAATCTATTTACTTATTTCTCAAATTGTTTTTCTTTCTTTCTTTTTAAAATATTCTGTTTCTACTTTGTTGCATTCATTCCTTTATATCTGTGACCATTTTAGATGTACTTATAGCTCCCTTCAGATTGTTGTATTATCTCTAGTTTTTTAAAAAATAAATTTATTTATTTTATTTTACTTAGTTTTGCCTGCGTTGGGTCTTTGTTGCTGCGTGCAGTTTTTCTCTAGTTGCAGCAAGTGGGGCCTACCCTTTGTGGCACTGCGCGGGCCTCTCATTGTGGTGGCTTCTCCTTGTTGCAGAGCACAAGCTCTAGGTGCGCAGGCTTCAGTAACTGTGGCATGTGGGCTCAGTAGTTGTGGCACACGGGCTCTAGAGCGCAGGCTCAGTAGTTGTGGCACGCAGGCTTAGATGCTCCACGGCATGTGGGATCTTCCTGGACCAGGGATTGAACCATGTCCCCTACGTTGGCAGGTGGATTCTTAACCACTGTGCCACCAGGGAAGTCCCCGTCTCTAGTTTTTGGTGTACAGACTTCCCCTCTTGTAGTAAGTGTCTGTTGTCTCTCCTGAATGCTAGTTTGTTTAACCACAAGATTTACAATAACATCATCTTTTGGCACAAAATGCTTTCTATTGGAGTTTGGTGTGTCTGGGGATGTGGGAATGCTTCTATAAACTATTCTGCAGGAGCCCTATGATATCCCTGGACTCACTCCAGTTTTCAAGTTAATTTCTCATTTTTGGATGAATTTAGCCATGTGGTTCCATGAACTTCATGCTCACCATACTATATAAGCCTGGGTTTCCAGTTCTCATATATTTTCTACTTATGGTTCTAACTGGATTCTAAACTTCCCTGCTGCTCATTCCCTCCCTGGGCCAGACTCCTGAACTCTCCTCCTCTGTGCATTTCTTTGTGAATTTCCCCTGAGCCCCTCAGCATTTGTACCACCTTTTTGATTTAAGAAAATCAAGAAATTTTCTCATCCTTTCTGGCAACTGGGGATTTTCTTTTCTTGACTGTATTTAGTTGTCCTTGCTGTATTTGGGGAGGGGGGAATTCGATGAGTTTGTTGTGGGAGTCTGCCTGACTGATGAGAAGTCTGGACAATTCAGTTAATCTCTCTGGACATTACATTCTTCAAAGGTAAAATAGAGTGGATTATATCTGTTATATCTATTTTATTATATTGTATCTATTATATCTATTTTCTTGTGTTATTAAAATGGAGTCATATATTCAAAAATTCTCTTTTTTACATTATAAAGCATCATACAAATATGCTAAGAGAATAAATTAGTATGCCAGAAAATTCAGGCTCTTTGGACAATAACTTTCAATAACACAGTCATAAAAGTATATGATTATTTGTCCTGAACTTAGCAGTTTAGCATTCAAATGACTGTTATCAGTGTTGGGGAAAGAAAAGAATGGCTTGGTGAAGGTGTGTTTGAGGGTGAGAGATTGGAGAGCATCCTTTCACAAAATGTTGACATGATTAGGATTATTACCATAAGTGGCATCCAAAATAGAAAAAGTTTTTGTTAATCTTATTTGAGAAAAAGTTCAATAATTCTGTTATTGTAATTATCATCTCATATTTGTGTACAACTTTTATTGATCAAGTAAATGTCAATGAGCTGGACACTTTATAAATTACTTCTGATGCCATTTACAGATGAGAGTTAAAGCTTTATACTACGTCTGATAGGAGTAAGGTAAATACTATTGTCCTCAGAGTACATAGCTGTGAAAACAGAGGTCCAGACAGCTCAGGTGACTTGTATAAGGGCCCACCCTTATAAGAAAGGGCAGAGCTGCAAGGTACTCTGTGCCTCTTTTATCACCCAATTCCCTTTCCAATGTAAATTTATATCACTTTCGCCCTTATTTTCTGTGCTGTTCCTTATACAGACCAAGTCTGGGATTTAAAAATCACTTTCTAGGAAAGAATTACATTAATGTCTATACTTCTGTTTCTGACCCTGCTAGAACCATTCTTTCTGTCTTATTGTTTTTTCCTATTTTTTAAAATGATCTTTTGTGTCATTGCAATTAGTCTCTCTTTTTCAATACACAATGTTGAACACGGAAGTACTCATTTTACTTACCCACTCTATCTTTTGGTTAACAGTAAATGCATACACTCAGTCAGCCAATGTCTGTTGTTTACTCCCCAGCAAAGGTCTTAAAACATTTTCTCACACCATATACAAAAATAACCTTAAAATGGGTTAAAAACCTAAATGTAAGACCAGAAACCATAAAATTCCTAGAAGAAAACATAGGCACAACACTCTTTGACATAACTCATAGCAATATCTTTTTGGATCTGTCTCGTAAGGCAAAGGAAACAAAAGCAAAAAAATAAATGGGACCTAATTAAACTTAAAAGCTTTTGCACAGCAAAGGAGACCACTGGCAAAACAAAAAGACAATCTACTGAATGGGAGAAAATATTTGCAAATAATATGACCAATAAGGGGTTAATATCCAAAATATGTAAACAGCTCACACAACTCAATATCAAAACAAACAAACAAACAAATGAACGAACAACCCGATTAAAAAATGGGCAGAAAACCTGAATAGACATTTTTCTAAAGAAGATATACAGATAGCTATATCTGTATATAAAAGATGCTCAACATCTTTAATCAGAGAAATGCAAATCAAAACCACAAGGAGATGTCACCTCACACCTGTGCTATCATCAAAAAGACCACAAATAACAAATGTTGGCGAGGATGTGGAGGAAAAGGAACTCTTGTATACAATTTGTGGGAATGTAAATTGGTGCAGCCATGATGGAAGACATTACGGAGGTTCCTCAAAAAGCTGAAAATAAAACTACACATGATCCGGCAATTCCACTCCTGGGTAGATATCTAAAGAAAACAAAAACATTAATTTGAAAAGATGCATGCACCCCAATGTTCCTAGCAGCATTATTTACATTAGCCAAGATATAAAAGCAACCTAAGTGTCCATAAACAGATGAATGGATAAAGATGTGGTTTATATATACAATGGAATACTACTCAGCCATAAAAAAGAATGAAATTTTGTCATTTGCAACAACATGGATGAACCTGAAAGGTATTATGCTTAGTGAAATAAGTAAGACAGAGAAAGACAAATACTGTGTGTTATCACTTATATGTGAAGCTTAAAAAAATAAAAGGATGAATATAACACAACAGAAGCAGACTCACTGATATAGAGAACTAGTGGTTACCAATGGAGAGAGGGAAGGGAGGAAGGGCAAGATAGGGGTAGGGGTGGAGGTACAAATTACTATGTATAAAATACATAAGCTACAAGGATATATTGTACATCGCAGGGAATATAGTCAATATTTTACAATCTCTTTAAATGGAGTACAATCTATAAAAAATTTGAATCATTATGTTGTACAACTGAAGCTAATATAATATTGTAAATCAACTATACCTCAATGGAAAAAAAAAGGTCATGGCCACCAGAGGCCTTAAGATATTTTCACAACCTCTTAACTTTAAAGTATATTGGAAAGCCACTGCAGACTCTTTATTTTCTCTCTGTCAAAATGCATTACTCATGATCATGAGCAAAACTCTAGTATTATATTCAAATTCTGGCTTTGCCAACTTATTAGCTGTGTGATCTTGGGCAAGTTGCTTAACCTTTCTGTGCCTTAGTTTTCTCATCTGTACAATGGAGATAATAGTAGTATCTGTGTATAGGGTTGCTACAAGAATGTTTAGAATTTGTAAAGCACTAGAATGAAGCTTTCTATGTATGTGTTTATTAAATAAAATGAATTAAAGCTCCATATTTCTAGACTTCAGCCACCAAAATCTGTTAAAGTCAGGGCTGGGCTTGGTGATCCCTAAGGTTCTTTTTAGGTTTGAAGTGTTTCAGTCTTTTGCTCAATATCATAACTGATCTGAATGGATGTCTAGACTGACCTACTTTTCCAGGGATGATCATAATAGCATCTCTCATTAATATGCTTCAACAATCCAGTTTTCCTTGGATTCTAGTAAATCTAATTTTCAACTGTGTATGTAAATACTAGATGTTGAACAGAATTTACTTTTTCTTCAAATAGAAGTCTGGATATCATGCAGACACAGTCTTTGATTCAAAGCATTTTTCAAAGCATTTTGGCTTCAAGTACCTAGATTTTTTAAAAACTATTATTGTTAATGATTTATATTTTAAGAGATTACATATGTTATGATCTTTGGGGGTTATTTAGGTAATACGGCATTCCATTAGTTGGAAATAGGTTAAACAATTACTTTTCCCAGTATGTGATAACATGCGCATGGACTGTTAGAGCTAGAGTGGACCTAAGGGATCATCTAGTCTAATCATCTAATTTTACAGCTCAGGAACTGAAAGCCCAGAAGGAGAGTTGTTAGTTGGCCAACTTAGGTCTAGAACTCTGGTCTTCTGACTGACATGATGGTGTTCTATCTACCACTCAGCAGGATGGTAACTAAAATTCAGAATAATGACTTTGAGATACCACAAGATCCCCAATTACCTCTGCCATAACAAATAATAAAAATTTCAATACAGTTTCAGTATTAAGAATATTTGGCTGTATTGTAATTTCCTGAAAATCAGTGATTCACATGTTGTATAATGCCATTTGCTTTAACCAGTACCTCTGATTAATCAGAACTTTGCTCTCTAACTCCAGAAAATAGGACATTCAATGTAAAATTTTTGATTTTTGGAAGTGATGCTAAGTGCTAATGTTGATAGATAAGAGATGTTGGTCTTAGATTTTATTGATTTTGATAAGCTATTTAAGAATCTTCACCATCATCATCAGTTGCATTTCTTGAGTATAAAAAGTAGCTTAAAGCTTTATATTACATGGTAACACAATGTCTATTCTTTCAGTGGAGGTATGAATACAAAGAATGAAAAAAAATGAGTCATCATGGTCACTTTGTTTTCAATTGAGGTGAATTCATCGGATACTAAGCTTAGGGACAGCCAATGCTTCTTCTTCCTGGCAAGTTCACAGAAAATGCAGAGAAAAGAAACTTCAGGGAGGTAATTATTTAATCATAAATAAAGGGAGAAATACTTTGGTAGAAGTAAAGTGTGAGATTCTTCAACTTTGTAGAGTAATAGTTTCAATAGGGAAATGAGAAAAAAAGCCTAGAAGGTAAGAAACACGGAAAGAAACAGACAAGCAAACAGGCAATAGGAGACTTGGAATTGCAAAATAAAAACCTTGGGGTATATCTGGAGAGAAAATCTGATGCTAATGAATGTCTAAATCATGAAGATGGATGATCTTCTCTTTTCTCCTTGATGATTTATAAAGAGTTTAAAATCTCTTTCTTTACGCTACTCCAGTATCCAGATTGGAATTTCCTTTTTCCTGTTCCACAAGAATCTCTGGTGTCTTAATTATCTCTCACCTCCTTCAGTGCCTGGTAGATAAGGCCAACTAAAGAACATTATCATCATAGATATTAACCTTGAATTTGTTTAAATACTATGAAAGTAATGTAATCACTTTTATACTGATCACCATGGAAACACATTTCTCTCTCTGTCTCTTCCTTTCACTTGTATCTTCACTGTCAAAACTTTTAAGAATGAAAACATTCACAGGCTAAGCTGGCTATTCTCTTGAAGAACCTGCAGCAAGTTGCATCTAAAAGACATTATTATTATTATTATTTTGCTAGAAAAGAAAAAAGCTTCAATGCTCAATGCCCACCTTGTGCAAATTGTTCTTCCAGGTTCTGGATTTTGGAGTCAGTAGAAATCCACATGACTAGGTTGTGTGTGTGTGTTGTTTAAAGAGATTCCCAGTTCTAGTAATAGAACAATTTACAACTACAGAATGCCAGGAAGCAGCAACCACCACAACTGGTCCTCTCTTCCCAAAGCCTGATGGCCCATGAGTCAGAGTTTCCCCTTTTCCAGTCTGAAACAATAAACAATATCTGTCTCTCCCCACTCCTAGCCAGTCTGGCAATCATCTGACTTGTCAGAGGGCCACAATTTATTGGTGGAGAATCTGCTGGGATGTTCCTGGGAGGTTTGCCAACCACTGGATCACACTTTTCAGATGCTGCCTCCCGAGAGGCTGGTCGCAAGACTGGTGGTGTCTGTACTCGTCAGCTATGTGTGGAGCTGCAGAAGTACAGAGGCAGCTCAGACGTGATGCCAGGAGTCTTCTTGCAAAGGGTAACCCTGGGCACTGTCACTCCAGCCAGAAGTACTCACCCCCAGACTACAGTTGTTGGCAAAGGGCAAGATAAAAATAAACACAGCAATGCAACACATCTGCACCAAGCATCTGGGTGAAAAGACAGAATGAAGCAGAAATGCTTCTGTCTGAATTAACAAGTCTATCACCATTACTGTAGCATTGTCATCTGCAGATTCCCTTGCACCACCCAGTCTGGAACACCTCCCTTCACCTATTGGACTAGGTATAGATACTCAGATAGTAAGACAGATATATAGAATTAAAAATAGATTTCTATTAATGATAGAATGTGTTGCCATTTACCAGTTGTGTGATGACCTTGGGCAAGTTACTTAAGATTTCTTCATTTCAGTTTTCTCTACTGTAAAATAGGAAGAGTAATAGTTTATGTTTTACAGTATTGTTTGTCTTTGGTTCAAGCTAGGAATGAGTTCATATTTGTAAATTATTTAGAACAGTATCCAGAACATAGTAGGTGCTTAACAAATGTTATCTTTGTTATGTTTCTTACTATTATTATTTAGATTCACTGATACTTTTAGATTTCACAGCATTCTGCGCTCAAAGGACCATGTCTTACTCAACTGGGTATTCTCATTACTGAACATGATAATGGGAGATAGTAAGTTCCTCCCTAGTGCTATGCTTAACGCATTGTGTTTGCCTGTGATATCAATTTCTCTTACAATTTGGCCAGGTAAAGATTATTATCTGCCAGAACTAAGGAGTAAAGCACTGCAAAGACAAGATTTCAGTATTTTGCACTCCTCAACCATACCCCATATTTTCTAAAAATACATCACTTATGTGCTTTGCCCCTTCAAAGCATTTATTTCCTCTGAAAAATCAGTCTGATTTTTTTCTTCCCCATCCAAAGAAAGTTTGGAATTCTGTCAGCATAGGTTTGGGATACATATTGCCCAAATACAGATTAAGTAGAAATTTTCTTTTGAAATGCAAACACCTTTGCAAGTAGTAACACCAAAAGTCAGGAAACATCATGTGAATGAGTTTACCAGATCTGTTTTTTAGCTAGACAAGACTTGTTAAGGGAGTGTGACTCATGTGTGTGTGTGTGTGAACGAGAGAGATAGAGGGGAAGAGAGAGAGGTGTGATGGGAGGGGCGTAGTCAACAGTACTAGCCTCCTGATTCCAAGGCATGGCACATCTTCTCCCTTCTGTGGTCATTTTCAACAGTGGTTGAATTAACAAGTCTATCACCATTACTGTAGCATTGTCATCTGCAGACTCCCTTGCACCACCCAGTCTGGAACACCTCCCTTCACCTATTGGACTAGGTATAGATACCAGTGGGAGTGGTACAGCTGGAAGATTTTTCTTTATTGGAAGCCAACTGTGGATGCTCTGGGGACCATTCTACCTTACCAGACTTGGGAGTAGTACAATGGTTCTAGGGCAGAAGTGAGTTTCCCTGGGTTTTGTCCTTGCCATTTTTCTGCTCTTAAGCAGGGACGTGAGGTACAATACAATGGACAAGAGCCCTAAGGACTGGAATATGAGGCAGAGAGCTGCTCTCAGTTTATACTCCCACATGCTGATTATGGAAGTGCTTATTTCCCTATAGCATTGTTAACACTGGATATCATCATCTGAGCTTGCTTTTATTAACTTGTTGTGGGAAGTTGATACCTTATTCTTTTAACTAGCATTTCCTAAAAATCCTTGTGAGACTGAACATTTTTAGTACGTTTATTTGTCATTTTTATTTCTTCTTTTTTGACTTGTCAGTTCATATGCTTAACCCATTTTTCTTCTGGTGTTATCATGCTATTTTTATGTCCAAATCTGAATTTGTTATCCTTGGTAGTTTCCTGCATACTGGACGTAAAGTTGAATTCTCACCAAAAGCACTATTGTCAGAAAAATGATCTAACAATTGGAGACAGGCCTCTAATTACAGGATATTCTTTCAGGAAAGTGCTGGGTGTGACTTTCTATTGATTGTCTATTTGACAACTCTTTAGGAGCAAGTGTTACCCACGAAAATGTTTGCCCAGTAGAGATACAAATAATTACTGACTGGTAGAACACACAACTAAAAGGTTTATAGACCTGTTGGACATTAACCAGTTTTGCATCTAACCCATCAATTTATTAAATTGCCTATATATACTCAGATTCTCAAATAAGCTTAAGACCAATTTTAGGATCTTACTGGTTCCCTCATTAACTAATGAGTTAAATAAAATCTTTGACATATGTTCATTTTATATTTGCCTGAAAGTCATGAGTTTACCTTTTCAAAAATTACATCTCAACACCATTGGCTTTGAAAATTTCTCCCCAACTCCGTTGCCATTCATTGCTTTTACTGAGTACAAAGGAGGTTTAAAGTTTATATTCCCAGAATTAGAAAAGACACATGTTGACCCTTTCCATACTCTCCTAACTCATCTCACTTTAAGTTCAAAATTGAAAACTCCAAATCAAAAGAATCCAGCTCATGGTCCTTCTTTTTAACTGAAAGTACAGGGTTCCTTCCCATGAAACCTGCCAGGACTCACAAACCTAACATGTTCTGTTTCCAGGTGGCTGCGGCGGAGTTTTTACAGCTCCACTTTCCATCTTACTCAGCGTAATTTTAATGGCTGCCTCTTTCCGGGGGTCTTAGTGAACTGTTCCAGGAAGGGTTAGAACCTACATTAAATAATAATCATTAAACAAGAAAGACAGGGAAAATAAATTCCTTCTGTTTACACATCCCAACCAAAGGTCATTGTGGATAGGCTTCTTGGCCGACTAGAGAAAGACATTAGTTACCCTCATAATTTCCTGCCTAGGTTTCTGCAACAGCCTCCTAAGTGCTGTCTCAGCCCCACAGTCCACTCTGCCTCACCCCTCACAACCACCAGCAAATACATTCTCCATATACCACTGATTTGATTTTATTTAGAAGTAACTGTAATCATTTCATTCCCCTAATTAAAGTCCTCAGGGGCCCCTCTCACTGCTGTGGGGTAATTAAGGATAAGCCCCTGCGTACGACTAACACGGCCCTTCAGCTCTGATCTCTCTGTAACTTTCCAGACTTACCATGTACGGCATCTGCTCACACTCCTTTCTTTCTGGCTGTTCTGACTTATAACCCCCGAATGTCCCAAGCACTCTGACACCTCCATGCTGTCGAGTATGTTTACTTTTGTCTAGGATGCCTTACCCCTTTTCTAGTTAATTCTGACTTGTCTCCTAAGACTTAGCTCCAGCTCCAATCTTCTCTTGTAGGAGCTCCAGCTTCATCTTCTCTTGTAGGCAAATCCTGATATCCTCTCCCAGGCTGAGTTAGGTGCTTTTTTGAGCTCCTATGGCAGCAGCCAATGAACAGCCCCACTGTAGCCCTTAATACACTGTTTTATAATCATTACTTTTATTCTGTGTCATTTTCAGGGGACTAAGATTTACCCCTTTTTGTATTCTTAGGATTTATCCCATAGGCTTAATGTGGGGAATGCTCAAAAGAAATTAAATGTATGACCTCATCTTATGACTTACATCCTTTTGCAACAAAGAAGTTCCATAAGAACTGTATGGGAAATTTTAGACATCTTTAAAGTGCCCTAAATTATCAAACTGAGATGTTTTTAAATGTGAAAGAATTTCCAATCACCCCCTTGTCATTAAAAACTTGTTCTCTGAATATTGACCAAGCTTCTCAGTGTGTGTAGTGCTTCCAATGAAGTCATAGGATAGACGTACAGAATATTTGACAAATCTGTTTGTGTGAAGTACTTCAGGGAAGAGAGAGTATCTTGGGTTTCTCTTAAATCCCCATACAGGACCTAAAATATAGCTAGCCATTTACCAAGAGCTTAGTAAATACTTGTTGTTTGATTGACTGTTTGAAATATATACAGTCAGTGCTGCCAAGAAACTCCCATTCTAATTTATTAAGTGGTGACAAGTTAGTGGTGCAACAGGGAAATTTGGGGATTATATCATAGCAGCGTAGCATGGTAATTTGGGAAGCACGTTACCGGCACTCATTTTGTCCGTAGACTCTGTAGTCGAGAGAATGGGCCAATTCATCTGCCTCATTTATACAATAACATTCACTTCTAAAGTTTTAAACCTTTTCTTTTTTTTCCATTTCTTTCCACCTGACATTCTATAGCTTCAACATATAGTTATACAACAATGACGTACACCTCCAGCTTTAATCTGTCTCTTAAAATACAGACTATATTTACAACTACAGAACACCTAGACTTGGATGTTTGGCAAGTACCTTGTACACCACATGCCCAGATACGAGCTCATTGTCTCATCCTTCTCCTCCATCCACTCTCTAGGTTATTGGTCGCTAAGCTCTCTGTCATCTATAAATTTGTGACTGTGGATAAATTACTTAAACTCTCTAGGCCTTGGTTCTTCTGGCCTGTAAATTATATAACATTAAGTTTCTACCTCATAGAGTTGTTGTAAGGATTAAATGAGTTACTATATGTAAACCATTTAGAATGGTTCCTGGCACATTTTAACTCTCAGTGAGTGAGTATTTGCTGGTATTATTTTTCTTAGTCTCACAACTTCAAAGTGTCAGAGCTGTCCTCATTACCACCATCTCCTTTACCTCCAAATCCATGGTCATTAATTCTTGTACATTCTCCTTTGTACTGATTCTCTCTCTTGTGTTAATTCTCCTATTGTCCAGTCAGGAAAACAGACACTGCTCCAGCTGTATCTAACAGAGAGGCTGTAATTTAGGAAACTGGTTTAAGAAGGTAATAGAAGAGGGACATCCCTGGTGGTGCAGTGGTTAAGAATCCACCTGCCAATGCAGGGGACACAGGTTTGATCCCTGGTCTGGGAAGATCCTACATGCCACAGAGCAACTAAGCCCGTGCACCACAACTACTGAGCCTGCGCTCTAGAGCCTGCGGGCCACAACTACTGAGCCCATGTGCCACAACTACTGAAGCCCGTGAGCCTAGAGCCTGTGCTCCACAACAAGAGAAACCACCGCAATGAGAAGCCTGAGCACTGCAACAAAGAGTAGCCCACACTCTCCGCAACTAGAGAAAGCCCGTGCACAGCAACGAAGACCCAATGCAGCCAAAAATAAATTAAATAAAATAAATTTATATTAAAAAATAAGGTAATGGAAGAGCCAAGAAGCAAAACAGAAACATTTAACAAGAGCAGGATGCCACAATCACTCATAGGGCTAGGAGGACAATGGGACAACCCTGGCTTCCTCCTCTTCTCAGTCTCCAGCTTTCCTCCAGTACCTCTTCTTGGCCAAGACCATATGGAAGCTAGTCAGCAAATGAGACCAGGAAAGGAAGTTAGTTCCTTGTAATATAAAGCAGAGCAGAGGAAGGGACAGTTAGTTGTGCCCCATCAGCTCACTCTCTGCCCCGCTCCTGCCCTTGTTTAGACTGTCATGACCTCATGCCTGGACTGTTTAGCCTCCTCACTGGCCTTCCTGGCATCAGCTTCTTCCTACTGTAGTACCTACTCCAGATCTCCTCCAGTGTTAATCCTACTATAAAACAATTCCACGCATGTCATTCTGACTTAAAAGCTTTGGTTTGCTCTGCATTTCCCATAAGATAAAGCTTAACTTTTCCATAGGAAAGCCCTATAAGATACTTCATTCTCAGAATCCAAGTTACTGTAAGTCGAAAATCGTTGAATAGAAGCTTTTTCTTATGGTTTAACCTAAAATCTCTCTGGCTGTATCCGGCATCATTTCTATGCTATAGGCAACTAGAAATTTATACAAGTCCTTTTCATGTTCCTTAATCTGCCTGGAAAACTTAAATTTTTCTTTCAAGAAATATCACCTTTGAAACTTTTCCACGGGCCTCTGAAGTTAGCTGTCCCTTTCCTCTGTGCTCCTTCTGCATCACTCCCTCACTCTGTTCTAGCACTTTTGCTGTAACATTGAATTGTCTGCTTTCTTGCCTGTCGACTCAATTATTTTCCTCCATGCACACTCTTCCTGAGCAAGCTGAACAGAACTTCATGGGATCTCTATAAATGTTAAATAAATTATTAACACTGCATATATTCACTTAGCTAGTATTTGCCTGACTGAATGATTCTGTGTGGGTTCCAACTGGAGTCCTGTGAAAACTGCTGTGTGAGCAATAGCACCCTCTCTCTTTTGTCAGACCACATAAACTCATAGGCTAATTTATTTCACCAGATCTTCCAGTCAACCTAGTGTGAATACTGTGAATGGAGATTCAATCTGAAAATTACTTTGTGTCCATCACTGAAGATTGGAGTTTTCTCTTTTGCATCTTTTCCAATTTTCTGACCCGTAAATTCTCAAGATACACCTGGCCATAAAAACATAGCCACCACACACTAGGGTGTCCTAAGCCCCTGACTGATGAATCTAAAATATTTTTGGTATGATGTTTTTCAAGGAGCAGAAAATTTCTCTTATATGGTAAATACAGTCTAAAATCAGTTCCACCTTTTTGGCTTGTATCATTTTGTCAGTCCTCTGAAGTAAAAATGTTCATGCTGCTACAGCATTTGACAGTTGACTTTTCTTTTTCAAAAGAGGAATTGGCATTTGTCACAAAGGAACAGGAAGTATGTTTTCATAATTTCATTCTAGCTTACTGTGCCTAGTTTGGATGCAGCCCCCAAAGCAGACAGCATGACTTTGTATAATCTTTTCATCTATGTTGTGAATAATCCAAGCAGACCCATGGGGCTCCTTGTGTCTTTGAAGGGTTTGTTGGAGATGTCATCTGAAAGGGAGTTAAAACTGGATAGTTCACGAAGAATAACTTATGTAAGCTTTTTAATCAATGAATGTCTGGAAGTTTTAGGCACAGAAGGGAGAAATCCTACCTTTGGGACCAAGTCTAAAAGCAGTTCCCACCTTGCTCCTGTTGCTGACCCATGACCATATGTCTATAATATTAAGCGCTGCAATGGAAGCACAGTCAAGACAAAGCAAGAGCAGCTCAACAAGGTAAGGTGGAGTTGGGGATGAGAGAGACAGGATGCATGTCAAACGAGACAACAACTAAGATTTTCTAAGACAAGAAGACACGAGTCAAGCAAAGAATTTGGGAAGTGGCACAATCTTTTAGTTGGGACAGTAGGGTTGATGAGGTGATTTTATCAGAGGTATGCCTGGTCTGGCTGCTTCCCTTGTTTTCCCTTGCCCTGCCTGGGAACATACCAACTAGAGAGTAAAAATGAAAATTGGCAGCAGTGATCCCACTTTTAAAAGTACACCCTTATGGGACTTTCCTGGTAGTGCAGTCATTAAGAATCTGCCTGCCAGTGCAGGGGACACGGGTTCAAGCCCTGGTCCGGGAAGATCCCACATGCCGTGGAGCAACTAGGCCTGTGAGCCGCAACTACTGAGCCTGTGCTCTAGAGCCCATGAGCCACAGCTACTGAGCCCGTGTGCCTAGAGCCCGTGCTCCGCAACAAGAGAAGCCACCACAATGAGAAGCCCGCGCACTGCAACAAAGAGTAGCCCTCGCTCGCCGCAACTAGAGAAAGTGTGGGCTTTCTCACACTTCATTGCGTGCAGCAACGAAGACCCAGCGAAGCCAAATAAATAAATTTATAAAAAAAAAAAAATACACCCTTAGCTTATGAAGACCTTGAGGGAAATAATTAGCATCAGTGACTCAAGTGTCTATTTTTCCATTGCAACATAGTGTTTTTAATATGTGTATATATATATATATATATATATATATAATGTGTGTGTGTGTATATATATATATGTGTACATGTCTATATCTTCAGTAATTTAAACATTTCTCAGGGCAGGAACATGATGTTATTCATTTTTGTACTAAGAGTCTTGCACAGTGCCTGACCTTGACACATGATGATTCAAAATATGCTTATGGAATAAATTATTGGACATACGGGGAATGTAAGGAAATCATATACATGGGGTGAATCCTAAAATAAGATTCTTCATCGTTCTGATTTCTGGTACGACAAAAAAAATGGATGAATGATGTGAGAAGGAAAGTTTCTTGGATTCTTCCTTGAAGACTAACTATGACCCAAGTTACTTGTTGCAGGACAAATACAGGATGTCTAAATTGTGTAATTCAGCCAGGGATGGGGTACCAAGAGCTCAATATTTAAAGATGCAGCATTCAAGAAAAACTGGTTTGATAGCAATGAATGGATCTAGAAGATGAAAGCAGGAATGCAAGGGACAGAGCTGGCCACATAGAGATAAATAGGACTAGCTCAGAAGCTAAAAAAGCCAGATTCCCATTGAGGTCAACCATTCACACACAGCTTGGCAGCAGGTACTCCAAGGGGCCAAAACAGACTGGATAGAACTGTGAAAACTAGCCACTAACTCATGGTAGATTAGGTCTCTATCTACACAAGCACTTCTCACTGCTCTTCATATCAAGACACACATAGAAAATGATAATTAAGTGTCAGCACACCTGTAACTCATAACTAGAAATGGTTGGAAGCTCTGCTCTACTCAGTTCCTCTATGAAGTCTGTCTTTGGAGTCTTAGGTAGCCGATCATCAGTTCTGTAAGTATTAGTCAAGTAAAGCTGCTAGGTGTAGGGAAAATAATTTCTTTGAACATGTATTTCACTGAAATATTATTTCTGGTAGAAATGGAACAAACTCAGTTAATGACAGAACAAATTCTAATTGCTACTTAATGCAGTTACCCATTTGAGACACAGAGCATGGCTTGACTGATACAGGAAAAGGCCTCTATGGATTGAGTTTTTACCCATAATTTTCTATTAATTTCTAAGTTTACCACTATCACCAGTTAGTATTTATTAAATTTTCATGTTAAAGAAAAGGCAAAGTTCTATCCTCGGGATTGTCATAAAACACTGAGAAATCCACAGCCCTACTATGTGAGTACTTTCTAAACAACGTGTACAAAGGTGAAAAAAAAAAAGCACTCTCATTTTTAATTAGAGATATTGTATTATGATAATTAAAGCCACCTTACAAATCTAGACATTTGGTATAAAATATTTAGTTATTTGGTTGATCCTTTTACAATATAAATAAATTCTAACATTTATTGAGTCTTAAATATGTAACTCAGACTGCTAAGAGTATTGTCAAGAGTATGTCTATGAGTTAAGTACTATTGTTAGCCTCATTTTACAAGTAAGGCTAACGTTAGTTCTCAAAATCACATAGTTATTAGGGAGTGGCAGAGCCCTGACCCAAATTCATATTTCTCTAGTTCCAAAGCCCATGTTTTCACTAGGCCATACTGAGTTCTCTCTTCCAATAAAATGAAATTCATTTAACACCCAACAAATATGTATTAAGCATCTAATATGTACAAGACACCATGTTAGCTTATTTAGGTATGAAGATGAAAAAGATATGGCCCCTGTCAGGTTTTGTGAGGACTGAAGCTTATTTAATTTGGAGGCCCTCTTTAAGAGAAAAAGAATAGATAAAGTAATAATATACATGATAAAGCGTAATTATTTGATGGAGATCCTTAAAATGTATGATGGCAAGTTTGGAGAAGGAGGCCCTTGGAAGAGCCCAGAATGCTCCACACAGGAGCCTGAACAGAGCTTGGCTAGAGGTAGAAAGGTAGGAGGCCATTCTGGCAGAGGAAACTACTTGCCAAGGCTTAAGAGATGTGCCAGAGGCAGGGCATCGCTGGAGGACTACAAGTAACTCACTATGTCTGAGGCTGAAAATGTGTATCCGGAGAAGGTGGTGAAAAACCAGGCTAAAACAAGGAGGCACCCAGAGGCTAACAAGGGGAAGATATTAAGGAGTTTAGATGTGGTCTTTTAGGCACTAGGGTGTGACTGAAGACTTCTGATCAGGGCATCAGATTTTTATTTTGAGTATGGTCTTGTCAAGGAAGGAGCAGAGTGGGTCAGGGATGGAGCAAGAGTGATAAATAAGGGAGAAATGATGAGGATCTGAACTCAGGGATGTAAAAGAGAGAACTGGAAAGACAGAAAACATTTTATATAAGAACAATGGAAAAGGGAAGGCAATCAATAATATTCTAAGTGCTCATCCTAATCAATGGAATAAATGCTCATATATTTTCTAAGATTGAAAGTTATATAAATAAGCATTTTTAAAGAGAAAAAAACATAAAATGTGGTTCTTTTCTTATAAATTAACATGCAAATTCTTAATAAATTTTAAAAAAGATACCCCCCCCCCAAAGAAAAGAGAGAGAGTTAAGAGAATGATAAATACAACTTTTTGGTTGATTAGCTAAGCAGGTAAGAGAGGAAATGGTCTAGGTTGATTCCCACATTTCTGTTTTGGGTAGGTACCTGGATGCTAGAACCATAGCAGAGGAAGAGAGTTTCTGGGGGAAGGACTATCTTCTTTCTTTGATCAGTCTTGACTGCTGAGTATGAGGATCTGGAGGACATTGAGATAGAAAAGTCTAGTAGCAGTTGGATATGTGCTTTGAAAGATTTGGCCTGGAGGTTTAGATTTGATAACATTAGCCTGCCTTTGGTATTTGATATAGTGTGGATGCCCGTGCCAGGGATTGTCTGTAGAGTGTGAATAGAAGAGGGTAGAGGGCAGAGCCATGGGAGAAACAGGCGTTGGAGAATGGTGAGGTAAAAGAGTCCACAGAAAAGTCTGGGAAGAAAGTACTTTCCATTTCTTATATATTATCTGAGTTTGTTAGTGTCTTTGAATAATCACAAACAAAATTTCAAATTTTCACTTTGAGAATCTCTATCCTAATTCTTACAAGGCTGCCCCCCTTGCTTCAAACATATTTGGACCTACTGCCTTTTCTATGCTTATTCAGTGGTCCTTAACCATGGTTGCTAATTAGCATCACAGGGAGAACTTAAACAAATAACAAATAATGGAAATAGTGCCTTAGATCTGAGATTCTCATTTCTTGACTCCAGATGGGCCCCAGGGCAACAACAGTTCTTCAAGCATCTTCAGAGCATTTTAATGTGCAGCTCGTGTTGAGAACCTTAGGTGATAATGTCCAATCCCACTAATTTGATTGACAACTGTAAACTAAGGATTTCTAATTTCATATACCTCCAGCCTTGACCTCTTTCCTGAGCTCAAACAAGTATACATTTGCTGTTTGATATTTTCACTTCTAATAGGTATTTCAAAATGACATGTTCCAAACAGCATTTTCGTTTTTTCCTTCAAACCTGTTTCTCCCCCGGTGCTCCCCATCTCAATAAATAGCATCATTTACCCACTCAGAACCTGAACCCAGGAGTCATACTTAATTCCCATTTTCCCCTCACATTCCATATCTAATCCATCAGCAAGTCTGACTGCTTTACTTTCCAGATATTTCCTGACTCCGTCCACCTCTCACCATCTCAAACACTATAACCCGGTTCCAAGCCACCATCACTTCCTGTCTAGGTGACTGCAGTAACTCCTAAATCGTCTTTTAGCTCTCACTCTTCTTCCCTTAAGGTCAATTGTCCACACAGCTGCTAAAGTGTGGTGGCTCTAGTTATGATTCAGTTTAAGAACCACTGGCTAGAAATAAAAGAAGCCAGTAGAAGAAGGTCTTGTCTTCATGTACCCAGAGACTGAGGCCTTCCCAGTTCACCTGGCAAAGCCAGCTCTTGGCCTAGACTTGACACTTCTTCCAGCCTGCTTCACCTCATGGTGCCTTCAGAGTTCACATTATAGCCTGATAGCCAACCCATTCCCCATCTCCCAATTCTACATGTCCAGCTGCTCACTGATATTTGGACCTGCCTCATATACTCTTGCAGCCTGGAAACAGGACTTAATATTTCCATTCACCTTGGGACTTGCTTAAACTAGTGGTCCCTCAGTTGTTTCCCACACTGCCTTCTGCCTTCTACCTAGCCTCAGAGTACTTCAAGGCTGATCTGACAAAATTATGCAGTAGCCTAAATTAAATCATTTAATAGTCATTCAGTAAGGCCTCTTAATTGAAGATGCTGAAGATGTGTCCTTGTTTAGCTTGCTCTGCTGCCTGAAATTCTCACACAAAGTCTTTTGGGGGGAGAGATGGAAGGGAGGAGGACAGTTAGTAGCTGTTAAAATGTGTATAAGTTAGGCCTCTCCAGAGAAACATAACCGGTAGTAGTGTGTGTGTGTGTGCGTGTGTGTGTGTGGAGAGAGAGAGAGAGAGACAGGGAGAGAGACAGAGATAATAGCTGGAGACAGAAAGGCAGAGATAGAGATATAGAGAGAGAGAGACAAAGAGATTTATTTTAAGAAACTGGCTTACACCATTGTAGAGGCTGGCAAGTCTAAAATATACAAGGTAGGCGGGCAGACTGAAGACCCAGGGAAAAGTTAATATTGTAGTTCAAGTCCATAGGCAGTCTGCTGGCAAACTTCCTTCTTCCTTGGGGGAGTTCAGTCTTTTTCTATGAAGGCTTCCAACCAATTGAATGAGGCCTTCCCATATTATAGAGGGCAATCGCTTTATTCAAAGGCTACTGATTTAAATGTTAATATAATCTAAAAATACTTTCACAGACATCTAGAATAATGTTTGACCAAATATCTGGGTACCATGGCACAGCCAAGCTGACTTATAAAATTAATCATCACAAAAGGTAAATGTCATTTGGAAGAGGCAATAAACCCATCATGCAAATTATGTATGCTTCTATATAAATTATAGTGTTCCCATTTAAGTCAGTAAATGCTCTTCAAGTACTTTCTCATGTTACTTTTTATTTCCCTCAAAGAAAAGTTATTTTAGGTATTATATATAGGTACATTAAAAAGAGATTTGATTTTGATAAAAGTAACTCATGGTTCCCAAGTAAATAACTGAGTAGACAATTCAAAACAGAGTTGTAAACTCCATTCTAGAAGTTGCTTTTTAGGTATTACGGTAGGTTTGCATCAAAAGCACCTCAGAAGAAAGTTGCTGAAGGATGTGGGGGATATTATGGATGTCCTCTAACCTGTAAGTGCCAACAAACCCAAAGTCTTGTCTATCTTATTCCCTATTATCTTTAGCACAGCATCACAGGTACTTTGTGGACATTCAACAAATGTTTGTGGAAGGAATAAGTGACCCTATAGGTTCTCAATTAAAATTGGTTTTATCTTTTGCATTCTGTATATGGTGCCTCTCTGGGGCCACAGAGTGTATGACTCTTGTGATGTCTCCTGGCTCTTTTTTTTTTTAAACAATAGAGGTTGGTGAAGGGAGGACAGTATAGGGTATAGTGACAGCATGCATAGTCGTTGGACTGTCTGAGGTCATATCCTGATGCCACCACTTACTGTCTGTGTGATCCGGGACAAATTACTTAACTTCTTTGTTCTTCAGTTTACTCATGTGTAAAATGGGGATAATGACAGTACTTATCTTACACAGTTAATGGGAGAACTACATGAGAATTCATGTGAAGTATTTGATAAAGAACCTCACACATGGTAATATTGTTAAATATTATCATCATTATCATCATCATCATTATTATTATAGTAGTAGTGGTGGTGGTAGTGGTGGTGGTGGTGGTGGTGGTGAGGAGGAATAGTTGTTGTTTAGTGATTTTACTGTTGTTTAATTAAATGCTTCTTTTTAAAAAATTATTTAGTTTTGGCTGCATTGGGTCTTTGTTGCTGCATGCGGGCTTTCTATAGTTGCAGCAAGCGGGGGCTACTCTTCGTTGCAGTGCATGTGCTTCTCATTGAGGTGGCTTCTCTTGTTTCAGAGCTCTGGCTCTAGGCGCATGGGCTTCAATAGTTGCAGCATGCGGGCTCAGTAGTTGTGGCTTACGGGCTCTAGAGCACAGGCTCAGTAGTTGTGGCTCACGGGCTTAGTGGCTCCGCAGCATGTGGGATCTTCCTGGACCAGGGCTCAAACCCGTGTCCCCTGCATTGGCGGGTGGATTCTTAACCACTGCGCCACCAGGGAAGTCCCTAAATGCTTCTTAAAACAGATAACCTGTAAAGACTTATCTCATTGCTCTGGGGTAAAATCATTGGCTTGGTGAATTACTTATACCTCAGTTAAACAGAGTCTTCAAAGTTGACATTATGGTCCCAAACCACTTTTCTGGCTATGATCCATATCCTCGGCTCCAAACACTGGATACTTCCTTATTTTGGGGTGTCTCTCTCATGTCATGAAGGCAGTAAGACTAGACACTCTGGTCATTTTTCATACTTTCACTGTACCTCAGTGATGTTTCTGTTCCTTCTAAGGTGACATTAGCTAAACTCAGCAGGTGTGAGATGAGTGGCCCTTAGTTTTTACAATATTTTACTGTTACTCCCTCATGTTATTTAGAGTTTAGTGTTAGTCTTAGGAGGACATTTCTTGGTGTCTGGGCGCCCGTGGAGCTTAGAGTCAGGCTGTTGGTGGTCACAAGGACCCATGCTTTCTGGGGAGAGGAAGGGTGTTAGCCAGGTGTGCTGGCCAGCTTCCAAGTTTGGCTTAGTGAATTTTACCTCCTGAAATTCCCTCCTGTCCTTTCAATTGGATATGGTATTCCTCTTGGCTTCCTGTCCCAAACTGAGGTCCATGGGATTGTGGTGCGGCTGCAGAACAGCTGCTGCATTCCACCACCATGGTGCTGTGCATGGGTTCCAGTGGTGGATGAAGCAAGAGGCTTATGCACAGTTTGGACAAAGTATCAGCTTGCAAAATATTTGGGAACCCTCTGGGATGAAGGACTCTGGGCAGAACAGAGATGCTGTAGTGGTGACGTGCATTGATTCATTGCTATCTCCAGGAATGTCATGGGCCTTAGCAGTGTGGACATGAGCCCATGTGGTTACTTGTTCTGCCAGCCTAAGAGCCAGTGGGAGAGGAAGGGCTGCACGGTGCTCACAGCAGGATGCAGTGATTGACAGGAGTGGGAAGCCCCAGGGGTGAATTTCAGCTGCTAGATAGGGCCAGATGGGAGAGGCCTCCCATGTGTGCTGGGATGGGGATAGGGGCTTGTAGGATATCTAGCCCACTGAATTACCTTGCATTTCAGAATTTATATTTTTTGGTGGAATGCTCATGGCCCATAACCGGGAGGAATGTGATAAACACAGTAATGACAACAATGAAATCCTACACACTGACAGTGAAATCAAAATACTTGCCTGGTGTGAGCCTCCCATGACTACACATAGGGAAGGAAAAAGAGAAAAGCAAAATATTTGAAATATCTAATTTTATGACAACAACCAGGGCTCACTTTATCAAAAAAAAAAAAAAAAAAAACCTAAAAATATCAGTTTCAAGTCATGGGAATAATAGAAAGAGTGTATTTACTGTACCTTCTGGGAAATCGCAGACCTTGAAATTGTGCAGAGAACCTCCCCTCCCCCACTATTTCACACATTTCTGAGTCTAGACTAGGATTTCAAGATGAATGCCCCAGTGGTTGTGGAAGAAATGATCCGGTGATTACTTGTCATTCATATGACCATGGAGACTGGGTTTGGGAAAACGGAACTAATTTGTTCCAATGAAGTCAGGCAATGACTTGAACTTGAACCACAAATATATGAAAAGTCCTGGAACTATACGTAGTTTCTCTCTTCTTTCAGCATCCTTTTCTTTTCCCCATAGCCTTCCTAGCTTCATTTGTTTTCTCTGTTTGCGCCAACATTTCTTTTTTTCTATGCACTTTGTTTCACCCCAATCCCATGGTTGAGGAAGCTGAAAGCAGTGATTCAGGTAGACAGTGAACTAGAAAAGGCTCTGTTCTTCATTTCTAAATCAATCCTATAGAAATCACAGAAACCACAAGAAAGGTGGATTTTAGGAACTAACTTAAAATGGTTAGAAAGAAATCCCTGGGGAGATTGCCCTGGTGGCAGAAGCCCTGGGAAGAGGCAAAATGAACACTGGGGAATACTTCAAATCTCTTCTTTCCTCTCTGCAGTGCTGCTTTGAGAGAATGCCTGCCCCATCCCTTCTCAGTCAGTCAGTCCTGAGTCAACAAGAAAATTCAGGTCAGTGCCAAAAGCCTCACTGTTGAGAAAGACTGCTGAGAGCAGATATTCTCTTCTTTAGCCCCTTCTTCTCCAAACCTTTAGGACTTATCCTAGGAGAACTACTGCCTCCCGTGTCTACTCCCAAAAGCCCAATCACATGCCTCTTCCCCAGAGTTCTTTGTCTTACATTTTAAATATTTTGCTCCTTCCAGACTCTGGACCAACCACTGAAACGCCTTGTCACAGCTCAAGAATCCATAAAGGCTCTATCTCAGGCCACTTCTCCTTCCACACAAATTAAATCACCAAAAGTAGACCTTGAAGTTTCGCATACTGTGGGATTTCTCTTCCCCACTATTTTTGAGAGACTTCCCAGAGTGCAGCTGTAGTGTGAAAGTAGTTCATTTTTGGTATTATGCTAAGTCATCTGTGAGCCTGAGATTTTCCCTCCTTTTTCAATTGGTTGTAGAGATCTGCATCACAATGCAGGCCCTACAGTTGAGGGAGAGGAGTCCATGGGCTCTCGGGGGTGTTGAACCATTTGTTCATACACTTTACTTGCACATTCTTGACCCTCTCAGGCCCAGTGTCGAATGTTCTGTTTCCTTTGTTCAATGGATTGCTGCTGCTTTGTCTTCACTAACTTGGTGGATCTGAAAATACCTAAGCCATGGCAAAAAGTTCGGGTCACATAGCCACTTGCTATCCTGTGGTCAGGCTCTCAGTCCCTACTAGGGCCCATAGCTGTTTATCAAATGGTGGATAATGTCTGTTGCAGGGACATGATTTGTTTTAGAATTCTAGGAGTCTGCCCTGAATATCTCCTAGTGCAAATTGCTGGAGGCTCCACATAGCATCCTTAACCCAGTACCCTAACGACCTTAAATACCTCTAGCACTGTTGTCTCTGCTGGGTCATATGGCCCAACCTGCAAGCAAACCTGTTATGGAGCCTTTCGTGTTCTGGGGTGTACTCAAGACTAACACCCTTCTGAGTTACCTGATAAATGGATTAAAACATTATTCCCAAGTATGATATATGCAACATTCCAATTTGAAAGAGGACTACCAAACACTGTGCCTCTTTCTTAGTGATGGAGGGTTCAAGATGCAGTAATTTGTACTTTACCGTAAAGAGGATATCTCAGCATGTCTCTTACCATTGCACCCCTAAAAACTTCATTAATTAACTTCTATTAATGCTGAAGGCTCCTGAATTTATCTGAGGTTATCTCCAACCCTCTGGCTTACAGGTGTCTAATTATGGAATCTATATCCTGTTCACTACATCCAATGTTAGCCTCATGGTGATTAAGGAAATGCAAACAAAACGAAAGTTTTCCCACCTATAATATTGGCAAAGTTTACAAAATGATTTAATGATTTACATTTCTTGAGTTTTCCAGGATTTGGGTACTTGTAACTCCTAAGCACTGATAATGAGAATATAAACTGGTACACTTCTATAGGCAGTATAGCAATATCTATACTTGATGTCTATGATATGTATACACAATTATATGTATATGTAATGTATATATTTATATAACTTAATAATAATACATATATAATGTGTGTGTACATACATATAAAACATAACCATAAAACCTTCATAACTTCTGATCCAATGATCTCATTTCTCTTTCTTTATCCTAAAGAAATGTAAGTAAGGGCAAAAAAAAATGCATACAAAAGTATTTCCATTGTAGCACTGTATATAAGAGAGTAAAAAAAGGAGACAAACTGAATGTCTACTAATAAAGTTTTGCAAATAAATTATAATACATACATAATTTCCTACAATGAAATATTATGCCACCACTGAAAATGATAATGTAGAGTTATTTGACATGCTGTAGAGTAAAATAAAAATCATTTTATAAAAATCACTTCCTCAGGAAGTCATCCCTTACTCCTTAGGCTAAGTTAAATTCCTTGCAATATGCATAGCACCCTGGACTTTCCATACAACAACACTAACTTCTCTTGAAAAGTCTTGTTGAATATCTATCTTCACACTTAGTAAGCTTTAGGACAGGGGTTGCTTATACCTGCATCTCAGTTCTTAGAACTGTGCATATTAGATTCAATTAAATGGATGTGACTTTAATAGTATATTCCCATTTATATAAAACATGTGTGCCTATTTGTGTATATGCATAGAGAGATGCTTAGAAGAGATGTTCACTAAAATATGAGCAAGGCTATCTCCGGTTTTAAGTAATTACTATTTTCTTTTTTATACTATTCTGTGGTATATGAACCTTTAAAATTAGCACTAACCACTTTCCACAAAACAATTAAAATCATTTCATTCTCTTTTACAAAATTCTCAGTAAGTATTTTTGATGCTATAAATGATAGCGCTTTTCTCATAATAAAATATATTTAGGGTGATCCAACATTTAGTACAATCCAACACATTTTCCTTTCTCTCCCACACATGTAGCGACTTGGTATCAGACCAAAACAATGACACCAGGAAATAATAAGTCCTGCTAAATCACTTCTCCTCTGTCACTGCCACAGCCAGCTTAGCTTAAGAGATTCTCTGAGGTGGCTGCTGAGCCAACAAGGGGGTGGGTAGACCACCATGTGTCCTTTATTGAAAGTACACTGTCTTTAAGATTCCAACAAAAATCCAAACCCAGAAGCTCTACCTCTTTCTCTCATCTGTTCTATACTCACACCTGCAAAATAGAATTTAAGTAGCTATATCAGTCAGGACAAGCTAGATTATACTTCAGTGACAACTCCAAAATCCCAGTGACTTAAAATGACAAAGGTTTATTTCTCTTTCTGACAACACATCTGTCATGTGTCGGCTAGAGCTCTTTGCATCAGTTCAAGAATGATGGAACAACTTCTCTCTGGAGTATTGCTTTCACCCATGGGAGACGGAATACTGCACCCAGCTCTTAAAAACCCTCCCCAGAAGTAACATTATTTTACTCATATTTTACTAGTTAAAATTTTCTATGTGCTCGAAGGGAGAACCAGAAGTATTTGTTTTCCCGCCAGTAACTGTCACAGTAGCATAGCCTCCTACACACTCAAGCTAATTTTAATTCACCACCTTATATCTAGGTCATGTTAACGATGCATTCATTAAAATAATTTCCTGAATGCTACCATATGGTTCAAGTCTACGCTATCTGCTAAGAATATGGGACTTGATAGATGCACAGTCTTTTAGTAATACTTGCTTCATCACATGTGATCAAAAAACTTCATACATCTTTTCAAAGCAGTTGAGAATACTAGATTATAAATAAAAGTTGTAAAATCAACTTAAAAGCCTCTGCTCTGTGTTTTTCTTTAAAGTGAAACTGCCAAGAGAATGGACCAAACTATAGGGCAAAGAGGTCTGAGTCGGAATTACACATATTGAATGTAGAGAACAAAAAATGCCAAGTGCCAAAAAGTCCATTTCTGGCAGATATGTGTAAGGGAGCAAAAGCTGTGCTGTCCTTTCTGGTGGCCCCCACATTCTCACTTGAGCTGAGAACCGGCCTTTACAGCCATTGTACATCTGCTGCATCAAATGCAGAGGGTGGGGGACCATGTCCTCATTGGAGTCTGGAGGAACAAATGCTGAAAAATGGCTGAACATTTCCTCCTGGCTCCAGATCAGGCCCATACCCTATGGTATGGGTACCAGGGTACCAGGGGGTACCCTGTCTTGGTCACTGCTTTGGGCTGGAAGGTCCATTGCAAGGGTAGAGCAGCCACATTTTCAGCCTGTGAAAATTCTGTTGTCCAGTGGAAACTTCTGCTAGGTCAATGAATAAATCCTTATGTGTGGCTGGGAGGCCACCTCCCCAAAAGGCTGGTACACATCTTCTGTTAGAAGTGTGATGGGTAGGAGGCTTGGGTAGCACTGTCTGTCCTAAGAAGGTTATGGTTTTGTCATAGATGGAATGAGATACGGTGAGTCAATTTACAGTTTATTCATATACTTGATTACGTGGCAGTTGTACCTGATATTCATATATCCTGTGAAAAACTGTGGTGGAAGCTGTGTAGCACAGGTGTGGGGGTTAAACCCTAGTTTTTGTCCTCAGTTCACTCAGTGGGCAATGCTGCTCCCTTTGTCAACATCAGAAGCCTTGTTTCCAAATTCACAAATGGCTGCATAGCTTAATGACTTGATGAGTATGGACTGTCATTTCTTAGGAACAAAACGTTCTCTCTTTCAAATTACATGAGAATGAACTGCCAATGGCTGCTCTGGGATTTTTAATGGGAATAGTTAAGCCCTGTAATTACTATTCTGGACCACTGTCACCCACCCTCTCTTTTGCCAAGTTGACTAAAGGTCACCTAATTTTTCATCATCAAAACACGGAGTGTCCCAGAAAAGTGGAAATCGTTGCTAAATGAAAATCAGTTAAAAAGCGCAGGCCAAAAATTGTTGGCAACCTTCATGCTGAATTATGCAGTTTGCACATTGCAGGCGGCCTGTGGGTCCTGAGGGAGGCTGTCACAAATAACAGGGGAATGTGACTCGTTCTCCCAACAGAAAGGGCCTCTGCCCAGTAGTCTGGGCCCTGGGCCACTGCTGCACCTTTTGCTGCTCGCAGTGAAAGCCCTCCATTTCACCCACAGGTGGAACTGTTATGATGTGGAGAATGCATATTTACTAAATTAGTTTTTCTAAGCATGGAACAGCCTGGCTCTTCACAGGTCCGCGAGCTATGTCTTTATTTCTCACGATTCACAGTGGTGAAGGCTGTTCTCAGTGTCGGTGCTCCCTCACGGTGCTCCCCATGCTCTTCCAGCTCTCCCGGGTACCCGGTGTGTACGTGGTGCCCAGGCTTCCCAGCAGAGCCTCCCGGCAGTACCCACACTCTGCTCCCTTTCCACCTCTTCTTCCACTTCTGGTGCCCAGACCCTGGTCTTACAGCTAAGAGACCTGCCCTGTTGTGATGAATTAGATCTTCATCATGTATTAGGCATTAATCCAAACTGGTAGCTCAAAGTGAGTAACGGTTTACTCAAATGATGTATTTGTATTATGACAAAGTTCTTTAATATTTAATCCAAAAGAAGGACAAAGAGTGGGAATTCTGGGACAAAGGATGTGGAGACTTTTAGCCTTGGGATTGGCGGCAGTTCGAGGACCCTTCCAATCAAACCACAAAGGTGGCTGCTCTTCTCACCTAACTTTTAGGTTGGCACTGCACATAGGTGAGGTTGATGAAAAAGAACAGTGCTGTTGTTCTTGGGTGTAGGCTTCCCTATCATGAGCATGCTTGCTCAGGAGAAATGCTTTGCTTTATTTAGTTGTTTCATGTACCATACTACATACTGTCTCAGAGTAGCCACTGGGGTTGTACTACAGATCTTTCCCTGCACTGACTACTGTGAAAGAGGTATTAGAATTTTACATAGCTTAAGGAGGGAATTAGACAGTTTCTAAACCACGCGGGCCTAGGGAACCACTGTAATGTTTTGTTTTCTGTGGGCCTACCTACAAATTTTACTTTGGTCTATAATGCTTGGCTCAAGAAACCTGGCTCAGGAATATCCTGCCTTGATATTTCCTTTCTATCATACGGGGGGATTCTACTGCCTGCCTGCCTCCTTCCCTCCCTTCCTCTTTCCCTTCCTTTCTTCCTTCCTTTCTTTATTGCATAGTCTTGGGACCAATTTAATATGAGGATCAAAATCAACATGTGGCAATGAAAAAAACAAAACAGAACCAAAAAACCTTCCAAATTCATTGCATGCAAATTTTCAGGTTACAAAGTTTTATTATAGAATGACATCAACAATGTAAAAAACTATATATGTAGATCAAAAATTCTGAAATATCAGTAAAGCTTATCATTGGGTGATTTAGATCTTCTTTATATTAATCTTTATTTCCACACATTCCAGAATAGGTTTAAGTTAAAACAGAAAACACATGTTGTGTAAAAATAAAAAGCATTGATTCTGGAGTTAATGAGACCTTTGTTCAGGTCCTAGGTCCATTGAAAATGGATTTTAAATGTAAAACAGTTGATTTCAATGAGACTATTCTGAGACTCAAGTGAGACAAAGGGTGCAGAGACAAAAGCTCTGTAAAAAAAATATATAAAGGGATTATAAGCAGTCTCTCAAACATCCCCAAGGGCACATGGCAGCAAAGCCAGAAGTGAGTCCTGTGCTTAACTACCTGCCCCTGGATCAGTAGCACGTGGTGGGTACTGGTTCTCAGAGCAAAGCAGGAGTCTAGTTGCTAGAACTAAACTGGAAGGTCAGAGCAGGAAATGCAAGGTTTATGTAGGGCTGAATTTCTTGAGCTCACTTACTCTCTCCCTACCCTTGACAAGGCTGGCTCCAGAAAAGGGACCCAGACTGAGACTGCAAAAATGATTTCTCAGCAATGAGACTGGAGAATTATGGGAAAAAGGCAACCAGTAGATTATTATAAAATTTATAAATTTTCTTTTTAAATAATGAGATGTTGCAGACAGTTTCCAATGATGTTTTTTAGCTTAACAGGACTCTTATAGGCAATTTCAATACTTGTGTTTTAGGACATAAACCTGCCTTTAGTTTGTATGATAATGAGCCATGCTGTGACAAATGTACCTTGGCAGTCCTCTTAGACAGTGGAATCCCAGTGGCAAGTACCAGCAGGAGCAGCAGGTGTACGAATGATCCAGGGATCAAGCAAAGCAAGTGATCCATCTGGCAGTTTCTCATCATCTAGAAAAACAAAATTACTGATGAGAGGGGGTGTGGAGTATGAGGGTCAGGGAAAGAAAAACAAGCTCTAGGGCTATGATTCATGAAGCAGGATTGCCTAAAAGCCCAGCTTGAGAGCAGTGCAGTATTCTGGACACAGTAAGGGAAGCAAAGCAGTCCGTTCATTGGTTCAGCTTGCTCTCCCATGTGCTTTAGTGATGCCATTAGCAGCAGTAATACCAAACTCAAGCCTAAGAGCACTTTTACTTCCCTTTCCCTCCTTTCCATGGGAGTATGCATCTTCAGCCTCATTTGGCTTTAAAGAACTAGGAGCTGTTCAAACTGTTCCAGGCAAAAAAGGTTTTCTTGTAAGACTTCAACCAAGAACTCCTGAGAAGCTAAGAAGAGGAACTGCAGTAGAGTAAGGCTTTATAGGCAATCTAATCAGTACTAAGACAAAACAGTCTTGCGATTCATCATGACATCCATATTTCTTTCTATGCCTATTTATTTCTATACTCTGATCTCTCAATATACTTGCACTGCTTATTCACAGCTTTTGGGTAATCAAATTTCAGCTTAAACATGGCTCTGTCTTATCCTAGCCACCTGGGATGTGGGTAGAACAGATGTGCTTGAAAGGGATGTGACCAGGATAGTCAATAACTACTACTCGCTTTGTTCATTAAAAATTGCAACCTACAATGGGGAAATCGTTAGAGTCAGGAGAGTACAGACTCCATTAGGACAAGAACCATTCCATCTTGTTCATCATGGTAGCCACAGTACCTACAACAACATCCAGCACATAACAGCTCAATGGTTAAATGAAGAATTTCAGAAAGCATTTCATGCTCATCCCTGTATACAGAGTATTGTGTTTTGTAGTAGAGGAAAAGGATCAAAGATAATTTTAAGAATTAGAATCCCTGACTTTAAGGAGTTCTAATCTAATTGAAAAAAATATGTCATGCAGATACAAAATCATACAGATATAATGGGTTTATCAGTAATGGTCCTAAGAAAAGTAAATGCCATACTTGATGGGACAATTGAAGAAACTTTAATTAAGGGATTATTTTTTAAAAAGTTAAGGGAAACAAACAAGGGATGGTGTTATCACTGGAGAGGTAGCAGGAGATCAGAATGTCACCATCCCTAGGTCTGAAGACACAAAAGGAGGGAGAAGTTACTAGAATGGTAAGAATAAGCTGTGATTGTGCAAGAGAGCTGCTGGACAGGAGCTGTGGCCTTTGGTAGACGTAGTTGGGGAGATGGGAAAAAAAAAAAAGCCTTGCCTTAATTCACCTCCAACCTCTGATTTCTTACTTGTGCCTCCCACTGACTGACTCCCAACCTGAAGACAAAAGGCAGGGGAGCTCACGGCAGAATATAAAGTTACTCTTCTGGGGCATAATTCAGGGCAGAGAAGGATGAAGAATATATCATATGAGGAAAACAGTAAATATCTAGCAAAGGGGGATAATATGTTATTCTTTCGGTGTTCTGAGACTCAATTTCCAATGTTGGGGAGGGGGTTCCCCTCACACCAAAAAGCAATTCTCAGAAACCAGCACAGTGTCTGAGAATTCAACTCAATTCTGACACTCTCTACCCAGAGATAATAACCCAGATTCCACAGGTTCAGTCACACAAGACTGTCCTCTGCAGGCCCCTTTCACCCCCTATCCCCCCCCACCATTCCACTTCAGATACCAGTCACAAGTCCAAGTGGTGACCTGTGCTTCTGATCAACTGGCTACAGAGTGGAGGTGCCAACAACCCCCTCCAACTTAGGATGCCAACTACAAGTCCAAGTTGTGACCTATACTTCTGACCAACCGGCTATAAATCAGAAGTTCCCATGACCTCCTCCTTGGGTTCAATTAACTTGGTACAGTGGCTCACAGAACTCAGAAAATATTTTACTTACTAGATTAATGACTTATGATAAAAGGATATAACTCAGAAACAGCCAGATGGAAGAGATGTGCAGGGCAAGGTATGGGGAAAGGGGGGCAGAGCTTCCATCCCCTCTCCAGGTGAGCCACTCTTCTCAAATCTCCACATGTGCGCTAACCTGGAAGTTCTCTGGATCCTATCATTTTGCGTTTTTATGGAGGCTTCATTACGTAGGCATGATTGATTAAATCACTGGCCACTGGTGATTCATTCAATCTGTAGCCCCTCTTTTCTCCTTGGAGGTCAGCTGATTGGACTGAAAGTTTTAACTCTCTAACCAAGTGGTCTGCTCCACTGGCAAGCAGCCCCCATCCCTGGGTGCTTTCCAAAAGTCACCTCATTAGCATAACAAAACATCTTTATCACTTTCAATGTTTAGCAAATTCCAAGAATTTGGGGAGCTGGAAACCTGAAACTGTGGAGGAAGACTAAATACATAGGGGAAATATATTTTGGTCATCTGGTATTTCTCATAAATTCTTATAAATCACAATATTCTTATAATCACAATATTGCAATTATTAATGTGATTTTTATCTTTTCACTTTATTGAATGTGGTTAATTCCTTTTCCAGCCAGAAGCAGACTGTTAAAGCAGAGAAGCAAACAGAAATAGGCCATCTTTCTGCTCTCAGTCTCAAGGCTGATTCCTAGCCATGGGGAATGTATAATCTTGAGAGTCAGGTTTTGAGAACAAAGAAGTTCTCAATTCCAAAAGTTACCTGTATAGTTAAAAAATGAATCTTAGAAGTTGGAATGCTGAGTTTTGCCATTATCAATAATATAGAGAGGAAGGAAATTTTTTTCCAGTAGAGGCTGGCAAGAGAAGAGAGAGGAAGAAGCAAGAGTCAGAATTCTCACTTGTTAAACCACTCCCTGCATAGCTGAACCATAAGGGAGGACATTGTGGGGAAAACATTCAAATAAATTTGGGGGGACATCTCAGAGTTTGACAGAGGGAGGATGGCTTAGTTTTTACACTTCCCAGGGTACAGGCAGAGAGTATTTTGTAAGCCCTGTGGCAAAGAGCTGTATTTAGCATAATAGTACAGAGAAAAATGATGGCGCCCAGATAGTGGCTCAGAAATGTGTGAGAAGTTTTCCAAGTGGGTAAACCAGAGGACAGCTTCAAAGGGCCCGGTACAATTAAGCATAGTGTAGGGAAGTCTGCTGCAATTCCTAGGCCTTTAAAGGTATCCCCCAAATTAGAAGAGGCTGAGGGTGGAATGAGTGAGTGGGCCACCATGAGAGGAACCTTATTATCCAAGGCTGTGGTCAGAACTGCAGAGCCTAGCATCATGCTCTAAAAGTTAGATTCAACCAGTTGCATCTCAGAAAATACCAGGACAAGAGGCCCAGATACAAGACATGATCAACCAACTAACATCAGAGACCAGTGAAGGACACAGAGGAGAACATAATGATATGAGCCCATCTCTCAATCTCTGTGAGATCATATAAGCCTTCTTATGTGTGTGTGTGTGTATGTGTGTGTATGTTTTCATGATACATATATATCACGACCAACAGAGTGGGGACCGGAGAGAAAACACTACTTTCTCCTTGACGACCTGAGTTAACCAGAAAAATATTTTTTAAGAAGATCCTAAATTTCCTTTAGTGGGAAAGTTTAAAACTCTACCTCCACCAGTATTTTTCTTCTCTGGAGAAACAGAGAGAGATTTGATAAATATTTAGAAAGTAAAAATAATTGATTAGATTGGAATGATGGAGAAGATAGAGGTTAAGATTTCTAACTAGCTTCATGATTGGTTGGATGGTGGAAGGACCAAAAGAGAGAATATAGAAGAAGTAGCATATTTAGGTAGGACGATGATGAGTTCAAACACAGACACATTGAGATTGACTGTCTGTGGGACATCCAGACATCCAGATGGATATTAAGGCTTAAAGCAAAGGTCTAGGCTATGATTATAGACATGATAGTAGTTAAATAGCTATAATGAATAGTTGCCATCAAAGAGTACTTATTTTGTGGCAAACCTCATGTGAAGCACTTTGCAAATGTTGACCCAGCTGATCACTACCAATAAAATAGTTACATTCAGGTTCAGAGGGGTCCAATCTCCTACATAAAGTCAAACAGCTATTAAATAGTATAGCTTAAGCTTAAAGTCCACTTTTATTCCAAACTCATGTTTTATGTAATACCTCCAGCCCTGAGAAACCACTAAGAGCAGATGTGAGGAATGAGGGGACTGGTGGGACAAGGGTAAATACCTGTGAAGTACCAGCATTTAAGGTGTGGGAACAGGAATAGCTGGCAATGAAGGAGTCAAGAGGAAAAAAAGCCAAAAAACCAAAGAAGAACCAGAAAAGTATACACCAAGATAATAGCCTTTTTCAAATCAGAGGTCAGAATCAAGGTTGTCAAATTCAATAAAGAGAAACTGGACAAGCCCAGCAGCAATAGATCCTAAGATAGAGATGGTACATCCTAGACTGAGCTTGAGAACGACTAGAGAACACAAGCAACCTAACATGAGCAAGAATCCCAGACCTTCACTTTTTTACTTACCATGGGTATACCAGTGCCCCTCTCAGCTCCCACCTATGGCTGAAGGAGGAGGAGGAAAAAGCCTGAGCTTGGTTAATGGATGGATGACTTGAAACAGGGGTAAAAGACAAAACTCGATGACGGCTGCACTATAGCTTCACCTGGGGGTGGTTTGAGAGACAGTGGCAAGGAAATCTGCTCAAGAGACTGAGCTATAGATGATGCAGTTGGTGGAAGGAAAAGTGTTCCTAAGTTAGAATATGCATGGACTAATCAGCAGTGGTGAATAGCCTGATCAGCTAGCTGCTCTGGGACCTGAAAGGAGAAAGACTGGAACATCAGAACAAAGAGGCTTGAGGTAGAGGCATATGGATGGAAATATGAGAGTGAACACGAGTGTGAAGATCATTGTATCATGTGTTAACACCCACCAGAGAGCTTCCATAATGGAAGAGGCTCTAAATAATGAAGTAGACAAAACTATTTGGCCAGCTAATATTAGACAGATTTTGCTAGTTGCCTCCCTAGTGCTGGCATGATGAGCACACAAACCAAGTGGCCATGGTAGCAAAGATGAAGGCGACACTTGAGTCAATGTGAACACCCACTTACAAGGCCAATTTAGTTATATCTGCCTCTAAACTCCCACCTTGCCAGCAACATAGACCAATACTGAGACCTCAAAATGTCCCTATATCTTGAAGAAACCAACCAGCCACTTCAAGGCAGGCTGGCACCAAAATAATAGACAGTTTCAAGTAGTAGGCCAGGAACAAGACCATCAAATTCAGCAGAGAAAAATCAGGCTCCTTCTGTCCTAAAAGGGCCAGCAGGAATAGACGTCTATTCTAGGTCTGAGTTTAGTTGGCTCAACCAATACCACTATGTGGGACTTATACAATGCCTGGTCCTCAGGCATGGAATCCCACACAATATCCCATCTGATCAAGGAATACACCTTCCACTGAAGGAGGGGTTGATATGGGCCTGTGACCACAGTTCTACCGGTCTTTTCACATACTGCACCACCTAGAAACTGCCAGCCTGATAGAGCAGTGGAATGGCCTACTAAAGATGTTGCTGATGGGCCAGGTCAGACCTAATACCCTGAGAGGTGGGGTACCATTCTTCACGATGCAGAATATGCATTAAATCAGAGGCTTTTATATGGTGCTTTTCCTCCAGTAGGAAGTATACATGGGTCTATGAATCACTTACCATCACCTAATAAGCCACCTTGTGCTTCCTACCCCTGTAACCCTGGGCTCTGCAGGACCAAATGTTTTGGTCTCCAAAGGAGGTTCAAACTACAGCTGCTACGTAGATACTCTGGAATCCTTGTGTTCAGAGACCAGGAAGCAAGAAGAGGAATCACCATCTTGTTAGGGATAACTGGTCCCAATCAGCAAGAGAAAGTAGGGTTGTTGTTATACAATGGGGACAGGGAGGAATGAAATATGTGCGAAGCTCAGGTGACCCAGTTGGGTGCCTTCTGGTACTCCTATGCTCAACTGCAACTGTGATTAGACGAGTGCAGTAATGCAGTCTGAGGAAGATATGGATACCAGAGGCTCAGACCCCTCAGAAATGAAGGATTTGGTCATGCCACCAAGAAAGCAGAGGTGGCAGTTGAGAGTAAGGAGAATTTGAATGGAGAGTGGAAGAGGGAAACAAGTGCCAGTTGCAGCCCCAAGACTAACTGCAGCAGTGGGGGCTTTAGTTTGTTCTGCTGACCTCTCTCTTCTGAGTTTCCTCTCAGAGCCCTGAAGGAGCTGCTGCTCCCCGTGTATGTATAGAGAAGTGGATCTGGATGGCACAGGGTGTGGATTGTAGCAGACGTGGAGATAAGCTGCCCAGATCCCCCTTGGAGAAAGTACCACCAGCTTCTAGGAGTATGGTAGCTGATAGCTTCCAGCTCTTAACTTCTCTAGGATCTGCCTAAGTCTTGAGCAAAGGACAAGACAGTCACCCAGCCAATGACTGAACAAGTTCGTAGTACAAGGGCTTAGCCTTTTCTGTCCAAAGCGGCACTTCTCTAATAGTCAATCTTTGTTCTAGGTCTCTCTGTTGGGCTGGCAGAGACTTTTGTCAGGTTTGTATTGCGGTCTGACAATTTCCTCACCCAATGCTGCCTCCTTCTTTTTCTTTCGTAAGTGTTACTTCCCCATAAACCTTCTTTACTCCTAGCTCAGCTCAATGGCTGCTTCCCAGAGAACTCAGCAGACAAGAAGGGAGGTGGCCTCTCTTCTGCTTCCTGCCTCCTTGCTTAAGCACCCATTAGACATTTGCCTGGAGGCCCGAGCTCTCTCTCAATCTGAATTCTTCTTGTGACTGAGTTTGTAACACAGGTCCACAATCTTCCTGGAGAAATGGACTCACACTTGCCAAGGTAAGTCCAAACCTCACACTTGCCAAGATAAGTCCCAAGGTCTAAACTGGGGAAGTAGCAGGAAGCTAGTTGGTCCTGAGGACCCAGCTTTGTTTTCCAAGTGAGGGTTACTTGGGAACCTTGTCCTGTAGGAGTTATTGGGCACTTACTTCCAGTTTTAGAGCTGATACTTTGATCATCATGTGTTTTTTGTTTATTATCAACTGACTTAAGGGCTGAGGGAATAAATTAACTGGTATTCCAAACCTCTAACAACAGATGAGTAAAATACTTGTCTCAGCTCTTCTGTGGTGTGTTATATCTTAGGAACTTTAGATTAGCTTGGATGAGTTTGGATCAAAAGTCCTTTTAATTATTCAAGAGCAGTTAGCTTTTGGATCACTAGTGAGAGATGTCTCATCTGCACCGTTTCATGCTTAGCCCTGGGATTCCTTAGTGTTCTTGTTTTCTCTCTCTGTCCATTTTCCCTCTTTCTCAGCTAACCAGGTGAAACTCCCAGTGAGAGAAAGCGTTAGCATGTTCTTTTCTAGTTTTCTTTTCTGCTCAGAAGGCCAGAAGCAATAGCCTTTCACTCTCATCCTCACTTTTATTTACTCTTGAACAAAAATGTCTGCCCTCTTTGTATCAATTTCCAATTTATGTAGAAACTTTCTCTATTATGCTTTCTCTAAAGTGATTCGTACATCATCCTGAATGAAATAGTTTGAATACACTTAAAAATTAATTTTGAGCACAGATTTAAAGTGGTTTCATGAACATATGGAAACCTGTGAAGAGATACTTGAAAAGTCCAAAATTCATTAGTTTACCCTCCCTCAAAGATCTTCATTATCCATACACTTGATTCACCAAATGCAAAACTTCTCTCCCTTTCCTTCAGATCCTCTCTCCATAGTCAACAGCAAATTCCTCCTCGGCTCTTCTGAAACATATGGTGGGGGAGGGTGAGGAGGAGGGAGAGAAAGAGCTTTGCTTCTGCATTCCAACCATCTGAAGAGCTTCTGCCTGGATCTTTCCCCAGCATAAAAAAATTCTACTTACATCTGTGTTCAAAAAATGGAGAAAATGTTCTGGAGTTGGAGAGTTGGAGAAGCTTACTACAGAACATGCAGAGAGGAAACAAAGTGTAAAGTTGAGCAAGTTTTATTGAGTCTCATCACTCTAGAATCTGGTACCTAAATGAAACAAATATTTGTCTTTGTTTCTTTTCCACACTACAAAAGAAAAACAGACTAAATGAAAAAAACTTGTGAAGAAAAACCCAAACTATGCATAATAATAATTTAATACCTGTTTTAAATTGTATGATTTTTATTTCCAAAGCTTACTAGCAAAAATTAATCATTTCTTTTTTAACTTGTTAGTTTTAATTATTTTAGTTTTTCTTTTATTAACCTTCCTATTGATCTGTAACATACATATAGAAAATTGCATTGCAATATACGTACAGAAACATATAGGAATATACAGAAACAGGTATAGCTCAAAGAATTTTCACGAAGTGAACACACCCAGAAAGTTGTCTCATGCCTGCTTCATTCACTGTCCTCCTCCCCAAAGGAAAACCGCTATCCTGATTTCTAACATCATAGGTTGGTTTTGTCTATTTTAATATTTTATATAAATAAACTCAAACTGTATGAATTCTTTTCTCTTTGGTATCTTTGGCTCGACATCATGTTTGTGACCTTCATCCATGTTATTGCATGTAGCAGATAGTTTATTTTCATTGCTAGATGTAATGGTAATGATTGTATATAATAATTGATTATATTACCCTTATTTATTCCCAAATTTGTGATTTTACACTCTTCATATGTCTTTTGGTGCATATATATGGACACAGTCTTGGGTATATATCTAGGAATGTAATTTTTGTATAATTAGGTATGTGTATCAACTTTAATAGATAATGAAAACCAGTTTTCCAACATGGTTGTACCAATTTACATTCTTACCATTAATAAAAGAGATATTTAGTTATTCTGGTGAGAACAGGAGAGGAGAGTTTGGGGCAAAAAATATTGAAGTAAATAATGGCTGAATGTTTTTCAAATTTCATGAGAACTATATATAAGCTTACAAGTCTAAGAAATCTGATATTCCCCAAGCAGCAGAAATGCAAGGAATATCACATGTAGGCACATCATAATTAAGTTGCTAAAAAACAACAGGAAAAAACTAAAAGCATCCATTCCCTGCAAAAAAAACACTTTAAAAACAGGAGAACAATAATAGGAACTACTGCTACATTCTCAAAAGAAACAATGAAAGCCAAAAGGGAGTGAGGAGACATCTTTAAAATGGTTAAAACCTCAGAATTCCATAACCAGTGAAAAAATTCTTCAAAAATCAAGGTGGAACAAAGACATACTCAGACAAGTAAATTCTAAAAGAGATTGTGGTCAGCAGGCCTACACTGTAATAAATATTACAGGAAGTTCTTTAGGGAGAAGCCAATGGTAGTAAACGGTAACTCAAATTTACACACATGAAAATTTCCCAAAAGGTAAACATGTAAGTAAGTCTAGAATAACTTTATGTTTCTCCTTGAACTGCTTTAAAAGATAGCTGACTCATTAAAGCAATAATAATAATACATTCTAGAGTTTATATAAATATAGAAGCAAGATGCATGACAGCAATTGTACACAAAGGTGGGAAGGGAGCAAAATATATACTGCTATAAGTTCTTACTTTCTATGTGAAATGATATAATATTAATTCAAAATAAACTGCTATTAAATAAAGGTACAGATAGTAAATCTTAGATCAAACATTAAAAATAAAAAAGAGGTATAATGAAAAAGCCAATATAAGATATAAAATGGTACAGAGTAATGACTGCTCCATTAATGAAAAAAAGGCAAGAAAATAGAGGAAAGGAATAAAGAAAAGATAAGAGAAATAAAAGACATACAGTAAAACTAGTAAACCTAAACTAAACAATATAAATAATGATATGAAATGTATGTGAACTAAACACTCCAACAAAAGGGCAGAAATCGTTAGACTGAATAAACAAACAAGACCCACCTACCTATTTATAAAAGCTGCACTTTAAATAAAAAAGACACACATGCTTTAAAAGTAAAAGAAAGAGAAAATATACACTATGCAAATGCTAATCATCAGAAAGCTGGAGTGGCTATAGTAATATGAGACAAAGTAGATTTCAGGCAAAGGAGAATTATCAGAAGGAAAGAGGAAATTTTCATAATGAGAAATGGGTCAATTCATCAAAAATACGTAATAAACCTACATGTATGTACAAGTAATTACAGAGCTTCAAAATGCATGCAGCAAAAACTGATGAAACTAAAGGCAGAAATAGACAACTCCACAATTACAGTTGATGATTTTAGCTCTATTTCCTAAGTAATTGATAGACAAAAAGACAAAATTTAATAAGGATGTAGAAGATTTAAACATTACTACCAACCACATTTGACAGTTATAAAACTTTAGACCACAATATGCAGAAAACACATTATTTTAAAGTGCCAGTGGAACATGAACCAAGGTTAGATTATATTCTAGGTCAAATCTCAATAAATTCAAAACAAGTGAAACTATGTAGAGTATGTTTTCTGACAACAATGATATGAAATCACAAATCAATAACAGTAAAATTATCTGGAAAATGGCCAAACATTAAGCAACACATTTCAAGATAACTGAAGAGCTAAAATAAAAACTAATGAGGGAAATTAGAAAATGTTTCAATCTGAAGGATAATTAAAATACAACATATCAAAACTTGTGCAATGCAAGTTGCACTGAGGGAAATTTTACAACTTTAAATACTTGTATAAAGAAAAGAGAAAATATTTTAAAATAAACTTCTCTCTAAAGAAGGAAAGATAAAAGCAAATTAAACTCATTATAAATGGAGGGAAATAAAAAGATATCAGTGGACATTCATGGCATTAAAAATGGACAAACAATAGAGAAAATTAATGGAAAAACCCATCTTTGTAAAGGTCAATAAAGTTGATAAAATATTAGCTAGGCTGTTCACAAAAAGAGAAGGAGAAAGAAGACACAAACTACCAATATTAGAAAGGGTTGAAAAATACAATAAAGGAATATTATAAATAATTTTATGCCAATACAGTTGACAACTTAAAGAGAATGACAAATTCCTTAAAATGTAAATAATCAAAACTAAAAGAGAAGAAACAGAAAACCTTAATAGCCTTGTAACTACTAAAAATTGAATTCATAATGAAACACCTTCATAATTAAACACACACACACACACACACAAACTTAACTGGTGAATTCTCTCAACATTTATTTAAGAAATAACCTAATTCTACCATTACTTTCATAAAGTAGGAGAGGAGGGGACACTTCCTAATAATTCATTACTCATTCAGTTCAGCATTACTCTCTTTCCACAACCAAACAAAAATACTAAAACTAATATGCTTCATTAACATACACTCAAAAATCTTAACAAAATATTAGCAAACCAAATCCAGCAAAATATAAAAAACAACATAACATGATGAAGTAAGACTTATCAGAATAAAGGAGAAAAAACATATGATCTTCCTAATAGATGTGGCGAAAAACATCTGACAGGATTCAACACCCAGACTTGTTATAGATGAAATCTCCCTCAACAATGGTAGACAGCATCTATAAAAAAATCTATAGCCAATGTTACATTTATTGATGAAAGACTGAGCATTTTCCCTCTAATATTGGGGAAAAGGCAAGAAGGTCTGCTCTCTACCTCTGTGCAAAACTTAACTAGAGTTTCTAGCCCGTACAACTAGATGAAAAAATAAATAAATAAAAGGCAAACAAAATGGAAAGAAAGAAGTAAAACTATATTTATAGATGATATAATCAGGTACATAGAAAATTCTAAGGAATCTATGAAAAAAGCTACTGGAACTAACGAGTGAATTTAACAGGATCACAAGATATAAGGTCAATAACAAACATTTTTTTTCCTATATTAATAAAAACTTGGAATATGTAGTAAAAAACAGTATCATTTACAGTATGTTAAAAGTCATAAAATGTTTATGATAAATTAACAAAATATATGCAAAATCTATTCATAAAAATGTATTGAGAAAAATTAAAGAGGATCTATATTAGTGAACAAATATGTCATGTTCATGTATCAAAAGGTTAAATATTATTCAGATTTCTATTTCTCCAAATGATCTATAGCTTCAATCCAATACCAATAAAAATTCCAGCTATCTTTTCTGTAAAAATGTCCAAGCTAATTCCAACATTTATACAAATGATCTAGACTAGCCAAAGTAATACAAAACAAGAACAAAACTGGAGGACCTACACTACCTGTCTTTAAGTTTTTAATAAAATGACAATAATTATTATTAATGCAAAGACCGACAAATTGGTTAGTGAAACACAATGGAGAGTCTAGATAAAGACCTACAATTATATGGCCTATGATTTTGTCATAGTCAACAAAGCAATTCACTGGGGAAAGGAAAGACATTTCAACAAATGTCACTGAAACAACAGGATATCCATAAAAAAAGAAACTCAACCCCTTTTTTTTACACCACACAAAAAATTTATTCAAGAAATATCATTGCCCTAAAGATTAAAACCACAACTGTAAAGCATCTAGAAAAAATATTGGAGACTATCTTCAAGACTTTTGTCTTGGCAAAACTTTCTTAGATTGGTCTTAGTACTAACTGTAGAAGAAAGAAAATTAATAAACAGGACCTCTTCAAAATTCAAAACTTTTGCTCATCAAAATTCACCATTAAGAAAAATAACAGGCAAGCCACAAGCCAGGAAAAAATGTTTCAATACATATATTATAAAGGCCATTTTTCTCTAATAAAAGACAACCCATTAAAATGCATAAAATATTTAAACAGGCACTTCACAAAAAGAGATAGAAATCTTCAACCAACATGCAAAAAATATGCTCATCATTATTAGTCAATAGAGAAATGCAAATTAAATCCTAAATGAAATATTACCATAGACCCCTAGTAGGGCTAAAATGAAAAAATATTTACAACACCAAATATTGGAGAGTCTGTAGAAAAAGAACTCTTACACATTACTGAAGGCAATAGGACAATGGTACTATCACTTTGAAAAAAGATTGGGCGGTTTCTTATAGAGCAAAGCATATACCTACCCTATGGCTCAGCAATTACACTTCTAGATATTTATCCAAATGAAATGAAAACACATAACCACAAAAAGTCTTGTATGAAAATGTCATAGCAGCTTTATTCATAATAGCCAACTGAAAACAGCCCAAATGTCCGTTACGGAGAGAATATATAAGCAAACTGTGGTATATTCATTTAATGGAATACTACTCAGCAATAAAAAACAAAGGACTGGTACATGGAACAAAATGGCTGAATCTCAAAATTATACGCTGAAGAAGACAAAGAGTACATACTGATATGTACTGGTATGATTCCATTTACAGGAAACTAGAAGAAAAAATTAACACATGGTAAAAGAAATCTGAACAGTGATTGCCTCTGGCAAGTCAGACTTGACAGAGTGTGACAAGAGTGAACTTTCTAAAGTGACCGAAATATTCCACCTTTGATAGGGGAGTGGGTTACATGGGTATATGCACTTGTAAATACTTAAACTCATAATTTAAGATTGTACATTTTACCAGATGCTAATCATACCTTCATAAAAACAATGTAAACAAATCTCCTACATGATTGTAGGTTTACTATTTCTTCTTTTTTGTTTTTTCAACATTTGCTTTCTATTTTTTTTGAGGCTATGACAGTTAGGCTATATATATATATATATATATATATATATATATATATATATATATATAAATACACATATGTGTATGTGTGTTACCAATGAATTAACTATTTAATCATCATGAAATGTGCTTTATTTCTATCTTCTTACCCTAAAATAAAAAATAAAATCTATTTGTCTGTTTATTGCAATCATTCCTTTGGTTAGTGTTTACCTGTTTGTATTTTCCATTCTTTTACTTTTAACCCTTCTGTATTGTCATTTTAAAGGTATGCTTTATACAGAACACATAGGGTTTTTTTTAAGTTCAGTCTGATAATCATAATATTTTATTAGGAGACATTTGGACTCTTTGCACTTGATGTAATTACTGATATATTTGGGTTTCAGTCTATACCTTACAATTTGTTTTCTACTAGCTTCATAAATTCTGTGTTCCCTTTTCCCTCCTTTCTTTTTTTTTGGATTAATAATTCTTATTTTTAAAATTTTCCCCTCTATGAAATTGTAAAAATTTATAATTGTTCTATTTTCTTTGTCTTTTAATTATAATTTTTGGGTTGAGACATTTCAAGCATACAGTTGGTAGGTAAACTCACCTATAAACTTTCTAAAATCTTAACATTTTGCTATACTTGATTTAAATCTTTATTTTGAATTTTAAAGGTATACATACAGTTGAAGTCTCCTGTATTAATTCTCTTTTTAAGTATTTATTGCTGTGACACAGTTTATATGAAACTGAAATGATTGGGGAGTTTCTCTCTTAAAAAGAATTATTTCAAACTTCACATACTTTCCAAGAAGAATAGCTGTCTCTTTTCTTCAGTGAGGAATATATATTTAAATTACATGATTGGGCTTCCCTGGGGGCACAGTGGCTAAGATGCTGCATGCAAATGCAGGGGACATGGGTTCGAGCCCTGGTCCGGGAAGATCTCACATTGCCATGGAGCAACTAAGTGTATGCACCACAACTACTGAGCCTGCGCTCTAGAGCCCGTGAGCCACAACTACTGAGCCCACGTGCCACAACTACTGAAGCCTGTGCACCTAGAGCCTGTGCTCTGCAACAAGAGAAGCCACTGCAATGAGAAGCCCGTGCACCAAAACGAAAAGTAGCCCCTGCTCACTGCAACTAGAGAAAGCCCACGTACAGCAACAAAGACCCAATGCAGCCAAAAATAAATAAATAAAATAAATTAATAAATAAATAAATCACAGGATCTATTTCTCCCCACTGACTGTGCTTCATTTAGACATACTGCCTACCAAAAGGAAGGCAACAGAAAATGACTGTTTCAGTTATTGACATAGAAGGACATAGAACTAGCACTGAGTGCTTTTTCTTTTCATTTCTTGCTTGCATCTTTTTATTGAGTCTCACCATTCTCCGTCAATTATTTCCTACTCCATAATGCTCCAGAGATACAACCATTTCCCTATCAAAGAGACCTTTTTTAAAAAGGAACAAAGGTTGAGGCAATAAACTGTCCAAAAATATGGTCCTCTTGTACATGAATTTTCAGTTTCCAAAGCCCCTCTACTTACACAATCTTAGTGAACTCTCAAGACAACCCTGTGAGGTAGGCTGAGTAGATTTTATTCTCCCTATTTACACATGTGAAAACTGAGAGTTCTACAGAAATCCTTGCTTAACATCACAAGCCCACTAAATGAGGAAATTGGGACTGAAACAAAATTCTATAAAGCTCTTTCCACTGACCACATTTTAAGTGACCTTTTAAGAAAGCATCGAGTGTGCCTTCCATGCTGCCCTCCTAAACCTAACTTAAACGTCTCCTAAGCCCAAGCCCTAACAGGCTGCTACATCCTTCTCAGAGCTACCACCTGCTCCCACACCTACAGCATTTCTCCATCTTGCTCTTCGTTCTGGCACCCATACCACACACCTCTTCTGGTCCTCACCATTGCTTAACAGCCCAGCTTCTCATTCCCTTGGGGTTCTGTTTTTTGCTGGGTGAGAGGATATAACTTGATAAATTGACAGCCAGGGTCTTTTTATTACCACCTTGTACCCAGAACACACGCTGGCATTCTGAACGCAGGGGAGACAACATCTTTAGTCAAGTCAGTAACCATGACGATGGACACTTTAGTGTCGAAAGAACAGAGATGAACATGAATACAGTTCAATCCCATGGGGTAAAAGACCCATTAGAAATAGTGGTCAAAGACATAGATTAAGTATACTCTGTGAACTTGGATCCCCAAGGAAATGGAAAAGTTTCTGCTTGCCTACATCCTATATGGTTCCCTATACTGCAGGCTATTTGAAAAGCTGAATGCCGGCTGAATGGAATCTGTTTGATGATGCTGAACTCTCATTCTCCTCAACTTTCCTGATATCTCAAGGTTCCCAACCTGGGAAAGATATCACATCTTATTGTTTTTCCAGCCCTTAGTTCCACAGGTAATAAGGTCCCTTAGTTATTCCCATAAAGCAATGAGATTTCTCTCCACTCTTAGGCTGTCCATGTCTCTGGAGGTGTAATTTAATCCATGGTTTAAAAAAAAATGCTATAGAGAAAAATGTATAAATGAGTATAAATGAGTCGTTGGCTCGTAGAAGAAAAACCTTTTCAGCATCAACTAAGGGCAAAGGATAGGTTAAAAACAACAACAACAAGAATATGACCTCTGTGTAATGAATAAGCACAATTTTTTCTTTGACAACTAGCTCTGAATCACATATCCTTTGGTGTTAAAAGTTTCATTTCATACTGTGACAATAAACTGGAACTGATCTGAAGTTTCTTCTTCCAAAGGTTTTCCTATGCCTCAGCCTCAACCTTCGATTTGTCCTTTTTCCCATCCTTTTTGTCTCTTTTTCCACTCTTCAGATTGTGAATTTCCTTTAGCAGGCTGTTTTCTACCAGGTCAGATTTTTGTTGAATGCCCAAGAGACTGATGTAATTCTGATCAGTGTTGATGGATTGAGTAAAGTTACTAATCATTAAGTGAAAGTTACTCCAAACAAAGGAGGAAGGAGATTGAGAGGAAAGATGAGGCAGGGGGCCTGTGAGAAGGCAGTAGTTTTCTGACTCCTGAACTTGGCGGATTTCAGACAAAAAACAGCTATATGCAAAACATGGGTGTAATGGAATACATTAGTTGCTGTCATCAGGATTTTAGATGCACTGGAGAGTTGCTGGAAGTCCTGACATGTAGAATTATTAGGAATACCTTCTTAAGAAGAGGAGCTAAGCACTGATTATAAAAGGTGCATGAAGGTCAGACCTCAGGGTAGTGCTACAGACAAGTGTCCACTGCACCTTTATCCCTGTCATCCATATCACAAATTTCTGGCTCTTTCATTATCCTGTCTTAAGGGACCACCAGGCCAGGGTGTCTGCCTCTTTACCACTTTTCTGCCTGTCTAACTTGCTAACTAAGGATCACATTTGTTGGTATAATGTAACAGCAACTATGATTTAAAACTCAATACTATGTAATTTTGTAAAATTATAAACTGTTGAGTTTTAAAATCATGGGCCCTCAGTTTGTTATCCACCCACCCCAGAATAATAAGTGAAATACTGTTGGATTTTCTATACAAATCTAAGGAGATTTTCCACTTTTTAAAGCACACATAGACTGTTTTTTTTAAAAACTGACCATATTTTAGTCCATAAAGCAAGTCTCAATAATTTACAAGAATGAGTGTAATATAGACCTCACAGTCTAACCACTAATCAAATAAGTTAAAAATCAATGACAAAAAGAAATAAAAATGTAATAACCCACTTCTAAATAACAGCTAGGTTGGCAAAGATACAACAGAATTTAGAAAATAAGTAGAAGTAATGGGAAATTACAATACTACCTATGAAAAATTCTGGAATACAGCTAAAGCAGTATTTATAGAGAAATTTATAGCTTTAATGTTAATGCTTATATTAGAAAATAAAACACACTGAAAAGTAATGGGCTAACATACAACTTAAGAAGTCAAGAAGGAATGACAGAATAAAACCAAATATATTAATACAGGAAAAGTTAATAAAGAACATAAATCAATGGAATAGAAAGCAAAGAGGCCCTAAAGAAAGACCTCCACATTGTCCAGATTAGGTTCAGTTAATTTTCCTAATTAAGTTTACTTTGTTCTAGAAGTCAGTTAAACTACTGGTGGATCACTTTTATTCTTTGTGATGGCTTGATTTTAGACTTCACAAAGATTGGCCTTTATAAGGTTTTTCCCTTAGTCTTAAGGTCAGTATTTTAGTCATGAGACATAATCGTTATGCCTAAAGAATGGTCATTCTGTGGTTTCAATGGAAAGTCCAAGCCTCTCTAGCTGGACTCAAACTCTAAACCGTGGTCTCCCCTGCACTGGAAAGGCTGAAATCTCTGCTCAGCACCATCAGCCTTCCAGCTGTTGTTTTTTTCCTTGTACTCTCTCCTTAAGCAAGCACAATTCAGGAGTCAGTCAGGGTTTGAGGAGAGTTGATTTGTAGATTTGGGGGATCCTCCCACTGTGGCGTATTATTTTTTAGATTTCTTTCCTGTTCTCTGTCTCCTCAGGTCACTTAAGACGCAGCCTCCTGTTTGAGCTCTTTCTCCTTAGCACCACATAGATTTGGGGTTACCCTCAGAAGAAAAGCCTTATAAAGGTGAATCTCACCCAGTGTAGTCCCCTTCAGTCAAGTGTCAAAGTCCTTTCAGTTTTTGATTACCTCTGGTCACTCTCCAGTGCTTTATAACAGTTGATTTTTATATTTTGTGCAGAGTTTATAATTGTTATTGGCAGGAAGGTTAATCTGATGCAAACTACTCCACCACTACTCCAACCTGAAATCAGTTCTTATGCTCGACAGACTTAGAAAATGGTATGCTTCCAATGGATTCTTAAATAAATCCAGTATGTAAAATAACAATTCTACTGCAGCATATTTAATATTGGGGATACTTCAGACAGTCTTCGAAACTTACATGTCTCTGTTGAAACTCAACAGAGTTGAAACTGTTGTCCTTCAAAACTTTTAATCTACTACTTCTTGTATGAAATACTCCCCAATTTTTAAAAAACTATTCGCCAGGCACTAAGTGTTTAATAGACATAATTTTTTTTCAACCCTCGCTACAACCTGAAAGGGAGATAGTATTTCAATGCTCATGTTATAGCTGAAGTCAGTTTAGAGAGAAAAAATATGTACAATGTTACACATCTCAGAAATTAAGGAATCTGGGATTTGAACCAAGTATTCTGTATATACTCTTGGACATTATGCTACTGCCTCTTGGCATAACTCTCCAACCAAGAGTGATCTCTCTTTTCTTTAAATTCCCTTAGCACATTAAATCCTTTTGGCCATTAATCATACTCTGCTTCATTACTGAAGTGTGTTTCTATTCCTCTATGGGCCTTGAAGTCAGAAGCCATATCTGATTCATGACCTTTCACGAGAAATTGTAAAAGAGACTTGGATTCAAATCCCACTCTCTCACTACTGGATGACCTTGTACAAAATCATATAACCTGTCCAATTTTTTTCTTCTCATAGAGCATAGACCATAGCACTACATATGTTTATTGTAAAAATTAAGTAAGATAATGTCCTAGACTCACAGTAATCATCAATAAGTTGTAGCCATTATAATTAAAGTTCCTTGGAGGTGTTTTCTCATGTAACATCTTATTTAATCACCACAACCATAAAGTCGTTAGTATCTCCATTTTCCAGAAGAGAAAACTGATGCTTTACAGGGGCAGTACACTTTCAGTAACTGTTTCTGACTGAATGACTCTCAGCATGGCCTTTAAATGCCTCTCCAGACACAGATTCTTGCACTAATAAGGAAACCTTGCCCACCTTCCCCCTTACATGGGGGCAAGGTGAAAGGTTGGGTAGCAGCTCTCAAATCAATCTTTGAAAGCGAAAGCAGTTGACCCTTTGCCAGCATTCTCTGATCTAATTGACTTCCCGCAGTGAAACCTTTATTTTGAAACAGGATTCCAGAGCCACCACTGGCTAAAAAGACAAAAATAATGTCGTTAACTCTGTTTATTTTGCTTGGGATAAAGTCTCCTGAACTCATAACAAATGTCCTCTTGTTAGCAAATGGAAAGGTATAATTAAGACGGCTTTTCCACCACTTTTAACGAGCTTTCAGTTTCCTCTGTACCTCACTCTCTCATTTTTTTAATGAGATACCAATTTCCTCCTGCCCAGCACTCACAGATACTTTAAGCAATAAAACAGAGAGCTTTGATTTTCATCTTAGTGTGAAGTTTTGGTATTAATTTATTCATCTGTGACCTGCACCACACTCTTCTTGTGCTAAATGGCCTGTTAATCTTTAAAAATTAACAAGGTATCTCAGGCCAAAATATGAAAGAGAAAAGGGGAAAAAATGAGAAAAGGAGGTTAGGGAATGGAAAGAAGGTTTCTGCTTAGGGTAGTGTGGAAACGTTGATATTTTCATCCAGCTGCTTTCAACTTCAGCATCTTCTCGAAATACAGGCCCACAGTGAAGACTTTTTCCTGGTTTCCTGCAACCTCTCTCCAATTAAGATCCAAGTGTAACCCAGTCTGCCCAAACTGGGAAGCTGGTTGGGGCCTGGCTGACGTAAATAGAGACCTTGCTGTGGGGCCATGAGCAGCAGGAAGCTCTTAGAAGATGTGTAGGTGGTGAAGGGCAGAGAGAAGGGCCTTCATAAAGGCTGTAGAATCAGCCCAGCCCAGCCTGCTGCCTGCCATCTGGAGAGAGGCAGCCTTGGCAGATCCGGCAGCAAACTGCTTATTTATGAAAAGGTTTTTTTTTTTTTTTCTTTTTTTAAAAAAATAACTTTAATAGCTCTTTAAGACTTTCAGAAATCCTGGAGCTGAGTACAAAGATTAGATTTGCACTCAGCAAAAAACTATGTACCTTGTTCTATATATGTCTTGCCCCTCCTTACCAAAAACCCCTGTTATGTACTGTGAGTTGGTAACATGTGACCCAATTAAATCAGATTAACTGTTTCTAACACAAAATGCACTTGCTTCCACTTTAATCTGTGATTGCACTTTTGTTTCTCCTTTGCGTAAACAGCTTTTAAAATCATCATCATAATTATGCTTCACTTTTTAAAAACTGAATTATTGAGATATAATTCACGTACTGTAAAATTTACCCATGTAAGGTGTACAATTAATAGTTTTAGGATATTTGGAAAGTTGTGCAAACATCACCATAATCTAAGTTTAGAACACTGTCTTCATCCTAAAAAAAACCTCTCAATCCATTAGCAGTCACTCCCCATTTCCCACCCACCCTGCAATCCCAACCCTAGGCAACTACTAATCTCCCATCTCAATAGATTTGCTTATTCTGGATATTTCATATAAATTGAACCATATAATATGTGGCTTTTTGTCACAGGCTTCTTTAAATTAGCATAATGTTTTCAAGGGTCACCCATGCTGTAGCATATATCAGTACTTCATTCCTTTTTTATAGTCAAATAATATTTCATTGTATGGATATACCACATTTTATTTATCCATCCATCAGTTGATGGATAGTTTTTTTTCTATTTTTTGGCTATTACAAATAATGCTGTTGTGAACATTCAAGTTTTTATGTGGACATACGTTTTCAATTTCGGAGGTAGTCAAATTGCTGAATCACTTGGTAACTCTTATGTTTAACATTTTAAGGTAAGGAACAGCTTCTCTCACTTTACATTCACACCATCAAGGTATGAGGGTTCTAATTTCTCTACATCTCAAGACATTACTATTATCTTTGTGATGATAGTTATCTTAATGTGTGTGAGGTGGTCTCACTGTCGCTTTAATTTGTCTTTCCTTAATAGCTAATGAGCATTTTTTCATGTCTTCTTTGCTTAGATGCTTATTCAAATCCATTGCCCACTTTTTAATCGGGTTACTTGTCTTTTTATTACTGAATTATAAGAATTCTTTACACATTCTAGATATCAGTCCTTTATCAGATATGTAAGTTCCAAATATTTTCTCCCATTCTGTGAGCTGTCTTTTCATGTTCTTGATGGTATGATTTGCATTATGTAAGTTTTCAATTTTGATAGGTTGAATTTACCTATTTTTTCTTTTGTCACTTACGCTTTTGGTGTCATTTAAGATTCAAGGTCATAGAGATTTATTCTTATATTTTCCTCCAAGAGTTTTATAGTTTTAATGCTAACATTTATGTCTATGATCCATTTTGAGTTAATTCTATATTTGCCAAGAAGGGGTCCAACTACATTCTTTTGCATGTAGAAATCTAGTTGTCTCACCAATATTTGTTGAAAAGATTATTCTTTCCTCATTGGATTGTTTTGGTACCCTTGTTGAAAATTAATCACTTATAAACAGAAGGGTTTATTTCTGTACTCTCGATGCATTCCATTGATCTATATATCATCAATCTTTATGCCAGTACCACACTGTCCTGAGTCCTGTAGCTATGCACAAGTTTTGAAATCATAAAGTGTGCATCCTCCAACTTTGTTCTCCTTTTTCCATTTTGGCTATTCTGGGTGCCTTGAATTTCCATGTGAATTCTGGGATGAGTTTACCAATTTCTTCAGATAGGGAAGCTGAGATTTTTTACAGACATCATACTGAATATGTAGGTCAATTTTAGGAGCACTGTCATTTTAACATTATTAGATCTTCTAATCCATGGACACAGGATGTCTTTCTATTTATTTAGATCTTTGAACTTTCCTCAATGATGTTTTGTAGTTTTTAGTACAAGTCTTGAACTTCTTTCCTTAAATTTACTAAGTATTTTCTTCCTTTTGATGCTATTATAAATGGAATTGTTTCATTAATTTCATTTTTGAATTGTTTATTCCTTCTGTATGGAAATACAATAGACTTTTGCATAATGATCCAGTATCTTGCAATCTTGCTGGACATGTTTTTTAGTTATAATAGTTTTTTAGTGAATTCCTTAGGATTTTTTCCATCTATGATCACATCATCTACAGAGATAGTTTTATTTTTTCCTTTCCAACCTGGACACTTTTCATCTCTTTTTCTTACCTGATTACCCTGACTAGAATCTCCAGTACAATGTTGAATAGAAGTGGTAAAAGCAGACTTCTCTTGTTCCTGATCTTTGTTGTGTATCTTTCATAGAGGCCCTTTATCATGGTGAAGAAGTTCCCTTCTACCCCTACTTTTTTGAGTGATTTTACAAGGAAGGTGCTGTCTTTTGTCAAAGGCTTTGTCTGCATCTATTGATGTGACCATGTGGTTTTCATCTTTTTTCCATCAATATGATGTATGTCACTGATTTTTGTATTCCTGGAATAAATCATGGTGTATAGTCTTTTTTGAATGATGCTAGATTTGGTTTGCTAGTATTTTGTTGGACATACTTGAACCCATATTCATAAGGGATATCTGTCTACAATTTTATGTTCTCATTATATCTTTGCATATTTTTAGTATCAGGGCAATACTGACCTCATAAAATGAGTTAGGAAGTGTTCCCTCTTCTTCTGTTTTTCTAAGAGTTTATGAACAGTTGTATTAATTCTTCTTTGAATGTTTGATAGAATTCACCAGCAAAATGAATATGGGCCTAGGCTCTTCTTTCTGGGAAGTTTTAAAATTACTAACTAAATATCTTCATTTTTTTTTTTTATAGATCTGTTCACATTTTCTATTTCTTCTTGAGTCAGTTTTGGTAATATGTGTTCTTCTAAGAATTTTCCATTTCTTCTAAGTTATCTAATTCATTGGCATACATTTATTCATAGTACACCCTTATAATCCGTTTCAATCTTTAAGGCTGGTCGTGATGTCCCTTCTTTCTTTCCTGATTTTAGTAATTTGTTTCTTTTTTTTTTCTGAGTCAATTTAGCTAAGTATCTGCCAATTTTGTTGATCTTTTTAAAGAAAACCCTTTTGTTTTGTTGATTTTCTCTATTGTTTTTATATTATGTATTATGCTCTACTTTTAATATTAGTACCCTTTAGTTTAAAACATACACTCACACCTAGCCACTTTCAACTCCTATACCAGCTGTCCTCTTCATTGGTATCCTGTTCTCCACGTCACCCAGGCTGATGTCACTTGGAGAAATGTGGGTTACACTAGCAGTCATGTCCCATTACTGTCAGTCTCTCAAAACAACCACACAGCCCATCTGCACTAAACAAAAGAAAAGAAAGAACTAAGGGAGAATTGGGGAAGACAGACTCACCATTTTTTTTGGTGGCTTTTGTTCCATGACTTTCAGAATTGCTTCCTCTGTCTTGTTCCTTAACTTTATACCTGACACCACTTGTTTGATAAACTGATTCAGCTATTGTCCAACACTGGGAATGCCAAATACCTGGCATGCATACCATCTCTGTCCCTTGCCCATGGAAGATATTGATAATCTTATCATTTTTTCTAAACTCAGATGTGGCCTTACAGTTCTCAACACAGGGAGATTCCACATAACCACTACCAACACCTATGGTGCAGTGATTGTAATCCTAGACATTTATACAATATAAATACATATATATGTTAACCAAAGACATATCCTAGAATTATCACATCAACACTATTTGTAACAGCCCCACAGAGAAAACTACCAAATACTCATCAACAGTAGATTGAATAAATCAGTATGGTATCTTTACAAAATGGGCTACTATACAGCAATGAGAATGAACACTCTACAACTACTTTGGACAATATAAATGATGCTTACTAACATAACACTGAAACAAAGAAACCAAACATGAAATAATACATATTGTAGGATTCCATTCATATATAGATTAAAACCAAGCAAAACAAATCTATACTATTAGAAGCCAGGATAATTGTTACCCTTGGGAGGAAACTGGAAAGAATCACGAAGAAGAATTTTCCACCTGGAGGATGGAAAATTTCTCTTTCTTGATATGATGCTCAGTGTCACCCAGAGTGTACTGAGTTTGTGAAAAATCTTCATCCTGTAGTCTTATGATGTAAGTATTCCTCTGTATGTGTATATATTTGAATAACACATTTTTAACAGTTTAGTTTACTCATCTCCCTAAGTAGATAGTGAACTTCTCCAGTTTTCAGAACTATGTTTCTATTTCATTGAATCTCCTTCAGATTTAGGCCAGTGATGGAAACATAACAGAAATGTGTTTGCTTTACTTATTTGCTATTCCTGCTCTACATTTCAAGTATTCCAGTCCCACTTCTTGGTATGTGACCTGTAACTGATTCTGTAATTATCCTTTATCCACAGGGTACAATATTTCTGGAAAATTTTGTAACTTATTCCAACCCAGGCTAACTCCATGGTGTCCCTACTCACATTCTGGTTCCGATTTTTGATACCTCAACTTTCTCCCTTTGCTGCCAGACCTTGATAAACTGTGGGGTTAGGACTACTCCCTGGGAACCTAGATTGGACAAATCAATTTAGAATACATGAAAGAAGAAAATTTATTGGCACAGGAACTTGTGGTGTATCTAGAAATCATACCAGTCATATGCTGTTCAGCCCCAAAAAAGAAAACTTTTTAAGTACTCTTAAATGCTACAGATATTGCCATTCATATGAGTAGCAGGACCACTCTCAGTAGCTTTTGAAATGGGGCTTCATCGTCTATGAGTGTTATGCATTCCCTTGGAGGTTGATATAATTATACCTAAGTTTATACCAAGCTCAGAGAGGTCAGTTTGGTCAGGTAATATAGACTGATTTATGTTGTGATGACAAACAACCCCCAAATCTCACTGACTTATAACAACCATTTGTTTTTGCTCAAACTATATCCATTGTAGACCATCTATAGCTCTGCTCCACCCATCTTCTGCCTAGGACACAGGCTGAAGCAATGATATTTTTCAGGGACATTCCTAGTCTTGTAGTAGAAAGAAAAGAGAATATTGTGTTATAGCTCTTACACTTTTTTCCTCAAAAATGGCACACATCACTTCTGCTCATATTTAAGTGGCCAGAGCAAGCAACATAACCAAGCCTAACACCAACAGGGAAAGGATATATCATCCTTACACATGGGAAAACAGTGAGTATTTATAACAATAACAACCTACCATAGCAGTAAAGCTGAAAGGAAGACAGGGATGTGTACCATAGCAGTAAAGCTGAAAGGAAGACAGGGATGTGATCACTCCCTCCATTAATTTATAAACAAATGGGAATAATAATTAACATTTCATATTTTTGTACTCTCAATTTAAGCTCTGGTATTTTCAGCCTGAACAATTAGGGTGAGAACAAAGACTAGACATTAGTTCAACAGAAACCATCTTTGCTGCAGCCTTCCCTTGACCTTTTCAGGGTCATCCCTCCCACACCCCCATATAATGTGGAAAAGATGGAGGCAGGTGTCTTCCTCAAACCATCTGGTTGATGCAAATGGGAATGTGTTCATTGATGTACCTGGATCCATTTATAGAACTATCCTCATCTAGCACAGGTATGCTGTCTGAAGAATAAGAATGATAATAGAAGACAGACCAGCCTAGACTCTGCCCTCCACTTACAGAATGAATGAGACAGTTACTATTTTCTGAAAATATCTAAAGGTTTCCTTTGGGAAAAAATACTGGGGAGGGAGGGATGACTAGAAAGAGCACAAAGGATTTTGGGGGCCATAAAAGTACTCTCTCTGATATTATAATGGTGGATATAGGTTAGCATAGATTTGTCCAAACTCAGAAATTACACCACCAAGAGTGAACCCTAATGTACAACATGGACTCTGGTTAATAATGATGTTTTAATGTTGGTTCATCAACTATAACAAACGTGTGCCACTCTGGTAGGAGGGTGGCTGTTGACAATGCGGGAGGCTATACATGTGTGGGGGTAGGGGGCATGTGGGAGATCTCTCTACCATCTGCTCAATACTGCTGTGAACCTAAAACTGCTATAAAAAATAAAGTCTATTAAAAAAATATGGAAACCTTCCTAATTCTTGAAAAGCCTGAACAGAAGACCACAAAATGCCTAGAGACATGCTCCCTAAGTCAGAGAGTAGCTTTTGCCAACAAGGCAGGAGTCCCCTGATCTGTCATAACGGAACTGGTCAGTACTGCATCCTCTAGGGAGTACTACAGAATGTAGATCACCGGACAGATAAGCATAGTTCAACACAGAGAACTCCTCAGTTGGTTGGAGTAAATGAATTGAGCTACCACTGTTCTAATGAAACAGATCAGGCTCTACCTCAAAGCTGCAGAAACAGCCAGGTGTCTAGGCTGAAGGGTGCTGAGTGAATCAGTTGGATTTCATTTCCCCTTTGATTCCAAGCACAGGAAAGGTCTGTCACTGCTGGTCACCGTTTGTGGAAAAGAAAGAGAGGGTGGGGGTTGAAGAAGGAAAAAGGAGGCAATGCAGCACAAAGCCCATCCTTAAATTCCTCTGAAAGGAGGGTGGCGAATGAAGAGATGAGGAGGAGGGGGAAAATTATAAAAACAAATGTGTGCCCAAGATCCATCTGGAAGCCAGATACTCAGTGTGTGGGCAAAAACTCTCTTCTGTTCCAGGTGCTGTCTCTGGTGGCTGTGTGGCTCAGTCTGCCCCTCCCTTTCCCCAAACCACAAGCCATTCCCACTCCTCTGCAACTCCTCCAAGACACATAGCTTAATGTCTGAAAAAAATGTTCTATGAAAACCAACTAATATCATTATTTTCCCTACCTATTGTCTCATGAAGAGGATTATAGATAATATAATCATGAGCTGTTGGAATGTGAAGGGACTTTAGAGAGTAGCAGTCATAGAAAAAAAAGGGATAATGACAGATGTGAATTTCAATTCTGACTCCCATTCATGAGCTAAGTAAACAAGTTACTTAAATTCTCCAAAATTCAGTTTTCCTAATTTGTAAAATGGTGATGAAAACAATATCACCCTTATTCTTTATGCATTCATTCATCTATCTGTTCATTTAACATATATCTATATAGTGTTTACTACATACCAGATACCATGCTATGAGGTAGGCATATGGTAGAGAACCAAGCTATGGTTCTTGGCTTCACATAGCTCTTGGCTTCATGAAGTGTACAGTGTCTCTGCTGGGGAGGATAAACATCAACAATCACATGAATAAATAAATATATGGGACATGAAGTCAAAAGGATCTCTGGGGTAGTAGCATTTGGGCTGAGAATATGAAGGATTAGTAGCAATTAATGGAGTGAAGTAGAGTAGGAATATGGCAATGTGATATTTTTGGCAGAGGGAACAATCTGTTTGATGGTGCTGAGGAACGACTGAGCTTCCATAAACAAACAACAAAAAAACAGTATGAAGAACATGAACAAAATGAAAATAGCACAGCCAGGTAGAGCTAAAAGGAAGAAAGGATGGGTAGCCCTGTGGACCATTTAATGGATTCTGAGCATTATCTGAAGTGAATAGGGAAGCCAGAAAAGGATCTTAAGCAGAGGAATGATTATTAAATTATGTGTGTAAAACATCACTTTAACAGGTATTTCATAAAATTTTTTTATGAAAAAGCACACAGAAAGTGTGTTTCTGAAAAAAACACACAAATAGTCTCATTTCTTCATTTTTAAGATGAGGAGTCATAAAACCTATCACATGATTTCAGAATGGCCGAAGAGAATAAGAGTATGATCATGCTGAGTCCTGAAATAAACTGTTTACTTGGATTGATTTTAAACAAGAAATCTACTGGGGTTTAAATAATTGATGGTGTTTAAGAAAAGATTATCTAGTTGACTTTGAATCCAGGAATATTCTCTTGGAATGGCCCAGGGGTGATGGCATTAAATCCATGGAGAAAATATAATCCTTGCACAGGGCATTACCTTGTAGGCAGTTTACCAAAAAAACCACAAGATACCCAGCTAAATTTGAATTTCAGATAAACAACACTCTTTTAGTATAAGTATGTCCCAAATATTGCATGGAACATACTTACACTCAAAAAAAATTGTTGTTTATCTGAAATTCAAATTGGGCATCCTGTAATTTTATTTGCTGAACCTGGCAACCCTAGAGTCTATAGGGAACATCAGTCACATCACTCATAATAACATTACTTGTTGGTTTTCAACTTTTAGAATTGCTCTATGGATGAAATACCAAATACTTAATATTCACAGATCAGAATGTAAATTTTAACATCTTTTCATTGTAAAAGAAAAGGCATATGGAGTGGAGGGTGAGTGAAATGGATGAAGGGATTTTTTTTTTTTTTAAATAAAGAAAGGCATACAAGACAGAAGATGGGGGATAGAGGAGAGTGAAGAAAGGTAGAGGAGCGGTAAGGGCATTGATGTCTTTATCTTAAGTAGAGTGCAGTTGAGATATTGGTAAAAGTTGATGTGTATTGCAGGATCCATCTATTTCAGTATTCTTTCTGCCAGAAAAAGTTGTAAGAGATTTTATTTATCATATTTAACTTAAAGCATAGATACCTTATTGCTTCTGAGTGGCCTTTTATTTCATGTACTTTCAAAGTCTGGTTTGTACCACCTTAAGAAAGGGGAAGTACCCCCAACTTTATTAACTGCTATATAAAATAGTTCACTAAAAGTCATCTTTATCCAGTGCAGTTGGGACCAGTAGTTAATGTGTTGGTCAAAAAAGCCAGTTAAAGTGAGAAAACATAAAAAATGATATACACATACCTTATGCATTTTGTTATAATTTAAAACATGTGAATGACTATTTATGTGTCAATCTTTTGATGCAGGGCCAAGACCTTTTCTTTGAGTATGAATCCCTGAGTATGAGTTCTGTGTCACCAAAAAGCAACATCTCTCATTTCCATTTATAGTTTCTATAAAATGTAATGAGAATTTAAGTACACTTTTAAAGCAATCTGAGTGCAGAAACCTTCTGTGTTTCTACAAAAATTTCCCCCATCTTCCACAGTGCTGTCTTGCCTACAGCAATTTTTTAAATGGTTTTACTGAATCTTTCCAAAGCATTTAATGCAATTTCTTGTAGAAAAAAAAAACCAAAAAACCAAACAACCTTCTTTTTGCATTCATGTTCCACTGATTCTAATACTCTTTCATCACATTATAGAATTATATAACCAATAAGATAGGGATATATTGGGCCAACTTTTATAGTAGCATAGAAAAATCTACTACTACTTCTTTTTCTTTCTTTCTTTTTTTTTTTTTTTGAACTGAGGTGAAACTCACATTTTGCCTCCAAGGCAGTGGAAATAAAATAGTCAAACTATTTCAGCAATTAAGTCTTCTTAGAGGCCATACTACTGGGAGGTAAGAAAAGGGATTAAACAATTCTGAAGGCCAATTTCACTCAAAGTTTGCACCATGATATGTGTACTGATGTCATTATTCAGTTTCTCAAAATGTGACTTTTTTTTTAATACAGCTGGTTCTCATTAGTTACCCATTTCATACACATCAGTGTATACATGTCAATCCCAAACTCCCAATTCATCACACCCCCCACCCCCACCAGCCACTTTTCCTCCTTGGTGTCCATACGTTTGTTCTTTACATCTGTGTCTCAATTTCTGCCCTGAAAACCAGTTCATCCGTACCATTTTTCTAGGTTCCACATATATGCGTTAATATACGATATTTGTTTTTCTCTTTCCGACTTACTTCACTCTGTATGACAGTCTCTAGATCCATCCACGTCTCTACAAATGACCCAATTTCATTCCTTTTTATGGCTGAGTAATATTCCATTGTATATATGTACCACATCTTCTTTATCTATTTGTCTGTCGATGGGCATTTAGGTTGCTTCCATGTCCTGGCTATTGTAAATAGTGCTGCAATGAACATTGGGGTGCATGTGCCTTTTTGAATTATGGTTTTCTCTGGGTATATGCCCAGTAGTGGGATTGCTGGGTCATATGGTAATTCTATTTTCAGTTTTTTAAGTAACCTCCATACTGTTCTCCATAGTGGCTGTATCAATTTACATTCCCACCAACAGTGCAAGAGGGTTCCCTTTTCTCCACACCCTCTCCAGCATTTGTTGTTTGTAGATTTTCTGATGATGCCCATTCTAACTGGGGTGAGGTGATACCTCACTGTAGTTTTGATTTGCATTTCTCTAATAATTAGTGATGTTGAGCAGCTTTTCATGGGCTTCTTGGTCATCTGTTTGTCTTCTTTGGAGAAATGTCCGTTTAGGTCTTCTGCCCATTTTTGGATTGGGTTGTTTGTTTCTTTAATATTGAACTGCATGAGCTGTTTATATATTTTGGAGATTAATCCTTTGTCCGTTAATTCATTTGCAAATATTTTCTCCCATTCTGAGGGTTGTCTTTTCGTCTTGTTTGTAGTTTCCTTTGCTGTGCAAAAGCTTTTAAGTTTCATTAGGTCCCATTTCTTTATTTTTGTTTTTATTTCTGTTTTTTATTTTCCTAAAATTGTGGTGCGTCCATGGAAAATTTTTATATTTCTCTTGTAGCTTGATTATTTCTTCTTTTCTTTACCTCCTTAAGGGTGGCATATGGGAAAGAGGAATAACCAATTTTTCCAGAGCCTAAGAAAGTTCCTAGGAAGGTAAGTGGCAGGTTATACTGGGGCTAAATTTTCGGAAAACTTACTGTATTCTCAATTCCTTCAAGAAATCTATTTTCATGAATGTGTAATCTTACTTTCCAGGCTATATCCAGCCAGAATGCTACAACAGAGACATAGTCACATTAATGAAAAAATGCTTCTATTCAGTTTTCTTCACAGAACTGTAGCAATCCTTGCCTTATCCCTTCTAAATCAAGAGGGTCCATGTCTCAAGCATAAAATTCCTTTTTGCATCTAGAATTAAATTCAGTTTCAAAGACCAGCTTATAGTCCCAATTTTTCTTATCCACAAATATAATGTTTTCCATTAATTTCTAGAGCTGAAGGTTAAATTGTAAATTGGGCTGTTTTCCTTATGAATAATTTTCAGTAAAGCCAAATTTTTGCAAGTAACTGTTTTTTTTTAAGCTTCTTATATGGATTTTCTGTTTTCAAATATTCCTTTAAACCGAGAAAAGAGATCCATTGTTGGAATGATGGATTTTGCTTTTTGTTAAAAAAGACAGAGTGCTCAGGGTGGGGTCTGGTCATTTCCTGCCCCAGAACACAACTGTAAAGATCAGTCACGTTAAAGGCCTAAACAACCTGACAAGATCCCTTTAAAGGCAATAGCAAATAAAGGTGATTCCCAACAGGGAGCTTAGGGAGAGGTAGCTGGGTTTAATTCTCCCTTAATGAACCGGCAGTTTCTCCTACTGGTAACACTGCCTCAATACAGGAGCCATCAGAGCAGGCCAGGACACTCCTCAGGAGAGCATGTTTCCTTGGCTAAAATGAATGGACCTTGGTACAGACTTAAAGGGCTCCAAGTCTGTTGAAATCCTACCCTTCCTTACAAACCCAGATTAAAGGCTACCTCTTTCCTTGATTGAACAAGTCTGAATTGACTTTCCTTTTCTGAAATCCCACTGTATTTGCTTCTATTTATTTTAATTCAATTAGATTGTACTTCAATTTTATTTTTAACCAATCTGACCTCCCACTAGATTATAAGCAATTTGAGGAAAGGATCCTGTCTCATTTGTTATTGTATCTCCAAGGCATTATGCTAGGAACAAAGGATATAGGATAAGACCAAGATGCATTAATTCTTGAGATCATAGTCTAATGGAGAAGAGTAAAATCTCTAAATAAATGTTTGAAATGCAATTTGCTAATGGTTATGTTACAAGGCAATATGGAAACAAAGAGGAGGGAAAACACTGATTTTGTTTTGAGACTTAGTATTCAAAAAACAGTATTACACACATGAGTGTGTGTGCACACGCTACCTCAGCTAAACTAACTGCATGAACTTCCAATCCTGAGATGCACCTATATATACATAGAAGCTTGGGGTCTGCAGTTGACACATTTTTGAGTTGTCTGAACAGCCCTCTACTATCCTTCTCTGGAAAGTAACACTTAACTCCCACTTCAGGCCATATTTGTAACTCTCTGACCCCATCCCTTAGCCACAGGCAATTGGCTGAGGGGAAGGATCTACCTCAAGGTGGACCAATCCAACATGGAGTACTGAATGTTGTGGTGCACTGTATCCATCATACCTACCAACACTTCTCATCTTACGCTACTCTGGGTACACCCAGAGCATGCATAGGTCTTTAAACCTGTGCTGAGTAAAAAATTACATCCTGGCAATGAACTTTGTTAAATAAATCAATGGGATCAATATCAAAAATTTACTGGACCCACATACTTATGGTCAATCAATCTATGACAAAGGAAGCAAGAATATACAACGGAGAAAAGATGGTCTCTTCAACAAGTGCTGCTGGGAAAACTGGACAGCTACATGTAAAAGAATGAAATTAGAACATTCTCTAACACATTTTATTTACAAAAATAAACTAAAGATGGATTAAAGACCTAAATGTAAGACCAGAAACCATAAAACTCTTAAAGGAAAACATAGGCAGAACATTCTATGACATAAATCACAGCAAGATCCTTTTTGACCCACCTCCTAGAGAAATGGAAATAAAAGCAAAAATAAACAAATGGGACCTAATTAAACTTAAAAGCTTTTGCATAGCAGAGGAAACCATTGACAAAATGACAAGACAACCTGCTGAATGGGAAAAAATACTTGCAAATAATATGACAAGGGTATAATATCCAAAATATATACACAGTTCATACAGCTCAACATCAAAAAAACACAAACAACCCGATTAAAAAATGGGCAGAAGACCAGAATAGACATTTTTTCAAAGAGGATATGCAGATGGCCAACAGGCACATGAAAAGATGCTCAACATTGCTAATCATCAGGGAAATATAAATTAAAACCACAACGAGGTATCACTGCACACCTGTCAGAATGGCTATCATCAAAAAGAACACAAATAACAAATATTGGTGAGGATGTGGAGAAAATGGGTTGGTGAAGCCACTGTAGAAAATAGTATGGAGGTTTCTCAAAAAACTAAAAATAGAACTACCATATGACCCAGCAATTCCACTCCTGGGTATATATCCAAAAAAAACCCAAAACACTAATTTGAAAAGATACATGTACCCCCATGTTCATAGCAGCATTCTTTACAATTGCCAAGATATGGAAGCAACCTAAGTGTCCATTCACAGATGAATGGATAAATAAAATGTGGTGTATACATATATATATATAAATATAATATATATATTATTTATAAATAAATACACACACATATACATACAATGGAATACTACTGAGTCATAAAAAAGAATGAAATTTTGCCATTTGCAGCAACATGGATGGACTGGGAGGGTATTACGGTAAGTGAAATAAGTCAGACAGAAAAAGACAAATACTGTATGATATCACTTATATCTGGAATCTAAAAATTAAAACAAAGGAATTTAACAAAACAGAAACAGACTCACAGATACAGAGAACAAACTAGTAGTTAGCAGTGGGGAGAGGGAAGGGGGAGGGGCAATGGAGGGGTAGGGGGTTAAGAGGTACAAACTATTATGTATAAAATAAGCTACAAGGATATATTGTACTGCACAGGGAATATAACCAATATTTTATTATTACTATAATATACAGCCAATATTTTATTTTATAACTATAAGTGGAGTATAACCTTTAGAAAGTGAATCACTATATTGTACACCTGTAATAACTTATACAATACAGTACATCAACTATACTTCAATTAAAAAAAGTGAAAAAAACAAAAAAAAACACAAAACTTTACTGGGAAAAGTCCTTATTGAATACTTATTTATCAGTGGCTGTCAATCAGTCAATAAAGGATAAGTGAGATATAGTCCCTTCCAGCCTGGACAGTCACATAGAGAAATAATTACAATACATGGAAAGCTAGCAGGCAATAGCAGCAGAGAGAAGGTCTAGCTCTGTTTAGGTTCTGATCCTCTGGCTTTATGCTGCTCTGAGTTTTGTTGATCTCCTAGGCACAATCACAAACCAGGAAAACATTTTAAACAAGATTTTGGTGTTTTCCGCCCTCATCAAAATGTAGTAAAAGAAATCTGGTTAATGTGAGTTCAGGTTAGATTGCACAGTCAAATATGTTGTAACCTTTCTCTCTGGGTTTTTTTCTCTTCTTCGTTTTGGGTTACTGAGCATAAGCTGAATGACTCCAGTCTGTTCTTTCAGTCTGGAAACCAAGTCCTGTGGGTTGCCAGTCCTAAGGGACAGATCTCCAACATGGAAACTCTTGAAGGGGGTGGTATCACTCACTAAGGGGTCCCCAGTTGGGAAACTCAGGGATGACAGAATCTTTTTCTGGTTTTGATTCCTCCATTTGCCCTGTTTTATTGGAATAGGAGCCTCACTGAGGCAGCTGGGGTATGTGTGTAAGCAGCTAACAGGGGCAAAAGCTGGCACTGAAAGGAACTACTTCCAGGGAGGAGATCCTGTTTCCACCATTACCACTTTCCTAGGACTTATTCAGCACCCAGGCTCCAGAAAGATTTATGAGCTGCTTAAGACATTTATGTTTGCTTACTGCTGATCATTAGAAATTCAAGGATGAGAACTAGATTGTTAGCAGTCAGGGAGCCCTCTGTTCCAGGCCCGTGGGCTCTGTACACCCCCCTTAGGTTTATCTCTCTATGCCTGCCTTCACAGCTTCCCCTGAGGCACATGCCACAGATTTCCTCCTGGGCTTTACTGTAGTTGAATTGGCCAAAATTTAGTAAATGTGCAACAGATTGGAAGAGCTAGAAAATAACCACATAACCTGTGTAAGAGCTCATATTTGTGAAGTAGTTTACGGTTGACGAGGTACATTCACATACATTATCACCTAGTTCATTAGTTCATTCAACCACTCATGCATTCCTATATCATATATTTACCAGACACCAAATGTGTGCCAAGAATTGAGTCTTGCCCTTATATTTAACCGAATAGAGAATACTGCTTAATTTCTGTGGACCAGTGTTCAATTCTGTGAAATCTATTTATTTAACGTTTTTGAAACACCTAGGCTGTGCAAAGCATTATGTCTGGTATTACGAGTAGTATGTGTAGAAAATATCAAAATCAATCAATTGGGATAAAGATAATAAAGATATGATTTAGTGAAGGAAACAGATGTTACACAAACAAAACGAAGATATGCAATGGGGTCGGGAGAAAGAATGGGATTAAATAAGGAATCCCAGCTCGTAGGTTTCAAACTGGAACAAAGCCTGATGTTGAGGCGTGGCGGGACTCTTTCCAATTCTGACTAGGAAGCACAATCAGCATTAATCCCACCCAAGTCTAGTGGAAATGGGGTTATGCAAAAGAGCTTCTTTTAATATGAAGTGTTGGAGTAGAATAATGGTTTTAAAAACTGTACTCCATGTAACGCATAGGTACTTTGCTGCTACTACATACCAGAGCAGCTTTGCTTTTTTCCTTTATTCACTTTGAACGTCAGCAGAAAGCTTTAATTTGAATAAAGGGTTCTAAAGTTGAAAAAGAAAGAAAATAAAGAAAACTGTTGGAAAAGCGAGCCTCTAACATCCTGTGATTCTGTTTGTTACTAGTACATTAGCACATCCTTGTAATATTTAAATTTTAATAAGAAAAAAATGATTTCAGACATGCTAGAGAAGATATGGGGTGGGGGAAGGGGGTTGCCGAAAACTTCAAATCCCTTCCTCTGAACAACCAGCCTTGCGGCCCACGTTTATTCAATCCTGACTCCAATTTTACACACTTAACAATTTTTAAATGGTATCAAGATATATTAAGATATACCTTACCTTAGGTCAGGATAGAACTTTAACGTCTCTTAATTTTCGAAGCTCCTTACATCCCCTACTCTACTTCAGGCACTGAGAAATTTTGGGAAGCACAAACTCCTGGCCCGAGTCATTTAGGAACGCCCGGTTTCAGCATTTCTGCATCCGGGAACCCAGAAACCTAAGACTCATGGGAGGGCGGGGCGTTCCCAAGATGGCAGCCCGCGGGCCGGGGGCCTTTAAGAGCGCGGGCCCCAGCTGTGCTCCAAGCGAGGTGCCCGCAAGAAGCCTGCCATTAGAAGCCGTGTCTGGGACATCCCCCATGTATGCACTCACGCCTTTTAAAGACATTGGGAGATGTGAATGGGAGCTTTCTCAGATAGTATATGAATAATTCACTTAAGGGGCCATCAGGACCTCATGGAGTTTGAGCGTGGACCGTTACCTGGCAGAGCAGGGAGCCTCCCAAACAGCAACTGCAGACTGCATGCTGAGTACCAGCGGGTAAGTTTGTTACCGAATTAGACGCTAGACACGCGAGATCCTCCTCTTGGGAGCTCTTGCAGAATTGAAGTCCCCCTGGAGGGGTTCTTGAGGGGTGTATGGCTCAGGTTTGCGCTGCCAATAACAAAACTGAGTTCGGTGCAAGTGAGATGGGCTTTTATTCAGTGGCTGGAGAAGGGGAGCTCATGCTCTAAAGGCACCTTATCTTGGAAGGGAGGAAACCCGGGTACTTTTAAGGGGTAAGAGGTAGGTGTATTTCCAGCAAGTGGGGAAGGGGGCAGAGAGTTCTGGGGCAGCCAGCGCATGCGCAGTGCCTCAGGCGCCCTTGCTCACGGCACAAATTGCGCCTAGCAGTGTGCAAATCTCCTTTGGGTGGGGAGCTTAGCATGGTGGGAAGCAGAGGTACCTTTTGCTGCCTCCAGGTTTCATCTGTGGTTCCTGTGGTCAAGTCAGAGCAGGTTCAGTTTGGTTTTGTTGCTGGCTTTTGTGGTAACCTGTTAATAGGACACAACTAGCTTGCATGGTTAAAAAGTTTATGCACCTGGGGCCTGGGCTGCATAGCAAGGGTAACAAGTTCAGTCCTGAACCTTCTAGAATGAGGGAAACGTTTATTCTCTGGATCCAAGTTTAGCCTCATTTTCTTGTTGTTCTACATAGTTTTTCTGGGAGAACAGTATACTTTTTGGCTTCCATTACGTTCTGAACCTTTGACAACCAATAGAAATTTTCATCTGGATGCCCCACAGATATGCAAATACAAATGTACAAAAATTTAATATCTGCTTTTTTTCAACGCAAACTGCTTCTCACTCTCCTTTAGAGACCAAACATTAGTCTTTAGAGGTAAAAATTTCTTCCTTCTTCCCCTCACCCCAGCCCATCTATTTAGGCACTAAAACCTGGGCATTCTACCTCAGACATGTCTCTGAACTCTTCCTCTTTTACTTTATTCGTTACTTAAATTTGTATTGAGCACCAAAGGGCTTGAATAAGACTCAGCCCTTTTTACTGTTGATTATGTGAGTCCTGGGATATGCACTGAAAATTAGCAGTTGAAGTCCAGTGTAAGAGATGGTGTAGTAGCACAGGGTGCTCTGGGAGGGCAGAAGAGAAGGTATCTCTCTTTTTTTTTTTTTTTTTTTTTCTGGTAGCAATCCCAGATTATGTGGATGTTCAAATCTTTGTGAAATAAAACTAAACTCAAGTGGTGATACGTGTTTTCAGTCTTGAAGGATGAATTTGTCAGACAACTGAAGGGATGCCATTCTAGGCCAAAGAAATGGCACATTTAATATAAAGAAGCATTAGCGAGAAAGAGCAAGATCATTGATATAGTTGGAGGGGAAGTAGTTGGAAACGGGGCTGGAGAAGTAGGCAGGGTCTTGTGTTTCTTGTCAATGGGTTTGGACTTTAAAGCAAGGGGACACCATACAATAATTTTAAGCATGGAACAGAATTGACCAAATTCATCTAAAATGGCATGTGTGTCAGTGGGGGGTGGGGTGCAGGGGGGAATATTAAAATAGTCTAGGATGTCAAAGAGGCAGTGTGTTTCAGGAGAATTTTTCAGTCAGGCTCCTTAAGACACTGGTAATAAATAGGATGGGAGTCGTGGAAGAAGGAGGGGTGAAAAGTTTGGAGGAGGCGCTGGAGTTTCTAACTTGGTCATACAAGTAAGTGGACCACTGCCTTAGTAATGCCTGCCTCTCTTTCTGATGTCATGGCAATAACCTTCTAACTGATCTCCTTGCCTTTGATCTTTCCATCTTCCTCACTGAAGAAAGAGGTAACTTTCCTAAACTGATCAGACGACCATCCTACATAGGGCCCTGGATTGATGCTCATTGCGTACAGCACTAAGAAGTCTAAACTCCTTAGCTGTTGTCTTCGACCCACCATTCCACTTTCACTCCTTGACACACCCTCTGAAATCCTCACCATATAACCCCAGCCACACTAAGCTGCTGAATGTGTCCCACGCATGGTCTGCGTTCCCCTCCTCTGTGCCTGTACACATGTTGTTTACTAAGGAAGTTCTGATTCCTGTCTCCTGGTAATGCCACCTATCCTGTAAAGATCTTTCTTCCTCTCCCAGGCATAATAGGTCACACGTTCTCTTTGTTCTCCATTCTCTCTCTTTCTCGCTCTTTTTCTTTTCTTTTTTTTTTTGCAACTCTTTTAAAGTGAACTTCACATAATACTGAATTATTATATCTGGATCTATATATATTTATTATATTATTATCTATATATATTTCTCACACTGTCTTCTGCAGTTCGAAACTATTATTCAGTTATATATCCTGTTCTTATCATGGTTTATAGAAGGTGCTTCATAAAGTTTTTTGAGTGAGTTTAAGAGCTATCCCCTTAGAACTTTCTTTTCTGTGATTGCCCACTATCACCACTAAAAAAGAGGGAGGAGGGAGAAGAGAAGCAGCAGCGAAGAAAGAAAAAAGCAGGATTTTCCCTTGGATAAACATCACATTGGAGAACAGGTAGCAGGCTCGAGAGCTGAGGAAAGATTCTTTTAAAGTCTAGACTGAACAGCGTTTCCTTATGAAAGCCCGAATATTACAAATGGGGACTGCTGTAGCATGTCTGGAGTGATCAGAGAGTTGGCTTGTACAGAGACTTCTTATTCCTCAGGACTGTGAGAGGATGTATTTTCAGGCAAAAGAGTTTCCCCTGCTCAGTATTTCAATTTGGAAAAGTTATTTGTTTAAAGGCTTTGATATGTGTGTGTGTGTGTGTGTGTATCAGAGACAGAGAGAGGGGAGGGAAAGAGGGGGAAAGTAAAGTGTGAATGAGCATGTGATTTTTCCATTTTTTACAGATTTGTGAGTACATTTGCAGATCTCTTTTGTATGCGTTTGCATATTGTTTCCATGTGTTTATGTGGGCGTGTTTGTTTATGTGGGAGTGAACTATATAAAAATATGTGGTTTTCCTGTGTGAAGTAGTTCAATAGAGTAATGTGTATATGTGCATGTAGGTAGCAGACCAGTGTACTAGGTTTCTCTGTGGGATATTGTGAATTTTGAAGGCATGCTTATAAATATATATCAGATTCTATCATTATATTAAATTTCAACATGTAGTAATTCTCTCAGTAAGGATTTACAAATGAGCAACTTTCAGAAGTAATAGATATTAAACCCATGCAATAATGCATGCATAAATCTTTGGGTTTTTTTCAAAACTGTGAATTTTGCAGAAAAGTATCATACACAGAAATTGTAGAAGCTGGAGAAGGTGCCAAAAGAAGATGGTTTCCATAGCTTCTTGATTCTTTGGGTGGGATTTGGGTAGGGTGTTCTATAATAATTAATGACTGTTGTCCTGCACATGCAATGGTGACTCCAGCCCATCTCTTTGCTCACCTGTGTACTTCTAAAATGAACCAGTGACAGTGAGGAAGAGCTTGAACTAGTGGCCATTTAGGACAGGAGGCTGATGTGAGTCTGTAACAATGCCTAAAAGAAAGAGGGCAGCAGCCTTTGGAGTCATTTGGAACTGGGTCTAAATCACAGCTTTGCCACTTCCCGGCTGTGTGGCTTTGAGCACCTGACTCCACTTCTTCAAGTCTTAGTTTCCTCACCTATTCAGTGAGGTTAATAACACCTACCTCACCTTTAAGGGTGGTTGTGAGTAAAATGCTTTATGTGGAGTCTGGAAAAGAGGTCAGAGTTCAGCAAATATTAATGCCCTTATCAAAAGGAGTGATCAAAATGTAAAATAATGCACTGAAAGAGAAGTGCTCTCTTTTCATTTCTCTGAGATCAGTTAGGTATGAAGCCAGGTGTGAAGATTCTGAGCTGGATTAGCTGGGAGGTGATTGAGAAATACATTAAGCCAGGTTGGCTGAGAATAATACTTTACAGGGACTATAGCCCTGAGAATGATGAAGGGTGGAGAGGTACCTAAAGGAAAAGGGATTTGAGCAGAAGCATTGAATTGTGAATAAACTGCCTAGGGGAAACAAAAGAAAACTTGCCTAAGACATGAACAGGAATGTGTTTGAGCTGTCTGAGTCTGGGATTCAGCAAGTATCTTGATTCCTGCAAAATGGAGCCAATGTGAGCTCAGCATGGTACTTAAAGGCCAGTATCATATTTAATCAATTGAATCATTAATTACTTTGAGGAGAATGAACACTTAATTTCTAATTCATGTGTAGTTTAAAAGGAGAATGCAATCCATATGGTTCTGATTCAATTACATTTATATCATCAAAATACTGTCTTTTTTTTTTTTCAAGTGATATCGTGGCCAAGAAATTCAATGAACCTTTTTAACAAGCAGTTTAAGCCTTATTTCTTAAAAACAGGAAGTCATATTTGACTTTGGGTAAGCCAGTTCCCTCTGGACAAATTTCAGGAATGGCTAAGTTTTGGACACCTGCAAATTCTAAGTTGGTTTCAATCATATGGAAACCAGGTTTTTGAACTTCTGAGCAAACTATCTCAGATCAGGGGAGTGGTGAACATATCGCTCAACAATTAAGCTCTTTGCAAAATACCCTCCTGCTGTGTATAGTGATATGTTCTAGAAAAGCTTTGATTCTTTCTTGCTGCTGCCTACCGACTCTGCAGTCTCAGGCAAATCCCTACCAGCTGGTCATTTTAATTCCACCAGTCCCTTGAATTCTAGGAGTCTCATAAGTTTAATGCTCTGCTAAGGTTCTTTTCTGTTTGAAAATGCAGTGTTTCTGTAATTCTATAATCAACACACATTTAGAATCACTGCATCAAGGTGCAGTTGCAAATCTAGGTTAAAATACTATACTAGAACTTAGTAGGTATTCTGTGCTGGGACTTATTCGATATTTGACCTTGGGAAAATGATTAAAACTCTAGGCCTCAATTTTATCATCTGTAGGTGTTTGAGATAATATGTACTAAAGGGCCCACCACAGTACCTAGTTCAAAGTAATCACATGTATCTTTATTCCTTTGTTTTCCCCTCCCTCCTTCCTTTCTCTTCCTTTCCCTCCTTTTCTCCTCTTCACTTCTCTCCCTTTTTTCCTACCTCTGGTCTTTCCATCATATTTTTATCTTTTTATAATATGGTGAAGATTTTTACTGTCTTATACAATTTCTTCTCAAAAGATTCATCTGTGTGGTTTCATCTCCTGTAGTTGGTGAGCTGTTAGAGGATTGAACAATTACTTCTGTTTGATCATCTCCACATTGCCTCACCAAGGGTCCCCAAGATGGTCATTCCTAGGTTAGTGCTATGGCTGGACTGGCCTTAATGTTTTGACAGGTATTTATACATACAAACAGGTAGATTCTGTGAAAGAACTCACCTCTTTACTACCTTGAGGTTCACCTTATAGCTTTGAAGTTATCACATCACTTTACTTAATCCATAAAACATGGATTCTTGGTTCTGGTTAGATTCTGTACTTTAGGGTAAATTTATATTCCTTGAGAAAAGGTCATGCAAAAACCCGTATATATTTCTAACTATAACACTGCTAATGAAATTTAAATCCCAAGAAAATCAGGAAATTAAGGGTCAGACATGAGACCAAGGAAGCAAGACTTACTGCCCTTCAATGAATACTCTACAAATCATTTTGAAACTATATCTAGGCTGTAAAATTTAGACCTTCTGATGCCTGAATTATTTAAAGATGTGTTGATCCTTACAAAATGTGAATCAGGACACTTTTCAGGGGTTAAATTTAGTAAAAATGCTTTTTTTCCCTTTTAGCAGTTCCTATACCTATATGATAATAACCATTTCAACTGCACTTTGCTGCCTGATAACCTGTCTAGTTCAGAATTCAGCATTTCAGACTCTTCATGTAGGACTGCCCCTTAGAGTAATGCTTCTCAAACTTTAATGTACCTGTAAATAAACTGAGGATCTTGTTAAAATATAGATTCTGATTCAGTGGGTCTGGAATAGGACCTAAGATTCTGCATTTCTAGTAAGTTCCTAGGTGAGGCTGAGGCCTCTGGTCTACAGACCATACTTTAAGTAACTAAGTCTTAGATAACTAAGCATTTGGATCAACTTGAATCTCAAATCACATACTACATGATAGGTGTGCCTGTGATCTTTCACGACAATACGGACCGTAGTATCTCTCTGTAGATTGGAGAGGTGGTAGCCTGTGGTCTTTCTTGCTTCAGGAGAATTTGTTAAGAACTTATAAGATCATCAGTAGCCCACGAAACCCTTCTCTTAAAACTTAAGTATGTTTCTTTCTGGGCTTTGCTCATGTGAATTAAGGAGAGAGAGCACACAGCGTATTTATCAATATATATGCTTGGTGCTTTGGAAGAGGTCACAGCTGCCAAAGTGTTGCCACCTCCTTCTCTACAACGTTTCTGCTGAGCCAAAATGGTGCAGCTGAAGGATCCTCACCTTATCCAAGAGTGATGAGGGCAGAGCTTGTGCTGTATATTAGGTCACCATCTCTACCCAATGGTGCTGGTACACAAATCCTATTTAGATTATGATTTTATTCAGGAAATTTTAGTAGGGGATGATGAGAGTAATATAGAAAGAGGTTTACAAGCTATGTGACTGTCAAGGAACTTTACATCTCTATGTTTTAGTACCCTTCTCTGTAAAATAGGTAATAGAAACTTGCAGGGTTGTTATAAGAATTAGAGATAATTTTAAAGTGCCTGCTACAATGAATGGTAGATATCACTATTGGCATTAATTATACTTGTCATTAAAGCACATCTGATATAATTATTTAAGGCAACTGGGGACAGTAGTTAAGCCGTTTGTTATTCAGACCTAACTCACTGTATATAGATCTGGCTAGAATAAAGATAATTAGTGAATTCTGGTATTGAGACTTTTAAATAATTCATTGTGTCAGTGCTCTCATTATGACTGCATTTAAGCTCATTCAGTTTAATATATTAACCAGGGCTTTTAAAAGCCACTTTAAAGTTAAATGATAAACATTAAAAATAGTTCATATAATTGTGAGTTTTGTAACTGGTGAATATGCTTCTAACACTCTTACCAGGTGAGAGTAGGTAGGGGCTATTTGATTTGCACTTCAGGACCTTCCCAAAACACATTTTAAAGTATGAAATAAGCAAAACTCTGAGGCAGCTGACATAATGCTTCCTAATAAGGTTTGGAGGCATAGCGTAGTCTGTAAGGGTGTCTGCCCCATTAACTCTGCCGTATTTAGTTTCCCCCAAAGTTTTCTGGGGTAAGAGGCACATCCTGGTGCTTTCCTTAGCTCTCCCAACAAGGTCATACTAGAAAGACTTCAGCTTTGCTCACTGTGTTATCTATTTGCTTTGCTTTCCACTTCCCCCTTAACTTTCCTCTCTTTTCTTCCACATCTGATGCAGGAGAGGAGTGAATACTCCCTCATTGATCCATGCTGGTACAAAGGCCCTGAGGTCCACTTAAAGAGATTAGGTGGCAGTAAATAAAATGAGTGGACTGGACATTAAATCACTTGGTGCCTAGCAGAAGCAGATGCACTAGAAGACTGGACTGGGGCAAGGCTTATATGCTTGTATCCATGAGGCTACTCAATACCCTTTACCCTGTGTCAAAGACAGTTGTAACTGGGGAAAGGCTTTCCTGCTCTTGGCCCGCTCCTCTTCTTTCTCCTGTGTTTTCACAAGTACAATGATGTTTCTGAGAAATAAAGCATGCTCTTCCATGCCCTGCACTTACCCAACCTTTCATAGTCTTCATCTAATTTTTGTCTCATTTTTTTCCAAGGATTGTTTTATTTGGGAGTCCCTCTTCATTTATTCAGTTCAACAAAGTAAAGAAGGAAAAGAGTTGTAAAAGTGACTTTATATTTTAGTTTTAGAAGCTACCAAATCACTCAAACTATCACATTAAGGCTCTCCAAGCTCTTTAGTCATCCTAGCCTGTCTGTGTGCAGACCTTTGTACACAAACAAGTTCGTTTATGCAAAAGTGAACAAATGGCTTCTGTGCTTGTTTACATACTCTATTTAACTGAGGCAAGAAGACTGAGCATATGAATGGTATATACTTGTAAATGGTTTGATGTTCACATTGCAGGTAGTGTATGTCTCTGTATATCTACTTGGTATGTGCTATTGATTGGAGAATTCATAGACTATGGAATATCAGAGTTGGAAGGGTCCTCAAAGACAGTCTTCTAAAAAATGACTCATTTGATGCTTGAACCCCCTGTATGACTTTCTTATCCTAGGGTTTACCAGCCTTGGCTTGAATACCTCAATTGTCAGGAAACTTCCTACCTCTCCAAGCTGCCTGTATCATCTTCAACTGTATTTCTTCACTTGGTCTGTGTGTTACACATGTGGATATGTTTCATAGCCACCTATACCTAAGGCAGGGGTCCTATCCGTGACATATGTAGTTGGTAGCAGGTTAGATTTCTTTCGGTGAGAATCTGGGCATCACAAGCAAATTGTACACAGAGCAGTCATCTCTCCCTAAGCAGAGAGCCCTTTTGGGGTCCATGTGCCTAGTGTGGATCTCTGACGCCAAAGACTGCCAGTACTTATGGGTTTCTCTCAGCTCCTTGGGAGACTCTCTTAACTACATACTTGGAATAGTTCCCTGCTCACCTGCAGTACTCTATCAGCAGGCAAGGAGAGCTTTAGGCAGAAGCACAGGACACCAGGTTCTTCAAACCGCTCGCTGGGCCTTGGGGTGAACCCACACTCACAGTTGGGATGGCTTCCATTAACTAAAATACTCATACTTGTTTTTGACAACAGTTCTCAGGTTAAATTTCACCATTTGCTATTTTGGGTAGGGAACTATGGCAGAAGTATCTCCAGATTCCGGGTGTCTCTAATGCCTCTGTAAAGCCACCTTTCAGCATGATCCATTTGCTGTGCTTTCAAGGACTCAGCTGTGATGGTGCCTTCACAAGATTCAGCCCCAAAAGGCAAGTGGGGGTACCTGGGAAGGGCTTTTGAGGAGAGGAAGAACCTGGGACAGGCCACAATAGGAATCTCCCTGCCTGAGTTGACTCATTCTTTGATATGTTGAAGCAACAGCAAGGGGTGGCTTCCAAGTTCCTGTCTGTGATGATAAATGAGTTTGGCCCTGCAGCCTGGAGAACAGATAGCAGTCAGCAGAACATAGATGTTGCAAGGCAGCCAAATTAATCTTTAGTGGGAATGTACAAGTTGGGCACTCATTAGAATATCTAATGGCCTAACCTCATTGCAAAGCAAGAGCTAATCTTACAGAATGGACTCTGGCCTAAAACCTTCCAGGTCTTGCTAAGGTTGAGGCATCCACTGATTCATGTGTGTAAGGATTTCTTAAAAATCTTTCAACCAAGAAGACCATGGTTTGCAATGTGTACTTTCTACAGCCTTTCTAGGAGAGTTGGAGCTCTGGGTAGTGGGCACTTGGGCTTTATCTAATCAGACTGAATCAGGTACATGTATGTGTAGTATAACACAATGCAAGAATCTAATCCTGTGGGAGGCCTTGGGTGAGAAGTACCCTCTTCTGCAGAAATATTTCCAGAGAAACATGCATTTCATGTGTTAGGGAACTGAACTTATTTTCTTTTTCCATTAAGAAAGACTATATGATAACTGACCTAGATTAAAGTGGCTACTTGGCTGTGTAGAAGTGTGTGGAAAGAGTTGTTGACATCAGAGACCAAATGTATCTTGGGTAGCTTTCATTATCCTAAATTAGAGGTGGTATCTTGATCTCTGCATTTATTTCTAGAATTATATATAAAACTTTCAGGGAGTTTTTTTTTTTTTTTTTCTGATTGTAAGGGTGCCATGTAGAAGTGGAGAGCCTTGTGAATCAAGCCCTTCTTTCAGTATAATTTCTGAATAAATAAGAAAGGGGAATTGAGGGAAGACATTATTATCATAAATGGGATCAGAAATATATATGTAACAATTGAGTGGCTTACACCAGATACCTGGCAAATCCAACAGAAATCAATGTTACACATCTGATCCAGGGAGACCCTAGCTTATAAAACGTACTGATCATGCATTACATCAGGACCATATAGTGGGTCTTCAGTGAACATTCATAGACACGCTATCCAGAGACAAGAGGCAGTGTGCCTAATGCCAAATGCATGGTATTTGAAGACAGACATGCATGTTTGGAACTTCTGTGAGCCTGAGATAGTTTTCTAAGAAATAAGGATAATGTTACCCCTCTTTCAAGGCCATTGGGAGGATTTCAGATGTAATTTTTAAGTACTTGACAAGAGTGAGCCTATTCTTGTCAAGTGTAATGATGGATAATAATACTAATGGTTGTTTCTGTAGCTCATTATCATGGAGCAAAGTTTAGGTCTGAGGAGCTTTCTGAGAGAGCATCAGGGTCTGGGTGGTAATCTAAGCTTACATCCCTTTCTCCAGAAAAGTAGGAGGTATAGGTGTCCTCCACCCCAGGAAATTTGGTAGAGAATTTGGTACATGTCTTATGGAGATGAGCTATCCCTGTCTGATGTAGCCACTTCTTAGACTTCCACAAATAGAGTTGAAACTAGCACTCTCTAGAAGAAAAAGAAAAAGAAAAAAAAAAAAAATCGATGGAAGTAACACACAAAGATTAAATATATATCATGTATAAGTGCATGGATTTAAAGGAAAATTTTGATCATAAATAGGAAACAAATAGGAATCTCAATAGAGAAATGGGGATTAACAAAAGGAACCAAATGGGAATTTTAGAACTGTAAAAACAATATCTAAACTGAAAGACTTGCTGAATGGGCATATTATCACATTAGATACTACAGAAGAAAATATTAGTGAATTTGAAGGCATCACATTGGAAACTAGACAAACCAAAGTATACAGAAAAAAAAAAAGGCTGACAAGTAGAAACAATGAACAGAGCCTTTAGTGACTTGTGGGAAATAATTAAATACCTTAAACATATGTGTAATTAGAGAACCAGAAGGAGAAGAGAGATAGGTTGATACAGGAAAAGAATATTAAAAAAGTTAATAGCAGAATTTTTTCCAAATTTGTCAAAAATATAAGCTTACAGATCAAAGATGCTCAGTGAACCCCAAGCAGTATAAACAGACATACAGACAGGCACACATAATAAAATTGCTGAAAACCAATGATAAAGAGAGGATCTTAAGAACAAACAGAGAAAAAGACAAATATAACAGAAGAGCAAAAAGACTTACAAATAACTTCTCATCAGAAATGATGGAAGCTATAAGATAATGGAATGAGATCTTTAAAGTACTGGAAAAAAGAGTCAAACCAGAATTTCAATTCCAGTGAAAATATTCCTCAAAATTAGAGTGAAATAAAAACATTTTTGGCTAAACAGTGGAGGGATTTCATTTCCAGGAGACCTGCACTATTAGAATCATTAATGGAAGCTTCTCGGAGTGAAGAAAAATGATACAACGTGGAAATTCAGATCTACAGATAGTACTGAGAATGGAAAATATGTGGGTAAATATAGAAGACATATTTTTTTCATTTCCTAATTTCTCAAAAGAGTATTGTCTTATTAAAGCAAAAATAATAACAATGTATTGTGGGATTTACAACACATTTAGAAGTAAAATATATAAAAAGAATAGTAAAAGTAATGAGAGAAGGATAATTATAGCATACTGTTATAAGGATCTTAGATTATACACGAAGTGATTTGTTATTAATTAGTAGTAAATTGTGATAGATTAAAACCCTAGTGAAATCACTTAAAAAAATAAATAGGTATAGTTAACAAGTTGGTAGAGGAGATACTAAATACCAAAATATCACCAATCCATAGAATATTGAAAAGGAGAGAAAGGATTGAAAAGGAGAGAAAAGGAACAACCATAACAATCAATAAATGTCATAAATAGAAAACAAATAGCAATATGGCAGCCTAAAACTAACTATATTGATAACTGGATTGGAAAGTAAACCAAATATATGTTTTTTATAAGTAAGAAACTTTAAGGATGACACAGTTGAAAGTAATGCAGTTGAAGATGTAGCATGCAACCAGTACACATAAAGAATATGGCCTGCCTATGTTCATATTGTACAAAATGGACTTAAAGACAAATAGTATTACTAGAGATAAAGAGGAATATTTCATAATGGTAAAAAGGTCAATTCACAAGGGAAAAAAAAGCAGTCCAACAAAATTAGGTGTAATTCCTGGTTGATTTCAGTCTACTGCTTTGGTTTAGCATAAAGAAATATTAGGCCACAAGAGTAAATATATGATGTACAGGGAGCTAAATAATACCCTAAGAGCTAAGGGAAACTTCCTAAGTAAGGATAAACTTTGAGGGGGGAATCACTCCCCAGGGCTGGAGTTCAGATCTCATTGGAGAAGATGTGGTGCCAGCTCAATGAATGGCAGAGAAATTTCCTGTGCTGCCCAGATTATTGTTGGAACAACTGGATATCCAAATGTAGAAACATGAACTTAGATCATTACCTTGTACCGTATATAAAATAATTAGCTCAGAAGTGGATCAGTGATCTAAATGTAACAGCTAAAACTATAACACTTCTAGAAGAGAACATAAGAGGAAAATCTATGTGACCTTTGGTAAGGTAAAGATTTCTTAAATAGGATACAAAAGCACTAACCATAAACGAAAAAAATTGATGAGCTGGGTTTCTTCAAAATTCAAAACCTTTGCTCTCCGAAAGATACTGTGAATAAAATGAAAAGGCAAGCCACAGAGAGGGAGAAAATATTTGCAAAACAAAAAACTGATAAGTAGCTTGTATCTGGAATATATAAAGAATTCTTACAGCTAAATAAGGCAAACCAATTAAAAAACGGGCAAGAGAGATTTGAATAGACACTTAGCAAAGAAGATATATAAATGGCATATACGCACATGTAAAGATATTTATTATCATTATTAAGGAAATGCAAATTAAAATCACTGTGACATACTGCACATCCACTATAATGAATTAAGTTTAACAAGACAGGCAGTACCAAATGTTGTAATGTTGTGAGGATATGGTGGAGCAGCCTGAACGCTTGTATGTTTCTGGAGGGATTACAGAATGGTACAGTCACTTTGGAAAACAATTTGATGGTTTTTCAAAAAGTTAAACATTCACCTACCATATGAACCTTCAGTCTTACCCTTAGTTATTTGCCCAAGAGAAAATAAAAATGTATGTTCACACAAAGGCTTATATTTATGTAGTCATTGCAGTGTTATTTGTAACAGTCAAAACTGAAACAACTCAAATGTCTATTATCTAGTTGATGGATAAACAAATAGTCATTCATACACACACAGGAGGGTCCCAAGGAGTGCACTATTGATACAAAAAACACTGTGGATAAATACCAAAATCATTATACTAAGTGAAATAAATCAGATACAAAAGACTACCCATATGATTCCATTTATATGTATTTCTACAAAAGGCAAAAATATAGTGTCAGAAAATATATGAGTGGTTTTCAGATGCCAGGATTGACAGGGAGGGGTTTGAGTGCAAAAGGGCATGACAGAACTCTTTGAAGTAATGGAAATACTCTGTTTCATGATTGTTGTGATGGTTAGATGATTATATACATTTGTCAAAAATCATTGAAATGTACATTTCAAATTGTTGAATTGTATTTTATGTTAAGTATACCTCAATAGAGTTGACTAAAATATATACATATATAGAAGAAAAAACTTTCTTATACCTGTAATACTCAAGATCTTTGTATTTTATTGTTTGAAAATGGTATTTAAATCTTGAAAGGCAAAAAACATATTGTTATAGGTATTTTCATGAAAATATAGGTAACTGCCTGATAATACACCACAATGTTAGAAAATATGTTTGATACATTTATATAATGCACAGTGTGGAAAACTGTGCTGGCTCTTGGAGCAAAGGTTGACAAAGTAACTGTGGGGCTTGATTCCATTCCAAGACTAAGAGAAGAAACAGGATTCTTACTATTCTAACTTCCCATTTAAAGGATTGGGCCTGTGGCCCTGAATTTATAGTTTGGTCCCAGTAGGCAGCAAAAGGATATCCCCAAATAAAGACAGAAGGAAGTTTGTCTTTAGTGAGTGAGACATAGCCTGATGATGTCCAGAACTGAGAGATTTTTCTGGGTGAAAAGCAGAGATGACAGGATTAGTGGGACAGGTATGTTAAGGTAAAGGAAACTTTTTTAAGAAACAAAATATCCGGCCTCAATGCCTAAGTCACTGAAAATCCTAAATATTACCCAGAAATCCTTTCACACTGCTGGTCCAATTAGGCCATAGTCAGCCAGCCCTAGGTGTTCCTGAATGTGAGAAAAAAAATCTTCAACAGTCAGTTTGCAACAAGTTTTTACTGCACATATTGTTTGTTGGCTCAGCAGTTTATGCTTCAGTCACATCCAGAGTCTTGAATTTGTTGTGGGCGTCAGAACCTTATTTTCCCTCTGAATCTCTGCTTGTTATAATCAGGATTGGGGTTTCAACTTCTCCTCAGCAGCCACAGGAAGCTACTAAACACAGACTCTGATGAGAAAGGCACCAGGGAATGTGAAACCTGGTATAGTGCTTAAGAATCATATCTCGAAGAGTGTACAATCAATAACAATACTGAAGTTCAGTTTCTTGGGGGAATTTGTATTTGAAATAGAATCAGGCACTGTATGGAGATTCAGATTTTTTTCCAAGAAGGATGTGGGTGAGAGGTAAAACATAGTGATTTTAAGATCAGGTAAGTAATCTCTTTGTAACAGATTTAATCATTTATTCACTTACTCAGCACATGTATGTTAAGTGCCTCCTGTGCAAACACATACTATAGAAGGAAAAAAAGACAGTGTCCTTGTTCTCAAAGAGCTAAAAATCTTTTTAGTAAAATCAGAAATGCATTCATGATAAATTCAGTAGGTAGACATTGTAAAAGTATTAATAGCAACCATGAAATTGAGTGCCATCTTTTGCTCAGTAACATAGTATATTTCCTATGAGGGTATATAGTATCTGGAGCCTCCTAGGTTTAAATCCTAGGAGCTCTGCTTAAGTATTTGTTATTGTTATGGTTTCTTTTAAAAATATTACCTGAGATCCTCTAAGCAATCCTATAAAACAGGGATAATAATCCCTCTTTTTAATTTATTTTTTAAATTTTATATTGGAGTACATTTGATTTACAATGTTGTGTTAGTTTCAGGTGTACAGCAAAGTGATTTAGTTACATTTATACAGATACCTATCCTTTTTCAGATTCGTTTCCCATATAAGTTATTACAGAGTATTGAATATAGATCCTTGCTGATTGTTTATTTTATATATAGTAGTCTGTATATGTTAATCCCAACCTCTTAATTTATTCCCTCCCCCCACCTTTCCCCTTTGGTAACCCTAAGTTTGTTTTCTAAGTTTGTCAGTCTGCTTCTGTTTTGTTAAATAAGTTCATTTGTATCATTTTTTTAGATTCCACATATAAATGATATCATATGATATTTGTCTTTGTCTGACTTAGTATGATAATCTCTAGATCCATCCATGTTGCTGCAAATGACATTATTTCATTCCTTTTTATGGCTGAGTAATATTCCATTGTATATATGTACAGTGTATTCTTTATCCATTCATCTGTCAGTGGACCATTTAGGTTGCTTCCATGTCTTGACTATTGTAAATAGTGCTGCAGTGAATATTGGGGTACATGTATTTTTTTGAAGTATGGTTTTCTCCAGATATATGCCCAGGAGTGGGATTGCTGGATCATATGGTAGCTCTATTTTTAGTTTTTTAAAGAACCTCGATACTGTTCTCCATAGTGGTGGTACCAATTTACATCCTCACCAATAGTGTAGGAGGGTTCCCTTTTTGGCTGCAACCTCTCCAGCATTTATTGTTTGTAGACATTTTGATGATGACCATTCTGACTAGTGTGAGGTGATACCTCATTGTAGTTTTGATTTGCATTTCTCTAATAATCTCAGTGATGTTGAGCATCTTTTCCTATGCCCATTGGCCATCTGTATGTCTTCTTTGGAGAAATACCTATTTAGATCTTCTGCCCATTTTTTTAATTGGGTTGTTTGTTTTTTTGCTATTGAGCTGCGTGAGCTGTTTGTATATTTTGGATATTAATCTTTTGTCTGTTGCATCATTGGCAAATATTTTCTCCCATTCTGTGGGTTGTCTTTTCATTTTGTTTATGGTTTCCTTTGCTGTGCAAAAGCTTTTAAGTTTCATTAGGTCCCATTTGTTTATTTTTGTTTTTATTTTCATTACTCTAGGAGGTGGATCCAAAAAGATATTGCTGCGATTTATGTCAGTGTGTTCTGCCTATGTTTACCTCTTAGAGTTTTATAGTATCCTGTCTTACATTTAGGTCTTTAACCCATTTTGAGTTTATTTTTGTGTATGATGTTAGAGAATGTTCTAATTTCATTCTTTTACATGTAGCTGTCCAGTTTTCACAGTACCATTTATTGAAGAGACTGTCTTTTCTCCATTCTATATTCTTGCCTCCTTTGTCCTAGATTAATTGACCACAGGTGTGTGGGTATTATCCTGGGCTTTCTATCCTGTTCCATTGATCTATAAGTCTGTTTTTGTGCCAGTACCATACTGTTTCGATGACTGTAGCTTTATAGTATAATCTGAAGTCAGAGAGTCTGATTCCTCCAGCTCCATTTTTCTTTCTCAGGATTGCTTTGGCTATTCAGGGTCTTTTGTGTTTCTATACAAATTTTAAGATTTTTTTTTGTTCTAGATCTGCAGAAGATGACATTGGTAATTTGATAGGGATTACATTGAATCTGTAGATTACCTTAGGTAGTATAGTCATTTTGACAATATTGATTCTTCCAATCCAAGAACATGGTATATTTTTCCATCTGTTTGTGTCATCTTTCATCAGTGATTTCTTTCATCAGCTTCTTATACTGTTTTCAAAGTACATGTATTTTGCCTCCTTAAGTAGGTTTATTCTGAGGTATTTTATTCTTTTTGATGCAATGGTAAATGGGATTGTTTCCTTAATTTGTCTTTTTGATCTTTCATTGTAAGTGTATTTATAGGAATGCAAGAGATTTCTGTGTATTAATTTTGTATCCTGCAACTTTACCAAATTCATCAGTGAGCTCTAGTAGTTTTCTGGTAGCATCTTTAGGATTTTCTATGTATAGTATCACATCATCTGCAAACAGTGACAGTTCTACTTCTTCTTTTCCAATTTGTATTCCTTTTAATTCTCTTTCTTCTCTGATTACTGTGGCTAGGACTTCCAAAACTATGTTGAATACAAGTGGTGACAATGGACATCTTTGCCTTGTTCCTATCTTAGTCGAAATGCTTTGAACTTTTCAATGTTGAGTATGATGTTGCAGAAAATAATATTGGAAGAAATAGAGAAATGAGTTCAGTAAATGATTCATATATTATTCATTAATAGTGGCATACCTGGGATGGGACTTGGGGAGCAATCCACCCTGGGTACAACCAGTAAGGGAGACATTATTTTGAAGATAATTTGTAAATGAAATAAAACTTATTCAAAGTTTATCTGCTTTTTATTATCACCATGTGCTAGCAATTTTAGAGAACATCAGTGGTAAAATACTTCTCCCAGAATTCCTTGTTGGTCCAAGTTCTAAACAAATCTTATGGTTAATGTTGATTTTTAATAATACATATTTAAGCTTCTAATTAGCACATATTTAAACTTAATTTTTAATAAATATTGTATTCCGTAAAGAAGTTAATATGGCGTACTCCCAGTTGTATGCTTAGCCCTCAACACAGTCAGACTCAGGTATATGCATTCATTCCAAGCATAACTTAATAAAATTTGAATAATTTGAGTGTACTTTGTATACAGTTTCATCTACAATCCTTGTAGTGCAATACATTCCTACATTTAAACTGTAGATTTGAAATGAGAGATAATAGCATCATGATTGTAAAAATGAAGAAACAGAATATAATTACTTCAATTTTGTCATCCTATATGACCATATGGAGTTATTATTTGTTTAAAATTTAAATAGTGGAACAGAGTGAAAACTGTGAGGTGTGATATTTTTCTTTCCAAAGTACAAATTTTAGTTCATATGTTAATTTTTTTAATGATCTTGGAAAACATTTAAAAAATTGAAATATATTCCCCTTTAAATTGATAACGTTTTGGTTTTAAGCTGAGGAACAAATCAAGAAAATAAAAATTACTCTAGGGGTACAATTTAGTCATTGTATAAATTGACTCTTTTGCTGATATTTTGGTTGTATTAAATTTCACTTGTTAATTATTAGACAATTATTTCCATAAAATATTTTACATAAGATTTTGATAAAAAGCATCAAAGTTAAAACTGCCGGGTTGATATAAAAGCTATTCAATTCTACACTTTTGTCCTAAAGGAATTTGAAGCACCTTTCAGTCATTTGGAACATTGTTCTAAAAACAGCAACTGTTTAATAATTTTTTTCTGAATTTTATAGAGTAATTTGAAGTCAAAACCCATACCAACATGAAAGGGCAACAACCCAGTGGAACTCAACAACGAAAAAAAAATTAAAAAGCAAAGGAGGCAATTTCAGCAATGTCCGGATCTATTTTGAAATATGTAATGCCTTCAACATTGCATAGACTTTATGAAAATTGTGAAGAGTGCAAGGTGGCACATCCAAAGCATGGATACTAGAAACAACACAAGATTCAAATGACACAGGGATGAAAGACAACAATGAATCATTTTCTATAAGCATTGACAATGAGGAAGAGAAAGGAAATGTTAGTAAGCGTCAACACTGACAGGATTTTATTTTTAATGGAGAAGAAAATGGCACTAGTAAAGCCAAGACTGACGATGAAGAGACAGTAAATGATATTTTAATCTATTTTGATATTTCTGCTTTGTCAATACTGTTTCCAGATGAAGAGAATTAATTCAGTTAAGAAAGGAAGTGAATCTTTTCAGAATAAATATAAACCTTTCTCTGCAGTTCAAAGAAAAGGACAAAAGAGCAAAGGAAGCAGTCAACACTTGACAACTTCATGATTTTATAAATCCTTACCAAACACTGAAAAGAAAAATGCCAGTTTTTTCCAAATTGAAATAATTATTTTTGGTTGTAGACTCTGGATATTGGGACAAAAAAAAATAAACATCCAATCTTGTAACAGGCTTTAAACCTGGTAGATATTAAATTCTAAGGTCTGGGAGATATCTGAACAATATCTCTCTTGCTTTTTTGACCATTATTGTTTATTTTATTTAATGACTATTACTGAAAAATTTGTCATATAGAGGAGGGAGTGTCAAAAAAGGATTCACTCAAGGTATCAAATATGCTGGCTATGCCATTATTCATTAATAATAATATAATCAATAATTCTTCTAAAGTGATAATTTTGATGAGAGATATGTGAGTGACTTGTTGAAGTCGTATTTTTTGATGACTCTTTCTTTAGAGTTTGAAAAATCCACAGACGAGCAACAAATAGTAAATAAATATAAAAATTGCTTATCCTTTACATTAACTAAAGCAGTGCAAATTAAAGCAACCTAATGGTGTCATTTTATATATATGAAACTAGATTTTTCAAACTATTGTTATAATACTTAATACTAGTAAGACTAGCACATCTATATAATACTGATAGCAGTGAAAATTTGGACACTGACATGACAACAAATAGAAAAAAATAAACCAGTGAAATGTCCATATACTAGACCCAGGAATCTTAAATCTTACACCTAGGAGAATATACATGAACATGTATATATAAGTAAAACATTGCATGTATAAATTACAATATATAATATGCAGATATGCCGTAGTTTATTCTACTCACCTATATTTGGGGATTTAGAGTATCCAACATTTTGCAATTACAAACAAAGCTGTAATGTGCACGTTTATTTTCATATTGTTGGTGGGGGCACTTTAAGGTAAATTTCTAGAGGTGAAGTTTAGTCAAAAGGTAAACACATCCCTAGTTGTGTTAGTTATTTGTAGATTTCCCGCCAAAAAGGTTTATGCCAATTTGGATTCCTGTCAACAATGTATGACTATGCCTGTTTCCCCAAAGCCCTGCAGGCAGAATGTTTTATCATGCTTTTTTCATGTTTCACAGTATTATAGGTGAGAAATGATAGCTCAGTTCTAGTTTTTGTTTTGTTTTACATTTGGGCCCATCACACATTTTATTAGCTTAAGCATAGCCATAAAAATTTTAAGTTAGAGAACAACTTTAGGTTTTTAAATTGCAGTAAGATACATAAAATATTCCATATTACCACTTTTGAGTGTACAGTTCTGTGCTAAGTATATTCACATTGCTGTGCAGCCAATCTCCTGAACTTTTTCATCATGCAAAACAAACTATACCAATTAAACAACTACCCATTTCTCTTTCCCCAGAGCTCCTGGAAACCACCATTTTACTTTCTGTTTTTATGAATTTGGCTACTTTAGATACTTTCTATAAGTAGAATCAGTGTTATTTTGTGACTGGCTTTTTTCACTTAGTATAATATCCTCAAAGTTCATACATGTTGTAGCACATATCAGAATTTCCTTCCTTTTTAATATTCCATTGCATGTATGTACCGCATTGTTTATTCATTCATCTGTCCATGGATACTTTGGTTTCTTCCACTTCTTGGCTTTATGAATAATGCTTCTATAAACAGAAGTGTACAAATATCTCTTAGGAATACCACTTTCAATTATTTTGGATGTATACTAAGAAATGAAATTGCGGGGTAACATGGTAATTTTATTTTTAATTTTTTGAGGAACTGCCATATATTTTCCATAGCAGCTGCAGCATTTTACATTCCTACCAACAGGGCACAAAGGTTCCAATTTCTTCACATCCTTACTGGCTATTTTCTGTTTTTTTGTTTTTGTTTTTGATAGTAGCTATCCTGATGGATGTAAGGTGATATTGCATTGTGGTTTTCATTTGCATCTCTCTAATGGTTAGTGATGTGGAACATATTTTCATATACCTGTTGGCCATTTGTGTATCTTCTTTGGTGAAATGTCTATTTAAGTCCTTTGTGCATGTTTTAAATAGGGTATATTTTGGTTGTTGTTGAGTCATAGGTATTTTTTAATGTATTCTGGGATATATATATATATATAGTTTGTAAACCCTAACCCTATATATGTATAGTTTGCAAATATTCTTTCCCATTCTGTTGGTTGCATTTTCACTCTGTTGATTGTGTCATTGCACAATTGTGCATGTTGCACACAAGTTTTTCATTTCAATGTAGTCTAATTTATCTATTTTTACTTTTGTTACCTGTGCTTTAGGTATCATATCCAATAAATCATTGCCAAATTCAGTGTCATACAGCTTTTCCCGTATGTTTTTATCTGAGTTTTATAGTTTTAGCTCTTAGGTCTTTGATCCATTTTTGTATATTGTGTAAGATAAGGATCCAACTTCATAATTTTGCATGTGGGTATTTATTTTCCCAAAACAGGTTTTGAAGAGATTGTCCTTTCCCCACTGAATGGTCCTGACACCCTTGTCAAGAATCATTTGACCATATATACAAGAATTTATTTCTGGGCTCTGATCTATTCCATTTGTCTATATGTTTGTCTTTATGCCAATATTACACTGTTTTGATTATTATAGTTTTATGATACATTTTAAAATTGGGAAGTGTGAGACTTCTAACTCTGTTCTTTTTCAAGAATCTTCTGGATATACAGGTCCCTTGAGATTCCAAGTGAATTTTAGGATGATTTTTTCTTCTTCTTCTTCTTTTTTTTTTTTTTTTGCTAAAACTGCAGCTGGGATTTTGACAGTGATTACATTAACTCTGTGGATTACTTTGTGTAGTATTAACATTTTAACAATATTAAATCTTCCAATCCCATGAACACAGATATTTTTCCATTTATTTGCGTTGTCTTTAATTTCTTTCAGCAATGTTTCATAGTTTTCAATGTATACGTCATCTTCTGAGTTAAACTTATTCCAAAGTATTTTATTCTTTTTTGATGCTATTGTAAATGGAATTATTTGCTTACTTTCCTTTTCAGGTTGTTCATTGTTAATGAGTAGGAAGAAATACAACTGATTTTTTAGGTGTGTTATGCTATATATTTGAAAATAGTTTTAAAATTTGGTTTAAAAATTATTTTTTTCATTTATTTTTAAATTTCTCAGTGGGAGGACCTTTAGGTTGTTTTCAGATTAGAATTTTTAAAACACACTTCTAGACCCCTAATAAATCAAAAAGAAATCATAACGGAAATTCTTATAACTGCACGCTGAGAAAAGCAGCATATGTAAAAATGTATGGGATATAGCTCAGGCAGCGCTTAAAAGATAATTTATAGATTTGCCTACTTATATTGGAAGAGAAGAAAGCCAGAAAATTGGCTTAAGTACATACATACATACAATTTAAGTGAGAAAAAAATAACAAGAGAATACACTTGTCAAATAGAAGGAAAGAAATAATCTTGTTAAAATCAGGGATAAAAAGAGAAGGCACAAATATCAGATTTTGAAAGAGTATGCTCTAACTTCAGTTGTAGCAGGGATGAAAAGGTAAAACAAAATTATGATTAACTTTAACACATTTGAAAACTTATGAAATATTTAATTCCTAGAAGAAATATAAAGTATTAACTGTATTCAATAAGAAAGAGAAAAACTGAATAGTTCTATAACCATTGAAGAAATTAAGTACTATTTTTAAAAACATCCTATGATGAAAATAACAGGCCCAAATTTTGTAGGTAACTTTTACCAAATATCCATGTATTAGAAAATACAAACACTACAAAACATCTTCTAGGTCATAGGGAGGAAAAAAGGGAAACCATTATGGTCTAGTGTAATTGTGATATCAAAACCAGACAAGAACAGTTTAAAAAATGAGAAATAGTACAGGTCAAAATCACTCATGAACATGTATGACAAAATCCTAAATAAAATATAAGCAACTGAACTTAGCAGTGCATGGAAAAAGATACACTATGATTGAGTAGTGAATATTCCAGAATTCAGTTTAGTTCAGAATTGGGGAAAAAAAATCTATTGATTAATCCACCTCAAGATAAGCAAGAAAAATTATATGATTCTTTTCCACAGATACAGAAAAAAATGTAAGAAAAAGAATGAAAACATAAGAAGTGGGGGGAAAAAGACACAAAAGCGTTAGTGGTAGCAGGTAATATAACTGTTTATATAGAAAACAAAATATAACCTAAATATGTTAGGAGAAAAAAATGAGTGTCAAATATTAGATAAAGTTATCTGCATTTCTATATGGTATACCCTTTAAAACAACAACAGCAAATATAAGGTACTTTTGCTAGGTGTGCAAATCCTATATGGAAAAAATTATATTGAAAGTTATTAAAGAAGATTCATATTTATAATATATAAATATATATATATAGAGAGAAATATACTAAATTCATGGAGGGGATAACTTGTAAGAAGTTAATTCTTGTCAAATTTAGTGGCGATTTGATGAAAATCCCAACTGTTTTTATGGAACTTAACAAACTGATTCTATAATTTACATGGTATAGCAAACAGCCAAGAATGGTAAAGACACATTTGAACAAGAGGGTGCAGTAGATTTGCCCTACAGGTAAAAAGACAAATTATAAACCTAGAGTAATTAAAAACACATGGCTTTGATACAGAGAGAGACGAATAAACCAGTGAAATAGAATAGAGAGCCAAGAAACAGAGCCATACATTTATAGGTACTCTGTACATGAAAAATAATTACCTTTTCTTTTTTTTTTTTAATTTTTATTGGAGTATAGTTGATTTACAATGTTGTGTTAGTTTCTGCTGTACAGTAAAGTGAATCAGTTATACATATATCAACTTTTTATTTAGATTCTTTCCCCATATAGGTCATTACAGAGTATTGAGTAGAGTTCCCTGTGCTATAGAGTAGGTCCTTATTAGTTATCTGTTTTATATATAGTAGTGTGTATATGTCATTCCCAAAATTCCATTTTGTCCCTACCCCTCTTATCCCCTGGTAGCCATAAGTTTGTTTTCTACATCTGTAACTCTATTTCTGTTTTGTTAAATAAGTGAAAAATGATTATCTTTTCAAAAAATGGTGCTTGGTCAATTATCTAGCCAGATTACAGAAAAAAATAACTCCTCTCTTACACAAAAATCAGTTTTATGTGGATTATAAATCTAAACATGAAAAATTAAAAAACAGAACTAGAAAATAACGTAGGAGTACCAACTGTAAAGGAAAATATTGATAAACTGGATCATGTTAAATTTAAGAACGTCTGATAATCAAAACACAGCATTAAGAGAACGAAAAGGCAAGCCACAGATGGGGAGAAGATATATGCAACATATTGGGTTAGCCAAAAGTTCCTTTAGGTTTTAAGTAAAAACAAAAGACACATTTTTCATTTTCACCAAGAACTTTATTGAACAGCATATTCACCATTTTGTTTTACTACCTTCTGCCATTTTTCAGGCAACTTCATAATTCCATCTTCCCGAAACTTTTTATCTTTTTGAGCAAAGAACTGTTCCAGGTGCATTTTACAGTCTTCCAGGGAGTTGAAATTTTTTCCATTAAGAGAAGTTTATAAAGACCGAAATAAATGGAAATCCAAAGGTGCAATGTCTGGTTAATACGGTTGATGAATCAGAACTTCCCAGCCAAGCTGTAACAGTTTTTGCCTGTTCATCAAAGAAACATGCAGTCTTGCATTATCCTAATGGAAGGTTATGCGTTTTCTGTTGACTAATTCCGCACACTTCAAGTGCTGCTTTCAGCTGGTCTAACTGGGAGCAGTGCTTGTTGGAATTAATCATTTGGTTTTCCGGAAGGAGCTCATAATAGAGGGCTCCCTTCCAATCCCACCATATACACAACATCACCTCTTTGGATGAAGACCGGCCTTTGGTGTGGCTGGTGGTGGTTCATTTCACTTGCCTCACGATCTCTTCCGTTCCACACTGTTGTACAGTATCCACTTTGCATCACCCATCACAACTTGTTTTAAAAACAGAACGTTTTCATTACATATAAATAGAGAATTGCATGCAGAAATACAGTTAAGAAGGTTTTTTTCCACTTAACTTATGTGGACCCCAAACATGAAAGCGATTAACATTACCAAGCTGGTGCAGATGATTTTCAGTGCTTGATTTGGATATTTTGAGTATGTTGGCTATCTCCTGCGTGGTATAATGTTGATTGTTCTCAGTGACTGTCTCGATTTGATTGCTATCAACTTCAACTGGTCTACCCAACTGTGGAGCATCATCCAGCGAGAAATCTCCAGCACGAAGCTTCGCAAACCACTTTTGACACATTTGATCAGTCACAGCACCTTCTCCATACACTACACAAATCTCTTTTTGCCTTTCAGTTGCGTTTTTACCTTTCTTGAAGTAATAAAGCATAATATGCCGAAAATGTTGCTTTTTTCCTTCCATCTTCAATATTAAAATGGCTACACAAAAATTCACCAATTTTGATAAGTTTTTTTAAATGCACACTGATATGCCAGCTGTCACAATACAACCTAACAAAATTGTTTCAAATGAAGTTAAAGACAACTAAGTGCTACTAGAGCCATCTTACAGAAAAAAACAAAATGAACCTTTTGGCCAACCCAGTATATAACTAACGAAGGAGTTGTATCAATTTGTAATAAATATTCAGTATAGGTATCCAATATACAAAAATTTCAATCAATAAGAAAATCAGATAATTGAATAGAAAACTGAGCAAGATGCTTGAATAGACATTTCACAAAACAGCATATCCAACAGACCAATAAACATATGAAAAGGTGCTCATATTTACTAATAATCAGAAATTTTCAGATTAAAGTGAAACAAGGTACTGCTACATAGCCATCAGAATGGCTAAAGTTAAAGAGACTAACAATAACATTTGATGGCATGGATGTGGCACAACCACAGGCCTCATATACTGTGAATGGAATTGTATATTGGTACAACTATTTCAGAAAACTCTAACAACATTTACCAAAACTGTAAATATTGGTAAATATTTATGATATTTACCAATATTGTAAATATTGGTAAATAGCTGTAAATATTACACAAGAATTCTTCTCCTAAGTATGTACCCAACAAAAATATGGCACATGTTTTCCAAGAGAGATGTTTAAGAATGTCCATATTGATGATTATTATGGGTAGTAACTCAAACTGGAAACAATGCAGATGTCCATCAAAAGTAAAGTGGATAAATAAATTATAGTATAATTCATTTAACATGTATTTCATATTGATGAAAATGACAAACTACTGCTAAATGCAACAGCATAAACTAATATGAAAAATATAATATTGAATGAAAGAAACCAAACACAGAAGATTACATTATATGAAGAAGGTTCCATTATATGAACCTTGAAAACAGGCAAAACCAAACTACTGGGTTAGAAGTCAAAATAGTAGTTATACTTGGTGGGATAGGCAGGAAATAGTAATTGGAAGAGCTATGGGGGCAACTCTGGAGGACTGGCATACCTTCTATTTCTTAACCTGGGTGGTGTACACAGATGATCACTCTATGATAATTAAGCTCTATGTTTACAGTTTATGCACTTTTCTGTATATGAGTACACTTTGCAATAAAAAAAAATGTTTTAAAAATACCCAGAGTTTAAGTTTTGGGAGGCAAAACTTAAAAATTTAAAAAATCACTCCAGTAGAATTCTTTATGACTTTGGGATACAGAAAGATTTATTGTACAAGGCTCAAAATATGCAAACAATAAAGGAAAATATCTGATAAACTTTACACTAAAATTAGAATTATTTTCATCAAAAATGCCATAAATAAAATGAAAAGATAAGCTGCAGACCCACCAGAGATATTTGTAACATGTAACTGAAAAAGGATTAGCATTCAGAATAGATAAATAATAAAATATACAAACAACCCAAAATAAAAACAGACAAAAGACATAAGCAGGTAATTCATAAAAGAAGATATATGAATGACCAGTAATCATATCTGAATGTATACAACCTCACTAATAATCGGGAAATCCAAGTTAAAACTAACAGATTAGCCAGAACTATTAAATCTGACAATTCTAATTGCTGGTATGGATATGAAGCAAAAGGAACTCATACACTATTAGTGAAATCATAAATTGGTATAATGCCTCCATTGGTAGACACTTTTGCATTATCTGATAAGGTTGAAGATGTGTGTGTACCCCCTGACCAGCAATTCCACTCCTGGAGACAGCCTTGAAAAACTATGAAATGTGTACCAGAGAACATGTACAAGCAAATCCATAACAGTATTGCTTATAATAGTAAAATACTAGAAATAATCCATATGTATATGAATAGAAGAAAAGATAAATTATGTTTATCCATGCAATGGAATATTATACAATGGTGAAATTTAAAGGGCTATATGCATCAATATGGATGAATCTCAGGAACATAACATTGAACAATAAAAAGCAAGTAACAAAAGAGTACTTAGGATGATTCCATTAAATGAAATTTATGAGGCAAAACTAATCAGTTTATTATTTGAGGACACATACCTTTGTGGTAATGATATAAAGAAAAGTAAGGAAATGATAAAACAAAATATAGCATCGTGATTGGCTTTCAGGAGAAGGGAGGGGAATATAGTCAGTAAGGGACCCACAGGAAACTGTAGGTATTGGTGAAAATCTATTTATTAAACTGGATGTTTGCTTATTATTCTTAAACTCTACATACACATTATATATACTCTTTTGTGTGCATGACATATTTCATAATAAATTGTTTAGAAATCTTATTTACTTTCTATAGAAAATGCTCTATTGGGGACCAATAGCAGAAGCCAGGAAATCAACTATGTTTTCTGTTCCAATTGTCCAGCAGTAGCTGATGCTGCACTAGAATACTGATAGAGACGAATAGGGAGGGATAGCTAATAATCAGTTCTAGTTTTCAATGTTGTCATTAAATTTTTATTTTGTTCTGTGTGTTCTTAGATTCTTTGTAGGAATGAGGAAGAGAACACATCATGAGTTCATGGCCAAATGCCATTTCATACTGAATTTTGACTAATTTTCTCAGCAATCCTATGCTGTTAGAGTAGGAGCAGATACTGTCCATTTTACTTGATAGATCAAGAAACTGGGTGGAGAGAGGTTAAAGCAAATTGCTTTAGGGCACGCAACTAATAAAAGTGAAAGCCACCCTGGACTTCCCTATACACAGTACTGTCACCAACTTCCAGCATCGCCAGCACTCTGGCTTGGAAGCACTCAACGTACCTGATTCTTTGGGGCCTCCTCTGGAAGGTGTGATATACTGGGTACAGTGGAGGTTAAGTATCCAGTTCCTCTGAATTTCTTCCCCTGAGCAGACATTTGACTTAAGCCCCCTGTTCTCCTGAAGGCTGAGGCGCTGGGGCTACAGAGGATCTAGATATTTAAAGGTACATTTGCAGAGAGGAGACCCTGTGCTAATCTAAGGAACAGCTTGTGAGAGCGGGGGTGGGTGAGGGAAGCCAAACCTGGGGCATGTGAACGATAGCTTCATCAACTTGACATTCCCTCAGGACCCACCACCTACATAGGGGTTCTTTCCTGGCTATTTCCCCACCAGATGTAAAAATTATTAAATGTATTTGGCTAGAGTTTCTTGGGGACTCTTCTTTCTCAATTCTTTTCTTTACGTTATTTCCTTCTCTGCCCCCAGTTTTTATCTCCATTTTTCCTTCTCTCTCACATAAGCTATAGCCAAATGTTGTCTGGATTTGCTCAAGTATCAAGGCACAGAGAAGGAGCGCCTGTGGATCCCAGTCTTAGTGCTGGGTGCTGAGGTATTTTCCCAGGAGCCTACGGCATTCTGGGTTGAGCCAGACCCAATAACACAGGTGTTTCTCTAGACTTAGAGCTGGCTAGAAAATTCTCCACAGTTTAAAAGAATTAAAGCAGTGACTAGTGAGTGGATAGGTTTATAAAACAAAGTGGAAAAGTTGTCACAGGAGTTTTTTATTGGATTGTGCTCACTAAAGTTTAAGGACTTGAGAAAATAATGAGTGAGCCAAGGTCATTGAAGGAGCTGGGGCCTTGAACTACCTGTCATATATGCTGCATATGTATGTCTGTATACTTATGTGCATATGCATAAATATATATGTACATATTAGTAATATATACTCCTATATACTGAGATTTGGAGACCCGAAATAGCCCCTCACTTGCTTTAAAACCTATTTATTAGTGGCTTTAAAATCTCTCTCTGTTAGTCAAATGTTTCTATGGCTTAGTTCTTAGAATTGTTAGAATCCCACTGTCAAATGCATTTAGTTCTGGGGCTTCCCTGCTGGTGCAGTGGTTAAGAATCCACCTGCCAATGCAGGGGACATGGGTTCAAGCCCTGGTCTGGGAAGACCCCGCATGCCACGGAGCAACTAAGCCCGTGCGCCACAGCTACTGAGCCTGCACTCTAGAGCCCGCAAGCCACAACTACTGAGCCCACATGCCACAACTACTAAAGCCCATGCGCCTAGAGCCCGTGCTCCGCAAGAAAAGCCACCGCAATGAGAAGCCCGCGCACTGCAACAAGGAGTAGCCCCCACTCGCCGCAACTAGAGAAAGCCTGTGTGCAGCAACAAAGACCCATCGCAGCCAAAAATAAATAAATAAATTTTTAAAACATGCATTTAGTTCTGAGAGAGTCATATTAATCACCACAACAAATATTTGTTGAGCACTTTACAATTTACAAGCATATTTACATACAGTGCCTCACTTACTCAAAACAACCACCATGTTTTTCCTCACCGTATTAGGAGGATCAGGAGTCTTGGAAAATTATGTTTCCAGTCCTGAGGTATAGGAGCTAGAATTTGAATCTGATATTTGACTTTAATTTTGGTCATTATTTCTTAGACCCAATGCTAACTATCAGTCATAACTGTCGTAGCATAATTTTATTACATATGATGTGGAATGTCAGCTTCTTCTGACCTGGGCGTCAGACTGTTTAGCAGCCAGTCCCCAGAATCCATTCAGGGCAATTTTTTACCCCCTTAAACTTTGGTGTGCAGATCACCCGGAACAGAATTATTCTGGAAAAGGAGGGATAATTGTCAAAATTTCAGATCCTTCGGCTGTATCCCAGGCCTACTGACTTAGCTTACCTGGGATGGGAACTTGCCGTTTTAAAACAAGCACACAGGTGAATTTTAAGTGCTCTAGTCTTTGATAGCCATGGTTTAGTAGCCACACTATCCTTTCTAGCGTCATTGCCACGTACTTCTGAGTTTCTGGGGCTCTGACTGCTTGGGTAAAATGGGTCACAGTCAATATAGATCCCTGAAGATTGTTGGTTGGAATTTGATCCATTGGCCAAAAATTTCTTCCCCATCCCATCTAACCGTGTAGGATTTTTTTCCAGGCTGGCCCAGAGGAAAAGCCAATCATTGTTCTCATTCTGACTAATTGGAGACAGTCTGGCCACAAACATCCCCCTTTGTTCCTTTTCTCTTCTACAGGGCTTGGGCAGGGCTGCAGAGAATCTGCTGGAGGGTGGCCCGGGTGGGACCCAGAGGAGAATAATTACAACTGCAACGCCTTCTGTCATTAAGTCCTAAGTGGAATGCTGAGTTGAACAATGGAAAAGGTCTCTACTGTCCTTGAGAACGTCTTTGTTATTGTCCCAAGCCAAGGACTTGAGTGTTGAATGAGTGTCGAATGTACTTTCTCACAATTTTTTGGAATTTCCTATGGTTTGTGCAGTAATGGCAATTTGTTTACAACCTTGCAGTTGGCTGCCTTCAATTTGTTTCAGCTGGTCTGGGGAGTCTGGGTAAACTGAGTGGACTACAACTAGAAAAGACTCTTGTTTCCTTTTGTTTTCTTGGAGAAGGAAAGAGGATAAACCATTGTCTCCAATATATGGCAAGGACCCCCAAGTTTTCTACCAGCAGCAATACCTTTTTGTGGTGGTATAATGTTGCTTTGTAAACTTAGTCCAAATATAAATCCCATGCACAAATAGTAACAGTAGTAAACATTTATTGAACATTTATGTTATTCCAGTCCCTGCCCTAAGTGTTCTGTGTGCATTTTTTCATTTAATCCCTCAATAATTCTATAAGTTAGAGGTACTGTTATTATTCTCACTTTATAGGTGAGCACGTGGAGTCTTAGAAAGTTGAAATAAGTTGGCTAAGGTCAAACAGGTTAGCATTAAAATGGTGATTTGTACCAGGAAAGTCTAGCCCCAGAGCCATATTCCTTTTTGCTATAGCCTGTGTCCCTCCTGTCATGTATAATCTTTCCTATAACACAACATACCCAGATTTAAGTCTTCGTTTAATTTTTCAAGATGAGAATACTGCATTTGATTATTATGGTGGCTATATTTTTTAACTAAAAATTAGGAAACTTTGGAGGATATAGGAGTGAAAATTTTGAATTGAAACTGTTCTGAAAAAGACTAGGATGAAGTCTCTCATATCCCATAGAGGATACAGTTAGGATATCAATCAGTTCCTCTCCCTTATCCCTTTAATGAAGGACTTTCATGTATACATCTCAGTATGTGACACCATTTATAAAACATGTAGTTGAGGTACTTAACAAATATTTATTGGATGAATGAAGATAGTTCTGTCCTCAAAGAATTCCTGATCTAGTAAGGACAATAAGTCAAACAATTGTAACACATTATGTTGAGTGCTATAATAGAGGTAGCTGGTACCTGATTGGCATGTAATCAGTACTTATTGAGGAAATAAATGAATCTAAAGGGTGTGTAGGGATCAGGTAATGATATTCAGAGGCATTGCCACCTATGATGGGACCTTAAAAGACAAGTAGGCATAGGCCAGGTGAAGAGGAAAGGCAAAGCATACCAGACAGAGAGGGCTGAATGGACAAAGTACCAAAGACAAGAGAAAAAACACAGACTGTTTAACAAATTCCAGTCATTCAGTATGGCTGGAACATAAATAATGGTGGAATTTGGGGGAAAGATGGTAAAGATGAGGCTGACAGGCTAAGTAGGAATAGATCATGAGGGTCTTTTATGCTGTGGAGCTTAGACTTTATCATGACTTCTATGAGAAATTTTGAAATATATGTAGTAGCTAAATGACATAATTGTAGTTATATAAGTATGTGTAAACAAGCATGTTTAATAATCTGTATATAATTCACTCCTCGTCATGGGACCTACTCTTCACAACTAATCTTCTCATTGCTTTGAGGACCTAGTTATTAAAGAGCCAAGGGAGGGCTTAAATACTATGATAAAGCAGGGTTTCCTCAGTCTTCCATGTTCATGGGATTACCTAGGAATTCTGTCTAAAAGTTTATTCTGATTGACTATGTGTGCAGTAGGGCCTTAGATTCTGCATTTCCAACAAAGTCCCAAGTAATGCTGATACCGCTGGTTCTCAGACTACACTTTTAAGTAGCAAGTTTCCAGAAAAGGAGCAAGACAGTATCTCAGAAAAAAGTATGTTAAAGAAAACCAAAAATGGGTGTGGGGCATAAAATAAAGAATGGGATATAGAACAAAGGAGGGAGGTAGCTTTAGTGAAATAAAATTTAGGCAGACAATAAGAAAAAAGAATAACAAAAGACTAGATTAAAGAGGCACATCATGAAAATAATATGGGAGTACCTGATCTTAGCTGATGGCAAGGAGATGAGAAAAAAATTTCTAAAAGGAAATGAAGGAGGATATGCTGACCGTTATGACTGTAAGCTCTAATTAAGAACAAGTCTGTAATAACTAGTGCACCATTTTGTTCTATGGAATGCTAGGACTATAAGAATTTAATAAGTGTTTTTGGCAAAACCTTCATAGCCAAACAAGTTTGGGAAATGTTGTTAAGTAAAGTTAAACTGAGTCTATAAAGTGTTTTTCCAAGAAGCATCCTTGTCTTAGTCTATTTGGGTTGCTGTGACAAAAATACCACAGACTAGGGGGCTTATAAACAACAGATATTTATTTCTCACAGGTCTGGAACGTGAGAAGTCCAAGATCAAGGTACCCACAGATTTAGTGTCTGGTGAGGGTTCAGCTTCCTCATTCATAGATGGCCATCTTCGGTTATTTTCTTGCTTCTACTGGGTGGAAGTGGGAGGGGACCTCTCAGAAGCCTCTTGTATAAGGGTCTTAATTCCATTCATGAAGGCTCTACCTTCATGACCTAATCACCTTCGAAAGACCCTGCCTCCAGACACCATCAAATTAGGGATTAGGTTTCAGCATAGGAATTTGGGATGGGGGGGAACACAAACATTCAGTCACAGCAGTCCTTTTCACAAGACATTTAATTAACATCTCAAGACCCAGGATTTTCATTGAGCGCAATATTAGAAAACCTGGTCTACTGAAAGAGACATGGGATTTGGAGTAAGGTCTGGGTTGAAGACTCATTTCCTTAAGTTACTTAACTTCTCTGAGCTGCAGTGGCTTCATAGATAAAATGGGCATTACATTCTCAATCTTTCAAAGCTATTATAAATATTGAACTAAGAAGAATAGGAGAATATAAACTTCAAAGCATTAGGATATTATGCCTCTTTTTTACTATTTACTACAACATTTCGTACAATGTTTCATTCACTGGGACTCAATCCTCAGTGAAAGAAAAAACTTAATGGATTGATTGATGTTAGAGGCCAAGAAACTCCTTACAGGGCCATAATAAGAGTACTGGCAGTTGATCTTCTGGAAAAGGCAGGAATTAGGCAGAGGCAAATGAAGGATGTGGCTTGATATATTGCTTTATCTTTCCTCCTCTTTTCTGTGTGCTCTTTTATTGCTAAAGGGTAGAAGACAGGATGTAACTTCTAGAAGAATATAATTATTTGCAAGGCAAAAAATGGATACTACTTGAACAGGAAAAATTTGGAAAACAAAATCAGCCCCCATGTTCCAGTGGGTGGGCCAGTGTTAATTACTTACAAATGAAATGTTAGGATTCTTCATAACCCATCCCATGATGGTGAGTAATACATTATTTTGACCATATGAATATCCAGCTGGAAAATTAATATTTTTCACATCTGAGGTTATGAACTTTCTCAATGGACCTCACCATATTTAAGCATCTTGTGAGAGTGGTTGACTATTACAGGTGGAAAAAAGGAAGGAGATAACTCATCCATAATTACTTAAAGACTACATTTGAAGTTTAAAACATCTGTATGTTTATAAAGCATTCAATCAATTATATATTTGGTAGTCATGTTGTAAAGTGTCTAGCCATTTAAAAACATCTGGATGATTGAACGTTTATCCAGATGTTCAGTCTTGAGTAGATATTTGACAACTGTAAAATATAATTTTCCAGTTGCTTGGTCTGAATTTTGCTGAATTTTTAAAACACTAAGTTGAATAGTTGTTTTGTATCTGTGTCATCAGCCTGGTTTGAGACTGATCAGCTAAGAACAGGCTTAGGAATAGAACTCCTAAGTCAATGTCCAAACTACCTTACCTTGCTCAACAGCAAGGTATTGTTCCTCTTTTTTAGTTTACTTGGTGGTATTGAGCAAGAATATAAAAGTATTTATAGGTGTTTAGAGGAGAAGATAGTGTATGATAATTGGTAGAACACTGTGAAAGGGAATCAAAAGACCCAAGTTCAAACCCTGGCTGAACCTCTTACCAACTGTATAACAACCTTTGCAGCTATATTAACCTCTTAGTAGTAGTTTGTCTTCTATGGAATAAATGTAATAATAATAATAACTGACCTCCAGAGTTGAGGTTTATTGTGATAATCTAATGAGATCAGAAATGTGAACTTTTTTGTTAACTGTATATATTTATGTATATGTATATGCCTATGTTAAATGTGAATGCTCTTGTTTCCATTTCCCTCCAGATAAGTATAGTTAGTACTGTATGTGACTAGCTTTGTGTCAATATGAGGAATTTTTAAAAGACTGGGAAACGCAGAAATTTAAAACAGAAAAACTGGGGAGTATGGCCAAGATAACAGAGTAGGAAGACCCTGAACTCATCTCCTCCCACAGGCACACCAAAATTACAACTACTTACAGAGCAACTATTTATGAGAACAACCTGAAGAATAGCAGGAAAGAGTTTTCACAGTTAAAAATATAAAGAAGGAACCAAATGAAACAGGTAGAAGGGTTAGAAATGCAGCATAGTCAGGACCCACACCTGCAGGTTGGTGAACCACAAATAGGAAGAATATCACAATCACACAATCAAGGAGTGAGGGGTCTGAGCCCCACATTGGTCTTCCCTGTGCAGGGGACCTGCACCAGGAAGACATCTAGCTTTGAAAAACCAGCTGGACTTACATCCCAGAGAGCCAGAGGGCTACAGGAAATAGATAACTCCACTCTTAAAGGGCGTGCACAAAATCTCTCATGCTCTGAGTCTTGGCACAGAGGCAGTAGTTTAAAAGGAGCCTGGGTCAGACCCATTTGCTGATCTTGGAGAACCTCCTAGGGAGGCAGGAGGCAATTAGGACTCCCCCTGGGGATGGAGACACAGGGAGCAGTCATTTTGGGGAGCTTGTTCTACCATGATGACACCAGCACTGACCAACACCATTTTGGAATCTTCCCTCTAGCTTATCTGCTATGGGGGCTTACCTGCCCAGCAGCAGGTCAGCACCAGCCCTGTGCCCCCTAGGCTGTAATCCCAGCCACTCAGGATCCTGGCCCTATGGACAGTGCACTGACAGCAGCTTTCCCCCAGACTGCACAGCCAAACATGCAGGAAACTTGCCCTGCCTTCCAGCGGGCCCACAGCCACCACACGAGGCAGGACCTTGTAGCCAAAAGGGCCAGGGGCTATACCTGCCTATACTCATAGTACTCAGCCCCACCACAACAGACAGGGGCTAAGCAGCCCACATAGGGGGCACCTCTGGATCATATCACTCTGGTAATCAGAGGGGAGTGAGCTGCTGAACTCTATAGGATGCTCCTACATAAGGCCACTTCCCAAAGGTCAAGAAATGTAACTGACCTACCTAATACATAGAAATAAACACAGAAAATTAGGTAAAATGAGAAGACAGAGGAATATGTTTGAAAAATTTGAAGAAACAAGACAAACTCTCAGAAAAAGAACTAAGCAAAGTGGAAATAAACATTCTAGCTAATGAAGAGTTCAAGGTAGTGATCCCAGAGAGGCTCATTGAACTCAAGAGAAGAATGGATGAACACAGTGAGAATTTCAAAAGAGTTAGAAAATATAGAGAAGACTCAAACAGAGCTGAAGAATAAAATAACTGAAATAAAAAATATACCAGGAGGAATCAAGAGTAGATTAGCTAATATAGAGGAATAGAGCAGCAGTCTGGAAGACAAAGTAGTGAAAATCACTCAAACAGAACAGAATAAATAAATAGATAGATAGATAGATAGATAGATAGATAGAATTAAAAGAAATTAGGATAGTTTAAGAGACCTATGATAGGACAACATCAAGTGTAAGAACATTTGTATCATAGGGGTCCCAGAAGATGTAGAAGAAAGAGAAAGGGGCACAGAATTTATTTAAGAAATAATAGCTGAAAACTTCCCTAACTTGGGAAAGAAAACAGGTATCCAGGTCCAGGAATCACAAAGAATCCCAAACAAGATGAACCCAAAGAGGTCCACACCAAGATACACTATAATTAAAATAGCAAATTAAAGATACATAGAGAATCTTAAACGCAGCAAGAAAACAACAGTTACATAGACAGGAACTTCCATAAGAGCATAGAGTGACTTTTCAGCAGAAACTCTGCAGACCAGAAGGAAGTGGCACAATATATTTAAAGTGATGAAAGGAAAAAACCTACAAGCAAAAATACTCTACCCACCAAGGTTATCATTCAGATTTGAAAGAGAGATAAACAGTTTTACAGATAAGCAAAGCTGTAAGAATTCAGCACCACCAAACCAGCTTTTAAAAAAAGGTTAAAGGGACTTATCTAAGTGGAAAATAAAAGGCCACAACTAGAAATATGAAAATTATGAAAGGTAAAATCTCAGTTGTAAAGGCAAACATATAGTAAAGGTAATAGCTCAACCATTTATAAAGCTAGTAGGAAGGTTAAAAGACAAAAGTAGTAAAATCATCTATATTCATATAAGTATTAAGGGACACACAGAACAAAAGGTGTAATATATGACATAAAAAACATTAAATGTGGGTGGGGGGCATTCAGGGTAGTTAGAATGCATTCAAACTGAAGAGATCATGAACTTAAAGTAACTATTTATATATGGTTATATATAAATTTATAGTTATATATTAACCTCATAGTAACCACAAACCAAAAACCTGTAATAGATACACAAGACAAACAATCCAAAGATAACACCAAATATAGTCACCAAAGCACAAGAGATGAGATCAAAAGAAAAAGAAAGGAACAAAAAAGAACTACAAAAACAACTAGAAATCAGTCAACAAAATGGCAATAAATACATATCTATCAATAATTACTTTAAATGTAAATGCACTAAATGCTCCAATCAAAAGACATAGAGTGGCTGAATGGAAAATAAAAAAAGACCCAGCTGTATGCTGCCTAAAAGAGACTCACTTCAGATCTAAAAACACACACAGACTTAATGTGAGGAGATGGAAAAAGTTATTCTATGCAAATGGAAATGAAAAGAAAGCTGGGATAACAATACTTATATTAGACAAAATAGTCTTTAAAAACAAATGTTGACAGAGACAAGGGCATTGCATAATGATAAAGGGATTAATCCAACAAGAATGTATAACAATTGTAAATATATATGTACCCAACATAGGAGCACCTAAATACATAAAGCAAATATTAACAACCATAAAGGGAGAAATTGACAGTAACACAATAATATTAGGGGATTTTGATACCCCACTTGCATCAGTGGACAGATCATCCAGACAGAAAATCTATAAGGAACAATTTGCGTTAAAGGATACATTAGATCAGATGAACTTAATAAATATATATAGAACATACCATTCAAAAGCAGCAGACTACATATTCTTTTCAAGTGCACATGGAACATTCTCCAGGATAGATCACATGTTAGGCCACATAACAAGTTTCAGTAAATTTAAGAAGATTGAAATCATGTCAAGGATCTTTTCCAACCACAGTGGTATAAGACTAGAAATCAACTACAGAGAAAAAAACTGCAAAAACACACAAACATGTGGAGGCTTAACAATATGCTACTAAACAACCAGTTGGTCACTGAAGAAATCAAAGAGGAAATAAAATATCTTGAGACAAATGAAATAGAAACACAATGACACAAAAATATGGGATGCAACAAAATCAGTTCTAAGAGGGAAGTTTATAGTGACACAGCACACCTCAAGAAACAACAAAAATCTCAAATAAACAATCTAACCTTATGCCGAAAGGAACTAGAAAAAGAAGAACAAAAAATGCTTAAAGTTGGTAGAAGGAAGGAAATAATAAAGATCAGAGTGGCAATAAATGAGATAGAGACAAAAAAAAAAAAAACACTAGAAAAGATCAATGATTCTACGCTCGTTCTTTGAAAAGTTAAAACTGATAAACCTTTAGCTAGACTCATCAAGAGAAAAAGAGAGAGGGCCCAAATAAATAAAATCAGAAATGAAAGAGAAGTTACAGCTGGCACCACAGAAATACAGAGGATCATAAGAGATTACTATGAACACGTATACACCAACAAATTGAACAACATAGAAGAAATGGATAAATTCCTAGAAACATAGGATCTTCCAAGACTAAACCAAGAAAAAAACAGGAAATTTGAATAGACTAGTCACTAGTAATGAAATTGAATCAGTAATTTAAAAACCCCCAAACAAACAAATGTCCAGACCCAATGGCTTCACAGATGAATTCTACCAAACATTTAAAGAAGAGTTAATGCGTATCTGTCTCAAACTATTCCAGAAAAGTGAAAAGGAAGGAACACTTCCAAACTCATTCTATGGTTCTATACCAGAACCAAAGACACCACAAAAAAGAAAATTAGAGGCTAATATCACTGATGAATATTGATTCAGAAGTCCTCAACAAAAGATCATCAATCTGAATTCAGCAATACATTAAAAGGATCAAACACGTGTCTCAACTGGGATTTATCCCAGGGATACAAAGATGGTTCAATATCTGCAACTCAATCAACATGATACACCACATTAACAAAATGAAGAATGAAAATCATATGATTAGCTCAATAGATGTAGAAAAAGCTGTTGACAAAATTCAATATCCATTTATGATAAAAACTCTCAAGAAAGTGGGTATAGAGGGAATGTACCTCAACATAATAAAGGCCATTTATGACAAACCTACAACCAACATTAAACTCAATGTTAAACAGCTGAAAGCATTTCCTGTAAGGTCAGGAAAAAGAGAAGGGTGTCCACTATCACAAAAGGAATCCAAATTGGAAAGGAAGAAGCAAAACTGTCGTTGTTTGCAAATGACATGATACTATATGTAGAAAGTCCTAAAGACACCACCAAAAAAAAAATGATTAGAACTAATAAATGAATTCAGTAAATTGCAAGATAGAAAATTAATGTACAGAAATCTCTTGTGTTTCTATACAATAATAATGATCTCTCAGAAAGAAAAATTAAGAAAATAATCTCATTTACAGTTGCAGCAAAAAGAGTAAAACACTTAGGAATAAATCTAAGCAAGGAGGTAAAGCCTTGAACCCAGAAAACTATTAGACATTGATGAAAGAAATTGAAGATGACACAAACAAATGGAAAAATATATCCTGCCCATTGGATGGAAGAATTAATATTATTAAAAGGATCATACTACCAATGAAAGTCTACAGATTCAATGCGATCCCTATCAAAATACCACTGGCATTTTTCACAGAACTAGAAAAAAAATTCTAAAATTTGTACAGAGACACAAAAGACCCTGGATAGCCAAAATAATCTCAATAAAGAACAAAGCTGGAGGTATCATGCTCCCTGATTTCAAACTATACTACAAAGCTACAATGATGAAAACAATATTGTATTTGCACAAAAACAGACACATAAATCAATGGAACAGAATATAGACCCCAGAAATAAACTCATACCTCTATGATCAATTAATCTAAGGAGGACAAAAGAAGCAAGATTATACAATGGGGAAAAGACAGTCTCTTCAGTAAATGGTGTTGGGAAAACTGGACAGCTATGTACAAAAGAATAAAACTAGATACTTTCTCATGCCATATACAAAAATAAACTCAATGTATTAAAAACTTAAATGTAACTCCTGGAAGAAAACATAGGTAATACACCCTTTGACATTAATTTATCTGTCTGTTTATATAAATATTTAGATAGATAGATAGATAGATGTCAAAGAGTGTATTGCCATATACACACACAAACAATAGAATATTACTCAGCCATAAAAAATTAAATCTTGCCATTTGCTACAATTTGGATTGATCTAGAGGGTATTAAGTGAAATAAGTCAGACAGAGAAAGACACATACCATATGATCTCACTTATTTGTGGAATCTAAAAAACAAAGGAAACAAATAAAACAAAAGAAAACAGACATAGATACAGAGAATAAATGAGTGGTTGCCAAAGGGGAGGGAGTGTGGGTGGGTGAAGTAGGCAAATGGGGTTAAGAGGTATAAAATAAGTAAGTCACGTGGAAGTAATATACAAGATAAGGAATATGGTCAAAAATATTGTAATAACTTTCAGGACAGTTGGTTGCTAGACTTACCATGGTGATCATTTCAGAATGTATGTGAATAAAATCACTATGTAGTACACATAAAAGTAGCATAATATTATATGTCAAGTACATTTCAATAAAAATAAATAAATAAAACAGAAAAAATGAATGTGGCCTAAAACGGTGATAAACATTGTTAAGAAATTCTGTACCCAGCCTTGAATTTCATCTCCCACTCTTTTAGTCAAATGAGTCCTTTGCCTATAATCCTTCTTCACCTTTCAACTCTGGTTTTTTAAAGCTATTCACTATGCTTGGAATATTCTTCCTTCATGTTTCCACATGTTCTAATTCTGTCATTGTTTCATGTTACATCTAAAATACCAGCTTTCCCTATGAATATTGTATTCATCTTTCTAAGAGTCATGACTTTAAAGTCTGGGTATGAAACCTGACTTCCACTTAATAATTGTGTGACTTTGGCCACTGTACTTATTCTCTTGAAATTTTGATTTCTTGAGTAGGAAATATTGTATCTCATAGAATGAACTGAGAATTGAGAGAGCTAATGCATACCGTTCTAGTAGTACCTGTTCTTTACAAAAAGTCCTATTTCTGCCTCTGTCAGTGTCTCTAAAGAAATACTTCAGTGTTTTCTTTAGTTTTTGTTTTTTATCAATATGCAGTCTTTAAAAAAATCAAATAGCACTACAAGGCTTAAAAGAGAAAAGAGATTCCTTGTTCCCCTATCTCCCAGTATACTACATTGAGTGGCAGTCACACTTGCAACTCTTTCACCTGTTTCTTATATTTGACTCCAGATTTCTAATTACCATCCTTATACTGCCATTTGTTGGTTTTTCAGTTTTAGTTAGTACTCCTCTACTGACTTTTCACAGTAGAAAATGAAACTTAACGTCTATTATATCTTCTTCCCTGACATGAATGCATTTGCCCTCTCCAGTTCTCTTAAAATAGCTTATTGTTTGTTGTTGGGACTGTTGAAATATTATTCACAAGTAAGCTAAAAACAAGACAATGATTTTATTTCCATTCTTGTGCCACTTTTTATTTTCCCTAGAGTCAATAATTGCTTTATTTTTTTAATATCATAGTTTTCTATGATATTTACTCTTTCTGCTTTCTTTTCTAATAATATTTCTTTGAACTGCCTTCAGCCTTTTGGACAGTCTTTTCTTTTATATGGTGGTAAAATTTAATAGAGTCAGATATAAAATTTACTTTGACTTACAGCTGTGCTCTTATCAAACCCACATTACATTTGATTCTTTGTGTCAGTCCAATGTGATGATATCAATCTGTTACATCCTCTCAAGAATACTTGTTGGATGGTACACTTAGAATTTTCCTTATTAACAACAGAAAATTTTTAGATTTTTTAGGAATTAGTTTCTAGCTCTACAAAAATGTACATCCACTCTATAACTATATTCTTGTTTTGGTAGAACAACTGTCTGTCAATTAAGTCCTTTATATCTGTAAATCCATCATATAGTGTATTTGTGATTCCCATGATTTCTGTCCCCTTATGTACGTGCCATTTATAAACCTCTCACTTTGAATATTATGTAGTTTACTCCTATAGTTATGTGACAAAGGTGAAAGGAATTTGCAAATTTAACTTTGTGAAAATCATTTAACTTTGAGTTAATCAGAAGGGAAATTATCCTTGGTGGGCCTGACTTAATCAGGGGAGCACTTTAGAGGGACTGGAGCCTTCCTGTAGGCCGAGATTCAAAGTGAGAGAGACACTCTTCTGCTGGACATGAAGAAGTAAATTGCTGTATTGTAGAGAGGGCCAGATTGGCATGTGACAGTAGGCTACTCATAGAAGCCAAGAGCATCCCCAGGCAATAAACATAAAGAAAGTAGAGACCTGTGAGCTTGGATAAGGATCATGAACTGGCTGATACCTTGATTTCAGACTTGTGAGACTCTGAGCGGAGGACCCAGTAACACTGTGTTTGGATGTCTGATCTACAGAACTGTGAGACAATAAGTGAGTGTTGCTTGAAGCCACTAAGTTTGCAGTAATATGTTATGCAGCAATAGGAATCTAATGTACTATTTGCCTCTAAAAGATCCATTATTTTTAAAAACTCTGAAGCACATTGAATGTCATCATAAGTGAAAGCTCTCTTTTTCAGAGAAGATTGTTTTTAAGGACAGAAGTTTTTAAACTTATGAAATTGAAGTTGAATTCAAAATAAGTACAGTTTCAGAAAAGAAGTTGAAAAAGTTCTATTTAACGTGATTGTCTTATTATGGTAACTCTATTTTTTTTTTTTTTCTAAAGCAGTTTTATATCCAATGGTATGAATTTTTGTCACTACCTATATAACACAAACAACTCAGGTACAGTTAGTTCATCCTTTTCTAGGCTCTTTAGGGCCTCTTCACAAACAATTTTGAAAAAACAGCATATGAATTTTTACTTTACTATAATTATTTTCTCCATTTCCATCCTCAATATATTTCTAAATTAGATAAGGATATTGTTCATATCCACACCTTGAAATATGATTTTACTTCAGGCTAACATTTTAACATCATTTCCATGGCTGGCAATAATGACAGCCATCTTGTAGGCTCATGTCTAAGCAGGCTATCTCCACCTTCCAGAAAGTCAAAAATCTCATTAAGTGCTTCTACACACTTTATGGAAACTTCAAAGTGACCAAAAACTTTCATTATGAAAGTCTCAATATCACTTGTAAGCAAATCATATCCCTTTTCAGCAGCATAAGATCTTTTCCTTTTCTTCAGAAAAAGTTAAAGGCTGAATGGAATTTGCCAAAATTTACATTTGCACTGTCTGCCAAATATGCAGATAGATGAGCAATGTATAGTTTGTATTTTGACAGTTTATCAACAATTTATTGTTTTATGTTTTCCTGCAGTTTCATTAAAATGTTTATAGAAATTAAGAGGACAATTAGAAACTCCATCTTTCATACTTCCACATGAATTTTAGGAGTTGTTGTAAAAAAATTCCATTGTATCAAAGTATTTTGTTATCAGCTTTACCTTGTAGAAGGGAAAAAAATTTCCCCATTTTGATATATGCTTCCTCTTTTTTTATTGCAGTATATAGTTGATTTACAATGTTGTGTTAGCTTCAGGTGTATAGCACAGTGATTCAGACATATATATTTTTTCAGATTCTTTTCCATTATAGGTTATTACAAGATATTAAACATAGTTCCCTCTGCTATACAGTGGGCCTGTGTTGTTTATCTATTTTATATATAATAGTGTGTATCTGTTAATCACAAACTCCTAATTTATCTCCCACTTCCCCGCTTTTCCCTTTGGTAACTGTAAGTTTGTTTTCTGTCTATGAGTCTATTTCTGTTTTGTAAATAAGTTTGTATCATTTTTTTAGATTCCACATGTAAGTGATATCATATGATATTTGTCTTTTCTCTCTGACTTACTTCACTTAGCATGATAATCTCTAGGTCCATCCATGTTGCTGCATATGGCATTATTTCATTCTTTTTCATGGCTGAGTAATATTCTATTGTATATATGTACCACATCGTCTTTATCCATTCATCTGTCGATGGGCATTTAGGCTGCTTCCACGACCTGGCTATTGTAAATTATGCTGCAATGAACATTGGGGTGGTGCATGTATCTTCCTCTTGAGGTCACAGTATAATGGTAGTAATGGAATTCTCTTAAGCTTAAACTCATAATCATGAATAAATGTGAAAAGAGATAATGAATAAGAGATGTTAAATTTTGGAGAGGTTGCAAGTGGATGGCCAAGTGGTAACTGATTAGAGCAGAGCCCAGATGTGACAGGAGGACCAAGAAGAAGTAGCAAATCAATTTACACCCTTCAAGTAGGAAATAACGGAAACAAACTATGACTGATTCATTTTCCAAAAGAGCCACTCTTCTTTCAACCCTCCAAGGTAGCAATTCTCCTTCTACCCGATCCTCTAACAGTACTTTGACACCAATTTCGCTGATCAGTTTAACATAACAGCATTAATTTTTTTTTCATCCAATGATCTTGTGCTACCTTTTGAATTGAAGTGGAATCTGCCAGTTGGGTTCAATTTTTTTTTAATTCTCAGAGTGATGCTTTATCCTAATATGTGGGTTATAACCAAGATGGTCATAAAAGCAGATTGGCCTATGCAGTGCTTAATGAAAAGCAGGTTAGCAGGTTGATAATCACAGTCCTTGTTAAACAAGTACATGTCAAATGAGAATCAAATGAGGTATTAGAGAGCTCTTTTCAAACTGTAAAGTACTATAATATGGTAAATAGACATTTGAATTGGTCCAGTGAATTCTAGGGAGGTACTATCAATAAAATTCATCAATTTTAGACTTCAAAGTTACACATATCCTTTATTACTGTACTGTGTTTGGGGTTTCTTCATTATTTTTCCTCTTCCAGCTTTGTATTCTATTTCTTAATCCCGATAACAGGCCTATGTGCCCACTTTTTGTCCATTGTTACATGGTCTGGGGATGGGGATGGGGTCTCAGTAAGGATCATTGTCATGGAGGGGCCTACTCTGATCCAGTACTACTGGAATGACCATTTCAGAAAATAATTTGGACTGTGAATTTTGCTAAAAACTTTTCAATAAACACCAAGATAAAGATGTCACTCATCTGCTTTGCCAGTTTGTTTTTATTCCTGAGCATCACCATGACCATCACATTTGTCTTTCTTCAAATATATTTAGGGAACATCTTTGTAGGTGTCTTGGAGTTTGCAAAGTCCGTTAGGCTGCCTTGTTTTGGTATACACCCAACTTGCAATTTTTGCAGTCTTCCCTGTTCCCCTTAGAAACCTCAGATTTGCCTTTCAACTCCACTCTGAATGAATATTCAGGAGATTGTAGATTATCTTTTTTGGGGGGCGGGGGCTAAAGTCCAGTCAAATAATGTAGTCCTAGGCCTATAGAGTCCAGGCTATTCCACTCACAGATCAGTGTCAGACACACTAGTTCTAAAATGCATTTTGAAGTAGACAAATAGCCAGATAATTGAGTGGTAAATAATAGCAGATGCCCAGAGGTAAGACAAAAGTAGAAAAGGTGGTTTGCATTGGGATTGGCAGGAAGACATGTTTCAGAGGGCAGGGATTGCTGAGTAGGGGCATACCAGGGCACCACGATCCATGTAAGTCAGGCCAGGCCAAGCCTTGGAGACTTACAGGATAATTGAAGACTTAAAAAAATAAAGTCAATGGAAAAAAGACCACCAAAATCTTTAAGCAAGGTGAAGTTCAGGATGAGAGAAATCAACTCAAATTTGACCTCAGGCTCAGACAGCTAAATTCTTTGCAGGGAGATACTTTTTTCTGTCTCCTTGAAATATGCTATAAGGTGGATCAGAGTAAAAAAGCAATGGATGTCACTTAAGAGACCTGGATTTCATATAGTTCTACTACTCACAGGCTGTGTGACCCTGACCAAGTTCCCACGTTCAACCTCAGATTTTTCATTCCTAAAAGGAAAAGAATGTACTTATAAGATCCCTGAACTCTGTTGTGAGTTACTGATTCTGTCACCCAAGTTTCATCAGTGGGCTTGGGAGCCCATAGGAGAGTCTCTCTCACTTTCCTCAAATATAGTGAGAGTGTATTTTTGTAAGCAGAGATGGATAGGAGAGTGGGAATTTTTGTATAATATTAGTCAAGAATTTGAAATCCCACTCCCCAAAAAAAAGAATTGGAATCCCATTTTACTTGTTGATTAGCATCAGCCTATTTAGTCTAACGTTGAGAATAGTTGTATACACGTGGAATTGTTTAATAATTACACGTGGAATTAATGAATAAATGGAGGAGAGTCCCATGTGAACACTCCTGTGGGTGTCCCTGTTACTCCATAGTTTACATTTGTAGTCAAATGCAGGCACAATTATTTGTCCACACTCCTTCCCACCCCCTTTTCTCTTAGGATCTTTTACTGTATTCTAAGGAAGAGGGAAGGTTTTCTCGTTGTTTTCCTCTTAAAATGCAGAGGTAATTATATTCCTCAAATCACCAGGCAGATCTTGAAATGAACTCTCTTAACTAGAAAAGAACATTGAACAGGGAGGAAGAGAGGAGTAAAATAATAAATCTGTTCTTACTCGTGAAAAGCAAGGACTTATCTACAAGAGAGCCATGGTTTTCCAAGGAGTTGTACCATTTATGTTCTGTAGAAGCTAAGTTCTTAAGCTGAATTGAATACTTGCAGCCTGGTAGGGCAAATTAGTTTATTGAACACAAGATTGGGCTTATATAGGTGAATGAATAAAGACCATATTTAGGTAAGTGAGGAGAAGTAGTATAAAGTTCTAAACTCTTGGGAAAGGGCAATGGAATATTGATTTGGAACATGGGTGATGGTTGGACTCACATTTATTTAGCTGAGTGTGAAATACAGTTAAATCAATGTCCTTTAAGCTTGTTTTTGTCCAAAGATTGTAAATACACGGTCTCTTCCCAGCCATCATGCACTGGGCTGTATCTACAGAGTGGCAAATATTTGTCATATACTTGTTGTGTACTTGCAAGATGTTTATAAACATCCAACTTTTTTAGGTTTTATCCTGTTGTTTGGTATGATATAGAGGCTTTTTCCCCCTTTTTTTCTGTTTATCATTTGTTTCCTAGGATTATGTTCTAAAGTTCTTCTATATTCCTTGCTAGAGTCATCTGAATATATAAAGAAAGAAGTAGGAACCTATAAGAAAGATACATTCTGTTCCCTCATGGCACTGCTAATATGTGTGACATCTATAACTATTAATGTTGCACAAAGACATGGTTTCTAGAAGACCCTTATTAGAATTCATTAATCCATTTATTTTTTATCATCCCGGAACATTTATTGGAAAGCTACTATATACATCACTTCTTAACTGAAGCTGATGGTTAGACTTTCTTTCTGAAAACTTTTCATCATTCAGGCCTTTTGCTCAAATATCAAAGTTTTAAGTTAACTTCTCTTTGATTGCCAAGGTAAAGAGTTGTCATCACACTCTAAACACAGCATTATTGTTTTTGTTTTTAATTTTATATTTTAAATTATAATGTAGTCAAATTGACTTTTATGGGGAGTAGTTCTTTGAATCTTAATATTGATGCATGTATAGATTCATGTAATCACCACCATCAGGACACAGAACAGCTCTATTACCTCCAAAAATGCTCCCTTATGTTACTCCTAAAGAGTATTAAACTCACCCCACTCCTATGCACTGGCAACCATTGATCTGTCCTCAGTGAACTAACTATAGTTTTGTCTTTTAGAGAATGTCATAAAATGGAACCACACATACAGTGTATAACCTTTTGAAACTGACTTCTTCCACTCAGTATAATGCCTTGTAGATTCAACCAAGTTGTTGCTTGTATCAATAGTTCATTCCTTTTTATTTTTGACTAGCATTCCACTCTACTGATGTACTAAAGTTTGTTTATCCACCCACCTGTTGAAGGACATTTGGATTGTTTTATTTGGTTATTATGAATAGAACTGATATAAACAATCCTGCATAGGTTTTTGTGTGAACATAAGTCTTCATTTCTCTAAGGTAAATACCCGGGAGTGGGATTGCTGGGTCATTTGTTTAACTTTATGAGAAACTGCCAAATTGTTTCCAGAATGGTTGTACCATACTGCATTCCTGCCAAAAATGTATAAGAGTTCCAGTTGCCCTGCATTCTTCACTAGTACTGACGTGGTATTATCGGTTTATTTTTTAAGTTTTAGCCATTCTAATAGAGGGATAGTGGTATTTCATCATGATTTTAATTTGCATTTCCCTGATGGCTGATGATGTTGAACATCTTCTTATGTATGTAATTATTGTCATCCATATATGCTCTTTTTTGAAGGATATGTTCAAGTTTGTTTTCTCATTGTTGAGTGTTGAGAATCCTTTATATATTCTGAATACAAGTCCTTTTTTCAGATATGTGATTTGTAAATATTTATCCTAGCCTGTAGCTTGTCTTTTTATTCTTTTCACAGGATCTTTGGCAGAGCAAAAGTTTTAAATTTTGATAGACTCCAATTTATCAATTTTTTCCTTCATGTATCATGTCTTGGTGTCATGTCTAAGAACTCTTTACCTAACTCCTGGACTTGAAGATTATCTCCTCTGTTTTCTTCTAAATGTCTTACAGTTTTACATTTAGATATATGATTCATCTTGTCTTAATTTTTGTATAAGATATGAGGTATGGGCTGAGGTTTATTTTTTGCATATGAATGTGCAATTGTTTCTAAACTATTTGTTATAAAACTATCCTTTCCCCACTGATTTGTTTTTGTACTTTTGTCTAAAATAAAATGGTTATATCTGTGTGGGTCTACTTCTAGAACTTCTATCCTCTTCCACTGAGCTATGTGTCTATCTGTTTGCCAGTATGACACTTTTTATACTATAGCTTTATACTAAGTCTTAAAATTAAATGGTATAATTTCTCAGACTTTATTCTTCCTTCTCCAAATTGTTTCAGCTATTCTGAAACAATTGTCTTTGTTCTTCCATATACATTTTAGGATTTGCTTGTCTATATCTACAAAAATCCTGCTGGGATTTTTATTGTAATTGTATTAAATCTATAGATAAATTTGGAGAGAACTAACTTCTTTACTATGGTGAAGCTTCCAATCCAAAAACAATATAACTCTCCATTTAATTAGATCTTTTAAAATCTCTCTTATTAGTGTTTTATAGTTTTTAGCAAACAGATCCTGCACATTATTTTAGATTTATACCTAAGTATTTCAGGTTTTTTGGAGCTATTGTAAATGGTATTTTTTAAACATTTAATTTTCCAATTTGTTTATTTTAGAATGTAGAAATATCACCTTGCTAAACTCACTTATTAATTGTAGGAGGTTGTTTTGTTTTTCATAGAATCTTGGGATTTTCTATAAAGACAATCATGTCATCTATGAATAAGGGCATTTTTATTTCTTCGTTTCCAATCTCTGTGTCTTTTAATTTATTTTTCTTGCCTTATTGTATTGGCTAGGACTTCTAGTACAGTGTTGAATAGGAGTAGTGAGAGCAGGCATCCCTAAGTTTTTTCCGACCTTAGGGGAAAACATTCTGTTTTCCACCATTAATTATAATGTTAGCTGTAGGGTTTTTTTGGTAGATGTTCTTTCTCAGGTTGAGCAAGTTTCTTTTGTTCCCAGTTTGCTGAGAGTTGTTTTTTTTTTTTTTATTGAATGTTTAATATCCATGTTTCATAATGTTCCACAGTAAAATCATCTTGGCCTGGAGGTTTCTTTACTAAAAGACTTTAAACTACAAATTCCATTTCTAAAATAGTTATAGGGCTATTTAGGTTATTTCATCTTGAGTGAGTTTTAGTAGCTTATAATTATTGTGTCAGACAGACCATAAAGTGGCCCCCAATTCTGCTTGCCTCCTGGTGTTCACACCTTTGTGTAATCCACCCCCTTTAAGTATGGGAAGGACCTGTGTTTTGCATCTAACCACTAGAATATGGTAAACTTGATGAGATGTCACTCCCATAGTTAAGTTACCTTATGTGGCAAAGGTTGTCAGTCTTGTGATAAAATTGTTACATGACTTTATCTTAGTAGCCTTTTTCTAGAGACTCTCCTTATGGGCTGAATTATGTAAGTGTTCATGTTGGAGAACTCACTGTGGCAAGGAACTGCAGGCAGCCTCTAGGAACTGCAGTGGCATCTCAGACCCAAAGGTGGCCTCTAGCCAACAGTCATCAAAAACCCAGAGCCATCAGTCACTCAGGTACAAGGAAATGAATTCTGGCAACAGCTTGAATGAGCATGGAAGCACATTCTTCCTTATTCAAGCAACTAGATGAGAATGAAGCCCACTTGACATTTTGTGTACTGTAAGTGCCTGACAATTAGTTTAAAATTTTTTTTAATTGTTTAATTTTTTTTTTATTTCTTTTAACATCTTTATTGGAGTATAACTGCTTTACAACGGTGTGTTAGTTTCTGCTTTATAACAAAGTGAATCAGCTATACATATACACATATCCCCGTATCTCTTCCCTCTTGCATCTCCCTCCCTCCCACCCTCTCTATCCCACCCCTCTAGGTAGTCACAAAGCACCAAGCTGATCTCCCTGTGCTATGTGACTGCTTCCCACTAGCTATCGATTTTACATTTGGTAGTGTATATATGTCCATGCCACTCTCTCACTTTGTCCCAGCTTACCCTTCCCCCTCCACGTGTCCTCAAGTCCATTCTCTAGTAAGTCTGTGTCTTTATTCCTGTCCTGCGCCTAGGTTCTTCATGACCATTTTTAAAAAAATTTTTTTAGATTCTATATATATGTGTTAGCATACGGTATTTGTTTTTCTCTTTGTGACTTACTTCACATTCTTGAGCACATTCTTCCTCATTTAAGCATCCAGATGAGAAAGAAGCCCACTTGACATTTTGTGTACTGTAAGTGCCTGACAATTAGCTTTTTTGATTGTAAGTAAGGGCCTGATTAAGCTTTTGATTGCTGAGGCGGCCACTTCAAAGACATCTATCTCAAATGAACACATTGCCAGCTACCCAACCAGATAAGGAGCCAGGACACTCCACCCATAAAGTTCCCCTTTTCAGAAAGCTCTGGTTGACTTAGATAACTGACCAATTGACTCACTGCTTGCTTTCCCCTTCCTACATATTGATTCCTGCTCTTATGTTTTAAATTCACCAATGAAGTATGAAGCTGTGAAACTCTATGCACCCCACCTTAGATCATTAAAGGCAGAACCCTAGGTCTGTGCTCTCTCTCTTTCTCCTTTCTACTCACAACCTTGCTGTTTTGTCCCAAGTGTGCTATATACCCTCCAGGACCTGTGAGTAATAAACCTTGTTTTTCAAAGTTCCCTGATGATTGTTGCTGAGGTGTGTCTTGCAATCATAAGAACCTCAAGGGCTGGTCCAACCACAAAATTGACTCTGAAAAGGGAAATGTCTGTGAGGACTCATCACAAGTAGTACAGGCTCAGGTAAGAGCCCTCAGGCACTTCTGGCTTATACCATAACTATCAGTAGGCTGAGACCAACCCAAAACACTTTAATTACAGCCTTGTGAGACTGCAAGCAGAGGACCCAGCCAGATGATAAATTATATTGTTTTTTGTTGCTAGGTTTCTGTAATTTTTTACACAGCAACAGAAAACTAATATAGTGGTTTTTGAGGAATTGGTCTATTTCCTCTATGCTGTTGAAGTTCTGTACACACATTTGTAGGATTTTTTTTAAGTCTGCGGAGTATGGTGATGAAACCGCACACCTCGTCTCAGATTGGGACTCGAACCCAATTGCACCTCAGATGGGATTTGAACCCAATCAAATCTCAGATTGGATCTTGAACCCATGGGCTGGGACTTGAACCCACTGTCTTTTAGTTAAAATCACTCACGTAATGTCAGGACTTTCTGAAGCTCAGGTTCTTTATGACTTAGTGTAGAAGAAATTCAGCAAGAAGCAAAATGATAGGCAAGAAACAGATTTATTAATATGGGACGCTTGTGAGGGATACAAGCGGGCAGGTAAGAGGGCTCTGCCCTGAGAACTAAGTGGGAAAGCAGGTTTATTTAGAGAGATACACACTCCATAGACAGAGTGTGGACCATCTCAGAAGGTGAGAGTGGCCCTGAAATATGGGGTGGTTAGTTTTTATGGGCTGAGTAATTTCATAGGCTAACAAGTGGGAGGATTATTTTAATTATTTTGGGCAAGGGGCAGGGATTTCCAGGGATTGGGCCACTGCTCACTTTTTGGTCTTTTATGGTTAGCATTGGAACTGTCATGGCACCTGTGGGTGAGTCATTTAGCATGCTAATGTATTACAGTGAGCATATAATGAGGGTCAACTGGAAGTTGAATCTTCTGCTATCTTGGGCCTAATCGGTTCTAACCATATTCTCAATTGCTATGTCATTAAAGATTGTGCCCTGCCCCCTTCCCACCTGTCTCAGTGATATCCCCTCTTTACTTCATGATATGGGTAATTTGTGTTCTCATTTTTGCTAGAGGTTTATCAATTTATTGTTCTTTTTGAAGAGCCAGACTTTGGTTTCATTGATTTTTTTAAATTGTTTTTATGTTTACAATTTTATGGATTTCTGCTCTATATTATTTTTTTCTTCTGCTTGCTTTGAGTGTACACTTTTTTTCTAGTTTTTTTCAGGTGAAAACTTAGTTTAATTTGAGGTCTTTCTTGTTTAGCTTTTAATGCTGTACATTTTCCTATAAGCATTGCTTTATCTGTATCCCACAACTTTGTATATGATGGATTTTTAATTTCATTAAGTTCAACATTTAAAAATTTCTTTTGAGACTTCCTTCTTGACCCATGGGTTGTTTAGAAGTGTGTTGTTTGACTTTCAAGTGGTTGGAGATTTTTCTGTTGTCTTTTTGTATTAGTTTCTGGTTTAATTCTATTACTGTCAAAGAATACTTCCTTTAACTTCATTCTTTTAAACTGTTTAAGATGTGTTTTATGACAGAATGGAAGTAGGCTAAGTGTTGACCCTTAAATTGTGAGATTATGGTTTTGAACAGGTGCGGAGGAAAAAAATGGAGGAGTTTCCAATCATTCAAGCAGTATGTAAGCAGCAAAGAAAGGGCAAGAATTATTTTGAAGGATAGAGACTAACAAGTTTATCTAGAGCAAAAGACTCATGTAGAAGAGATACTGGTCGTATGTAATGAGACTAGAGAGATAAACTGAATCTAACTTATACAGAGACTTTAATAGCAGGCAAAGGCATTTAGATTTTATTTAGTGGGCAAAGAGGAAGTGATAAAAGTTTAAAACAGGCGAACTATATGATCAAAGCTGTAATTTAGAATGACTGCTATGCCAAGCAGGAAGAGAATGAAGGCAGGGAGACTAGTTAGAAACTATCTATATTGAGAGGTAATAATTTAAAAGCATGAATCAAAGAGGAGGTAATCTATTTATGTAAACAAAACCCTCACTGATTGATCGGTTCAGCTAGAGTAGAGAGTGCAATTCAAGAAAATGGTGGGACCCTAGTCATGAGATGAGGCAGGTTCTCCAGAGCATACAGGGAAAGACTTCTTTCTGAATGTTTCTTTCTGAAAAGTAAAACTCCATTTTTAGTCTTTTTGAGATGGAATGTGACTGAACATTCCCCCTTCTATTTCTGTTCTTTGGCTCCCCACGCCCTACTGCTCCAGGGGCTCTGACCTTTCCTTAGTTGCCTGGCATCCAGGCAAGTTCTTAGCCATCAAATTTCAATCCAGGTGGCCTCCATAAATATATCAACAGAATTTATTTTCTTTAATTTTCTTTGTCCTTGCTTGAGAATTTGCTGATTGGGAGACTGTTTGGAGGCCAGTATGCCCAAAGATGGATAACCACATCTGCTAGCCATTTGGATTAATTATTACACCTGTGTCATAAAACCTGCATTAATAAAGAGGTGGCAAGGAAACGCATACTGCATCCTAGACAGGACTCTCATTCCTTCCCAACATTCTGTCCCTATCAATGGCATTCTACCATCCTGTTCTCCTGGCACATCACCTGAAGTGCTACAGCTTACTTCCTCCAGCACCCCCATGTCTAGTGTGTCTCTAAGTCCTGTTTCTTTACCTGAAAAACCTTTCAGAGCCATCCTTTCCAACTCTTTCTAGTCTATATTCTAGTCTGAGTCTTCTCTAATCATATGACACCTAGATTATTACAAATTGTCCCTCTTGCCAGCTGCCAGCCCCTTCTGTCTGCCCTTTTATACAGTAGAAAGACTATTCCTTCTCAAACATTTTGATCAAGTTACACTCCAGTGCTTTGACTGGTAAGCATGAATCTCATCTTTGATCTATTGATAGGCTCTCAGAAATTTACATGGTTTTCTGTTGTCTTTTTCTTTTTAATCAAATACATATGCTTCATACGAGTCTTTAAAATTGTCCATCAACATCCCTCAGCATTCTTGTTCTTATTTATGACTGATCTTTAACCCACAATTACTTTCTGCCCCAGCCAAGCAAACCTGCTTGTTCTCTCATGTGCACAAGTGTCTGATTCTTGACTGCATGCTGCTTCAAACCTTAATTACACATAGTACCCCTAAATACCTTCCCCCTTCCTTTCCACCAAGTTCCTCTGCAAAATGCTCTCCAATGGTCATCCCTGACTCAGCCTTCAGACCCCAATATGTGGGGTTCATATTAATGAGAGATCTACAGCATTATGGGGAACTGTTGAGAATCCAGTACCCGAAAGTCCAGAGTAGGTACTGGAAATGAAGAAGGGAAATAGCCTTTGTATCTTTAACCTAGGCTGAGGCTGATGAAAAAAAAGACCACCCTTCATAACGTATAAGTCCCTGGCAGAAGTTTTTTCCATGTTGCAGAACCACGTGACACATTTGGGGAAGTGAAGAAGAGAGCAGACACTAGCCTAGGTAGTCAGATCTGGAAAATCAACTATGTCAATAAATGAGGAGATGGATATTACAGTCTCATATCCCTCGTGATATATCTACATCTCTTTAAACATAGCTAGCTAGCTAGATAAATAATTATAAATATATCATATATGTATACAACATATATCATGTAATATACATTAATATATGCATGTGTATATATATGAAATAGGAATATATATGAAATAGGAACCCTGGAGGAAGCAGAAAGAGAGAAAGAATATTGATGTGCCAAACAGCACTCCTGTCAATTCCTTGCCCCTCCCAATGTATTTAAATTCTTAAATTAAAGCCATTAGTGTACAATTATAAAGAGTACTAGTGAAGCTTTTCTCCTTTTTGAGGTCAGGAATAGATAACTTAAAAACAAAAGTGTTGTAGGGTGATACAGAGCCTCTTTAAATTTTCCTTTCTCTTTATTGTTTCCAGTAGAGTGTATCATTTAGATTATATGAACCTAAGTAACGACATTCTTATGTAGGGCAGAGATGGAATCCTTTGTATTAGGAGAAAATATACAATTCTGGCTAATTCTGCTTCATACTGAGAAATTGTATCTTCCCTCTCGTCTCCTCCTCACATATAGTTTCTCCTTTTTTCACTTTTACATCTCTGCCCTCTCTCTTCCTCATCCCTCTTCTTCATTCTATTTCTTTCCCTTCTTTCTAAAACACATTGCTCTTAAATGTAAAGGGAAAGAAAAATCATTAATCACACTGCAGGATACAGTGCTTAGATGGCTGTAGTTGCTGAAGGAGGTCTGTTTAGCATCAGTCAACTTTTCATTTCCTTTCAGTGGGGATAGTGGGCTGTTCTGAGTCCCTGGGGCCAGCCATGAATGCAGGTATTGAGAGTTCAGGAGGAGACTATTAGAACCAAGTGCTGGAGATACAATAGCATTTAAATTAATCTACTACCTGGATTGGCATCCTTCAACCCTCCTTTCATTTCTCTGGCTTAAAGATACAGATTTTACAGGGTAGATATTGGTCAGGATTAACTCTGCATTGTCTGCTAGACAACGATTCCTTCCAACATAATTTATTCTCCTCCTCAGTTGAAACTTGCCTGTCTGAATTATAAAAATTAAACTACACAGTTTCAAAAAGATTGAAACACATGACCAGTTTTTCCAACAGGACATTTGCTGAGTTCTGGAACAGCAGAGGAGGCTAGGGATGTGGGCTGCAAACTTTTAAAAATTAGAGGGAAATCTCTGTTGTCTTGGAGAACTTAGGAGATAAAGTTCCATCAAAGTGCAAGACTCAAGATTATTGCTATATTTTGAAACTGCATGGGGCAGGAGTCTCAAAGATATGTTTGAAATCTCTTCAGGGTAAAACTGAATCTCACATAGTATTTCAGGGCCCAAACTTGCCAGGCTGTCAATCAAAAACCAATATATAAGAAGCATAATACATTATGACCAGGGTGTTTTGTTTAGTCCAAGGTTGTCTTAATACTCAGAAAAATCTACCAATGTAATAACAGAATAAAGCAGGGGGAAGAACTTATCTCAATAGATGCAAAGCATTTGCTAAAATACAACTTATGTTTATGTTAGAAACTCTCAGCAAACTAGGAATAGAAGAGAATTTTAATTTGATAAAGGCCATCTACAAAAACCCTACAGATAGCATACTCAATGTTGTGACATTGAAAATTTCCCCCTGAGGTCAAAAACAAAGCAAGTATATCTGTTCTCACTACTTTCATTCACTACTGTACTCCAGTGTAATAAGTGACGAAAAAGAAATAAAAGGTATAAAGTTTGGAAAGGAAGAATCAAAACGGCTTTTATTCATAACTGGTGTTGTTTTGTATTTTTAAAAAACCGCCAAACCTATAATTTGAATCAATGAGTTAATTTAGGAAGGCCATTACTAGTAAAGTAATTCATAGAAGATAAATATGTAGAAATCAATTGTACTTCTAGATCCTAACATCAATTTGAAAATTATAAAATACCATCTACAATAGCATGAAAAATAAATACTGGGCGCAAAGCTAACAAAACATTGCTGAGGTCCAAATAAATACAAAGATATCCCATGTTCATGGATTGAAAGACTCATGTTTTTAAGTTATCAATTCTCACCAAATTTGTCTATAACCAATATGTAATTAATTATTTGAAAAGATTAGTAAAACTGATAACCCCATACAGGGTTGATCAAAAAAAGAATAGTGAGATATATTCATACCCAGAAAATATAAGTTGCCTAAACTTACATAAAAAAGAGATTTTAAAATAAGATTAAAAATGAACAGCCATATTTTGTTTACCTGAAATTAACCCAAATATAATGACACAAAAATGACTGGTGTTTACGAGAAGAGGAAATCCAAATGGCTGTTGAACATGTGGGAGGTTGTGTAATCTCACTGTTAATCAGGGAAATGCAAATTAAAACAATAATGAAATGCCACCTCTCAAGTGCTTCTGTAACTATCGATGAAAATGTGGGGAAATGCGTAAGTCCTAAGCATAACAAATGGGAATATAAATTTGCAAAGAAATATGTCAATGTGTAGTAGAGTGAAAATATGCATATCTATGGGTCAGAACTTACACTATAATATTAGAGGAAACTCTTGCACTTGTACACCAGGAAGCATGCTTGAAGTTATTCATTGCATCACTATTTATACTATCTGAATATTGGAAACAATCCAAATGTCAATCAATAGGAATTCATATAAGTAGTAGTACAGTCAGGGTGACCCAACCTCCTGATTTGCCTTGGACACCCCTAGGTTATGCCTGTTATATTGGTGTAATTATTAATTGACCCTATTTTAATTTTCAAAAGAGACCTGCCTTGGATAATAAATTATGTAGTCACCCTAGGTATATCCATATAATGAAATACTGAATAGTTACTTAAATGAAATAAACATTTCATAATATTTGTTAACCTGGAGAAACCTGCGAAAAAAAGCATAATGCTGAGTGAAAAAAAAATCAACTTGCAAATGGATATACACCCCTTCCATACCATTTGTGTAAAAAATAATTTTTATTTCCTTAGGTGTTATTTATTTATTTACTATTAGAGTATATTTGATTTACAATGTTATGCTAGTTTCAGGTGTACAGCAAAGTGATTTAGTTATGCATATACATATATTAATTCTTTTTTTAGAATCTTTTCTCATATAGGTTATCAAAGAATATTAAGCAGAGTTCCCAGTGCTATACAGTAGGTCCTTTGTTGGTTATCGATCTTATATACAGTAGTGTGTGTGTGTTCATCCCAAGCTTCTGATTTATCCCTCCCACGCATGTTTCCCCTTTGGTAACCGTAAGTTTGTTTTCCATATCTGTAAGTCTGTTTCTGTTTTGTAAATAAGTTCATTTGTTTCTCTTCTTTTTTGAAAATTAGATTCTACATGTGAGTGATATATGATATTTATCTTTCTCTTTCTGACTTACTTCACTTAGTATGATAATCTCTAGGTCCATCCATGTTGCTACAAATGGCATTATTTCATTCTTTTTTATGGCTAATATTCCATTGTACATATGTACCACATATTCTTTATCCATTCATCTGTCAATGAACATTTAGGTTGCTTCCATGTCTTGACTGTTGTAAACAGTGCTGCAATGAACATTGGGGTGCATGTATTTTTTTGAGTATGGTTTTCTCTGGATATAAGCCCAGGAATGGGATTGCTGTATCATATGGTAGCTCTGTTTTTAGTTTTTTAAGGAACCTCCATGCTGTTCTCCATAGTGGCTGTACCAATTTAAATTCACTACAACAGTGTAGGAGGGTTCCCTTTTCTCCACACCCTCTCAAGCATTTATTGTTTGTAGACTTTTTGATGATGCCCATTCTGACCAGTGTGAGGTGATACCTCATTAAAGTTTTGATTTGCATTTCTCTAATAATTAGTGATGTGGAGCATCTTTTCCTGTGCCTGTTGACCATCTGTATGTCTTCTTTGGAGAAATGCCTACTTAGATCTTCTGCCCATTTTTTTATTGGGTTGTTTGGTTTTTTGATGTTGAGCTGCATGAGCCATTTGTATATTTTGGAGATTAATCCCTTGTCAGTCGCATCATTTGCAAATATTTTCTCCCATTCTGTGGGTTGTCTTTTCATTTTGTTTATGGTTTCCTTTGCTGTGCAAAAGCTTTTAAGTTTAATTAGGTCCCATTTGTTTATTTTTATTTTCATTACTCTAGGAGGTGGATCCAAAAAATATTGCTGCGTTTATGTCAAAGAGTGTTCTGCCTATGTTTTCCTCTTAGAGTTTTATAGTATCCGGTCTTCCATTTAGGTCTTTAACCCATTTTGAGTTTATTTTCGTGTATGATGTTAGAGAATGTTCTAATTTCATTCTTTTACATGTAGCTGTCCAGTTTTTGCAGCACCACTTATCAAAGAGACTTCTTTTCTCCATTGTATATTCTTGCCTCCTTTGTCATAGATTAATTGACCATAGGTGCATGGGTTTACTTCTGGGCTTTCTATCCTATTCCATTGATCTGTAAGTCTGTTTTTGTGCCAGTACCATACTGTTTTGATGACTGTAGCTTTATAGTATAATCTGAAGTCAGAAAGTCTGATTCCTCCAGCCTCGTTTTTCTTTCTCAGGATTGCTTTGGCTATTCAGGGTCTTTTGTGTTTCCATACAAATTTTAAGATTTTTTTTTTGTTTTAGATGTGCAGAAAATGACATTGGTAATTTGGTAGGGATTACATTGAATCTATAGATTACCTTGGGTAGTATATTCATTTGACAATATTGATTCTTCCAATCCAAGAACATGGTATATTTTTCCATCTGTTTGTGTCATCTTTCATCAGTGATTTCTTTCATCAGTGTCTTATAGTTTTCAAAGTACATATATTTTGCCTCCTTAGGTAAGATTATTCCTTGGTATTTTATTCTTTTTGATTCAGTGGTAAATGGGATTGTTTCCTTGATTTCTCTTTCTGATCTTTTGTTTTTAGTGTATAGGAACGCTAGAGATTTCTGTGTATTAATTTTGTATCCTGCAACTTTACCGAATTCATTGATTAGCTCTAGTAGTTTTCTGGTAGCCTCTTTAGGATTTTCTATGTATGGTATCATGTCATCTGTAAACAGTGACAGTTTTACTTTTCTTTTCCAATTTGTATTCCTTTCATTTCTTTTTCTTCTCTGATTGCCATGGCTAGGACTTCCAAAGCTATGTTGAATAAAAGTGGTGACAATAGACATCCTTGCCTTGTTCCTGATCTTAGAGGAAATGCTTTCAGCTTTTCACCAGTCAGCATGATGTTAGCTGTGGGTTTGTTATATATGGCCTTTATTATCTTGAGGTAAATTCCCTCTATTCCCACTTTCTGGAGAGCTTTTTATCATAAATGGGTGTTGAATTTGGTCAATAGCTTTTTCTGCATCTATTGAGATGATCATATGGTTTTCATTATTCTGTTTGTTAATGTGGTGTATCATACTGATTGATTTGCAGATATTGAAGAATCCTTGCATCCCTGGGATAAATCCCACTTGATCATGGTGTATGATCCTTTTAATGTATTGTTGGATTTGGTTTGCTAGTAGTTTGTTGAGGATTTTTGCATCCATGTTCATCAGTGAGGTAGTCCTGTACTTTCCTTTCTTTGTGACATCTTTGTCTGGTTTTGGTATCAGGGTGATGGTGGCCTCATAGAATGCATTTGGGAGTGTTCCTTCCTCTAAAATATTTTGAAACAGTTTGAGAAGGATAAGTATTAACTCTTCTCTAAATGTTTGATTGAGTTCCCCTGTGAAGCCATCTGAATGGACTTTTCTTTGTTGAAAGTTTTTTTAATCACTTTCAATTTCAGTATTTGTGATTGGTCTATTTATACTTTCCACTTCTTCCTGGTTCAGTCTTGGAAGGTTGTATCTTTCTAAGTATTTGTCCATTTCTTCTAGGCTGTCCATTTTATTGGCATACAGTTGTTTGTAGTAGTCTCTTATGATCCTTTGTATTTCTGTGGTGTCCGTTGTAACCTCTTTTTCATTTCTAATTTTATTGATTTGAGTTCTCTCCCTTTTTTTCTTGATGAATCTGGCTAAAGTTTTATCAATTTTGTTTATCTTCTCAAAGAACCAGCTTTTAGTTTCATTGATATTTGCTATTGTTTTCTTCATCTCTATTTCTGCTCTGATCTTTATGATTTCTTTCCTTCTACTAACTTTGGGTTTTGTTTGTTTCACTTTCTCTATTGGCTTTATGTGTAAAGTTAGGTTGTTTACTTGAGATTTTTCTTGTTTCCTGAGGTAAGATTGTATTGCTATAAGCTTCCCTGTTAAAACTGCTTTTGCTGTGCTACAGAGGATTTGGACTGTCATATTTTCATTGTCATTTTTTTCTAGGTATTTTTTTATTTCCTCTTTGATTTCTTCAGTGATCCATTGACTGTTTACTAGCATATTGTTTAGCCTCCATCTGTTTGTGTTTTTTACAGTTTTTTTCCTGTAATTGTTTTCTATTTCCATAATGTTGTGGTTGGAAAGGATCCTTGATATTATTTTAATTTTATTAAATTTACCAAGGCTTGGTTTGTGGCCCAAGATGTGATCTGTCCTAGAGAATGTTCCATGTGCACTTGAGAAAAAAGTGTATTCAGCTGATTTCAGATGGAATGTTCTGTAAGTATCAACTAAGTTCATCTGCTCTAATGTGTCATTTAAGGCCTGTGTTTCTGTTTTGGTTTTCCATCTTGATGATCTGTCCACTGATGAATGTGGGGTATTCAAGTCCCCCACTATTATTGTGTTACTGTTGATTTCTCTTTTTATGGTTGTTAGCATTTGCCTTATGTATTGAGGTGCTCCTATTGGGTGCATATATATTTACAGTTGTTATATCTTCTTCTTGGATTGATCCTTTGATCATTTTTTAGTATCCTTCTTTGTCTCTTGTAACAGTCTTTATTTTAAAGTCTATTTTGTCTTATATGAGAATTGCTACTCCAGCTTTCTTTTGATTTCCATTTGCATGGAATACCTTTTTCCATCCCCTCACTTTCAGTCTGTATGTGTCCCTAGATCTGAAGCGGGTCTCTTGTAGACAGCATTTATATGGGTCTTGTTTTTGTATTCATTCAGCCAGTCTGTGTCTTTAGGTTGGTGCATTTAATCCATTTACATTTAAGGTAATTATTGAGGACTTCTCTGGTGGTCCAGTGGTTAAGACTCTGTGTTCCCAATGCAGGCGGCATGGGTTTGATCCCTGTTTGGGGAAGATCCCGCATGCCCTGTGGCATGGCCAAAAAAAAAAAAACAGAGAGAGAGAGAGGAAAAAAATGGTAATAATCAATATGAATGTTCTTATTGCCATTTCGTTAATTGTTTTGGATTTGTTTTTGAGGGTCTTTTTTCTTCCCTTCTTCTTTTGTTCTCTTCTCTTGTGATTTGATGTCTGTCTTTTGTGATGTGTTTGGATTGCTTTTTCTTTTTTGTGTGTGTATCTATTGTAGATTTTTGGTTTGTGGTTCCCATGAGGTTTTGATTTAGCAGTCTATATATGTACAAGATTGTTTTAAGTTGCTGATCTGTTGATTTCAAATGTATTTCCAATATTCTGCATTTGTACTTTCCCCTTCTCATGAAATTTTTTTGACATCATACTTTTGTGTGGATGATTTCCTACCTTTACTCTATGTTTGCCTTTACTGGTGAGCATCCCCATTCATAATTTTCTTGATTTTAATTGTGGCCTCTTCTTTTCTGCCTAGAGAAGTTCCTTTAGAATTCATTGTAATGCTGTTTGGTGGTGCTGAATTTTCTTAGCTTTTGCTTGTCCGTAAAGCTTTGATTTCTCTGTCAAATCTGAAGGTGAGCCTTGCTGGGTAGAGTATTCTTGGTTGCAGGTTTTTCCCTTTCATCACTTTAAATATCTCGTGTCACTTCCTTCTGGCCTCCAGAGTTTCTGCTCAGAAATCAGCTGATAGCCTTATGGGAGTTCCCTTGTATGTTATTTGTTGCTTTTCTCCTGTTTCTTTTTTTTTTCTTTGTCTTTAATGTTTTCAGTTTGATTAATATGTGTCTCGGCGTGTTCCTCCTTGGGTTTATGTTATATGGGACTCTGAGCTTCATGGAGTTGAGTGACTGTTTCCTTTCTCGTGTTAGGGAAGTTTTTGGCTATAATCTCTTCAAATATTTTCTCAGGTCCTTTCCCTCTCTCTTCTCCTTCTGACACCCCTATAATGATAATGTTGGTGTGTTTAGTTTTGTCCCAGAGGTCTCTGAGACTGTCCCCATTTCCTTTCATTCTTTTTTATTTGTTCTGTTCCGTGGCAGTGATTTCCACCACTCTGTCTTCAAGCTCACTTATTTGTTCTTCTGCCTCATTTATTCTGCTATTGATTCCTTCCGGTGTATTTTTCATTCCAGTTATTATATTGTTCATCTTTGTTTGTTCTTTAAATCTTCTATCTCTTTTTAAAACATTTCTTGTGATTACTCAGTCTGTGTCTCCATTCTTTTTCCAAGATCTTGGATCATCTTAACTATCATTATTCTAAATTATTTTTCAGTTAGTTTGCCTATCTCCTCTTCATTTCTTGTGGGTTTTATCTTGTTCCTTCACCTGAAACATATTTGCTGTCTCAGTTTGTCTAACTTTCTGTGTTTGTGGAATCCTGTCTGCTGGGTAGAGAATTGTAGCTCCTTTTGCTTCTGGTGTCTGCCCTCTGGTGGGTGAAGTTGGTCCTGAGGCTTGTGGAGGCTTCTTGGTAGGAGGGACTTGTGCCTCCTACTGGTGGGTGAAGCTGGGTCTTGTCCCTCTGGTGGGCAGGGCCATATTAAGGGGTGCGTTTATCGGTGCCTTTGAGCTCAGTGTGGCTTTAGGTACCCTGTCTGCTGATGGGTGGATCTGTGTTCCTATCCTGCTGATTGTTTCGGCTCAGGTGTTCCAGCACTGGAGCCTGTAACCTATTGAGTAGGTCCAGATTTTGATGACAAAATGGCAACCTCTAGGAGAGCTCACACCAATCAATATTCTCTGGGCCTCTGCCACCAGTCTCCTTGCCCTCTCAGTGAGCCACAGTTGACTCCCACCTCCCCAGGAGACCCTTTATGACTCGTAGGTAGGTCCAGCCCTGGCTCCTATGGAGTTACTACTTTGTGCTGGGTCCCAGTGTATGTGAGATCTTGTGTGTGCCCTCCAAGATGGAGACTCTGTTTCCCCAGTCCTGTGGGGCTCCTGCACTGAAGCCCCGCTGGCCTTCAAAGTCAAGTGCTTTCAGGATTTCTCATCCTGATGCTAGACCCTTAGTCTGGGGAGCCTGATATGGGGCTCAGGACTCTCACTCTTGTGGGAGAATCTCTGCAATATAATTATTTTCCAGTTTATGGTTCACCTACCCGTTGGGTGTGGGATTTGATTATGTCATGAAAGCGCCCCTCCTGCCATCTTGTTGTCACCTCCTTTTTGTCTTCGAATGTAAAATATCTTTTTTGATAGGTTCAAGTCTTTTTTGTCGATGGTTGTTTAGCAGTTAGTTTTTTTTTCTTGCTCATGATTGGCCTTCGTGATTTTGGTGTTTTCGTGAGAGGAGGTGAGCTCAAGTCCTACTCTGCCCTCTTTTCTGGGATCGAGGGGCTACTTTTTAGTTTGGATGTTTGCTGCCTCTTTCCTCAGCATGTGCTGGCCGTTATCCCTTTGATGTAGGGTGTGCAGATACAGCAGCTCTTTCATGCTCCTGGGACAGCAAGGGCAAGGCCTAGTGTCTGCTCGTGGATTTCCAAAAACACCTCTAGTGGCCAGCATGAGTACCTTATTTCCTTCACCACAAAAATCAAAAGTGCTGTGGACCAAAGACGCCTGGGTGGCAGCAAGCACTCGGGGCTGTCCCTGAGGCAAATGTGCTCAGGCAGCTGCTGGACAGGCCCCAGGAGCCACCACCAGCTGGGTCACTTTGCCAAGGGGAGATGTCCACTTGGGACTGTGCCCCACCTTCGGTGTCAAAATTATTACCAAACCAAAATTGGGTCCACTTGCTCACATACAGTAAGGCCAAGCTACTGACCCCGGGTCATGGTGATGGAAAGTGCAGTGTTTCTTGCAGTGCAACAGATTAGGAGTCTGAACAGCTAACACTCCCATTTATGTAAAATTTACAACAAAAAGCAATACTATATATACATGTATACATATGCATGTACATATATATGATATAATATGTGTGTATGTATATATATACCTGTGTGATTACAATTTTATTTTTTAAACATCTGAGATAAAAATTTCCAAAGGACAGCTTTTGTTAAATCTGGTATTTGCTATACTATTGAAATTATTTGTAATTTAAAAAAATATTTTTTTTAAAAATTTATTTATTTATTTATTTTGGCTGTGTTGGGTCTTCGTTTCTGTGCAAGGGCTTTCTCTAGTTGCGGCGAGTGGGGGCCACTCTTCATCGCGGTGAGCAGGCCTCTCACTATCACGGCCTCTCTTGTTGCGGAGCACAGGCTCCAGACATGCAGGCTCAGTAGTTGTGGCTCACGGGCCCAGTTGCTCCACGGCATGTGGGATCTTCCCAGACCAGGGCTCAAACCCGTGTCCCCTGCATTGGCAGGCGGATTCTTAACCACTGCGCCACCGGGGAAGCCCTAAAAAAATATTTTTAAAATAGCTTTTAACTGTTGGTAGTCCCATCCATCTTTGGCGCTTTAGAAAATGTTTTTGCTATGGGAAGGAGATTGGGCTGAGTGAACTTTAAGGTATTTTTGAATTTTTTTATTCCACAAATATAACAGACTTTCTTCATTAGAAGATGAATCGTTGTTGCTTTGAGATCATACAATAGCCTGAATTTGAACAAGCCTATGCACTTAGAAAAAAAGAGCTAGATGTGTTGGTCTCAGATAGGTCTTAAACTTTGAAAACATTTATTTAACCATTTTCTGTTACCCAGTATACAACAAAAGCAGCCTTCTGTATTTGGCTAGATCTGAGAACACTCTTTGGTGTCTGGTCTGACCTGACCAATTGATAAAAGGAGGAGGCAGTTTTTACTGCAGTGAAAGTTCCATGTTATTAGTCATCTGTTTGATATGATCTGTTTGTGTCTGGGGAGCTCACAGGCAGAGTCATGAGCCTTCTCATAGATCACAGATCTGAGAATGGCTTTGTGATGAGCCTGTTTGTTGCTAAGACAGATGGGGCTGTATTTTAAAATAAGATGGTTAACAGCTGCACTCTGAACTTGTTTCTTCTTGCTTATTGAGTTACTTCTTTTGATGGAATTTGGAAAAATTTGAGGCTCTCTGAGCACAGGGAATACCTTGCCCTAGTCATGAGCAAGAGAAAAAATGTCTAGTGTGCCTCCTGTCTGGGGTTATCAGGCCTGAGTGACAAAACACTGATGTGAACCTGGGTCCAGGTGAACTTATACGACCTGCACATAGCCCTGGAGAAGCAAGAAATCTGGGCCAGTGCCCCAGGCCTTTTTCTTCTCAAAGACCTAAGCTCTTTGCTCTAGTGTAAAGCTTAGTATGACAAAAATTCCAGAATTGAATAGGACATTGAAGATAAATTATAATTTATAATTCATAAATTATATCACCTCTCTACAGATCCAGAGCCCAACATCTCCCATAATATAAATCAAAGAATGTTTTATCATCTCACTCAAAACAAAAATACAACAAAATAAAACACAGAGACATTTTATAATAGAATTTTACTTTATTATTTAATAAAATGAAGATCATAGGAGTATTTGGACTAAGACCTTGGGTTGATTCCTGGTTGTAACACTTGCTAGCCTTAAATCCAAGGGAAAGGCCTTAAACTGATTTCCTTTTCTATAAAATGGGTTTAAATGTGCTAACATTTATTATTATCCCCTGAATCATCTTACCCTGAATCACTCTAGCAATTTCATTGTACCTGAATCAGTGTCCTCGATGTACCATGTGTACCTCATTCATGTTTGCTTTCCTAAAGATTTTTTTAATGTGTATATTTTGATCCCCAAGCAGAGAGGCAACTACATGGGATGGAGTACATATCCTCATTTTCCTTATTTCATTTCTTCACCTCCATCATCTATAGTGTATATTTGCTTTGCACTGGATACTCAGTACAGCAGGAGAGTTCTAACCTCAGGCAGTACTTCCATGGCAGAGATAAAATGCCTCAGTATCTCCATTTTTGGAGCATCTTGTTTGCTATGACTTCTTTATTCCACCCAGGTACATATTAACTTATGCTGCATTTTTAAAGAAAATATTTAAAAAATAGGAAGTGGAAATAGAGTGGTGGAAGCAAGTAATTTTAAGATAATAATGATGGAGAAAGAGAGAGAAAGGTGTGGGGGTGGGGAACGGACCAATACTGAAATGTGTCTGCCAAGCCGAATCTGGCCCGAAAAATTTTTCAGAAAATGTACAAATACTTTATTTAGGCATGTTAGGTATTTATGTATTTTCACATGAAAACCTCCAGTGTAGAACATAGTTTTTTAATGGAAAAGTTGCTAGTCAGGCCTGAAATATTGATTTATAGGACATTAATGACATACAGTAAAAATTGATGATTTGCTTTTTGACGAGAAATCCTTAAAGCATTTCACTATAAATAAAAGAGACTTGGGATATGATATGTTTTAATGGTAATGTAAACCAATTTTTCTGATCATTTATTGGTTCATTCTTTTAACCAGCTTCCTCTACTTCTAAATATGCATACAAACAAAAATAACATGGGCAATGCATATGGGATCCTAATTTAAAGGCTGGAGGTGGATGATGGATACAAGGTAGCTAATGGCAACAGACAAGTGTGTTATATTGGAATGACCACCGGACTTAACTTCAGGAGACACAGGTATGCCCCCTATTCTGTCATTGACTGGCTTACTAGCTAACTGTCAAATCTACCATGTATGTCTCACATATAATACATAGGGAAATCAATTCATAGGGAAATACATTGTTTTATTAGGCATTTTTATAGCATCCAGTTGTACTCTGTATTTCCCTCCCACATGTTCACATTCTTCTTGTTCACTTGTGAATAAAGTAACTATAGTTGAGTGACTTGTCCAAGTTGAGGTAAGCCAAGGGATAAGTCCATTTCTGGAATTGTTGGAAGACCTTGGTCCTAGTCCTGATTTTACCACTTACCATCTGGTAGGCTTTAGGTATCTGAATTCATCTTTGTGAGCCTTAGCTTTTACACCTATAAAATTACTATTATTAACATAATAATAGTGCATGACAGGTTGTAGATAGAATTGAGTTTATCAATTACCAAATGAGCACTGACTACAACGATTAAAGAAGACATACATAATTAATTCTGACACAAGGAAGATGGTAAAAATGCTATAAAACCATGTGCTGTAGGATTATAAGAGTGTAAATAAAGAGATATGACTTCCTGCTGAGGTAATCGGGAAGGAATTCATGGAAGAGATGGGATTTCCATTGGGTCTTAAAAGATAAAAGTGCTTTGGTGGCAAGTAATGAATAGTGAATGGGTAAAGAAGGATCCAACAGAAGGAATAGTATCTTGTAGAATGACACAACTAGTGAAAATGTAGGTTTAATTTAGAGAATTGCAAGTATATGATCAGCCCTTTAAGAATTGGCACTATGTGTGTATCTTGTTCATTGTATATCTCTGGGACCTAGCACAATATCTGACATAGTGATGGCTGAAGTTTACTTATAATTTGACAGTCACTTTACCTGTTTTGTTTTATAATCCTCATAACAATAATGTAAGGCAGAATTTTATTCTCCCCCATTATAGACAGGAAAACTGAAGCTTACATCAATTAACTAACCCAACGTTGTGTAACTAGTAAGAGATAGAGCAGGGATTGTAATTTGGGCTTTTAACCTTTACACTCTACTGCCTCCTCAGGTAGTAGAGGAGGCTCAGTCTTTGCTTGCATTAATGCAAAAATGATATGTCTATGTATAGAATAAATGGGAAAGTGTTTTTGGAATATAACTAGAATGGGAGTCAAGCTGTTTAGGACTTTAAAACCTGCCTGCATAGAGCTAAAACCACTCTGAGGAAGAAACACTTGAGCACCGGATTGTAAGTGGACTTATAATGTCCTCTTTTTACTTCTTTCTTTTAAAAAAGGCTAGTATAGAGCCATGAGACTTTCATCAGGACTGTGACACTTTACAAGTTATGTGACCTTGAGGAGACAACCTCTCTGGGACTCAGTTTCCTCATTGGTGAAAATTAGGTGACTGGACTTACTTATTTGAAGTCCCTTTCAGCTGTCTCATCCTGTGACTTTTTGATGTTAGGACTTTATTCAGTTTCTGCCATATGACCTGTCTACCCTTGAGGTAGTCCTGGCTGCATAATCCTTGGAGTTGCCTAATCTACCTTTCTGCCCTCTACCTGCCCAAATCTTCAAGTTTCAATATCAGATGTGAATATAAGACTGAATTTTCTCACCTTTTTTTGATATACATAAAATATCTTAGAAAATGAATACCCACCAACATGGGAAGGCATGTATATGCATATTATGGAATATTATGGAGCGGTTTATAATAATAAACTGGATATATGTGTATATATGGGTTTTTAGGAACAAGAATCTGGTTTTTTCTTTATAAATTTCTGTACAGTTTGACTTTCTACCATAAGCATTATTTCCTTTGTAATTAAAATAATGTGGAAAGGAAATAATCACCTTAACTCCCAAGAAAATGTGCTTTCACACCCTCTCCACAAAATACTGACCACTCTTCATCTTCCTCCTCTGATATTATGCCTCTTCCCCTCTCCTCACACAGTCTCTGCGTCCATATATTCTTCATCAGCTAAGCAGATTTTCATAGCGGTTTACTTAATATTAGCAAAACACAATGCTCCTTCTCCACACATTTTTCCAGATAGCACACTTTTATTGTGCTGTCGAATGTGCTTTTTCAAAAAACCCTCCTAGAGCCTGACTACCACTCCCTGTCCCCACGGAGAGCCCTCGTCAGTAGTGAACTCCCACTCCAGGAGAGCAATTTATGACATTTTATGTTGCTGGCAAGGTACCACTGGGATCATGTGTGTGTTCATATGTTTCAAAAGAAAATGTCTCTTTAACGTTTTTAGAAGAATGTTAAACTATCCGTTTTAATGTTTGACCCACAGAGGAAATCTGGGAATGTTATTGCTAATCCAAATCAAATCCTTTTGTGGCTCATAGAACAAAGGAGAGGGGGAAACATAACAAAAGAAAAGCAGCCCATCATATTTTTTTCAGTACCATTTGATATGTCAAAATCTTCAAGGAAATTAGGAGCAATTTGTGTATCAGAGTGTTAGGATGTCAAAGCTAGATGTGAACTTAGAAACCATTCAATCCAACCCTTATATTTTACACACAAACTGAAGCCCAAAGAAGTGAGATTATTTGTACAAGATCACACAACAAGGTGGTAATAGAGTTGGAATTTCACCTCGCAGTATAGAGGGGCAAATACGCAGAGCTCTGGATGCAGGTAGACCTGACTTGGGGTCTTGGATCTTCCGCTTAGTAGTTGTGTGACATTTTGATTCTTCATCTGTAAAAGGGGGAATATATTAACATCCACCTCATGGAGTTGTTGCAAAGATTAAATGAAATAGTGCATATGCAAGGCTTAGTACAATCCTTGGGGCACAGGAAGTGCTCATAAAACGTTAGGCTTAGTATCCATTCAGATGTTCTGTCCACTGTGTGTATTTTCTTTGCATTTCATCAATTACCTCTATTTCCAGAGCATTTTATCTTGTTCTTACATTCATGAGGCAAAACAAGGCCATCCAAAATCATCGTCTTACATCACTGTTCTTGTCTTCCCATGTTTTTCATGGCCCAGATGTTCTCAGACTTCATCTGATTACATCCTACTGTAAAGCTGCCAAGTCACTTCTGTCTTAGAAAAAATAAATATAACAGAGTCTTTGGAGCCTAGGCCATGATAGCAGGCTGTCTAGATAGTTTTCTTATCCAAATTATCTCTGAGCTGACACTTTTTAGCCTAGAAATGACTGTGCAAGGAAGGAAGTTTATAATTGTGTAGAACTTTGCTCTTGAATGTGGTAGCCACTACCCATATGTGAATAAATTAATTAAAATCAAATAATATTAAAAATTGTTTCTCAGTCATACAAGTCACATTTCAAGTGCTCAATAGCTACATGTAGCTAATGGCTGTTATATTGAACAGTGCAGATTATAGAACATGTCCATCATTACAGAAAGTTGTACTGACCATACACTTATAGAACATAATTCTTGAATAAATAAATGATTGGAGGAAATGTAGTTATTAACCAGAGCCTGTAGATAAGGGTCACTATGATAAGTATAGAACAAGTCTTAAAGAAAGGTGACCTTAGAGGTGCAAAATGATTAAGACCAAATCCATGTGACAGGAAAAATATGATAAGCTTTGAAATCCAATATAAGGGACAATGAAAGGAATGATGGCTATCAGAAGATAGTGGGCATCAAACTCCTCAGAGCTTCAGTTGCTTCTTGGCCACATGAAGGTGCTTTCTATAGTCTCTTCCTTGCCCAATATTCTAGGATTGTAATCTTCAAGGGGTATTCTTAGTAGATGACAAAGACTGCCAAGAAATAGAGGGTCTTGAGATGACCATCCTAGAAAACTGAAATGTCAGCGTAGGAATTTCCTTTTGGGTGTAAGGGGGAGGGCTGGGAAGTGTTCTCTTGGGTGTGTTCTAAGAGCAGCCTGGAAGAGGGCTCAGTAAGCACTTCGGTATGCATACATTCAGAGCGGCAAATTCCTTTCTAAAATGATCTTAATAATTTTCTTTCTCTTGGAAAAGGCTGAGATGGTGGAAAGATAGAAAGCAGACTAATCCCCTTCTACAAATCCAGATGGGATCCAGTTGGATGTCAGTCAGCTCAGGTCTCCTTCTCTTGTGTGGGATCCCTATTGTAACAAATTCCTTCTCCACTCAGCAGAGTATACAATCCAGGTTTTCATTACAGAACTGCCTCAGAACTACAAACTCAGCATTGTCCGTTGCTAATAATAGTTCATCCCTATTAGTCCATGACTGTAGTCTCTCCATCCTTAATTTGTGGAGTGACAGAATGCACTAAGCAACTGAACTAAACTCACTGTGCCTGGTGTTAAGTCTAAAGCTGCAAATAGTATGAGATATTTTCCTACCTGAAAGCTAACAAGTCAGCCTGCATAGTTATACAAACACACACACACACACACACACATATTTCCAGAAACACCAAATCCGTGAATCAGGGAACTAACCTTTTATTTGCTCAAAGAACATCTTGCATCAGTTTCCCATGCCACAATGTGTCACATGATGACGTATTGAGAGTCACATGTACTTGCATGTGCAGCAGGGTATGCACCACAGAAGAGGAACACAGAAATTATGAAACTTGGAGCTTATACTGGAGCTTCTACTACACATGACCCTCCTCCCCTCCAGAGACAGAGAGAGAGAGAAATTTGCTCTAAGCTCTAGAATATAAACAGATCTCCCCCAGGGAGAGGAAAGGAGGTCTCTACCTTCCCTTCACCACCCTGAGATGAAAATAACTGGCCCTAGGTAAGAAAAGACTTTAAATCCCTCTAAAACAATACATATTTGCCAACTTCCAAGGGTTGTTTGGCATGCAATAATTCTTTAACCCACGTTTCCAGAAATGTCTTTTCAGTAGTAAGCCCTGACCATGCAGAAAGATGAAAATAATTTATGGAGAATTATTTTCTTTACAATTAAAAAAATGGTATCTTTAATACAGGAATCCATGCTCCTTGTTAAAAAAAAATCGAATAGTACAGAAGTATGTGGAACAAAAAATTAAAATTTTCTTTTTCACCCCCTCCATCCCCATGCCTCTCCTAGAGATAGCAGTTATTAATAAATACTTGTTTATTATTTCAGAACTTTTTATTAACCATTGCATATATGTGGGTTTCTCATACACAAATGGAATCATGTTAAATACATTTTTCTACAACTTGATTTTTGTAACCAAATGTTAGAATTTAGAATCTTTCTATGCCAGTTCATTTCATCTATCCCAATCTTTTCATTAGTACTCAGTAATGCAGTGTGTATATACCATATATTTATAATGTATTATAAGTATATATAATAAAATTTATATAAATTTATAATACAATTTATAAATATATATTTAACCATCCCCCTATTGATTAACATTTAGATTTAGATTATTTCCAACTTGGCATTATTACAAACAATGCTGGCAGGGAGCTTTCTTATATGTATAACTTTATGTGTGAATATATGCTTGTGAATATTTTCTATAGGACTAATTTCTAATAGTGGAATTTATGGGTTCAGTGATAAGGAAATTCAATATATTCTGCTAAATTGGCCCCTTAAAAGGGCAATAGATGGAGGGAAAGATTCTGGGAAGATGGCTGAGGAAGCACCAGAAATCTTTCTCCACACCTAGACAATTGTACTGCCAGAATTTGTCTAATGTAACTATTTTGGAACTCTGGAGCCTATTGAAGGTTCCTAGTTTCCAGGGGAAGACTTGGACAGTAAATTGCAGTTAATTTCCATCAGTTTCAGCTCTTACCTCAGAAGAGGCTACACATTCTGCCCACCCCCACCCCCTATCAGCCTCATGGCAGGCAGCTGTGTATGTGTACCTGTAGCAACTTGCAGGAACCAAGTTAGGTAATAAGGATCCTGTTATCCAAATATTGAAGATCTGTGTTCTGACTGCTGATTGCTGCTTCTGATCATAAAGGTGCAAACACAGAGACAGACAGCATTTTGCACACCCCCCCCCCAATTGTTACAAGCCCCTCCTCTTCAGCTGAAGTTGTTTACAGAGGATTTAAAGGGCTGGTACCTTTTTTCTGCCCTTCATTTTTTTTTTTTTTTGGAAGCCTGACTAATATTAAAGACTAGGATATTCAAAAGCAACTGCATACACAGGAAAAATTAGAAAGTCACTGAACATGCTTAGGGAAAGGTACAGGCTCAGAAAAGGCCTGAGAAAACTTACATTTATATCTCAGGCTGGTCATCAGCATGGAGGTAGTCTATAACAAACAGTCATTTATAAATGATTAAATGAAAAAAAAAAAAACAACAACCAGCAAACCATGGGAATGGAAAGAATCTGATTTCCAGAATTGCCATGCCATTAGATTCAAATGTACAGTTTTCAACAAAAATTACAAGGCATACAAAGAAACAGAAGAGTATGTCCCATTCAAAAGGAAAAAATAAAACAACAGAAATTGTTCCAGAGAAAGATCAGGTGGAGGGCCTAGTAGATAAAAGACTTAAAAATAACTGTCTTAAAGAACTCAAAGAACTAAAAGAAGACATTGGAAAAAGTCAACAAAATGATGTATGGACAGAATGGAAATATCCATAAAGAATATAAAACCTAAAAAGAAACCAGAAAGATATTCTAAATCTAAAAAGTAAAATAATTGAAATGAAAAATTCACTAGAGGGATTCCAAGGTAGATTTGAGCAGGCAGAAGAAAGAATCAGTGAACTTGAAGATAGGACAATTGAAATGATCAAGTCTGAGGAACAAGAGGAGAATAGAATGAAGAAAAGTGAACAGAACCTAAGGAAATTGTAGGATACCATCAACTGAATCAACATTTACACTGGGGAAGTTCCAAGAGGAGAAGAGAAAAAGAGGCAGAGAGATTATTTGAAGAAATAATGCCCAAAATTTTCCCAAGTTTGATGAAAAATATGAGTATAAATATCCAACAATCTCAATGAACTCCAAAGAGAATGCATTCTAAGATACCCAGACCAGGACACATTATAATCAAACTGTCAATATCCAAAGACAAAAAGAATCTTGAATGCAGCAAAAGAGAAGTGACTCCTAACATACAAGGGACCCTCAATAAGATTAACAACAAATTTCTCATCGGAAACTTTGGTAGCTAGAAGGCAGCAGGCCAATATATTCAAAGAGCTAAAAGGAAAAAAAAAAAAAAACAACTGTAAACCAGAAGTTATATATATGGCAAAACTGTCCTTCAAAAGTAAGGGACAGGGCTTCCCTGGTGGCGCAGTGGTTGAGAATCTGCCTGCCGATGCAGGGGACACAGGTTCGAGCCCTGGTCTGGGAGGATCCCACATGCCGTGGAGCAACTAGGCCCGTGAGCCACAACTACTGAGCCTGCGCATCTGGAGCCTGTGCTCCGCAACAAGAGAGGCCGCAACAGTGAGAGGCCCGCGCACCGCGATGAAGAATGGCCCCCGCTCGCTGCAACTGGAGAAAGCCCTCGCACAGAAACGAAGACCCAACACAGCCAAAAAATAAATAAATAAATAAATAAATTTATAAAAAAAACAAAAAAAAAAGTAAGGGACAAATTAAGATATTCCCAGATAAATAAAAGATAAGATAGTTCATTACCATTAGACTTGCCCTTCAAATAATGCTAAACAGAGTCCTGCAGGTTGAAGCGAAAGAACACTAGACAGTAACTCAAAGCCATATGAAGAAATAAAGATTTCAGTAAAGGTAAATACATAGGTAATTATAAAAGCTAGTATTATTGTAAAAATGGTTTGTAAATCCACATTCTGTTTTCAATATGATTTAAGAGACTAATACATTAAAAAAGTATTAGTCTAAAAGCTACTATTGTAACTTTGGTTAGTAACTCCACATTTTGTTACTACATGATTTGAGAGATTTAATGTGTAATAAAAAAATTATTAAGCTTAGGTTTTTGGACACACAATGTATAAAGATGTTTTGTTACGGCAATAACTGGAAGGGGTGAGGACAGAGTTGTACAGGAGCAGAGTTTATTTTTTTATTGAAGTATAGTTGACTTACAATGTTGCGTTAGTTTCAGCTATACAGCAAAGTGATTCAGTTACATACATTTATTCTTTTACAGAACCTTTTTCATTATAGGTTAATACAAGATATTGAATGTAGTTCCCTGTGCTATACAGTAGGTCCTTGTTGTTAATCTGTTTTACACATAGCAGTGTATCTATTATTCCCAAACTCCTAATTTATCCCTCCCCACCACCAATTTTCCCTTTGGTAACCATAAATATGTTTTCTATGCCTGTGAGTCTATTTCTGTTTTGTAAATAAGTTCATTTGTATCATTTTTTTACATTCCACATACAAGTGATATCCTGTGATATTTGTCTTTCTCTGTCTGACTTATTTCACTTAGTATGATAATCTCTAGGTCCATCTATGCTGCTGCAAATGGCATTATTTCATTCCTTTTTCTGGCTGAGTTAATATTCCATTGTGTGTGTGTGTGTGTGTGTGTGTGTATGTGTATATATATATATATATACACATACACACACACACACACACACACACACACACACACACACATACACACCACATCTTCTTTATCCATTCATCTGTTGATGGACATTTAGGTTGTTTCCATGTCTTGGCGATTTGTAAATAGTGCTGCTATGAACATTGGGGGTGCATGTATCTTTTTGAATTATAGTTTTCTTTGGATATATGCCCAGGAGTGGGAATGCTGGACCATATGGTAACTCCATTTTTAGGTTTTTTAGGAGCCTCCGTACTGTTTTCCATAGTTCTGCATCAAATTACATTCCCACCAACAATATAGTAGGGTTCCCTTTTCTCCACACCCTCTCCAGCATTTATTATTGTATTTGTAGACTTTGATGATGGCCATTCTGACCGGTATGAGGTAATACCTCATTGTAGTTTTGATTTGCATTTCTCTTATAATTAGCAATATTGAGCATCTTTTCATGTGCCTGCTGGCCATCTATATGCCTTCTTTGGAGAAATGTCTATTTAGATCTTCTGCCCATTTTTTGATTGGGTTGTTTGGGTTTTTTTGATATTGAGCTGTATGAGCTGTTTGTATATTTTGGAAATTAATCCGTTGGAGAAATATCTATATAGATCTTCTGCCCATTTTTTGATTGGGTTGTTTGGTTTTTTTTTGATGTTGAGCTGTATGAGCTGTTTGTATATTTTGGAAATTAATCCGTTGTCATTTGCATCATTTGCAAATAGTTTCTCCCGTTCCATAGGTTTTCTTTTCATTATGTTTATGGTTTCTTTTGCCATGCAAAAGTTCTTAAGTTTAATTACGTCCCATGTGTTGACTTTTGCTTTTATTTCCATTACTCTAGGAAATGGATCAAAAAAAAACTGCTGTTACGTTGAATTAAAGTGGCAAGAGTGGGCATCCTTGTCTTGTTCCTGATCTTAGAAGGAATGCTTTGAGCTTTTCACCATTCAGTATGATGTTAGTTGTGTGTCTGTCATATATGGCCTTTATTATGTTGAGGTGTGTTCTCTCTATGCCCACTTTCTGGAGAGTTTTTATCATAAATGATGTTGGATTTTATCAAAAGCTTTTTCTGGACCTATTGAGATGATCATATGGTTTTTATTCTTCAACTTGTTAATGTGGTGTATCACATTGATTGATTTGTAGATATTGAAAAAAATCCTTGCATTTCTGGGATAAATCCCACTTGAGCATAGTGTATGATCATTTTAATGTATTGTTGGATTCAGTTTGCTAGTATTTTGTTGAGTATCCTGGTGTCTGTGTTTATCAGTGATATTGGCCTGTAACTGTCTTTTTTGTGGTATCTTTGTCTGGTTTTCTTATCAGGGTGATGGTGGCCTCATAGAATGAGCTTGGGGGTGTTCCTTCCTCTGCAATTTTTTGAAAGGGTTTCAGAAGGATAGCTGTTATCTCTTCTCTAAATGTTTGGTAGAATTCGCCTGTGAAGCCATCTGGTCCTGGACTTTTGTTTGTTGGGAATTTTTAAATTAGAGGCTCAATTTCAGTACAGGTAATTGGTCTGTTCATATTTTCCATTTCTTCCTGGTTCAGTCTTGGGTGATTGTACCTTTCTCAATATTTGTACATTTCTTCTAGGTTGTCCATTTTATTGGCATACAGTTGCTCACAGTAGTCTCTCATGATCCTTTGTATTTCTGTGGTGTTTGTTGTAACTTATCCTTTTTCATTTCTGATGTTACCTATTTAGGCCCTTTACTTTTTGTTTTGATGAGTCTGGCTAAAGGTTTATTAATTTTGTTTATCTTTTCAAAGAACCAGCTTTTAGTTTCATTGATCTTTTCTATTGTTTTCTTCATGTCCATTTATTTCTGCTCTCATCTTTATGATTTATTTTCTTCTACTAACTTTGGGTTTCGTTTGTTCTTCTTTCTCTAGTTACTTCAGGTATGAGGTTAGGTTTTTATTTGAGATTTTTCTTGTTTCCTGAGGTAAGATTTATTGCTATAAACTTCCTTCTTAGAACTGCTTTTGTTATGTCCCAAAAGTTTTGGAGCGTTGTATTTTCATTTTCTTTTGTGTCTAGGTATTTTTTGATTTCCTCTTTAATTTCTTCAGTGATCCATTGGTTGTTTAGTAACATATTATTTAGCCTCCACGTGTTTGTGTATTTTTTAGAGTTTTTTTTTTTTCTTTATGTTTTTTGTAGTTGATTTCTAATCTCATAGCATTTTGGGCAGAAAAGATGCTTGATACGATTTCAATTTTCTTAAATTTACATTTACTGAGGCTTGATTTGTGGCCCAAGATGTGATCTATCCTGGAGAATGTTCCATGTGCACTTGAGAAGAAAGTGTATTCTGCTGCCTTTGGATGGAATGCCCTGTAAATATCAATTAAGTCCATCTGCTCTAATGTGTCATTTAAAGCCTTGGTTTCCTTATTTATTTTCTGTCTGGATGATCTGTCCATTGGTGAAAGTGGGGTGTTAGAGTCCCCTGCTATTATTCTGTTACTGTCGATTTCCCCTTTTATGGTTGTTAGCATTTGCCTTATGTATTGAGGTGCTCCTATTGTGTGCATATATATTTACAAATGTTATATCTTCTTCCTGGATTGATCCTTTGGTCATTTTGTAGTATCCTTCTTTGTCTCTTGTAGCAGTATTTTAAAGTCTCTTTTTTTAAATAAATTTATTTATTTTGTTTATTTATTTTTGGCTGCGTTGGGTCTTCGTTGCTGTGCACAGGCTTTCTCTCGTTGTGGCGAGTGGAGGCTACTCTTTGTTGCAGTGCACGGGCTTTTCATTGTGGTGGCTTGTCTTGTTGCGGAGCACGGGCTCTAAGTGCACGGGCTTCGGTAGCTGTGGCATGTGGGCTCACTAGTTGTGGTTGTGGGCTCTAGAGCACAGACTCACTAGTTGTGGCACACAGGCTTAGTTGCTCCATGGTATGTGGGATCTTCCCGACCAGGGCTCGAACCCGTGTCCCCTGCATTGGCAGGTGGATTCTTAACCACTGCACCACCAGGGAAGCCCTAAAGTCTCTTTTATCTGATGTGGGTATTGCTACTCCAGCTTTCTTTTGATTTCAACTTGCATGGAATAACTTTTTCCATCCCCTCACTTTCAGTCTGTATGTATCCCTAGGTCTGAAGTGGTTCCCTTGTAGACAGCATATATATGGGCCTTTTTTTGTATCCATTCAGCCAGTCTATGCCTTTTGGTTGGAGCATTGAATCCACTTACATTTAAGGTCATTATTGATGTGTATGTTCCTATTGCCATTTTCTTGATTGTTTTGGATTTGTTTTTGTTGATCTTCTTCCTTTCTTCTGTTTTCTATTGTGGTTTGATGACTATCTTTAGTGTTGTGTTTGGGTTTCTTTTTCTTTTGTGTGTGTGTATCTATTGTAGTTTTTTGGTTTGCAGGTCGCAGGAGGTTTCGATATAGCAGTCTATATATGTGCAAGGTAGTTTTATGTTGCTGGTCTCTTAGTTTCAAATGCAATTCCCATTTCCTGCATTTGTACTCTCCTCTTCTCATGGTTGCTGGTTTTAATATTATATTTGTGTGTGGATGATTTCCTACTGTTACTTTATGTTTTCCTTTACCAGTGAGATTTTCCACTTGTGATTTTCTTGTTTCTAGTTCTGCCCTCTTCCTGCCCCCCCCCACCCCAGAGAAGTTCCTTTAGCATTTGTGGTAAGGCTGGTTTGGTGGTACTGAATTCTCTTAGCTTTTGCTTGTCTGTAAAGCTTTGATTTCTCTGTAAAATCTGAATGAGAGCCTTGGTGGGTAGAATATTCTTGGTTGTAGTTTTTCCCTTTCATCACTTTAAGTATATCCTGCCACTCCCTCTGGCCTGAAGAGTTTCTGCTGAAAAATCAGCTGATAACCTTATGGGGATTATCTTGTATGTTATTTGTTGCTTTTCCCTTGTTGCTTTTAATATTTTTTCTTTGTATTTAATTTTTGTCAGTTTGATTAATATGTGTGTTCCTCCTTGGGTTTATCCTATATGGGACAGTGCACTTCCTGGACTTGGGTAACTTTTCCTTTTCCATGTTAGGTAAGTTTTGGCTATAATTTCTTAAAATATTTTCTCAGGCTCTTTCCCTTTCTCTTTTTCTTCTGGGACCCCTATAATGCAAATGTTGGTGTGTTTAATGTTGTCCCAGAGGTCTCTGAGACTGTCCTCATATCTTTTCATTCTGTTTTCTTTATTCTGTTTTGTGGCAGTGATTTTCACCACTCTGTCTTCAAGCTCACCTATTCGTTCTTCTATCTCAGTTATTCTGTGATTGATTCCTTCTAGTGTGTTTTTCACTTCAGTTATTGTGTTGTTCATCTGGGCTTTTTATAAGTGTTTTATATCTATGTTAAACATTTCTTCTATCTTTTTGGTCTGTGCCTCCATTCTTTTTCCAAGATCTTGAATCACCTTTACTACCATTACTTTGAATCCTTTTTCAGGTAGATTGCCTATCTCCTCTTCATTTAGTTGTTCTTGTGTGTTTTTTTCTTGTTCCTTCATCTGCAACATATTTCTCTGTTGTTTCATTTTGTCTTTCTGTGTTTGTGGTATCCTTTCTGCAGGCTGCAGGATCATAGTTCCACTTGCTTCCACTGTCTGTCCCCTGCTGAGTAAGGTTAGTCCAGGGGCTTGTGTAGGGGTCCTGGTGGGAGGGACTGGTGCCTGCCCTCTGGTAGGTGGAGCTTGGTTTTGCCCCTCTGGTTGGCTGGGGTGTGTTTATAGATGCCTTTAAGTTCAGTGTGGCTTTCAGCACCCTGTCTGCTAATGGGTGGGTCTGTGCTCCTATCCTGCTGGTTGTTTGGCCTAAGGCCTTCCAGCACTGGATCCTGCAGGTTGTTGGGTGGGGCCAGGTCTTGCTGCCAAAGTGCAGAGCTCCAGTAATCAATATTCCCTGGGGCCCCTGCTACCCTTTTCCTTTCCCCCACAGTGATCTACAGCTGACCTTCACCTCCACAGGGTACCTTCCAAGACCCCTAGCTAGATCTAGCCCAGGTTCCTATGGAGGTACTGCTTTGTGCTTGGTGCCAGTGCACATGAGGCCTTGTGTGCCCCACCCAAGAGTGGAGTCTCTGTTTCCCCAAACCCTGTGGAGCTCCTGCACTGAAGCCTAGCTGGACTTCAAGGCTAAATGCTCTGGGAGTTCTTCATCCTGATGCCAGACCCTCAGACTGTCTTGGAGGGCTATTTTTATTTGGGAACATTCCTGTGTAGGCTGCGTGGGTTTAATATTTTTGGTGTGAGGGCTGTTTTTAGTATAGATGTATGCCACCTTTTTCCACAGTATATATGTTGGCTGTTATCCCCTTGATAGGAGGGTGACTTATGTTGTGGCGTCCAGAGCCTGCACTGGATATTCAGCAGGGGCTCCCTTTTTTCACTGCACTGTAAGGGGTAGGGTCTGCTCCCTAGTTGTTGGAATAGATGCCCCCAGGTCTGTGTCTTAGCTGTGTTTTTGATCTTTGGTGTGAGCACTCCCAGGATTGGAGCACTCCCACTGGAGAGAAGCCACAGAGTATTCCTCCTCTGGAGCCATTCACCTGTGGATGTGCTCTGTTGTGTCACCTTTCACCCATTGTTCAAGCTCTCAGATTACACTGCTGTAGACACTGCTCTCAGTACCACCTTAACCATGGGTATGCTGGCAGTTGGCCTTGGTGCCTCTCAGGTTTTGTTTTCTCCAGACCACCAGCATAGATCCACTGAAGTCTGGTCCCAGGATTGCAATAATCATGGATCTGCACCCACTGTGGTTGCTGTTGGGGCAGCTCAGACTGACTGGGCCCAACCCCCTAGTGTATAGGCCCACAAATTCCACAGCTGCTAAAGCTTGACCCACCTTGGCTGCAGGAGCACTCATTGTCAGTTCAGATGTTCTGCAGGTGATAAGTTTACAAAGCCATTCGCAGTGGTGTAAATCTGAGGTTTGTGCAGCCGTGAGCAGAGATTTCAGCTCTTTTTCCTTAGTTGCACAGCCCCTGGGGCTCAGCTGTGGTTTCAGCCCCACCTCTGCGTGTGTTCCAGCCACAGGCGTCTGCTCCCGAGACTGCCCTGGATCACACTAGCCCACCCCAGCAAGGACAGTGTGGGGAGGAAGAGTGGGCAGCCAGGGATGCGACGGCCCTCCCTGGCAGGAGCCCTTCCAGTACCTGCAGAGGTAGGGGCCAGCACGTGGAAAGAGAGGCTGCAATGGTAGCCCCACCCTTTACACATCACTCAACAATAGCGCTTCGCTTCTATGGTGGTCTAGGCTTCCTCCATGAGCATTCCCAGTTGTGAAGCTCATCACTCCCATCCCCTCAGGCTGTCTCCTTGCAGCCAACAGCAGTCCCCTCCCCAGGTCTACTCTCCAAACCCCACGTCCAACACCCAGCCTCTGTCCACACTAGTGGACATGTCTCAGGCTGTGGTGTGCAGGGCTGTGGCACAATAATCTATGTAGGTCTCACTCTGTCCTGCTTGACACAGACCAGTTGCTGCACTCTCCTCTGAGCCCCTGAAGCTCCCCTTCTGTCCCAGTTAATCTCCCTGCCAGTGAGGATCTTCCCCAGGTGTGGGAACCTCTCCTGTCCTTCAGCTACCCCCAGGGGTGCAGGTCCCATCTTGCTTCCTCTCCTCTTCCTTTTCCTTTCTTCTTTCTTTCATCCTACCCAGTTACACAGGGATGTTTCTTGTCCTTTAAGGTGTTTGAGGTCTTCTGCTAGTGTTCAGCAGGTGCTCTGTGCATATTGTTCCATTGTAGATATTCCTTTTTTTCATATTTATGTTTTTAAGTTGGAGTATAATTGCTTTACAATGTTGTGTTAGTTTCTAAATCAGCCATATGTATACATATATCTGCTCACTCTTGGACCCCCCACCCATCCCACCCATCTAGGTCATCACAGAGCACCAAGCTGAGCTCCCTGCACTATACAGCAGGTCCCGCTATCTATCTTACACATGGTAGTGTATTTATGTCAAACCTAATGTCCCAAATCATCCCACCCTCCACTGCCTTCCGGGTGTTGACACATCCATTCTCTATGTCTGTGTTTTTATTCCTGCCCTACAAACAGGGTCATCTGTACCATTATTCTTGATTCCACATATATGCGTTAATATACGATATTTGTTTTTCTTACTTACTTCACTTTGTATGACAGACTCTAGGTCCATCCACATCTATACAAATGACCCAGTATCATTTCTTTTTATGGCTGAGTGATATTCCATTATATATATGTACCACATTTTCTTTATTCATCTGTCGACGTAGATTCAGGTTGATTCAATGTCCTGGCTATTCTAAATAGTGCAGCAATGAACATTGGGGTACATGTGTATTTTTGAATTATGGTTTTCTCAGGGTATATGTTCAGTAGTGGGATTGCTGGGTCATATGCTAGTTCTCTTTTTAGTTTTTTAATGAACCTCCATACTGTTCTCCACAGTGGCTGTATGAATTTGCATTCCCACCAACAGTGCAATAGGGTTCCCTTTTTCTCCACACACCCTCTCCAATATTTATTGCTTGTAGATTCTTTGATGGTGGCCATTCTGACTGGGGTGAGGTGATAACTCATTGTAGGTTTGATTTGCATTTCTCTAATAATTAGTGACGTTAAGCATCTTTTCATATGCCTCTTGGCCAGCTGTATATCTTCTTTGGTGAAATGTCTATTTAGGATTTCCTCCCATTTTTTGATTGGGTTGTTTGTTTTTCTGATATTGAGCTGCATAAGCTCTTTGTATATTTTGCAGATTAATGCTTTGTCCATTGCTTCATTTACAAATATTTTCTCCCATTCTGTGGGTTGTCTTTTCATCTTGCTTATGGTTTCCTTTGCTGTGCAAAAGCTTTTAAGTTTCATTGGGTCACATTCACTTATTTTTCTTTTTCTTTTCATTATGCTAGGAGGTGGATCATAAAAGATCTTGCTGTGTTTTATGTCAAAGAGTGTTCTTCCTATGTTTTCCTCTAAGAGTTTTCTAGTGTCTGATCTTTTTTTAAAAAAAATTTTTTAACCTCTTTATTGGAGTATAATTACTTTACAAGGGTGTGATAGTTTCTGGTTTATAACAAAGTGAATCAGGTATACATATACATATGTCCCAATATCTCTTCCCCCTTGCCTCTCCCTCCCTCCCATCCTCCCTATCCCACCCCTCTATGTGGTCACAAAGCACCGAGCTGATCTCCCTGTGCTATGTGGCTGCTTCCCACTAGCTATCTATTTTACGTTTGGTAGTGAATATATGTCCATGCCACTCTCTCACTTTGTCCCAGCTTACCCTTCCCCCTACCCATATCCTCAAGTCCATTCTCTGGTAGATCTGTGCCTTATTCCTGGCTTGCCCCTAGGTTCTTCATGACCATTTTTTTTTAATTCCATAAATATGCATTAGCATACGGTAATTGTTTTTCTCTTTCTTACTTACTTCACTCTATATGAAACACTCTAGGTCCATCCACCTCACTACAAATAACTCAATTTTGTTTCTTTTTATGGCTAAGTAATACTCCATTGTATATATGTGCCACATCTTCTTTATCCATTCATCTGTTGATGGACAACTTAGGTTGCTTCCATGTCCTGGCTATTGTAAATAGAGCTGCAATGAACATTTTGGTACATGATTCTTTTTGAATTATGGTTTTCTCAGGGTATATGCCCAGTAGTGGGATTGCTGGGTCATATGGTAGTTCTATTTTTAGTTTTTTACGAAACCTCCATACTGTTCTCCATAGTGGCTGTATCAATTTACATTCCCACAAACAGTGCAAGAGGGTTCCCTTTTCTCCACACCCTCTCCAGCATTTATTGTTTCTAGATTTTTTGATGATGACCATTCTGACTGGGGTGAGGTGATACCTCATTGTAGTTTTGATTTGCATTTCTCTAATGATTAGTGATGTTGAGCATTCTTTCATGTGCTTGTTGGCAATCTGTATATCTTCTTTGGAGAAATGTATATTTAGGTCTTCTGCCCATTTTTGGATTGGATTGTTTGTTTTTTTGATATTGAGCTGCATGAGCTGCTTGTATATCTTGGAGATTAATCCTTTGTCAGCTGCTTCATTTGCAAATATTTTCTCCCATTCTGAGGGTTGTCTTTTCGTCTTGTTTATGGTTTCCTTTGCTGGGCAAAAGCTTTTAAGTTTCATTAGGCCCCATTTGTTTATTTTTGTGTTTATTTCCATTTCTCTAGGAGGTGGGTCAAAAAGGATCTTCCTCTGATTTATGTCATAGAATGTTCTGCCTATGTTTTCCTCTAAGAGTTTTATAGTGCCTGGCCTTACATTTAGGTCTTTAACGCATTTTGAGTTTTGTGTGTGTGTGGTGTTATGGCGTGTTCTAATTTCATTCTTTTACATGTAGCTGTCCAGTTTTCCCAGCACTACCTATTGAAGAGGCTGTCTTTTCTCCCTTGCATATTCTTGCCTCCTTTATCAAAGATAAGGTGACCATATGTGCATGGGTTTATTTCTGGGCTATCTATCCTGTTCCATTAAGCTATATTTCTGTTTTTGTGCCAGTACCATACTGTCTTGATTACTGTAGCTTTGTAGTATAGTCTGAAGTCTGGGAGCCTGATTCCTCCAGCTCTGTTTTTCTTTCTCAAGATTGCTTTGGCTATTTCGGGTGTTTTGTGTTTCCAAACAAATTGTGAAATTTTTTATTCTACTTCTGTGAAAAGTGCCTTTGGTAGTTTGATAGGGATTGCATTGAATCTGTAGATTGCTTTGGGTAGTATAGTCGTTTTCACAGTGTTGATTCTTCCAATCCGAGAACGTGGTATATCTGTCCATCTGTTTGTATCATTTTAATTTATTTCATCAGTGTCTTATAGTTTTCTGCATACAGGTGTTTTGTCTGCTTAGGTAGGTTTATTCCTAGGTATTTTATTCCTTTTGTTATAGTAGTAAATGGGAGTGTTTCCTTAATTTCTCTTTCAGGTTTTTCATCATTAGTGTATAGGAATGCAAGAGATTTCTGTGCATTAATTTTGAATCCTGCTACTTTACCAAATTCATTGATTAACTCTAGTAGTTTTCTGGTAGCATCTTTAGCATTCTGTTTGTATAGTATCATGTCATCTGCAAACAGTGAGTTTTATTTCTTCTTTTCTGTTTTGGATTCCTTTGATTTCTTTTTCTTCTTTGATTGCTGTGGCTAAAACATCCAAAACTATGTTGAATAATAGCAGTGAAAGTGGGCAACCTTGTCTTGTTCCTGATCTTAGTGGAAGTGGTTTCAGTTTTTCACCATTGAGGGCGATGTTCGCTGTGGGTTTGTCATATATGGTCTTTATTATGTTGAGGTAGGTCCCCTCTATGCGTACTTTATGGAGGGTTTTTATCATAAATCGGTGTTGAATTTAGTCAGAAGCTTTTTCTGCATCTACTGAGGTTATCATATGGTTTTTATACTTCAATTTGTTAATATGGTGTATAACATTGATTGTTTTCTGTATATTGAAGAATCCTTGCATTCCTGGGATAAATCCCACTGGATCATGGTATGATCCTTTTAATGTGCTGTTGGATTCCCTTTGCTAGTATTTTGTTGAGGATTTTTGCATCTATGTTCATCAGTGATATTGGCCTGTAGTTTTCTTTTTCTGTGACATCTTTGTCTGGTTTTGGTATCAGGGTGATGGTCGCCTCATAGAATGAGTTTGGGAGTTTTCCTCCTTCTGCTATATATTGGAAGATTTTGAGAAGGATAGGTGTTAGCTCTTCTTTAAATGTTCGATAGAATTTGCCTGTGAAGCCATCTGGTCCTGGGCTTCTGTTTGTTGGAAGATATTTAATCACAGTTACAATTTCAGTGCTTGGATTGGTCTGTTTATATTTTCTATTTCTTCCTGGTTCAGTCTCGGAAGGTTGTGCTTTTCTAAGAATTTGTCCATTTCTTCCAGGTTGTCCATTTTATTGGCATATAGTTTCCTGTAGTAATCTCTCATTGTTATTTATATTTTTGCCGTATCAGTTGTTATCTCTTTTTCGTTTCTAATTCTGTTGATTTGAGTCTTCTCCCTTTTTTTCTTGATGAGTCTGGCTAATGGTTTATCAATTTTGTTTATCCTCTCAAAGAACAAGCTTTTAGTTTTATTGATCTTTGCTATCATTTCCTTCTTTTCTTCTTCATTTATTTCTGATCTGATCTTTATGATTTCTTTCCTTCTGCTAACTTTGGGTTATTTTTGTTCTTCTTTCTTTAATTGCTTTAGGTGTAAGTTTAGGTTTCTTATTTGAGATTTTTTCTTTTTTTCTTGAGGTAGGATTGTATTGCTATAAACTTCCCTCTTAGAACTACTTTTGCTGCATCCCATATGTTTTGGTCATTGTGTTTTCATTGTCATTTGTTTCTAGGTATTTTTTGATTTCCTCTTTGATTTCTTCAGTGATCTCTTGGTTATTTAGTAGTGTATTGTTTAGCCTCCATGTGTTTGTATTTTTTACATTTTATTTTTCCTGTAATTGATATCTAGTCTCCTTGTGTTGTGGTTGGAAAAGACACTTGATATGATTTCAATTTTCTTAAATTTACCATGGCTGATTTGTGACCCAAGATATGATCTATCCTGGAGAATGTCCCATGAGCACTTGAGAAGAAAGTGTATTCTGTTGTTTTTAGATGGAATGTCCTGTAAATATCAATTAAGTCCATCTTGTTTAATGTGTCATTTAAAGCTTGTGTTTCCTTATTTATTTTCATTTTGAATGATCTGTCCATTGGTGAAAGTGGGTTGTTAAAGTCCCCTACTCTTACTGTGTTACTGTCAATTTCCCCTTTTATGGCTGTTAGCATTTGCCTTATGTATTGAGGTTCTCCTATGTTGGGTGCATAATTATTTACAATTGTTATATCTTCTTCTTGGATTGATCCTTTGATCATTATGTAGTGTCCTTCTTTGTCTCTTGTAAGAGTCTTTATTTTAAAGTCTGTTTTGTCTGATATGAGAATTGCTACTCCAACTTTCTTTTAATTTCCATTTACATGGAATACCTTTTTCCATCCCCTCACTTTCCAGTTGTGTGTGTCCCTAGGTCTGAAATGGGTCTCTTATAGACAGCATATATATGGGTCTTGTTTTGTATCCATTCAGCCAGTCTATGTCTTTTGGTTGAAGCATTTAATCCATTTACATTTAAGGTAATTACCGATATGTAGGTTCCTATTACCATTTTCTTAATTGATTTTGGTTTGTTTTTGTGGGTCTTTTTTTTCTCTTGTTTTTCCCGCCTAGAGAATTTCCTCTAACATTTGTTGTAAAGCTGGTTTGGTGGTGCTGAATTCTCTTAGCTTTTGCTTGTCTGTAAAGCTTTTGATTTCTCTGTTGAATCTCAATGAGATCCTTGCTAGATACATTAATCTTGCTTGTAAGTTTTTCCTTTCATCACTTTAAATATATCCTGCCACTCCCTTCTGGCTTGCAGAGTTTCTGCTGAAAAATCAGCTGATAACCTTATGGGGATTCCCTTGTATTTTATTTGTTGCTTTTCTCTTTCTGCTTTTAATATTTTTTCTTTGTATTTAATTTTTGTTAGTTTGATTAATATGTGTCTTGGTGTGTTTCTCTTGGTATGCGACTCTCTGCACTTCCTGGACCTGGGTGGCTATTTCCTGTCCCATGTTAGGGAAGTTTTGACTATAATCTCTTCAAATATTTTCTCAGACCCTTTCTCTTTCTTTTCTTCTTCTGGGACCCCTATAATTCGAATGTCGGTGCTTTTAATGTTGTCCCAGAGGTCTCTCAGACTGTCCTCACTTCTTTTCATTCTTTTTTCTTTATTCTGCTCCTCTGCAGTTATTTCTACCATTGTATTTTCCAGCTCGCTTATTCGCTCTTCTGCCTCAGTTATTCTACTATTGATTCCTTCTAGTGTATTTTTCATGTCAGTTATTGTGTTGTTCGTCACTCACTGTTTGCTTGTTCATTAGTTCTTCTAGGTCTTTTTTTTTTTTTTTCTTTTTTTGGCTGCATTGGGTCTTCGTTGCTCTGCGCGGGCTTTCTCTAGTTGCAGCAAGCGGGGGCTACTCTTCATTGCAGTGCGTGGGCTTCTCATTGTGTTGGCTTCTCTTGTGGAGTACGGGCTCTAGGCTCATGGGCTTCAGTAGTTGTGGCACGTGGGCTTAGTTGTTGTGGCTCGTGGGCTCTAGAGTGCCAGCTCAGTAGTTGTGGCACACGGGCTTAGTTGCCCGGCGGCATGTGGGATCTTCCCAGACCAGGACTTGAACCTGTGTCCCCTCCATTGGTAGGCGGATTCTTAACCACTGCACCACCAGGGAATTCCTCTTCTAGGTCTTTGTTAATCATTTCTAGTATTTTTTCTATCCATGCCTCCATTCTGTTTCCAAGGTTTTGGGTCATCTTTACTCTCATTCTTTTTCTGAATTCTGAATTCATTCTGAATTTCCAGTTAGGTTGCTTATTCCCTCTTCATTTATTTTGTCTTGTAGGTTTTTATCTTGCTCCCTCGTTTGTAGCATATTTTTTGTTGTCTCTTTTTTTTGATGGGTGGGGCTGTATTCCTGTCTTACTGGGTTTTTTTGGCATGAGGCATCCAGCACTGGAGTTTGTAGGCTGTTGGGTAGAGCCGAGGCTTGGTGCTGAGATGAGGACATCTCGGAGACCTCACTCCGATAAATATTGCCTAGGGTCTGAGGTTCTTTGTTTGTCCAGAAGTTTGGACTCGGCGCTCCCACCACAGGAGCTCAGGCCTGACTCCCGGCCTGGGAACCAAGATCACACAAACTGTGCAGTGCAGCAAAAGAAAAGAAATTAAAAGGAGCAGTACAATAAGAAAGAATAAAAAATAAAATAAAATTAGAAAAATAAAAAACATATTAGGAAAAATTAAAATAGAAGTGAAACAACTACCACAAGGTAAAACAGAACCACAACAGAAAAAAGAAGAAAATGGGGTTGGTGGGGGGCGGGGACAAGCCAAAAGGAGCAGAACAATAACAAAGTATAAAGAATAAAATAAAATTAGAAAAATTAAAAATTAAAAATTAAAATATAAATGGGTCAAAAACAACAAAGTAAAATAGGACCACAACCTAAAAGAAAAAAAAAAAAGGAAGCTGGTAAAGGCCTTGCTTGTAGGGGGTGGAGCTTTGGCGGGGACAGAACTTAGTTGGGGGCATGGCTTAGGGTAGGGCCAGGGCCTAGGCGGGGATGATGTTTAAGCATGGGGTGGGGCCCAGGTTCAGGACCTGTGGGCGGGGAAAGGCCACACAGCCTGAGGGGGACCTCGGAATGCAGGAGTTTGGAGGTAAGGCCCTGGGTGGGGTTGTGTAGGCAGGGTTTAGGCTCAGCGTGGCCTGAGGGTGGAGGATTAGACCTGGGACCTCAACAGGCTCCCTGGGGCCTAAGTGGGCAGGGGAAACACTGGCTGTGCTCCCTTTTGTTCCTCTGCTCTCCCGAGAGTCTCCCCTGTCCCCGTTGATCCCCTAACCATGGGTAAGCCCCACCTGGTGTGGGAATGCCTCCCCTCTGGGTGCTGGTCCTGTCCAGCTGGCCTTTACTTTTCCTCCCCCCTCCCTCCCTCCCACTCCCTCAGGACCCGCATGGCTGGAGGGGTTCTTGCTGGGCAGAGGATCAGGCCCGGGATCTCAGCAGGCTCCCCAGGGCCCAAGTGGGTACAGGAAACTCTGGCCATATTGCCTTCTGATCCTCTGCCCTCCCAACTGTCTCCCCCTTTCCCTCTCCAGGTGTGGGACCCCTTCCCCTCCCCCAGCCGCCCCTCAGGGGCACCAGTCCCATCCTGCCTCCACTTCTTCTCTTCCCTCACTCCCTCCCACATTTTGCCTGGTCACCCTGGGGTTCCTCCCATCCCCTTAGGTGTCCTTGGTCCCCCAGCAGTGCCCGGTAGGTGCCCTAGTTGTGCAGAGACACAAACTCCATATCCTCCTAGTCCATCATCTTGACTCCTGTAGATATATTCTTGATGCCCAGTTAGGGAGAGGTGAACTCCATGTCCTCCTACTCTTCCTCCATCTTGACTCCTCCTCCCCCTAGCTGCTTTTAATATTCTCTCTTTATCTTTAACTTTTGTAATTTTTATTATAATGTATCTTGGTGAGTTCCTCTTTGGGTTAATCCTATATGAGACTTTGCACTTCCTGGACTTGAGTGACAGTTTCCTTTCACAGGTTAGGGAATTTTTCAGCTATTATCTCTTCATATATTTTCTTAGGACCTTTCTCTTTTCTTTCTGGGACCCCTACAATGTGAATATTAGTGTGCTTGATGTTGTACCAGAGGTTTCCTCCTCATTTCTTTTCATTCTTTTTTCTTTTTTCTTTTAGGCAACAGTGACTTCCACTACTCCATCTTCCAGGTAACTGATTCATTCTTGCATCATTTAGTCTACTATTTATTCCTTCTAGTGTAATTTTCATTTGGTATTATATTATTCATCTCTGTTTGTTTGTTCTTTATATTTTCTAACTCTTTTTTAAAAAACTCCTAACTTCTTGCTCGGTGCATTCATTCTCTTCCAAAGTTCTTTGATCATCTTTATAGTCATTTCATTGAACTCTTTCTCAAGTGCCTATCTCCACTTCACTTAGTTCTTCTTCTGGGTTTTCATCTTGTTCCTTCATCTGGAACATATTCATCTGCTGCTTCATTTTGTCTGAGTTGCTATTTGTATTTTTAGGTATATGGTAGCTTAGTTACTTTTCTTGACCTTGGAGAAGTGGCCCTCTATAGGAGATGTCCTATGCGTCTCAGCAGTGGACTCTTCTCTCTTCACCTAAGGTATATGCTGTTGGGGAGTTCCCCCTAAGAGGGCTGCGTGGGTCTTTGTGTTGTGGCGGGCTGACTATGTGGGTGGTCTGATAGGCTTGGTTGGCCCCTAGTCTGATTGGTTGCCAGGCACTTGTGCCGATGCTGCTGGCTGCTGTTTAGGGGGGCCTGGTCATGAAGTGGCTGGTTTCAGAATCCTAGGGGGCCCCGGGACTAGTTCTGGCTCACTGGTGGGCAGAGTCAGGGTCCTGAAGACTCTGGGGCTGTGTCCCACTCCCTGGCAGATGAAGCCAGATCCTGGGGTTAATTCTGGACTATTGGCAGGCAGAGCTGGTTCCTGGAGTCTGACTGCAGGCCCCAGGGATCCCAGAGCTTGTTTCAGTTATTTTGTGACAGGGGCTGGTTCCAGACACAGTTGGGTATGGAGTCTGGGGTGTCTGAAAGGTTGCATTGGGCTGCTAGTGGACAGGACCAGGGCTCAGGTGGTCCCAGGGTAGGGTCTGGTCTGTGTTGTCAGAGTAGTTCTGCAGGCTGCAGGATTGTAGTTTTCTTGCTTCTGGTGTCTGTTCCCTAGTGGGTAAGGCTGGTCTAGAGGCCTGTGCAGGCTTCCTGGTGGGAGGGGGCAGGTGCCTGCCCACTGGTGGGTGGAGCTGGGTCTTGGCCCTCCGGTGGGCAGGGCTGTGTCTAAGGGCATGTCTAGAGGCATCTGTTGGCTCAGGAAGTCTTTAGGCAGCCTGTCTGCTGATGGGTGGGGCTGTATCCCTGCCCATTTAGTAGAATTTGGCAACTATTTCTTGATGGTTAAGGTTCTGTCCCCACCCATTTAGTTGTAAAGTGTCCTAGCACTGGTGCCTACAGGCCGTTGGGTGGTGCCAGGTCTTGGCACTAATGATCCAAGATGTCAGCCTGCAGCAGCAGCAGCAATGTTCATGCGGCCAACTATTCCCAAGTATGTCTGTCACCAGTGTCAATATCCCCAGGGTGAGCTGCAGCCACCCACCACTTCTCCAGGAGACTCTCCAACACCAGCAGGTAGTTCTGGTCTGGGCTCTTATCTATAATAATTATTGCTTTTGCCTTGGGTTCAGGTGCATGTAAGATTTTGTGTGCACCCTTTAAGAGTGAAGTCTCTATTTCCCCCAGTCTGTGGAGCTCCTGCAGTTAAGCCCTCTGGCATTCAAAATACTCTGGGGGCTCGTCTTCTTGGTGCCAGACCCCCAGGCTGGGGAGCTTGACATGGGGCCCAGAACTCTCACTCCTGTGGGAGAACCTCTGCAATATAATTATTCTTCAATTTGTGGATCACTCACCTAGGGAGTATGGAATTTGATTATATTTTGAGTCCACCCCTCCTACCCATCTCATTGTGGTTCTTTCTGTCTTTAGTTGTAGAAGATCTTTTCTTGGAGGTTCCAGTCTTTTTCGTCAATGGTTGTTCTGCAGATAATTGTGATTTTTGGTGTGCTCATGAGAGGAGGTGAGCTCAGGGTCTTTGTACTCCACCATCTTGTCCACTCCTCAAGTTTCTATGTTATTAAAATTAAGCTGGTGTAAATTAAATTTAGAGTATGTAAGTTTAGGCTGTTAAATATAATCCCATGGTAACCACAAAGGAAATAGTTATAGAATATACACAAAAAGAAATGAGATGGAATAAACATATTTCACTACAAAAAAATCTGCTAAATACAAAAGAAGACAGTAATGCAGGAAATGAGAAGAAAAAAGCTATAAGTCATACAGAAAACAAATAGCAAAATGACAGAAGTGAGTTCCACCTTATTAATCATGACTACTTTTCATCAAGCAAAAAAGGGGGCCCAAATAAATCAGAAATGAAAGAGTAGTTACAACTGACATCACAGAAATACAAAGGATCATAAGAGATGATTATTATGAACAATTATAGTAACAGTTATAACCAACAAATTGGACAACCTGGAAGAAATAAATTCCTAGAAACATACAATCTTCCAAGACTGAATCAGGAGGAAACAGAAAATCTGAACAGACTGATCACTAGCAATGAAATTGAATCAAAGTGGTGCTGGGAAAACGGGACAGGTACATGTAAAAGTATGAAATTAGAACACTCCCTGACACCATACACAAAAATAAACTCAAAATGGATTAAAGACCTAAGTGTAAGGCCAGACACTATCAAACTCTTAGAGGAAAACATAGGCAGAACACTCTATGACATAAATCACAGCAAGATCCTTTTTGACCCAGCTCCTAGATAAATGGAAATAAAAACACAAATAAACAAATGGGACCTAATGAAACTTAAAAGCTTTTGCCCAGCAAAGGAAACCATAATCAAGACCAAAAGACAACCCTCAGAATGGGAGAAAATATTTGCAAATGAAGCAACTGACAAAGGATTAACCTCCAAGATTTACAAGCAGCTCATGCAGCTCAATAACAAACAAACAAGCAACAGATCCAAAAATGGGCAGAAGACCTAAATAGACATTTCTCCAAAGAAGATATACAGATTGCCAACAGACACATGAAAGAATGCTCAACATCATTAATCATCATTAGAGAAATGCAAATCAAAACTACAATGAGATATCATCTCACACCGGTCAGAATGGCCATCATCAAAAAATCTAGAAACAATAAATGCTGGAGAGGGTGTGGAGAAAAGAGAACCCTCTTGCACTGTTGGTGGGAATGTAAATTGATACAGCCACTGTGGAGAACAGTATTGAGGTTCCTTAAAAAACTAAAAACAGAACTACCATACGACCCCGCAATCCCACTACTGGGCATATACCCTGAGAAAACCATAATTCAAAAAGAGTCATGTACCAAAATGTTCATTGCAGCTCTATTTACAATAACCAGGACATGGAAGCAACCTAAGTGTCCATCGACAGATGAATGGATAAAGAAGATGTGGCACATATATACAATGGAATATTACTCAGCCATAAAAAGAAATGAAATGGAGGTATTTGTAGTGAGGTGGATGGAGTTAGAGTCTGTCATACAGAGTGAAGTAAGTCAAAAAGAGGAAAACAAATACAGTATGCTAACACATATATATGGAATCTAAGGAAAAAAAAAAAAAGGTCATGAAGAACCTAGTGGCAAGACGAGAATAAAGACACAGACCTACTAGAGAATGGACTTGAGGATATGGGGAGGGGGAGGGGTAAGATGTGACAGGATGAGAGAGTGTCATGGACATATATACACTACCAAATGTAAAATAGATGATAGCTAGTGGGAAGCAGCCACATAGCACAGGGAGATCAGCTCGGTGCTCTGTGACCACCTAGAGGGGTGGGATAGGGAGGATGGGAGGGAGAGAGATGCAAGAGGGAAGAGATATGGGAACATATGTATATGTATAACTGATTCACTTTGTTATAAAGCAGAAACTAACACACCATTGTAAAGCAATTATACTCCAATAAAGATGTTTAAAAAAAAAAAAGAAATTGAATCAGTAAAACGAACAAACAAACAGACAAAAACTCCCAACAAACAAAAATCTAGGACCAGATGGTTTCACAGGTGAATTTTACCAAGCATTTAAAGGAAAGTTAATGCCTTTCCTTCTTTATTCCAAAAAATTGAAGAGGAGGAAACACTTACAAACTCATTCTATGAGGCAAGTAATACCCTGATACCAAACCCAGATAAAGACATTACAAAAAAGAAAATAAAGGCCAATATCCCTGATAAACATATATGCAAATATCCTCAACAAATATTAGCAGTCCAAATTCAAGAACACATTAAGAGGATCATACATCATGATCAAGTGGGATCTAGTCCAAGGATGCAAGGATGTTTCAGTATTCACAAATCAATCAACATGGTATAACACATTAAGAAAAAAAGTATAAAAATCATACGATCATCTCAATAGGTGCAAATGTTGACAAAATTCAACATCTATTTTTGATAAAACTCTCAACAAAGTGGGTGGAGAGGGACCATACCTCAACATAATAAAGGCCATATATGCCACACTTACAGCCAACATCCTACTCAGTGGTGAAAGGCTGAAAGCATTTCCTCTAATATCAGGAACAAAATACAGATGCCCACTATCACCACTTTTATTCAACATAATATTGAAAGTCCTAGCCACAGCAATCACATAAGGAAAAGAGATAAAGTTATCAAAGTTGGAAAAAAAGTAAAATTATCTCCGTAACTGTATAGCACAGGGAACTCTACTCAATACTCTGTAAAGACCTATATGGGAAAAGAATCTAAAAAAAGAGTGGATATATGTATGTATAACTGATTCACTTTGCTGTATAGCTGAAACTAACACTACATTGTAAATCAACTATACTCTAATAAAAATTAATTTAAAAAATTATCTCTGTGTGCAGAGGATATGATATTACATGTAGAAAACCCTAAAGATTCTAAGAAAAAAGTTAGAACTAATAAATTCAGTAGAGTAGCAGGATAAAAAGTCAACACACAAAAATCAGTTACATTTCTATACGGTAACAATGAACAGTCTAAAAAGGAAATTAAGAAAACAATTCCATTTGCAATAGCATCAAAAAGAATAAAATACTTAGGAATTAACTTTACCAAGGAGATAAAGTGCTTGTACAATATAAACTACAAAGCATTGCTGAAAAAATTAAAGAAGGCATAAATTAATTGATGGATGTCTATCCATCTTCATGGTTTGGAAGACTTAATATTGTTAAAATTTCAGTATTATCCAAAGCAATCTATAGATTCAGTGCAATCCCATGACATTCTTTGCAGAAATAGAAAAACACATCCTAAAATTCATATGGAATTTCAAGGGACATGAAATAGTGAAAATAATCTTTCAAAAGAAGAACAGTGTTGGAGGACTCAATGTCCTAATTTCAAAACTTACTACAAAGCTACAGTAATCAAAACAGTGTGCTATTGCCATAAAGACAGACATATAGACCAATGGAATAGAATAGAGAGCTCAGATATAACCCTCACGGATATGGTCGAGTGATCTTTGATAAGAGTGCCAAGACTGTTCAATGGGGAAAAGATAGTCTTTTCAACAAATGGTGCTGAGACATCTAGATATCCTCACATTAAAGAATAAAGTTGGACCTCACACCACATGCAACAGTTAACTCAAAATGGTCAGAGACCTAACTGTGAAAGCTAAAACTCTTAGAAGAAAACATAGGACAAAAGTTTTACAACACTAAATTTGGCGATTATTTCTTACATATAACACCAAAGGCATAGGCAACAAAAGAAAAAATTTTTAAAAATTGGACTTCCTGCAAATTAAAAACTTCTGGGCTCAAAGGACACTATCAGCATACTGAAAGGGCAATCCACAGAATGGAATAAAATATTTGGAAATCATATATGTGATAAGGGATTCATATCCAGGGTATATAGAGAACTCCTAAAACTTCACAACAGTGAAAACTAAGAAACAACCCAATTCAAAAATGGACAAAGGACTTGAACAGACATTTCTTCAAAGAATATACATGAATAGCCAATAAGCACATTGAAAAGATGCTCAACATCACTAACCATTAGGGAGATGCAAATCAAAACCACAGTGAAATATCACCTCACACCCACTAGGATGGTTACTATCACAAAAACAAAATAGCAGGTGTTAGTGAGGATGTGGGGAAAGTAGAAACCTTGAGCACTGTTGGTGGGAATATAAAATGGTATAGGAAAACCATTCTGTGGAACCATCATGGTTCCACAAAAAATTAAAAATAGATTTGTCATATGATCCATTGATTTCTCTTCTGTGTATATACCCAAAAGAATTGAAAACAATGTCTTGAAGATACATATGTACACCTATGTTCATAACAGGATTATTCACAGTAGCCCAAATGTGGATGCAATTAAAGTGTCTATCAACATATTAATAGATAAACAAAATGGGGCATATACATACAATGGAATATTATTCAGATTAAAGGAAGGAAAAGAAATTCTGATACATGCTACAATATGGATGAACCTTGAGGACATTATGCTCAGTAAAATAAGTCACAAAAAGACAAATACTATATGATTCCACTGAGGGACCTAGGGTACTCAAGATTCAGAAACAGAAAGAATGGTGGTTGCCAGAGCCTGGGGGTTGGGGGAATGAGGTGTTATTGTTTAATGGGTATAGAGTTTCAGTTTTGCAAGATGATGATAAGATTTCTGGAGATAGATGGTGGTGATGGTTGTACAACATGAATGTACTTAATACCACTGAACTATAAAAAACTTAAAATTTGTTAAGATGGTAAATTTTATTTTGTATGTATTTTACCACAGTGATAAAAGGTGAGGCAACAGATGGAGTGTACATTTTCCCAATACTTTCACTTATACTCCACCATATTGCTCTGTTTAATTTCATCAATTTGATTGGCCTTTTTTAAATATTCTCTTTTAATAGGAAAATATCTGCCTATGCCCTTGAAAATACTTACTGTTATTTTCATGGGAATCCTACTTCCCAAGGATCTCTCATTTGCTGTGTTGTCCCAGCTCCCAGAACATGTCCAGATGTAGTAGGGACTTCCAGTTAACACCTGCTCTTGTCCTTTCTGAGTGCACTTGCACACAACAGGCCTAAAAGCCATTGACTTGCATGGTTATAGGCTGGAGTCCCTTCTACTTTGATGTTCCAGTTCTTCCTTCCATAGCTAATGATTATTGGACATCAGTTGGTCCCCAAATAGTGAATTTAGTCAGGGATGAGGAAAGGCCAACTCAGATGCTTTCGAGGTATATCGAGATTGAAGAAATGGAGACAGAAACGTTTAAGGCATAATTAAAAGAATTTAAATTTGCTGAACAACATTGAACACCAATTAGTTGCTTGTTTTCTCCTCAAACCTCTCATATTCTCCTGTTTCACAATCAAAGAAACTAAGACTCCAAATTTTTGGTGAATATCACCAACAGATCAACTCACTTAGAATCCTGTTGTTTGTGACTTTATCTTAGTTAATTATAAGAAGAAAGTTTCCATCTTATACACCTTTGAATTCTTCTCAGCACTGTGCATAGTGCCTAATACATACTCAGTTTTCAATAAATATTGCAATAAAGGAACAAGTTCCTAGGCAAGACACACATGATATGCCCTGGCTACTTTTCTGATCTGGTTTGATGTATTTCAGTACAAGTTATCCAATTTCCACAATCCACTTGGCAGGACTGAAGATTTCCTGGGCCATCTTCTTATTTTTTCCTTCTTCCACAGGGGGGAAAAAAAGAAAAGAAACCCTTATAGGTCTTTTCTTTAGGTAACTGAGCATTTGTGGTACTTAAATTGCCATTTCTCCTTTTCTCCAGTTCTGGCTAATTTTTATTCATTTTATTGTAGATTCACATCTGCAAGAGAAAAATGCCGTGTGTTCTTTTTTAAATCTGCTTTTCATTTTGATCACTTTCTCAAACACCTGGAGGACTAATGTGGACCACCCAGAGGAACGCTATCTGAAACCTACCAGCAGCTTATGGTAGTGTAAGATCAGTGGGTGACACTGTAGTCCTGAGTTATTATTCCATCTCTGCCATTACCTGGCTGTAACATTGGACAGGTCACTTAACCTCCCTGTACCTTACTTTCCTAGCTAGGGGTATTATCATGCTCAAAAGAAATAATGTATTTTTAAAACTTTGTACTTTGAAAATTATAAAATGTAATAAAAGTATAAAGCATTGTTACAAACAAACTTTTTCTAAAGTGGAGTCTTACAAATTAAACAAAATCTTATGGGTCTTTGTGACCACCCACATTGCCATCTGGGAAGGAGAGAAGTTCTTTGTTTTGTTTTATTTTGTTGCTGCGTTCTTTGGCAAAAGAGAAAACTTGTCTAGCTTGCTAGAACCATAATAGAAGCAACAATAGTAGCCACAGCCTACATTTTGCAATAAACTTTCCATATCTTTAAAATATCTCATACCTCCAGTGACCAAGAGTTAAATTCTCACATTAAAAATCTATGTGGGGGGCTTCCCTGGTGGCGCAGTGGTTGAGAATTCTCCTGCCAATGCAGGGGACACAGGTTTGATCCCTGGTCCAGGAAGATCCCGCTAAGCCCGTGCACCACAACTACTGAGCCTGTGCTCTAGAGCCCTCGTGCCACAACTACTGAAGCCTGTGTGCCTAGAGCCCGTGCTCTGCAACAAGAGAAGCCACCACAATGAGAAGCCCGCACACCACAACGAAGAGTAGCCCCCGCTCGCAGCAACTAGAGAAAGCCCACGCACAGCAAGGAAGACCCAACACAGACAAAAATAAAATAAAATAAATTTATTAAAAAAAAAATCCATGTGATTGGTTCTCCCCTACTTACCTCAGATTTTGTGCTAAGCATATGGGACAGCAGATCTGAGTATTTAAATAAATAATACAGTGAAGCAGAACTTATAGAACAAATGCCACCTTCCTCTCAAATAAAAAGGCCTCATGGTTATTATAATAACCATTGAATTCTTACAGGAATTCTCCCTCGGTAATTAATTTTGTGGATATTGCTATATATTTTCTCACCCTCAGCTTTCCTGGGAATATCTGAAATAACAGGTTTCTTAGGCTCTCTTTGGATTACAAATGATGGGAACCTGACTCAAAATAGCTTAAGCATAAAAGGGAATTTACTGACGTGGTTGTGAAGTCCAGGACTAATTTTGGCATTGGCTTATTCCTGTGATATAAATAATACTTCATAATCAATTTCAAGCTACCAGTATGACATTACCAAATGTAGAGTTGGGAAGAAAGGTGCACAATTTACTTTTGAGAACCAGTTCGAGCCAACTCTAGCACACCTCTGCCTGTACGCTAGGCAGGTGATGTGTGCCAAAGCTATAGCGATGATAAGTAGAACATGGTCCCTCTCCTGACACAGGGAATGAGAAGGGAAGAAGGGGCCACTTAACAGTTATGCAAACATTCATAAAGAGCTTGCCAGATGCCAGGCACTCAATTCCATTCTCTATTTGTTACTGTAGCTTAGTGTCTGAATCCAAACTGCTTGAGTTTAAACATCAGTATTATAATTTGTGTAGTGTTTGATTTTTGAGGAAGTTTCTTGACCTTCCCGTATCTCAATTCCCTAATCTATAGAAAGGGGGTAATAATAACATCTGCCTCGTAAAACTGTTTTGGGAATGAGATAAATTGATACATGTAAAGCATTTAGAATAATTTCTTATTCATGGGGAGTGTTCATCAAGGGTTCACTGTTCATAATTATTATTGTCACTTTCTAATCCTAACAAAAGCCCTTTGATAAATGTGTATTATTATCTCCAGTGAAGAAACTGAGAGGTTAAGGGGCTTGCTCAAAGACAAATAATGCAGTTAAGCTGACATTTGACCCTGAGGAGTCTGTAAATTCCAAGTCTCATACTTGCTCTATGTATTGCACAAATAACAATAGCACTGTTTATCATAAGTCCATTCTGAACCAGGAGCTTTAAATATATTTTCTAATGTCTCTTCACAATTGTACAATGGATTGGGGTTTTCTATTTCCATTTTACAGATAAGAAACTGAGGGTCAGAAGGGTTAACTAATTTTGGGGGGGGGTCAACTTTTTAGAACGTTGGGTTTTTTAAAATTTTTTTAATTGAAGTATAGTTGATTTACAATGTTGTATTAGTTTCAGGTTTACAACAAAGTGATTCAGATATATATATATATATATATATATATATATATAATCTTTCTTTTTCGGATTCTTTTCCAGAAGCGTTAGTTAATTTTTAAGGCCATACAGTCAGCTGGGATTTGAGGCAAGTCTGCTAGATTCATAGACATGTATTCTTAATTGCTAAATGACCTACAACTATTTTTACCATTACTTGGAGCCATGTTTCTTCATCATACCTTGAGAGAAGATGTGGATCATGGGTAATCTGGAAAATGCCATATGAGAGATAGGAATCTAATGCATAGTAGCTACAGAAGGAAGGGAGAGAGAGTTCATTTTTTGTTTTTCTTATTGCAGGGTCAGAAGGTACTTCATAGAGGAGGTGGCATTTTAACTGCATCTTGTTAGACGAATTTTAACGGACTGATGGGGGTGGGGAGTACATTTCTTATAGAAGAAATTCTGAGCAAAAACATAAAGGTCTGAGAGTTAGTATATTTGGTGAATAGCAAGCTGACTAGAGAGGCACTATGGGAGGAGTGGCTGAAGATGGAAAGGTCAGCCTCCATCACTAGGAGGCCCCTGAAGGTTTCTGAGAAGGGGAATTATACAAACTGGTCTATGTTTAGGAAAACAAGCCTTGTAGCAATATGTAGGATAGACTGGAGAGATAAGAGTCGGGAGTCAGGAAGAAGAGTTACATGTTACTGCAACAGTTTATGCAAGAGATTATGAAAGCCAGAATTAGAGTGGAGTTTGAAAGCAAAGAGTAACTCTGAGAAATACCGAGAAATATCATTAACAAGATTATTCCCACTAATGAAAAAAACAACTATATACATAAGCTACTGGCGGCACATCAGTAACAACATTTTAATTCACCACATCTTAATTGAGCACCTACTAGAAGACAGGTGTTGTATTAATGACAGGAATATAAAGATAAATATGAAGGAGTTTCTGAACAAAATTTTTTCATTACTATTTGCCATGTACTATTCTAAGCATTTTACATGCATTATCTAAATTAATCTTCACAACAACCCGATGCAGTCATTACTATTATTTTCTCCAATTTACACATGAGGACATGAAAGGTCAGAGAGAAAAAATAACTTGCTAAAGGCCACATAGAGAACGACAAAGCCCACTGTATTCCTACTACCTAGGACGATCCACAAATAACCACATTAAAATAGGCAAGACATTCCTCTCTGGCCTGGGCAGGAACAGTAGCTTCTTAGCTGGTCTTCATGCTTCTGTTCCTCCCTTACCCATCTCTTCTTTACTCATCAGCCAGAATGATATTTTAAAAAACAAACATAGGTCACTTCCTTGCTTAAAACCTTACTGTGGTTCCTCACTGCACTTAGAATACGACTCCAAGTCCGTTCCTGGGGCCACTCAGCTCTGCCTAATTGGCTCTCATAGTCCAACAACACCCACTTTCTTGCAGGCTCTGGACTATTCTAAGCACTTTTCCATCTCAGGGCCTTTGCAAATGCTGTTCCCTCTACTTGGGCTCATTCCCCCCACCCCCATTCTTTACTAGCTAAAATTCTTATATATTCTTTTTTGGTTTTGTTTTTGTATGTGTTTACTCGTTTGTTATCTGAAGCACCATGCTGAGCCATGCTGGAGCCTAAGACAAGAGGAAAAATAATAACATTTATCCTGAAATTGAATGTTTTGATTTCTTGCTACATGGAATTTTTGCATTAATTCTTTTTAATACTGAATTAAAATTTGATTGATCTTGATGACTGAGTTTTTGGCACCCCCTTAAAACTTGCACCAGAGGCAAGTCCCTCACTCCTCTCACCCTTGTCTCAGCCCTGGGTATCGGTCTCCCACTAAACTGCTTCACAGGGACAGGGACCATGCTGTTTTGTTTACTAGTGCATCCACTCTGTGCAGCAGAGTGATTGGCACAGAAACAGCAACAAATGAAATTTGTTGAATGATTGAAATGAATGTTCAAATGTATCATCTTATTTCATCATCATAGTAACACTGTGTTTGGGTATTCTCTCTGGTTTATAGATGAAGAAACTGATGCTTAAAGATGTTAAGTCACCTGGCCAAGGTAGATACACAGTTAATTAGTACTTAGCAAAGCTGAAATTGGAATCCAAGCCTCTGACATTAGATTCAGGGTTCCCAGTTCACCAGACTCTACCCTGAGGTACATTCAAACAAAGGCTAGTAGACATTTATCCAGGCTGTTGAAGGAAGAAGTTCTGAATTATATGGGAAGCTAGATTTCTTGATTTACCACTTCTCTTCAAATACTTCGTTTTCTTTAATTCTATGATGATCACCTTATGATGCAGCCCATGGGCTTTGACAGTGAATAGAACTTGGTAACCTCAGCATATTCATCTGCAAAGTAGGAATAAAGATACAGATCTAACTGACTTGTTTTGAGCATTAAATAAGATGGTATGTCAGTTGCCTAATACAGTGTTGTTGCCATATAGGAGATACTGAATGTTATTAATTTTGATAATAATAAAAATAAACAACTTGGGTGAAAGAAGAACCCTGGAGTTTGAAAGTGAAATAACTTCTCCTTCCCTCTACTTCCATGGAAAGTGCCAGTTCCCTAGCTGGAAGAAGAGAATTAGACTCATTATGTCACTTCTGTACTTCCCTTCCCGATGGGAGGCAGGTCACTTCACCCGTTTTGAAGTTGAGAGAGTTAGGCTCTGAGAGTGACAGAAATAAAACCAGAAACAAGATGTCCTGGTTTTCACTTAACACTCTGCCTCCTTACTTTTAAGTGGAACTAATTTCCAGTAGCCTCCAATCAAGCCTTTCCTGGCCCTTCTCTTCTAGTCAGCCAGATGACCTGATACTTGAGGGGAACAGGGAGGAGATTCCGTCTTACAGAGAAGGTCTCTCTGGTAAAAGCAGCATAATCTATAAAATATCTCCACATGGAGAGGAGGGAGAAGAATAATGTTTTATCTCCTGATAGTAAAGTCAGACAGAGTGTTTCACAGGAGAGGGTATGGTTTTAATCAGCTGGGGTTGCATATGGGAGCCCCCTGGCTCCTCTCCTTCACCTTTTCTTATGCCAGAATCTTACTCCAAAAAGGCTGAACCGGGCCAGTAATAGAATTATATCCAGTGCGATACTTGCCCCTGGGGTCAACTTCATAACCTCCAGAATGGTGTGGGTCTCGTAGCAGACACCCAATAAATGCATGTTGAGTGACTGATAAAACCTAAGTGTATAATGGACAACTTTACACACATGCTCACAAATTTACAGTTCTCTGGTACGAGGCATCTGTCTTCAGATACTTTCTCCTTTGAATTCCCTTTCATGCTTTTTCTTTTACTTTCTGGGTTCATTTGTTTTGCCCCCTCCCATCTTCACATATGTGCGTGTGCGCAGACACACATGCACATATACCTCAAGATCAAAAAGATATAGAGGTATATTAGATCAATTTTATTTACACTAAAAGCAAACTGCAGTCTGACGGTGTAAGGTACCACGCCAAAATTTCCTATTCTGCTGCTGGTTCAGTTTTTATAAAAATGTTAGCAAGGCCTGACTGAATTTGCTCCATTATGTAGACAATTTAATATTCTGTATCATTTTAGAAGGAGTTGGTGAGGCATACTAGCTATTCAAACCTAAGTGAAGCACACAGAGGATCAGATTCTGAAACCAGAAAGTAAACAGAGGGGAAAAGGGGGAGAGAATAGGAATTGGCAAGGGGTGGCAAGATAGACTGAGGGCAGAATGGGGCAGAAGCAGCATAGAGAGAGGGAAGGAAAAGGTAGGGTACTTACCTAGCTGCCATTGCTAAAAACAGTGTAATCTGATAGACAAGGCAAGAAACCCACCATGTATTATATGTCACAGTGAATACACATACCCAGTAGACATGGGGATGTGGTGCAGGGTATTTAAGATAATGTGAAAGGATATATACAACAGGTGGGTAAACACAGGAATGGGGAATCCTATGTGTGTAACATTGAGGAGTCCAGATAAGTAGCAACCTGGAGATCTTCCAGTGGATAAGTAACTGTGCCCTAAGCCACAGACACTGGCACTTGATGTGGGGCTGACTGGTAAGAGCAAGGCATGCCTCAAACTTGGCAGAAAATGCAGTGTAGTTGATTATAAACATGGCCCTTTCACAATGTAAACTTTGCAGCTCATCCCATCAAGATGTCAAATCTATTCTCCATCCATTGATTCTCCACCCATTTGACTGTTTATCTTATTTTGTCCAACATGTTGCAAATAGATGCTTGAAAATAACTTACTCATTGGGACTTATCATCTCTCTTGCTGTTTTTGGAACCCCAGCCATTGCCACCATGTGAAGATTCCTAGGCTAACCCATTGAATGATGGGAGATGTATGTCCCTGTCACCCTTATCACCCAAACCAACATACCTCTGCCCACCATCAGTAGCAGAATCATTTAGCTGATCAGCAACTGTCTGCAACACATGAATAGGCCTGGCCAAGACCAGTGGAAGAACCACCCAGCCAAGCGAAGTCCAAATTGCCAACACACAGAATTATATGCTAAATTAACGATTATTGTTTTAAGCCACTAAGTTTGCGAGTGGTTTGTTATACATTAAAAAATAACTGATATACAAGGGTATCAGATGTCACTAGTCCAGTGACTTGGGAACAAGAATTCAGTAAACAGAACTCAGTTTTGGGAACAAACCAGGAGGCCAGTAACAAGAACTTGAATAAATAGGAGCACAGGGAGATCAGCTCAGTGCTTTGTGACGACCTAGAGGGGTGGGATAGGGAGGGTGGAAGGGAGGCTCAAGAAGGAAGGGATATGGGGATATATGTATACATATAGCTGATTCACTTTGTTGTACAACAGAAACTAACACAACATCGTAAAGCAATTTTACTCCAATAAAGATATTTTTTAAAAATGTAAATAGAGGAAGGGAGCTATCACCATAGATAACTATAGTATAAACTAGGTGTGGTAGACAGGGAGGAACCTAGCAAAATCTGTTTATTAAAAATACCTCTTTGTTCCATTAAAAAATAAATAATAAATAAATAGGAGGACAGGGTCTTAGAAGCAGAAGCAAATTTTTCCGATTTTGGGACCTCACAGTTGGGCTGGGCAGCCCTAAAAGTGAGCATGTTTTAACATCATAATGTGGACTAAAATTTTCTAAGTGCCCCCACGGTCAGGTCAGGATTATTGCTAGGAACCTTGATTTTAAAATTTCCCAACCCATCTGTTTTGTGCCTATTATACAGAGGAGGTATTTCAGATCTTTTCCAAGCTCTTCAGATCCCAAACCACACTTTGTTTTTCTTACTCTCTCACCTCACGACCTTGTCTCCCGTGTCATGAAGAAAATAGAAACAACCAAATGAGAACTCAGTCAATGTTCTGCCACAAAATGTACAGACTTAAGCAACTTCATCCAGATTTGCCTCCATCTCCCCAACATGATGTAAGCAATCTTACCCATGCTCTAGATCCACCTAGAGGATTTCTGTCACTTATCTCCTCTCTTCTATATCTTCACTTCCTTTCCTTTTACTCAGTTTCTCCCATCAGAATGGAAATATTCCAGTAATTTCCATTGAAAAAACCCTCCTTTGTCCCACTTTGTTCTTGTGACCCCTTTACTTTCCTCCCCTTTACTTTCAGACTTTGGGGAAAAATGGTACATACTTATTGCTCCTATGTCCTCCCCTCATTCACCTTTTAACTTTGTTCGTTTTTTTTGCTTCTGCCCTCAACACTCCATGAAATTACTCTCATTCAAAGCTGGGAACCAAACTGTACCTGAAATATCCAATGACATCCACCTTGTTCTTCCTGGTTACACATGGAAGTTTATGATAATCTGTCAGCCATCCTGGTTTCTCTTAATATATTGTCCTAGAAGTGATCCAAACTACAGGATGTCTGCTCAGTCAATTATTTATTAGGAATTATCATCCTTGGTTTAACAGTTGAAAGGGACAGACTACATGACTACAGCTGGATTCTGGTTAATGAGGGATCTGTATAATACTGAAGTTTTTTATGTCTGAGAAGTCATAGCCAGAGGTAAACTACTTTAAAGAAGGCCATATCAACACCATTAGTCCAAAAATAACCCATGGGCCTAAAGTCCAGGAGACCAGTACAGGTAGGGGGAGAAAGAGAAAGCTGCAGTCTAAGTTTTGTGTCTGGGAGTTAATCACATCTGGAAAGGGTCATGCAATAGGTTTTTTCCACTGGAACGTGGAACCTAGCAGTTGCAAACACTCACGCATGTCCAATTTTACTTGCCACCTTGCTGGTGCCACCCTGTTCTCCTGTTAACTCAAGTTCTTGTCACTGGCCTCCTGGTTTATTCTAGAGAAAACTAACTTGCAATCAAACCTAGCAGCAAGAGAGAAATGAAAATAGGCGGGTTGTTTCTAGCTTCTGCAATTCAGGAAAATGTGTATGTGGGAAATGGGAATGGCCACAGAATGCTAATCGACTATATCCACAAACAAATATTCCTAAATATTAAAAGCAGCACTCACAAAAAAGCAAATAGGCAAGGTCCTTTAAAAGCTATTAAAACAGGGAAATTTTCAGAAATTAATAGGTAAAACTAAAAGTAAATATATAAGGTGAGTAAAGGTAATGCACTGCTGTTACCTAATAAAAGAAAAGTCTGTCCAACTGAATAACAAAGCAAAACTCAACATAATACTAAATACAAGACACACACCTAGAATAAAGTTACTGGAAAAGACTGTGCAAATATATACTAGTTAGATGCAAGAAAAAAAGATCAAGGTCTAATTTTAACACAAGATTAAATTCAAGTTAAAAAAACATTAGAAAACAAAGAGCACTTTATAACATTAAATGTTCTATCAACAATAAATACAAAACAGTTGTAATTATAGCAAATAATTTAACATCAACATCTTAAAGCAAGAACTATAGAAGATAAAAAGAGGAAATTGGTAGAAACAAACTAGTGAAGAGACTTCAATTAGCCCATCTATATAACTCTTTCACCATGACAGATCAAGGGCCTGTAAGACATTTCCCAAAATTAAACAAACATTATGCCATAAAGAAAACTTCAAAAATTCCCTAAGTGGGGCTTCCCTGGTGGCGCAGTGGTTGAGAATCTGCCTGCCAATGCAGGGGACATGGGTTCGAGCCCTGGTCTGGGAAGATCCCACATGCCGCGGAGCATCTGGGCCCGTGAGCCACAACTATTGAGCCTGCGCATCTGGAGCCTGTGCTCTGCAACAAGAGAGGCCGCGACAGTGAGAGGCCCACGCACTGCGATGAAGAGTGGCCCCCGCTCGCCACAACTAGAGAAAGCCCTCGCACAGAAACGAAGACCCAACACAGCCAAAAATAAATAAATAAATTTATAAAAAAAAAAAAAAATTCCCTAAGTGGATAATTTACAGATTACAATCTCTAAACACAATATAATAAAACTGGAAATTAACACCAAATCAGAACACGAAAACATCTTATTACCTGGAAATTAAAACTTAAAGAATTCTTAAAAGAGAAAACCCAAGTGCAAATTACAAAGAATTGAAACACCCAGAAATTCTTAAAATGTTACATATCAGAACTATGGAATAGCAAATAAAACAGGGCTTATAAGAAAATTCATAACCTTAAATATTTATATTAACAAATAATAAAGAATAAAAATAAGTATTTAACCTAAGAATTTAGGAAAAGAAAAACTAAATAGTGGGAAGCAGAAGGCAGGAATTAATACAGAAAAGGAAAAACTTACAAGCTAGATAACAGATGATAAGTAGAAGAGAAAAAAGAAAAATAAATTCAAAGCTGACAGTTGAGGAAAAAACACAGTGGGTACCACTAGCTAACAAACTGAAGAAAATACACAGAGAAAACACCAAAATCACAAAATAAATTATTGTGAGTGAATAATCACAGACTTAGAGGAAAATAAAAGATTATGTATTCTTTGCTTAGTGTTATATAGACAAATTTAAAAACTTGATTGAAATGGACAGTTATCTAGAAAAATATACATTATAAGATCTAACTCTAGAAGAAATGGAAAATCTAAACAATGTCCATAAAAGAAATAGAAGTTGTCAGTGAGCTACCTTGTCAAAAAATACTCTAGATCCAGATGTTTTTGTAAGGAAATTCTGCCAAGTATTTAAGGGTTCCTAACTGTTCCTGAAGGTAGAAAATGCATGCATTTTATTAAGTATTACATTGATATCAAAACATGTAAAAGATTGCCTAAGAAAAGGAAACTATAGACCAAACTAATTTATTAATATCAGTGCAAGAATCCTAAATGAAATATTAACAAATATAATTCAGGTGTTAAAGGACTAATAGCTAGATGAGATTTATTCAAGAAAGGCATGGAAGGTTCCATTGGAGTAAATCTAATATAATTTATTGTATTAGCATATCTAATGAGAAAAGCGATAATAACATAATAATGTTAACACTTCTCTAGTGCTTTCTATGTATGAGGCATTATTCTAAGCACTCTACATATATTAACTAGCATCCATATAAAATAAGAATCACTATTCTCTTCATTTCATAGATAAAGAAACTGCCTTTGAGAGGCATCAAGGAACTTCTCCAGAATTATACACTTAGTGATAGAAGCACTTTCTGGAACCCAAGCAGTAACTGACTTCAGACTCTATCTTCCAAAATATTAGGGTGCTCTGCCTCTCTTTCATCATTATCAAAGTTGCTAAAATACCATTTGACACAATTTAACATCTATTCCTGATTTTTTAAATATACTCATAAAATAGAGATGAATATTTCCTTAATATGAGAAAATATATATCTCTGTTCAAAACACTGGTTACACCTAATGGAGAAATCATTAGAAGCATTCCAACCAGAGTCAAGAAAACATGAAAGATTTTATTCCTTTGATGCTATTGTAAATGAAATTGTTTTCTTAATTTCTTTTTCAAATAGTTCCTTGTTTATAGAAATGCAACTAACTTTTGTTATGTTGATTTTGTATCTTGCAACGTTACTGAATTATTTATTAGTTCTAACAGTATTTTGATAGATCTTTAGGTTTTTCTACATATAAGATCATGTCATCTACAAACATACAATTTTATTTCTTCCTTTCTGATTTGAATTCCTTTCGTTTCTTTTTCTGGCCTAAGTGGTCTGGTGAGCACTTTCAGTATTGTTTTGAATAGAAGTGGCAAGAGTGGACATCCTCGTCTTGTTCCTGATCTTAGAGGAAAAGCTTTAAACTTTTCATCATTGAGTATGATGTTACCTATGGGCTTGTCGTAAATGGTCTTTATTATTCCATCTATACCTAGTTTCTTGAGCATTTTTATAATGAAAGGGTATTGAATTTTGCTAAATACTTTTTCTTCATCTATTGAGATTGCGATCTTTATCCTTTATTTTATTGCTGTGGTGTATCACATTGATTGATTTGCATATATTGAAACATTCTTGTATTCCAGGGATAAATCCTACTTGATCATAATGTATGATCCTATTAATATGTTGTTGAATTAATATGCTATTAATTTTGTTGAGGTTTTTTGCATCTATGTTCAAAAGCAATATTGATTAGTAGTTTTCCTTTCTTGTAGTATCTTTGTGTGGCTTTGGTATGAGGGTAAGTGGCCTCATAAAATGGGTTGGGAAGTGTTCTCTCCTCTTCAGTTTTTGGGAACAATTTGAGAAAGACTGGCATTAATTCTTTTTTAAATGTTTGGTAGAATTCACCAGTGAAGCTATTTGGTCTGTGTTGGGATGTTTTTCATTATTGATTCAATCTCCTTATTCATTATTGGTCTGTTCAGATTTTCTGTTTCTTCAATATTCAGTCTTGGTAGGTTTTATATTTCTAGGAATTAATTTTTCTAGGTTATACAATTTGTTGTCATATAACTGCTCATAGTATCTTTTATGATCCTTTGTATTGCTGTATTATCAGTTGTAATGTTTTCTCTTTCATTTCTGATTTTATTAAATTGAATCTTCTCTCTTTTTTTTAGTTAGTATAGCTAAAGATTTGTCAAATTTATCTTTTCAAAATACCAACTATTTCTTTCATTGATTTTTTCCTATTGTTTTTCTAGTCTCAATTTCATTTATTTCTACTCTAATTTTTGTTTCCTTCCGTCTGCTAATTCTGGGCTTAATTTTTTTTTTCTAGCTCCTTCAGGTGTAGTGTTAGGCTGTTTATATGAAATATTTCTTTTTTAATGTAGGTGTTTTTTGATATAAACTTCCCTCTTAGTACTCTTTTTGTGACAGGTAAAATACTTGTACACTGAAACTACAAAACATGGATGAAAGAACTGAAGAAGAAACAAATAAAAGGTAAGATATCCTGTGTTTGTAGATTGGAAGAATTAATATTGTTAAAATGTCCATACTACCCAAAACAACCTATAGATTCAATGCTATACCCACCAAAATTCCCACCAATGGCATTTTTTACAGAAATAGGAAAAACAATCCTAAATTCATCTGGAATCACAGAAGACCCAGGATAGTTAAAGTGATCTTGAGGAAGAAAAACAAAGCTGGAAGCAGCACACTTCTTGATTTCAAAGTATTTTGCAAAACTACAGTAATTAAATTAGTAATGTACTGGCATAAAAACAGACATATAGACCGATGGAACAGAATACAGAGCCCAGAAATAAACTCATGCATATACTGTTACTAGTCTTTGACAGGAGTGCCAAGAACACACAATGGGGAAATGTTGTCTCTTCAACAACTGGTGTTAGGAAAACTGGATATCCACATACAAAAGAATCAGATTGGACCCCTACCTTAAACCATACACAAAAATCAATGCAAAATGGATTAAAGACCTGAACATAAAACCTGTAACTGTAAAACTCCTAGAAGAAAGCATAACAGAAAAGCTATTTGACATTGGTCTTGGAAATGATTTCTTGGATGTGACACCAAAGCACAGGCAACAAAAGCTAAAATAAACATGTAGGATTACATCAAACTAAAAAGTTTCCACACAGCAAAGGAAACAACAGAATGGAAAGCCAAGCTATAGAATGGGAGAAAATATGTGTAAACCATGTTTGATAAGGGGTTAATTTTCAAAATATATAAGGAACTCCTACAAATCAATAGCCAAAAATAAATAACTCAGTTTTTTTAAACAGGCAAAGGACTTAAATGGACATTTATCCAAAGAAGACATGCAAATGGCCAACAGGTATATGAAAAGATGCTCAATATCATTAATTATCAGGGAAATACAAATCAAAACTACAGTGAGATATCACCTCACATCTGTTAGGATAGCAAATAAAGGGTAAGTGTTGACAATGTTGTGGAAAAATAGGAACCCTTGTTCATTGTTGGTTGGGGAATGGCAAAACGGTATGGAGGTTCCTTTAAAAATCAAAAATAGAACTACCATATTATCCAGCAATCCCACTTCTGGGTATGTATCCAAAAGAATTGAATTCAGTATATCAAAGAGATATTTCCAGTCGCATGTTCTTTGTAGCACTCTTCATAATAGCCAAGATATGGAAAAAACCTGAGTGTTCATCAGTAGATGAATTAATTTTAAAAATGTGGTATGTACATAGGATGGAATATTATTCAGCCTTTAAAAAAAGGAAACCCTGCAATATGCAACAATATGGATGAACCTTGAAGACATTTGCTAAGAGAAATAGTGGTTGTCATGAGCTAGGGGGTGGGGGATATGGGGAGTTGTTATTCAGTGGGTATAAAGTTTCAGTTATGCTATATTAATAAGTTTTAGAGATTTGCTGTACAACATTAATAAGTTATAGAGATCTGCTGTGTGGCTATAGTTAACAATATAGTATTGTGCACTTCAAAATTTAAGAGGATAGATCTCATGTTAAATGTTGTTATCACAAAAACAAAGGGACACAAGGAAACTCTGGGAGGTGGTGGATATGACTTTTACCTTAATTGTGGTGACGGTATCATGGGAGTATGCATATGTACAAACTCTTCAAATTATACACATTAAATATGTGTAGTTCTTTGTAATCAATTATACCTAAATAAAGCTGTTTTAAAAAAGAACAGAGGAGTACTCACTTTGGTAGCACACTTACTAAAAGTGGAACAATACAGAGAAGATTAGCATGGCTCTTGCACAAGGATGACATTGCAAATTCATGAAGTATTCCATATTTAAAACAAAAACAAAACAGAAGAAAAAGAACAGAGGAGGATGCCCATTATCACCACCATTATTTAACATTGTTTGGAGGTAGTAGAAAACTCAATGAGACAACAGAAAGAAATTTGAGATGTAAAAATTAGAAAGGAGGAAGAAAGTTATCCTTTTGTAGATAGTAAATTCCAAGATAATACATTTTTAAAAATTATAAACAGTAAGATAAATTCAGGAAAGTGGTAGAGACCCCCTAGACCAATCAGTGTCCAGTCACATGAGTGACCAGACAGGAGACCAGCAGAACTGCCCAGCTCAGCCCAGTCCAAATTGTTGACCCCCAGAGATGTGACCAAATAAAGTAATTATTGTTTGAAGCCACTAAATGTTTGAATGGTTTATTATGCAGCAGTAGATAACTGACATAGTATATGACAAATATTGTATATCAAATCAGTGAAGAAAAGATTCACTCTTTAATAAATCTATTTGGAGAACTGGATAGTCATATAGAAATAAGTTAATTTAGATACATACCTTATGTTTTAACAGAATTAATTCCAAGTGAAGAACATATTCAAATTAGAAATATGAAACCATCAAGTACTTTAAGAAATCATTGGAATTTTTTATAGCAATGGAAGCATGAAGAAGAGCATTCTAACTACATACTAAACAGAAATCATAAAAGGAAAGATTGATAAATTTAACAACACAAAAATTAGAACTTGGGATTTCCCTGATGGCACAGTGGTTAAGAATCCACCTGCCAGTGCAGGGGACACGGGTTCGAGCCCTGATCCGGGAAGATCCCACATGCTGCAGAGCAACTAAGCCCGTGTGCCACAACTACTGAGCCTGCGCTCTAGACAAGAGCCTGTGAGCTACAACTACTGAAACCCGTGCGCCTAGAGCCTGTGCTCTGCAACAAGAGAAGCCACGGCAATGAGAAGCCCGCGCACCACAACGAAGAGTAGCCCCCCTCACCACAACTAGAGAAAGCCCGCGTGCAGCAACGAAGACCCAACACAGCCAAAAATAAATAAATAAATTTATTTATTTATTTTTTAAAAAATGAGAACTTCCTGCATGGCAGAAAATCATGATGGGGAAAAAAGGATCAAAAGACAAATTATAAACTGGGGGGCCGGGGGGGATATTTTCTATACCTATCACAGACAAATGACTAATTTCATTACTAAATTTAAAAATCTCCTATAAAATCATTATTAAAAATGAATAGATCCAATAGAAAAATGGACAAAATTATTTTAATATACAGGCCACAGAAAAGGAAATACAAATAGCTCTTAAACATACGAAGATACATAAATTTTTAATAATGATAAGAAAGATGTTAAAGATTCACTAGTATTCTATAATTTACTTAAGTTATGCAAAGGGCAAAGTTTGATAGTACAGTGTGCTAGTAACTGGAAAAATAGGCACTTTCTTTAGGACTATAAATTGATAGGAATATCCATCAAAATTATAAATGCATACAGAATTTTATTTCTTGAGATTTATCCTATATGGAATGATTTGCATTGTATGAAATGTATGTTAAAAGTTAGTAATTTCAGCATTTTTCTAATTGAAAAATATTGGAAAAGACATGAAATTTCATCACTAGGAGCCTAACAAAATAAATTATGGTATGGCCTTAAAATTGAATATTTTTTAGCCATAGAAAAGAAAAGGGAAGCTCCTTATGTACTAATTAGAAAGATAAACAAATCTATTTTTAGAGATAAAGCAAAATAAGGAACATTCCAGAATGGTACTTATGGTCATGACAAAAGAGAGATTTTATTCACATATATGCTTGATTTATATATATATAAATATATATTAAATATTTATATATCTATATTATATATAATGTCCTGGGTATCCTTGGGAGGCTACTGAAGAAACTAGTAATAACTATTTACAGGGATGGAACCGTGTAGCTGGGGACCAGGGACAGGAGGATGAATTTTCACAGTGTACTACCTTATGTTTCTTGATATTTTTAACCACGTGAGTGTATTACCTATATAAATTTTTATTTAAAGAAAAAAATTATATACATAATATATAATAAATATGTATATATTTTTAAAATGGAGAGAAGAAATATGAAAACAAAAGTAAGATGCTTTTGAGTAAGAATGATAGGTTGGGTGGGAGGATTTATCTTTCTCTGTGTCAAGAGTTTTAGAAAGATAGAATTATTAAGGTAGCATTGTATTGCTTCAGAAATTAACAAATGGATCAATGGGCCAGAATAAAGAGTCCAGAAAAAGATCCACACAGATGGTAATGCTTAAACTATAACAGAACTAGCATTGCAGATAAGTGGTGCCCATATAGGAAAAAAAAAAAACACAACAAACCTTGAAATTGGATCCCTATCTCCCATTATATAAAAAAGTCAATTTCAGATACACTAAAAAGAAAATTTTCATGATGTTGGGATAAAAGACTTTTTTAGGAGGACAAAAATATGCAAGTCAAAAGGGAGAAAAATGATACATTTGGCTACAATAAAATTAAGAACTTTTGTTCATCAAAATTCAAAACATAAAAGTTAAAAACCAAGCCACAAATACACACACACACGCACACACACACATACAATCTATGAATCAATAAGTAAAAGACAAATAAAAAATGGCCAATGTCATGAACAAACATTTCACAGAAGAGGAAATACAAATCACATAAATGACCAATAAACATGTGAGACAATGTATTTTTACTAATCAAGAAAATACACATTAAAACCACAATGATATACCCCTTATGCTCAACAGATTGTCAGAAATTAAGTTGACACTGACTTTGACAAATCTTTGGAAAACTGAGAACTCATATACTGTGGTAGCAGTGTAGTTTGGTACAAACACCATAGGACAAAATTCAGCATTATCCAGCAAAGTTAAAGGAGTTCATACCCTACAACATAGCTATTCCACTCCTGGGTACACATCCTTGGCAAACTTGCCTATATTGTAACAGGGCATGTGGATAAGAATGTTTGTGGCAGAATTATTCTTAACAGCAAAAAACAAAATGAAACACACCAAACAAACAAAAACTAGCAACCACCTACATATCCATTTACTGAAGAATTTAAAAACAAATTGTAGAATAGTGTATAGCAGTGAAAATGAGTGAACTATCCAACAGCTGATAATGTAGATGAACTGCACAATGTTGAGCCAAGAAAGTTTCAGATTAGTATGGATTTCTAAAAATAGTCCCCAACTTATGATAGTTTTACTTACAATTCTTCAACTTCACAATGGTGCAAAAGGAATGCACATTCAGTAGAAACCATACTTTGAATTTTGATCTTTTCCTGGGCTAGCGATATGTCATACAATAACTCTCTCGTGGTGCTGGACAGAAGCAGTAAGCCCTCAGTTCACTGTCAGTCTAGCGATCATGAGCGTAAACAACCAACACACAACCATTCTGTTTTTCACATTCAGTACAGTATTCAATAAATTACATGAGATGTTCAACATTTTATTATAAAATAGGCTCTGTGTTAAATGATTTTGCACAATATAGGCTAAGGTAAGTGTTCTGAGCACATTTAAGGTAGGCTAGGCTAAGCTATGATGTTCACAGGTTATGTGTATTAAATGCTTTTTTGTCTTAGGATATTTTCGATTTATGATGGGTTTTTGGAATGTAACTCCATCGTAAGTTGAGGAAGACCTGTAGCAGGGAAGGAGACTTGATGTGATTTGGGAAGGGAGCAGAAGCTTTAAAGGAATTGTTGACAGATTTTTTTCTGAAAGTTTATACTCTTCTATTTCCCCCACCCTGCCAGCCCCTGGTAACCACCCTTCTACTTTCTGTTTCTGTGAGTTCACCTTTTTTTTTTTTTTTTAAGATTCCACATATACCATGTGATATTTTTTTCTCTGTCTAGCTTATTTCATTTAGCATAATGTCCTCCAGGTTCATCCATGTTGTCTCAAATGACAGGATTTCCTTCTTTTTTAAGGCTGAATAATATTCCATTGTATATGTCTCTCTATATATAGAAATATAGAGAAACAGTCCACCCTTGTATCCACAGGTTCTGCATTTGTAGATTCAACCAACTGAGATATTCAAACGACAACATCAAAAATACCCGAAAAAAGTTCCAGAAAGTTCCAAAAATCAAAACTTAAATTTGCTACATACCAGCAACTATTTACATACCATTTACATTGAATTTACAGCTATATACATAGCATTTACATTGTATTAGGTATTGTAAGTAACCTAAAGATGATTTAAAGTATGCAGGAGGATGCACATAAATTAAATGCGAATTCTATGCCATTTTATATAAGGGACTTGCACATCCATGGATTTTGGTATCCATGGGGGGTTCCTGGAACCAATCCTCCTCAGATACCATGGGACAATGGGACAACTGTATATGTACGTGTGTGTGTGTGTGTGTGTGTGTGTGTGTGTGTGTGTGTATGTATATATATATATATATATATATATATATATATATAAAAAATATGGTCACATTTTCTTTTTCCATTCTTCCATTGATGGACCCTTGATCGGTTTCCATATCTTGGCTAATGTAATAATGTTGCAGTGAACATGGGAGTGCAGATATCTCTTCAAGATCCTGTTTTCATTTCTTTTGGATGTATACCCAGAAGTGGGATTGCTGGATCATATGGGAGTTCTATTTTTAATTTCTTGAGAAATCTTCATACCATTTTCCATAGTTGTCTGTACCAGTTTACTTTCCTAAAACAGTACAAAAGGGTTCCCTTTATTCCACATCCTTGCTAGCATTTATTATCTCTTGTCTTTTCGATAATAGACATTCCAACAGATGTGAGGTGATATCTCATTATGGTTTTGATTTACAGTTCCCTGATGAAGAGTGATGCTGAACACTTTTTCTTATACCCGTTGGTCATTTGTATATCCTTAGTGGAAAAATGTCTATTTAGGTCATTTGCCCATTTTTAAATTAGGTTATTTGGGTTTTTTGTTTTTGTTTGTTTGTTTGCTATTGAGTTGTAAGAGTTCCTTGTATATTTTTTGATATTAACGCCATATTGGATATGTGCTATGCATATATTTTCTCCCATTTCATAAGCTGTGTATTCATTTATTATTATTTAATGTTATTTTTGCTAAACAGAATATTTATATGTGCTATCAGTAGGGAATGGAGCTGTCATCCTTAAGCACCAGATGACAATATGTGAATTTTATTCTATGGGAAATGAAGGAGTGATTGGAACTTTTGGAAGCATGTTATAATTGGGGAAATTGACCCTGGCAGCAAATATCTTCTCCCATTCAGTAGGTTGCCTTTTCATTTTGCTGATGGTTTCCTTTGCTGTGTAGCTTTTTAGTATGATTTAGTCCCAGTTTATTTTGGCTTTTGTTGTGAAATATATTTATTTTTAAGTTGAGTGAGGGATACATGGTTTTTTAAAATTATTATTCTTTAAATAACATATATATATATATATATATATATATAAATGGTCACAAACTGTTTTTTAACATTTAATGGCAGAATAAAATTCCCAGGAATTTATTAACTATTAAAGTTATGCGATGGTCCTGTATAGGACTTAGACAAACCAAGAAAGCCAGATGGTAAATATTTGTACCTAGGATTGTATGTAATAAAGTAATTAGCTAGCAAATTTTATTATCAGTACACAGCTCAAATCCTGACATATAATAAACATTCTATATATGTTTGTTGGATGAATAGATGAATAAAAAGTAGGGATTGAAAATTCTTGAGCTGGGCCTTTAAAACTATAGGCTTCATTTTATTACTAACGGGAGATAAGGCTTTAAGAAAAGATGATGGAATGCTTTGAAAATGTGCCCTGTGGTATATAGGCCACTAAAACTACAGAATAATAAAATGTTTATAATTGGAGGAAATTATGGACATAATGAAAACAACTCATCAATTAACTTCATCTGGCAGCCTTGTAGCCCCCACACAGACATACAGCTTAATAACTTTATTCATAGAGCAGATTAATTTTAGGAGTATCCTGTGAGAAAATTCAATCTTCATAAGAAAATACTTAATCATATTCCTAGAAATACAGCTCTCTTATATAGCATTTAGTATTTTATATGTATAAAATGCTGTCAGGTACTTTGATACTTTGTATCAATTACTTATAAAATTTCAATGATCATATTCATTGAGGAATAATTGAGGAAACAAAAAACAAAGACAGTAGACTGTCTACTTTGTCTACAACTAATTATGGAAATATTCAGCTGAGCCCACAGACTGTACTAAAATAACAGAGTTAAGTGCTCACAATTAAGTGATCTGTGGTTCAGGATATACCATATGTGATCTGCTTAAATTAACGTGAAGCTTTTTTTTTTTTTTTTTTTTTTTTAATTTATTTTTGGCTGTGTTGGGTCTTCGTTTCTGTGCCAGGGCTTTCTCTAGATGCGGCAAGCGGGGGCCCTCTTCATCGCGGTGCGCGGGCCTCTCACTATCGCGGCCTCTCTTGTTGCGGAGCACAGGCTCCAGACGCGCAGGCTCAGTAGTTGTGGCTCACGGGCCTAGTTGCTCCGCGGCATGTGGGATCTTCCCAGACCAGGGCTCGAACCCGTGTCCCCTGCATTGGCAGGCAGATTCTCAACCACTGCACCACCAGGGAAGCCCTAACGTGAAGCTTTAATGCCCAAGTGATTCATTTAACAAAGGGAGTAAACTAGAGGAAATGTGTCAGCGGGCTCTGTTATGATGTTGTTCCTACAGCCATCTCCCATGTTTTTTTTTTCTCCCCAGGCTCTTCGTGTTCCTTTGTTGTTTTGGTAGCTGTCGACCATATATTGTACCCTCCTAGAACCAGGCTTTCCTGGCAACACCCCAGGCAAACAAACCTACTATTCCTTTTCCTCCCATCCTTAACAGAATTTTCCCATTTCATACCTAATCCCTCAGTAATCTGATAGATGGCTAATTTTTATCTTCATTATTGATAAAGTCTTATTTTTTTTTGGACTTATGGTGGTTTAGCATGTCATCTCTCCCAGGAACATTACCATCTTAATAGATGATGGTCAATGATTAGACACATTATAATGTGGATTAGTAAACTTTCTTCCTTCTCTATCACTGCTAAAATCCAGTATCGTTCCTCAGCTTTCCTGAGATGCACGTTTCCTACCTATCACAAATATGATTCACATTCTAGATAATCACTTTCAAACTCTACAATTCCTAGTATGTGCTAGAAGCAGCTATTCTTCTGTAGGGGAAGCACTTAATAGTTGACAAAATGTTTGTACTAACTCTTTGGATTCTGGCAACTCTCATATTTGTATGATATTATTTTCCTGTGGTGTCAAGGCCTGAATGCTCATTTTCAGGGCTAGTCTTTCTTATGGCAGAGGAGTTATGATCCAAGGATGCAGGAATGTCCTCCCTGCTACACACACAACTCCCTGTTTGCCCTTTCCCTGTAACACCTAAAATGTCACACCATTAGAAATTCTTTCCTTTAGGCTGAAAGAGAAACACACTTAAACAGATTTCTTGGTATTGATGGAAGAGGTAGCTCCTTGTTTAGTCATTATAATCTAAGTATTCATTATTTGATTGTTTTCCCACAGGGCAGTAGCAAAGTCTCCCAAGGAAATATGTTACAATTGAGGGACATTCACCTGGGAATGGCTGAAGTTAAGTTTCAAGTATGGAGCTCTGCCCAAGGAGGCCACTCTAGTAAAAGCATTGAGCAGGGAGATTCAAGACTAGCAAAGGAGGCAGGAAACAGTCTGCCATCTTGAAAGGCTACCAAAGGAAGGGATGTACTGCTGAATAGCCTAACATAATGGCCCCAAAGGCTGATGTTTATCTGCTCTAGTGTTAGACCCAGTGTCTTCCTGTTCACCTGCTCAATACTTCCTAGGAGTTTAGGAAAAAGGAGAGTATCCACAGTTTCAAGGGGTCAAATGACAGCCCAAAGAAGGTTTAAAATTACTTTTAAAAAAAGTAAAGGAATGCAGAAACAAGTTTTAATACCAGGAGACAGGACAAAGAATAAGGTGTGAAAGGTGTCCCTGTTTAGTTCATTTCAGAGTTCTTCATTCTGGCAATTACCTATGTATTGAGGAAGCTCTAGTAGAAGTTATGGTGCCAGGTAGTGAGGAGAATGAAGAGAAGTATAAGACATATGAATATCTGATAATGCATGAATATCAGTGAATGGTGGAGACAGTGGATACTACAGTAATTGAAGAAAGAGAATTCTTTGGGGGCACATGTGTTTAATGGAGGAGTAGAACTTCAAAACTGCTTGAAATTATGTTAGGAGGAGGCAAGAAATCAATCTGGAAAAGGGAAGTAATAAAGCCAAGGCAGGGAGGTAGTAGAGCACAAGCTTTCTTCAGGAGGCAGAGTAAGCTGTTGTAAAGTGGTAATGGTACAGGTTCTAAGACCATGTGGGGTCAGAATCTACTGCATAGGTCAAATTCCAGCTCTCCCATTGGTGACCTTGAGCAAGGTACATAAAATTTCTTTGTGCTTCAATATTATCATCTGAAGAGATAATAACAGTACCTATCTCATAGGAATACTGTAAGAATAGAAAGAAAAAATATACATGTAAAATGCTCAGTACAGTGACAGATACATCAATTTAATAATTTTACTTGTTATTTAATGTTATTTTTGCTAATACAAATACAAACACAATATGTTATAAATAATTAAATACAAATACAATATGTTATCAGTAGGAAATGGAGCTAGAAGGGCAAGATTGCTCCTTAAATGACACATGACAATATGTAAATTTTATTCTATGGGATAGCCAAAGCAATCCTGAGAAAGAAAAACGGAGCTGGAAGAATCAGGCTCCCAGACTTCAAACTACACTACAAAGCTACAGTAATCAAGACAGTATGATACTGGTACAAAAACAGAAATATAGATCAATAGCACAGGATAGAAAGCCCAGAGATAAACCCACACATGTATGGTCACCTAATCTATAACAAAGGAGGCAAGAATATACAACAGAGAAAAGGCAGTCTCTTCAATAAGTGGTGCTGGCAAAACTGGACAGCTACGTGTAAAAGAATGAAATTAGAACACTACCTAACACCATACACAAAAATAAACTCAAAATGGATTAAAGACCTAAATGTAAGACCGGACACTATAAAATTCTTAGAGGAAAGCAAAGGAAAAACACTCTTTGACATAAATCACAGCAAGATCTTTTTTGACCCACCTCCCAGAGTAATGAAAATAAAAACAAAAATAAGTGAATGGGACCTAATGAAACTTAAAAGCTTTTGCACAGCAAAAGAAACCATAAACAAGACAAAAAGACAACCCTCAGAATGGGAGAAAACATTTGCAAACAAAGCAACTGACAAAGGATTAATCTCCAAAATATACAAACAGCTCATGGAGCTCAATATCAAAAAAGCAACCCAAATAAAAAATGGGCGGAAGACCTAAACAGACATTTCACCAGAGAAGACACACAGGTGGCCAAGAGGCACATGAAAAGATGCTCGACATCACTAATTATTAGAGAAATGCAAATCAAAACTACAATGAGGTATCACCTCACACCGGTCAGAATGGCCATCATCAAAAATCTACAAGCAATAAGTGCTGGAGAGGGTGTGGAGAAAAGGGAACCCTTTTACACTGTTGGTGGGAATTGATACAGCCACTCTAGAGAACAGTATGGAGGTTTCTTGAACAATTAAAAATAGAACTACCATATGACCCAGCAATCCCACTACTGGGCATATACCCTGAGAAAACCATAATTCAAAAGGACACGTGTACCCTAATGTTCATTGCAGCACTATTTACAATAGCCAGGACATGGAAACAACCTTAATGTCCAATGACAGATGAATGGATAAAAAAGATATGGTACATATATACAATGGAATATTACCCAGCCATATACAATGGAATATTACCCAGCCATAAAAAGGAAACAAATTGGGTCATTTGTATAGATGTGGGTGGACCTTGAGTCTGTCATACAGAGTGAAGTAAGTCAGAAAGAGAAAAATAAATATTGTATATTAACACATATATGTGGAATCTAGAATAATGGTACAGATGAACCTATTTGCAGGGCAGGAATAGAGACGTAGATGTAGAGGATGGACATGTAGACACGGGGGTGTGGAAGGGGAGGTTGGGATGAATTGGGAGATTAGGTTTGACATATATATGCTACCATGTGTAAGATAGCTAGCTAGTGGGAACCTGCCATATAGCACAGGGAGCTCAGCTCAGCTCGGTGCTCTATGATGACCTAGATGGGTGGGAGGGAGGTCCAAGAGGGAGGGGAAATAGGTATACATAGCTGATTCACTTCATTGTACAGCAGAAACTAACACAACATTGTAAAGCAATTATACGCCAATAAAAATAAATTTATTCTATGGGAAATGAAGGAGTGATCTGAGCTTTTGGCAGCATGTCATAATTGGAGAAATTTACCCTGGCAGCAAGGTGCTCAGTGTGTTGTAACTGCTGGATGGAAAGGGAGCTTAGAGACTAAAGGAAAAGAGATTGAATGGAAACAATGGCTGCAGCTGACACATGGGTTAATATGGGACTGAACTAGGAAATGACAGCAGAAGTGAGAAAGCAGTTATAGACTTGAGAGACATTGTGAAAGAAGGAAGGAGGGTGTGTGGTGTCTATTTGGATCTAGAAAGGAAACCAAAGTTATATCTGATATTTTGAGCTTCAATGGTTAAGACTAATATGGTACCATAATAAAAAGCAGAAAACCAAGATGAAAAATTATTTAGGGAAGAAGAAGGAGAATAATTAGTTCAAAAACTGTAGCATCAAAGTGAAATGTACTCAAGGCAGCTGGAGATGCAGAATGAGAGTTCAGGAGAGAGCTTGGACTGGAGATATGTTGACTTCCAAGTAATGGTAGAGAGAAGATTGACAAATGACTTCTCTGCAAACAAAAATGTCAAAGTAAGAGCCGTCACTAATGTCTGAACCTCGGGGATTGTGCAGATTTGGGCTTTGGAAGAACAGCATTATTCTTTTTTCTGTGATTGTGCTGTTATAGAACTATTAGTAATGAGGCATAAAATCATATTTTTCATTCACTTATTCTTTCATTCATTTGTTCATTTATAAATATTCATCATACTATTTTTAAGGTTTCTAATGCTCAGTAACTACTTGCTAAGTGAATGAAATCCATGATACTATAAAATCCTACATAAGAGCTTATCTGACAGTCCTACAGACTATCGTCACCTTTGGGGTGAGCATTGCATGGAGATTTATCTGACATCAGGGCCCATAGCACCTTGGCCTTGCACATTCAGGCTGTAACTTTGGAGAAATCTCAAAGCCCTTTTAAAAAGCTTCTCTTTTCTTTATGACCAAGCACTTTCATTCAGCATTTACCAAAAGTATTTTGACTCCATTCCGTTTTGTGTAATCAGCAACCAGATTTGGAGTGTGAGGCAGACAGACTGCCTCTAAGAGCCTTACTTTGGCAGCACATGTGCCACAACTCACCCTTACTCACTTTGGATGGGGTAGCTCCCTAGTGGGACAGTGCTTTCCATTTTAACACTATGAATAGAGGTTGTCAGTAGCATAAAATCACCAACTAAACACTGCAAGGTAGCTCACTTCTTTAAAACAAAACCTTACGCTAATTGTTCTTAAGTGCCTAAGCCACACAGAGTCAAGGAGCACTTTGTACCCTTTCCTACCTCCCAAGACCTACCCCCATCCTTTCTCCACCATCTCCATGACGACCTCTAAAACAAGCCGTTACAATCCTGACATGGCACCAGGCTGACACCTTGGGCTGGGATTTAATTTTGAGTTATAACCGTGTTAGGAAAACATATGATGTGGCCGTTTGCTTACAGAAAGAGGGGGGAAATCATAAAACCCTCTTTTTTTATGAGCTGTCGCTTGATTCGTTCCTGGAGCCCCAAGTAGCAAGCTTCTAAATCAATGTGTGCAGCTGTTTTGGCTTCTTGGAGCCCAGCAGGTGTATTGCTCAGCTCGACTGCCATCTCCCTACACTCACATAACAAATAATAACGTCTTACACACACAAGCCATCCATCAGAGTTACTGCTGGTCCCTGAGAGGCTTCCTTCCCTCTTCCCTACAATCCTTTATCCTCCTCCTTTCGTTCTTCTCTTCTTCTTTTTTTTTTTTTTTCCTTAACAGTAGATATATTCCATCGATGGATTTCTTTGTCACACTTTCTAGATGCCTTTAATTGAATAACCTTTGACCCTTTTGGCAAGAGGAGAAAGGGAGAAGAAAGAGCAAATCCACCACAGTGTTTATTTGTGTTTAAAAAATAAAACAATAGAAGTATTGTGACTAGTGAAATCAATTAGTCTTCTTAAGCAGTAAAAGCCCACATCTGGTGTGACTTAAGTTAATGTAAGGGAAAGGGCTGCAGAGGCCCAGAGACCTTGCGTTCTCATTTCAACAGGTGACAGAGAAGGCATAAAAGGCTAATAATATACTACAAGTGCAGAGACAGTGCGATAAATACTGGAGGGCTTGCCTAGAAGGTAAAATCCTTGCTTGCCCATGACAACCAAAGAAATGTTCCCTCTTAAGGCTGACCATCGACTTCAGGGAACTGAAGGGCTGACTGCCAACTTGAGAGTATTCCAAAGGGTTAGCAAGCCCGTTTCCCACGGAAACACAGAGATAAGAGCTGGAACTCCTGAGATTTGGTGGTGGGGCAGGTGAAGACAGATTTGACAACTTGTGGACTCTCTGATCAGTGTGGGTCAATTGAAAGAGGGTGGTGGCAATGCCAGGCATGGTGATTATTCCATAGTGGAGGCTGCTGGGTGATTCAAACGTATGACTCAAGTCTTGACCTTCTAGTTGGGTTGTGAGATTTAACAAAAATTCAGGGCACCCAGTTAAATTTTAATTTTAACTAAAGAATGAAAATTTTATAGTATAAGTATATTCTATGCAATTTTTAGACATGCTAAAAATTTGTTAGCTGAAATTCAAATTTTACTGAGTGCACTGTACTTTATCTGGCAATCCTACCTTCTAGGAACTTGTATTTTTTAATTTGATGCCTTCCCCAGTGTTCTCTATGTTGTGTTATGAGTCAAAGTAAGAAATGGCCATAATAAAAGCAAGACTGCCTTTTCTACAAAATCACTCCTCGTGACAACACCCATCAAATTATCTAGTACCCTTTGAATAAGAATTCATGGGATAATCCCTTTTGAAATTTATTTTAAAAAATAAGTGTCATTCTCATCTAAAGAGCAAGTCTATATTCCTTTATCATAAATGTCCTTTTTGCCTTGATTCCTAAGGAGCTTGGAACTTAAATTACTGCTTCATTCCAGACATCATTTTGGCATAGGTCCATTTTTCACAAAGTGTGTTGTACAGAACACCATGAAAAAAACATGTAATGGTGTCACTCTCTTGGAATTTTATACTACTTTTTAGCAAATAAAAGAATCTGGGGAATTTTGCAGTAAAAAAAAAGAAATATGTCTAGCTTTTCTTCACCCAAAATTTGCTTAATTTCTTTGATTACAGAACAACCTTTCAAGAAATACCTATTTACACCCAACAGAACTAATTGAGTAACTTAGTTTGACAAATGCTGGCTTAAGGTTTTCATATATTTATTTTCTCCTCAGTCTACATGATTTCACCTTCTACTTAAATATCAACTGTTTTGTTCTACATGTATTATAAGCCATCTCAAGTCTTTCTTCAAAGTATGCAACAAATAAATTATAAACAAGTAAATAAATACCCTGAGGTGGTTGACGTGTATCACGTATACAGTACACAAAATACTTATGAAGGACCTATGACTCAGAACATTCAGAAAATTTTTGTCTTTAAAGAGACCTCTTTCCCTACTCATGAATGTGAGGGAGGCACTCTCCCAAAACAACTTTTCCTTTTCTTTCTGCCATTGGCTCCTGCCCCATGATAACCCCTCACCTGAGTGGGGAGATTCATAGGGTGCTGGAACTCCCTGTGTCTAGTCTTTCCCAGGTGTTACCTTTTACCCCCCACACAGCTAAGTTTAGTAGGACCCCAGGCTTGGGAGTACATTGCATATGTAGTACTTGGGGACCCTTCAGGGATAAAGGGGGTGGGAACTATGTGAGTTATTGTTCTAACAGTCTCAATTATTAACTTAGCTCTCAAGCAAGACCCCCTTGGTACCTACCAATCATTCCAGCACAATATAAATCTGTTTGTCATAGAGAAATCTCATTCCAAGGGAGAAAGACTCTCTTATTTATTCCAAGGCTGATGGCAGGTACCAAGGACCTGGACTGACAGGATAGTCCATGAGTATTTTTATTTTTATTATTTTCTTAGACCAGTTTCCAACAGCTGGTTGCCAGTTGCCCCCTAACGTGGACACATAAAAGCAAAGACTCCAGCACTGTGCCAGCCAGGATCAGGGAAGAAACACAGCTCTCATAAATCAAGGCTACACTGTTCTACAGCTTTAGCTCAATGAAGTGCATGTGTATGGGATAAAGGGGACGAGCTTTGACTGGAGGAAAAAAGAGTGCTCCTCCCCCACGGATAAGCCAGCACCAGTTTGGATAAAGCTTTTGTCATCTGCTTAGTCTCTCTGCACCAGTCAAATCATTCAGTCAAGACCACATGCTCCCATGGGTAAAAATTCCTAGACCCTAGTCCTGGTTCTGTTTTAAGTGGAGCCTGATCCCTATTTCAGCTTCAGAGAGGGTAATCTCTCAAGAAAGCAGAGTAGAGGATATTTGAGCATGGTTCATTCCTGACCTGCTGGATGGCAGTTCACTAGAGACAGTGAAGCAGATTTGGGGCTGGGCTCTAGAAGGAAGTATCTAAGGAGAGGGAAGACAGGAATAAAAGGGGGAAAGTGGAAGGAAAAATGAAAAAGATACAAGCACCTCCCAAAGGCTGACCTTCCATTTAACACAGAGGAATAACTTTTCAGGAACCAACTCATGTGACAAACAGAAGACATCATAAGCTAAGTCCAAGTCTCAAGATAAACTGTGAGAATTCAAGAGACCAGAACAAATGCCACAGGGACACAGGAGATTTCAAAAATGTTCAGTATCTGCAAAGCAATCAATGTGATATACCACATTAACAAAATAAAGAATAAAAATCACATGATCATCTCAATAGATGTAGAAAAAGCTTTTGACAAAATTCAACATCCATTCATGATAGAAACTCAACAAAGTTGTTATAGAAGGAACATACCTCAACAAAATAGAGGCCATTTATGACAAAGCATCATATTCAGTGGTGAAAAGCTGAAAGCTTTTCTTCTAACATAAGGAACAAGACAAGTGTGCCCACTCTCACTTCTATTTAACACAGTGATGGAAGTCTTATCCACAGCAATCAGATAAGAAAAAGAAACAAAAACATCCAGATTGGAAGGGAAGAAGTAAAACCATCACTATTTGCAGATGACATGATACTATATATAGAAAACCCTAAAAAGTCCACCAAAAAAACCTATTAGAATAAATGAATTCAGTGAAGTTGCAGGATACAAAATTAATATACAGAAATCTGTACACTAATAATAAGCTATCAGAAAGAGAAATCAAGAAAACAATCTCATTTATTGTACAGGCAAATCAAAAAGAATTAAAATACCTAGGAATAAATTTAACCAGGGAGGTGAAAGACCTGTACTCTTAAAACTATAAGACATTGATGAAGGAACTTGAAGACAATACAAATAAGTGGAAAGATATCCATGTTCATGGATTGGAAAATTAATATTATTAAAATGTCCATATTACCCAAAGCAATCTGCAGATTTAATGCAATCCCTATCAAAATACCCATGACATTTTTCACAGAACTGGAACAAATAATCCTAAAATTTGCATGGAACCACAAAAGACTCTGAATAGCCAAAGCAATCTTGAGAAAAAAGAACAAAGTTGAAGGTATCATACTCCCTGACTTCAGACAATATTACAAAGCTATAGTAATCAAAACAATATGGTACTAGCACAAAAACACACAGATCAATGGAACAGAATAGAGAGCCCAGAAATAAACCCAAACTGATTTTTAACAAAAGTGACCCCACTTATTGCTGGATGAAAATGACCAGAAACATGCCAGTAGAATATAGTCAAAGAAGAATTTACCAGGGCATTCCATCTTTAGGTTATTGCTCAAGACTGCTATACTTAAGACCATCCACTGGCAAAGCATTCATAATTCTTCAGCAAAACATGTACCCCCACCTAATCCCCAGAGCTAGAAATATTGGTCAGGAAAATGTGGCCTTGAAACTAAAAGGGCCTAGACGCTAATGTTGGGGAGAAATATTAACAAATTCAGTGCAGTACATAATTTAGTCATTCATTCACATGTGAGGGTCAATTCTGTGCCAGGTGGCTGTCTGTGCAAGGTGAAAATCCAGACCCAACATTCCTGCCACCTTCCAACCCTATTCTAGCACAGATACACGACTGGAGGATGTCAGACTGGGTTCCCTCAAAGAGTAGAAAGCAGGGATCATCAGACTCTAAATGGAGATTAGAAATCACGTAATTAACATTACTCACTTATATTTTTAGTGCCTCAATATAATCATATTCCGCTGGAGTAGTCAGGATGAACCATGTTATTATCTCCATTTTACAGCTGAGAAAACTGAAGCTCTGAACAGTTAAAGGACTAGCCAAAGGTCACCCAATCTCTAAGTGACAGATACAGCCCGACTTCATCACCCAATACCACCTTCCCAAAGGGCCTTTTCTTCTTTAACTGGTTAAGAAGGTCAACCAAGGCTCTTTTATACCTTCATTCCTCCACTGCTTTTGTTCCCACCATCTATTCTCTGCACTGACCAATGGAAAACCATCTGCCAAAGGAACCAGATGTTTATACAATTACATTAACTAACATTACCCTCCCAAGGTGAACTCCCAAACCCAACAGCTTTCTCTGACTTGTGGGTGATCCTAAAAAAAATCTTGATTTTAAAACACAATGGAAAAATTAAACCTATAACACATACAAGCCTTTTCTTCTATGCTATTTAAAAGGAAACTCTACCTCATCAGCCACAGGCCAGAGCCTAAAAGGCATGGCATGGGACAAAATTTAATTATAAGTAGTGAATTTGATAATAGAGAAAAGATAATAACATAAAGGTAACTGATGTAAGTGTAAAAAAAAAAAAAAAAATACCCAGGAGTCTTTTTAAAGAGACAGCATCAAAATTAAATCTTTCTATACCCAGCTTCTCATCTTAAAAAAGAAAACAGTGAATAACTGACAACCTAAGATGTTTTGTACTAACTTAAGATGTGGAAAAATATTTAAAAGAAATACTTATTTCTTCTAATTAAAATTGGAGCAAATTATTTTTATAATTAGTAAAAACATATTTACATGATTTCTCATTGTAAAATGTAGATGATCACGTATGTTGCTATTCTTGAAAGTCAGATGAGAGGTAGAGGTCCTTAACGGGTTTTCATACCCTTAGAGAAATTATAGAGCACTTTGCTTTACTTTGCATTGCCACTATTGTTATTAGTTGTGTTTGATTATGGAATCTACTAATTTACCATTCTACTCTATCTATTCTCACCTCTTAAAACTTCAGTAACTAAAGTCTTCTGTGTATTAGAATAATTCAGAGGTCTGTAGGATTTTAACAACAAAAATATGAGAAAAGAGATATTGTAAATCTACTTCTGTCATATTTTTATGACAATATTCATAGATGATTATTTTAGTCCACCTCCTACACAGTTTCCTGAACTTCTCATCTCCTATGATATTGTCTCCCACCCTACTTTAGCCACTCATACACGTTCATCCCTATATTTTGTCATTAACAGTAAGTGCACACACATACAATCTCAATTTTAAATATATTACTCTCTAGTCAGTATCTCTATCTCTCCACCTTATTTACTTTAGTACTCTGATTCTTGTCAGTTCTTCGATTTTTCTCAAATAAAACAAAAATTATTCTTGCATGGTTTTTAGTACCTTATGACCTCACCTCCTTCATACCCTAGTTTAGATATTGTGGTTCATCATTATAATCACTCTGTTGCAATTATATACACAACAGGATAATACACCATGACTAAACTGGATTTATTACAGGAATGTAAGGTTGGCTTAACATTTGGAAAGCAATCAGTATAAACTCACCATATTAATAGAATAAAGGAGAAAAAACATACAATTATGAGAGTTGTGGAAAAAAACTTTTGATACAATTAAGAATCCAATCACGATTTTTTAAAAAAAATCAGCAAGAAGTGAACTTCTTTAATCTAATAATGTATATCTACCAAAAAAATCTAGAAAACATTATTTTTCATGGTGAAATATTAAAAGATTTTTTTCTGAGAGCAAGGATGGGAGAAGGCTGTCCGTTCATTTATTCCTATTCAACTGTCCTAACCAGTGTAATATAACAAGAAAAAAACTAGAGGGAGGACTTCTGCCTATGATGGAGCAAGGAGCTCTGCAAATTATCCCTCAAAAAAATAACATAACACTGGACAAAATTGTCAGAAATTTTGATTAATGGCTCTTGAAACTGAACAAAGGCAATCAACAAACTTAGAAGTGTCTGTTCATGAAAAACTACTTAACATTGGGTAAGAACACTGGGAATATGTGCCTTACTTAACTTGGAGCTGCTTCCATCCCCTCTCCCGTTCAGCTGGCAAGGCAGTTCCCCAAGAGAAAGGCTGGCCCTGAAGCCAGCAGATTTTCTGTTGCTGGGAGCTACCCTCCTTTGGAGGCATTGTCAGTAAAAGTGGAAAACTCAGTAGGTAATGAACAGAGAAGGCCTATAACTCTACTAGCCTTTGGTCACAGACTCTGTTGGGATAAGGGGCAGACTAGAGGACTAGCCAGAAACTTAACAGGGGGATCCTTGAAATGTGAAAGTGATAGAAGGGCTTGGTAAACTTTTCATATATCCTGGCTGACTGCTCTACTGTGTGCACACAGGGGAGATCTGACCTGAAAGTTTCTGGAGGTAAATAAAAGCTGAGGAAGGCTTGAAAACTGCTTGAACTTTGAATGTAAATACTACCAAACCTATACACAGATTCATTGAGAGAGGGTAGAAGACAGTGCTGGAGATGTTTGAGTAAAATTTCTTTTCACTGAACTCTTTAGAAACAGTAATGATCCCTAGGAAGCAAGGCTAACATTTGAAAGTAAAAATACAAAAATAAACTCAGCAGAAACAACAGCAACTGCACATTATGGGAGTGACAGATTCCACAGATCAGGCAAGTTACATGAAAACAAAATCATCCACAAAGCAAAAAAGAAAAAAGAAAACAACAGCAACAATAACAACACTCAAGGGAAAAAATCAGAACCCAGAGGTGATAAATGTTGACTTTCAACAAGAAATTATGAGACATGTGAAGAAATAGGGAAGTGTTACCCAACTTAGAAGTACTCAATAAAACTGCTTCTGAGTATGTCCATATGTTGGATTTAGGAGACAAATATTTCAAAGCAATTATTATAAATAGTTTCAAAAACCAGTTAAAGGAAAACATGTTTTAAAAAACAAATGGAAATTCTATAGGTAAAAAGTGCTATATCAAAATAATAATTCACTACACAGGCTCAACATTAGATCTGAGATGGCAGAAGAAAGAATCAGTGAACTTGAAGATAAATAGAAATTATCCAACCTGAATAAATATATCTTTTCTCTTTTATTCTGTTTCTTTAAAAGTAAAAAAATAATAAAAAGCCTTAATTATAACACTTTATTGGTGGGTTTGTAACAGATATAGATGTAATATTCATCTCAATAGTAGCACAAAATCCTTAAAAAATGATTTTTTCATAAAGCTTTAGCTAGACTAATCAAGGAAAAAAAAAGAGAAGATAAAAATTACCGAATTCAGGAATGAAAGGTATATCACTACTGCACCTACAAAAATTAAAAGGTTTATAATGGAATATCATGAACTATGTGCCAACAGATTAGGCAATTTATATGACATGAAAAAACATACAACTAATTTTTTTAATTTAATTTAAATTTCTATTATAGAAATTTGAAATCTTACCACAATTTAAAGACCAGTCTTAAAATGGCTTCACTAAATTATTTCAAATATTTGAGGAAGAAAAAAAAATTTGAATCCTACACAAACTTTTACAGACAATAGAGGAGAAGGAAACACTTCCCAACTCACTCTGTGAAGCCAATATTACTCTGATACCAAGGCCAAAGATAACACAAATGAAGAAAAGTACAGACTAATATCCCTTATGAATATAGATACAAACATCTTTTATAAAATAGTAAACTGAATACAACATATAAAAAGAATTATATAACATGACTAAGTGGGATTTATTCCAGGAATGCAATGTTGGTATATATAATTTGAAAATCAATGTAATTCACCATATTAATAGAATAGAAAACAAAGAATACCTGATCATCTCAATAGGCACAGAAAAGCCATTTGACAAAATTTAATCTTTATTCATGGTAGATGCTCTCAACGAAACAGGAAGAGAAGGGAACTGCCTCAACCAGGAAAAAAAAAAAAAGAAGACATCTATTAAAAAACTTACAGCTAGCATCATTCTTAATGATGAATGCATGAATGCTTTCTCTCTAAGATCAAGAACAGGACATGGATGTCCATTGTCACCATTTCTCTTCAACATTGTAAAGGAGGTGCTAGCTTATGCCATATGATAAGAAAAACTAATAAAAGGCAACAGTATTATATAGGAAGAAGTTAAACTGTCTTTTTTCACAGATTATATGATATTCTATTTAGCAAATCTGATGGAATCTGCACAAAAAGTTAATAGAATTAATAGGTAAGTTCAACAAGATTGCAGAATGGAAGATCAATGTAAACAATAAATTAAGTTTCTATATACTATCATTGAATAACTGGAAATTAGATGAAAACAATTTCATTTATAATATTAAAAAATAAAATAGGAATAATTTGAACAAAAGAAGTGCAAAACTTATACACTAAAAATTATAAACCACTGCTGAGAGAAATTATCTAAATAAATAGAGAAATATTCATATTCATGAATTAAGACAATATTGTTAAGATAGTAATTTTCCCTAAATTGATCTATAGTTTTAATGCAATCCCAAAATAAATACTAGCGATTTTTTTTTTTTAGAAAATGATAAGCTGGTCTTAAAATTTATGTGGAACTGCTAAGGATCTATAATGGCAAAAACACTTTTGGAAAAAGAAGACCAAAGTTTGAGGACCCACACTACCTGTTTTCAACAGTCATTACAAATCTTCATTGATTAAGACACTGGGGTATTGATGAAAGGATAGACACATGGATCAATGGAACAGAACAGAGTGTAAAAATAGACCCACACATCTATGGCCAACTGATTTCTTACAAAGGTGCCAAGGGAATTCAGTGAAAAATGAAGTCTTTCCCACAAATAGTGTGAAATAATTGTACATCTGTATTCAAAAAAGAAAAATGAATCTTGAACCATACTTCACAATATATGTAAAATTTAACTCAAAAATGGATCATAGATCTAAATATAAAACCTAAAACTATGAAACTTCTAGAAGAACAGAGGAGAAAATTCTTGTGACCTTAGGTCAGGCAAAGATTTCTTAGACCAAAAAACTCACGAATCATAAAATTAAAAATGGATAAAATAGACTTCATCAAATTTAAAATGTCTCTTTATTTGAAAGACACAGAAGAAAATAAACAAGATAATTCATAGGCTGGTAGAAAATATAATATACATATAAGATAAAGGTATATAAAGAACTCTAAAAAAGCAAAAAATAGGGCTTCCCTGGTGGCACAGTGGTTGAGAGTCTGCCTACCAATGCAGGGGACACGGGTTGGAGCCCTGGTCTGGGAAGATCCCACATGCCACGGAGCAGCTGGGCCCGTGAGCCACAATTACTGAGCCTGCGCGTCTGGAGCCTGTGCTCCACAACAAGAGAGGCCGCGATAGTGAGAGGCCCGTGCACCGTGATGAGGAGTGGCCCCTGCTTGCCACAATTAGAGAAAGCCCTCACACAGAAACGAAGACCCAACACAGCGAAAAATAAATAAATAAATAAATAAATAAATAAATAAGCAAAAATAACAAAACATCATTAAAAATTAATAAAAGGTTGGAACAGATACTTCACTAAAAATGAGATACAACTAGCAAATAAACAAATGAAAGATGATCAACATCATCACTTATTAGGGAAATTCTTATTAAAATCACAATTAGATCCCAGTTATTTGAATGCTGGTGTGGATACAGAGCATTGTACACTGCTGGTGAAAATGCAAAATGGTTCAGCCATTTTGGAAAACACTTTAGTAGTTTCTTATTAAGTTTAATATAAACTACTATACAACTCATCAATCTCTCAGATATTTACTCAAGTGAAGTGAAGATATAAATCCATACAAAAACCTGTATGTGGATGTTTAGAGTAGATATATTTATTAACAATTGTCAAAAAAGTGGAAAAAACAAAAGAAAACAAATATTCATCGTCTGGTGAATGGATAAACTATGCTACATTTACTCAATGGAATATTGCTTAGCATTAGAAAGTAATTAAATACAGGTATTTTTGCAGCATACATGAATCTCAAAAGCACTAGACTAAGTAAAAGAAGTCAGATTCATATACAAACTACATATTGTATGATTATACAATAATATATTAATATAATATTAATGTATTAATGTATTAATATTAATACATTAGTGTATTAATATTAATACATTAATGTATTAATATTAATACATTAATGTATTAATATTAATACATTAATGTATTAATCTAATATTATATTATATTACATTCTCACAAAGGCAAAACTACAGGGATGGAGAACAACATTACCAGGGAATGGGGCTAAGGATGGGGAAGTGACTATGAAAGGGAACATGGGAACTCTTTGGTGTGATGGGAAAATTCTATATCTTGATAACTTGATAGTAAAGGAGGTTACAAAATTGTATGCCTTGTCAAAATTCACAGAAATGCACGACTAAAGTGGTGAATTTTATTGTATGCAAATTGTACTTAAATAAAATTGGCTAAAAAGTAATCTGTGAGTGGAATGAGATTGAGTGGGGAAATTTATGAAACAAGATTGGCCATTAGTTGATCATTGTGGAAGGTAAATGAAAGGATGCACCATTATTCTGCTCTGTCTACATTTATATGTTTATATATATAGTTTTTTATAAAATCTGCAAACACAGTTTAGTCTTAAGGAACTATTATTTAAATTAATGATAAAAGTAACAAGGAAGTACAGTACAAGTCAATCTACTGAAAATAGTTAATGACAAATGAAGAATTACCATTAAGAATTATGGGTAGATGTAAGCTGTCAAGTTTTGGGTTGAATGGTAAGTTCAAGTGTATGTATTCAGGTTTTTTTTTTTTTTGGCCCCACCTCACGTGGCTTGCAGAATCTTAGTTCTCGGACCAGGGATTGGACCCGTGTCCTCAGCAGTGAAAGTGCGGAGTCTTAACCACTGGACCACCAGGGAATTCCCTGTATTTAGTTTTTATTTTTAAAAAATAACATTAAAAAGTACCACGCGTGGGGGAGGAGAGAAGATGGCGGAAGAGTAAGACGCGGAGATCACCTTCCTTCCCACAGATACAGTAGAAATACATCTACACGTGGAACTGCTCCTATAGAACACCCACTGAACGCTGGCAGAAAACGTCAGACCTCCCAAAAGGCAAGAAACTCCCCCCGTACTTGGGTAGGGCAAAAGAAAAAAGAAATAACAGAGACAAAAGAATAGGGACGGCACCTGCACCAGTGGGAGGGAGCTGTGAAGGAGGAAAGATTTCCACGCACTAGGAGCCCCTTCGCGGGCAGAGACTGCGGGTGGCAGAGGGGGGAAGCTTCGGAGCCACGGAGGAGAGTGCAGCCACAGGGGTGCGGAGGGCAAAGCGGAGAGATTCCCGCACTTCCCGCACGGAGGCTCGGCGCTGACCAGCACTCACCAGCCCGAGAGGCTTGTCTGCTCAGCCGCTGGGGCGGGCGGGGCTGGGAGCTGAGGCTCGGGCTTCGGTCGGATCGCAGGGAGAGGACTGGGGTTAGCGGCGTGAACACAGCCTGAAGGGGTTAGTGCACCACAGCTAGCCGGGAGGGAGTCCGGGAAAAAGTCTGCAGCTGCCGAAGAGGCAAGAGACTTTTTCTTCCCTGTTTCCTGGTGCGCGAGGAGAGGGGATTCAGAGCGCCGCCTAAACGAACTTCAGAGACGGGCGCGAGCCGCAGCTAACAGCGCGGATCCCATAGCAACAGGGGCGCAGAGGAAAAAACGGAGAGACTCCCGCACAGAGGCTCGGCGCCGAGCAGCGCTCACCAGCCCGAGAGGCTTGTCTGCTCCCCCGCCGGGGCGGGCGGGGCTGGGAGCGGAGGCTCGGGCTTCGGTCGGATCGCAGGGAGAGGACTGGGGTTGGCGGCAGGGAGAGGACTGGGGTTGGCGGCGTGAACACAGCCTGAAGGGGTTGGCGCACCACAGCTGGCTGGGAGGGAGACCGGGAAAAAGTGTGCAGCTGCCGAAGAGGCAAGAGACTTTTTCTTGCCTCTTTGTTTCGCGGCGCGCAAGGAGAGGGGATTCAGAGCGCCGCCTAAACGAACTCCAGAAACTGGCGCGAGCCGCGGCGATCAGCGCGGACCCCAGAGACGGGCGTGAGACGCTGGGGCTGCTGCTGCCGCCTCCAAGAAGCCTGTGTGCGAGCACAGGTCACTCTCCACACCGCCCCTCCCGGGAGCCCGTGAAGCCCGCCACTGCCAGGGTCCCGTGATCCAGGGACAACATCCCCCGGGAGAACGCACTGCGCGCCTCAGGCTGCTGCAACGTCACGCCGGCCTCTGACACCGCAGGCTCGCCCCGCCTCCTCTGTACCCCTCCCTCTCCGCGGCTTGGGTGAGCCAGAGTCCCCGAAGCAGCTGCTCCTTTAACCCCGTCCTGTCTGGGCGGGGAACAGACGCCCTCAGGCGACCTACACGCAGAGGCGGGTCCAAATCCAAAGCTGATCCCCAGGAGCTGTGCGAACAGAGAAGAGGAGGGGAAATCTGTCCCAGCAGCCTCAGAAGAAGCGGATTAAAACTCCACAAACAACTTGATGGGCCTGCATCTGTTGAATACCTGAATAGACAACGAATCATCCCAAATTCAGGAGGTGGACTTTGGGAGCAGGATATATTAATTTTTCCCCTTTTCCTTTTTTTTTGTGAGTGTATATGTATATGCTTCTGGGGGAGATTTTGTCTGTATAGCTTTGCTTTACAATAGCTTTATTTTACTTCACTATATTATAGCTTCTTTCTTTCTTTCCTTTCTTTCTTTCCTTCCTTCCTTCCTTCCTTCCTTCCTTCCTTCCTCCTTCCTTCCTTCCTTCCTTCCTTTCTTTCTATTTTTTCTCCCTCTTACTCTGAGCCGTGTGGACGAAAGGCTCTTGGTGCTTCAGCCAGGCATCAGGGCCGTACCTCGGAGGTGGGAGAGCCAACTTCAGGACACTGGTCCACAAGAGACCTCCCAGCTCCACGTAATACCAAACGGCAAAAATCTCTCAGAGATCTCCATCTCAACATCAAGACCCAGCATCACTCAATGACCAGCAAGCTACAGTGCTGAACACCCTATGCCAAACAACTAGCAAGACAGGAACACAGCCTCATCCATTAGCAGAGAGGCTGCCTAAAATCATAATAAGGCCACAGACACCCCAAAATACACCACCAGACGTGGACGTGCCCACCAGAAAGACAAGATCCAGCCTCATCCACCAGAGCTCAGGCACTAGTTCCCTCCACCAGGAAGCCTACACAACCCACTGAACCAACCTTAGCCACTGGGGACAGATACCAAAAACAACGGGAACTACAAACCTGCAACCTGTGATAAGGAGACCCCAAACACAGTAAGATAAGCAAAATGAGACGACAGAAAAACACACAGCAGATGAAGGAGCAGGGTCAAAACACACTAGACTTAACAAATGAAGAGGAAATAGGTAGTCTACCTGAAAAAGAATTCAGAATAATGATAGTAAGGATGATCCAAAATCTTGGAAATAGAATAGACAAAATGCAAGAAGCATTTAACAAGGACGTAGAAGAACTAAAGAGGAATCAAGCAATGATGAAAAACACAATAAATGAAATTAAAAATACTCTAGATGGGATCAATAGCAGAATAACTGAGGCAGAAGAAAGGATAAGTGACCTGGAAGATAAAATGGTGGAAATAACTACTGCAGAGCAGGATAAAGAAAAAAGAATGAAAAGAACTGAGGACAGTCTCAGAGACCTCTGGGACAGCATTAAACGCACCAACATTCGAATTATAGGGGTCCCAGAAGAAGAAGAGAAAAAGAAAGGGACTGAGAAAATATTTGAAGAGATTATAGTTGAAAACTTCCCTAATATGGGAAAGGAAATAGTTAATCAAGTCCTGGAAGCACAGAGAGTCCCATACAGGATAAACCCAAGGAGAAACACGCCAAGACACATATTAATCAAACTGTCAAAAATTAAATATAAGGAAAACATATTAAAGGCAGCAAGGGAAAAAAAACAAATAACACACAAGGGAATCCCCATAAGGTTAACATCTGATCTTTCAGCAGAAACTCTGCAAGCCAGAAGGGAGTGGCAAGATATACTTAAAGTCATGAAGGAGAAGAACCTACAACCAAGATTACTCTACCCAGCAAGGATCTCATTCAAATGTGATGGAGAAATTAAAACCTTTACAGACAAGCAAAAGCTGAGAGAGTTCAGCACTACCAAACCAGCTTTACAACAAATGCTAAAGGAACTTCTCTAGGCAAGAAACACAAGAGAAGGAAAACACCTACAATAACAAACCCAAAACATTTAAGAAAATGGGAATAGGAACATACATATCGATAATTACCTTGAATGTAAATGGATTAAATGCTCCCACCAAAAGACACAGGCTGGCTGAATGGATACAAAAACAAGACCCATATATATGCTGTCTACAAGAGACCCACTTCAGACCTAGAGACACATACAGACTGAAAGTGAAGGGATGGAAAAAGATATTCCATGCAAATGGGAATCAAAAGAAAGCTGGAGTAGCAATTCTCATATCAGACAAAATAGACTTTAAAATAAAGACTATTACAAGAGACAAAGAAGGACACTATATAATGATCAAGGGATCGATCCAAGAGGAAGGTATAACAATTGTAAATATTTATGCACCCAACATAGGAGCACCTCAATACATAAGGCAAGTACTAACAGCCATAAAAGGGGAAATCGACAGCAACACAATCATAGTAGGGGACTTTAACACCCCACTTTCACCAATGGACAGATCATCCAAAATGAAAATAAATAAGGAAACACAAGCTTTAAATGATACATTAAACAAGATGGACTTAATTGATATTTATAGGACATTCCACCCAAAAACAACAGAATACACATTTTTCTCAAGTGCTCATGGAACATTCTCCAGGATAGATCATATCTTGGGTCACAAATCAAACCTTGGTAAATTTAAGAAAATTGAAATCGTATCAAGTATCTTTTCCGACCACAACGCTATGAGACTAGATATCAATTACAGGAAAAGATCTGTAAAAAATACAAACACATGGAGGCTACACAATACATTACTTAATAATGAAGTGATTACTGAAGAAATCAAAGGGGAAATCAAAAAATACCTAGAAATAAATGACAATGGAGATACGACGACCCAAAACCTATGGGACGCAGCAAAAGCAGTGCTAAGAGGGAAGTTTATAGCAATACAAGCCTACCTCAAGAAACAGGAAACATCTCGAATAAACAACCTAACCTTGCACCTAAAGCAATTAGAGAAAGAAGAACAAAAAAACCCCAAAGCCAGCAGAAGGAAAGAAATTATAAAGATCAGGTCAGAAATAAATGAAAAAGAAATGAAGGAAACAATAGCAAAAATCAATGAAACTAAAAGCTGGTTCTTTGAGAAGATAAACAAAATTGATAAACCATTAGCCAGACTCATCAAGAGAAAAAGGGAGAAGACTCAGATCAATAGAATTAGAAATGAAAAAGGAGAAATAACCACTGACACTGCAGAAATACAAACGATCATGAGAGATTACTACAAGCAACTCTATGCCAATAAAATGGACAACCTGGAAGAAATGGACAGATTCTTAGAAATGCACAAACTGCCGAGACTGAACCAGGAAGAAATAGAAAATATGAACAGACCAATCACAAGCACTGAAATTGAAACTGTGATTAAAAACCTTCCAACAAACAAAAGCCCAGGACCAGATGGCTTCACAGGTGAATTCTATCAAACATTTAGAGAAGAGCTAACACCTATCCTTCTCAAACTCTTCCAAAATATTGCAGAGGGAGGAACACTCCCAAACTCATTCTACGAGGCCACCATCACCCTGATACCAAAACCAGACAAAGATGTCACAAAGAAAGAAAACTACAGGCCAATATCACTGATGAACATAGATGCAAAAATCCTCAACAAAATACTAGCAAACAGAATCCAACAGCACATTAAAAGGATCATACACCATGATCAAGTGGGGTTTATCCCAGGAATGCAAGGATTCTTCAATATACGCAAATCAATCAATGTGATACACCATATTAACAAATTGAAGGAGAAAAACCATATGATCATCTCAATAGATGCAGAGAAAGCTTTCGACAAAATTCAACACCCATTTATGATAAAAGCCCTGCAGAAAGTAGGCATAGAGGGAACTTTCCTCAACATAATAAAGGCCATATATGACAAACCCACAGCCAACATTGTCCTCAATGGTGAAAAACTGAAACCATTTCCACTAAGATCAGGAACAAGACAAGGTTGCCCACTCTCACCACTATTATTCAACATAGTTTTGGAAGTGTTAGCCACAGCAATCAGAGAAGACAAAGAAATAAAAGGAATCCAAATCGGAAAAGAAGAAGTAAAGCTGTCACTATTTGCAGATGACATGATACTATACATAGAGAATCCTAAAGAGGCTACCAGAAAACTCCTAGAGCTAATCAATGAATTTGGTAAAGTAGCAGGATACAAAATTAATGCACAGAAATCGCTTGCATTTCTATACACTAATGACGAAAAATCTGAAAGGGAAATTAAGAAAACACTCCCGTTTACCATTGCAACAAAAAGAATAAGATATCTAGGAATAAACCTACCTAAGGAGACAAAAGACCTGTATGCAGAAAATTATAAGACACTGATGAAAGAAATTAAAGATGATACAAATAGATGGAGAGATATACCATGTTCCTGGATTGGAAGAATCAACATTGTGAAAATGACTCTACTACCCAAAGCAATCTACAGATTCAATGCAATCCCTATCAAACTACCACTGGCATTTTTCACAGAACTAGAACAAAAAATTTCACAATTTGTATGGAAACACAAAAGACCCCGAATAGCCAAAGCAATCTTGAGAACGAAAAATGGAGCTGGGGGAATCAGGCTCCCTGACTTCAGACTATACTACAAAGCTTCAGTAATCAAGACAGTTTGGTACTGGCACAAAAACAGAAATATAGATCAATGGAACAGGATAGAAAGCCCAGAGATAAACCCACACACATATGGTCACCTTATCTTTGATAAAGGAGGCAAGCATATACAGTGGAGAAAAGACAGCCTCTTCAATAAGTGGTGCTGGGAAAATTGGACAGGTACATGTAAAAGTATGAAATTAGAACACTCCCTGACACCATGCACAAAAATAAACTCAAAATGGATTAAAGACCTAAGTGTAAGGCCAGACACTATCAAACTCTTAGAGGAAAACATAGGCAGAACACTCTATGACATACATCACAGCAAGATTCTTTTTGACCCAGCTCCCAGAGAAATGGAAATAAGAACACAAATAAACAAATGGGACCTAATGAAACTTAAAAGCTTTTGCACAGCAAAGGAAACCATAAACAAGACCAAAAGACAACCCTTAGAATGGGAGAAAATATTTGCAAATGAAGCAACTGACAAAGGATTAATCTCCAAGATTTACAAGCAGCTCATGCAGCTCAATAACAAAAAAACGAACAACCCAATCCAAAAATGGGCAGAAGACCTAAATAGACATTTCTCCAAAGAAGATATACAGATGGCCTACAGACACATGAAAGAATGCTCAACATCATTAATCATTAGAGAAATGCAAATCAAAACTACAATGAGATATCATCTCACACCGGTCAGAATGGCCATCATCAAAAAATCTAGAAACAATAAATGCTGGAGAGGGTGTGGAGGAAAGGGAACACTCTTGCACTGTTGGTGGGAATGTAAATTGATACAGCCACTATGGAGAACAGTATGGAGGTTCCTTAAAAAACTACAAATAGAACTACCATACGACCCAGCAATTCCACTACTGGGCATATACCCTGAGAAAACCATAGGTCAAAAAGTGTCATGTACCACAATGTTCATTGCAGCTCTATTTACAATAGCCAGGACATGGAAGCAACCTAAATGTCCATCGACAGACGAATGGATAAAGAAGATGTGGCACATATATACAATGGAATATTACTCAGCCATAAAAAGAAATGAAATGGAGGTATTTGTAATGAGGTGGATGGAGTTAGAGTCTGTCATACAGAGTGAAGTAAGTCAGAAAGAGAAAAACAAATACAGTATGCTAACACATATATACGGAATCTAAGGAAAAAAAAAAAAAAAAGGCCATGAAGAACCTAGTGGCAAGACGGGAATAAAGACACAGACCTACTAGAGAATGGACTTGAGGATATGGGGAGGGGGTGGGGTGAGATGTGACAGGGTAAGAGAGTGTCATGGACATATATACACTACCAAATGTAAAATAGATAGCTAGTGGGAAGCAGCCGCATAGCCCAGGGAGATCAGCTCGGTGCTTTGTGACCACCTAGAGGGGTGGGATGGGGAGGGTGGGAGGGAGGGAGATGCAAGAGGGAAGAGAAATGGGAACATATTGTATATGTATAACTGATTCACTTTGTTATAAAGCAGAAGCTAACACACTATTGTAAGGCAATTATACTTCAATAAAGATGTTTAAAAAAAAAAAAAAAAAAAAAAAAAAAAAAAAAAGTACCACGCACGTAGCAATGATGATGGTCTGTCATGAATTATAGTTGGCAACAAATCCAATTTTACACTGAGATTTTCAAACATGTACTATAATTTTTCTCCCCTGATCAAAAAACTTCAGTGGCTTCGGATCCCATTCAGAGTAAAAACCAAAGTTTCTTCAAGGTCCTATGTAATCTAGGCCCTAGCTAACTCAATTTTACCTACTGTTTCTTCATTCTCTTCAACACATGCTGGCCTCTTTGCTATTCTTCAAACACACCAAACCACCTTGCCATATTAAATCTTGCTGCACATGCTGCCTGAAACTTTCTTTATGTAAGCCAATGGCTTGCTTCTTCACTTCCTTCTGCTCTCTATTCAGGTGTCCCTTTATCAGTGAGCACTTCCCTGAACACACTATATAAACTAGAACAAATACGTGAAAAAAGCATTTTTGCAATGTCACTCATCTTCTTAACCTGATCAACTCCCACTTTATTAACTAAAATTCTACCTACATTTCCTTTAGCTGCCAATCAGAAATTTACCCCATTGATATTAATTTACCATCTTCCTAAACAAAAATAATGACAAGGAATTAATTTTTGTTATTAAATCCTCTGGTCCAATGGTAGTAACTTAACCTCAATACACAACTCTCTCTGGTTCTTTTTTTTTAACATCTTTATTGGAGTATAATTGCTTTACAATGGTGTGTTAGTTTCTGCTTTATAACAAAGTGAATCAGCTATACATATACATATACCCCGTCTCTCCTCCCTCTAGTGTCTCCCTCCCACCCTCCCTATCCCATCTCTCTATGTGGTCACAAAGCACCGAGCTGCTCTCCCTGTACTATGCAGCTGCTTCCCACTAGCTATCAATTTTACATTTGGTAGTGTATACATATCCATGCCACTCTCTCACTTCATCCCAGCTTACCCTTTCCCCTCCCCATATACTCAAGTCCATTCTCTACATCTGTGTCTTTATTCCTGTCCTGCCCCTAGGTTCTTCAGAACCATTTTTTTTCTTTTAGATTCCATATATATGTGTTAGCATACGGTATTCGTTTTTCTCTTTCTGACTTACTTCACTCTGTATGACAGACTCTAGGTCCATCTATCTCACTACAAAAAACTCAATTTCGTTTCTTTTTATGGCTGAGTAATATTCCATTGTATATATTTGCCACATCTTCTTTATCCATTCATCCTATGATGGACACTTAGGTTGCTTCCATGTCCTGGCTATTGTAAATAGAGCTGCAATGAACATTTTGGTACATGACTCTTTTTGAATTACAGTTTTCTCAGGGTATATGCCCAGTAGTGGGATTGCTGGGTCGCATGGTAGTTCTACTTTTAGTTTTTTAAGGAAACTCCATACTGTTCTCCATACTGGCTGTATCAATTTACATTCCCACCAACAGTGCAAGAGGGTTCCCTTTTCTCCACACCCTTTCCAGCATTTATTGTTTGTAGATTTTCTGATGATGGCCATTCTGACTGGTGTGAGGTGATACCTCATTGTAGTTTTGATTTGCATTTCTGTAATGATTAGTGATGTTGAGCATCCTTTCATGTGTTTGTTGGCAATCTGTATATCTTCCTTGGAGAAATGTCTATTTAGGTCTTCTGCCCATTTTTGGATTGGGTTGTTTGTTTTTTGATATTGAGCTGCTTGTAAATTTTGGAGATTAATCCTTTGTCAGTTGCTTCATTTGCAAATATTTTCTCCCATTCTGAGGGTTGTCTTTTCATCTTGTTTATGTTTTCCTTTGCTGTGCAAAAGCTTTTAAGTTTCATTAGGTCTCATTTGTTTATTTTTGTTTTTAGTTCCATTTCTCTAGGAGCTGGGTCAAAAAGGATCTTGCTGTGATTTATGTCATAGAGTGTTCTGCCTATGTTTTCCTCTAAGAGTTTTATAGTGTCTGGCCTTACATTTAGGCCTTTAATCCATTTTGAGTTTATTTTTGTGTATGGTGTTAGGGAGTGTTCTAATTTCATTCCTTTACAGGTAGCTGTTCAGTTTTCCCAGCACCACTTATTGAAGAGGCTATCTTTTCTCCATTGTATATTCTTGCCTCCTTTATCAAAAATAAGGTGACTGTATGTGTGTGGGTTTATCTCTGGGCTTTCAATCCTGTTCCATTGATCTATATTTCTGTTTTTGTGCCAGTACCATACTGTCTTGATTACTGTAGCATAGTCTGAAGTTCGGGAGCCCAATTCCTCCAGCTCTGTTTTTCTTTCTCAAGATTGCTTTGGCTCTTTGGGGTCTTTTGTGTTTCCATACAAATTGTGAAATTTTTTGTTCTAGTTCTGTGAAAAATGCCATTGGTAGTTTGATAGGGATTGCATTGAATCTGTAGATTGCTTTGGGTAGTATAGTCATTTTCACAATGTTGATTCTTCCAGTCCAAGAACATGGTATATCTCTCCATCTGTTTGTATCATCTTGAATTTATTTCATCAGTGTCTTACAGTTTACTGCATACAGGTCTTTTGTCTCCTTAGGTAGGTTTATTCCTAGGTATTTTTTTCCTTTTGTTGCAGTGGTAAATGGGAGTGTGTCCTTAATTTCTCTTTCAGATTTTTCATCATTAGTGTATAGGAATGCAAGAGATTTCTGTGCATTAATTTTGTATCCTGCTACTTTACCAAATTCATTGATTAGCTCTAGTAGTTTTCTGGTAGCATCTTGAGGATTCTCTATATATAGTATCTTGTCATCTGCAAACAGTGACAGCTTTACTTCTTTTCCAATTTGGATTCATTTTATTTCTTTTTCTTCTCTGATTGCTGTGGCTAAAACTTCCAAAACTATGTTGAATAATAGCGGTGAGAGTGGGCAACCTTGTCTTGTTCCTGACCTTAGAGGAAATGATTTCAGTTTTTCACCATTGAGAATGATGTTGGCTGTGGGTTTGTCATATATGGCCTTTATTATGTTGTTTCCTGTATGCCTACTTTCTGGAGGGTTTTTATCATAAATGGGTGTTGAATTTTGTTGAAAGCTTTTTCTGCATCTATTGAGATGATCATATGTTTTTCTCCTTCAATTTGTTAATATGGTTTATCACATTGATTGATTTGCATATATTGAAGAATCCTTGCATTCCTGAGATAAACCCCGCTTGATCATGGTGTATGATCCTTTTAATATGCTGTTGGATTCTGTTTGCTAGTATTCTGTTGAGGATCTTTGCATCTATGTTCATCAGTGATATTGGCCTGTAGTTCTCTTTCTTTGTGACATCTTTGTCTGGTTTTGATATCAGGGTGATGGTGGCCTTGTAGAATGAGTTTGGGAGTGTTCCTCCCTCTGCAATATTTTGGAAGAGTTTGAGAAGGATAGGTGTTAGCTCTTCTCTAAATGTTTGATAGAATTCGCCTGTGAAGCCATCTGGTCCTGGGCTTTTGTTTGTTGGAAGATTTTTAATCACAGTCTCAATTTCAGTGCTTGTGATTGGTCTGTTTATATTTTCTATTTCTTCCTGGTTCAGTCTCAGAAGGTTGTGCTTTTCTAAGAATTTGTCCATTTCTTCCAGGTTGTCCATTTTATTGGCATATAGTTGCTTGTAGTAATCTCTCATGATCCTTTGTATTTCTGCAGTGTCAGTTGTTACTTCTCCTTTTTCATTTCTAATTCTATTGATTTGAGTTTTCTCCCTTTTTTTCTTGATAATTCTGGCTAATGGTTTATCAATTTTGTTTATCTTCTCAAAGAACCAGCTTTTGGTTTTATTGATCTTTGCTATTGTTTCCTTCATTCCTCTTTCATTTATTTCTGATCTGATCTTTATGATTTCTTTCCTTCTGCTAATTTTGGGGGTTTTTTGTTCTTCTTTCTCTAATTGCTTTAGGTGTAAGGTTAGGTTGTTTATTTGAGATGTTTCTTGTTTCTTGAGGTAGGATTGTATTGCTATAAACTTCCCTCTTAGAACTGCTTTTGCTGCAGCCCATAGGTTTTGGTTCATCATGTTTTCATTGTCATTTGTTTCTAGGTATTTTTTGATTTCCTCTTTGATTTCTGCAGTGATCTCTTGGTTATTTAGTAGTGTATTGTTTAGCCTCCATGTGTTTGTATTTTTTACAGATTTTTTTCCTGTAATTGATATCCAGTCTCACAGCGTTGTGGTTGGAAAAGATACTTGATATGATTTTGATTTTCTTAAATTTACCAAGGCTTGATTTGTGACCCAAGATATGATCTATCCTGGAGAATGTTCCATGAGCACTTGAGAAGAAAGTGTATTCTGTTGTTTTTGTATGGAAAGTCCTATAAATATCAATTAAGTCCATCTTGTTTAAGTATCATTTAAAGCTTGTGTTTCCTTATTTATTTTCATTTTGGATGATCTGTCCATTGGTGAAAGTGGGGTGTTAAAGTCCCCTACTATGATTCTGTTACTGTCGATTTCCCCTTTTATGGCTGTTAGCATGTGTCTTATGTACTGAGGTGCTCCTGTGTTGGGTGCATAAATATTTATAATTGTTATATCTGCTTCTTGGATTGATCCCTTGATCATTATGTAGTGTCCTTTGTCTCTTGTAATAGTCTTTATTTTAAAGTCTATTTTGTCTGATATGAGAATTGCTACTCCAGCTTTCTTTTGATTTCCATTTGCAAGGAATATCTTTTTCCACCCCCTCACTTTCAGGCTGTATGTGTCCCTAGGTCTGAAGTGGGTCTCTTGTAGATAGCATATATATGGGTCTTGTTTTTGTGTCCACTCAGTCAGTCTATGTCTTTTGGTTGGAGCATTTAATACATTTACATTTAAGGTAGTTATCGATATGTATGTTCCTATTATCATTTTCTTAATTGTTTTGGGTTTGTTATTGTAGGTCTTTTCCTTCTCCTGTGTTTCCTGCCTAGAGAAGTTCCTTTAGCATTTGTTGTAAAGCTGGTTTGGTGGTGCTGAATTCTCTTAGCTTTTGTTTCTCTGTAAAGGTTTAGATTTCTCCTTTGAACCTGAATGAGATCCTTGCTCGGTAGAGTAACCTTGGTTGTAGGTCTTTCCCTTTCATCACTTTAAATATGTCCTGCCACTCCCTTCTGGCTTGCAGAGTTTCCACTGAAAGATCAGCTGTTAACCTTATGGGGATTCCCTTGTATGTTATTTGTCATTTTTCCCTTGTTGCTTTTAATATTTTCTCTTTGTATTTAATTTTTGATAGTTTAATTAATGTGTCTTGGTGTGTTTCTCCTTTGATTTATCCTGTATGGGACTCTCTGAGCTTCCTGGACTTGATTGACTATTTCCTTTCCCATATGAGGGAAGTTTTCAACTATAATCTCTTCAAATATTTTCTCATTCCCTTTCTTTTTCTCTTTCTTCTGGGACCCCTATAATTTGAATGTTGGTGCATTTAATACTGTCCCAGAGGTCTCTAAGACTGTCCTCAATTGTTTACATTTTTTCTTTATTCTGCTCTGTGGTAGTTATTTCCACTATTTTATCTTCCAGGTCACTTATCCATTCTTCTTCTCCCTCAGTTATTCTGCTATTGATTCCTTCTAGAGAATTTTTGATTTCATTTATTGTGTTGTTCATCATTGTTTGTTTGCTCTTTAGTTCTTCTAGGTCCTTGTTAAATGTTTCTTTTATTTTCTCCATTCTATTTCCAAGATTTTGAATCATCTTTACCAACATTACTCTGAACTCTTTTTCAGGTAGACTGCCTATTTCCTCTTCATTTGTTTGTTGTGGTGGGTTTTTACCTTGCTCCTTCATCTGCTGTGTGTTTCTCTGTCTTCTCATTTTGCTTAATTTACTGTGTTTAGGGTCTCCTTTTCACAGGCTGAAGGTTTGTAGTTCCTGTTGTTTTTGGTGTCTGCCCCCAGTGGGTAAGTTTGGTTCAGTGGGTTGTGTAGGCTTCCTCGTGGAGGGGACTGGTGCCTGTGCTCTGGTGGATGAGGCTGGATCTTGTCGTTCTGGTGGGCAGGATCGCATCCGGTGGTGTGTTTTGGGGTGTCTGTGACCTTATTATGATTTTAGGAAGCCTCTCTGCTAATGGGTGGGGTTGTGTTCCTGTCTTGCTAGTTGTTTGGCATAGGGTGTCCAGCACTGTAGCTGGCTGGTTATTGAGTGGAGCAGCATCTTAGCATTGAGATGGAGATCTCTGGGAGAGTGTTTGCCATTTGATATGATGTGGAGCTGGGAGGTCTCTGGTGGACCAATGTCCTGAACTCAGCCCTCCCACCTCAGAGTCAAAGGCCTGACACCTGGCCCCAGCACCCAGACCCTGTAAGCCACACGGCTCAGAACAAAAGGGAGAAGGAAAGAAGGAAGGAAGGGAGGAAAGAAAGAAGAAAAGAAAGAAAGAAAGAAAGAAAGAGAGGCAAAGAAAAAAAATAGTTATTAAAATAAAAAATTTAAAATAAAAAAAATTACAAAGTAATTAAAAAACAAGTAGAGAAAGAAAGAAGAGAGCAACCAAAGCAAAAAACAAATCCACCAATGATAACAAGTGCTAAAAAACTATACTAAAAAAAAAGCAAAAAACAAAAAAACAGACAGATCCCTAGGACAAATGGTAAAAGCAAAGCTATAGACAAAATCACACAAAGTCCACCATCTCAATTTTGGGATGATTCGTTGTTTATTCAGGTATTCCACAGATGCAGGTATATCAAGTTGACTGTGGAGATTTAATCCGCTGCTCCTGAGGCTTCTGGGAGAGATTTCCCTTTCTCTTCTTTGTTTGCACAGCTCCTGGGGTTCAGCTTTGGATTTGGGCCCGCCTCTGCATGTAGGTCGCCTGAGGGCATCTGTTCTTTGCTCAAACAGAACGGGGTTAAAGGAGCAGCTGATTAGGGGGCTCCAGCTCACTCAGGCCAGGGGGAGGGAGGGATACGGAATGCGGGGTGAGCCTGCAGCCGCTGAGGCCAGTGTGACACTGCAACAGCCTGGGGCGCAACATGTGTTCTCCCGGGGAAGTTGTCCATGGATCACGGGACCCTGGCAGTGGCGCGCTGCACAGGCTCCCAGGAGAGGAGGTGTGGATAGTGACCTGTGCTTGCACACAGGATCCTTGGTGGCTGCAGCAGAAACCTTAGCATTTCATGCCCATCTCTGGTGTCCGCACTGATAGTGGTAGCTCCCGCCCATCTCTGGAGCTCATTTAGGCGGCGCTCTGAATCCCCTCTCCTCACGCACCCCAAAACAATGGTCTCTTGCCTCTTAGGCAGCTCCAGACTTTTTCCCGGACTCCCTCCCGGCTAGCTGTGGTGCACTAGCCCCCTTCAGGCTGTGTTCACGCCGCCAACCCCAGTCCTCTCCCTGCGATCCGACCGAAGCCCGAGCCTCAGCTCCCAGCCCCCGCCCGCCCCGGCGGGTGAGCAGACAAGCCTCTCGGGCTGGTGAGTGCTGGTCAGCGCCGATCCTCTGTGCGGGAATCTCCCCGCTTTGCCCTCCGCACCCCTGTGGCTGCGCTCTCCTCCGTGGCTCCGAAGCTTCCCCCCTCTGCCACCCCGCAGTCTATGCCCGCGAAGGGGCTTCCTAGTGTGTGGAAACCTTTCCTCCTTCACAGCTCCCTCCCACTGGTGCAGGTCCCATCCCTATTCTTTTGTCTCTGTTTTTCCTTTTTTCTTTTGCCCTACCCAGGTACGTGGGTGTGTTTCTTGCCTTTTGGGAGGTCTGAGGTCTTCTGCCAGCATTCAGTAGGTGTTCTGTTGGAGCTGTTCCACATGTAGATGTATTTCTGATGTATTTGTGGAGAGGAAGGTGATCTCCGCGTCTTACCCCTCTGCCATCTTGAAAGTCTCCCTCCTCTCTCTGGTTCTATCTCATTTCTGGCATCAACCTACTCCATACAAGGCAATGTGCTGGGAGATGAAAGGTTTTTTGGAAGAGTAAGGTATGAATAATGTCTTCCAGAGTTTATAGTCCAGTTTTTGGAGGTAAGAACTTTACACATATCAAGAGAAATAACAGCACCAGAAAATGGTGTGAAAAAGGAGTGTTAATTAGGGACTGAGAGTTCAAATGAGAAAAAAAAAAAAAATCACTGGACACTTGAAACTAAGTTTTCATAACGGAAAGTGGGTTTTGGCCAGCTTCTGAAGAATGTGTATAAGGGGGGCAAGTTGAAGACAGTGGTATGACTAAGTGACAAATATGAAATGTGCAAGGTGGTTGGGAGACATGGTTCGAGTGATGGATTTGGGTAAGATTACAGTGGCAAATAAGGCCTCAATGTCAAGTTGAAGCTCTGCATGAGGCAAAGGGTTTCCTGTGCTTCAAACAGGCAAACTGGAATATGCAGGAACTGACCATGTATGTATGTGTCTATTTATGCCTGTGTGTTCAATTGTGTATGTGCATGTCAAATGAAACACAACGTGGAATAGCTGCTATTTGCTTATTACTTCATCCTTCCACTCTGCTCTTTCTTACAAAACAACTAAAAAGTAATGAGGATTTTTATGTTTTGCATTACTTTACATTTTGGGCAGCCTATTTTGTATTATTGCTGGGTTCCCATTTAAACATCCATTTACATTAGCTGTTGGGTTAGTAACTGTTCTCCACATAAAGTACAGACATATTTATGTAGCTGCTGTGTGATTTATTAACTCGTTATGCTATGTGAAACACAATTAGGCACTCCTACTCAGAGAATTTTGTTTGCTCTGTGTTCTGGAATAAGAACGAGGGTTCCTGTATTTGTTTATTTTTCAGATACATTTTTCAAAACCCCCAATGCTTTTTTTATGAGTTAGAGCCATTAATGAGAGTAAAATCAACACAATGTAGCTATATACATTCTGTCTAATAGGGCCCTTTCCATCCAGAGGGGAAGGTGGAAAAACATGAATTTGGCTTATTCTATGGCCTAAGTTAGGAAATGAAGGCTTTGTTAACACAGGAAAGGAAGGGAAGCCCCAAGCCAGGGCCTCCCTGAGGGAAATATCTTGTTGCTTCCTGGGGTATGGCTTCCTGCAGCCGCTAAGTTGTTAACACAAGTGCTGCTGTTCATATCTGCAGGCCCACAGAGTGGCTGGTGTGGGGAGGGTGACTAGAGATGGTTGGAAGGTGATCAGGAGTGAAGGGTGGAGCCTAAGTTCTTCTCTAAGTGTTAATGCAGTTAAGTGCTCTCCAGTGTCTTTCCCACCTCATTATGCTTCTAGTTACGAAACTCTTGTCAAAGAGTGGAAGCTGTGGCCCACAGACCGCCATCTTTGTGTCAAGTAGAATTAAGAGGCTGTCCCAGCAACCACATGAGAGCAAAAAAGCTTGCATGCAGGGACAGACATGGAAGGAATCAGATCCCAGGGGCCTCAAATGGTTACTATCAAATGGTTAGTAAATAGTTAGTAAATGGTTACTCAAATGGTTATTAAACTAGGTTACATCATTAGCCAAGGCAGAAAAACAAAATTCCTTCTCTCTCTCTGTCTCCTCTCTCTAAATATACATATACACATATACTGCATTATATATAGTACGTATTATATGTGTATATATATAATATATATTTAATAGATTTTTTATATCAGTAACTCACCTAATAGCAAATAAGCTTGGTCATGAGATTTATCCCTTTGAGGTATCTTAGGAAAGGAGAGGGGTGGGAAGAGACTGAGTGGAAAGAAATACCCAGGAGTCTGTATGGTGTAAATTTACTAGGTAAAAGCAGTAGGGAAAAAGCAAACTCAAAGGCATTTGGATTTAGGGGAGCAAAAACATTTTTGACTGTGGAACAAATACTGCTTTTCTGACCTATATTCTATCACACACAAAACAAAACAAAACAAAAACGTAAGCTCTCCAACAATGGCAGGCCACAGTTCCTGGCATGATGCCTGACACCTGGCAGGTCCTGAACAAGTGTTAATCTCTCCTTCTCCCTCTCTTGTACATTAGTATGTATAAGTATGCCTCCAAAAATAAGTACACTTACTACATAAAGTCCAAATTTACACAAGCGATACATTAGATGTTTTTATTTACTTTATAAAAGTATTTCTGTTTTCCTTAGCAAATTGATTAATAATTTGAACTATTATTCAGCTTACAACTGTCTGATCTGTACATATTTCAGTTACATAAAGTGAGACAGAACTATAGACATATTTTCCAAATGTGAGTAAATCTAATTTTGAATAGTTGAATCAGATATTAAATTTCCTTGGAGAGTTGGTTATTCGAAAGGGCCCCAAGGTGAATTCTTTTGGTAAAGCATAAACTCTTTCTGAATAGTGAAAAATTTCTGTGAAACTTGATGACAACTTCTCTTGGCCAAAAAGAAGTGTTTGTCAAGTTTCCCAACAGTGGAGTCTAGGCAAAGTTCAGAGAGCAGCTCAGGGAGGGTAAAGGAAAGAACAGGTTATGGAAGGGGGTTGGGCACATCATCAAGCAAGTCTGTATGGATTTCTAACCTTGGCTGAAAGATGGATGCATGGTTTCCAAACACAAAATCATGCATGCTTGTATTTTTTTTATTTTTCAGATTTTGACATTGAATTTTCTTCATGCATGTACCAGCTGCATTTTAGAAATTGAAAATGCAGTATTGACTAAACCTGGAAAGTATTACTTATGAAGCTTCACATTACATATGAAGGTAAGATAAATTATACTTAAAACTGTGAGAGAAGATGTAGGCACTCAAAGGAGTGTGTAGCTTGAGAAAGAGAGAAAAAGGGACAACAACCGCCTGAGAAGTATCCATAGTTAAGGCACAGCAAAGGAAAAGTAGACTGAGAAGGGGTGGTCTAAAAGGAGGAGGAAAACTAGGAGAGTGCAGTATCACAGGAAGCTAAAGAAAGCCTTCCAAGGAGAATGTGGTCAGTCAGGTTAATTGCTGCCGATAAGTCAAGTTAGACAAAGTTTGAGAGGTGTCCTTTACACTTAGCAATCGTGAGGTCATTGGGGACCACTGACAAATCAGTTTCAGTGTGGAAGGAGGATGGACCTGGCAATAAGTGACCCATGCCTCTGGAACTTCAGCTGTCCCAGAGAGGCTGCTGATAATCAACTAATGGCTCTCACGTCAAGACTGGACTTGAAGAGAAAATAGTGTGTTGCTATTTAAGAGAAGAGCAATGTGCCCAGAGAGATATAACAGACATGGGCACAGATGTTTTCTTGTGGTAAATACAAAGATAACTTCGCATTTTTGACTTATGGAGCATCTCAACTTGCCCACACAGAATTTTTCTTGTAAATAAATTTTATACTTTTCTCAGTAAACAAGCCTGAATTTCTTTGTTACTCCACCTGCCAGTAACACCATGATAATCTGAGACTATCTGTAGACAATGCTTAGTTCTAGTCTCCTCCAACAGTTTCTATGTCCTTGTCACTTGAGAATTCCTAAACCCATATTAATTATATATAAGCATTGGTGGTTCATTTATTCACCATTTATTTATTCAACAAACATTTATTAAAAGGGATCACTGTTTTGGACACTCTGGGAGATAACCAGGATGAGTAAGGCATGTATCTAAACAACCTGCCAGATGAAATAAGTAATAAATAACTACACATACGATAGAATTAAATACATGTTATAAGACGAACACAAGCAAATTCTTAGAAAAATGTAAACAAAAGAATGACTAGAGCTAATGCAGGGTGTGGGGGGTTAATTCCAAATGTTTCAAGTAAGAAGATGTGTCAAGGTGCCCTTGGGTTTCCCCTCTCTCTTTCACAATTCTCATATATCTTATTTCACAAATCTTTAAATATTTGCAGCTCTTTTTTGCAATCACTTTCCAAACTTTTCAAATCCCATAGAGTCTAATACCTGGCCTATTGTAAATGCAAAAATTAATGTATAATTGTTTCTCAAGTTAATGCAATATCATGTAGTGTTTGGTGAGCACTGGTATGTAGGAATGGGGTCAAACCCTTTGTCCTGTGACAGTGAATGCTATAGGCTGTGTTTGAGGTCAGAACATATGATGCTTCTGATGAATAGGCAGGAACAGTTTGCTTCTAGCCTCCCGGTCATGCTGGGAGAGTTTCCAGACAGCACCTCCAAGAGTGTGCATATCCTGTTTCAGCCGCAAAGGTATCACCATTAATACAAACATCACTGACAACCAAAAGGTTATGCAAAACTGCCCAACATGGCTTGGGAAGTCAGGAAAGTTGATTAACTGTTATTTCCTGATCTATAAATCATCAATTTTCAACCTCTTTATGTGCTATCCATAAAATATTGGCTGTGGGCCTTTGTTATACAAGGACATCTCATTTTGAAAATGACCTTGTAAATAATAATTAATATGCTACAGTGAAAGAGTATCCTGTATCCTGTTGTAAAACATACAGAATTGAGTCACATATTTTAACTGCTTTATCCTGTAGTTAAGGAACATGCTACACATGTGTATGCCTGTATGTCCTATTCAGCATTTCATTAAGGCTTCGCATCTCAGAATGTTCATTTGAATTAGCTTGCCAATAAAGTTCCTAAAGTTATGGACTAATAATAACAATGCTAATTAAAAATAATAAGGGATTATATATGCAGCACACTTTCAAGTGATAAAAAACTTTCATACTCATTATCTCATTTGTTTCACATAACAATCAGTTAGGAAAGTGTATCATTTTCCCTACTTAAAAGATGAGGAAATTAAGATTCAAAGAGAGTAAGTTTCCCAAGATCACACCACAGATGACGACAGAAATGTGACTATATTGCAGGAGCGATGACTTTTAGTAGCATTCTATACGGTTGTTTGAGGACTTCTTTTTTTTTTAAATAAAGGTGAGATTCATGGACTAATAAGATTGGCATCACCTTGGAGCCTGTTAGAAATGCAAAAATCAAGGCTGTAAGATTTATTGCTAACAATATACAAGGTTTCTTTTGCAACTGGGGTTATGATACATTAACAGAGATGCCATATATATATATATATATATATATATATATATATATATGGCTTTTTGTTATGGCATAAGGAAATGCATTGTGGTCAACAGAAGTTGCTGAATGTTATTCAGATTTGGAATTCCATGTGAAAGTCTAAGGAAATACATGAAATATACACTCCATTAAGAGATATAAAATCTGATTTTATCTCTGCCACTGATTTCCCATTTGACTTAGAGAAAAATCATAAAATCATAAGGTGAGAAGGTCATCTAAATTATCAAGTGTATGTATTTGCATTTTTTATCCTGTTAACTTCTAAAAGGATTTGACTTAACAGATTGAAATGCCAGAAGAACAGGACATAAAAAGAAAACAGATACTATAATAATTTTTAAAAGACCTTTAATGCATTGATGTTTTAACCAATTCCAATATTTGGGCATTATCTCTGGCTCTAAGTTTTTTGGGAGAATAAAAACAAAGAGAGAAATGTATACATAGGCTTTTAAGATCTCTCACCCAAATTACCCAAGAAACCTGGGCACTTATTTATTTTAAAAGAGTCAATCCTGACTGCAAATGCCAGACAGAGAAAGAACTGGATGTCTACCATGTTCAGTTGCCATTGCTTCTGCTGCTGCAGACTCATGGTCTGATGAGTTTTTATTCATGGCTGTCTCCTTCATTGGTTAGGCAGTGTAACATGCTTGAGAATCATAAAGTTATGGCTGTGTTTAGTTTACACACCTGAGCTTAGCCATTCTTCCCAAAGCATGTCAGTTGTGTGAGGGTGTTTGGGCCTAGGGAAGGTTCTAGCTTTAGACACAAGCTGGGCCATTACTACTTCTCCTCCAAAAACCCCAGCCAAAATCAGAATCTTCCTTCTCCCCTTAAGAATTTATCTTTTGGGTCCTTAATATACTCTTCTTCCAGTGACTCTTAATCAGGTTATTCCTAGTAGTAACACTGAACCTCAAAGGAGTCTCTTTTCTTTTCCCTCCAGAAAGATTTTTGATTCTATGTATGTTTACCCACTTCCCTCCCCAAGACTCAGCATTGTGTTGTGTACCAAGAAATATTGGGAGAAGCTATTGCATGAGACTTTAAAGGACCATTTAAACCATATTCCAGGAAAATAAATAGCTAATAGACTTATATTTCATTCATTTGTACAACAGGCCTTTATGAGTGCCTCCAATCTGCCAGGCACTGTTCTAAGCTCCCAGGAAGCAGCAGTGAATAAATCTGACCAAGTTTTTGCAACCACGGAGTTTACATTCTAGTGAAAAGATGAACAGAAAACAAACATCAAGATATTTAATGGCAGGCAGTGAAAGGTATTTTGAAAGTAAAGCAATGGGCTAGAGAATGAGACAGGTTATTTTAGATAAGAGTTATCACAGAAGGACAGTTTCACATTGGGCAAAGTGAGGGAGTAAGCCATGTAGATTCTGAGAGAAGAAACTTACAGGAAAACAACATGTGCAAAGCCCTGAGGTCTGTGCATGCTTGGCAAGCTCAAGGAACAGCAAGGAGGCAGTGTGTTTGGAGCAGGGCAAGCAGCAAAAAAGTAGCAGATGAGGTCAGAAAGGCAGTCAGTGGTAAAACATGTACAGCCTTGAAGACCACGGTAAGAAGTCTGGATTGAATTCTACATGAGATGGGAGGCCTTTGAAAGGTTTTGAGCAGAAGACTGACACAATCTGATTTGTGTTTTAGAAGAAAAAACCCTGACTATTGTGTGGGGCACGGGGTGAGGGTTGGGGGGTAAGAGTGGAAACAGGGAGAACAGTTAGTGTCATTGAAAAAAGAGGACTAATAATTTGCCTTTGGATTTAACACAAAGGAGCTTATTAGTGACCTTGATAGGAGCAGTTTTCATTAGGTTGGTGGAGACAAAAACTTTTTGTACAGCCCTCTGCCCTCTGCTTACATCATGAACTGGCTTTGAGATTCTAGTGGAATTCGTTCATTCAGAATGGCATTTTTTTAAATTGAGCAATTACTATGTGCCAGAGACTATACTTCTCACTAGAGATACCATCAATTAATGCAGCATTAGTTCTTATTTATCACCAGGTAGGAAAGACAGACATGTAAAATGATGAATTATAAGCCAATATAATAAACAATTATCTTCTTGTTGGAATGAAATGTAGATAATAGGAGCTTAATCGCTTTTCTTCATGGGTGTTTAACCCATCTGAAAACTATCAGAGCCTTAGGAAACACATCAAAACATATTCTTTTCTCCCTCAATTTGTATAAAATATTTTTAAAAAGAGAACCTAAATTTTTAAATAGTTTTACATGTAGTAGTCTCACATTTGAAAGATCGTTTTCTTGCTTTCCAATTATTGGCTATTTTCCCATCCCGTTCACACAGGACTTGTATGGGTGATGTGGTTTGTTTTCATTTCCTGGAACAGAAGAGAAGGAATGTAAAGGATGAAAATGGGAAAGAACTGTGCTATAGAAAAGACCCTTACAAATCTAGACCAGGGTGTTTATGTCACCAAACAACAGAAGAACCTAATAAACCAAGCAAAAGGACATACTTGAGTGACCACACTATAACCCCTTCAAATAAATACCCTGACTGGATTTATCTGAATGCTTCGTGTGTGCAAGGGTCTGTGCGTGTGTGCACATGTATGTATGTTTGTGTGGTCATACAATTTAATAAGTGCAGCTGTGTTTATTCAACTCTATAATATTCCACATATACATAGAGCAAACCTGTGGCTAGAGATCATTCATAGCTTCATGCTTGGAAAGAGTATAAGTAGAAAAATTGTACAACCCGTGAAAACCAATTCACACTAGCTCATGCACGCATAAATGCAGGGAGATGCTTTAAGTAAATTTACAGCTGAAATCACTGCTTTGAAACCTGAAACTAATGTTTCAACTGAATAACTAGATGTAGTCCATTCAGAAGCACTTCTGAGAATAGTCAACCACATGATTAAAGGGACTGAAAAATCACATTTACATGAAAATGTTAAGGAAACTGGGATTATATGACATGGAAAAGAGCAAAGTATGAGTGATAACTTACTGTTTTGAAATATACAAAAGTTATACTACTGAAGACAATATCCCATATTTTCTGACAGTGGAATAGAAGAGATACATATGGAATTAGATAAAGAGGATTTTGTCTGGCAAGAAGGTTTGTCAGATACTCAAATGCATTACAAAAATAAAGACTGAGAATTTTTTTCAGTTCAACAGATATTTTTAACACATAAACAACTATAAAAATACTGAAATTCTCTCCAAGAACTCACTGTCTTTTCTCAAAACCTTATTTCTCTGTCTCGGCACTGTGGTGAAGCATGGAAAGCAAGGATCTCCTGATGGCTGTGAAAGTAAGAAGCCAGGCAGAAGAGAGAACTGACAACTCTCATGTTGGCTAGTAAGCTGAAAAACTGGTGGGAGTATAACATGGGACAACTCGGAAAACTCTTTGCATTATTATCAAGTTAAACATGCATTTAAACAATGACCCACCACGTATTTACCTGTGAGATATGAAAACATATGCTCACAAAAAGATTTGTGTAAGAATGTTTATAGAAGTTTCACTCATAGTGGATAAAAACCGGAAACAACCGAAACGTCCATCAATAGGTGAATGGATAAACTAATTGTGATATATTCATATAACCTAGTACTACTCAGCAATGAAAAAGAATGGACCACTGATGCATGCAGCTGCATGGATGAATCTCAGAAATCTCACACTTTTAAAAAAATATTTATTTATTTATTTGGCTGCGCCAGGTCTTAGTTGCGGCACACGGGATCTTTGCTGTGGCATGCGGACTCTTAGTTGCAGCATGCATGTGGGATCTAGTTCTCTGACCCCCAGGGATTGACCCCAGGCCCCCTGCACTGGGAGGGCAGAGTCCCAACCACTGGACCATCAGGGAAGCCCCTCAGAAACATTTTTTAAGTGAAGGAAGCCAGACACAAAATAGTATGCACTGTACAATTCCATTTACATTAAGTTCACGAATATGTAAAAGTAATCTACAGTTATGGAAATCAGAGTGGCAATTGCCTATTAGATGGGGTGGGGATTGATGGGGGTAGGGAACAGAAGATAACTCTTTGTGATGATGGGTTATGTACACAGTATACATTTGTCACAACTTATCAAATTTTGCACATAAAATTTGTGCATTTTGTTTCATGTAAATTTTACCTCAATTAAAAAAAAATTCAGTGATCAAAACCCTCCAATGACATTTCATCTCACTTAGAATTAAATTCAACTTTTTTCACAGCCTCTAAGGCCCTCACTTTCTGTCAGAGCTGACTTATGATCTATTTGCCCCTTGCACACTCCTTTCCAGCCTCAAAGACCTCCTTATTATTCCTTGAACATGTGGGTGTGCTGCTCCTGCCTCAGACCTTACACTGCCCTTCCTACTGCTAGGAATCCCCCTCCTCTGTAGATCTATAAAACCAGTTCCCTCTCTTTATTTAAATCTTTGCCCAAATGCCACCTCAGTAGACTGTGCTCCCTAAAAACCCTTTCTGAAATAGCAGCACCTGTTCCCAACACACACACACACACACTCTCACTCATCTCATCACTCTTTATACATTTCCCTTTTCTTCAAAGCACATATCAAACCCATATATTGTAGTATATATTTATTTCATTTTCCTCCATAGAATGAAGAGTTCTGTAGCCAAGACCTTTTTGTTATTCACTAATGCATTCCCTAGTACTTAGAAAAATATCTGTTATGTAAATATTCAATAAATATTTGTTGGATTGTATGGTAGCTCTATTTTTAGTTTTTTTAAGGAAACTCTATACTATTCTCCATAGTGGCTGTACCAGTTTACATTCCCACCAACAGTGTAGGAGGGTTCTCTTTTCTCCACACCGTCTCCAGCATTTATTATTTGTAGACTTTTTGATGATGGCCATTCTGACTGGTGTGAGGTGGTTTTGATTTGCATTTCTCTAATAATTAGCATTGTTGAGCATCTTTCATGTGCCTGTTGGCCATCTGTATGTTCTCTTTGGAGAAATGTCTATTTAGATCTTCTGACCATTTTTTGATTGGGTTGTTTGTCTTTTTTTTTTTTTAAATGGGAGACTCTTTTTTTGGGGGGGGGGTTATTTATCTATTTATTTATTTATATTTATTTATGGCTGTGTTGGGTCTTCGTTTCTGTGCGAGGGCTTTCTCCAGTTGCGGCAAGTGGGGGCCACTCTTCATCGCGGTGCGCGGGCCTCTCACTGTCGCGGCCTCTCTTGTTGCGGAGCACAGGCTCCAGACGTGCAGGCTCAGTAGTTGTGGCTCACGGGCCCAGCCGCTCCGCGGCATGCGGGATCCTCCCAGACCAGGGCTCGAACCCGCGTCCCCTGCATTGGCAGGCAGATTCTCAACCACTGCGCCACCAGGGAAGCCCGGTTGTTTGTCTTTTTGACATAGAGCTGCATGAGCTGTTTGTATATTTTGGAGATTAATCCCTTGTTGGTTGCATCATTTGCAAGTATTTTCTCCCATTCTGTCGGTTGTCTTTTCATCTTGTTTGTGGTTTCCTTTGTAGTGCAAAAGCTTTTAAGTTTAATTAGGTCCCATTTTTTAATTTTTGTTTTATGTCCATTACTCTAGGTGACGGGCTCTATGTTCTCTTCTAGGAATTTTATGGTGTCATGTCTTACAGTTAAGTCTTTAAGCCACTTAGATTTTAGTTTTGTGTATGGTGTGAGGGAGTGTTCCAACTTCACTGATTTTCATGTGGCTGTCCAGCTTTCCCAACACCGCTTGCTGAAGAGACTGTCTTTTCTCCATTGTATATTGTAGCCTCCTTTGTTGAAGATCCTGGGCATATATCCAGAAAAGATGAAAACTCTAATCCAAAAAGATGCATGCATCCCAGTGTTCATAGCAGCACTATTTACAATAGCCAAGACATGGAAGCAAACTAAGCGTTCATCAACAGAGGAATGGATAAAGAAGATGTGGTATATATATACAATGGAATATTTTTCAGCCATAAAAAAAAGAATGAAACAATGCCATCTGCAGCAACATGGATGGACCCTGGAGATTATCATACTAAGTGAAGTAAGTCAGAATGGGAAAGACAAATATCATATGATATCACTTATATGAGGAATCTAAAAAAAATTATGCAAATGAACTTGTTTACAAAGCAGAAACAGACTCACAGACATAGAAAACAAACTTATGATTACCAAAGGGGAAAGGGGGTGGGCGAGGATAAATTAGGAGTTTGGGATTAACAGATACACACAATACTATATATAAAATAGATAAACAACAAGGTCCTACTGTATAGCACAGGACCTATAATAAGCTATAATGGAAAAGATTTTGAAAAGAATATATATATATATAGTATATATATACACACGCATATATATAATGTAATATATATATATACACACACACATATATATAATGTAATATATATAACTGAATCACTTTGCTATACACCAGAAACTAACACAACACTGTAAATCAACTATACTTCAATAAACATAATAAATAAATAAATAAATAAATAAATATTTATATATTTGTTGAATGGATAGTTAAGCAAAGGTTAGGTAGGTGATGTGTATAGGAGATACAAACATCAGTGGGAGAACAAGCTAGATGTGTCAGCTATCGATTGTTGCATAACAAACCCCTCCAAAACTAATGGCTGAAAACAACAACAGAAGTTTTGCTCACAAATCTGTAATTTGGGTAGGGCTCAGCAGGAACAACTAGTCTCTGTTCCATGCAGGGTCAGCCTTGGTGGCTTGACTAAGGGAAAAAGGATGCCCTTTCAAGATGGCTCACTCACATGTCAGCTGGGAGCTCAGAGAGCTACAGCCATCTGTTCCTCCTCATACGGGCATGGTGCCAGAGTTCCAAAAGCAAGCATCCCAAGAAATGGGAAGTTGAAGCATCACTTCCACGCTCTTATCAATATACAATGTAAGTAGTTACAGAGCCCAGATTCAGTGAAAGGGAATATAAGCCATACCTCTTGATGGGATGAGAGCTGAAGAAGTTTATGGTCATTTTTTACAACCACCTCACAAGGTGATCTTTTAGGGTATGTTCCACCACCCTGGGATTTATAATTCTGTGATTTGTTTCGTTGTAGAGTTTTTCAAAATTCATTTGCGGCGTTACTTAACATTAAACCAAAACCATAATATGATAATTCAATAGCTAATTATATTAATATTAAAGTTCTAATTATGTCCTAGATACAGTGTTAAAGTGTTTTATATACTATATCTCATTTTTTTAATTTAACAAACATTTATATAGCACTTGCTATATACTAGGCACTGTTCTGGTGCTTTAAGGATAAAACTTAATTTAATCCATGTAACAATCCCATAAATTAAGTGCTATTATTATCCTCATGCTACAGATTGGGAAGCCTATGCAAGAAAAGATTAAATACCTTGCACAAAGTCACACAGCCACTGAGGATGGAGCCAGGATTTGACCCTGCAGTCCGATCCCAGAGCCTATACCCTTAACCACAGTGTCATGCTATCTTTCTCTTAATCCACCCAGAAATCCTATAATGTAAGTACTCTTGTTATCTCCATCTGACAGAAGAAAAATTAAAGCTTAGAGCAGTTGTCATCTTCCCAAGGTCTGTCTACCTACATGTTCCCAGCGTTGCCCCAGTATTTTATACATTGCTTCTCTCCTCACAGCAATGTTGCAAGATAGATGTGTCAAAACTGAGAATGAAATGTTAGATAACATGCTCCAGGTTCACATAGCTAGCAAGTATTAGAGCTGGGGGTTAAACTCAGGTGTACATGGCTGCAAAACCAGGCTTCTTTATTTTGCATTGCCCTCATCTTCAGGAGCAGGGAAAGAAGGGAGGAATGGAGCAGCTGACACTAAGGGAAGAGTATTCCCTTCCATGCTGGGACTCCTAGTTAACCTCTGAGAGGGCTTGCAACAGAGACGGCCAGAGGTGACAAGAGATCTACAGATGATTAGGAAAGGTTTCTGGATCTATTGTTAGATTGTAAATGCTAGCTTCATATTTTTCTCTCTCCCTTGGAGAAATAGTTTTACTTTCCTTTCTCTGCTCTAGGGCATGACCTGTTTTTCAGTGCAGCCATTGTCTTCAACCCAACTGATAGAGGAGGAGATGAAGTGATGAAAGTCCATCTACCCAGGGACCTCTTGTGGTTTAGTCAATTAATTGTTGGTCCTTTGGGGAGAGGGGAGTGGATGAAGAGTGAGGAGCAAAGGAAGAGACAAGAAAAAAAGAAATCAACTAATCTCCTGGACCTGTCAGGATTCCTCTCAGTTTTTCCTATGAAGGTGTCCCTTGTGGCCCATTTAGAGCCATTTACCAAAACATTTTCAGATTTCTTTGATTTTAACATCTGCTTTCCTCTTTCTTCCCTGCACAGTCCTATGCTTCCGGGATACATGGCAGTCAGCCTTTGATCTTGGTGCCTCTGGTTAGCTGCATGCTGTAAGTTATCCCTCCTCAAGCTAATTCTGGGCAATGATGAAATCTACATCCCTTCCTTCTTCACCCTCTTTATCACAAGCCTCCCATCAAGTTTGACATGAGTCAGACCAGCTCTCCCATGGGGTCTCACAGAACTCACTAATTCTTTATAAATAACAGGGACTTCAGTCTATACATAGTCCTGGAGTTACTGTGTTAATCCTATAAATCAGCCATCCTAGAAAGTCATAGTGGTCCCAAAGAAATTAGATTATCAGCAAATAAGAAGTTTAGTATAATTTTCAAGCTTAATTAGGTTAGGTACAGCATTTCTCCATGTTATTTGCATCATCACCATTACTATCATTACTTGATTTCTGTCAACTTCAAATTTGCTATGATACTGATTTAAGTGTGGGAAAGGCTGGAAAATACATTAAGGACAAGCTAATTTGAAGGCTAACTTGAGAGTGAAAAGGTTAAATTGTAGACGCTTTTAAAAGAACACAATTGTAATAATAAGGCTTATAAAATTATTCCAATTATCTATGTTCCTAAGAATATTTATATAATGGAGATAAAGATGATTTATAATGAACTTTTAAATGTAAACATTTCTTCAAAATATTTTCTCAGATAATTTAAATATTTCCAGGTGATATTATCTATCACATAGCATGTGTATTCAAATTGTTCTTTAATGATAGCAAAGAAAAGGTAAATGTTAGACCATTCCCTAGGCAAATAATGACAAATTCTGAGTAATGGAAATTTTATTGTACTACTTTTCTACCCTCTGGGGAAAATACAGGTAATATGTAAAACGTTTCTTCTAGTGAATAGGAATTCCTTCCTATATTTTCAAATTATTTATTATTATAAGTTTCCCAGAGGAAACCATGTCCTGTTACTATTAATTCTTGATATCCAAGTGAATTTTTCATCTTGTGACTTTCCCAAGGCCAACATACACTTCAAATTACATTTTAGTCACAGATTCTGTCTACTCTGTAGCATGTTTCTGGTAGTAATTCTCCATCTCCTAGCTAGTACAGAAGCTTATGGAAACATGCAATGTAATACCAGACTGAACTAAACAACAAGTTCTAAAGCATTTCACTTTTTAATTATCTGGCATTTAGGGGTTACCCATACCATGCCCCTTTCTATATAATTAAGAATAAACTGTATTAACCTATCACGTTAGAAGAGGGCAATAGGAAAGTGAAATACACTGTTCCTGTTTATATGATTTGCTAGTAATCAAAAGTGAAACACACGCACACAATCTTGTATTAAAAAAACAGATAATAGTGTGTTTTTGGCTGAAATTCTCAAAACATAAGAAGACTGTGGAACCAAGAAGGTTGGCTTTTTGAGATCAATGGTTTTTAAACTGTTCTGTGGCCACTAAATTTAGCTATGTTCCAAGAACTGAACAGAATCTAGGAAGCAGAGGGAAACTGAGGCAGGAAGAACCTGGGAAGGTATTCAGAGGTAGAGGTTCTTAGTTGGATTTTGGAAGCTGGTGGAGAAGGGAGAAGTCGGCAGAGGGAAGGGAGAGCAACAGAGACAGATATCTGTCTTAGGCAATGGTGATCAGCACTTGCTCAGAGCAGACTTCCTCCCCACTGGCAGATGTTTTCAGACCTTCTTTGAGGCAAAGAGCTACCCTTACAGAACCTGGGGTGGCCTGTCCCAGGCAGGGGTTCAACTTTGCTGACTCCATCACATGCTGCTGATGGCGAAGGGTGAAGGCCCTGGAATGCCTGTCTTTGAGCCTCATCCCTCTTCATGACTCCTCAGGGAGAGCTGTCAGTGGGACGTTCCGGGCCATAAAAAAATGATCCTCTTCCTGGGGACTAGATTATTTCACCTGGAAAACCCAAGCATTCTTTCTTCCTGCAAGCATTTGTCAATGGGACAGGACCTATTGCTCTCCAGAGTGGGGATGGATCTGCCCCCTTCATTGCCTGGCCCCTGGAGCTTTGAGATTCAGCTGCTGGGCATAATTGCAGTCTCTGCTCTTCCCTACTGCCCATATCCCCAGCAGTGCCTGGTCTCTTAGAGCTACAGCCTATGCACACAATTCTAAGAGAGTTGCTCTCTGAGACAAATACTCTCAACCTTTCCTGCCTACTTCCAATGAACCAATAAACCTAACAGCTGCTGTTTACATAGCACTTACCTTTCAGGGAGCTCAGAGCAATTTCCAGTAACAGACTCTAATCCTCCCCCAAGGTCTGGGTGGTAATAGTTATTAATACTATTCCCCTGAATACATAAGAGGAAGATTGGGCCAAGGAACTTGTAATTGTTTGCTGAATATTGCCTGGTCCTTAGATGGTTCATTCATTCAACTATTTTTTTCCAATTATGTCCTTGTCACTGCATTGTAAGGCATTTTCACATCTATTAACTCATTTTTTTCCCAAATTTTCTCAATGATAAGAATCACCTGAGGCTCTTGTTAAACAAATAACTTCCCTGACCCCTGTCGTGGACACTCTCATTCAGTGGGTCTGCGATGGGACCCAGGAATTTGTGTGTTTCTCTGAGTGATTTTTTTCCCCTCCTTTTGTGAAGTAGAACATTCCAGATGATTATTATCATTAGGAAAGTTTGGGAAGCATTATTCCATTTAATTTTCACAGTAGCTGTGTGTGATATTATTATGCACCTTTATTGGAAAATAAACATGTGATCAGCATATCAGTATAGAAGGCAGAGACATAAAATCTCAATTACTTCAACTCTTAACTCCCACAGACAAGAGGTGATAGTTGATTAGTTTCTTATATTTGCTGGATTTTCCCAATCACACTTTCTCAATAATTAAGAACCGAGCTACTCATCTGGGGTTTGAGCTATTACATAATTCCTGCCTAGACCTGTGCCATATATCAGTGCCATGAGAACTCCCTATTAAAGACTGTTCAAAATAGACCCTTTTCACTTTTCCAAAAACATGACATTTCATCTACAAGTTTAAGCTCATCTTCTGAGCTCCCCCTTGGACTTCTGACCCATCCTTATTCCATTGTTGTCATTACTGTTTTCTCCTTCCTCTCCTCTCCCCCTCCTCCTCCTTCCTCTCTCCCTCCCTCCCTTGCTCATTCTGACTATTCTTTCTCTTGATGAAACACTTCCAAGTCTCCTTTCTCTGTCATAACTGCTCTGTGACCACTGATAGCGCTGCACAACTCCCACCCACAGCCCTAAAGACTTATTCTTGAGGCCTTGGGCAGAATTTCTGTCACCTTCATCCTCAAGAGGGATCATCAACTTGTACATGATCCTGGAGATCCCAGAAACTCAGGAGCTCTTTCCCTCTGTGGTTTCCAGAGCTCCTGTCACCTGCAGATGCTAGGCTAGGGAGTAGTCCCAGTTCAAGCATGGCACTCACAAGCAACATCTCACATCTAAATGAAAAGTGTAACGATTAATTCAACTGCTCTTATGTGGTCTATAATAATTTAATGTCTGGTGTTACATAAATCCACTGATACGCTGATAAACTGGTTCTCTGGGGGAAAAGAGGAGAGAAGAGGAGGGGAAAGAGAAGAGATAAGAGAAGGGAAGAGAAGAAAGAGAAGAGAAGAGAAAAAGAGAGAAGAGAAGGGACGGGAAAGGAAGGGAAGGGAAATGAAACAAAATAAGAGGAAGAGGAAGGGAAAGGGGAAAAAAAGCCCTAATTTGTAGCATTTGCAGATTTCAGTAGTGTAAATACTGTCATGATGGCCAACTTCAAGTTACCAAAGATTTAACAACCATCTTTAAAAAAAGCCTGAATATTTAAGAATCAGTTCTCATGAGCTGGTGTGAACCAGCTCTAGCATACCACTGTGTAAGTCTGACGCCAGAAAAAATTAAATCATTTCCCACCAGATCTTCTAATGCTTTCCACCAGATACCCTATATACTAGTACACAAAGATTATTCACTACTCCCCAAACATGCTCTGTGCTATCCCACCTCTATGCCTTTTCATCTTGATGGTCTATTTTCCAGGGATGCCCTTTTTCCTCATTTCTTCAAGGCCCATCTCAAATGCTTCCTGTTCCCTGAATCCTCATAGCATTTGATCTGTCACTCTCTTATGACACTTAAAACTTTATCTTGTATTAGAGCTGTTTTTATTTTTTTAATTTGTGTCCTGTACAATTACTGAATAAAGGCTCTCTGCACTGTCCCTGTATTCTCACAGCACTGAGAGCAATGCCTAGTGCAGAGCAGGCACTTAAAGCCACGTTAACAACCATCTATCACATGCTTCTAATGTAGCAGGCACTGCTGTATCCCTGAGGAACAAACACTTCTGTGTTTGAAGAACTAGAGAACTTAAACTGTGATTCTGTGGGGAAATTCCAGAACCAGATAGCCCATGTAAGTCGACCACTAACACAGTGTATCTAGAACAAGTTGATGACTTCACTAAGTAGATAGCTTCCACCCAGGATCATTGGAACAATTAATCTAAACATGGGTTCAGCAACATTTTCCTATAAAGGACCAAAATGTAAGTATTTCAGGCTTTTGAGTCCATAAAATCTCTACCAAAACTACTCAACTCTGCTACTATAGTGAAAAAGCAGTGATAGGCTTTATATAAACAGAATGAGCATGGCTACATGCCAGTAAAACTTTATTTATAAATACAGGTAGTGAGCCAGATTTGGCCCACAGGTCCTAATTGGCCAACCCCTGGTCTAGATACTTGAAAGCTCTGATTTCCAAACTGCCATGTGAATTCTTTTGTTCATTTTCCTTTTGGTGTCAGTGTTCCTTTTTACTAGCTTCTAACTTAGCCTATCATGATTTTCTTACTAATAATACTTGCTTACGTGTAGGCTTTATTAGAGATAATCATCACTCTAAATGTAATTTAGCTCATCCAGGCATTGTTTGTGCAGCCAATTTGAAAAACAGTATAAAGATATGTTACACTGATTCTGCCAATAGTAACACAACTTATAGATAATACATAAATGTAATAAAATGTCCTTGCAATAGAAAATGATACAGATATTAGTGGGATTCAACTATGACTGTTGTCATGATAATACCTACAGATAATATATTTAAGTTCCATTAAGGTTGACTGTATCTCTTATAAAGTACCTGAGTTCTTTTTCCTATGGTGAAATCAGCATCTTTAATGCCAACTCAGAACCAAGACTAATCATTCTGTGGTGCTAGTAGATCATTCCTAGTGTATGACTCTCCAACACCCCCAATGGACTATTTCTTACAAGAAGTGTGCATGGATAAAACCCTTTCCAAGAAAGTGAATAATAATTGGTGAAAGGTTCCTAAGGGTAATGATTCTACTCATAGAAGCTGGAAAACTTGAGATGGTCATCAAAAATGAATTTCTTACTTTGGCTGCCCTAGTAAATAATGCAGCTCTTGCCCTGGGTGCACAACTGACCTTTTAAAATTCCTTTGCCCAAGTAATTATGGAAAATAATATAGCCTTAGACTTTAGTTTGGCAAATCACGGGAAATATGCACCATTTCTAATACTTCCTGTTGTACCTGGACTAACAAAATGGGTTAAAATAAAAGGCAACTTGGATATCTAAGGAAGACCCAAGGAGCAAAAGCTCAAGGAGTGGGATTGTTTTCTTGGTCAAATCTGAGAAGTCCTGGATTATTATTTGAAAGGGCCTATTGATTCCTTCTTACAATATTTTAGTTATATTGTTTGACACGCAATTGTTCAGTATATATTTTCCAGAGTCTTAAATATTTCCATGCAGCCACTGTCCCAACAGGTGATTGACCAAATAACAAAAAACAAAGAGGATAAAACCATGCTGATCAACTGTCAACTGAATTTTATATATCTGCAAACAAAACCTCATCTTCAAGGAGAATTAACTATGGTCAAAATATGAGTAATGCTTGAAGTCTTTCTTGAAGCTTAGCTAGGAGAGGACCCAAAGGATGACTGAAAAAAATGTAACCTTTCCTTACTCCTAAAAGACCAATTTTCTATAGCAAGGATGACAGGTAGCCACCAGAATAAGTTTTAAACCTGCTTAATCAATGAATAAGAGTTCTATAGCCATGGAACCATCAGAATTGGTTTTAAACACTTAATCAAATCAAAGTCAACTTGTTTTAGTGAACACACTTCTTCTGTAAGCCAACCAATTAATAAGAGCCCCTTGCTCCTGAAGGCCAATCAGGAATGAGATCATTCCAACAACTTGCTTCTGAGTGTCATACAATCAACAATAGTATCCCCCAAATAACCACACTTCTACAGTTGACACCAACTTATTTATAACCATGAACTTCCACCAATCTCTGAACTCCATGCTTCTTAAAATCCTTATGTATGATCAACAGCCTTCCCTCCTTAGAGAAACTGCAACTGAAAAGCGAGTAAGCAATAAATTCAGGATTGTGGACTTTTGGTTTTTTTTGTTTGTTTCATCACCATGTTGAGTGGCCATTTCATACTTTGAGAAAATGGAGCAAGATAACAAGATGAAAAGGGCATTCCAAGTACTAGGGATAACTTGGGAAAAGCACAGAGACACAAAAGTACTTGGTGGGTTCAGGAATATGGAGCCCTTTGTAGTAGCTGCTTGGCATTAGAAAGGTCAACCAACAACCACATTTTGAACTTTGGAGACCAATATGAAGAGTTCATATTTTATCTGCTAAGTGTTGAGAGTTCATTGAATATTTTAAGGTGGAGAGTACTATAATTAACTATGAGTTTTAGGGGCTGAAAAATTAAGTGCCAACATCACTGGATGAAGTGACCATGGCATATTCAATATCTATAATAGAGACAGAATCTACTGGCTCTTATGACTTATTGAATGAGATAGGTAAGGAAATTAGAATCAAGGAGGATATTTTTGACTCGAATGATTTATTAGAAGGAAGGAAGGAAGAAAGGGAGGAAGGGAGGAAAGGCCAGAGGACTGGGATTGTTTTCTTGGTCAAATCCGAGAGACCACTTCCATGCATACCAGTTTCACCTTCGTGACTTCTTTTTTCTTCAAATCAGTGTCAAATGTTCTTTCTAACCTTATTATACCAAGATTAAAATGTAGGTTAAGGGGAAAGTTCTTCACACATTTGGCCTAAGCTTTCACTACCCTAAGACTGACTTCGGGCCCCAATAACAGTGAAAAATTGCATTTCCATTTGATCTGGGTTATCTGGACAATGCTTCCTTTCCATGTACATTTCCTACTGAGACTGTAATACCTCACCCTCAATATTAGTCTGCTAGGACTACCACAAAAAAAAGCGACTGTGTCACTTAAATGACAGAAGTTTATTTTCCCACAGTTTGGGAGTCCAGAAGTCTGAGATAAAGGTGTCAGCAGGAAATCAATCAATGTGATACACCATATTAACAAATTGAAGGATAAAAACCATATGATAATCTCAATAGATGCAGAAAAAGCTTTTGACAAAATTCAACACCCATTTATGATAAAAACTCTCCAGAAAGTAGGCAGAGAGGGAACTTACCTCAACATAATAAAGGCCATATATGACAAACCCACAGCCAACATCATTCACAATGGTGAGAAACTGAAACCATTTCCACTACAATCAGGAACAAGACAAGGTTGCCCACTCTCACCACTGTTATTCAACACAGTTCTGGAATTTTTAGCCACAGCAATCAGAGAAGAAAAAGAAATAAAAGGAATCCAAATCAGAAAAGAAGTAAAACTCACTGTTTGCAGATGAGATGATACTATACGTAGAGAATCCTAAAGATGCTACCAGAAAACTACTAAAGCTAACCAATGAATTTGGTAAAGTAGCAGGACACAAAATTAATGCACAGAAAAATCTCTTGCATTCCTATACAATGATGATGAAAAGTCTGAAAGAGAAATTAAGGAAACACTCCCATTTACCATTTCAACAAAAAGAATAAAATACCTAGGAATAAACCTACCTAAGGAGACAAAAGACCTGTGTGCAGAAAACTATAAGACACTGATGAAAGAAATTAAAGACGATACAAACAGAGGGAGAGATATGCCATGTTCTTGGATTGGAAGAATCAACATTGTGAAAATGACTATACTACCCAAAGCAATCTACAGATTCAATGCAATCCCTATCAAACTACCACTGGCATTTTTCACAGAACTAGAACAAAAAATTCCACAATTTGTATGGAAACACAAAAGACCCCGAATAGCCAAAGCAATCCTGAGAAAGAAAAATGGAGCTGGAGGAATCAGGTTCCCTGACTTCAGACTATACTATAAAGCTGCAGTAATCAAGACAGTATGGTACTGGCACAAAAACAGAAATACAGATCAATGGAACAGGATTGAAAGCCCAGAGATAAACCCACGCACATATGGTCACCTTATCTTTGATAAAGGAGGCAAGAATATACAATGGAGAAAGGACAGCCTCTTCAATAAGTAGTGCTGGGAAAACTTGACAGCTACATGTAAAGGAATGAAATTAGAACACTTCCTAACACCATACACAAAAATAAACTCAAAATGGATTAAAGACCTAAATGTAAAGCCAGACACTATAAAACTCTTAGAGGAAAACAGGCAGAACACTCTATGACACAAGATCCTTTTGACCCACCTCCTAGAGTAATGGTAATAAAAACAAAAATAAACAACTGGTCTAATGAAACTTAAAAGCTTTTGCACAGCAAAGAAAACCATAAACAAGACAAAAAGACAACTCTCAGAACGGGAGAAAATATTTGCAAATGAAGCAACTGACAAAGGATTAATCTCCAAAATATACAAGTAGCTCATGCAGCTCAATATCAAAAAACAAAAAACCCAATCCAAAAATGGGCTGAAGACCTAAATAGACATTTCTCCAAAGAAGATATACAGATTGCCAACAAACACATAAAAGGATGCTCAACATCACTAATCATTAGAGAAATGCAAATCAAAACCACAATGAGTTATCACCTCACACCAGTCAGAATGACCATCATCAAAAAATCTACAAACAATAAATGCTGGAGAGGGTGTGGAGAAAAGGGAACCCTCTTGCACTGTTGGTAGGAATGTAAATTGATACAGCCACTATGGAGAACAGTATGGAGATTCATTAAAAATCTAAAAATAGAACTATCATATGACCGAGCAATCCCACTACTGGGCATGTACCCTGAGAAAACCATAATTCAAAAAGAGTCATGTACCACAATGTACACTGCAGCACTATTTACAATAGCAAGTACATGGAAGCAAGCTAAGTGTCCATCGACAGATGAATGGATAAAGAAGTGTCACATATATACAATGGAATATTACTCAGTCATAAAAAGAAACGAAATTGAGTTATTTGTAGTGAGGCGGATGGACCTAGAATCTGTCATACAGAGTGAAGTAAGTCAGAAAGAGAAAAACAAATATTGTATGCTAACGCATATGTATGGAATGTAAAAAAAAAAAAAAAAAGAATGTTTCTGAAGAACCTAGGGGCAGGGCAGGAATAAAGACGCAGATGTAGAGAATGGACTTGAGGACACGGGGAGGGGGAAGGGTAAGCTGGGATGAAGTGAGAGAGTAGCATTAACATACATACACTACCAAATGTAATATCGATAGCTAGTGGGAAGCAGTTGCATAGCACAGGGAGATCAGCTCGGTGCTTTGTGACCACCTAGAAGGGTAGGATAGGGATGGTGGGAGGGAAATGCAAGAGGAAGGAGATATGGGGATTATATGTATATGTATAGCTGATTCACTTTGTTATACAGCAGAAACTAACACAAAAATATAAAGCAATTATACTCCAATAAAGATGTTAAAAAAAAAAAGGTATCAGCAGGGTTGGTGTCTTCTGAGGCCTCTCTCCTTGGCTTACAGATTGCTATCTTCTCCCTGTGTCTTTACAGGGTATTCCCTCTCTATATGCCTTTATCTCTTTTTATAAGGACACCAGTCATATTGGATTAGGATCAACCCTAATGACCTCATTTTAACTTAGTCACCTCTTTAAAAACTCTTTCTCCAAATAGTCACATCCTGAGGTACTAGGGGTTAGAACTTCTACATATGAATTTTGGGGAAAGGAGGAAAAACTCAGCCCATAACACCCTCCAAGTCCTGAACCAGCACCTAGCATGTTGCTGATCATCAGAAAATGGATAAAACCTTTACTGGTCAGATAAATTTGTCCAGGAAAGCAGGAGTAATAAATAAAACAGTGGCCTGGGAGAGATGTTCAAGTGAAGGCTGAGTTTAAATTCCTCCTTCTGGGGTGAATAAAGCTGAGCTTTGGTCTGAGAGTGTGGCTGGAAGTGTGAGCTGGGAAGGGAGGTCTGGCCTTGGCTCTCCTGTGGACTTGCTGTGTGGCCTTGGGCATTTTAATGGCCCCACATCTCAATTTCCTCTTTGGCAAATGGGGGCAGGATATCATCTTTCATTCTCAGGGGCTGTGACAGTGAATTAAGGAAAAGGCAGAGTCTTTGGGGTCCCTTAGTGAGAGAAGCTGAGCTAGTAGAAGGTTCGACCACACAGGCCAGGTAGCTTAAACATTCTTCGATCATTACATGTTCAAGCAACAAATTTTCAGACATGATTTCAAGCCTGCAAGCAAGTATTTTTGGAGAAGTTAGAATTACCCACTGGGATGTTTTTGCGCCATAGTCCACTGAGAGATCTGACTTTAAAAGCTTTTCACTTTGGCCTTTGCTTAGCTTCGAACACAGGTTTATATTTAGACCTGCTGTTTTATTTTCTCGCTTATAGTTTAGGGCCTTAGGAGTCTCAACAAGTTCTCTCTGTCTTCTCTGGGGTTTAAAAAGTCTGAAAACAAAATAAAGTCTCTGCTTGGAGGCTTTTCTTGGGCTGGTTTTAAAGAAAAAAGCTGGGGGGACGAAGCAAGGGGAGAGTTAGACCCTAAATTATTTGGTAAACACAAGCACTATAAACTGTGTAATTGTCCAGCCTTTCACCTTCTTTGACCGTAAGGACAGTCAACCCAAGGTACATTTCATCTTGTGTATTTCTGTGATTCCTTGGCAAATTGTTCTGATGGCCTTGTGTTCCATGGAGATCCTTTTGAGACTGATAGTCTTCTGAGATTCACCACTCAGGGCCTGAGCAAGAGAACACAGTTGACTTCTTCCATGCTTTATCTGATGGTATAATCCTATCCCCTCTTGAGAGCTTAAATCCAAAACACAGAACACCTTTTGGAGATTCCAGTGCATTCTTAAATGATACCTTCACCTCTTCCTTCCTTGCACTATTTCCCTCTCTCTAATCCTTCCTGAGTTTCTCATTTTCTACTTTCTTCTCATCTTTCTTTTAGGTCACCAGACTTATAACTCTGGGCTTACTCTCTCAGTATATCATTGCTTATTGGAAAGAATGCTGCACATAGAGAATTAAAAGACTTGAGTTCCAAATCCCACTCTACGTTATACCAGCAGCATCACCTTAGGCAAGACACTTTATTGCTTTAGGCTGTAACTCCCACATCTGTAAAATGGGGATAACAATAATGCCTGACAGTTTTATTGTGAGCAGCTCATAAAATAATATATGTGAAAGTATCTGGGAAAAGGCACTCAATACATTTGACTTCATATTAACCAAGCCTCTGAATAAATCTCAAACTTGAAAAGCCTCAGAATCCTAAACTGTAAAATGAAAATAATTATAGCTACCCTGCCGTCATCATGATTAATCATGGGGATTATGAGATGAGATGTATATAAAAAGCTTCATAAATTAAAAATCATTGAAACAATGTGAAGTATCACTTTCCCACTGCTTCTTCACAGGGTAGAGGATGACAGCTCATGATCAGCCTGTGTGATGCCGTTGAGGGATGTAGTCAGAAGTCAGTATTGCCCACTTGTTCTGGTTCTTTTCTCTCTCTGTCTCTGTCCCTCAGGATGGAATGCTATGTTGAAAGACTCTCCTTTTCTGTCTGACATGATTTCTTTCTGCACTACAGGCTGTTCTCCAAAGTGAATAATGACAATGCCATGTCTTCAATGAGGCAGAACACCAACACTAAATTGTGTCATCGCTTCTCTCATGCTGTAAAGTAGCATGTGGTGGGCCCAGGATCCCAGTCAGGGAATGGCCACCCTGGTGAGTTGGACTGATACGGCCTGTTGAATCCATTGCTCAGATCCCTTGGCAGTCATTTAATATTATTACTTTCCCTCCTCTTCTTGGAATTGTGCTTCCTCCTGTCTCCATATGAAGCATGAGTGAACTGGGAGAAGGCTGGGAAGGCGAAGAGGCTCAAAACAAGAGCAAAAGATGATAATGATAACAACTCACATTTGCAAAGTGTTTTACAGTTATAATGCCCTTTAAAATATATTGTTACATATGGTTCTTACTGCATAAACTCATGCAAATTATTTCACTGCCGTACCTCAGTTCCTCATCCATAAAATGGTGGTAACGCCTACTTCATAAGGTTGTGAGGGCTGAACAGTAATGTATGTAAACAGTCCAAAAGTGTGTCTGGAACTCAATCCCTCATTTATTTAATGATATTTATAGAATGTCCACTATGTCTCAGATACTGCGCTAGGAACTGGGGACAGATCAGTAAATAGGACACTTAAGCCTCTGACCTCATGATGCTTACACCCTAGTAGCATATAGTAAATGTGCACAAACTCACGCACACACAAATATAGCTGATATGATTATTAACAGAGACATGAGAATTGAGAGGAACAAATAATTTAAAGAGAGGGTATGAAGATAGAATTTATTTGGGCTAGGAGATCAAATAGTATTGAGGGGAGGGGAGGGGAAGGACAAAACGGATTATTCTCTAGGTTCTGGATGGGTCAAGAGAAAGGTGGTTCTATACACAGAGATAAGGACTGTGGAAGGAGAGACAGTATGGGTATGTGGTAGGCAGCCTCTATAATGGCTCTCAGATCCCCTCGCCTCCTGGTATACATCCCCTCCCCTGAGTGATGGAGTAAGGGCCAGATCTTTCAATGACAAAAGTGTTGGGATGTCACTTCCGAGATTAGGTTACAGAAAACGTTGTGACTCCTGTCTTGCTTCTCCTTTTTTACTTGCTGTCTGTCTCTCATGCTCTCTCTCTCTCTCTTTCTCTCAACACCCTCACTTTGAGCAAAGCCAGCTACATGTTGTGAGTAGCCCATTGCAGAGGCCAGCATGGCAAGAAACTGATGTCTCTAGACAACAACCAGTGAGGACCTAAGGCTCTCAATTCACACGAGTGAGCTTCAAAGTAGATCTTCTGCGGCCTACCAAGGTAATGAGCTTGCAAGTGGATCCTGGCCGACACCTTGATTTGAACCTTGTGAGAGACTCTGAGTCACCTAGTTAAACTTTGCCCACATTCCTGACCCACGGAAACTGTGAGATAAGAAATATTTGTTGTTTTAAGTCACTACATCTTGGGGTAATATGTTTGAAAATATTATGCAATAAATAACTAATACAGAGTGTGAAGATAATGAGTTCACTTTGAGATTTTAGTCAGAGGCACATAACGACCATCTAAGAGTTAGCCAGTAGGCAGTGCGATATGTGGGTCTGCAGTTCATTTCCCCAAGAAGGGCAGTGAGGGCAGAAGCTAGACTTCAGTGGATCAAGGAATGATGAGAGGTGGAAAAGTTGAAGACAGGGAGACTCCTCTTTCAAATAGTGTGACTTTCAAGGAAGAGGAGAAATACTGTGTCAGCTTCTTCTCAAGAGATGGAAATAAGGAGTTCAAGGAAAGCTTTTTGTTTGTTTTTTAATTACATATTTAAGTAGAAACAATTTATTCGATTGGTGAGAGGTGAGAATATTTATGTTGAGGGAGAATTGCACCAATTTAGAAAGAAAGCTAGAATGTAAAGGAAAATGACAGGATAATAAATGAAACAAGGTTCTAGATAGAACAGGAGAAGAGAGAGTGAAAAGAACTAGTGAAGGGATTACACAGAGCCAGAGAGAAGTGCATTTGTTTTCTTCTGTTACATAAATTACTGCAGATGTAGCAGCTTGAAACAACATATATTTATTATCTCACAGTTTTGGGGTCAGGAGTCCAGGCATTGGTTATCCAGGTCCTCCCATCAGGGTCTCATAGCCTGCAATAAAGTGTCAGTTCCTTTCTGTACCTTAGAGTCCTCTTTCAAATTCATGAGGTTGTTGGCAGAATACAGTTGCTAGGGTTGTAGGACTGAGGTCTCTCTTTTCTTACTGGCTGTCAGCCAGGGGTTGTTTTCAGCTCCTTGAGGCCACCTTCAGTTCCTTGCCATGTGGCCCTATGTTCCAGCTAGTAATTCTATTCAGAGAGACAAATTTGTAACACAACAATTCTGAAAATAAGGAAAAGTGCTGCCTGGAGTGCAGTGGCTCTAGAGAGACCTCATATAGTGTGAAATAAAGACTAGAAATCAGAAGTCAAACTGAGACTATGCACCAGCTATCTGTGTAGACTGAGACAACTCACTACTTGACTCTATGGCTCCTTTCTCATTTGTAAGATGATGCTCTTGAAGTACAGTGCTAGTTTCCAAGTGATACTTCTCAAACTTTTAATCACTTTCTACAGAGGTGCTTTAGAATTTCAGCAAATGAAAGGGTGTTTTCCACCAAACAACAAAGATTTCACTTATTGGTTCATTGGTTCATCACTTTATTTATCTATTTGACATTTCAGATTTCCTATGTAATTCTATAGAAAAGGAGGTTGAACTCCATTTAATTTCTCAAAATAAGTGTAAAAATCACAAAGGTAGTTAATCTCTAGGGTCTAACCCTGATCCTCTTTGGCTCTACGAGAGACTGTGCATAGAGATTTTTTTTTCTTTTTCTTTTATTGTGGTAAGAACACGTGACATGTTATCTACCCTCTTATAGATGTTTAACTGTACAATATAGTATTGTTATCTATAGCCACAGTGCTGTATAGCATCTCTAGAAATTGTTCATCTTGCATAACTGAAATTTTAAACCCATTGATGAGTACCTCCCTATTCCCCCTTGCCCTCAGCCCCTTGCAACCACCATTTTATTCTTTGCTTCTATGAGTTTGACTATTTAAATACCTCATATAAGTGGAATCATGCAGTAATTGTTCTCCTGTGACTGGCTTATATCACTTAGCATAATGTCCTCAAAGTTCACCTATGTAGCTGCATATCTCAGTATTTTCTTCTTTCGTAAGGCTGAATAATATTCCATTGTATGTGTATACCAAAAATTTTAATCCATTTAGGACATTTAGGTTGTGTCCATATCTTGGTTATTGTGAATAATGCTGCAATGAACATGGGAGTGCTAATATCTCTTTGAGATCCTGATTTCAATTCTTTTGGATCTCCTCTACCCAGAGGCAGTATTGCTGGATCATATGGTTGCTCTATTTTTAATATTTTTTAAAGAACCTCTATACTGTTTTCCATAGTGGCTGCACTATTTTGCATTCCAGCTAACAGTGTACAAGTGTTCCAATTTCTCCATATACTCACCAACACTTAACTTTTTTGTGTGTGGTACTGCCATAAACAGAGGCATATAGACCAAATGGAACAGAATAAAAGCCTGGAAGTAAATCCACACATATATGGTCAACTGATCCTCCACAAGAGTGCCAGGAATATAGAGTAAGGAAAGGACAGTCTCTTCAACAAATGGTGTTAGGAAAACTGTATATCCACATGTGAAAAATGAAATTGGAAATTTACACCATATCAAAAAATTGAGCTCAAAATGGTTTAAAGACTTAAACATACCCTCAAATTATAAAACTCCTAGAAGAAAACACAAGAGAAAAACTTCATGACATTGGTCTTAGCAATGATTTGTATGACACCAAAGCACAGTCAACAAAAGCAAAAATTACAAGTGGGACTACCTCAGATGCAAAACCTTCTGCAAAGCAAAGGAAACCATCAATAGAGTAAAAAGCAGCCTGTGGAATGGGAAAAAAAAAATTTGCAAACCATATATCTGATAAGGGATTAATTTCCAAAATATATAAGGAACTCCTACAGTTTAATAATTTTTTAAAAACCTACCCAGTTAAAAAATAGCCTAAGGACTTGAATAGACATTTCATCAAAGAAGACACACACATGGATAACAGATGAAAAGATGCTAGACATCAATAATCATTAGGGAAATGAAAGCTAAAACCACAATGAAGATATCATCATCATCTCACACCTATTTCGATGGCTATTATGAAAGAAAAAAAAGGACAACAACTCTTGGTGAGGATGTGGAGAAATTGGAACCCCTAAAGAGACTTAAAACTAGTGCTCTGGAGTCAGAATGTTCTTGGGTTGAATTCTCTCTCCACTACTGTGGGACCGTGAACAAGCTACTTAATTTCCCTGAGACTCTATTTCCTCCTGAAGGTAATAATTGAATCCCCTACACAGGGTGAATGGGTGAATGTGAAGATTTATTCACAGAGTTAAGGTTAACTTGTCTGAGACTTATTCCCCCACAGCCTGGCTCCCTGAAAAATTCAGTGGAAACCATTTCCATACAGTCAAATGCTTAAGGTAGTTAATGCTGACAGAATGTTGAGGGAGTGAATCAAGTTCCAGTTTTTAAGTCATAAAAGCTACAACCCCAGTGCCTTAATCCCAGTCCCTCATCACACCCTGGAGAAAGGGAAAAGCATATCTTTTCAGTAAATGACTCTGGTCAACTGGATATACATATTGAGAAAAAAAAAAAAAAGAATCTTAACCCCTATCTCAGATCATGTTCCCAAATCAGTTCCAAATGGATTACAGGTCTGAATGGGAAATACAAAACAATAAAGCTTTAAAACAATAGAATATCTTCATAATTTAGAGTAGGCAAAGATTTCTTAAACATGTTACAAAATGCACTAGCCATAAAAGAAAAAAAATAATTTAGGCTAAATTACTATTAGAACTTCTACTCATTAAGATACTATTAGTATAATGAAAGGCAGCCCACAGAATGAGAGAAAACATTTTAATAAGAAATACAAGAAACAACTTAAAAAAAATGGGCAAAACATTTGAACAGCCACCTTACCAAAAAATGATGCAATGCCAATAAATACACAAAAAAGTTTTCAATCTCATTAGTCATCAGGGAAAAGCAAATTAAAACCACAATTCTATAGATACCTATCCTGGCACCATGCATTCCTTGCAAAGAGAAGGATGTGTAGTGTGGGTGAGACCCATCCAAAACACATTTCAAAGTGTCCTTGGACACAGACAAAGTGAGCTCCAAGCCTGATGCCTTCCTTGACTCTGCTTCTACCGAATTTCCACATTCATTTCACACAGTTACTGTATACCTACACTGTACAGGGCACTGGGTACACAATGGCCAATAAAACAGACATGGTTCTTGCCTTTGTGAAGTCTAGTGAGAAACCTAGATGATCAACAAATAAACACACACCTGAATATACAAATGGTATATGCTATGATATAAAATAATAGTTACTGTGAGGATAATAAATGAAGATTTTGAGCAAAGGCCATAGAGGAAGTGCTGTTTAAGCTGAGAGGTGAAGGTAACAGTAGAAAGGCCTGTCAGGTAGAAGTGATAGCATAAATCCTGAAGGGCAGTAAACATGGGATTAGAATAGCAGAAGTAGGAGCAAGAAGGTTATCAAAGGTGAGTTAATAAGGGTAAGAGGAGCTGAAGCTATACATGGGGGCAAGGGTCATACAGGCCTTTGTAGACTACTTGCGGCTTTGAACCTTACGTTAAGTGCAATGGACGCTAATATAGGTTTTTAGGCATGAAAATAATATAGTCCAATATAGATTTTTTTTTAAAAAAAGACGCTTCTGGCTTCTGTGTGGAAGATGAATTGAATGAAGGGAGCAAAAGTGGAAAACTGGACACCAGTTAAGAAGATACGTCCATTGTTCAAGTGGAAAATGAGAGGAGCTGGATCAGGAAAGTGGCCCCAGAGATGGAGAACAGTGGGTGAGTCAAATGATACTTTGGAGATAGAGCCACCAATTCTATGGATCGGGGACATCTGAGAAGAGGGATTCATGTTTCTAGTTCACAAAAGAGGACCATTTCAATGAACATGATTTTTCTAGTCATGCATAGGATCTGAGATTGTTCGGGGACAGAGCAAAAACAAGCCTCATCTCTTCCATTTCTGAATTCTCTTCTTCTCTACTTGGGCAAAGGTGGGGGTCAAGCTCCAGCTCTGTGACCGTTGGACATAGTTGTTTTCCCTCTCTTGTAAAATCCTCTGAAATCATTCCAGATACAATTCCTAAAATATTCCAGTGTTAAATGTGTGTGCTTATATCTAACCTGAATCTTTTCTGTTGTAGGGGTTAAATTCAAGTTTCCTGTTGGAAAATGGCTTTCTTCTTCTCAGCAGGAGGCAGTGTGATATTTCTGTAGAAACCTCAGAACCTCACTTCTCACCTTCTCCTCCCAAGGCCTCTGTGCTGAGAATCCACTTTTTCTCCCATACGTGGAAGTGTAGGGAAAAAAGGCCGTCTTCCTTAGACTGCTTCTGAGGAGGCTATTAAAAAGACAGCTTTACAGGACGTTTATAGCGTTCCTGATCCTAGAGGGCAAGCCTGCAGGGCCTGGCAGGGGAGAGTGTTTGTGTGTGTTCTGGATGAAGCTGCTGTCTTCAAATCCAGATGGCCCATGATGTCACTGGAAAAAAACCCTGAAACGTGCTATAAGAAAGAACTTTTTTATAGCTCCCTGTGTAATGTTCCTATACACTGGGCTTGAGATGGGGAAAAAAGGAACTGAAAGACTTTCCTACTCCTCATGGCCCTGCCCAACTGTCACTCTGGGCTGCAGGGAAAGGAAGGGCTGAAGGAAAGTAAGGGTTTAGGTGGGAAGAGGGGAAAAGAGCAAAAGATAAAGGAAGTTGAGTTAATCCTCTCTCCTTTATACAGCCTCTATATCTTGGCACCATGAACTTACCACACTGAGACACGGCTCTTGTTTATATATTGACTCCCCTACTAGACTTTGTTTGTGAACAGTGTTCCCGCCTTACTTATTTCTGTAACCTCAGAATCTGAAGCAATGTTTATTACATAATAGATATTCAATAAATGTCAAAAGAATGGCGTTCTGCATTGGAGCCACATTATTAAAGACCATAACAGAAAGAATCAGGAGAAAGAAAAGAAAGAAACCAAAATTTATTGGTTGTTTTATATGTGTCACATGTCATAATAGACACCTTTGGATACATTTTCCTTATTGCTATTGTTTGAGATAAAAGTCAATAATCCCGGGGCTTCCCTGGTGGTGCAGTGGTTGAGAATCTGCCTCCCAATGCAGGGGACACGGGTTCGAGCCCTGGTCTGGGAGGATCCCACATGCCGCGGAGCGACTAGGCCCGTGAGCCACAATTGCTGAGCCTGCGCGTCTGGAGCCTGTGCTCCACAACAAGAGAGGCCGCGATAGTGAGAGGCCCGCGCACCGCGATGAAGGGTGGCCCCCACTTGCCACAACTAGAGAAAGCCCTCACACAGAAACGAAGACCCAACACAGTCATAAATAAATAAATAAATAAATAAATAAATAAATAAATAAAATTAAAAAAAAAAAAGATCCTGTGTGCCGCAACTAAGACCCAGAGCAGCCTAAATAAATAAATATTAAAAAAAAAAAAAGTCAATAATCCCACTTTACAGAAGAGAAAGCAGAAGCTTAGAGAAGGTAAATAATGTGTCCAAGGTCAGGCAGCAAGTACAGCCAGCATTCAAGCCCAGGTTTGACTGACTCCAAAGTAGTTCCTGCTTGTATGGCCTGCCTTTCCCAGGAAACTACCACTCTACGTTCTTCTCTACCTCAAACATAAAGCAGACAGAAAAGTAGGCCATGAGTGGGAAGAAGTGGGCTGGGAATGTGAGTCCTAATTCAGTATGCATTACAAACAGATTCTGCTGAAACATAGTGTGTGGATGCTTTTAGGAACACACAGTTGGATTTCTTATAATTTTCTAGCTATTTCCCACCGAACTAGAAGTAAGTTCCAAAGAGCCTAAGTTACTCAAGTCGGCTTGAGTATAATGGCTTATATAATGAGAAAATATGGCTTACAAGGAAAACCATTCCCTACTTAGATTAAGGATGACTCAAATAAACTTTGATATTTTAGCTTAAAAAATAGGGGTGGTGGAGAAAAGGACAGGAAAGAAATGATCAAGAATGACTCTGCAAAATATTTTGTAATCAGATGAGAAAAACTCCTCTCCTAGATTTTATTCCCTCACCATTGAACCTTACATAAGCAAATGTTTGGAGGTAAGAGTTGGGGTAAGTTTTATATCTTGCTAATATAAGCACATAAGATTTTAGAACTGAAAACTCTTTTGAGTCTTAAGTTTAGACTCTAAACTTAAATATCTAAGCCAACTGCTTCACTTCATCTCCAAGAAGACCTGGCCCAGAAGACAGATGATAGAGAAACTTGCCAGACTCTAAAGCAGGTTAATGTCAGAAGTAGCATAGAACCCAGGGGTTGGGTCTCCCAATTAAGAGATCTTGCCACTACATTAAGAAAACATGTAAGACAAGTTTAGGAAATCAAGATGGCAGAGTAGGACACTGAGCTCACCTCCTCGCATGAACACATCAAAAATATGTCTACATGTGGAGCAATTCTCAACGAAACTAAAGACTGGCAGAAAGACTCTCCTACAACCAAGTCTGTAAAGAAAGATCCATATAGAGTCAGGTAGGAAGGGAGGATAAACTATCAGGTCAGGACCCATGCCTGTAGGAGGGGACACAGAAAAGGAGAGGGATATCACAAGTTTGGAGATCCTCCTTGGGATGTGAGTGGTTCTAACCACATATTGGGCACCCAAGCCCTAATACCAGGAAGACAAGTCCCCTTGGCTGGTTTGAAAACCAGTGGGGCTTAGAGGAAGGCTGTAAGAAACTTAGACTCTACTAGTGATGAGCACACACATGCTTGCTTACTCCCAGCAAAAAAACACAGGAAACAGATTGAAACTGCCTGGGGCTCTGGCCAGTTTCCTGGAACTTCCCAGCATGCTCCCTGGCCCCTGCCAAATACCCACCACAGCCCCAACTCCAGAACAGATCCCCACTGAGGTGAAGGTTGCTGTTGCTGAGGAAAGTGCACACTTGGGGAAATGGAGCAAGCTTGGACAATGCACTGCATCTGAATGGGGTGAGTGTGGTCATCACTGGTACTCATGGAGCCAGTGGATTGGGACGTATCTTGGCCCTGAATGGCATGGTGGAATTGTCCCAGCAAGCGCCCCAGCCCACAATGGGTGCCCGCTCCAGCCCCTTTTTCCAGCACTGTTCCCCTCTGAAGCAAAGGTGTCATTACTGGGAGGGGAGAGAGCACACATTTAGAGAGAATGGAACCACCTCAGGCCCAACCCTCACGGCTTCTACTCTAGCACATTGGGACCCAACCCTGCCCCTGATAGGGCAGTGACAAACACCGAGCATAGAAGAAGCCTTCACTCATACCTGGTTCTGGCTGTAGCCCCTTCACCTCCAGCCTCACCTCCCACCAAGGTGATAGCTGTCAGCACACACTGGGAGATGTGACCCATGCTCACTTCAGATCCAGCTCTCCCACCAGAGCCACTGGACACACACAGACTGCATAGTGATGCTCCCACACAAGGACATGCCTTCAAGACCAGGATAGGTAACTGTTTAACCTAATTTCATAGAGATGGAGAAAGTTAAACAACATGAGAAGACAGAGGAATTTGTTTCAAACAAAAGAACAAGAAAAACACCCTGAAGAGAACCACTAACGAAACAGAGACAAACAATTTATCAGATAAAGAGTGTAAAACATTAGTAATAAGAATACTAACTGAGGGACTTCCCTAGTGGTCCAGTGGGTAAGACTCTGTGCTCCCAATGCAGGGGGCTGGGGTTTGATCCCTGGTTGGGGAACTAGATCCCACATGCATGCTGCAACTAAGAGTTCGCATGCCGCAACTAAGGAGTTCACATCTCGCAACTAAAGAGCTCACGTGCCACAACTAAAGATCCTACATGCCACAATGAAGATCCCACGTGCCACAACTAAGACCCGGAGAAGCCTAAATAAATAAATAAATAAATTTATTATTATTTTTAATGAAGCTTTAAAAAAAAAAGAATGCTATCTGAACTTGAAAAAGAATAGACAAATGCAGTGAGAATTTTAATTAGGAACTAGAAAATAAAAAAAGAACCAATCAGAGCTGAAGAATACAATAACTGAAATGAAAAACACTAGAAGGAATGAAAAGCAGACTAGGTGATACAGAACAATGCATAAGTGATTTGGAGACAGAATAATGGAAATCACCCAATCAGAACAGCAAAAAGAAAAACAAATTTTTAAAATGCAGACAATTTAAAGGATCTCTGAAACAATGTCAACTGTACTAACATTCCCATTATAGTGGTCCCAGAAGGAGGAGAGAAAAAGGTCAAAAATATATCTGATGAAATTATGGCTGAAAACTTCCTGAACCTGAAGAAGGAAACAGATATCCAGGAACAGGAATCATCGAGAGTTCCAAACAAGATAAACCCAAAGAGACCCACACCAAAGATATCATAAGTAAAATGCCAAAGTTAATGAATTTAAAGGTGGTAGAGAAAAACAGTCACATACAAGAGACGCCCCACAAGGCTACCAGCTGATTTTTCAGCAGAAACTTCGAAGTCCAGAAAGGGAATGGAATGATATATCTAAAGTGCTGAAAGGAAAAAATCTACAACCTAAGGATGCTCTACCCAGCAAGGTTATCATTCGGTATTGAAGAGATAAAGAGCTTTTCATACAAGCAAAAACTAAAAGAGTTCATCAATACTAAACTGACCCTAAAAGAAGTGTTAAAGGGTCATTTTAAGTGGAAAAGAAAAGGCTACAACAAGAAGTAAGAATTTATAGGAAAAGAAAAATCCCACTGGTAAAGGCAAATATATAGTAAAGGCAGTGGATCAACCACTTAAATAAACTATTACAAAGATTAAAAGAAAAACTGTAAAATCAATTATAACTACAATAAACTGTTAAGGTATAGGCATGAAGATGTAAGATGTAACTTCAAAAACAAAATGATGGGAGGCTAAAAATGCTGATCTTTTAGAAAGTGTTTGAACTTAAATAACTATTAGTTTAAAGCAAGTATGGTTTAGGTTGATATATATATATACTCCATAGTAACCACAAATCAAAAACCTACAACAGATACACAAAAACTAAAAATGAAGGAACCCAAATGTAACACAAAAGAAAATCATCAAACCACAAGGAAGAGACTAAAATAAGAGAAAAAGAACAAAGAAAAACTACAAAAACAACCAGAAAACAAATAACAAAATGGCAATAAGTACATACCTATCAATAATCACTTTAAATGTCAATGGACTAAATGCTCCAATCAAAAGACATATGGTGAGACTTCCCTGGTGGCACAGTGGTTAAGAATCCGCCTGTCAATGCAGGGGACACGGGTTTGAGCCCTGGGCCAGGAAGATCCCACATGCCATGGAGCAACTAAGCCCGTTTGCCACAGTTACTGAGCCTGTGCTCTAGAGCCCACGAGCCACAACTACTGAGCCCATGAGCCACAACTACTGAAGCCCATGCACTCTAGGGCCCGTGTGCCACAACTACTGAGCCCACGTGCTGCAACTACTGAAGCCCACGCACCTAGAGCCCATGCTCTGCAACAAGAGAAGCCACTGCACTGAGAAGCCCATTCACCGCAAGGAAGAGTAGCCCCCGCTCGCCACAACTAGAGAAAGCCCATGCACAGCAACGAAGACCCAACACAGCCAAAAATAAATAAATAAATAAATAAATAAATTTATTTATTTAAAAAAAAAGACATAGGGTGGCTGGTTGGATTAAAAAACAAAGAAACAAAAAACCCAAGATCCATCTACATGCCACCTACAAGAGACTCACTTCAAAGCTAATGAAACACACAGACTGAAAGTGAGAAAATAGAAAAAGATATTCCCTGTAAATAAAAATGTTAAGAAAGCTGGGGTAGCGATACTCAGACAAAGGAGACTTTAAAAAAAATTCTATTGTAAATGACAATAAAGGGCATTATATTGTATAATAATGAGAGAGTCAGTACAAGAAGAGGATAGAATATTCATAAACATATATGCACCTAATATAGGAGCACCTAAATATATAAAGCAAATATTAACAGACATAAGGGAAGAAATTGACAGTAATACAATAATAGTAGGGGTCTCTAACACTCCACTTACATCAATGGATAGATCATCCAGACAGAAAATCAATAAGGAAACAGTGGCCTTTAATGACACATTAGACCAGATGGACTTAGTAAAAATCTACAGGACATTCCATCCAAAAATAGAAGAATACATATTCTTTTCAAGTGCACATGAAATGTTCTCTGGGCTACATCACACTCTAGGGTACAAAATAAGTTTCAATAATATAAGACATTAGAAATTATATCAAGCCTCTTTTCTGACTACAATGGTATGAAAGTAGAAATCAATTACAGAAAGAAAAATGGAAAAAAATAAACACATAGAGACTAAACAACATGCTACTAAAAAATACAGTGTGTCAATGAAGAAATCAAAGAGGAAATTTAAAATTACCTTGAGACTAATGAATATAAAAACACAACTTTCAAAATCTATGGGATGTAGCAAAAGCAGTTTTAAGAGGGAAGTTAATAGTGATACAAGCCTATCTCAAGAAACAAACAAATATCTCAAATAAACAGCCTAACATACCACCTAAAGGAATTAGAAAAAGAAGAACAAAGCCCAAAGTCAGCAAAAGGAAGAAAATAATAAATATCAAAGCAGAAATAAATAAAACAGAGACCTAAAGAAAAATGATACATGAAACCAAGATTGAAAGATAAACAAAATGATAACCTTTATCCTGACTCATTAAGAAAAGAAGAAAAAAATACCCAAATAAACAAAATTGAAAATGAAAGAGAAAAATTTACAACCGGTATCACAGAAATATGAATAACCATAAGAGAATACTATGAACAGTTATATGCTAACAAATTGGCCAACCTAGAAGAAGTGGACAAATCCCTAGAAACATACATTCATCCAAGACTGAATCAAGAAGAAATAGATAATCCAAAGAGACCAATTACTAGTATTGACATTGAATTAGTAAATCAAAAACTCCCGACAAATGAAAGTTGATTAGATTGGCTTCACAGGGGAACTCTACCAAACATTTGGAGAAGAGTTAGTACCTATCCTTCTCAAATTATTCCTAAACATTGAAGAGGAGGGAACACTCCCAAATTCATTCTAAGAAGCCACAATTAGCCTAATACCAAAACCAAAGACACTACAAAAAAAGAAACTTACAGGCCAATATCTCTGATGACCATAGATGCAAAAATACTCAATAAAATATTAGCAAACTGAATTCAACAATACATAAAAAGGCTCATACACAATGGTCAAGTGAGATTTATTCCAAGGAGGCAAAAATGGTTCAATATCCACAAATCAATCAATGTGATATACCACAGTAATAAAAACGAAGGATAAAAATCACATGATCATCTCATTAGTTGCAGGAAAAGCAACTGAAAGAATTCAGCAACTATTCATGATAAAAACTCTCATCAAAGTTGGTATAGAGGAAACATATAGAGGAAACAAAGGCCATATATGACAAGCCCACAGCTAACTCAATGGTGAAAAGGTGAAAGCTATTCTTTGTAGATCAGGAAAAAGACATGGATTCCTACTGTCACCATTTTTATTTAACACAGTATTGGAAGTTTTAGCCATGGCAATCAGAAAAGAAAAATAAATAAAAGGCATCCAAATTGGAAGGGAAGAAGTAAAACTGTCACTATTTGCAGATGACATGAAACTATATTTGGAAAACCCTAATAATTCCACCAAAAAACTATTAGAACTAATAAATGAATTCAGTAAAGTTGCAGGATTAATATACAGAAATTTGCTGCTTCTCTATACACTAATGATGAAATATCAGAAAGAGAAAGCAAATATATATACATATATATGTATATATATGGATCCCATTCACAATCGAATCAAAAAGAATAAAATACCCAGGAATAAACTTAATCAAGGTGGTGAAAGACCCAGACTCTGAAAACTAGGAGAAATGGATGAACAAAGCTGAAAACGTTATAAATATATAGTGTTCAAGGATTAGAAGAATTAATATTATTAAAATGTCCATATTCCCCAAAGCAATCTACAGATTTAATGCAATCCCTATCAAAATATCCATGACTCTTCTCATAGAACTAGAACAAATAATCCTAAAATTTGTATGGAACCACAAAAGACCCTGAATAGCCAAAGCAATCTTGATAAAAAACAACCAAACTGGAGGTAATCCTGCTCCCTGACTTCAGACTACACTGCAAAGCTACCATAATCAAAACAGTATGGTACTGGCACAAAAAATGGACACATAGATCAATGGATCAGAATAGAATACCCAGAAATATTCACACACATATATATGGTCAATTAATCTACAACAAAGGAGGCAAGAATATACAATGAGAATAAGACAGGCTCTTCAATAAGTGGTGTTAGGAAAACTGGACAGCTACATGTAAGAGAATAAAATTAGAACATTTTCTCACACCATATACAAGAACGAACTCAAAATAGATTAAAGACCTAAGCATAAGACCAGAAACCATAAAACTCCTAAAGGAAAACATAGGCAGTACACTCTTTGACATAGATCTCAGCAATATTTTTTGGGGATCTGTCTCCTCATGCCACAGAAACAAAAGAAAAATAAACAAATGGAACCTAATTAACCTTAAAAGCTTTTTCAGAGCAAAGGAAACCATCTACAAAATGAAAAGGCACTCTACCGAGTGGAAGAAGATATTTGCAGATGATATGTCTGATAAGGGGATAATATCCAAAATATATAAAGAACTTATACAACTCAATACCAAAAACGCAAACAACCCGGGACTTCCCTGGTGGTCCAGTGGTTAAGAATCTGCCTTCCAATGCAGGAAATATGGGTTCAATCCCTGGTCGGGGAACCATGCCACAGGGCAACTAAGCCTGCATGCTGCACAGCCCACCTGCCATAACTAGAGAGCCTTCATGCTGCATCTACTGAGCCCATGCGCTCTGGAGCCCATGCACCACAACTAGAGCACCCACACCGCAACTACTGAACCCACACACTCTGGAGCCTGTGTGCCACAACTAGAGAAGCTCACAGACTGCAATGAAGACCCAGTGCAGCCAAAAAAAAAAGCAAACAACCCAATTAAATAATTGGCAGAGGATGTGAATAGGCATTTTCCAAAGAAGACATACAGATTGCCAACAGGCACATAAAAAGATGCTCAACATCACTAATCATCAAGGATATGTAAATCAAAACCACAATGAAATACACTATACCTGTCAAATGGCTATTATCAAAAAGACAAGAAATAACAAATGTTGGCAAGGATGTGGAGAAAAAGGAACCCTAGTACACTGTTGGTGAGAATGTATATTGGTACAGTCATGATGGAAAACATTACGAAGGCTCCTCTAAAAATTAAAAATAGAACTACCATATGATCCAGCAATTCCACTCCTGGGTATCTATCTGAAGAAAACAAAAACACTAATTTGAAAAGATACATGTACCCCAATGTTCATAGCAGCATTATTTACAATATCCAAGGTATGGAAGCAACCTAAGTGTCCATCAACAGATGAATAGATAAAGAAAATGTGGTATTAGCCATAAAAAAGAATAAAATTTTGCCAGTTGCAACAACATGGTGTGACCTGGAGGGTATTATGCTTAGTGAAATAAGTCAGAGAAAGACAAATACTGTACATTTCACTTATATATGGAATCTGAAAAATAAAACAAATGAATATAACAAAACAGAAACAGACTCACAGATACAGACAACAAACTAGTTGTTACTGTGGGAAGAAGTGTGAGGGGAGGGACAAGAGGACTAAGAGTTACAAACTACTAGGCATAAAATAAATAAGATATAAAGATATAGTGTACAGTATGTATAATATAGCCAATATTTTAAAATAACTTCATGTGGAGTATAATCTATAAAAATATCGAATCACTATACTGTCCATCTGAAACCAATATAGTATTGTAAGTCAACTATACTTCAACAAAAATTTTTTAAATTACCAAATCAAATTCAGCAATCTATTAAAAAGATAATATATCATGCCATGTGGGATTTATTTCAGAATGCAAGGTTAGCCTATCATTCAAAAGCCCGTCTATGTAGTCATCATATTAGCAAACTAACTGCTTCCCACTAGCTATCTAGTTTACATTTGGTAGTGTATATATCAGACAACTGATTTGTAACAGGGAACCAAGCTAATTCAATGGGGGAAATGATACTGTTTTCAAAAATTGTTGCTGGAACAAATGGACATCCATAAAAGAAACAATAATCCTTATCTCACTTCATGCACAAAAATTAACTGTAGATGGGTTACAGATGTAAATTTGAATGCTAAAAATTTAAAAGAAATATAAAAGAGTTTTTGTCATTATGGGATAGGCAAAGACTTCTTAGACACAATACACTACCATGAAAAAATTATAAATTAGAGTTCATCAAAATAAAAACTTCATTTGAAAACTGACACTGAAGAAATGAAAAGAAAAGCCATATAGTGAGAGAAAATATCTGCAATGCATGTAGCTGATAAAAGACTTTCACCTAGAATAAATGGAAAACTCCTATAAAACATCACTAAAATGACAGAAAACTCAATAAAAATGAGTAAAACTCATGAACCAACACTTATCCAAAAAGACATATAAATGATTAGTAAGCACAGGTAAAGATGGTCAACATTATAGGTCACTAGGGAAACACAAATTAAAATTACAGTGAATAAAATAAAAAAGATAGACAATACCAAGCATTAGTGAGAATGCGGAGCAACTAGAACTCTCATACAGTTTTGTTGAGAATGTATAACAGCACAATCAATTCAGAAAATAGACAATTTCTTTAAAAGGTAAATATACACCTACTATGTGGTCCAGAAACTCCGACTAGATAGCTTCTTCCAAGAGAAATGAGAAACTAAGTCCATAATAGGTCATATAAAGGATATTCATAACAGCTTTATCATAATAGCCCAAAACTAGAAACAACCCAAATGTCCATCAACTGGTGAATGAATAAACACGTAATATGATGCAGCAATAAGAAATAAACTACTGATACAAGCTACAACATGAATCAACCTAGGAAATATTAGGCTGAACACAAGAGGCCAAACACCAAAGAGTTCATAGTGTACAACTGAATTTATATGAAGTTCTAGAATAGGGAAAACTAAGCCATGATGATGAAGACTAGATCAGTACCTACCATAAGAATGGGGTGTATTGACTGCAAAATGGCATGATAAAACTTCCCACGATGATGAAGGTATTCCACATCTTTATTGAGGCGGTGATTTACATTTCTGTATACGCTGAGTGTACACATTTGCCAAAACTTGTTGAATTGCTCAGAGTCTCTGCATTTTATGTATACAAAGTCAGTAAATCTTCTGGAAAGGACCTTTTACCTGATGGAATTCAAATTAATGAAATTTAAAATAAAGAGGGTAGGGAAATTCAGACAGAGAACAGGATGTGGAAAGGGGCAGAAATAGGGACTGTAGTATGAAGTATTTTAGGAACTACCATCAGTTTGTAATAGGTACTGCAGAAGGGGCAAGCCAGACATCTGTGAGAGAGGAAACATCATGAAGGTACACACCAAGGAAAATTGCTGATTGCAAATGAATAAATTCACATTTGAACAAAAACTATAGTTGGCCTTCCATGTCCATGGGTCCTGCAAAGGCAGTTTCAACCAACCTTGGATCAAAAATATTTGTAAAAATAATTTCAGAAAGTTCCAAAAAGCAAAACTTGAATTTGCATAGCATTTACATTGTATTTACATTGTATTAGGTATTATAAGTAATCTAGAGATGATTTAGAGTATACAGGAGGATGTGCTTGAGTTATATGCAAATATATGCCTTTTTATACAGGGACTTGAGCATCTGAGAATTTTGCTATCTGAGAGGGGTCCTGGAACTAATCCCCCATAGATACTGAGGGATGACTGTATATACATTTCACTAAAAAAGTATGCTTATGGAAATACACACACCCATGCACTGCAATATATAAATCACACATACAGATATCAGTATTGATATTGATGACATATATACACATACAGGGACTGGAGACAATACCAGGCCAGATGATGTATTTATCTATTGTAATTGAAAACATTATTAAGTAGTTTACTGTGAGTATTTGCCATGAATAGCCCCCCTCACTTGGGCATGGAAGAACCCTTCAGCCAAGAATAGTAGATGGAAATGACAGCCCTGGTTCTGTCTGGGCTTTTTCTTTTTGTCACCTGGCTTTTTTTTTTAAACTAATGTGCGTTAGTTTTTAGAGTAGTTTTAGGTTCACAACAAAACTGAGAAGAAGGCAGAGAGAATTCCCATTTACCCCCTGTTCCACACACACACTCACCCTCCCCATCAACATCCCCCACTACAGTGGTACATTTGTTCCAAATGATGAACCTATATTGACATATCACTATCACTAAAATCCATAGTTTACATTAGGTTCAGTTTTGGTATTATAAATTCTATGGGTTTTGATAAATGTATAATGACATGTATCTACCACCATAGTATTATATAAAATAGGTTAGTTTCACTGCCCTAAAAATCCTGTGTGTTTCCATCTGTTCACCCCTAACTCCTGGCAACCACTAACCTTTTTAATGCCTCCATAGATTTGTCTTTTCCAGAATGTCATATACTTGGAATCATACAGTAAGTAGCCTTTTCAGGTTGGCTTCTTTCACTTACTAATATGAATTTTAAGTTTCCTTCGTGTCTTCATGGCTTGATAACTCATTTCTTTTTAGCACTGAACAATATTCCATTGTCTGGATGAACCACAGTTTATTTATCCATTCACCTACTGAAGGATTGGTTGCTTCCAAATTTTGGCAATTATGAATAAAGCCTCTGTAAACATCTGTGTTCAGGTTTTTTATGGACCTAAGTTTTCACTTCATTTAGATAAATACCAAGGAACATGACTGCTGGATCATATGGTAAGAGTATGTTTAGTATTTTATTAAAAAAAAAAAAAAAACCTGCCAAACTGTCTTCCAAAGTGGCTGTACCATCTTGCATTTCCACTGGCAGTGAAGGAGAGTTCCGCTTGCTCCACATCCCCATCATCATTTGGTGTTGTCAGTGTTCTGGATTTTGGCCATTCTAATATGTGTTTAATGGTATCTCATTGTTGTTTCAATTTGCATTTTCCTGATAGCATATGTATGATGTGAGTATGTTTTCATATGCTTACTTACCATCAGGATAATTTCTTTGGTGAGTTGTCTGTTCAAGTCTTTTGCCCAGTTTTTAATTGGGTTATTTGATTTCTTATTTTTGTGTTGTAAGAGTTCTTTGTATATTTTGGATAACAGTCCTTTATCAGATATGTCTTTTACAAATATTTTCCTCTGGCTTCTTTGAAGATTGCTTTATCATTGATTTTCTGAAGTTTGAATATGATATGTGCAGGTATAGTGGGTTTTTTTACATGCATCCTGGTGTTCTCTGAACTTCTTGGATCTGTGGTTTGGTATCTGACATTAATTTGGGGGAGATTGTTAGTCTTTATTGCTTCTATTTCTTTCTCTCTTTCTTCTTCTGATATCTCTATTATGCATATATTACACCTTCTGTAATTGTCCCAAAGTTCTTGGATATTCCATTTTGTTTTATTCAGTCTTTTTTCTCTTTGCTTTTCAGTTTTGTAAGTTTCTACTGTTATATGCTCAAGCTCAGAGATTCTTTCCTCAACAATGTCCAGTATACTAATAAGCCCATCAAAGGCATTCTTCATTTCTGTTACAGTGTTTTTGATCTTTAGCATTTCTTTTTGATTCTTGCTTAGAATTTTCATCTCTCTGCTTACATTGTCTGTCTATTCTTGCATGTTGCCTATTTTTCCATTAAGCCCTTAGTTTATTAATCATAGCTCTAAAAAATTTCTGGTTTATTAATTTCAATATTCCTGCCATATCTGACTCTGGTTCTCGTGCTTGTTCAGTCTCTCCAAACTATGTTGGTGTGTCTGTTTGTTTTTTGCCTTTTAGTATGCCTTGTAATTTTTGTTGATTGGTGGACTGGGTAAAAGGAGCTGTGGAAACAAACCTTTAGTAATATAGTCATAAGGTGTAGGGGTGGGGAAGCGTTCTATAGTCCTATGATTAGGTCTCAGTATTTTGGTGAGCCTGTGCCCCTGGATTGAGAACTTCACCAGTGCTGCTCCACACACACACACCCTCTTAGGTGGGACAGGATGGCTAGAGGAGGCTGGAGTTGGTTATTTCCCTTCCTCCTGGTAAGTTAGGATCTGGTAGACTAGATTCCCTTGAGGGAAGGCCTGGTTAAGAAGAATAGAGTTCTCTGATGTATTTCAAAATGGTTCCTTTTCCTCTCCCCCTGCCAGACCATGAGATTTTTCAGTATTCACTGTGAGAACCTAGTAGAGCTCCTGAAGGTAGAACTCACAAAGTGTAGGCCCTTCATGACTCATTCTAGAGGTTTTAACTCTCATACTTGCCCACACTGAGCTTCCAGCGATTCCAGACCTGGCACTGGTTCCCACAGAGGCTTCTGATCATGGGTTTCTGCTCTGGTAAGCTGTGAGTCTCTGTATCTGACTGTCTCTCCAATCTGGGGGAGAGCAGTTTGCCCTGTGACCTCACTTCCCTGATGGATCTAGGATGAGTTGTTGATTTTTCAGTTTGTTCTAGCTTTTTATTTGTTGTTAGGATGGAGTGAAGACCTCTAAGCTCCTTACATCTCACCTGGCTTTTATGTCACTTGATGATCCTCTTCTGCTTGTCTCTCTTTGGAATAGTTATTTCCTTGTATCAAGGTATTTTACACCAATTGGAATGCATTTTCAGTCTTTGTCATGTTCAACTGATAGGCTTTAAGTATAGAATCTCCATCTTGCAGCCAAACAAATCTGTTAAATCCTAGAGCTCCAGGAAAACATGCATTACCAGTATGCCTTTGGGAAGGGTCCTGCAGGTCTAGCTCATCCTCTCAGTCTCTCTGGACTGAAATACAGTGGTCAGAACAATTACAAACAGTCCTTAATTTTGGCGGGTGTGACCTTCCACCATGGTGAAGTTATTGTCTATGCTAACCTTCTATTAGAATCAAATGTTCTACTTGGTTGCAGTAAACAATGGGATTTTGTTCTTTAACTATTTTAACATATGGAAAACCGAGAAAGAAAAGCCAAGAAGATCAGCTTGGCTTTGGGGAAATTTAGTGCTAAAGGTATATCAAACTCTGGATTAACCTACAGGCCACGCAGACAGCTCATCAAGTCTAACCATGAACTTACCTATGAGAAAGTATTTAAAGGTACAAGTCTAGGGATCTTATATCGACTGTCGTTGCATTTTCCTACAAAGAACTGATCACTGACTGCAGTCAGACACACTAATTTTCAAGCGTAAGGAAGGAAACAGTGATATGTTAAGAGAAAACTAGAAAATGAGTGGATTCAAGAGAAAAGGGGGATAGCCCTGATCCTTTCAATATTGGGTATGTTACTCCGTACAGGCCTCTCAACTTTGGGGGGCCTGGGTTTGTATTTGTGAAATAAGAGTCTGCTAGATGATTCTTAAATTAGTCCCTGACTAGGTCCCATTTGCAGAGCCAGGAATGCTGGCACATGGAGCTATGCCAAGAGTAGGACAGTAGGGACAACCCTGGACCGAACCCAGAGCACTGAAAACACTATTATAAAGTCTGTGAGGTTAAAGTATAGCTCTAGAGGGAAGCCATGAATCACGGCAAAAGGAGAAGTACTAGTTCCCAAGTCTAAAGTCTTAGAATGAACTGTGTAAGAAAATGTACATAGTGGTTAGGAACTGAGAAGATCGGGGAGAGGGTGGAAAGCAGGTTGCAAAAATGAAGTATCAGCTCAAGATATATACATAATCCATGAAGGAGAACGAAGTGGCAAACGCTTGTTTCTGTTGGAAACATGGTAGCTGGTTCAGGAGAGTAAGGAGGGAATGGACCCTGGCTAGATCTTTTAAAGGAACAGATATATAAAACTCGTGGTTCTAAGTGCATGGTGAAGCTTAATAGAAATAATGTCAGAAAAATACAAGAATTTAAAAATTATCTGGGCATCATCTTCACCATCACCATGGTTCATCCTCACCACAGATGCTCACTCATTGATCTTATCCCATGTCCAAGCCACTCTCCTATGATTTTTCTTACCTACTCTCTTGTGCATTTCTCTCATTCATATTTATCACCATACCCCACATGTTAATTAGTTTTTAAGTATTGTTTTTCAGATTTTCTTTATGGGGTTGGTTTTAGAAATTGGATTTCTGTTGGTAACCTGTAGATTTTATTAATTTAGGAGTAAAATTTTTTCACTGTGTAAAAAGCACATGGTAAAGTTGGAGTTAGTGGGGGTGGGGGGAGGGTTTTTTTTTTCTTTCTTTTTTTCTTTTTTAATTTTATTGACTTGGCTTTAGGCAAAAACAGGCCAGGTTGTTTTGCTGCAAAGATAAATTTGGGCTATGCCTGAAATATTAGAGCAGCTACTCTAACAGCTTGCTCGTAGCTACTGGAAGTGTAAACACAGTTACCAAAGGGTTCTTTATTTTCTCTTACTGTACCTGGTGGCCCATTTCAAGCAGGTCCTTTTACAACTCACACCAAGGATAATTACATTTGCTTTCTCCCTGCCTTTTATGGACATGAGAATAAATAAGACTCACATTCAGGCAAACACACACACACACACACACACACACACACACACACATTTGAGGTCACTGAAAATGTATAATGTTAATACTAGATTTTCTTGAGCTTGAATTGAAGACCTATGGTAAGAAAACCAGTTGGTAGAAATACTTGAGCATATTAGAAGTACTCTGTAGATTTACATTTAACAATCCCTTTTCCTGCTATCTGATGGCTGTGTAACCACCCCAAACTTGTTGGCTTAAAATAATTACCTCATTTATTTGGCTCTAAAATCTGCAATTTGGGCAGGGCTCAGTAGAGACAATTAACCTTTGCTCTACTTGGTGTCAGCTGCACAGGCCCTTAGGGTGGAGGCTGGAAGCACATCATGGCTCAGTCACTCACAGGTATGGTGGTTGATTCTGACTGTTGGCTAGGAGCCTCAGTTCCTTTCCACATGGGCTTCTCCATGTGATCTCTTGGTATGAGCTAGTTTGGACTTCCTCACAGCACATTGGCTTGTTTGAAAGTTGAGCATCCAAAGAAAGAGAAAGCCAGACAGATGCAATATTGCCCATTGTGACTGGGCATCAGAAGTCATGCAATGACATTGCTGCCACATACTGTTGAACAAGTCAGTTACAAAGGTCCACTCTGGTTTAAGAGGAGGGAACACAGACCTTACTTCTCAGTGGAGAAGTGTCAATGGTCAATGTCTCATTATAGGAAGACCATGTGAAATGCGGGGGGGGGGGAATACACACACACACACATATATATATATATCTCCATAATTAGAAAACACAATCTGCCACAGGATCCATATGGAAAAGTTCCTCTGTTTCCAGACTTAGGAGGATACTACTTCACAACTACTACATATCAAACATGAAAACAATTACTCCCTTAGATTTTCATTGCCAGTCATTCAGTTCCTTGCCTTTAGAAATCAAATGGATTTTAGGAAAGGATGATGCATTCACTTCCTGGGGATGAGGCATTCACTTTCCTTTTCTGATCCTGGAATAGCTTCTCTGCTCTAGGCTTGGAGGAAGAATTACTGCCTCTGCCTCACCAGGCCCTCCCCAACTCCATGCTCTTTCTCTTCATCAGAAAGGGTGATGCCCAGGCAAAAGGAGAGTGTCATGATACAGCTACCAGCCCAGGTTACACCCCAAGCTAGGTCCCTTCTGATGTTAACACTTCCATAAGTAAAGAAGAGCATTTCAGCTGAAGAGTCTTTCCTGAATTTAATAAAGCAAAAGGAATATTTATTCCAAATGGGGGTTTAAACTGCATTGTCTTTTTAAAAATTATTTCAATTTTTTTCATAGATTTCTGAGCCAGACTGGTAAACTAAGATTCTAAAAATTTTTGTGGTTGATACAAACTTTTAAGGGAGCTTTAATTTTCCAACAACATCCTTAGTTCCAAGAAGTTCAAACTACCATGTTTTCAAATCAGTGATTTAGCTTGGTCACTGGCCTTCTCATTTGAAGTTTCCCATAAAAGCAAACTTGGGAATCAAGATACTAATTTTTTTTCTTCAAACAAATGAGAAACACTTACTGAATCTAGAAGCCTGAATCAAAACCTATTTCTGCGGACCCAGTTCCAAATTGGGTCCAGTTACAATACCCAATTTCCAAGTAACTGTTCAAGTGTGCTATGGGTTCAAAGCCAACTGGATGTCGGGATATCTTATTCATTTCAGACAAAATGGGATTCCCTGTATCTGAGAAAATAAGGCTACAAATAATACTCCAATAGTTCTTATAACATATTTAACACATAAAGTTAATTATACATTAAATATAAATATGTGTTCTACCTTCCTATGTCCCCCAAGTACTTTAAGATAAACAAGGGCTTAGAAATTAAGAAGTGAGGGTAGGAGAAGAACTTTTTGCTGAGTATACTTAGAGGGGAACAAAACCAAAAGCCTCCACAAAAGACTGATATACAACTATCTAGCACAAACAGGCGTCATCTTACCCAACTCTATTTTCCCTACCAACTGTATCCTAATTGAAAGGGAAAATGGCATTGCACTCACTCTCCCCTTGCATACTCCAGACCTTGTAAGTCTTCATCTTTTAAAATAGGGGATATGTTCTGTATCAAGGGACACCCAAGATTCTGTCTTTTCCCCTAATCAATGCCCATTTCAATTAAGATACAAATGAACTAGCAAGAAATCTGCCCCTTCCCCAGAGCAGAGCTGAACTGGATGAACTGGAGAGTGTATCTCATTTATGTTACAACTTCACAAGGTGGGCACCCAGTCATATTAATTCTATCTCTGGAGCCCTCTAGGGTGTCCCAAGTGAAAGGGATATGCTGATGTAAAAATCTCCCACGCAATTTCCCACACTATTGGAACACGACCTAGCATTAAAGAATAAGACATAGGAACTCAATATTCTTTTTTTGTTTGTTTTTGTTTTTTTTAACACTAAAGAGGATTTTAATTATGTAGTATTATCCATAAGTAAAAAGACTTTGCCAGTCACGTCACTTAAGAGATCATTTTATCCACTGCTCTGTTTGGCTGCCAGTCTCTTGTCTCTCTCCTCAGCAATGGTAAGGCGGATACCCTTTCCACGAGGAAGAGAGATCCATGGTTTGTTGCCTTTGCCAATAATGAAAATGTTGGAGAGCCGGGTGGCAAAGCTATTGCCGCTGGCATCTTTCACATGAACTACATCAAAAGAACCAGGATGTCTCTCCCGGTTAGTGATCACACCAATTCTTCCCAGGTTAGCACCTCCAGTCACCATGCACAGGTTACCAGTGTCAAATTTGATGAAATCAGTAATCTTGCCAGTCTCCAAATCAATCTGAATGGTGTCATTCATCTTGATGAGGGGATCAGGGTAGCGGATGGTGCGAGCATCATGGGTCACCAGATGAGGGATTCCTTTTGTCCCCACAAAGATCTTTCTCACTTTGCATAACTTATACTTGGCCTCCTCAGGTGTAATACGATGAACAGCAAAGCGACCCTTGGTGTCATAGATCAGACGAAAATTCTCTCCAGTCTTGTCAATGCTGATGACATCCATAAAACCAGCAGGGTAAGTTATATCAGTGCGGACCTTGCCATCAATCTTAATGAAACGCTGCATGCAGATCTTCTTTACTTCATCTCCTGTTAGGGCATATTTAAGTCTGTTCCTTAGGAAAATAATTAGGGGGAGACATTCCCTCAGCTTGTGGGGACCGGTAGATGGACGAGGAGCAAACACACCAGTCAGTTTATCCAGCATCCAATGCTTTGGAGCTGCTACACGCTTCAGGTGCTTCTTGGGACCACGAGCCATGACTGCGCTAGGCACGGAAAGAGCGAACTCGATATTCTTGATAGGAACAGTAGCTATTCAGTTTATGCAATTCAGTTGGGTTGAAACACATATGTAGTCATTTCCCCTCTCTAGTTCTATAATTATTCCATTTATATATGTCTGCAGACAGATTGAAAAAAAAAAACTGTGATTAAATGAGTACACTTTTCTTGCTGTTAAAATATTTTATATTAGGTCCAAGCATCAATTAGAAATGGTATTTTGTTACTAGAAAAACAGACTAATATAAAGTGGCTTAAATAATATATAAGTTAATTTCTCTTTTCTGTAAAATGTCTAGAAATGGGAAGTTCAAGCTCATAAGCATGGTTTCACTTGAGGCCTGAGCTCCTTTAGCTCATGTCTTCTCTCTCCATGATCAAAGAGGCTTGCTTATGTATCACCCTTATTAGTTTGTAATTTTCTCAAGGGAAAGGATAGTTTCTTATTTCCCTTTTTAGCCGCAGCACCTAGCATATATTGGCTCTAAGCAGCATTTGTTGAATGAATAAGTAAATATAAGAAAGAATGAATAAGTAAATGAAAAACAAATGGGAGAACAAGTCTAGTGAGGGTAGATTTAAATGTACCACTACTGCACAAGGCAGCAGTACATTTACTGCTCAGTACTTCATTAATGGAAGTATGTATTATATACCAAAGAAAATCTTATGGGAAGAAATAATATTTAAACTGGATATTGAGTGATGGGCAGGATTTGAGTACAAAATAAAGTTGTTCCTTGGTACTAGGAACATAGAATTTGGAGTCAAAAGACTGGCTTGTAGCCCTAACTCAAACATTTACCAGATGTGTAATTTTTGGCAAAGTAAGGAAAACTCTCTAAGCCCTATTTCCTCATCTGTAAAAAGGAGGTAGTAATAATTGACTACCTTATAGATTCTTGAGAGGTTTTCTTTATTCTTTCAACTCTTCTTTTAAATGTATACCATCTCATTTTATTCCACGTTTCTTATAAATTCTTCTATAAATGTGTTAGGAATTTGTGATGGTTAATTTTATGTGCCAACTTGACAGGGCCAAGGGGTGCCCAGATTACATGTCATTTCTCAGTATGTCTATGAGAGTGTTTCTGAATGAGATTAGCATTTGAATCAGTGGACTCAATGAAGTAGATTGCCCTCCCCAATATGAGCAGGTATCATCCAATCCATGAGGGCCTGAATAGAACAAAATGCATAGAAAGGGAGGATTTGTCTTCTTCCTGCCTGCCTGTTTAGCTGAGACATTGGTCTTTTCCTGCTCTGACTTGGATTTACACCATTGGCTTCCCTAGTCCTCAAGTCTTTAGACTTGGACTAGAATTAGACCACTGGCTTTCCTGGGTTTCCAGCTTGAAGACAACAGAGTGTGAAACTTCTCAGATTCCATAATCAATTTATATACACATATATACATATATATGATACATTCAATATCTTATTGGTTCTATATATTATATCATATATATATGAATTGCACTGAATATTGGTTCTGTTTCTCTGAAGGACCCTAATACACTTGTCATAAAGAATTTAATTTTCTTATCACCAAATACATCAAAACTTCCTTCAGCCCCAAGGTACTCAGTGTATATTAAATATTTTATTTTTTCACTTGTTCATTCAATTCATTTATTTATTTTCAGGCAATATTCCACTCCCTGAGGTTTCCATACTAAACAGGTAGATAATGTGAAGCTTTTAGGCAGGGGCATTATGGGAACCTTGCCTGAGAAGTTAATATTTGAGCTGAGATGTGAAGAAGCCATGACCCAGCCATATATATAGCTGGAATTAGACCTGGGGAATAAATATTTCAGGCAGAGAGAACAGCAAGTGAAATGACTGAGAAACAGAGAAAGAGTGTATTAGTTAAGGTAATGCTAACTGTTATAATTTAACTCCAAAATCTCAGTGGCTTAATGTAGTAAACAGTTATTTTCCATTTGATGGCTGAGGTTTTCATTCACAGCAACATCCAGCTAACAGATGAAGAAAGAAAGAAAAGACTGTGTCGGGGGGTCCTTTATGGTCCAGGCTTAAAGTGGTAACCTTTTAACTCTGCTCCCATTTCACTGGCAGGACTCAGTCAATGGCCACACCTAAAAGCAAATAGTGATAAGAAACATCATCTTTGGGTCTCATTCTAATTGAGAGCTCAGAGTAGTGGTTTGCTCAGGAACTAGCCATTTTCTGACACAGGAAGACACTGTGGCTAGAGGTTAATTGGTGAGGGGGCAGGAGAGGAGAAGAAGAGGAGGAAAAGAAGGAAAAGGAGAGGGAGGGAGAGGGAGGGAGAGGGAGGGAAGGAGAAAAACAAACAGAATAATTTGACACTGAGATTTAATCAAAAGCAAAATCAGGCAAGGCTTTTTAGGACTTTGAGAAGTTCTAATCTTAAAGAGTGATGGAAATCCACTGAGAAGTTTTAAGCATGAAAGTTACATGATCAGTTTTACCTTTTTAAAAGATCTCTCTGCTGTGGGCAGAGTGAGTTTGGGAGGGGAAGAGTAGAAGTTTAAGTAGCTACTGGAAAAGTTTAGCTGGAGAATGATTGTGATGTGCTGAAGGATACTGACAGGAGAGACGGAGAAGAGTGGTTGCATTTGAGGTATATTTTGGAGGTAGAGTCAACAGCATATAGATGATTGTAACCATGTTGTGAATAAATGAGTGAATGAATGAATAAATGATGATGCCTAACACTGAGCACATACAGTGTCAGTCTCTGTGCTAAGAACTTTCACGTGGATCAGGACATTTAACTCTTACAGCAATCTTATGACGTTGGTATTACTGTTATATCCATTTTTCAGGTGGAAATTGAGGTTCAGAGAGTTTAAATCACTTGCTCATGGTTATACAAGCCAGGATTAGAACACAGGCACTCTGACTTCAGAGCTTTTACCCTACTGGCCCTAAACGACCCATAATTCTCTCCTAAAGGTAACAAGCCTATTAATGATAATCTTTAAATGACCCCAAACTCTCAGCCCACCATCCCTCTTAGCCCCAGACATACAGAAGATTTCCAAAAGGCATAGTCAAGCACTACAGGTAAAGTCGAAGATGTTAGAGGTATTTATGGTGCCCCATCTTTTGGGGAGTTCACATCTTGTTTCTGAAATCCCTGCCTTTGGTAACTCCTGTTAAAACCAGTTGTAATGTATTTGTAAGATCAATTGCTCAGAGGAGAGTCTGTTCTGAATTATAAAACTGTTGCTGCTAAGGAGCCCCCAGAGGATGGGGAGTCGGGGGTGTGGGGACGCACATGGGTTCAGCATGGCAGGCTCCTATGCTGATAATGAATGGGGAAACGTGGCCAGTAAGGCCCACAGAAAGAAAAACACTTAAGCCTCTTGATGAAAGGCCAGATGAGAAGGTAAGTGTTATAATTCAACTGAAAATAAAAGCCAGCGGCAGGTTATCCTTCCTTCCAGGCAGACAGTTTACGGGACTGCTTTCCTGCCGCTACAGTGGCAGTGATGGATTATCTGGGAAGGTGAAGCAGCTGAGCTGATCCACCCCCCTCCTCTTCCACTCTCAAATCCCCCTCAGGCTACAAGGTTTCAGGGCAGCTTTAATCCCTCTTAGCCTCCCCTCTCCCACAGATCCCAAGACAAGCCCCAGGCGTTGCGGTGCCTGGAGAGCATCCTCCCAAGCTGTTTCCTGAAATCTAAACCTGAAAGACAGGAGTTGGCCTTCAGGTGCTTGCCAGAAGCCTCCATTCATTACCCTGCTGGGAAGGATTGTTGCAGGAGTCGGGGCTGAGAAGGATTGTTTGAGTCTGGCCTCAGAGGGAGTGTTGGTTGTTCAAGAGCGGCTTGTGCAAGGTATGTCTGGAGTGAGCTGTTCATTTCAGGAGGCCCTCAGCGAGCCTTACTGGAGGACGCAACGAGGTTGATGGGGGTGAGGATGGAGGAGTAGTGGGTCCTTTGTCCCAGTCACTTTCTTCCTCCACTCTTAAGACTTTGCTTTCTGCTTTTTCTGCCCCTAATCCTGGTTCCTATCACCATCGGCTTGAGTTGCCAGCCCTTTTAAAGCCATGTATTTTATTTATATTAGGCCCTCTTTGGATCCCTCGAAATATTTCAAGAACTGTAAACATGTCTCTAGTTTTCAAAGTCTAAGGTTCTTGGAGAAATAGTTTTGGATAAGGAGGCCATCTTGGAGTCCCTTAAGTCTCTGTATCATACTTCTTATTCAAAGACTGGCCAGAATTTCTAGACTTAAAGCAAATAGAGATATCATAACAACAGACCAGAGTTATCTTTTTCTATGCTTTGCTTATCCCCTCTGAAGATCTGGCATTCAATACCTGATGCAACAAGTAACACACGAAGTGTGGGAGAAAGCAGATGGAGCAAGCCCCTGGAACCAATTTGTACAGGGATGGTGAACCTGTTTCAGAAAATAATTCTTCACCAAGAACCAGTCCATCTTTTAGTTCCAGTCACATTTACAACTTTTATGTACTCTAAGACACATGTGAGTATGAAAACAGTGGTATGGGTTTTAGAGTAGGACTAACCTGAGTTCAAATTATACCCTTTACAAATAGGGTCTTAAATAATTTTATTTTTTCGGCTATAAAATGAAAGTAATCCCTGAAAAACTACTGTGGGGGTTAAATGAGATATGTAAATCCCCTGACAATAATGAAACGTGTCCCTTTTTTATAGAAGCAGATTTGAATTTAACTAGAAAGGAAATTGAGATTTCCCTTTTTTCTATAATTCTCTGCAGCATATTTCCTGGAAAGCAAAAAGATAAGGATGGTTGTTTTTCTTCCTAGTTACAATAGCAATATGATCTTTTGTATGAAATAACATGTAATACTTTCCAAAGAACATTCACATTCACATTCACTTTGTATCACATTCAGTCTTCACAGCCCATCCACAAATACACACCACTTCAACCCTAGGTCAGTAGCAGGATAACTATACTTTTAATAGCAAAGAAGCACAGGTTTTAGGAGTGGTTATTTAGAAGTGAGGGAGAAGCAAGGAAAAGGGGGTGCAGATTCTACTCCTGATCATCAAGACCTTGTATTCCAGTTGGGGACAGAAGGCCGATCCATGCAAGAACCAAGAAACAATGCTTGTCAGGGCATGGTTAAGAGCAAAATGAGTGAAACTCAAAAGTGCCCCAGTGATTCAGAGAAGGGTGAGAGCAGTGTGAATTGGGGTAGCCTGAAAAGGTCATGTGGCATGTACACTAGGCTTTGCAGGAAGAATACACAGAAAAAGGAGGAGCTTCAAGATGGCGGAAGAATAAGACGTGGAGATCACCTTCCTCCCCACAAATACATCAGAAATACATCTACATGTGGAACAACCCCTACAGAACACCTACTGAACGCTGGCAGAAGACCTCAGACCTCCCAAAAGGCAAGAAACTCCCCACGTACCTGGGTAGGGCAAAAGAAAAAAGAAAAAACAGAGACAAAAGAATAGGGAGGGGACCTGCACCAGTGGGAGGGAGCTGTGAAGGAGGAAAGGTTTCCACGCACTAGGAAGCCCCTTCACGGGCGGAGACTGTGGGTGGCGGAGGGGGGAAGCTTCGGAGCCGCGGAGGAGAGTGCAGCAACAGGGGTGTGGAGGGCAAAGCGGAGAGATTCCTGCACGGAGGACCCGTACCGACCAGCACTCACCAGCCCGAGAGGCTTCTCTGCTCACCCGCCAGGGCGGGCGGGGGCTGGGAGCTGAGGCTCGGGCTTCGGTCGGATCCCAGGGAGAGGACTGGGGTTGGCTGCGTGAACACAGCCTGAAGGGGGCCAGTGCGCCATGGCTAGCCAGGATGGAGTCCGGGAAAAAGTCTGGAGCTGCCAAAGAGGCAAGAGACATTTTCTTGCCTCTTTGTTTCCTGGTGCATGAGGAGGGGGGATTAAGAGCGCTGCTTACAGGAGCTCCAAAGATGGGCGTGAGCCGCGGTTATCAGCGCGGACCCCAGAGACAGGCATGAGACGCTAAGGATGCTGCTGCAGCTACCAAGAAGCCTGTGTGCAAGCACAGGTCACTGTCCACACCGCCCCTCCCGGGAGCCTGTGCAGCCCGCCACTGCCAGGGTCCCGTGATCCAGGGACAACTTCCCCGGGAGAACACACGGTGCGCCTTAGGCTGGTACAACGTCATGCTGGCTGCTGCTGCCGCAGGCTCGCCCCACATTCATACCCCTCCCTCCCCCTGGCCTGAGTGAGCCAGAGCCCCCGAAGCAGCTGCTCCTTTAACCCCGTCCTGTCTGAGTGAAGAACAGATGCCCTCAGGCGACCTACACACAGAGGCAGGGCCAAATCCAAAGCTGAACCCCAGGAGCTGTGTGAACAAAGAAGAGAAAGGGAAATCTCTCCCAGAAGCCTCAGAAGCAGTGGATTAAATCTCCACAGTCAACTTGATGTACCCTGCATCTGTGGAATACAACGAATCATCCCAAATTGAGGAGGTAGACTTTGGGAGCAACAATATATATATATTTTTTCCCCTTTTTCTCTTTTTGTGAGCATGTATACGTATGCTTCTGTGTGTGATTTTGCCTGTATAGCTTTGCTTTTACCATTTGTCCCAGGGTTTTGTCTGTCCAATTTTTTTGTTTGTTTGTTTTTTACTATAGTTTTCAGTGCTTGTTATCATTGGTGAATTTTTTTTTTTTTCATTTGGTTGTTCTCTTCTTTCTTTTTAATTACTTAAGAAAAAATTTTTTAATAATTATTATTTGTTTTTTATTTTAATAACTTTAAAAAAAAATCTTTTTCTTTCCTCCTTTCTTTCTTTTCTTTTTTCTCCCTTTTATTCTGAGCCATGTGGATGACAGGCTCTTGGTGCTCCAGCCACACATCAGGGCTGTGCCTCAGAGGTGGGAGAGCCAACTTCAGGACACTGGTCCACCAGAGACCTCCCAGCTCCACGCAGTATCAAATGGCGAAAATCTCCCAGAGATCTACCTCTCAACGCCAAGACCCAGCTCCACTCAACGACCAGCAAGCTACAGTGCTGAACACCCTATGCCAAACAACGAACAAGACAGGAACACAACCCCACCCATTAGCAGAGAGGCTGCCTAAAATCATAATAAGGTCACAGACACCCCAAAACACACCAGCAGACGTGGACCTGCCCACCAGAAAGACAACATCCAGCCTCATCAACCAGAACACAGGCACTACTCCCCTCCACCAGGAAGCCTACACAACCCACTGAACCAACCTTACCCACTGGGGGCAGACACCAAAAACAACAGGAACTACGAACCTGCAGCCTGCAAAAAGGAGACCCCAAGCACAGTAAGTTAAGCAAAATGAGAAGACAAACACACAGCAGTTGAAGAGGCAAGGTAAAAACCCACCAGACCTAACAAATGAAGAGGAAATAGGCAGTCTACCTGAAAACGAATTTAGAATAATGATAGTAAAGATGATCCAAAATCTTGGAAATAGAATGGAGAAACAAGAAACGTTTAACAAGGACCTAGAAGAACTAAAGAGCAAACAAACAATCATGAACAACACAATAAATGAAATTAAAAATTCGCTAGAAGTGATCAACAGCAGAATAACTGAGGCTGAAGAACGGATAAGTGACCTGGAAGATAAAATAGTGGAAATAATTACTGCACAGCAGAATAAAGAAAAAAGAATGAAAAGAAATGAGGACAGTCTCAGAGACCTCTGGGACAATATTAAATGCACCAACATTCGAATTATAGGGGTTCCAGAAGAAGAAGAGAAAAATAAAGGGACTGAGAAAATATTTGAAGAGGTTATAGTTGAAAACTTCCCTAATATGGGAAAGGAAATAGTTAATCAAGTCCAGGAAGCATAGAGATTCCCATACAAGATAAATCCAAGGAGAAACACGCCAAGACACATATTAATCAAATGATCAAATATTAAATACAAAGAAAAAATATTAAAAGCAGCAAGGGAAACGCAACAAATAACACACAAGGAAGCCCCATAAGGTTAAGAGGTGATCTTTCAGCAGAAAGTCTGCAAGCCAGAAGGGAGTGGCAGGACATATTTAAAGTGATGAAAGGGAAAAAACTACAACCAAGATTACTCTATCCAGCAAGGATCTCATTCAGATTTGATGGAGAAATTAAAACCTTCACAGACAAGCAAAAGCTAAGAGAATTCAGCACAACCAAGCCAGCTTTACAACAAACGCTAAAGGAACTTCTCTAGGCAGGAAACACAAGAGAAGAGAAGACCTACAATAACAAACCCAAAACAATTAAGAAAATGGTAATAGGAACATATATATTGATAATTACCTCAAATGTAAATGGATTAAATTGTCCAACCAAAAGACATAGACTGGCTGAATGGATACAAAAACAAGACCTGTATATATGCTGTCTACAAGAGACCCACTTCAGACCTAGGGACACATACAGACTGAAAATGAGGGGATGGAAAAAGATATTCCATGCAAATGGAAATCAAAAGAAAACTGGAGTAGCAATTCTCATATCCGACAAAATAGACTTTAAAACAAAGACTATTACAAGAGACAAAGAAGGACACTACATGATGATGAAGGGATCAATCCAAGAAGATATAACAATTGTAAATATTTATGCACCCAATATAGGAGCACCTCAATACATAAGGCAAATACTAACAGCCATGAAAAGGGAAATCGACAGTAACACAGTCATAGTAGGGGACTTTAACATCCCACTTTCACCAATGGACAGATAATCCAAAATGAAAATAAATAAGGAAACACAAGCTTTAAATAAAACATTAAACAAGATGTACTTAAATATTTACAGGACACTCCATTCAAAAACAAGAGAATAGACTTTCTTCTCAAGAGCTCATGGAACATTCTCCAGGATAGATCATATCTTGGGTCACAAATCAAGCCTTGGGAAATTAAAGAAAATTGAAATTTTATCACGTATCTTTTCTGACCACAATGCTATGAGACTAGATATCAATTACAGGAAAAAATCTGTAAAAAATACCAACACATGAAGGCTAAACAATACACTACTTAAAAACCAAGATATCACTGAAGAAATCAAAGAGGAAATCAAAAAATACCTAGAAACAAATGACAATGAAAACACGACGACCCAAAACCTATGGGATGCAGCAAAAGCAGTTCTAAGGGGGAAGTGTACAGCAATATAATCCTACCTTAAGAAACAAGAAACATCTCAAATAAACAACCTAACCTTACACCTAAAGCAATTAGAGAAAGAAGAACAAAAAACCCCCAAAGTTAGCAGAAGAAAAGAAATCATAAAGATCAGATCAGAAATAAATGAAAAAGAAATGAAGGAAGTGATAGCAAAGATCAATAAAACTAAAAGCTGGTTCTTTGAGAAGATAAACAAAATTGATGAACCATTAGCCAGACTCATCAAGAAAAAAAGTGAGAAGACTCAAATCAATAGAATTAGAAATGTAAAAGGGGAAGTAACAACTGACACTGCAGAAATACAAAGGATAATGGGAGATTACTACAAGCAACTCTATGCCAATAAAATGGACAATCTGGAAGAAATGGACAAATTCTTAGAAATGCACAAACTTCTGAGACTGAACCAGGAAGAAATAGAATATATAAACAGACCAATCACAAGCACTGAAATTGAAACTGTGATTAAAAATCTTCCAACAAACAAAAGCCCAGGACCAGATGGCTTCACAGGCGAATTCTATCAAACATTTAGAGAAGAGCTAACACCTATCCTTCTCTAACTCTTCCAAAATATAGCAGAGAGAGGAACACTCCCAACCTCTTTCTATAAGGCTACCATCACCCTGATATGAAAACCAGACAAAGATGTCACAAAAAAAGAAAACTACAGACCAATTTCACTGAGGAACATAGATGCAAAAATCCTCAACAAAATACTACCAAGCAGAATCCAACAGCACATTAAAAGGATCACAAACCATGATGAAGTGGGGTTTATCCCAGAAATGCAAGGATTCTTCAATATATGCAAATCAATCAATGTGATACACCATATTAACAAATTGAAGGAGAAAAACCATATGATCATCTCAATAGATGCAGAGAAAGCTTTCGACAAAATTCAACAACCATTTATGATAAAAACCTTCCAGAAAGTAGGCATAGAGGGAACTTACCTCAACATAATAAAGGCCATATATGAAAAACCCACAACCAACATCATCCTCAATGGTGAAAAACTGAAACCATTTCCACTAAGATCAGGAACAAGACAAGGTTGCCCTCTCTCACCACTATTATTCAACATAATTTTGGAAGTTTTAGCCACAGCAATTAGAGACGAAAAAGAAATAAAAGGAATCCAAATCAGAAAAGAAGAAGTAAAGCTGTCACTGTTTTCAGATGACATGATACTATACAAACAGAATGCTAAAGACGCTACCAGAAAACTATTAGAGTTAATCAATGAATTTGGTAAAGTAGCAGGATACAAAATTAATGCACAGAAATCTCTTGCATTCCTATACACTAATGATGAAAAATCTGAAAGAGAAATTAAGGAAACACTCCCATTTACCACTGCAACAAAAAGAATAAAATACCTAGGAATAAACCTACCTAAGGAGACAAAAGACCTGTAGGCAGAAAATTATAAGACACAGATGAAAGAAATTAAAGATGGTACAAATAGATGGAGAGATATACCATATTCTTGGACTGGAAGAATCAACATTGTGAAATGACTCTACTACCCAAAGCAATCTACAGATTCAATGCAATCCCTATCAAACTACCACTGGCATTTTTCACAGAATTAGAACAAAAAAATTTCACAATTTGTATGGAAACACAAAAGACCCTGAATAGCCAAAGCAATCTTGAGAAAGAGAAACGGAGCTGGAGGTATCAGGCTCCTGGACTTCAGACTATACTACAAAGCTACAGTAATCAAGACAGTATGGTACTGGCACAAAAACAGAAATATAGATCAATGGAACAGGATAGAAAGCCCAGAGATAAACCCACGCACATATGGTCACCTTATCTTTGATAAAGGCGGCAAGAATATACAATGGAGAAAAGGCAGCCTGTTCAATAAGTGGTGCTGGGAAAACTGGACAGCTACATGTAAAAGAATCAAATTAGAACACTCCCTAACACCATACACAAAAATAAACTCAAAATGGATTAAAGACCTAAATGTAAGGCCAGACACTATCAAACTCTTAGAGGAAAACATAGGCAGAACAATCTATGACATAAATCACAGCAAGATCCTTTTTGACCCATCTCCTAGAGTAATGGAAATAAAAACAAAAATAAACAAATGGGACCTAAGGAAACGTAAAAGCTTTTGCACAGCAAAGGAAACTATAAACAAGATGAAAAGACAGCCCTCAGAATGGGAGAAAATATTTGCAAATGAAGCAACTGACGAAGGATTAATCTCCAAAATTTACAAGCAGCTCATGTAGCTCAATATCAAAAAAAACAAACAACCCAATCCAAAAATGGGCAGAAGACCTAAATAGACATTTCTCCATAGAAGATATACAGATTGCCAACAAACACATGAAACGATGCTCAACATCACTAATCATAAGAGAAATGCAAATCAAAACTACAATGAGGTATCACCTCACACCAGTCAGAATGGCCACCATCAAAAAATCCACAAACAATAAATGCTGGATGGAAAGGGTATGGAGAAAAGGGAACCCTCATACACTGTTGATGGGAATGTAAATTGATACAGCCACTATGGAGAACAGTATGGGTTCTGTTCTAAAAAAAAAAACAGTATTTTTAAAATACTAAAAATAGAACTACAATAAGACCCAGCAATCCCACTAATGGGCATATACCCTGAGAAAACTATAATTCAAAAAGAGTCATGTACCCCAATGTTCACTGCAGCTCTGTTTACAATAGCCAGGGCTTGGAAGCAACCTAAGTGTCCATCGACAGATGAATGGATAAAGAAGATGTGGCACATATATACAATGGAATATTACTCAGCCATAAAAAGAAACGAAATTGAGTTATTTGTAGTGAGGTGGATGGACCTAGAGTCTGTCATACAGAGTGAAGTAAGTCAGAAAGAGACAAACAAATACCGTATGCTAACACATATACATGGAATCAAAGGAAAAAAAAAAAGAAATGGTCATGAAGAACCTAGGGGCAAGATGGGAATGAAGACGCAGACCTACTAGAGAATGGACTTGAGGATATGGGGAGGGGGAAGGGTAAACTGGGACAAAGTGAGAGGGTGGTAGTGTATATATGGACATATATACACTACCAAATGTAAAACAGATAGCTAGTGGGAAGCAGTCGCATAGCACAGGGAGATCAGCTCGGTGCTTTGTGACCAGCTAGAAGGGTGGGATAGGGAGGGTGGGGGGGAGGGAGACGCAAGAGGGAAGAGATATGGGAACATATGTATATGTATAACTGATTCACTTTGTTATAAAGCAGAAACTAATACACCATTGTAAAGCAATTATACTCCAATAAAAATGTTAAAAAGAATAAAAATACACAGAAAAAAAGGAATAAGTACAATGCTCTTGCAGCAACAGCCAAAGCCAGAGGTGCTCAACCTTGCCTAAACATTAGAGTCACCTGGGGAGATCTTTTCGAAATCTGATACCTGGTCCCCACCTCCATAAAGCCTGCTTTAATTGGGCTGGGATGGGGGCCAGGCATCAGAATTGTGTAGTTTTCCTTAGTGATTCTAATGTGCAGCAAATGTACTGTACTGTAAATTTGTCCACTTCCACAGAATCAGATATATATACATATCTCTCATGATAAAATAAAATATTGTATTTGTGAGAGTTAGTTTAGGAGTTCAGGTTTTTCTTGGGTTTTCTGTAAGTCTTCCTGAACAAAGATGTGGATTATTTATTATAAATTATGTATCCTGAAAATGCATCCTCTAATCTCTATTTGGTTAATTCTTGCTAAATCATGTTCTTATTATTTAAACATATTTTGATGAGCGTGCCTTGTCACACTAACCAGCTGTCTGGTTTAGTGCAAAGTCTGGGCTTCGGTTTCTTCCTCTATAACACAGAGGAGATGGACTAACTCAGAGGCCTTCAAACTGGGCTCTGAAGAGGACTCTAGACTTCAAAGAGCTCTGTGGTCTACTTTGAGGAAAAAGGGCCACACACTAGGCTTCAGGCAGAGATGCTCCATTTCTCTCTCTTTATATCTATGAAGCTTCATTTGTATCTATTATACATCAAGCTTCTAATAATAGTTCATGTGAAAAAAGGAATGAGGCTAGATGTCAGCAAAATGGCAGAATAGGCAGCTCCAAACAGTTGCCCCAAAAGAACACCATTCATGATAGTCAAAAATCAGAAGTAGCTCCAATGTCCGTCGATGAAAGAATGGATAAACAAATTGTAGTGTATACAGAGAATGGAATGTTATTCATCCATAAAAAGGAAGTACTGATATATACTACAATATGGACAAACCTCCAAAACATTTTACTAAGTGAAAGAGGCCAGACACAAAAGGCCATATGCTATATCATTCCATTTATGGGAAAGATCCAGAATAGATAAATCCATAGAGACGGAACACAGGTTGGTGGTTTCCACAGGCGGGGTGGGGGAGAAACAGGGAGAAACTGCTTAATGTGTATGGGGTTTTACTCTGGAGTGATCAGACTATTTTGGAACTAACTAGATAGAAGTGGTGGTTGTACAAAATTATAAATATACTAAATGCTACTAAATTTTTCATTTTAAAATGGGTCATTTTACTTTAACAAAGTATTATTATGGTTTTTTAAAAAAGGAATGAGAACCGTTGGGTCAGATGATAGTTAAGGTCCAACTCAGCTCTAAAATTGTACTTCTCCCATTGTATGAAATAAATATATTTTTAAAAATTGTAACAAGTACCATGGCAAACATATAAAGAAGGTGCTCTACGAGTTCAAATGAAGAGTTAGGGGCATGAGGAAGAGCTTCACGAAGGAGACATGTGAGCCTGGTTCTGAAGGAGACGGGGAGTTCTGTACATGCAGAGGGCAGGAGAGCATCCATGCAAAGACATGGACATAAGAATTTGCAGAGGAGGAGTTGGTAGAAGAACTGGGTCTGTACGGGGGATGGGCATCTAAGCCTGGAAATGTGGGTCTGAGCCATACTGAGGAAGAACTTCAATGCCAGGGTAAAAACATTTAAACTTCATTTGGACTCAAACAGATTATCTTTAAAAGTTTTGGAGCAAACAAGCTATATAATTGGAATTCTACTTTTCCCTGGTGGTCCTGCCCTCAGAGTGTAAGGGGAAAGCTGTAGAGAGGCTGCATGTGGCGTGGTAAAGGGTAAGGACTTTGAATTGAGACTGCCTGGATGTGAATCTCCAGTCTGCCACACTCCAGCCCGGTGAACTTGGGCAAGTTACTTAACCTCTCCATGCTTCAGTGTCATCATCTGTAAACTGGAAACAATGCCCGCCTCATAGAATTGTTGTGAGAATTAAATAAATTAATACAAGTGAAGTGCTTAGAATAACACACGAAGCAGAGTTAAGTGCTCAATAAATGTTAGCTGCTATTGTTACTGGAATGAGGGACAGGATATATGTGTTCAGGAAATAATGGGGTTAGTGGTGAGAGTCAGACCTTCTTGGTTATTGTTCTGGGTTGTGACTGAAGAAGTACTTTGTGTGAATTCAATGTTATACTGTACTTGGAAGACTGCAACATTTATGTAATGTTTAAGCAAGAATAGACACTGGACAAAGAAGTTTTGAAATTTACTGGGGCATGAGTTAGAGACCATTAACTGGGAATGGATGAGAGATGAATAATAGCAGGATGATGACTTTTTTGAAAATATTTTCAGATGACCTTGGGGGTTTTCACAAGCATAGATTCCTCAGGAGAATATGGCCGTAAGTGTGGCTGCAGGGAAGTCATTTCTTCGGAATGGATACATTGGTGAAAAAATTAGAGGAAAACCACATGGAGTGGAGCAAGGTCTGACGAGGAGATTGCATTGGTTGAGGACCTGTTTTTATCAGCAAGACTGACATAGTGTTTGAGTGGGAAAAGACAGAGCTGAAGTTGAGGTCAACTTCTGGATTCAGAGGGGAGGCAACTGCAGGGGCCACCTCGGAGGAGGCACTAGCTGCTAATTTGACAGCACAAGCTTCTTCAACAAATTCAACCCCAAGGCAGGAATTCAAGCCTTTTGAATCAGTCAGTCAACAAATCTATTGCACACCTATAATGAGTAGGTGATATGGTAGTTTCCAGATATATACTGATGAAAAAGACAGACAATCCCTAACTTTGTTATAGTCTAGCAGAGGAGAAAGAATTAAGTCAATGTGTACACAACTAAATTCCAGAACATTCCTCTGGGCTTCTTCTACGTTTCTTTTTGTAGTAAATTATATAAGCTAAAATTCATCCTTAATAACTTTTTCTCATTATTCCTATGTTCAACTCATCATCATGTCTTGTACATTTTGTCTCTTAAATATCTTTTAAATCCAGCCACGTTGCTTCATCTGCAAGGTCCCAGTCTGTTTTGAGCCACCGTCTACTGTAGCACAGCAAAAGCCTCCCAACTGGCATCTCACAACCACTCTGTCCTCCCTCCAAGCCAGTCTTGACTTAGAGGGGTGTTCAAAATAAAGTGCAAAATCCTTCATACGGCCTGCAGATCCTTTTATGATCCACTTACTGTGTATGTCTCCACCCTTATCACTTTCTTGCACACTGGCCTCTTCATTTCCTCAAACTTGGCATGTGCCCTTCTGCCACAGGCTTTATTTATGCTGTCCCCACCTGACCATCTCAGCTCTTGGTTAACTCCTGTTAATTCTTAGGTTCTCAGCTCAAGCATCACTTCCTTGGAGGTATCTTCCTTCATTCACTGGTCAGATCAGATCTCCTTAACAACTCCTCTTAGCACTATGCATACTGCCTTCATACCACTTATATAATTAGTAACTAAAATTTATTTATGTGATTATTTAATTAAGTCCTGTTTCTCCCAGTAGACTGAGCTCCATGAGGGCAGATTCCTATCTGGTTTTGCTTATCACTGTTTCTCCAGGATCAAGCACAGTGCCTAGCCATGTATTTACTGAATGGTTGAATGAAAGAATTAGTGATTTACCAATAAACTACTGCAAGTGCTTTGTGCTCTTACAACAATCTGAGCCATTGCAGAAGGCTTCCATGAAGTTATGATAATCCAACAGATATGGAGAGAATGAATAGGAATTAGATAGGTGAAGAGAAGAAAAGCACACTCCAGGCTGTGAGAAAAGCATTAAGATGAGATAGTCATTGATTTAGACATGTCCAGAGTGGCTGGAGAGGAGAGCAAAGGAAGGCCAGTGCTTGGTGATGGTGGAGAGATTAACAGTGGCCAAAGAAACATGTAGAGTATTTATTTCTATTGGACTTTATTTCTATGGGCAGTGAACAGCCATTAAAGTTTTTATAAGTTAAATGCCATGCTTGGTGTATAAAAGTCTCAGATTACTACATAAGATTACTCAGGCTTAAAGAAGAAGAATGTAAGAAAACATGAGAAAGGGAAAATGTTTTGGAGGCCATGGTTGTGGCTTGGACAAGAGACTGTTACAGCTTGGATTTGGATAAAGTAGAGCTGGAGAGTAGTGGATGGAAGAACATTTAGACGGTAGGATAATGATTTTTGAATATACTCATGACAGTATGGAGGGTGGGGAGGAGACTGAAATAAATTTTCTAAACTGTTAATAATAGTTATCATTAGGAGATGCAAAGGCGGTACCAAGGAGCAGCTTCAAGGAATCCTGGCCCTTGCTCCATAATGTCTTTGACCCCAAATAACAACTTAGGTAAAAACAGTATGCTACTTACAAATATAACCTCAAGATAAGTCTTGCAGCCATTCGTTTCAACCCCTAAGTTCTTCCTATACAAACTTGGCCCCAAGAATATGTGCTACTATTACTTATAAACCAACATTTTGAAATATCACTAAATGAGTATTTTCATATTTCACTTCATTTAATAATCACAACTTTATTATTTCCCAATCATTCCAGAAAGAAAATGAAGTATAATAAAGAAAAAACCCTGCCTCAAATTACAGCGTTCAAAATGGCCCAGCCAGGGTTCAAACCCAGATGGGTCTGATTGCAAAGCCCAGACTTCTCATCATAAACTTCCCTGGGTCCTTTCCTCCACCATGTGGCAAACTGACATACTGGACAGCTTCTCCTTAAAGTGGTTTGGAGACCAGGCCTTAAGTCTAATGGGGCATTAGCATTAGCATTTCTCTTTGCATTCATTCCCAGACATCCTTTCAGCTTGGCTTATTTTGACAACATATTTCCTATAGCAAAGGAAATGCTGTGGAATATGGGAGCTTTCAGATGTGGACTTGATTGAAATGGGTGAAGTTTGTTTTCTTTTATGTTCTATTTCTCTCATGCCTTCATAAGCTAGTGGATCCAGATGGCTGGAATCACCAATTAAAAACAAAGAGAACACTGGGGAAGGAGCAAGGGAGAGAGAGATACCAAGTGGTAATTAGGGATGAGACAGCTGAAATGGCTTCATGATGGTAAAGATTCTTTCATTCCAGAAGAATGTGTGTGCAAATTAGAGTCTTTTTCTCCTTCTGCACTGTAAAGGCAATTTAACATTAATAAATTGCCACCAGAATTCTTTATTTCTGTAAGAAAATGTGTGCTGCTGGATGTTTCCACAGTAATCAAGGTGTGTCATTTAAATTACAGATTGGCTAATGTAAAAAGGTTGAAAAGGCAAGAGGAACAGAGCCTTCGTACAGGCTTCCAAGCTCTCCAAACCTGTGGTCAGGCAGCGTGTGTGGCTAGTCCAAAGGCTGCTGCTTGGAGGACAGACATTTTCAAGGTCTGCTAGCCTCACCCAGAGAAATTCACAGAGGAAGGCTTAGCACTTGGAAACATTCTGATTGCCCAGTTTCTTATTTGGTAGTGCATATCTCAATTATAAACTTCTCTCAACTTCTGGATAGAAGTAGTGAGAGAGGCAGGGAGTGAGAGGAGGGAAAGTCAGGGGTGGGAGGGGGGTGATGGCGGGGGGAGACAGGTGAAAATGCCAGAAGAAAAAGAGTAAGGAGGGGAATAAGGAGATAGGGGATAAAAAAGGGAAAGAGATGGGGAGAGGAAGATCAGAAGAGAGGGAGGAGAGGGAGAAAGAAAAAGGAGAGAGAGAAGGCCTTTAAAGGAAAAAAAATAGGAAGAGAATTACAGGCCACTTCAGAAAGAAATGTAATTATATTACTTTTTTTAGATTCCTGAAATATTGAAAAATAGGTTGAATAATTGTTCCTATGTACTAGGTTCACTAGTAACAGATTTAGGGACAGATCTAAAATGATTTGTAATTAGCTTTACACTTGCTAATATCTAATAGAGAACTTTGAATATGTTTGAAAGCAGGTTTACTCAAGTTTGTAGAATCAATTTGTGTGAATTTTTTTTTTCACAGATGAACTTAGATAAACTTCGATTAAGCCACTCTCCAAGTTATTACAAGTTCCAGCTAATAAAATCCAAATGATTGAGGTCTGGCTGTATTCTTCATTCTCAAAATAAGTTCATTTCCCCATGTGGTTTTACTGAATGAAGGTGAAACAAAACATCAAAGAGTGATAGAAAATGAGTGTAGCCTTCCTCCCTTCAAGCTTGTTCTACATCCAATCTTGGGCTTCCCCCCCACACCCAATGTCTCTTCTTCAGAACTTAGCTGCCAGATGTCACTCCAGACTACTAAGGGCTAAGTTGCTCACAGTCTCTCCACCAGAAGGTGAGCTCTTGAAGGCAAGGATTCTATCTGTCTGGGTCACCCCAGGCCTAGTATTGATACATCTCAGGGCATGACTGCTATTTGTTGACAGGCATAGTTGACCCATCTGCATCCTAGGCTGACTTTTACCATAGCAGCAAAAAATAGGCACTGCACACTCTTAATGTCTAGATTCCTTGGGGCTGACATACTTGAACTGATCCTGGAATTAACCATATTTAGCACTATGGCTCTACTTAACTTCTCTACTGTTCTGATCTGGTTTATGTCCTGGCAACTGCTACTCACTACACCTGTCCTGGTCTTGGCTCCACTTAATGAAACTGCATTCACAGTTGTACCGTTCAATGTGTTCCTAAGTTCTTGATGATCAATCATGACACCTCCTCTAGCTGAGCTACCAGAGAAGGGGCCAAATATTAGAAGCAACTGGATATCATACAAAAAGACCAGACTTCACATCTGATCTAAACTGCTGGTTCTCTCTTAGGGCACATAAGAATCTCTTGGGTACTATGAACAATTATATGCCAACAAATTAGATAACCTAGAAGAAATGGATCAATATAAACATGACTGATTCATGAAGAAATAGAAAGTCTGAACAGAAAAATTACTAATAACGAGATTGAATCAGAGATCAAAAGACTCCCACGAAAGAAAAGTCCAAGACCAGATGCCTTCACTGGTGAATTCTACCAAACATTTAAAGAAAAATTAATACCAGTCCTTGTCAAACTTTTCTGAAAAACAGAAGAGGAGGGAACACTTCCAAACTAATTTTATGAGGCCAGCATTATCCTGATGCTAAAGACAGACAAGGATACTATACGAAAAGAAAATTACAAGCCAATATCCCTGCTCAATATAGATGTAAAGATTCTCAGCAAAGTGCTAGTAAACTGAATTCGACAGCACATGAAATGGATCATACACCACGATCAATTGGAATTTATTCCTAGGATGCAATGATAGTTCAACAACCACAAATCAATAAATGTGATACACCACATTAACAAAATGAAGGTTAAAAATCATATGATCATCTCAATATATGCAGGAAAAGTATTTGACAAAATATTCTTTCATAATAAAATTCTTAACAAATTCGGCAGAAATGGAATGTACTTCAACAAAATAAAGACCATATATGACAAGCCCACAGCTAACTTTATATTAGATGATGAAACGGTAAAAGTTTTTCCTCTATGATCAGGAATAAGATAAGGATACCCATTCTCACCACTTTTATTCAACATAGTACCAGAAGTCCTAGCCAGAGCAATTAGGAAAAATTTTTTAAAAATAAAAGACATCCAAATCAGAAAGGAAGAAGTAAAAGTGTCATTGTCTGAAGATGACATTATATTATATATAGATAACCCTAAAGACTACCAAAAATCTGCTGAACTAATAAATGAATTCAGTAAAGTTGGAGCATACAAAATCAATATAAAATATCAATTTTTACATACTGACAACAAGCTATCAGAAAGAGAAATTAAGAAAGTAATCTTATTTGCAGTATCAAAAAGAATAAAATACTTAGGAATAAATTTAATTAAGGAGGTGAAATGTTTATACACTAAAATCTATAAAATACTGATGAGAGAAATAGAAGAAGACAAACACACACAAAAGGAAGATACTCCATGTTCATAGGCTGGAAGAATTAATATTGTTAAAATGTCCATATTACCCAAAATGATCTACAGATTCAACATAATCCTTATCAAAATTCCAATGGCATTTTTTACAGAGATAGAAAAAATTCCTAAAATTTGTATGAAACCACAAAAGATCCCAAATCGCCAAAGCAATCCTGAGAAAGAAGAACAAAGCTGGATGCATCACACGTCCTGATTTCAAATTATATTACAAAGCTATAGTAAGCAAAACAGTATGGTATTAGCATAAAAACAGACACAAAGATGAATGGAACAGAGTATAGAGTCCAGAAGTAAACCCATGGCTATGTGATACATTAATTTACAACAGAGGAGCAAAGAATATACAATGGGGAAAGGATAGTCTCTTCAATAAGTGATTGTGGGAAAACTAGCTATTCACATGCAAAAGAATGAAACTGGACCCCGATCTTACACCACTCATAAAAATCAACTCAAATGGATTAAAGACTTGAATCTGACCATAAAACACCCAGAAGAAAATATAGGCAGTAAGCTCCTTGACATTGGTCTTGACAATGATTTTTTGGATTTGACACTAAAAGCAAAGGCAAGAAAAGCAAAAATAAGTAAGTTGGACTACAGAAAACTAAAAAGCTTCCACACATCACAAGAAACAATGAACAAACTGAAAAGGCAACCTATGGAATAAGAGAAAATATTTTCAAATCACCTATCCAGTAAGGGCTTAATATCCAAAATATATAAGAAACCTATACAGCTCAAAAGCAAAAAAGCTAACAACCTGATTTTTCAAATGGGCAAAGGGACTGAATAGACATACAAAGAGCCAACAGGTACATGAAAAGATGCTCAACATCATCAATCATCAGAGAAATGCAAACCACAACTACAGTGATATATCACCTCATATCTGTTAGAATGGTTATTATCAAAAAGACAAAAGATAAATACTGGCAAGGATATGGAGAACGGAAAACCTGTATACTGTTGGTGGGAATGTAAACTGGTACAGCCACTATAAATAAACAGTATGGAGGTTACTCAAGAAATTAAAAATAGAACTATCACATGATTCAGCAATCCCACTACTGGGTATATATGCAAAGGAAATGAAACTATTTTTATCTCGAAGAGATATCTGCACCCTCATGTTCACTGCAGCATTATTCACAATTGCCAAGATATAGAAACAACCTAATTGTCTATAATGGATGAATGGATAAATAAAATATGGTATGTATGTATGTGTATATATATATATATATATATATATATATATATATACACACACACACACACACATACATACATTCCATTCCATCAGCTTAATGGAATATTAAGCTTAAAAAAAAAAAAAAAAAGGAAATCCTGCCATCTGTGACAACATGGATGAATCTGGTATTATGCTAAGTGAAATAAGCCAGACAGAGAAAGGCAATATTGCATGGTATCATTTATATGTATAATCTTTAAAAAAATTTGAGGTCATAGAAACAGAAAGTAGAATGGACGGTGGTTGTCAGGGGCTGGGGGAAATAGGGAGAGGTTGGTAAAAGAGTACACCTCTCAGTTATAAGATGAATAAGGTCTCGGGACTTCCCTGGTGGTCCAGTGGTTGAGAATCCACCTTCCAACGGAGGCGACACGGGTTCGATCCCTGGTCTGGGAACTAAGATCCCACATGTTACGAGGCAACTAAGCCTTTGCGCCACAACTAAAGAGCCCACGTGCTGCAACTACAGAGCCCACGCACCACAAGTAGAGAGAAGCCCATGCACCGCAACGAGGAGGCTGCTCACTGCAGCTAAGACCCAATGCAGCCAAAAATAAATAAATATTTTTTAAAAGGACGAATAAGGTTTTAATATCCAAAATATAAACAGTGACTATAGCTGATAATACTGTATTTGTATAACTGAAATTTCCTAAGAGTAACTTGTGTTCTCACACACACAGAAAGGTAAATATGTGAGGTGACTGATGTGTTAATTAACTCAATGGGAGGGACTCCTTGTATGTCAAATCATGTTGTACATATATTTAAATATATGTACATATATATGTATATACATACTTATATCTATATAAATTGTTTAAATATATTACAATTTTATTTGTCAATTATACCTCAATAAAACTGAAAAAAAAAGAATCACCTGCGGATTAAATTCCTTGGCTTCACTAAATGGAGCAGGGAGAGCGGAGTACCTGGGAATTTGCATTTTAGTAAATGGTGTTGATTAGGTGGTCTTAAACCACCTTTGAGAACCACCCAAACTTAACTTTCATAGTGTTCAGACTCATTCTCTTCACTTCAGTATCTGTACCCTCCTAATTTTCTGCAGAGTGCCTACTTAAGCTGTTTATTGCATGAATTCTTCTGGGTTTCATTTTATTTAGCTCATCACATGGCTTAGAATTAGGTCTGGCTAAAGCGAGTTAGGCTAGAAGCAGGAGAAAACAGTCTTAACCAGAAAAATATCAGAAGACACAAGGTTACTTTTACCAAGGTTCCTCTCTGTATATTTTTTCATGGTAAAAAATTCTTTTAATTTGAATATATAAAACCAAGAAACAGAAGAATTTCTTAGGATCCAATTACTTTTCAAACTCCATTCATTCATGTGTTTTGAATTGAGAATATTGGAACTATAATCGTGGTGTCAGCAAAGCCACTAGACTATTTAGTCATTGTCTGGACTCTTCTGATCTAGGGAATCCCAGCCCTGCTTTCAAAATCATATGCATTTTCAATCATCTCCAGAAATGTCATGAAGTTTTTAAAATGAATTTAATTTCAGTTTAACTTTATTTAAATACAGCAATTTCTATTTAAATATAACATTTATGATACAATAAAAATATGTGACGAAATGATGTTCCATATGGTTCTTTTCTGTAAAAATAAATAGTTGAATATATCTTTAAATTTTTATTTACTTACTTAGAAAAAGGTCTATAAGAATATTCATCAAATGTCAACCATGATTGCCTCCAAATAGTATAAATCTAGATGAATTCAAATTTTTCCTTTTTCCTATCCAGTGTTTCTTTTCTGAATTTTTCTGAATTAACATATAACAATAAATATGAAATAGGGAAAAAGAAATATTTTCCTTAACATCAATTCTGAGTTACAAATCTAAAATAGTTGGAAATCACTGTGTCAATTCCCAGTTCTTAATCAGTCCCTCCATTTTCAAAAACATCTTTTCTCTTAAATAGTTTTTTCCCCCAGATTATTCCTCCTCAGAGTATTATAAAAATTATATCTGGTACACTGCCTCTCCCTTTTGTATTCCCTTTTCCTCTGGTCACCAATCATTGGACATCTTTCCACAGGAGAGTTTTCTCCATTGTATACTCCCTGCCAGTAGCACCATATTGTTGGTATGTAATCTGTGGCTGTACTATTTTTTTAAATATCCTCCTTCTGATTTAAGTAATGCTTTACTAATTTATAGACAATTTGGAAAAAATAAATTCACCCCTAATTACACTGTCCAAAGACACACTAATATACTAATAGATGCTATTTTATCCTAATTTTTTATATATATGGATGTGTGTGTAGGTCTAGTTGAGTGCAATTTACTTGGCCCACCAGCAGAAAATATTTGATCAAGGGCCAGAACAGAACTAGCTCAGTATAAATCAATAAAGCAGAAAGGAAATAGTTGATTTTTACATATAAAAATGTTACTTTTTATTTATCAATCTTTCCAACAACATTAAAAGGCAAGTGACAAATTGGGGGAAGTATTTGCAACTTACAAAATAGGGTTAGTTCTTTTTATCTAAAGTTATTTTTACCTGGAGTCTTTAGACTCTAAAAATCACTTAGAAAAATATTAGGCCATCTAACAGAAATTAGATGAATGCTAGACTGCTGTCACAAAAACGAAAAAAATAAAGTGGTTTCAGTAAGACACAACTGTACTTCTTCCTCTTGTTCTTACAAAAGGGTAGCAGGTCAGCTCTGCTCATGGCATCCTTGAGGTTTCTGCAATCTTGGTCAGTTTCCTCTGGACATTGTCATTATCTGCTTAGTTTTTAAATTTCTTACTCTTTGATTCAGTAATTCTACCCCTAGGAATCTATTCTTATAAAATCATCAGAGATGAAGTTAAAGAAAATAATATAGAGAGAAATATTCAATACTAAGAGAATTATTAAATAATTCATGCAGCAACCACATAGTAGGATATTATGCAGCCACTAGAATCATATTTTGAAGCTCATGAGAAAATATTCATGATGTAATATTAACAGGAAGAAAAGAATGATTCAAATTTCTGAATTTAGGGTGATCTCAACTTTGTTTAAAATAAATATATGACTAAAAGTTAAAATACCACAATGTATGACTAGTATATTTGGAAGAGTTTTGCTTTGTTATTTGTTTCCTATAAATATTTTCTATAATTAGAATGTATTTTATAATTTTATAAAATAGTAAATGCTAGTTAGAAATTACCAAGCAAAGCAGAAGATAATTCCCTAGGGATGGCAGTCGTGGGTGAAGAGACAGCACTGCCTTCCAGCTTCAGAAGACTCAGAATAGATACATAGGACCCGCATCTCCAGAGAAAAAGTCTCTGAGGATTGAAGAATGAGATCTCAATAACTTCAGAATTACCTGGCACATTATAACTACTGTAATATCATTCTCTCTATTTTATTCATTAGGAAACTTCTGGTTACAAGTATTAGAAACCAGTCTAAGCGCAACCAATTAAAACCATAAAGAAGGAAGAGCTGTCTCACGGCTATCCTCATTCAAGGATAGGAGTGTTCCAGAGTCTTGGAAAGGCAGTTGAACCAAGGTCTAGAAAGCTTTAGAGACTCTTTGCTTTTTCCCCCCATATATCTGCTTTCTTCTTCTCTCTCTGTGTAGACTGGCCTCCTCTTTTTCTCTGGTCCACATCACAGACATAAGATGGTTGCTGATTCTCCCACATTCAGTGTTACAGTTCTAGTCTCAAAGGATATCTGAATCTCTTTCCTGGACCCAATTTTAAATTCCCAGGAAAAAGACCTAAAAAGGCCCAGTTGCCCATTTCTAGTCTTATTAACTACAGACAGTGTGGCAAGGTCATGAACAGGGCCCCTAGGAGCTGACCACTGGAAGTGAAGGCCACAGGGAAAGGGATCCATGAGCTGGGCAGACACTTCAAATACGGTTAACTGCATCCATTATCAAAAACTAGTAGTAAATTATGACTGATTAAAAAAAAAAAAAACTAGTAGAATACCTACTGGATACACACTTAACTCTGAAAGGGAAAACTCAGGCTCCTACCTTCAAAGAGATAACATTATTTCAATAACTAATGGTGGAATGTCTATATATTAAATAGAGTTGCATTTTATTATGGCCAACTATTCAGTAACCCACAACTTCACAATTTTCCACTATGATATAAATTTTGTGCACCTTCTCTGGAAAGTCAGAACTCTGAACACCACTCAGTTCTTTTCTGAAATATGGATTTTAAAGGTATAGTTGGAGGTATCATTATGAACTCATGGTTTTAAGTTAGATAGATGATAAATAGATAGATAGATATAGATAGATAAGATGACAGATATACAGAAGGAAAGAAGGGAGGGAGGAAGGAAGAGACGTGTGTGTATACATTGAGAAATATAAAAGTGGCCTGTGACATCCAGGAACTGGCTGGCATTCATAATTAGGCCTTGATGTTCTCCTGTAGAATATAAGTAATCTCACAGAGCACCAACATCAGACAATGCCACTCTATGACTGTCTTATGGCATACAAGGATAGGAATGTTCTTCAAACACACACACACACACACACACACACACACACACACACACACACACACAACCACTTTGTGAAACTTTGTTTAAGCACAGACTAAAAACAAGATCACTGTGCAAACCACAAAAGTAACTAAACATCCCCTAATTTTGGCTACTATGTTGACGGCTTCTTTTCAAATTATAGCTCTAACCTTCCTCTAGACTTCTCTATTTTAGATAATATTTACTAAGATTCCCAACCAGAGAATTACCCCACTGACAACATCCATTCCAGAGCAAAGTCCCACTTCCTTAAACTCTTCCCCTAAACACCTGATACTGTAATAAGTTCTTTCTAACACCCTCTTATTAAGATGACTCATGATTCTCCATAATGTGCAGCTGCCCTCATTGCAATAAGCCATAACAACTTGTTCAATTACAGGCGTATTCCTGATAATTCCTAAATTTAGGTATTTACATAATTCCTAAATCTGTCTTCTGAGGGGACCTAAAAGCAATGACACTTTAGTAGCCATGAACACCCCTAACACTCAGATATTAGATTCTAAATATCATTCTTCAATAAAAGGCAACAGGACTCCTTAAAGAAAAAGCTGATTCAAGGGCTGGGCCAGGAAAAGAAAAAGGTGCGCCTAGTCAATTATATCTCAACAAAACTGGAAGGAAAAAAAATTTAATTAAAAAAAATGAGTATAAGATGAGGCTAGAGCATTTTATGGTGTCAGGAAGTAAGAAGTACTGAAAAAAATGGTGTGAACTTGTCAAAGGGACACAGGAGCCAAATTGAAGGGGCTTCTGATTACCAAATTTGAGACAATTTGAAAAGGAAAATAACAAAGTTAGAAATGGATTATAGCTCACAGAATAAGAATCTATCTGTCCATACTGATACAAATAACTGAATAAATAAATAAAAAAGGGAGAAGGAATAGCTCTTCCTTACATTAGAATTCCAACTAAGAAATGTAGAAGGAATGATGGAAGTAGAAAATTATCATTTAGCAAACAAATTGCTTTAGACAAGAATCATCAATGGATTTTTAAAAATTAGTGGGCAAAAGTATCAATATAATGAGAAACAGGATACTTTCATAGTCTCAAAATATCTCACCACAAGATGCTTACTAATTGCAAAAGGAAAAATAGTTAACTCTGGAGAGGAGAAAACTGACAAACATGACCTTAATCAAGCCATAAATGTTAACATCACTAGTAATGGGAAAAGTCTTATTCATGTGCCTCTTGATGCCACACTGAGAAAAACACATCATAACTTCAGTGGTAAGCTTAATCAGGAAGAAACACTGCGTGACACACACAAATTGAGGGACAGTCTACAAAAATAACTGGCTAGTGCTCTTCCAAAGTACCAAAGTCACAAAAGGCAAAGAAAGACTGGAGGACTGATCTAGATTAAAAGGCACACAAAAACTAATAATAATGTATGATTCTGGAGCAGAAAAAACATAAATTGGTAAAATATGAATGATGTCTATGGATTAGATAATAATACTAATATTTGATAGCTATACTGTGGTTATGTAAGATGCTAACATTTAGAGAATCAGGACTATGGTTATTTGAGAATTTTTAATATTGTTTTTGAGCATTTTCATAAGTCTGAAATTATTTTAAAATGAAAAGTTCTTTCAATTTAAAAATTTTAAAATAGACTGTACTTCTATGCCCTCACACTTGCACATGTATTAAATTAACAGACAGCCTTAAAAAGCCAGGTCATAAATGCCTTCTTAGGAAACAGTTGACACATATGTTAGATGAGGAAAATTATGAAGAAATATATACTATCTAAACATCAAATTTCACTCATGTTCAGTCTCAAAAAATACTAGTGATCATATTATATGGGATTGGAAAAGTTGCCCAGGCAATTAATCACATTGCAGCTTTTTCCTGTTTTTATCTCCTGTTTTCTTATTTTTCCTAATTCCTTACTATTACTGCATTTTTGATTAAGCTTCTGTTCTATTTATTTCTTAGATGATTTTGTGATTTTTTGATAGTTTTCAAAAAACAGTTTTAACAAAATTAATTGATCAACACTCATAAAAATCACTCATAATCCCATTACATTTTTAAAAATATTTTTTAATATGTAAAAATAAACCACTTGCATTTTTAACATTGTCAATGTTACAAGGTAAAAATATGATTATAACTGTCATTATTTTATATTTGTCATGTCTAGGGCTACATCTACCCAAAGTCACAGAAAAATGTAATCAGCTAGATGTTTGGGTCTAAAAAAAGGCAAATATTTGGCGATTATAAACACCTGGTGTAGATTATTCCAATTTTACTCAAATGTTTACCTTCATTTAGCCATAGTCAGTGTGTCTCATTTCCTTGGGTAGATGAACACAGATTCTTTTATATTCCACTATCTCTGAGGTCCAAAAACATTTTATATATATACATATATGTGTGTGTATATGTATATATACGTGTGTGTGGCACTTCAAGATGAAAGGATATCTCACATTAATGTTAACTAACACTAGTATGTTTTGAAATAATCTTCATTGCCCTAACAAATCCTAAGAATGGTGGTCTAAAATATAGTCTTAAAGAAATTCCTTGTTCATAGTAATTCACCAGCCATAGACTAGGATAGACTCAAAGTCTGAAGTAATGCTAGTAGCTAGTAACATTGTCAGAGTGACAATGTTCTAATATATTTAGAAGAATACCTTCTCTGGCGCACTGGAGGCAGACAGGGCAAAAAGTAACACTGACCACCTAGCCCCAAAACTTCAGGGACAACATAGGCCATTAGTTCATTCTGGCAACATCGTGTCTCCTGGAGAGTCTCCTTATCAGAAGATGCCCCAGCCCTGCAACAGAAGTCCTAGGGTATGTTATGAATCCCCTTGGTCAGCACCAGGAAGTAAGTGCAAACTTTCGTTAGAAAATTATAGCATTACATAAATGTTAAGGACGTTATAATCATCATTATGATTACCTCTTGGTCTGCTATAAGTCTCCTCCAACAACCTATGTCATAGCCAGCACCACAACCACTATACGATACACAATAAACCACTACCAGGCACCACTTAGTATGCCTGTTCCTGGAATTATGAAGGGGTGAGGATGAGGGTAGTGACAGTTGTGTGTGCATGTCTCTGTATGTGTTTGAAAAAATGCTAAAGACTAACTCCCATATACCTAAGCCTGTCCACCTTGTTCTGATCACAACATGCTTCCTTTTAGAAGGCATGGTTGTCCTTGAACTGAAGGAATAAGTACCACTTCACATGCAGATTGCAGACATCCTATAATTTACCTCTGTGTTAGAAACACTACAGCCTCAAATGCGAGGGACTCCTTAAAATAACCAAGGATGTAAATCAAGTCATCCATAAGAAGTAATAAATAAGACCTGAAAAACAGAGATATACAATGTTTATTATAAAATATCTTTATTGAGATATAGTTAATATACAACTTAACTGCACATATTTGAAGCATAGAACATGGTAAGATTTAACATATGGTTGCATCCATGAAATCATCAACACAACCAAAATCATGAACAATCCAATCACCAACGTTTCCTCATGGCCCTTTTATTTTTCAACTGTAGTTAAAAAAACACATAAAATTTACCATACTACCATTTTTTTAGTGTACAGTAAAATAGTGTTATACATACCATGTTGTGCAACAATCTCTAGAACTTTTTCATCTTGCAAAATGGAAACTATACCCACTGAACAAAAATCCCTCTGTATCCCCCACTCACAGCCTCTGGCAACCATCATTCTACTTTCTGTTTCGAAGAGTTTGACAATTTTTGATAGCTCATATAAGTGGAATTATGCAGTATTTGTCTTTTTGTGACTGATTTATTTCACTCAGCATAATGTCCTCAAGCTTCATCCATGGTGTAGCATATGACAAGATTTCCTTCTTTTTAAGGCTGAATAATATTCCATTATATGTATATACCACATTATCTTTTTCCATTCATCCATCAGTGGGCATTTACGTTGTTTTACATTTTGGTCACTGTGAGTAATACTGCAACAAACATGGGGGTGCAAGTATCTCTTCAAGATCCAGTTTTCAATTCGTTTGGATATATATCCAGAAGTGGGATTTCTGGATCATGTGGTAATACTATTTTTAATTTTTTGAGGAATCTCCATACTGCCTTCTATAGCAGTTGCACCATTTAACATTTCCACCGATGGTGTACTCGTATTCCAATTTCTCCATATCCTCTCCAACACGATATTTTCTGTTTGTTTGTTTGTTCATTTGATAGTGGCCATCCTGATAGGGGTAAGGTGATATTTCACTGTGGTTTAGATTTGCATTTGTCTGATGATTAGTGACGTTGAGCATCTTTTCACATGCCTGTTGGCCTTTGTATATCTCTTGAATTTTTTGTAAGAGTTTGAGAATAATTGGCATTAATTCTTTAAACATTTGGTAGATTTCTTCACTGAAGCCATTTTGTTTTGGGGAAAGTTTTTGATTACTGCTTCAATCTCCTCCTTAGTTATATGTCTGTCAGATTTTTTAAATTGTTCATGATGCAGTAGGTTGGTAGCTTGTACGCTTCTAGAAATTTAACCATTTCTTCCTGGTTATTCACTTTGTTGGCATATAGTTTTTTATTGCAGTGCTTTATTATCTTTTTAGAAAATTTCTGTGACATCCAGTGTAATGTCTTTTCTCTCTAATTTTATTTAATGTTCTCTCTTTTTTTTCTCAGTTTGGCTAAGGTTTTGTCAATTTTGTTAATCTTTTCATAAACTGACTCAGTTTCACTGATTTTTAATTGTTTTACTTTTTTCTATTTTGGTTATTTGGCTCTAATTTTCATTATTTACTTCCTTCTGCTAATTTCGGGTTTAGTTTGTTCTTTTTCTAGCTCTTTGAGATATAAAGTTAGGTTGTTTATTTGAGATTTTTTTCTGTAATAATTAGGCATTCATCACTATAAAATTCCCTCTTAGATTGCCTCTGCTGCATCCCTTAAGTTTGATATGTTGTGTGATTTCTTTTTTGACCTATTTATTGTTTGTTCAAGAGTGTGCTGTTTAGTTTCCAGATATATGTGAATTTTCCATTTTTCCTTTTGCAAATGATTTCCCATTTTATTCCACTGTGATTGGAAAAGATACTTGGCATGATTTCAATCTACTTAAATTTGTTAAGACTTGTCTGTGACCTAATATGTGATCAACATTCAAGACTGCTCCATGTGCTATGGTCACCTTATCTTTGATAAAGGAGGCAAAAATATACAATGGAGAAAAGACAGCCTCTTCAATAAGTGGTGCTAGGAAAACTGGACAGCTACATGTAAAAGAATCAAATTAGAACACTCCCTAACACCACACACAAAAATAAACTCAAAATGGATTAAAGACCTAAATGTAAGGCCAGACACTATAAAACTCTTAGAGGAAAACATAGGCAGAACACTCTATGACATAAATCACAGCAAGATCCTTTTTGATGCACCTCCTAGAGAAATGGAAATAAAAACTAAAATAAACAAATGCGGCCTAATGAAACTTAAAAGCTTTTGCACAGGAAAGGAAACCATAAACAAGACAAAAAGACAACCCTCAGAATGGGAAAAAATATTTGCAAACGAAGCAACTGACAAAGGATTCATCTCCAAAATTTACAAGCAGCTCATGCAGTTCAATATCAAAAATACAAACAACCCAATCCAAAAATGGGCAGAACACCTAAATAGACATTTCTCCAAAGAAGATATACAGATTGCCAAGAAACATATGAAAGGATGCTCAACATCACTAATCATTAGAGAAATGCAAATCAAAACGACAATGAGGGGGTTTCCCTGGTAGCACAGTGGTTGGGAATCTGCCTGCCAATGCAGGGGACACAGGTTTGAGCCCTGGTCCGGGAAGATCCCACATGCCGCAGAGCAATTAAGCTCGTGAGCCACAACTATTGAAGCCCGCATAACTGGAGCCTGTGCTCTGCAACAAGAGAAGCCACCACAATGAGAAGCCCACGCACAGCAACAAAGACCCAACGCAGCCAAAAATAAATAAATAAAATTTTTAAAAAAACCACCACAATGAGGTATCACCTCACACCAGTCAGAATGACCATCATCAAAAATTCTACAAACAATAAATGCTGGAGAGGGTGTGGAGAAAAGGGAACCCTCTTGCACTGCTGGTAGGAATGTAAATTGATACAGCCACTATGGAGAACAGTATGGAGGTTCCTTAAAAAACTAAAAATAGAGTAACCATATGACCCAGCAATCCCACTACTGGGCATATACCCTGAGAAAACCATAATTCAAAAAGAGTCATGTACCACAATGTGCATTGCAGCTCTATTTACAACAGCCAGTACATGGAAGCAACCTAAGTGTCCATCAACAGATAAATGATAAAGAAGATGTGGCACATATATACAATGGAATATTACTCAGCCATAAAAAGAAATGAAATTGAGTTATTTGTAGTGAAGTGGATGGACCTAGAGTCTGTTATACAGAGTGAAGTAAGTCAGAAAGAGACAAACAAATACAGTATGCTAACACATATATATGGAATCAAAAAAAAATGCTTCTGAAGATCCTAGGGGCAGGACAGGAATAAAGACGCAGACGTAGAGAATGGACTTGAGGGCATGAGGAGGCGGAAGGGTAAGCTGGGACGAAGTGAGAGAGTGGCATGGACATATATACACTACCAAATGTAAAACAGATAGCTAGTGGGAAGCAGCCACATAGCACAGGGAGATCAGCTCGGTGCTTTGTGACCACCTAGAGGGGTGGGAGAGGGAGGGTGGGAGGGAGGGAGACACAAGAGGGAAGAGATATGGGGATATACGTATATGTATAGCTGATTCACTTTGTTATAAAGCAGAAACTAACACACCATTGTAAAGCAATTATACTCCAATAAAGATGTTAAAAAATAAAAAATAAAGAAAGAATGCTCCATGTGCATAGAAGTATGTGTTTTCTGTGATTGTTGGGTGGAGTGTTCTGTATGTGCTTGTCAATGTACTTGTTAAGTTCACTTGGTCTCTAGTGTTGCTCAAGTCCTCTATTTTCTTATTGCTCTTTGTCTGGCTGATCTATGTATTATTAAAAGTAAGTATAGAAATCCACTACTATTACTGTTACTTATTCAACTCTGTCGATGTTTGCCTCATATATTTAGGTGCTCTAGTGTTAAGTGAATATATATTTATAACTGTTATATCTTCCTGGTAAATTGACCCTTTTAGCATTATATAATGTCTTTCTTTGTCACTTGTGACAGTGACTCAAAGTCCATTTTGTCTGATATAAATATGGCCACCCCTAATCTCTTTGGTTGCCATTTGCATGGAATATCTTTTCCCATCCTTTCATTTTCAGCCTACATATGTCCTTAAATCTAACGTGAGTATCTTGGAGTAACACCATCATCATGATGGAATAAGAGTTTTTTCCCCATCTTCCTCCCAAAGAACACCAATTTAGACAGTCATCCACAGAGGAGAGAGCTGTTGTGGAATTCCAGGATTCTAGTGGAGAACATGAGAGCAAAAATAAGAGGATAAGAGGAACAGTTTCACTTTACTTGCATCACTCCTCCCCAAAGGCAGCACAGCTCAGTGTCAAGAGAGATCTTCTCAGTCCATGATTTCTCCAGTGGGGAAGGTGAGAGCATGTAAATGAGTACCCAGCTTCCTCAGCTATGCAGGTCACTGCCAAAGAGATACTTCAAGAGAGAGATCTTCTCAGCCCATGATTTCTCCAGTGCAGAAAGTGAGAGCATGTGAATGAGTACCCAGCTTCCTCAGCTTTGCAGGTCACTGCCAAAGAGATACACTTTTTTCATGCCCTGTCCAGAATACTGAGGTGTGCTGCATGACTAGGGAGCAGGGAGTGGCTAGGAGAGCCATACAGGCCAGGAAAGAGTGTAATGCTGTAATGCTATATTCAAAAGTACTGAAATTTTTAGGAAAAAAAAAAAAAAACTGTCAACCAAGAAGAATACTTTATCTGGCAAAGTACTCCTTCAAAACAGAGGAGAGATAAAGACTTTCCCAACAAAACAAACGCTGAGGGAATTCATCACCATTGGACCTGCCTTACAAGAAATGCTAGAAAGAGTTTTTTAAGCTGAAATGAAAGGATGCTCATTAGCAACATGAAAACATATGAAAATATAAAACACACTTGTAATGGTAAGTATGTAGTCAAATTAAGACTATTCTAAGACTGTAATTTGGTGGTATGAAAAGCACTTAACTCTAATATAAAGGTTAAAGGACAAAAGTATTAAAAATTACTACAGCTATGATAATTTGTTAATGGATATACAATATTAAAAGATGTCAATTGTGATAACAAAACAAAATTTGGGGGTTAGGGGGAGAATAAAAGGGTAGGGTTTTGTATGTGATTTTAGTTGTCATGTACATAAAATACACTATTATACCTATATGTATGCCTCGTGGTAACCACAAAGCAAACACCTACAGTAGATACACAAAAGATAAAGGGAAGGAACTCAAACAAAGCATACCACTATGGAAAATCATCCATTTATGAAGGAAGACAGCAAAAGAGGAGGAAAAAAGCAAGGGAACTGCGAATACCATAAAACAATTAATAAGATGCTATTATTAAGTCCTTACCTAGCAATAATTACTTTGAATGTAAATGTATTAAATTCTCCTATCAAAAGGCATACAGTGCCTGAATTAAAAAAAAAAAAAAAAGACACATAGATCAATGGAAAAGAAGAAAGATCCCAGGAAAAAAACCTACACATACATGATCAACTAATATTTAGTGCCAATGTGGAAAGGATAGTCTCTTCAATAAATGGTGCTGGGAAAACTGGATAAATACATGCAAAAGAATGAAAACGGGTCCCTATCTTACACCACTCACAAAAATTAACTTGAAATGGATTAAAGACTTAAATGTAAGACCTGAAACTGTAAAACTCCTAGAAGAAGACATAAGGAGTAAGCTCCTCTACATTGGTCTTGGCAATGATTTTTTTGGTTATGACACCAAAAGTTCAAGCAGCAAAAGCAAAAAATTATTAAGCGGGACCTACATCAAACTAAAAAGCTCTGCACAGCAAAAGAACAATCAACAAAATGAAAAGGCAACCTACAGAATGGGATAAAATATTTGCAAATCGTTTAATTGATAAGGGGTTAACATTTAATATATATAAGGAACTAATACACCTCAACAGAAAACAAATTAAATAATCCAATTAAAAATGGGCATAGGATCTGAACAGCTATTTTTCCAAAGAAGACATACAATGGCCAACAGTTATATACAAAGTATATCTAATCAAAAATGTCAAAATATTATATCTGAAGCAACAATGTCAAAATATTAACACTCACTAATTCTGGTATTGGAATCACAGATCTTTGACAGCATGTCCACGTTTATTTTACTTTTCCCCAACCAAAATCAAAAAATTAAAATAAAACTTTGCCTACCACTTTTATAAAACAAAGAAAAAGAAGGCAAATAAACTAGTAACTCTCAATTCCTTTCCCTTTTTTCCTACATTCACTAACTTTCTACTGATCTGTCACCAGTGTTTCACAGTAAAGAAGGCCATTCCATTGTTTTGCTATATCCTGTCATTCAGTATCCAAAGCCTGACTATGTTGTCATTCTTGAATGCAAGAGGCCTGCAAACACTAGAATAGCTTTTCACAATAACCCGCTGGCTGGGAAACCTGAGCAAACAAAGAAGGGAGAAAATTAACTCTGGTCTCTGGCCAAAATAATTTGCTTATGATAAACAAAATAGACAATTTCCAGTTCCCACCCCATAGCAGATTAAGACCACCTGTTGTTAATTCTCTTCAAATATTTGATAGTTCTTATTCCTTTCTGTTTCTCAGTTATGTCATTACTCTTCATTCTTGTTTTAACCCATGCAGCACTATTTGCTTTTCCTTGGCTTTCTACTTTTAGAGAGGCCACATCTAACTTACTTCTGCCTCTCTCAACCCAAGATTTAGACAGGAATCTAATACTTTGACCTTGTTACTTCTTAACAAATGGTATCCAACTTAGTGTGAAGTCTTTCTCTGACTTTTCCTATAAGAGCTCACTGACTTCACTTCTCCTGCATACCCCAGGAATGGAAGATGCTGGCTCTCCTATACTTGCAGCCACTAAATAACACTTTCTCATAACTCCTGACTCTTGTATCACTGAGGGGCCCAGCAGGCAAAAGAATGAACTTGTACTGACTAAGTGAAATGACTACTTAGAAGTAGGCAGGTTATGGAGTGAAATAAGGGACAATAAGAGATGCAGAGATCAGCAGAAATGGAAAGGCATTACCATCCCTAGGGCTAAAGAGGCAAGGGAAAGGAACATTTTTACAGAACCTAGTGAAAGCCTAAGATGTGGGGGAAGGGTTACTTTCTGGAGCTGCAGTCTTAGAAGGACTCAGCTACTACTAGAAGTGGTGCTGAAATAAAGAAGTGAGCAGGGAAGAAATAGGGCAACCTGTCTCTTCTCTTGCCCTCCGATCTCCTGCTCATGCCTTGCTTTGGCCAAATTCACTTACAAGCCAGTAGGAGGGGCACTCAACTGATACAGGCCTCAGGTGTCAGCCTTCTAGGTCCCTAAAGTGGTTCAAGGTGAGTGAGGACTGGTTTGATGGGGGAGGAGACAAACAGAGAAAAACCAGCACAATGCTGAAGACATGAATGTTTCCACCTCCATATAAAAAGCTTTCCTCCTTCAAAGCTTATGTTATCTGATTACGCGACCCTCTCCCACTCCTCAGTGCTGTCATCTGCCTGGCGCACTTTCCACCACGGTTCCTGTCACCATCACTGGCAACCTCACAGTGTATGTGGATGGCGCTTCTGACAAGCTAGCCTCAAAACTTGCTTTCCTCCTCAACAACAGCATGTATCTATGCCCTGGTTGAGCAACCCATGGTAAGCTACTTATCACAGCCCTGTTATCTCACACTAGGCATTACTGCCTTTACTAGCACAGAGAAAATGGGTTACTAATGAGATAGGAACTCCTGCAGTTTCCCATTCCCAAATTTATCTGCATCCATTCTTCCTCTTCCTTTAGTTTCAAAGAATAAGTTCTGATGGACAGAGTCAAGACGACAGACTACGAGGAGGCGGAATTCGCGTCTCCGCAAAACTAGGGCACCTACCAGGCACCGGTAGGGGACCAAGGACACCTAAGGGGACAGGAGGAACCCCCAGAAACCGGGTAGGACACGGGGCGTGGGGGGGGGGAGTGAGGGGGGAGGAGAAGTGGAGGTAGGATGGGACTGGCGCCCCTGAGGGGCGGCTCAGGGAAGGAAAGGGACCCTATGCACAAAACAGGAAATTGGGGGACCACTGGGAGGGCAGAGGATCAAAAGGGAGCATGGCCAGGTTTCCCCTGCCCACTTGGGCCCCTGGGAGACTGCTGAGATCCCGGGCCTGATCCTCTGCCCACCGAGGCCCCCTCCAGCCGCGCGGGTCCTGAGGGAGTGGGAGGGAGGGAAGGGGGAGCAAAAGTAAAGGCTGGACCTACAGGACCAGCACCCCTGAGGGGTGGCTGGGGGAGGGGAGGAGTTCCTACTCCCAGTGGGACCCACCCACGGTTAGGGATCCAGCCGGGACAGGGGAGACCCTGGGGGAGACCCGGGGAGGGGGGGGGGGCGTGGAGGAATGGAAGGGAACGCGGCCAGTGCTTTCCCTGTGCACTTAGGCACCAAGGAGCCTCTTGAGTTCCGGGGCCTAACCCTCTGCCCTCGGAGCCTCCCTCTTGCCGCACACAGCCCAAGCCCCGCCCCTACACCCCCACCCAGGGCCCTCAGTCTACACTCGGAGACACCCTCTGAGACCCCCTCCAACCGCACTGGGCCTAAACCCCAACCACACACCCTGACCCAGGGCCTTACCTCCAAAGTCCCGAACGCCAAACTCCGAGGACGCTCCTTTGGAGCTCCTGCCTCTCCGCTTCCACGCACAAATACTACGCAGGGCCCCGCCCCACGCATGAACGTCACCCTGCCTAGGGCCCGCCCCCAAGGCCTTTTCCAGCTGCGTGGGTCCTGAGCCTAGGCCCCGCCCCATGCTCAAAGGTCATCCCACCGCCTAGGTCCCACCCCACCCTAAACCCCTCCTCTGCGTAAGTTCCACCCCCCAAACTCCACTGCCCCATAGACAAGGATTTTTTTTTTTTTACCCTCTTTTAGATTGGGGTTCTGTTTTACCTTGTTGAATCCTTGTTGTTGATTCGTTTATATTTTTTTTCTAATAAATCTTTATCTTTTTTTTAACGTCTTTATTGGAGTATAACTGCTTTACAGTGGTGTGTTAGTTTCTGCTTTATAACAAAGTGAATTAGCTATACATATACATATATCCCCATATCTCCTCCCTCTTGTATCTCCCTCCCACCCTCCCTATCCCACCCCTCTAGGTGGTCACAAAGCACAGAGCTGATCTCCCTGTGCTATGTGGCAGCTTCCCCCTAGCTATTTTACATTTGGTAGTGTACCTATGTCCATGCCACTCTCTCACTTCGTCCCAGCTTACCCTTCCCCCTCCCCGTGTCCTCAAGTCCATTCTCTACGTCTTTATTCCTGTCCTGCCCCTAGGTTCTACAGAAGCTTTTTTTTTCTTTTAGATTCCATATATATGTGTTAGCATACAGTATTTGTTTTTCTCTTTCTCACTTACTTCACCCTGTATGACAGTCTCTAGGTCCATCCACCTCACTACAAATAACTCAATTTTGTTTCTTTTTATAGCTGAGTAATATTCCATTGTATATATGTGCCACATCTTCTTTATCCATTCGTCTGTCAAGGGACACTTAGGTTGCTTCCATATCCTGGCTAGTGTAAATAGAGCTGCAATGAACATTGTGGTACATGACTCTTTCTGAATTATGGTTTTCTCAGGGTATATGCCCAGTAGTGGGATTGCTGAGTCGTATGGTAGTTCTATTTTTAGTTTTGTTATTTATTTATTTATTTATGGCTGTGTTGGGTCTTTGTTTCTGTGCGAGGGCTTTCTCCAGTTGTGGCAAGTGGGGGCCACTCCTCATCGCGGTGCGCGGGCCTCTCACTGTTGCGGCCTCTCTTGTTGCAGAGCACAGGCTCCAGACGCACAGGCTCAGTAATTGTGGCTCACAGGCCTAGTCGCTCCGTGGCATGTGGGATCTTCCCAGACCAGGGCTCGAAACCGTGTCCCCTGCATTGGCAGGCAGATTCTCAACCACTGCACCACCAGGGAAGCCCCCCTATTTTTAGTTTTTTAAGGAACCTCCATACTGTTCTCCATAGTGGCTGTATCAATTTACAGTCCCACCAACAGTGCAAGAGGGTTCCCTTTTCTCCACACCCTCTCCAGCATTTATTGTTTGTAGATTTTTTGATGATGGCCATTCTAACTAGTGTGAGGTATTACTTCATTGTAGTTTTTTTTTTTTAAACATCTTTATTGAAGAATAATTTCTTTACAATGGTGTGTTAGTTTCTGCTTTATAACAAAGTGAATCAGTTATACATATACATATGTTCCCATATCTCTTCCCTCTTGCATCTCCCTCCCTCCCACCCTCCCCATCCCACCCCTCTAGGTGGTCACAAAGCACCGAGCTGATCTCCCTGTGCTATGTGGCTGCTTCCCACTAGCTATCATCTATTTTACATTTGGTAGTGTATGTATGTCCATGTCACTCTCTCACTCTGTCACATCTCACCCCTCCCCCTCCCCATATCCTCAAGTCCATTCTCTAGTAGGTCTGTGTCTTTATTCCCGTCTTGCCACTAGGTTCTTCATGGCCTTTTTTTTTTTTTTCCCCTTAGAGTCCATATATATGTGTTAGCATAATGTATTTGTTTTTCTCTTTCTGACTTACTTCACTCTGTATGACAGACTCTAACTCCATCCACCTCACTACAAATACCTCCATTTCATTTCTTTTTATGGCTGAGTAATATTCCATTGTATATATGTGCCACATCTTCTTTATCCATTCATCCGATGATGGACACTTAGGTTGCTTCCATGTCCTGGCTATTGTAAATAGAGCTGCAATGAACATTTTGGTACATGACTCTTTTTGAACTATGGTTTTCTCAGGGTATATGCCCAGTAGTGGTATTGCTGGGTCATATGGTAGTTCTATTTGTAGGTTTTTAAGGAACCTCCATACTGTTCTCCATAGTGGCTGTATCAATTTACATTCCCACCAACAGTGCAAGAGTGTTCCCTTTCCTCCACACCCTCTCCAGCATTTATTGTTTCTAGATTTTTTGATGATGGCCATTCTGACCAGTGTGAGATGATATCTCATTGTAGTTTTGATTTGCATTTCTCTAATGATTAATGATGTTGAGCATTCTTTCATGTGTCTGTTGGCAATCTGTATATCTTCTTTGGAGAAATGTCTATTTAGGTCTTCTGCCCATTTTTGGATTGGGTTGTTCATTTTTTTGTTATTGAGCTGCCTGAGCTGCTTGTAAATCTTGGAGATTAATCCTTTGTCAGTTGCTTCATTTGCAAATATTTTCTCCCATTCTGAGGGTTGTCTTTTGGTCTTGTTTATGGTTTCCTTTGCTGTGCAAAAGCTTTTAAGTTTCATTAGGTCCCATTTGTTTATTTGTGTTCTTATTTCCAATTCTCTAGGAGCTGGGTCAAAAAGAATCTTGCTGTGATGTATGTCAGAGTGTTCTGCCTATGTTTTCCTCTAAGAGTTTGATAGTGTCTGGCCTTACACTTAGGTCTTTAATCCATTTTGAGTTTATTTTTGTGCATGGTGTCAGGGAGTGTTCTAATTTCATACTTTTACATGTATCTGTCCAATTTTCCCAGCACCACTTGTTGAAGAGGCTCTCTTTTCTCCACTGTATATGCTTGCCTCCTTTATCAAAGATAAGGTGACCATATGTGCGTGGGTTTATCTCTGGGCTTTCTATCCTATTCCATTGATCTATATTTCTGTTTTTGTGCCAGTTCCAAACTGTCTTGATTACTGTAGCTCTGTAATATAGTCTGAAGTCAGGGAGCCTGATTCCCCCAGCTCCATTTTTCGTTCTCAAGATTGCTTTGGCTATTCGGGGTCTTTTGTGTTTCCATACAAATTGTGAAATTTTTGTTCTAGTTCTGTGAAAAATGCCAGTGGTAGTTTGATAGGCATTGCATTGAATCTATAGATTGCTTTGGGTAGTAGAGTCATTTTCACAATGTTGATTCTTCCAATCCAAGAACATGGTATATCTCTCCATCTCTTTGTATCATCTTTAATTTCTTTCATCAGTGTCTTATAATTTTCTGCATACAAGTCTTTTGTCTCCTTAGGTAGATTTATTCCTAGATATTTTATTCTTTTTGTTGCAATGGTAAACGGGAGTGTTTTCTTAATTTCACTTTCAGATTTTTCATCATTAGTGTATCGAAATGCAAGAGATTTCTGTGCATAATTTTGTATCCTGCTACTTTACCAAATTCATTGATTAGCTCTAGGAGTTTTCTGGTAGCATCTTTAGGATTCTCTATGTATAGTATCATGTCATCTGCAAACAGTGACAGCTTTACTTCTTCTTTTCCGATTTGGATTCCTTTTATTTCTTTTTCTTCTCTGATTGCTGTGGCTAACACTTCCAAAACTATGTTTCATTGTAGTTTTGATTTGCATTTCTCTAATGATTAGTGATGTTGAGCATCCCTTCATGTGTTTGTTGGCAATCTGTATATCTTCTTTGGAGAAATGTCTATTTAGGTGTTCTGCCCATTTTTGGATTGGGTTCTTTGTTTTTTTGATATTGAGCTGCATGAGCTGTTTGTAAATTTTGGAGATTAATCCTTTGTCAATTGCTTCATTTGCAAATATTTTCTCCCATTCTGAGGATTGTCTTTTTGTCTTGTTTATGGTTTCCTTTCCTGTGCAAAAGCTTTTAAGTTTCATTAGGTCCCATTTATTTATTTTAATTTTTATTTCCATTTCTCCAGGAGGTGGGTCAAAAAGGATCTTGCTGTGATTTGTGTCATAGAGTGTTCTGCCTATGTTTTCCTCTAAGTGTTTTATAGTGTCTGGCCTTACATTTAGGTCTTTAATCCATTTTGAGTTTATTTTTGTGTATGGTGTTAGGGAGTGTTCTAATTTCATTCTTTTACATGTAGCTGTCCATTTTTCCCAGCACCACTAATGAAGAGGCTGTCTTTTCTCCATTGTAAATGCTTGCCTCCTTTATCAAAAATAAGGTGACCGTGTGTGTGGCTTTATCTCTGGGCTTTCTATCCTGTTCCATTGATCTATATTTTTGTTTTTGTGCCACTATCATACTGTCTTGATTACTGTAGCTTGGTAGTATAGACTGGAGTCCAGGACCCTGATTCCTCCAGGTCCATATTTCTTTCTCAAGATGGCTTTGGCTATTCGGGGTCTTTTGTGTTTCCATACAAATTGTGAAGTTTTTGTTCTACTTCAATAAAGAATGCCATTGGTAGTTTGATAGGGATTGCATTGAATCTGTAGATTGCTTTGGGTAGTATAGTCATTTTCACAATGTTGATTCTTCCAATCCAAGAACATGGCATATCTCTCCCTCTGTTTATATCATCTTTAATTTCTTCCATTATTGTCTTATAGTTTTCTGCACACAGGTATTTTGTCTCCTTAGGTAGGTTTATTCCTAGGTATTTTAGTCTTTTTGTTGCAGTGGTAAATGGGAGGGTTACCTTAATTTCTCTTTCACATTTTTCGCCATCAGTGTATAGGAATGCAAGAGATTTCTGTGCACTAATTTTGTACCCTGCTACTTTCCCAAATTCATTGATTAGCTCTAGTAGATTTGTGGTAGCATCTTTAAGATTTCTATGTATAGTATCATGTTATCTACAAACAGTGACAGCTTTACTTCTTCTTGTCTGATTTGGATTCCTTTCATTTCTTTTTCTTCTCTGATTGCTGTGGCTAAAACTTCCAAAACTATGTTGAATAATAGTGCTAAGAGTGGACAACCTTCTCTTGTTCCTGATTTTACAGGAAATGGTTTCAGTTTTTCACGATTGAGAATGATGTTGGCTGTGGGTTTGTCATGTATGGCCTTTATTATGTTGAGGTATGTTCCTTCTATGCCTACTTTCTGGAGGGTTTTTATCATAAATGGGTGTTAAATTTTGTTGAAAGCTTTTTCTGCATCTATTGAGATTATCATATAGTTTTTCTCCTTCAATTTGTTAATATGGTGTATCACATTGATTGATTTGTGTATACTGAAGAATCCTTGAATTCCTGGGATAAACCCCACTTGATCATGGTGTATGATCCTTTTAATGTGCTGCTGGATTCTGTTGGCTAGTATTTTGAGGATTTTTGCATCTATGTTCATCAGTGATATTGGCCTGTAGCTTTCTTTCTTTGTGACATCTTTGTCTGGTTTTGGTACCAGGATGATGGTGGCCTCGTAGAATCAGTTTGGGAGTGTTCCTCCCTCTGCTGTATTTTGGAAGAGTTTGAGAAGGATAGCTGTTAGCTCTTCTCTAAATGTTTGATAGTATTCTCCTGTGAAGCCATCTGGTCCTGGGCTTTTGTTTGTTGGAAGATTTTTAGTCACAGTCTCAATTTCAGTGCTTGTGATTAGTCTGTTTATATTTTATATTTCTTCCTGGTTCAGTCACGGAAGGTTGTGCTTTTCTAAGAATTTGTCCATTTCTTCCAGGTTGTCCATTTTATTGGCATGTAGTGGCTTGCAGTAATCTCCCGTGATCCTTTGTACTTCTGCAGTGTCAGTTGTTACTTCTCCTGTTGCATTTCTAATTCTATTGATTTGAGTCTTCTTTTTTTTCTTGATGAGTCTAGCTAATGGTTTATCAATTTTGTTTATCTTCTCAAAGAACCAGTTTATAGTTTCATTGATCTTTGCTATTGTTTCCTTCATTTCTTTTTCATTTATTTCTGATCTGATCTTTTTGATTTCTTTCCTTCTGCCTACTTGGGGTTTTTTTGTTGTTGTTCTTTCTCAAATTGCTTTTGGTGTATTGTTAGGTTGTTTATTTGAGATGTTTCTTGTTTCTTGAGGTAGGACTGTATTGCTATAAACTTCCCTCTTAGAACTGCTTTTGCTGCATCCCATAGATTCTGGGTCGTCGTGTTTTCATTGTCATTTGTTTCTAGGTTATTTTTGATTTCCTCTTTGATTTCTTCAGTGAGCTCTTGGTTGTTTAGTAGGGTATTGTTTAGCCTCCATGTGTTGGTATTTTTACAGATTTTTCCTGTAATTGATATCTAGTCTCATAGCATTGTGGTCAGAAAAGATACTTGATACGATTTCAGTTTTCTTAAATTTACCAAGGCTTGATTTGTGAGCCAAGATATGATCTATTCTGGAGAATGTTCCATAAGCACATGAGAAGAAACTGTATTCTGTTGTTTTGGGATGTAATGTCCTATAAATGTCAATTAAATCCACCATCTTGTTTAATATGTCATTTAGAGCTTGTGTTTCCTTATTTATTTTCATTTTGGATGATCTGTCCATTGGTGAAAGTGGGGTGTTAAAGTCCCCTACTATGATTGTGTCACTGTCGATTTCCCCTTTTATGGCTCTTAGCATTTGCCTTATATACTGAGGTGCTCCTATGTTGGGTGCATAAATATTTACAATTGTTATGTCTTCTTCTTGGATTGGCCCCTTGATCATTATGTAGTTTCCTTCTTTGTCTCTTGTAATCGTTTTTATTTTAAAGTCTATTTTGTCTGATATGAGAATTGCTACTCTAGCTTTCTTTTGATTTCCATTTGCATGGAATATCTTTCTCCATCCCCTCACTTTCCGTCTGTATGTGTCCCTAGGTCTGAAGTGGGTCTCTTGTCAACAGCATATATACAGGTCTTATTTTTGTATACATTCAACCGCTACATCTTTTGGTTGGAGCATTTAATCCATTTACATTTAAGGTAGTTATCGATATGTCAGTTTCTATTACCATTCTCTCAATTTTTTTGGGTTTATTCTTGTAGGTCTTTTGCTTCTCTTGTGTTTCCTGCCTAGAGAAATTCCTTTAGCATTTCTTGTAAAGCTGGTTTGGTGGTGCTGAATTCCCTTAGCTTTTGTTTCTCTGTAAAGGTTTTAATTTCTCCATCGAATCTGAATGAGATCTTTGCTGGGTAGAGTAATCTTGGTTGTAGGTTTTTCCCTTTCATCACTTTAAATATGTCCTACCACTCTCTTCTGGCTTGCAGAGTTTCTGCTGAAAGATCACCTGTTAACCTTATGGGGATTCCCTTGTATGTTATTTGTTGCTTTTCCCTAGGTGCTTCTAATATTTTTTCTTTGTATTTCATTTTTGATAGTTTGATTAACATATGAGTCTTGGGTGTTTCTCTTTGGATTTATCCTGTATGGGACTCTCTGTGCTTCCTGGACTTGATTGACTATTTCTGTTCCCATATTAGGGAAGTTTTCAACTATAATCTCTTCAAATATTTTCTCAGTCCCTTTCTTTTTCTATTCTTCTTCTGGGACCCCTATAATTCAAATATTCGTGCATTTAATGTTTTCCCAAGGGTCTCTGAGACTGTCCTCAATTCTCTTCATTCTTTTGTCTTTATTCTGCTTGCAGTAGTTATTTCCGCTATTTTATTTTCCAGGTCACTTATCCGTTCTTCTGCCTCAGTTATTCTGCTATTGATCCCTTCTAGAGAATTTTTAGTTTCATTTATTGTGTTGTTCATCGTTGTTTGTTTGCTCTTTAGTTCTTCTAGGTCCTTGTTAAACATTTCTTGTATTTTCTCCATTCTATTTCCAAGATTTTGTATCATCTTTACTATCATTACTCTGAATTCTGTTTCAGGTATACTGCCTATTTCCTCCTCATTTGTTTGTTCTGGTGGGTTTTTACCTCGCCCCTTCATCTGCTGTGTGTTTCTCTGTCTTATTTTCCTTAACTTACTGTGTTTGAGGTCTTCTATTCACAGCCTGCAGGTTCGTAGTTCCCGTTGTTTTTGGTGTCTGCCCCCAATGGCTCAGGTTGGTTCAGTGGGTTGTGTAGGGTTCCTGGTGGAGGGGACTGGTGCCTGTGTCCTGGTGGATGAGGCTGGATCTTGTCATTTTTGTGGGCAGGACCGCATCCAGTGATGTGTTTTGGCATGTCTGTGAACTTATTATGATTTTAGCAGCCTCTCTGCTAATGGGTGGGGTTGTGTTCCTCTCTTGCTATTTGTTTGGCATAGGGTGTCCAGCACTGTAGCTTTCTGGTCGCTGTATGGAGCTGGTCTTAGCGTTGAGATGGAGATCTCTGGGAGAGCTTTCACTGCTTGATATTACGTGGAGCCGGGAGGTCTCTGGTGGACTAATGTCCTGAATGCTGCTCTCCCACCTCAGAGGCACAGGCCTAACACCCGGCAGGAGCACCAAGACCCTGTCAGCTACATGGCTCAGAAGAAAAGGGAAAAGAAAGAAAGAAAGAAAGAAAGAAAGAAAGGAAGAAAGGAAGAAAGGAAGAAAGGAAGAAAGAAAGAAAGAAAGAAAGGAAGGAAGAAAAAAAGAGAGAAAGAAAGAAGGAATGGAAGGAAGGAAGAAAAAGAAAGGAGGAAAGAAGGAAAGAAAGAAAGGGAGAGAGAGAGAGAAAGAAAATAAATAAATAAATAAAGTTTTAAAATAAAAAATTAAAAATATTGAAAATTAAAAAAATTAAAAAGTAATAAAACAAACAAACAAACAAAAACTGGAGAGACAGAACCCTAGGACAAATGGTAAAAGCAATCTATACAGACAAAATCACACAAAGAATCATACACATACACACTCACCAAAAGAGAAAAAGGAAAAATATGTATATATCTATATTTTTAAAAAAAGGAAGAGAGCAACTAAATCAATAAACAAATCTACCAATGATAATAAGCTCTAAATACTAAACTAAGATAAACATAAAACCAGAAACAAATTAGATCCACAAAGCAAACCCCAAGTCTACAGTTGCTCCCAAAGTCCACCACCTCAATTTTGGGATGACTCACTGTCTATTCTGGTATTCCAGAGACGCAGGGTACATCAGTTGATTGTGGAGATTTAATCCACTGCTCCTGAGTCTGCTGGGAGAGATTTCCCTTTCTCTTCTTTGTTCGCACAGCTCCTGGCATTCAGCTTTGGATTTGGCCCTGCCTCTGCGTGTAGATCGCCTGAGGGCGTCTGTTCTTCGCTCAGACAGGACAGGGTTAAAGTAGCAGCTGATTAGGGGGCTCTGGCTCATTCAGGCCAGGGGGAGGGGCGGTACGGATTGCGGGGCGAGCCTGCGGAAGCAGAGGCCAGCATGACGTTGCAACAGCGTGAGGCACGCTGTGTGTTCTCCCAAGGAAGTTGTCCCTGGATCACAGGACCCTGGTAGTGGTGGGCTGCACAGGCTCCCAGGATGGGAGGTGTGGATAGTGACTTGTGCTTGCACACAGGCTTCTTGGTAGCTGCAGCAAAAGCCTTAGCGTTTCATGCCTGTCTCTGGTGTCCGCACTGATAACCATGGCTCGTGCCCATCTCTGGAGCTCGTTTAGGTGGTGCTCTGAATCCCCTCTCCTCGTGTACCCTGAAACAATGGTCTCTTGCCTCTTAGGCTGCTCCAGACTTTTGCCTGGACTCCCTCCTGGCTAGCTGTGGTGCATTATCCCCCTTCAGCCTGTGTTCACGCAGCCAACCGCAGTCCTCTCCCTGGGATCTGATCTCAGAAGCTGAAGTGTTAACTCCCAGCCCCTTGGGATCTGACCTGTGAAGCTGGAGCCTCAACAACTGCCCCACCCCCAGCGGATAAGCAGACTGGCCTCTCAGGCTGGTGAGTGCTGGTTGGCACCTATCCTCTGTGCGGTAATCTCACCGCTTTGCCTGCTGCAACCTTATTGCTGTGCTCTCCTCCATAGCTACAAAGCTTCTCCCCCACCACCCCCACGTCTCCACCAGTGAAGGGGCTTCCTAGTGTGTGGAAACTTTTCCTCCTTCACAGCTCCCTCCCAGATGTGCAGCTCCTGTCCCCATTCTTTTGTCTCTGTTTTTTCTTTTTACTTTTGCCCTACTCAGGTACGTGGGGAGTTTTTTGCCTTTTGGGAAATCTGAGGTCTTCTGCCAGCATTCAGTAGGTGTTCTGTAAGAGTTGTTCCACATGTAGATATATTTCTGATGTATTTGTGGGGAGAAAGGTGATCTCCACGTCTTACTTCTCTGCCATCTTGAAGGTCCTCCTATTTTTCTTATTTTATTTTATTCTTTATATTTTGTTATTATTCTGTTCCTTTGGCTTCTTCTCCCCCTTTTTTTTTCTTTTTTCTGCTGTGGTTTTGTTTTACCTTGTTTCAGTTGTTTCTATTATATTTTTATTTTTCCTAATATATTTTTTATCTTTCTAATTTTATTATGTTTTTTATTCTTTGCTGTTGTGCTGCTCCTTTTTCTCTTTTTTCTTTCTTTTTTTTTTTGGCTGTGCCAAGCTGCTTGCAGGATCTTGGCTCCTAGGGTGGAGGTCAGGCCCAAGCTCCTGTGGTGGGAGTTCCAAGTCCAAACCGCTGGACTAACAGAGAACCTTAGACCCCAGGAAATATTAATTGGAGTGAGGCCTCCAATTAATAAAGAGTGAAAGAGCAAGGTAAAAACCTACAAGACCAAATAAGTGAAGACAAAATAGGCAACCTACCTGAAAAAGAATTCAGAGTAGTAATAGTAAGAATGATCCCAAATCTCGGAAACAGAATCTAGAAAATATAAGAAACATTTAACAAGGATCTAGAAGAACTAAAGAGCAAACAAACAGTGGTGAACAACACAATAACTGAAATAAAAAATACTCTAGAAGGAATCAATAGCACAATAACTGAGGCAGAAAAACGGATAAGTGAGCTGGAAGATAAAATGGTGGAAATAACTGCCAGGGAGCAGAATAAAGAAAAAAGAATGAAAAGAATTGAGGACAGTCTCAGAGACCTCTGGATCAACATTAAACACACCAACATTCAAATTATAGGGGTCACAGAAGAAGAAGAGAAAAAGAAAGGGTCTGAGAAAATATTTGAAGAGATAAGAGTCAAAAATTTCCCTAACATGGGAAAGGAAATAGTCAATCAAGTCAAGGAAGCACAGAAAGTCCCATACAGGATAATCCCAAAGAGAAACATGCCAAGACACATATTAATTAAACTATCAAAAATTAAATACATAGAAAAAATATTAAAAGCAACAAGGGAAACGCAACAAATAACACACAAGGAAGCCCCATAAGGTTAAGAGGTGATCTTTCAGCAGAAAGTCTGCAAGCCAGAAGGGAGTGGCAGGACATATTTAAAGTGAAGAAAGTGAAAAACCTACAACCAAGATTACTCTACCCAGCTAGGATCTCATTCAAATTTGATTAAGAAATCAAAACCTTTACAGATAAGCAAAAGCTACGAGAATTCAGCACCACCAAACCAGCTTTACAACAAATACTAAAGGAACTTCTCTAAGCAGGAAACACAGGAGAAGAAAAAGACCAATAAAAAGAAGCCCGAATCAATTAAGAAAATGGTAATAGGAACATACATATCGCTAATCACCTTGGATATAAATGGATTAAATGCTCCAACGAAAAGACACTGACTGGCTGAATGGATATAAAAACAAGACCCTTATATATGCTGTCTACAAGACCACTTGAGACCTAGGGACACATACAGACTGAAAGTGAGGGTATGGAAAAAGATATTCCATGCAAATGGAAATCACAAGAAAGCTGGAGTAGCAATACTCATATCAGATAAAATAGACTTTAAAATAAAGACAGTTACAAGAGATAAGGAAGGACACTACATAATGATCAAGGGATCAATCCAAGAAGAAAACATAACAATTATAAATATTTATGCACCCAACATAGGAGCACCTCAATACATAAGGCAAATGCTAACATCCATAAAAGGAGAAATCAACAGTTACACAATAATAGTGGGGGACTTTAACACCCCACTTACACCGATAGACAGATCATCCAGACAGAAAATAAATAAGGAAAAACAAGCTTTAAATGATACAATAGACCAGATAGACTTAATTGATATTTTTAGGACATTCTACCCGAAAGCAGAAGAATACACTTTCTTCTCAAATGCAGAGGGAACATTCTCCAGAATAGATCACATTTTGGGTCACAAATCAAGCCTTGGAAAATTTAACAAAATTGAAATCATATCAGTCATCTTTTCCGACCACAATGCTATGAGATTAGAAATCAATTACAGGAAAAAAACCAGTAAAAAACACAAATACATGGAGGCTAAACAGTGCACTGCTAAATAAGCAAGAGATCACTGAAGAAATCAAAGATGAAATCAAAAAATACCTAGAAACAAATGACAGTGAAATCATGATGATACAAAACCTGTGGGATGCAGCAAAAGCAGTTCTAAGAGGGAAGTTCATAGCAATTCAAGCTCCCCTCAAGAAACAAGAAAATCTCAAATAAACAATGTAACCTTACACCTAAAGCAACTATAAAAAAAGAACAAAGAAAACCCAAAGTTAGTAGAAGGAAAGAAATCATAAAGATCAGATTAGAAATAAATGAAATAGAAACAAAGAAAGCAATAGCAAAGATCAATAAAATTAAAAGCTGGTTTCTTGAGAAGATAAACAAAACTGATAAACCTTTAGCCAGATTCATCAAGAAAAAAAGGCAAGGACTCAAATCAATAAAATTAGAAATGAAAAAGGAGAGATTAAAACTGACACCGCAGAAATACAAAAGATCATAAAAGACTACTACAAGCAACTATATGCCAATAAAATGGACAACCTGGAAGAAATGGACAAATTCTTAGAAAGGTATAACCTTCCAAGACTGAACCAGGAAGAATTATAAAATATAAACAGACCAATCACAGGTAATGAAATTGCAAATGTAATTAAAAATCTTCCAACAAGCAAAAGTCCAGGACCGGATGGCTTCAGAGGCGAATTCTATCAAACATTTAGAGAAGAGTTAACACCTATTCTTCTCAAACTCTTCCAAAAAACTGCAGAGGTAGGAACACTCCCAAACTCGTTGTACAAAGCCACCATCACCCTGATACCAAAACCTGACAAAGATATCACAAAAAAAGAAAACTGTAGACCAATATCATTGAGGAACATAGATGCAAAAATCCCCAACAAAATACTAGCAAACAGAACCCAGCAACACATTAAAAGGATCATACACCATAATCAAGTGGGATTTATCCCAGGGATGCAAGGATTCTTCAGTATATGCACAATAATCAATGTGTACACCATATTAACAAATTAAATAATAAAAACCATATGATCATCTCAATAGATGCAGAAAAAGCTTTTGACAAAATTCAACAAACGTTTATGATAAAAACTCTCCAGAAAGTGGGCATAGAGGGAACCTACCTCAACATAATAAAAGCCATATACAACAAACCCACAGCAAACATCATTCTTAATGGTGAAAAACTGAAAGCATTTCCTCTAAGATCAGGAACAAGACAGGGATGCCCACTCTCACTCTCACCACTATTATTCAACATAGTATTGGAAGTCCTAGCCACAGCAATCAGAGAAGAAAAAGAAATAAAAGGAACACAAATTGGAAAAGAAGAAATTAAACTCTCACTGTTTGTCAATGACATGATACTATACACAGAAAATCCTAAAGACACCACCAGAAGACTACTAGAACTAATTAATGAATTTGGTAAGGTTGCAGGTTACAAAATTAATGCACAGAAATCTCTTGCATTCCTATACACTAACAACAAAAAAATCAGAAAGACAAATTAAGGAAACACTCCCATTTACCATTGCAACAGAAAGAATAAAATACCTGGGAATAAACCTACCTAAGGAGATAAAATCCTGTACTCAGAAACGTATAAAACACTGATGAAAGAAATCAAAGATAACATAAACAGTTGGAGAGATATACATACCATGTTCCTGGATTGGAAGAATCAATATTGTGAAATTGACTAAACTACCCAAAGCAATATACAGGTTCAGTGCAATCCCTATCAAATTACTAATGGCATTTTTCACAGAACTAGAACAAGAAATTTTACAATTTGGGTGGAAATGCAAAAGACCCCGAATAGCCAAAGCAATCTTAAGAAAGAAAAATGGAGCTGGAGGAATCAGGCTCCCTGACTTCAGACTATACTACAAAGCTACAGTAATCAAGACAGTATGACACAAAAACAGAATTATAGATCAATGGAACAGGATAGAAAGCCCAGAGGTAAACCCACACAAATACAGTCACCTTATCTTTGACAAAGGAGGCAAGAATATACAATGGAGAAAAGACAGCCTCTTTAATAAGTGGTGCTGTGAAAAATGGACAGCTACATTTAAAAGAATGAAATCAGAACCCTCCCTAACACCATGCACAAAAATAAACTCAAAATGGATTAAAGACCTAAATGTAAGGCCAGACACTATAAAAACTCTTAGAGGAAAACATAGGCAGAACATTCTATGACATAAATCACAGCAAGATCCTTTTGACCCACCTCCTAGAGTAAGGGAAATAAAAACAGAAATAAGCAAATGGGACCTAATGAAACTTAAAAGCTTTTGCACAGCAAAGAAAACCATAAACAAGACAAAAAGACAACTCTCAGAATGGGAGAAAATATTTGCAAAGGAAGCAACTGACAAAGGATTAATCTCCAAAATATACAAGCAGCTCATGCAGCTCAATATCACAAAAACAAACAACCCAATCCAAAATGTGCAGAAGACCTAAACAGACATTTCTCCAAAGAAGACATACAGATGGCCAACAAACACATGAAAAGATGCTCAACATCACTAATCAGTAGATAAATGCAAATCAGAACCACAATGAGGTATCACCTCACACCGGTCAGAATGGCCATCATCAAAAAATCTACAAACAATAAAAGCTGGAGAGGGTGTGGAGAAAAGGGAACCCTCTTGCACTGTTGGTGGGAATGTAAATTGATAAAGCCACTATGTAGAACAGTAAGGAGATTCCTTAAGAAACTAAAAATAGAATTACCATATGACCCAGCAATCCCACTACAGGGCATATACCCTGAGAAAACCATAATTCAAAAAGAGTCATGTACCACAATGTTCATTGCAGCACTATTTACAATAGCCAGGACATGGAAGCAACCTAAATATCCATCAACAGATGAACGGATAAAGAAGATGTGGCACATATGTACAATGGAATATTACTCAGCCATAAAAGGAACGAATTTGAGTTATTTGAGTGAGGTGGATGGACCTAGAATCTGTCATACAGAGCGAAGTCAGTCAGTAAGAGAAAAACAAATACTGTATGCTAACACATATATATGGAATTTTAAAAAGCGGTACTAATGAACTTAGTGGCAGGCCAGGAATAAAGACGCAGACGTAGAGAACGGACTTGAGGGCACGGCGGGGTAGGGGAATTTGGGAGGAAGTGAGAGAGTAGCATTGACATATATACACTACCAAATGTAAAATGATTGGCTAGTGGGAAGCTGCTGCATAGCACAGGGAGATCAGCTTGGTGCTTTGTGACAACCTAGAGGGATGGGATAGGGATGGTGGGAGGAAGGCCCAAGAATGAGGGGATATGGGGATATATGTATACATATAGCTGATTCACTTTGTTGTACAGCAGAAACTAACACAACATTGTAAAACATTTATACTCCAATAAAGATGTAAAAACAAGAACAACAACAAAAAAGGATAGGTTCTTTCTCTGTCCAGAATAATCTATCTACCTGTGCTCTTTGTCTGATCCCTTCCTGTCTCTTTCAGGACTTTGCACCAACAGTTGCATTCTCTTCCTTTTTGCTATCTCCTTCCTCACACACCATACACAGGCTCAAGTCCCTCTTATTTAAGAAGAAAATAAATAAGAAAAAAGAAAATGAAAGCTACCCTTAATCCAATATTCCCTTCTAGTTGCTACCTTGCTTCTCTTCTTAGCAAGTTCCTCCCAACAGCCTACATTTCTATCTACTTTCTCATACACTCTCCCACTAGTTAACCCTCGGCAATCTGTCAGAGTCTCTGTTCACATATGTGATAGAGTTTTAAAGTAAACAAAAATTACTATGGAAATAAACTTTGTTAACATGTCAATGAATGTTTTATCCATCTAGAACCTGTACAACATTGTAGGTAAGTTCATCTTAATGAGCTATTCTAAATGCTTCTAAAACCACAAGCCAGATTTATAAATAAAATTCCTTAGCACTTTTCCCATAATATTTGAAACAGAGAATCAGGTATAATTAGAATCTTGAGGACAAATAAACTCAGTGTTCATTTTTGTAAATATTCCCTGCAATATAATTTGGTTTCATATTGTGAAATTTAGTGCAGCAGGCCACCTAGCAAGATTATAGTAATGTCAGCAATTAGTCAAATATTATTTTGCTGTGTGTGCTGTAGAGTCAGTTCTACAAAAACAAAACAAAACAAGACAAAAACAAACAAAAAATCGCACTTCCAATCAATCACCTTTCAGTAACAAAATCTTGAAAGTAATTTTCTGATATACCAGAGGTTGAATGTTGCTCTATTTTATCTTTCACTTTAAATTCAAGAAAATATCTAATAAAATAGGAGAAACAGATTCATTAATTCACTTTCACTCATCAAAGCAGAGTACATGTTTTGAAATTAAAGAAAAAAAATCTTAATAAGTTTTCCTTACTTTCTTTTTTAGTTCTTGTCAACCAGTCAACCCCTTGAGAAGCATATTAAGATGTTTAAATTTAACTAGTAAAATAAATAAATATAACAAATCACATGTTCTAGGTAAATAGCACCTTGCCATACTTTAGTTGAGCATTGTAGTTGACAGTAGGTACTGGCCTCAGGTGACTCACATGGCTGCTCTCAAGTTTGGAGACAAGACATGCAGCTACACCTTGAAACTTGAATGCATGCCTCCCTATTCCTCAAAGGAAAGAGGGTGGCATCAGTGAAGGGCTGCATTTATTCCTCTTCCACATGCTCTACAGTTTACCAAGATTGGGACAAATTTACCTGGAAAACACCGATTTAAGTAGTTGCATGTAGAAACTTGAGTCATTAACTGGCCCCATAGCTATAATTTATGACAATGGTATTTTAGTATCTTTTATAGATTGATGCCTTGGGCAGCTGCTTGCGGGCCTGACTCAGCACCTAGCCCTGCATTCTCCTCATCTGTGGACTGTAAAAACCATCTAACCAATGATTTCTAAGACAGAAATCAGAATCATCAAAATTCATATCTGTCTCTCAATCCTTTTCCCAAATTCACCATATTACCAAGCTTTTGGGCTATCCTGTCTATCATATATCAGCCTATACACCTTATTAGGAGTGGTTAACATCACTCCCTCTCCCCCACTTTCCTCAACTCTAAGCCCCTTGAAGACAGATAAGTTGTCTATTCTTCTTTAACCCTGGTCCCTACAGCAATGCCTGGCCTATAGCTCATGTTTTTTGAATAACCATTGAAGGAAAGCATGAATCAATGAGTACACCTCTTAGCGGACACTAGGAAAGTTGTCCAGAAGATAATGTAAAGCATGGGATCACCATATAGTTATTTGAAAATAAATTTAGATATAGAACATTAAAAATAACCATAGCACCTCTTTCAAAGATCAAGATACCAAAAGTAAGTGACAAATAGCACTTTGGGGATGATTCACCACTAACAACATGCAAAAAACAACTACCTTTCTTTATCGTATACTTGGACTGTCCATAAAATCTGGTTCTTCCAGTTGATGAAGCAGCCATCTCTCTCAATACATAGGGCTGTTTATGGTGTAAAGAGGTCAGCCTCTCTCTTCATACATGTGATGAAGTTTTAAAGCAAGCCAACAATCCCACTCCTGGGCATATACCTGGAGAAAACCATAATTCAAAAAGATACATGCACCCTAATGTTCATTGCAACACTATTTACAATAGCCAGGACATGGAAGCAAACTAAATGTCCATCGACAGAGGAATGGATAAAGAAGATGTGGTATATATGTATAACGGAATATTACTCAGCGATATAAAGGAATCAAATTGGGTCATTTGTAGAGACGTGGATGGACCTAAAGACTGTCATACAGAGTGAAATAAGTCAGAAAGAGAAAAACAAATATCGTATATTAACCCATATATGTGGAATCTAGAAAAATGGTATAGATGAACTTATTTGCAAAGTAGAAATAGAGACACAGATGTAGAGAACAAACATACAGATACCAAGTGGGGAAGAGAGGGGTGGGATGGATTGGGAGACTGGGACTGAAATATATACACTACTATGTGTAAAATAGCTAACTAATGAGAACAGTCTGTATAGCACATGGAACTTTACTCAATGCTCTGTGGTGACCTAAATGGGAAGGAAATCTAAGGAAGAGGGGATATATGTATATACATGTGGCTGATACTTTGCTGAACAGCAGAAACTAATACAACATTGTAAAGCAACTATACTCCAATAAAATAAATAAATAAATAAAGTAAACCAAAGTTATGTAATAAACATTGTAACACATAAGTGAATGTTTTATCTACTTAATTCTATAATATTGAATAAATTCATAAGAAATGAGATGCAATTTAACAAATTTGAGAAAAATATGATATAGCACAAATTAAGGCCTCTTCTCTGCTTTTTACTCTCTTTGATCTCTTAATTAAACTTCTGAATATTTCCATGCTTCAGTGAATTTTATATGCACTTCTTCCCTTCAGGGACAAAGCATCACAATTTGTATTCCAGAACTCAGAGTTTCATTGCCTCAAAAATCACATTTAGCTTTATTCATAGGTGGTCTTTGGCTGTTTTGATGCTTAAAGTCTTACAAGGACCTTTACCAATGGTTTCCGAAGTTCTCTGAAAAAACTCCCCAACTTTGTGTACAAGAAAAACTGAAAGCCTCAGTGTATCTGCCCCAGACATCAGATCTTTCAATAGTCCCTTGCTACACTGGAACTGACTTGCTTTATATGAGAGGATTTGAAATATTCAAGAGGGAAGGGTCTCTCTATATGCAGCTTCTCTCTATTTTCATGAGAACATGTTCACCTTAGAACTGGATCCAACTTTTGAAACATAATGTGGTGATTTTTATCCTGCTTCTTTTTCCTTTGATTAGTTCTTTACCCCAGTTCATTTTTGTATCAAACTCCTATTCTCGTTTCTTATCCTACATTATATATACTCTCCTTTTTTACCAACTATTTTTGTAGCTTCAGGTCTATTTTCTTTGATAGAATTTACTTTTAAATAACTTAAAATGTTACACTTTCTCAATTAAAACTCAGAAATAATATTACTATATACCTTCTTTGAACCTCCTTGCTTACTGTTTCATGAACATTGACAGTAGTAACACTAAGATATTTTATTCAGTTGTAAATAATAGAAAAACTATTACAAATAGGAGTTTATTTTCAACAGGAAGTCTAGAGATAGTCATAGGAGTTCCAGATTGCTGCCAAGGAACCAGAATTCTTCAGCTTTCTACTTTATCAACCTTTGTACATTAGTTAGAGTATGCTAGGTTGTGCTGCTATGACAAACTCTGACGTCTTAGAAGTCAAAACACAAAACACACAATAAATGTGGCTGGTGGGGATGAAGTGGTCATTCATGAACCAAGGTTCCTCCCATTTTACCCTCAGCATGTAGTCAAGGTCATAGTAGAAGGGGAGTCTGATTATCAGAGACCTTAGGGGTGAGATAGAGCTCAGCACCCCTGGTCTATACCCCTTTAGTTTACCCTCCACCCCTAAGATGTGTTCATCTAGCATCAGTTGAAACAGTTCTTGGGATACAGCTTCTGATGTTCCCAAGATGACCCACTGGGTTTTAATAATTAAAGCCTAAGAATAGGGACTTCCCTGGTGATCCAGTGGTAAAGAATTCACCTTCCAATGCAGGGGATGTGGGTTCGATCCCTGATCGGGGAACTAAGATCCCACATGCCGCGGGGCAACTAAGCCCACGTGCCACAACTACTGAGTCCACACGCCACAAACTACAGAGCCCACACACTCTGGAGCCCTTGCACCACAACTAGAGAGACAAAACCTGCACGCTACAACTAGAGAGAAGCCCATGTGCCACAACAAAGAGCCTGTGCGCCACAATGAAGATCTCGCATGCCACAACGAAGATCCTGCGTGCCGCAGTGAAGACCAAAAGGAGAAAAAACAAAACAAAACAAAACAAAAAAAACCTAAGATTAATTCCTTTCCTACAAGTCAAAGTGGAACTCCCTGAAACTTTCATCCACTTATTTTAGTATTCTTTACAATGGTTAATCTTTTTGAAAGTCATGGTGTTCTTTGGAAATATAAAGAATGGTTATGAACATTTCCCCCAGAAAAGTATGTGTATATGCAAAACTCACATGTACTTTCATGAGTTTGGAGGGCTCCTTGGAGTTTTTCCATGGATACCCAAATTAAGAACACTTGACCTATAGCAACTTGAATAAAATCCTATTTATACTTCTATATCCTAGCTCCTTGAATATTTGAAAACAGCTTATATATTCTTTCCTTTACTTGTCAAACACCGATAAAGCCTTTCTATGTTCAAATACTGTTCAAAGCACTTTATTATGATTAACTCATTTGATTCTCTTCACAACATTATAAAGTAGGCACTATTATTTTCCCCCTTTTACAAATGAGGAAACTGAAGTACAGAAGAGTTAAATAACTTGCCCAAGGTCACACAGCTACTAAGTGCAAGAATCAAGATTTGAAAGTAGACAATCCGGCTTCTGAGCCTATGCACTTAGCACCATGACACTTAATTGATGTTTAGTTTGGAAAAGAGAAGTCTAACTTCTTTGACTGTATTTATATTTCATAAATTTTAGACCCCTCATTCTTGTCTAGACAGTGTAGTCTGACAATATCCCTTTAAAATGCGTTGCCCAGTTCCAAACACTATAAATGTACTGGTACAGCATCACACTGAATCAGCTTGTTTTGACAGCCGCTAAGGGGTCATTCATGCTGGGGAAGGACAGGATAAAGGAGGAGGCCTATGCGTCTTCTTCAACTTCACACTGTTCTGGGTCCTCTGGGCTAGGGTTAGGAATAGCTGTGGGATGGATATATCTGCAAGACTTTGTTATGTAATATCCCAGGAAAAGTCATGCATGGATTCTTTTTCTCTCAGAACGAAACCTATTCCAGGCACTAAGTAATCATCCCCAAGAGACTTAAGTGGTCCCTAATTAAGAACAATACTACTAAATCCTCACCTGAACCACAAAATAACCACACTTGAGGAGTCCACAGCCCTAAATGAAGAAGGACTGTTAATCTATGGTGACACCTTCAGCTTGATTTTATTTTATTAGAAGGATTTTATAGTGGTTATTATCCCCTGGTTTACATAATCCTACACTTCCCTTAAGGCAATGTGAATCGAGATTCATTGGAATTTGAATTTACAACCCGGTGCAGCTGGCAGTGCTGAGACTCAAATTCAAGACCACAGAACACCACACTAGTAGATACATATTTGGAAAGTTGGGGGTTGGTGGGGAGTTACTGGGATGTGATCCATCAAATTGTCTGAGGTGAGGTGTCTGGGAATTTGTACTACAAGCGAATCTGAACTTCAACTAATTTGACTTAACGGTTCCATGACCTCTCTTAAGTGGGAGACTCCATTGCTCTGGCGTACTTACCCTCCATCTTTGTCTGTTGCTAATAATTTAGCCAGCAACATGGTATGCTTAAAGATCATCTTTTTTCTGCTACAAACGTGACTTCAGTCCAAGAATTTAAGCACCTGAACTCAAGTGAGGATAATAAATGTCAAAGGAATATTTATAGCTTGGTATATGGAGACTTTCCAGGTCCCTGTTCTGCAATAACACAGATCCATCTGCTAAGGGCATTAGAGTTGTGTGTTGTTGCCTTTTTTTTTTTCCAAGATGATAGGTTCTGAAAATAGAAAAACTGCAGTATGCAAAGACTGACATTGATTTTAACCCTTTCCTACTCAAATAATTATTGAATGAGGAGTTAATTACCAAGGGTAAAGTTTCTCTACATTTCCTGGCTATTGGATGCAAGCCCAGAAGAAACCTTAGCTCCGTCTTACATAAGCCCCTGTCATCATTGCGCTCATAGATCTACCTGAGGATTTACCGTATTCTTGTCAGACTTTAGGGACCTGGGGTTAGTCCACTCCCTAATCTATCGTTGGGATTATGATTGTTTTTACTGCTATACCATAAACATGGTTACCACTGGTACTATCATAAGTTAATGTATTTCTCCTCTAAAGTCTTAGAAAGAGTACTTTTAAACACCTACAAACAGAGTTTATATGTATTTGTACCAGGAGGTTATTTAGTTCCTCTTCTATGATTGGCAAGGGCAGGAAGAACCTCTCTCGTTCCTTTCCATCTGTGTGACCCAACCTAGAGAATTTCCATAGAGCTGACTGAGTCAATTAGCTTCTAAATGAGAAATTCTATGCATTGGTTGAGATTAACACTAGAGTACCAATCTAAACAGCACAATAAAGTGGAAGAAGAATGATATCTCTTCTGTGACTAATAAATGCATATTCTCTGCTGCACAAAAGAAGACAATACTTTAATACGTGAGGGAATGTGTCTCATGTTACATCTGGGCTTGTTCTGAAATAGTATGCAAATTAAATTTTGCACAACATATTTTCCCTCATAGCACAGTTTCAAGAATGTATCATTCTAGATCATCAATTGGCATTTACTTCTCTTTTTAAATTTACATTTAATTTTAGTTTTACAAAGACTCCAATTGCAGAGTTGAGTTAACCATGCTCTGCAGGCAGTGGCATATTATTATTACTGGTCTGCACAAGACACACCTCTTGTTTTATTTATTAACTTGTTTTCTCTTCATTCACATTCTGTAGCCCCATGTCTTGCTCTCACTCTAGTCAACTCCCCTCATATGCTTGATTTTAAACCTTTTCTTTATATAAATCTTTGGAAAATGGCAATGGTTGTTTGTGTGCATGTCATTTAATTTACACTACTGCTGTTGTGCTATAGATACCAGCTATCTTACTTTTTTCACACAACAATATAATTTTAAGATACAATCTTATTGCTATGCATATATCCAGCTTGTGGCTTCTGGTTTCTGCCAAGTACTACATCGTCTGCATCCACCTTACGTTAATACTCCCTCAGGGTTGGGACACAGACTGCTATCATCTTCCTGCTACCACAAACAACACTATGATAAACAGTGCTTTGAGCTTCTATTTGTTCTCTATCCAATAATAAAAGCCTTTAAGCAAATATTCAAGTGCATTGATAGATTCCCTAACTAAGAAAACATGGAGAATCTTATTGGAAATTAGGTCATGTGGCTATTTCTGTTACTATGCAAATAATTATCCTTAATATGTTTGTGGTATAAGTTTCCTGTTTGGACTTATATACATTTGACTTCCATAAAGATAAAACATCTATATGAAACAATTTGGATGTTCTTCCAGCTCAGTGGGCTTAATGCTTTGCTCTCTATCATTTAAACTGTCTCAAGTAATCAGCTTTCTTCTTTGAGATACTGTATCCCAGGCCAATAGATATGACTTCTTGGAAGTCCTAACATTTGGCTTACATTTTCTTTTTCTTAAATTGACCTCAAAAGAGTGATCTCTTCAGGCCAAATCTCTCCCTAAAGAAATTAGCAGTGTATAAGGTTAGCTAAAATGGCAGATTAATAAGAACTCTGTAACTATTTGGGTGCAGGAATAGGCAATAGTAGATGATAGTAAGACAGCTTTGCAAACGTCCCCACACCTTTAAGCTGGGGCTAAAATTTTATGATAGGTCCTTAGTAAAAAGTAATGTTGAGTCTATTCATTCTTTGTGCTAAAGGTAATATGAAGTCTGGGAAGTAGATTGATCTAACTGCCATGTGTTGGGGGAATGCAATGCTTTAATTAACCAGTGCTTACTGAATATTTATTATATTTGAGGCACTATGATAAGCAATGGGATAGAAGAATGTGGGATGTAAGCATTTATAAAACATTTATAATTGTAAGAGTATAGTATAGTGGAGGTTCCTGATGTGAATAACTGACAGGAGAAGGTAAGATTGCAGAAACCCAATTCAACAAACATTGAGTTTCAACCAAGTACAGGGATCTTGTTTTATCAATAAGTCCTCATCAAATAAACACAAATGACTTCGGTACCACCCTTACAATCTGCAAGAGGTGGAAAACAAGAAAATAAATGAGATTAAGTCTTATGGAAACTATGATGGAAAGAATGCAGAAGGAGAAAAAAAAGTCAATTCCACCTAGAAGAGCAAGGCAAAGCTTCCTATAGAAGGTGGTATGTGAACTGAGTCCTGAACCTTAAGTGGGTTAAGAGGGGAAGATTTCCTTGTAAAGCAAAATCCTGGAGGGGAAAACAGTCTCACGATTAGGGAAACAGTAAGTAATTCAGAAGAACTCATCTGAGTTCAAATTCTGGCTCTACAACTTATTAGCCTATGATCATCTGCGTGCATCACTTTCCTCATCCACAAAGTGGACATAATATAATTCCTTCCTCATGGAGTTAATTTGAAAATCATAAAAGACAACACTGTAAAATTATGGATACTGTATGTGGAATGTAATAAGTGCTCAATAAATGTTAGTATGTTAATAACAATAACAAATAATGTATTGGTTGTCAGTGAAAGGGTGAAGGGAAGAGAAAGAAAGCGAGTGAGAAATAAGTCTGAAAAGGTAGGCAGAAACCAGGTCATGGAGGACCTTATATGCATTCTCTGGAGTTTAAAATTTGTTGGGTAGGCAATAGGAAGTTGGAAAGGGTTTTTTGGTTTGTTTTTTAATTTATTTGTTTTTTATTTTTTATTTTATATTGGAGTATGGTTGATTAACAATGTTGTGTTAGTTTCAGGTGTACAACAAAGTAATTCAGCTATACATATGCATGTGTCTATTCTTTTCCAAATTCTTTTCCCAACTAGGTTGTTACAGGGTTTTAAGGGAAAGAAGAAACTTGATAAAATTTAGATTTTAGAAAGAACACTCTGACATTAATATAGAGGTTGGACTGGAAGAATGAATATTTAGAGGCGAGGAGGTCAGTAATGATCCAGGATAACTATGAGCATGGAAGTAGGAAGGAATGTTAAAAGTTTTGGGGATGATTCTGAGACATATACCAGATTTGTTGTTTGATTTCATGAGGAAAGTGAGGGGGAAAAAAAGAACTGTTGAATGATTTCCATTTCTAGGTTTGGTGACTGTCATTTGATGGTGTCATCCTTCAAAACAGTAAGTAAAAGGAAAAAAATTTTATAAAAAAGATAAGGAATTCAGAAGTTCAAGGTAAGTTTTAAACATTTTACTGGTGCCATCAAGTGAGCAAGCCAATGGTCAGATCTGGAAATCAGGGAAGAGGTCTCACTTGGAGATAAGTGATTTGACAGTAATTGAAGTCAGGAGAGTAGATGACCCATAAAAAGAAAGCACGTGGAATGAAATATAATGTGGCCACTTAACAGAGCCCTGTAAAACATCAATACTTAGAGACAGGCAAAGAGAAAAGAGCAGCAAAAGGAGATTGAAAAGGGAAAAGATACAAATGCAAACATTAATAATGCATACCCCTGGATATTACAAAAGCCAAAGTAGGTGGCTTGAGGAAACTGGTGAAGAAGGATGTGGTGGGAGGATAAGGAGTCGAGCAGCCTGAGACTGCTGCAGGGATCCAAATGACACTCAGCTTCACACTCTGATTCAGGAAGTATCAGAAGTCCTGCCTATGGTAGCCCACGAATCATGGGCCAGGATGCTCTCCTGGCTCATATGTGACACATAGAATGTTTAATTTATTATAAAATATTTCACACATTAAAAGAAATGAAAGTAGTTCAATTAATTCTTGAATACCTATTATGCATTTTAAGAAATAAATCAAACCCGTGGATCCAAAACCACTTTGGAAAACCCTCTTATTCAATTCTTCCACAAAGGGAACCACTGTTCACCATTTTCTGCTTATCATTCCCCTACTCTTCTGTAAAGCTTTATCACATATGTATATATACATAAATATTAAGTTTTACATATTTTTGAACTCTTTTGTATTCCATTATTTCTTTTCCTACTCAACATTTATGTTGTGAGTTTCACCCATATTAAAATTAGCTATTTGTGCCTTAACATTTTTTCTTCCTCAATCTTGCCAGAGACATATCTGCTTTATTAATTTTCTCAAAGAAATGTTTGCCTTTGTTGATTACTGTATCTTCATTTTTCTACTTCATTATTTTTTATTCCTATCATTATTTACATTTTTATCTTTCATTGTATTTGAATTTCTTCTATTGTTCTTTGTCTAACATTAATTTTGTATTTAGCTCATTCTTTCAGACTTTCTTTCTAATATAAACATTTAAGGCTAGAAATTTCCCCATAAGTATTATTTTAGCTGCATCCCACAAGTTTTGTTATTTAGTATATTTCATCATTCAGTTTTAACTATTTTCTGATCTCTTTTTCTGATTTTTTCTTTGAGTCATATCTTTTAAAATTTTCAAGCACATAGGATTTTTTAATTTATCTTTGTTGTTGCCATTAATGTCACTGTCAGAGAAAATAAAGTCTATTTTGATACTGATTCTTTGAAATTTACTGAGAATTGCTTCATCATTGGTACATTATCACTTTTCATATACATAATTATGTCCTTGAGAAACTGTATTCTCATATGTGGAATGAAAGATTCTGTATCTATTCCTTATATCAGAATTATTTATTGTCTTTTTCAGATCTTCTAAATCATTGTTGTTTGCCTTCTCAATTTTTCGTTGTTGTTGCTCAGAGAGGGAGTGCATTTGTCCATTACTCCTTTTCTTCCTATTTCTATTTGATTTATTTTGAAGTTATGGTCTTATATTTACCAAAGTTTGGAATGCTTGTATATGTTTTATCATTTTGAAGTGGCCCTCTTTATTCTTGATTATATTTTTGTTTTAAAATGTGTTTGTTTGATATTAATACAACTGTGATAGCTTATTTAATTTAGTATGTATATTGTAGTTTTTAAAAACATCTTTATTGGAGTATAATTGCTTTACAATGGTGTGTTAGTTTCTGCTTTATAACAAAGTGAATCAGCAATACATATACATATATCCCCATATCTCCTCCCTCTTGCGTCTCCCTCCCATCCTCCCTATCCCACCTCTCTAAATGGTCACAAAGCACGGAGCTGACCTCCCTGTGCTATGTGGCTGCTTCCCACTAGCTATCTATTTTACATATAAATAAGGAAACACAAGCTTTAAATGATCCATTAAACAAGATGGACTTAATTGATATTTATAGGACATTCCATCCAAAAACAACAGAATACACTTTCTTCTCAAGTGCTCACGGGACATTCTCCAGGATAGAGCATATCTTAGGTCACAAATCAAGCCTTGGTAAATTTAAGAAAATTGAAATCGTATCAAGTATCTTTTCCGACCACAATGCTATGAGACTAGATATCAATTACAGGAAAAAATCTGTAAAAAATACAAACACATGGAGGCTAAACAATACACTACTAAATAACCAAGAGATCACTGAAGAAATCAAACAGGAAATCAAATAATACCTAGAAACAAATAACAATGAAAACCCGATGACCCAAAACCTATGGGATGCAGCAAAAGCAGTTCTAAGAGGGAAGTTTATAGCAATACAATCCTACTTCAAGAAACAAGAAACATCTCAAATAAACAACCTAACCTTACACCTTTTGCAGTTTTTGTAATCATACTTTTATTTTCAACATCTTTTTGGTCCTTACAATTTAGTGTTTATCTCTTTTTTAAAAAAATATTTTTAAATTTTGTAATTGAAGAAAAGTTGACTTACAGTGTTGTGCTAGTTTCAGGTGTACAGCATAATGATTCAATATTTTTGCAGATTATACTCCATTATAGGTTATTACAAGATAATAGGTATAATTCCCTGTGCTATGCAGTATATCCTTGTTGCTTATCAATTTTATATATAGTAGTTTGTATCTGTTAACACCATACCCCTAATTTGTCCCTCCCCACTTCCTTCTCCTCTTTGGTAACCACAAGTTGTTGTTTTCTATATCTGTGTGTCTTTTTATATTTTGCATATATGCTCATTTGTATTAGTTTTTAGATTCCCAGATAAGTGGCATCATATAGTATTTTTCTTTCTCTGACTTATTTCACTAAACATAATATTCTCTAGGTCCATCCATGTTGCTGCAAATGGCAGTATTTCATTCTTTTTTATGACTAATATTCCTCTGTGTGTGTGTGTGTGTGTGTGTGTGTGTGTGTATGCCACATCTTCTTAATCCAATCATCTGTTGATGGACATTTGGGTTCCTTCCATGTCTAGTGGTTCTCTTTTAAATAGCATGTACATGGATTTTGTTATTTTTAACTGAATATTTTGGTAATTAACATTATTGTGATATATTTGGAATATTTTACCAACTTATTCTGTACTTTATCTTTACTTCTTTCTTTATTTTATGTTTTTACTTCTCCTTTAATGAATTCTTTTGAATTGGCTGAGATTTTACATTTGTTTCTTAATTCTGTTTTTCTCCTCTTTTGGTTTGGACATTATTTACTTTTTTCTATTTTGTTAGAGGTTATCCTTGAAATTTTAACATATGGATTACACATAAAAAAGTGGAAAACTAATTAGTATGCTTATCCCCTCTCTGACCAACATAAGCAGCCACAGCACACTTTAGTCACTGCCTATTATGTTAGTTTATCGATCCTCTTTTTTTTAGTTCTTAATATTATAATTTTAGTCCTTCACATTTTTGATTTTTACTTATATTTATGCATGTTTAGCAATTTCTTTTGTCATAGTTTCATTTTATACCTCATATATTCCTTCTGAGATCATCTTTCTTCTTCATGAATAACATCTTTTAAAACTTTCATCAGCAGTAAGTGCTCTTATTTTTTATTTTAAAATGTCTTTATTATGTGCTAATTCTTGAAGGATAGTTCACTGGAAATAAAATAACTCTTGACCTATAATTATATTTCAGCATTTTCTAGATATTATTCCACAGTCCCTTGGATTCCACTGTTCCTCTTGGGAAGTCAGTTGTCAGCCTAATTGTCATTCCATTGTAAGAAATCTGTTTTTCTATCTGGTTCTTTTAAGATCATCTATTTGCTTTGGTGATCTGCTGCATCAGTATGATATGTCTAGGAATGGATATATTTTGATATATTTTCTTGTTTGAGATATGTTGTGCTTTGTGAGACTAAAGAGCCAAACAATCATTAATTATGAAAAATTCGATTCTAATCCACAAATATGGTATATTCTTCCATTAAATCTCCTTTAATTCCTCTCAATGATGTGTTATAGTTTTCTGTGGTCTTTCACATCTTTCATTAAATATAGTCCATGTTTTAAGTATTTAATATTACTGTTATTTTCTAACTGCTTTTTGTTAGTACATGGAAATATAGATTGATTTTTTTATATATTGATTTTGCATCCAAGAACCTTGTTGAACTCATTTATTAATTATAATAACTTATGTATAGATTCTTCCACATTTTCTAAGTATGGAAGTATTCTATTTACAAATAATAAGAGCATGACTTCTACCTTGTCAATGCAGATGACTGCAGAAGCCCATGTGTTATAAATTGCTAGAATCCCTCCTTCCTCTACACAAGAGTATGAATAATATTTCCTCTATAGGTTCAAATAGTCTGATCTGTAGTTCATGAGTCACAAGATCAATCAGAATGAGCACGATTTATTTTTCAGTTTGCTAACTTGTCTTCACAAACATTTAGTTCAATAACTCATTGAACTTGGCTCAGAATTTCTGAAATCCCTACAGGGTTTAGTCTGTGTAAAATTTCAACCTGAAATGGATTTGTCTGGAAATTCATCATCAGAGATTTTTACATAAAATCTTCCCCTCACATGTAATTAAAAATATTTTACTGGCAATACTGACATATAAACATTGATGGGTCCCTGTAAACCATATAGTATATAGTACTTGATCATTATTTTCACTCAGCATGCTCACATACAAAGTTCATTACTGAGAAAGGAAAAAAAGGAATGAGATTATAGGTGATTTAAAAATAAATATTCTTGTTGAATATTCATACCTATATAAAAGATTATAAATTCAATTTCATTAGTTTTGTTTTCATAAAGCTTAAGTGGATAAAATTTCCTAATTTAACTCATGTACTAAGCAGGGAAATCTTTAGGCTAGGGACAAAGCAGAGAGGAGAAGTTAAACACAAATTAGGGGATGCATGCCTTCACATGCTGGTATTCCCTTTAAGAAAAGACACCAGGCTTGTGTAACGGCTAGGAAAACATCAATATTATCACTTTAGGACTTTTGCATAAGTTTTCCCATGTTTGAAAAATGTTTTCTTTCCTCATTCTTCATCTGAACGATTCTACTTATGCAAGTCTCAGTTTAAATGTCACTTTCCTAGGCCCTTTTAAACCAATGTGTCTCAATCTAAATTTGCCTTCCCCATGTCATTCTATTTTATTTTAGGTCCTTTATCATAAATTTTAATTCCATATTTGCATGTTTACTTGTGGTTCTCAAACTGCAATGTGCTTAAGAAGCACTTGAGGAACTCATTAAAAATGTAGATTCTTGCACCTAACTTTACATATTTCCGCTCAATACATCTTAGTTGGGACCCAGAAATCTGCATTTTTAACAAACTTTCCCAAGTAGTTTGGGAAAGTAGGTGGCCCTATGAACATACTTCTGGAAGTTCTCCACGAGGGCAGCAACTCTACTTCTGTATCTCTAATATCTAGCAAAGTGATTAATAAATATTAGCTGCATTACAAACGTTAGGACTCAAAATATCCAACACATTTTGGCAAGTAAGCCAGTGGACTGATACTGCTTTAGGGTCAGGGCTGCCTTCAGACCCAGAGAAAACTTTCTAAATGTTGGGTGAAAGAGTTTAGAAGAGAGGAAAAAAGGAATCCAAGTGTTGGAGTTTGGGCCAGAAGTCAAAGTTGATGAGCTGTCAGCAGCCAATCTTTATCGTGATGAGTCAAAGACTGTATACAAAACTCCTATGGGGTATCCAGTTCAGAATTTTAGCTGGATAAGGGCACTATCTTCCTTTCATCACAGTGCTGCTTTCAACACATCAGGAAACACCATGTCACTCCTTGACAGAGGCTGGCAATTTGAACTAGGGAGATAATTTGATGGCTTTAAAGCTGGCTGATATTTTCATTTGTGATTCTTCATGGCAGCACTGCCCCCCTTTTTCTGTTTTGTCCCCTGTTGTGAGGTTTGGCAGCTAGAATAATATTTTAAGGCAGGGTTGGTGGTGGGGTGCTACGCGGGAACTGTAATGACAGCATTTCTGCTATCTGATACCAGCAATTTAAGGGACAATGATGTAAAGAGAAATGGCTCTTGGGGAATAAAGAAAAAAAAAACCTGAAATGGACCAGAGGGACTTGAGAACTAAGGCCTGAGATTAACCTCTGGAGCTATAGATAAGCAAGAGTAGACCTTGTTTGCTGTTTTAGAGTGTGAGAAAAGATTATTTAGGGTCTGCCTTTCAATTTTGTCTTCCAAGCATAAGTTAAGGTTGGATATGGTGACTTTAAGGGAAGGTGGAAGTCTCAACAAAGTCAAGTATTCAGGAAATCAGTTACTGAGAAAAATTAACTCAGTAAGGAATGGTAAGGATAGGGCTGGAAAGAAAATCAATTATTGTATGGCAGTCAACATAGCTGCATGATTTGATCTGTAACTTTAGGGGAAAGTGAATTTGGCTACAATGCCTTCTTACCTGCCGTTCTGGTTTTTGTTTTTTGGGGTTTTTTTCTACATCTCTGCTTTTAGATGTTACTTTTTAGAGAGTTGGCATGTAGACAGTCTCTGACAAGGCAAAATATCTTTAATGGGTTCTCTCTGAGTTAAAATCTTTGGCCTCTTCCAATCTTTCATCTCCTTTGAGTAGTAAATCCCTCCGCTCTTTCAGACAGCTCTTGAGACCAGGTTGACATAAACAGTAATATCTGCCAGGAAACATGGCAGCTCTGCTTAGAAGAACCTGGAGTGCCTGGGGAATACTTGGCTGCAAATTTTTGTGTTGAGAAATGTGGCACCAGAGATCAGAGGGGATACATGTCTGTCTGGCTTTTGGTTTGCACTCAAGGGCTACGCTGTAAGTGACCAGAGGCCAAAACTAAAACAAAGCCTCCTTAATCTGTGCATCTACCAGCATCTTCCCCATCTGGCAGGAAGATTCTCCTCTTCTGTTTTCACTTACTCCCAGTTAATATTTCAAACAGCATTTTTATTTCTGCGGTTCCAGATTCTAATCAGACCCCTGCCAATCTCTAAAGGGCTTGTGTGTCTCCTATCACTGGCCTGTTTTATTGACTCTATCTGAATTACTCCAGTTATGGCCATGCTGACATTTGCCCTACAATCTGACTTTAATTACAATAAATATAAAGTTCAGATGGTATTGTTTCCCTTATCCTAACTTTATCCCAGTACGACACTCTAACTGCCTACATCAAAATTACCATGAAAGGGGGAGGGCTACTAAATGAAGACTCTTGGGTCCCTGTACAAACATATGTAATCAGAATCTTTGTAGATAAGACTTGATAATTTGCATCTGTTCAGCTTTTGTGGAAACAGGGGCTTCCACTTCCAGCAGTGACAGAAGAATTGATATCAGACAAGCCCTTCCACTATAGATAGCCACAAAACTGTATAAAATGCATGAAACAATTTTCAGTTTTTGAAAAACATGCAGTGCAGGATTGTGTCTCCGAAAGAAAGAAAATAAGTGATGTGAGCCTCAATTCACACACGCTTTCTGCCCACAATCACTTTCCAGGAGATGTCCCAGGAAAACGGACAGAAAAAAGAATTCAGTGCTGTTAGTACAGATTAAATTTGCAGGGCAGATTATTAGAAGAAGGAGACATGCAGGAAAGGGATGCCAGAAATCTGCATATAGGTACTCTGGAGCTTTGGTTCAATACTTAACTTCACATGGAGAGATTTTGCAAGTCCTGGCAGAAACTAACTATCAGGGAATCTCTGAATTAAATGGATATTCCAGAGATCACACAAGGCTGGGAGATGAAGCTATAACCATCCAGAATGGAGAGATATTGCTAAACACTTCAGCCATTAGTTGATATCCCCAGAATGTCCACACCTTAAGAGCAAGATTACTTTAAGGCTAAAGTGAGGACAAATCTAGACCCACAGAGCCAAATTCAAAGCGCCTTAAAGGAAGACAGAAAATATCCCCAATGCCCAACAAACAATTAAACATTTCTTGAAAAGCAAAGAAGCAGAAAAACGTCACCAGTAACCAGAAGTAAAATCAGCCAATAGAAATAGTCTCAGGAATGACAGAGGTGTCAGAATTAGCCAAAGAGAACTTTAAAAGAGCTATTAAGATTCCACTTCCTTATCCAACCTCCACAGATAAGAGTTATAAACTCAGGACAAGTACAGAAAAGTACAAGGAACTGAAAGCACTTGAGAGTGAATAGTGGGCAGATTCTGGATAGGAGTTGATATCCGGAAGAAGGAGATTTCAGGATTGAATTAGCCAGTTTTATGGCTCTCAGCCTTAGTTTGGGCCATGGTTGACACCTAGCTGAGCAGCTAGAACTGACAGAAAACTCACAGTCTTTCTTGGGTGAACAACTAGAGTAGAGATATTGCTGCACCAAAGCCATTAGAAAGTGAGGGTGGTATCTCATAAAGTAGAGAACCAGAAAGAGGGAGCCCAAAATTTAGTGTTATAAACTCTGTCAACCACTCTGACCCTGAAGGAGGCATGTGCAGAGCAGACTCCAAACAACTCAGCTTATTGAAGAACCAGACTGAAACTTAAAATACCAGTCAAAATGCAGAATTAAAAAATTTGAGTCCAGCTCTTCATGATAAACCAAAATTTAAAACACAACTTTTAAGAGAAATATAACATACTTCAGAGTCTCCAAAACATAATATTTATAATGTTCAAGATACAATCCAGAATTATATGTGAAGAACCAGAAAAATGTGAGCCATTCTCAAGATAAAAGATAATTGATTGAGAATGACCCAGAGGTGACCCATAAGTTCAAATTAGCGTAAAATTATTTTACAGGTGTTACTAAAACTGTGTGCAAGGATGTACAGGAAAATATACTTGCAATAAATAAAAAGGATAGAATGAAAAGATCTCAGTAGGGAAATAGAAATTATAAAAATATGCAAATGGAAATTTTATAACTGAAAAACACAGTGTCTGAAATTTAAAAAATTCACTGGATGAACTTAAAAGCAAAATGGAGCTGCCTAAGGAGTCAGTGAATTGAAGACAGATCAGAAGAAATTATAAAACTTAAAGGACAGAGAAAAGAGAATTCAAAAAAAATAAAACATGCCTCAGCCACCTGTGAGACAACATACATATAACGATAGTCCAAGAAGCAAAAGAGAAAGAGAATGGGGTAGAAAAATGTAGAAAAATAATGGCTGAAAATGTTCCCAATTTGATGGAAGACATACATTTACAGATGCAAGAAGCTCAACAAGTCCAAGCAAAATAAATACAAATAAAACCATGCCTGACAACGTTAAACTGATGAAAATCAAAGATAAAGTGAAAATCTTGAAAGCAGCAAGAATAAAATGACATATTACATATAAGGGGAAATGATAGCTAGTTCCTCATCAAAAACTATGTAAAATTGAAGACAGTAGAACAACATTTTTTAAATGCTGGGAAAGATACTTAGCCAAAAATTCTATAACCAGTAAAAATACTGAATAAAGGTGAAATAAAGATATTTTCAGGTAAAATAAAACTGAGATTGTTCATTGCCAGTAGACCTGCAGTGCAAGAAATGCTAAGGGATGTTTTAGAGGCTGAAGGGAAATAATATCAAAAACTTGGATGTTCAGGAGAGAAAGAAGAACATCAGATACGGCAAATATCTGGATAAAGGTAAAAGCTTATTTTTGCTTTTAATTTCTGTAAACTACATAGCACTGTTAAAACAAAAATTACAACATTTGCTTTTGGCATTTATAAAGTATTTCAGTGGAAAATATGTAACAACTTTAGCATAAGGGATTTGGGAAGGAATAAGTGAAGTCATACTGTTGTAAAATTTTCACATCTAATGTGAAGTAGTACAACATTAATACAAATAAATAAATTTAAGAATGTGTACTAAAATCCTTAGCGCAATCAATAAAAATTAATACATATGGTACAACTAAAAAGGCAACAGTAAAATGGAAAAGACAAGTAAAATGGAATTCTAAAAAACTAGTCAAGTAAGTTGAAAGCAGGTAGAAAAGAAGGAAAGGAAGAACAAAAATGAGGAGGAAGCAAAACACAAATAGTAAAATAGTAGACCTAAATACAACTATATCAACAGTTAAAAGGCAGAGATTGTCAGAATAAAAAATCAAGACCCAGCTATATGCTATGGGTAAGAGATGCATTGCAAATATAAAAATATTGATAAGATGAAAGTAAACAGATGAACCTAGGACTCCCATTTAGCTCTGGTCTGTAAAGAGCTTGGAAGCCATTAGTCTCAAACTTTCAAAAAGAAAAAGCTTGAAAAACTGAATATCAACGACTATTCTTGTGTCCTTTAAAGAAATGAAGTTGCAGGGCAAACCAGCACCCCAAAATCTTGAGAGATAGGCAAATCCAGAGAGACACAGACAAGATCTGATTACATGGAGCAGAAGCTGCTGAAGCCATAAACTGGTAGGAACTCTCAACTAGGAATTTTGACAAATTGCTGGAAGCCAAATGTGGACTAGGCTGCATCTTGGAAGCTCCTTAAGGCTGCACGTTTTCATGGGTTTTACCTCCAGGAACTCCACCATGTTCTCACAGTGATCCAAGAAAGAACCCCTCCTGGCTCTGGCAGGGGTAGAGGGGTGGAAATAATCATTGTGCAATATACCCATGGCATACTTTATAACAAAGGCCTACTCTCCAGGAAAAATATCTTTGCCAGAGCCAATCTCAGGAGAAGACCATTTCCCCCATTCCAACCACATCTAGACTTCCTATCTGACCTAACACCACCACCACCACCAAAAGCAGTCAACAGATTTCAGGGATACAAGGAAATAGATTGGGAACACTATACCCAAGGAAAAGGAACGGGAGTGGGATTGGGGGAGTTATATCACTGGATAAACACTTGTGAAGATCACAGCCCAAAGACATAGTCTTACTAAAATGCTGAGATTTACTTAGATGATTATGGAACTCTCTCCCTCCCCCATACCTTACACCACATCAGCAGGGCTCTAGGACAAAACAGTGGGTTACAGGTGAAAGAGCTGCAAAATGTACACTCCCACTGAGGAGTACTTAGAGAAGCTCAAAATGAAGAGGGGAGACAAATACAAGGACACTAGAGGAATCTGAAGCCTATGACACCTACATCTACAGAAAACATTAAACACCCCAACTGCTAGACAGGTTACCATAAATCCTTACACTGAAGGCCTATTTACCTTAGTTCTTATTACCCAAAACAACCTGGCCAGCTTTCAATAAACATTTTACAAAGCCAGAATGCAAGAACAGTCTGATGAGACAAAGCAATCATCAGAATCACACTTAGATATGACACAGATGTTGGAATTATCAAACAGGAAATTTAAAAATATGTTAAGGGCTCTAATGGAAAAAATAGGCAACATGCAATAACAGATGGGTAATGTTCAGCAGAGAGATGGAAACTCTAAGCAACGAAATAGATGGAAAAAAATAGACCACGCAAATAGTAAGCATGAGTAGGCTGTAGTGAATATCAGCTAAAAATATACATCAAGATAAAAAGTATTGTCAGAAACATTTTATGATAAAAGGGTGAATTCAAGCACATAGCACTCATAAATGTGTACACACCTAATGATAGGGTTCCAAAATACATGAAAAAAATCCACAGAGTTGAAGGGAAAAATAGACAATTTCAAAATCATAGTTAACAATATTAACACCCCCCTTTCAACAATTTATAGATTAATAGACAAATAATTAATAAAGATATAGATGACCTGAACATTACTGATCATCTTGACCTAATTGATATTTGTAAAAAAACAAAAAAACAAAAAACAAAACCTACTGCCAACAACTGCAAAGAATATATCCTATTTAATGCACATAGTATATTCACCAAGACAGATCTTATGCTGTGATCTAAAATAAGTTTAAATAAAAGGATTTAAATAATATAGAATATATTCTCTGGTCACAATAGTATTTAATTAGAAATCAATTAACAATAAGATATCTAGTGAAATACCAAATATTTGGAAATAAACAACACATTTCTAAGTAGTCTATGGGTCAAAAACGGAATCACAAAGGAAAACAGAAAATAGTTCAAACTGAATAATGGAAAATATATCAAAATTTGCGGGATGTAGTTAAAACAGTGCTTAATGGGTAATTTATCTTTAAATGTTTTATTAAAAAAGAAGAAAAGCATAAACCAATGATCTAAGCTTCCATTCAGTGATCAATGGTCAAGCTTCCCACTTTTTTTCTAAAAAAAGTAAAGTTAAACAAAATAAGAAAGTGGAGTAAAGAGCAGAAATCAACAGAATAGAAAACAAGTAACATGAAAATTGACAAAGACAAAATTTGGTTCTTTAACATGATCAATAAGATTGAAACTCCCTAGCTAGACTATCAAGAAAAAAAATTTGAGAACAAACCAAAATTACCAATATGAGGACTAAAAGAGAGACTATCACTATAAATTCTATCCACATTGAGAATATAATAAGAGAATATTATCAACAACTTGTGCAAACCAATATAATAATTTAGATAAAATGGACAGATTCCTTGAAAAAAATCAACATACCAAGACTGACACAAGAAGTAGAAAATTAGAATAGCATTTTATCTATTAAAGAAAGTGAATTATCAAAAACCTTCCCACAAAGAAAACTCCAGGCCCAATTATTTCATTGGTAAATTCTATATTTAAGGAATAAATAGCACCAATCTTACTAAAACTCTTTCAGAATATAGAAGAAGAAACACTCCAACTTGTTTTATAAAGCCAGCATAACCCTAATACCAAAAGTTGACAGTGTTTTTACAAAGTTATAAACTGCTCTAAGGAGTATAGATGTAAAAGTACTACAGTAATAGCAAATTAAATTTGGCAATATAAAAAATGATATTTACCATGAATTACCAAGTGGTATTATCCCAGAAATGCAAGGTTTGAAAATCAATTAGTGTAATTCATATTAACAGAATTACAGATATTATTTTTCAAAGGATGCAGAAAAAGTACTTGAAATAATTCAACATCCATTCATGATTTGAAAAGCAAAACAAAAACATCTCAGCAAACTATAAACAGAAGTCAAATTCCTTATGGTAATGAAGAGTATCTTCTAAAACCTACAGCTGACATCATACTTAATGGTGAACTATGAACACTTTAACCCTAAGATTGAGAAAAAAATTTAGGACACTCAATCTCACAACTTCTATTCAACATGATACTGGAAATCCCAGCTATTGCAATAAGGTGGAAAAAAGAAAAAGAAAAAAATAAAGAAAGGCATAAATATCAGAATTGAAAAAGTACAACTATTTCCATTTACAGATGACATGCTTGTTTACATAGAAAATCCTAAAGAATTTACAAAACAACTACAAGAATACATAAGTAGATTAAGCAAGATTACAAGATACAAGATTAATTTACAAAAACCAACTGTATTTTTATATAGCAGTAATAAACAATACAATGTAATAAAAATTCCATTTATAATAGCATCAAAAAATACTAAGAAATAAATTTAACAAAAGATATATAAGATCTTTATATAGAAAACAAAGAAAACATTGCTGAGAGAAATTAAAGAAGATCTAAATAAATGGAGAGATAAATCATGTAAATAAATTGTCCATTATCCTTTAATTGATATACATATCCAATGCAATCACAATCAAAATTTGCAAAAATTTGATAAGCTGATTTTAAAATTCATATGAGAAAGCAACGAAGCTATCCAAAATACTCTTGCCAAGGAAAAACAAGGTTAAAGGATATATGCTACCTACCTTCAAGATATATTGTTGAAGTGATGCCAGCAAAATGACAAGTATAGCAATTTCTAGTGCTTGTCCTCCCCGAGAAACATCAATTTTCCTGAGGCCCCAGGCTCCCACAAACCCAAGCTCCCACCCACCCTGTGCCCACCAACTCCTGTGGGAACAGGCTCCTGGCAGTTCCTGGGACTGAGCTTCCTCAGTGGTGAAAAACTGAAAGCTTTTCCTATAAGATCAGAAACAAGGCAATGATGCTCACTCTTGCAACTTCTATTTAATATCCAGGAAGTCCTAGCCAGAGAGCAGTTAGGCAGGTACAAGGAATAAAAGACATCTAAACTGAAAATAAATAAATAAAATTATCTCTACAGGCAACGTGATCTTATACCTAGAAAATACTAAAGATTACACACACACACACACACACACACACACACAAACCTGTTAGAAGTAATAAATTCAGTTGCAGGATACAAAATCAATACAGAAATCAGTTGTATTTCTACACACTAACAATGAACTATCAGAAAAGGAAATAAGAAAACAATCTTATGTATGATAGCATCAAAAAGGATAAAATACTTAGGAATAAACCTAACCAAGGAGATAAAAGACTTCTGCACTGAATACTAAAAAACAGATACAAATACTAAATACAAAAAACAAAAGGGGGGCTTCCCTGGTGGCGCAGTGGTTCGGAATCCGCCTGCCAGTGCAGGGAGCATGGGTTCGATCCCTGGTCCAGGAGGATCCCACATGCCGCGGAGTGACTAGGCTCGTGCGCCACAACTACTGAGCCTGTGTTCTAGAGCCCATGAGCTACAACTACTGAGCCCACATGCTGCAACTACTGAAGCCCACGCGCCTAGAGCCCGTGCTCTGCAGCAAGAGAAGCCACTGCAATGAGAAGCCCGCGCACCGCAATGAAGAGTAGCCCCCGCTTGCCACAATTAGAGAAAGCCCGCATGCAGCAACACAGACCCAACACAGACAAAATAAATAAATAAAATAAATTAATAAAAAACAAAACAAAAAACAAAAAAAACCCTAAAGGGCATGGAAATTTTGGAGGTGACAAATATGACTATTACTTTGATTGTGGTGATGGTTTCTCATTTGTATGCATATTTCCAAATTCACCAAATGGTATGCATTAAATAAGTGCAGTTTCTTGTATAACAATTATAGCTCAATGAAGATGTTTTAAAATGAATAAATACAAATATTTAGAAACTTTGATGATAAAAAGTACTTTGGAAAAAAATAAAACAAAGAAGAGGCATGTGGAATTCTTGACAGTGGAGAGAGGAATACTATTTTAAATAGGATGGTTAGGGACAGTGTCACTGAGAAATTCACACTGAGTTAAATTTTGTAGCTCCTTCTTCTGGCTTTCATAACATCTTGCTTTCCCTCCCTTATCATGGTTTCCCTAATGTCTTTCATATTGTCCTCTCTTAGTTTCCTTTGCAAGATCCTATTCTTTTCTTTACCGTTAAAAGTTAGTATTCTTCTAATTCTGCCTTTAGCTCTTTTCTTTTTTCATTCTGTATGCTCTCCCTGAATAATATCCTACATTTGTACCATTTCAAATATATATGTGTATTTCCTAAACAAGTCCACTTCCATGATCTCCTGGTCCATTATCCACTGAACTATTGGACATTTCCATTTCTGTGACTTACAGACTCTTCAAACTAAAAATATAGGAAAATAATTTCAACAGTTTTCCATCTAAGGCTTCTCCCTATTCTGTATTGACCTTCTCACAATTGCCGAATGCCTAGAAATCATTCTCAATTGTCCTCTGCTTCATTTCCAAAAATGAAACTGGAGGCAGGGAGACTAGCTAACTGATTATACAACAGCACGGATAAGAGATGATAAGAACCTGACATGGAACAGCTGTGGCAGGGATGAAGAGAAAGGGACAGATTTGAAAAATATTCTCAAGGTAGAATTGACAGGATTTGGGACAAATTGGCTTTGAGAGAATTTGGGCTTAAGAGTCTTGATGAGTAGAGAATTGAGCACAGAAGAGAACGAGCAGATTGGAAGAAGATGATAAAATTATTTTGGATGAATTAGTCTTGAGATAACTGTCAGAGAAATAGCCAGGTAAAAAAGTCATGTATTGATAGTTTGCTAGGCGTCTTACTTTCGCTAAGCTCATAAATAGATTCTGAGACAAGAATTCAAAGGCAAGTAGTGTATTTTGGAAGTGGTCCTGGAAAACACCAATAGGTTAGGGGGAAAGAGAGGTAGGGAATAGAAGGAAGACTATAAAATGTGCTTTTTCCAGGCAGTTACAACCACTGTAGGTGGGGAAATTTGAAGTTTAACACCATTGGTAAAACTCTACAAGTTGGTGTAAAACATAACTTAGAGTTATCACAACCTAGGGTTTAGAAGCTGGGGTTGTTATCCATTAAATCTCCACCAGCATTCTTTGAGAGCTCTTTCTAGAGTCATTAACTCTTCCAGATATTCTTGCATTCCACAAGCATAGGATGAACATTCTCTTGCAGTCAGAAAGTTTGCTGGAATTAGCCTTCAGCATATAGAAGATAAATGCCAAAGGGATATGAGTGAGGCAGTGATGGCATCTACTATACTAAATATAACATGAACCTGGAGTTCAGGGAAAGCTCTGGCTTAGAGAAATAGATTTGGAAATCTTTAGCATAGAGTTGGCCAAATTTATACCTCCAGAACCATGAATATACTGGGCTGGTCAAATAACATCTCCAAATGTCAACTGAGGAGAGAGAAAAGAAGATACGAGCCAGTTAAATCAGAGGTCTGGAGGCAAAAGCAATGTCTCTTGGAAAACTGTCTTTATGGGACAGGATCTAAAGATGATATGAAGTCTGCTTTGGAGGTAGGCAACGAGCAAAAAAGAACAGAGAATGGAAATTGCTAAAAACTAGAGGAAAAAGGGAAATCTCATTGGTGAGGTTGAGGTGTTCAGGAAGAGTTATTTACCCTCACAACAGAGAATGTACACTGCTTGCGGCAAAGTACTGGATTCATCCATGGGTGGAGCTCTAAGAAAGATAAATATACAGTAAAGCTTGCATCATCAGAAATTCTAATAGGAATCCTCACAGCAGAAGAATTCTATCAAAAGGGATGATGTATGAGAGCAAGCATAAACCAATGATCTAATTGATCCCAATATATGAGAATTTATCCTCTAGTGATCGTAGTTGAGGGGAGAGATAACGTTACCTATGGTTCATTGGGCAACTGGGGAATTTACAGACACTTTGAGACATTGTAGCTTCTGTTTACTGCATATCTCATGGTTTCAGCTGATTTTTTTTGTTTTCCTTCAAATCAATCTCTTTCTACAACACCATTCAATGTTTCCTGATAGGCTACACCCATAGGGTGCATTTCTTCAGGTTTTGGAGTAGGAGCTTGAGCCAAAATACAAGACCTCAAAACATATTTGAGCCAGCCCTAAAGATAGTCCAGATCCAAGATTCCATAGCTATCTTTGATGAAAATGTCCCATTAGCAAGCATTTGATCTACCTACAACTGGACATGGGAAGCCAATGAAAAAAGTGTTTAATCTTGGTTTTTGCTATGGAGTTCTCCAAGAAATCCCTGATACCACTTCACATATCCAAGTATTTCACACCAAGTTAGACATTGTCCCAACCCAAAAACAAGCTCCTGGTAATTTCAAATACTACATAAGCCCCAGAAATGTGCAAATAAGGTATATAAAAAAAGGCAGCCACTAACTATGGTAGTGAGAGTTATATGGTCAGGAAGGAAATTGATCTTTATCCCATTTAAGTTTTAAATGTCTTAAGCTTCAGTCTTTGCAACTTTTACTCCTTCCATCCAGTTCTTTAAAAAAAAAAAAAAAGTCTTTCTAAGATTGGTGTCAATTGGAAAGTATTTGTATGTTCTGGCTGTTAAGATGGAAAGTGTGAATTTACAGAAACTTTAATATGTAGAGAGATGGTGGTAAGTTTAGTAGAGTGGTGGAGGGGCAGTAGATGAGAGTGGGGTGCCTATGGGACAGAGCCAAGAAAATGAGACTCACAGACTGAGAGTCAATTATGCTCAGATTTCACAGTCTCCCCAACTGTGTGCCAAAGGCAACGTGTTAGATGCTGGGTGAAGTCTTAGCCAGGAAAAGAGAGCCTAGTAATGTGTTGCTGTGTTGAATGAGGCTGGTAAGCATTTGGCCTTTACTTAGTTTTGCTGGCATATTCAGATAACACTATACTAAGCCTAAACATAGTTCTAAGGTTAAATAATATTTTGTTGATTTTTCCCAATCACTTTGTAGGGAGGATATCGATAGAAGAAGGCAACTAAAAATATAAACTTCTTGCCCCAGATCCCATCCTCACTCTCCAAAAATGTGAGCTATTAACCTGGGAGGAGTGAGATGAAGAAATGAAGTCAGCCTCTTGGTCTTGTCCTTAGATTGAAGTTTGGGGACAAAATTCATAAACAAGTATTTAGTGAACTGCATTTTAAAGTTTTCTTTTCTTCCTTGTCTTTCGTTTTTTAGAAATACTATTATATCTCTTTAAGAGTTGGGAAAGAGAAGCAGTTAATTAGAGCTACAGGGAACTACTTGAGGTCAAAGCCAGCTGGCTCAAATTGACCTGTTTGTAACTGGAAAGTTAGTTTGGCTCCTTTGTGTTTTTGGTACTTTTATAGACATTATTTTGTTTTTCATTCAGCGTGATTTCATAAGCTCCAGAAAGTCCGCGCTGCTGGAAAACGTTGTGTGCCTATTTACTGCTTCTACTTTTCTAGAAGTGAGCTATTCCTCCCCATGTTGGCCGCTCAACTCCAGCCACAGGCTTTAATCCACATCTCCACTGTTACCCCACACCAGCTCCAGAGACACCTGCTCACCCATTCTGTGAGCTCACCTCTGTGTTCTCACACTGAGATCTTGCCCTGAGCTTTGCCAAGTCTGGAATAATCAGAGCTGCTTTGGGGAGCTACTTCACTGGGGTCACTGCTTTTCTAAAAATCAAAGTCCATAATGAAATATGATGAGAGGTTAAGAAATAATATCCTAGAGTCCCAAAACACATACCAGTGCCATTACACAACACTTATTTATGAAGCCCCTTTTCAACAATCATGGGATGGAGCCAAGGCAGGAGCTGTTGGAGAGAGCAAGCTGAGAACAAATGTTGGCAGTTTTATTTAAAGCCACAAAACTATCTAAAGCAGCAACAGCTAGTTTGATCACTGAGTATTTCCCACAAAGCTACTACTCTTTTTACCCTGGCTTTAATATTAAATAATTGTATGCTCATTCTCACTCCGTCTAGCTGTAATACTACACAATCACAATTATGATATTGATCTAAGAAGCGTTTTAGCGTGTCTGAGTAGTGGAAAGCTAAGAAGACAATAAGAATCCCTATAGCTTGCTGTAGGGTTATTCCTTTAATATAAAATTAACAACAAAAAAGGGGCTATCTGCAAGATAATCCATATATGGATGATTGAGGACCTTTTTAAGAAACCCATATTATGTATTACAATTTAAGTAACCAGTGTCTAACCTCAGGAGAGGATCTGTGTTATCATATTTACATTGTGGTCTCCATCAGTTGTATTTTATCTCTGTCATGAAAAATAAAGGTGCTAACATCCAGGTGTTGGTCAGCAGGGATGTTAGTAAAAGGGGGCTAGTGAGTAAGGTTTTATTCTGTGTATATGCAGCTTTGTCCAGAAAAGAAATGGCCTGGCCAAAGGACCCAAATATCCATTCTTTTTGGTAGGTCTTCCTATATATAGTGCATAGGGTGATGGTTCCAGCCATTAAGATCTTCCAAAGAGCTCACTTTAAAAAAAAAAATTTTTTTTCATATCTGTATTGGAGTATAATTGCTTTACAATGGTGTGTTAGTTTCTGCTTTATAACAAAGTGAATCAGTTATACATATACATATGTTCCCATATCTCTTCCCTCTTGCGTCTCCCTCCCTCCCACCCTCCCTATCCCACTCCTCTAGGTGGTCACAAAGCACCAAGCTGATCTCCCTGTGCTATGCGGCTGCTTCCCACTAGCTATCTATTTTACATTTGGTAGTGTATATATGTCCATGTCACTCTCTCACTTTGTCCCAGCTTACCCTTCCCCCTCCCTCTATCCTCAAGTCCATTCTCTAGTAGGTCTGCGAAAGAGCTCACTTTTTAAATTCCATGCTTACCAAGCATCTCTTCTTGCAGGGAGGCAGGGAGAGATATGAGGTAGGCACTGAGGGGTTTCACTGTGGAGAGAATTGTCGGAAATCCTGAAAACGAGAAAAAGCCACAAGTCATATACTCAAGATCAAGCAAAGAAGCAAGGCTTATAAGCCAGAGAAGGGAGTCTAAACTAGTTTCTAAAAAATAATGGGTGGGCCACAAATAGAGACCATGTCCAATTACAGACCCAAAGACATGGAGCCCTAGGTAAGGAAAATGTGGGGAAAAAAATGGAGCAAGTAAGTAGGAGGAAGGACATGGGAAAATATTACTTCTGAGGCATATGGTGTTGTTTGAGCTGGCTTTTAAATATCTTTGTAGCTGGATGTGAGGGAGATATGCAGGAATGTAATCATGAAGAGCTAAGAGTGCCTAAATTAAGAAGTTTTAATTTTATTCTAAAAAGCATATGAGGAGCTACTGAAGGGTTTTAATCTCTGAAGGGGCATTATCAGATGAGTAGAATGTCAACCAGCAGAAACAAACAAAAAACACTAAACAAAAATAAAAGCTATATATCTGAATAAATACATTAAAAAGTTATTGTTATTAATTTAGTCACAAACCAAATGCAAGCAAATAACCAATAGAAAGACACATACTCTCTAATTACTCAGCTGTGTTTTTAACTTAATTAAGGTGGAATGTAATGAGCAATCAACTGAACAGACCACCTCTGACTGTTTTAATATGAGAACAGTTCCATCTTAGAGCAGAGTTTGTTGGCAAATCTGATATCAGAACTCTATCATTCATGACATATCTACTTTTTGTTCTTCTCTTTTGGTCAAAACATTTATTGGATAATGAGGCCAAATCTCTTCACTCATTGCCCTTGTTCCAATAGAATATTATGGCTCATGGTCTGTGTCTTATAATCAAGGGGGAAAAACAATGAAGAAAAATAATTCATCCAGATTGTCTCTTAAAATTTACAATATGGAAAAGGCTTTGTCTTCATGGTGGGATTTGATGCCTAAATCCCGCCATTTCTCTTCACCTCCCAGCTTCTGTCTAATAGACTTGAACAAGGCTCAGATCACCTAGCAATTGCCAGCTCTTTCCTTCCTGCTCCATGAGATGGGCAGTTGAAAACACAGTGGAACCTGTTTCTAGCTTTGGAGGGATAGTAGCACCACTTACTTATAACCTGGCCCAACAAATGCCAGTGTCTGAAGAATCAGATTTGCTATTCCTCTCCTGGTGGGAAGATCCAGTCCAGGAAGGTGGAAAGGAAGCAGAAGTCCTCATTCCTATCCTTCCCACTATGGGCATGGGCAATAGAGTCCCCCTTCTCTGCGAAAATGTGAAGAGGAGGAAAGACAGCTCTCCTTTCCCAACAGTGATCAACTTCAGTAAGTCACAATTTTACTTTAGCAGAGAAATAATAACTGGCAAAACTAAATACTTGTCTAGGAATATTGAGTTATGTCTATGCAGGGAGTTGTAAAATATCTAATGAACCCTGGACTATTTACAATGAACTTAAAAAAAATAACAGGAAAGATGGGATAAACTTTGAACCAATAAAGTCCTATTGGTTCCACCTTCATAATACATCCAGGATCTGGCCATTTCTCATCACTACCATTGCTTCCTGAGTCTAAGGTACCATAATCTGTTGCCTGAAGTACTTCAGTAGCCTTTTACTTGGTCTTCCTTCAGGTCATATTTTTCCTCAACCCTGCATTAGCTCCCGATTTAACGCAGAATAAAAGCCAAAGTCCTTAAAATAGCCTGAAAGGCGTTAGACTCTCTGGCTCCTTGTTATTGTTTTGGGATACTCTCAAACTACCCTTCCTTTCATTTGTTCCACTCTAACCATTTTGGCAGCATTGCTGTTCCTCTAACACATCCAGTCATATTCCTACCTAAGGGCTTTCCCCTGGATGATCCCTGTGCCTGGAATAATTTTCCCTTCGATATCCTGCTTAGCAACTCTCTCACCTCCTTCAAGATTTTGTTCAAGTGTTATCTTTTCATGATCCTATTAAAAAGTGCAAGCCACGTCCAGCACTTGTCCCCCTTATCTGTTCTACCTTTTCTTTTCTTTTTTGATAGTCCTTATCACCTTATAAAATGCTATATCATTTGTTTGTTTGTTTATATTCATTATCTGTCCCTTTCCACTTGACTGTAAGTTCCAGAAGATCAGGGATCTTTGGGTCACTGATGTGTCCCAAGCACCAAGAACAGTTCCTGGAACACAGTAAGCACTCAATAGATATTTATCAAATCAACTGCAAGGTCTGGCATTGATTATAAATATATCGTTTTGTTTAATTGGAAGGTAAACTATTTCACTATTTTCCACTGACTAAAATAACTAAAATAACATCACCTTCATTTCTGGTACCTGACAAAGCTCTCAATTCCCCTCAGCACTGTGTGCATTTTCACAAACTCATCGTCAAAATAAAGGAAGGTTGGTGAGCAAGAAGAAAGTCTTTTTTCCTCATTCTAAGCCTCCATGAAGCTTCTGTGCATATACCTATTATTGTACTTTACAGACCAAGTTATACTTTTTGTTTGTGTATCATTCTCACTAATGTGACAGCTCCTCAAGGAGAGAGCCTATTTTCTTTACCTTTTTTATCTCCACTACCTGGCACATTATATAACAATAGCAATAATCAATAAAAGCTTGCTAAATAATGGATGAATTAATAAAGGGTTAAGTGGAGGCATGGTGAGAAGGAGAAAAGAGCATAACATTTGAAGTTTGAGTTCCAGTTCTACTAACAATATAAACTTGGCCAAATACATATAGATCATGCCAGGTCCTTGCTCAGGAGGAATTACTCTAATTTGGATTTGACATCAAAAGCAAAGACAACAAAAACAAATTAAACAAGGGGACTACATCAAACTAAAAAGCTTCTGCACAGAAAACAAAAATCATTAAAATTAAAAGGAAACCTACAGAATGGGAGAAAATATTTGCAAACCACATACCTGATAAGGGGTTAATGTCCAAAATATATAAGGAGCTCATACAACTCAGTAGCAAAAAAGTCCCCCAAAAATTCAATTTGAAAATAGGCAAAGGACCTGAATAGACATTTTTCCAAAGAAGATATACAAATGTAAACATGTACATGAAAAGGTGATTAACATCACTAATGATCGAGAAATGAAAATCAAAACCACATTGAAGTACATGTCTCTTTTTGAATTATGGTTTTCTCAGGGTGTATGCCCAGTAGTGGGATTGCTGGGTCGTATGGTAGTTCTATTTTTTGTTTTTTAAGGAACCTCCATACTGTTCTCCATAGCGTCTGTATCAATTTACATTCCCACCAACAGTGCAAGAGGGTTCCCTTTTCTCCACACCCTCTCCAGCGTTTATTGTTGGTAGATTTTTTGATGATGGTCATTCTGAACGGTGTGAGGTAATACCTCACTGTGGTTTTGATTTGCATTTCTCTAATGATTAGCGATGTTGAGCATCCTTTCATGTGTTTGTTGGCAATCTGTATATCTTCTTTGGAGAAATGTCTATTTAGGTCTTCTGCCTATTTTTGGATGTGGTGGTTTGCTTTTTTGATATTGAGCTGCATGAGCTGCTTGTATATTTTGGAGATTAACCCTTTGTCAATTGCTTCATTTGCAAATATTTTCTCCCATTCTGAGGGTTGTCTTTTTGTCTTGTTTATGGTTTCCTTTGCTGTGCAAAAGCTTTTAAGTTTCATTAGGTCCCATTTATTTATTTTTGTTTTTATTTCCATTTCTCTAGGAGGCGGGTCAAAAAAGATCTTGCTGTGACTTATGTCATAGAATGTTCTGCCTAAGTTTTCCTCTAAGTGTTTTATAGTGTCTGGCCTTACATTTAGGTCTTTAATCCATTTTGAGCTTATTTTTGTGTATGGTGTTAGGAAGTGTTCTAATTTCATTCTTTTACATATAGCCGTCCAGTTTTCCCAGCACCACTTATTGAAGAGGCTGTCTTTTCTCCATTGTCTGTTCTTGCCTCCTTTATCAAAGATAAGGTGACCATACATGCGTGGTTTTATCTCTGGGCTTTCTATCCTGTTCCATTGATCTATATTTCTGTTTTTGTGCCCGTACCATATTGTCTTGATTACTGTGGAAGTGGATGGACCTAGAGTCTGTCATACAGAGTGAAGTGGGTCAGAAAGAGAAAAACAAATATTGAATGCTATCACATATATATATGGAATCTAAAAAAAAAAAAATATGGTTCTGATGAACATAGGGGCAGGACAGGAATAAAGACACAGACATAGAGAATGGACTTGAGGACACAGGGAGGGGGAAGTGTAAGATGGGATGAAGTGAGAGATTTGCTTTGACGTATATACACTACCAAATGTAAAATAGATAGCTAGTGGGAAGCAGCTGCATAGCACAGGGAGATTAGCTCGGTGCTTTGTGACCACCTAGAGGGGTGGGGTAGCGAGGGTGGGAGGGATATGCAAGAGGGAAGAGATATGGGGACATATGTATATGTATAACTGATTCACTTTGTTATAAAGCAGAAACTAACACACCATTGTAAAGCAATTAATTATATTACAATAAAGATGTTTTAAAAAAAACATATTGAGATATCACCTCACACCTGTTAGGATGTCCATTATCAAAAAGACAGGAGATAAATACTGGCAAGAATGTTCAGAAAAGGGAACCCTTGTACACCGTTGGTGGGAATGTAAGTTGTAAATTCCTATACTATGTTGTAAATGAATGTTTATTACACATGTAATATAAATTTCCATACTATGGAAAACAATATGGTGTTTCCCCAAGAAATTAAAAATAGAACTACCCTATGATTCAGCAATCCCACTGCTGGGTATATATCCAGAGAGAACAAAGTCATTATCTTGAATAGATATTTGTACTCCCCTTTCACTGCAACATTATTCACAATAACCAAGTTACAGAAATAACCTAAGTATTCATCAATGGATGAATGGATAATGAAAATGTGATATTATTATTATATATTATTCAGCCTTTTAAAAAGACGGAAATCCTGTCATTTGTGACAACATAGATGAACCTGGAGGGCATTATGCTAAATAAAATAAGCTAGACAGACAAAGACAAATACTGCATGGTATCACTTATATGTGGAATCTAAGAAAGACCAAACTCAGAAACAGAGAGTAGAAAGTGGTTGCTAGGGCTGGGGAGTAGGGGAAACAGAGAGAGGTTAGTAAAAGGGTGCAAAGTTTCAGTTATAAGATTAGTAAAGTCTTCGGGTCTAATGTCTAACATGGTGACTATAGTCAATAGCCCAATTGTATAATTCAACATTTGTAAATGTTCTCACCAAGAAAAAAAAAAAAAAGGTAAATATGTGAGGTGATGGAATTTAATTAACTCAATTGTGGGAATCCTTTCACAATGTATACATATATCAAATCATCACACTATACATCTAATATCTTATATTTTTATTTGTCAATTATATCTCAATACAGCTGAACAAAAATCTGTTTAAGCCAAAAAGAAAAATTATAACACTGATCTATGTTTACTGACATGGAATAGTGTCTATGATATGCATCATATAATCAAGTTCCAGAACAAATTAAAACTATTCTGTATACAGACTTTCCACATTTTTATAAAATTTTATGTATATAATTCTCTTTCACATATTTTTGTGTTTGAAATTTTTCACAAAAATGTATTATTTTGCAATTTAAAAATCATTGTTTTTTTAATGAAAGGAATATAACTTCTATATTTATAAGAATATATATAAATAAGATAAGCTAGATTTTCATAATTGCTTTATATGTTACCAACTAGTTTATAATCTGTGACATCAGAGATATAACTTCTGCTTTTTCTGTGTCATATACTTATATTTCATTATACATGGTAAATATGGTCAAAAATGTTGTTGAGGAAAAAATAATCCAATATTCTGGTGGCAAATTGGAGATGGATGGAGTTAACTCTGGTATGTTTTATTACCCTTTCACATGGACATAAAAGAATGAAAGATTATATACAATGGATAATCTGGAGAATTCTGGATATGTATACACAACAAAATTTAGTCAAATTATCAGATGGAATAGAGAGAATTCTTGGGATAGGAAAATCAGAAATTACTAAATTTGGTTAAAATCATTTTTCAGACCAGAGTCTTGTGAGAAATGAGCAGAGATGAAATTAAAATTAGTTGATGGAGAACTTTAAACAACTGAGGAATAGGAGTCCCTTCAGGGCTGTGGGGCTGTCAAAGATTCTAGTATGAAAAACATAACTCTTATGATCACCAGAGGTTAAGAGTAAACACACATTTGGTATATAAACATCTCATATTACTCAACATAAAAAAAAGACCCAAACAACTCAATAAAAGAAATTGGGCAGAAGACCTAAATAGACATTTTTCCAAAGAAAATATAAAGATGGCCAACAGACACATGAAAAGATGCTCAACATCACTAATTAGAGAAATGCAAATCAAAACAACAATGAGATATCACTTCACACCTGTCAGAATGGCTATCATCAAAAAGTCTACAAATGACAACTGTTAGAGAGAGTGTGGAGAAAAGGGAACACTTGTACACTGTTGGTGGGAATGTAAACTGGTGAAGCCACTATGGAAAATAGTATGAAGATTCATCAAAAAAAACTGAAAATAGAATTTTCATATGATCCAGAAATTCCACTTCTGGAAATATATCTGGAAAAAACAAAAACACTAATCTGAAAAGATACATGCCTCCCAGTGTTCACAGCAGCGTTATTTATAGTAGCCAAGATACAGAAGCAACCCAAATGCCCATCAACAGAAGAATGGATAAAGTATATGTGGTATATATATACAATGTTATACTACTCAGTCATAAAAAGAATGAAATTCTGCCACTGGCAGCAACATGAGTGTACCTAGAGAATATTATGTTTAGTGAAATAAGTCAGACAGAGAAAGACAAATACTGTATGATATCACTTACATGTGGAATCTAAAAAATAATACAAATGAATATATATGCAAAACAGAAACAGACTCACAGATATAGAAAGCAAACTAGTGGTTATCAAAGGGGAGAGGGAAGGGGGAGGAACAAATTAGGGGTATGAGGTTAACAGTAGGGGTATGAGGTTAACAGATATAAACTACTATGTATAAAATAGATAAGCCATGGTCAGAGACTTGCTGACAAGATGGCAGAGTAGGACATGAGCTCACCCCTTCTTACAAAAACACCAAAATCACAACTAAATGTTGAACAACTGTCAACAACAACAACAACAACAACAAATGCTGGAACCTACTAAAAAAGATACCCTATATCCAAAGACAAAGAAGCCACAACAAGACGGTAGGAGGGGCACAATCGTGACAAAATCAAATCCCATACCTATCAGGCGGATGACCCACAAACTGGAAGATAATGATACCAACAGAAGTTCTCCCGCAGGAGTAAAAGTCCTGAGCTCCATATCAGGCTATCCAGCCAGGAGTTTGGGCAAAAGGAGGAGGAGGCCCCAGAGAATCTGGCTTTGAAGGCCAGTGGGGTCTCACCACAGGAATTCCACAGGACTAGGGGAAACGCACTCTACTCTTGGAGGGCGCACCCAAGGTCTAGTGCACACCAGGACCCAGGGAAAAAAGCAGTGAACTCATAATAGACTGGGCCAGACCTACCTGCTAGTACTGGAGGGTCTCCTATGGAGGAGGTGGGGAACAGCTGTGGCTCAGTGCAGGGACAAAGACATTGGAAATGTCAGTTCTGGTGAGTACTCACTGGCATAAGCCTTCCTGGAGGCTGCCATTTCCTCCCCAAGGCCTACCCCCAACTAACAGCTTGTAGGCTCCTGTGCTGGGATGCCTCAGGCCAAACAACCAACAGGGCAAGGACACAGCCCCACCCATCAGCAGAAGGCTGCTTAAAGTCCTCCTGAGCATGGCCCTGCCCACCAGAGGGACAAGAGCCAGCTCCATCCTCTAGCAGGCAGGAACCAGTCCCACCTAACAGGAAGCCTGCACAAACCTCTTAGACAGACTCATGCACCAGAGGGTAAACAGCAGAAGCCAGAAGAACTGCAATCCTGCAGCCTGAAGAAAGGAGACCGCAATCATAGAAAGACAAAATGAGACGGCAGAGTAATATGTCCCTGATGAGGGAACAAGATAATACCTCAGAAGAACAACTAAGTGAAGTTGAGATAGGCAATCTACTGGAAAAAGAATTCAGAGTAATGATAGTGAAGATGATCCAAGATCTCAAAAAAAGAATGGAGGCACAGATCAAGAAGCTACAAGAAATGTTTAACAAAGACCTAGAACTAAAGAACAAAAAAACAGATGAACAATACAATAACTGAATAGAAAAATACACTAGAAGGAATCAATAGCAGAGTAACTGGGACAGAAGAAGAGAGTGAGCTGGAAGGCAAAACGGTCGAAATCACTGCCATGGAACAGAATAAAAAAAAAAGAAATGAAAAGAAAGAAAGACAGTCTAAGAGACCTCTGGGACAACATTAAACACACCAACATTCATATTATAGGGGTCCCAGAAGAAGAAAGAGAGAAGCGACCTGAGAAAATATTTGAAGAGGTAATAGGTGAAAACTTCCCTAACATGGGAAAAGAAACAGAAACCCAAGTCCAGGAAGTGCAGAGAGTCCCATACAGGATAAACCCAAGGAGGAACACGTCAAGACACATAGTAATCAAATTGACAAAAATTAAAGACAAAGCAAAAATGCTAAAAGCAGCAAGGGAAAAGCAACAAATAACATACAAGGGGACTCCGATAAGGTTATCAGCTAATTTCTCAGCAGAAACTCTGGAGGCCAGAAGGAAGTGGCATATGTTTAAAGTAATGAAAGGGAAGAACTTACAACCAAGAATACTCTACCCAGCAAGGCTCTCATTCAGATTCAAAGGAGAAATCAAAAGCTTTATACATTAGCAAAGGCTAAGAGAATTGATCACCACCATACCAGCTTTGCAACAAATGCTAAAGGAAGTTCTCTAAGTGGAAAAGAAAAGGCCACTACTAGAAACAAGAAAATTATGAATGAAAAGCTCACCGGTAAAGGCAAACATACAATAAAGGTAGGAAACTATCTGCACACAAATATGATATCAAAACCAGCAACTGTGAAAAGAGGAGAGCACAAAGGAAGGATTTTGGAAATGTATTTGAAATTAAAAGAACAGCAACTTAAAACGATCTTGTTTATATATAGACTGCTATATCAAAACCTCATGGTAACTGCAAACTGAGAATCTACAATAGATACACACACGCACACACACAAAAGAAAAAGGAATCCAAACACAACACTAAAGTTAGTAATCAATCACAAGAGAAGAGAATAAAAGAGGAAAGGAAGAAAAAGGACTTACAAAAAAATCCAAAACAATTAAGAATATGGTAATAGGAACATACATATCGATGATTACCTTAAATGTAAATGGATTAAACGCTGCAACCAAAAGACAGACTGACAGAATGGATACAAAAACAAGACCCATATATATGCTATCTACAAGAGACCCACTTTAGATCTAGGGACACATACGGACTGAAAGTGAGGAAATGGAAAAACGTATTCCGTGCAAATGGAAATCAAAGGAAAGCTGGAATAGCAATACTCATATCAAACAAAATAGACTTCAAAATAAAGACAGTTACAAGAGACAAGGCCACTACATAATGATCAAGTGATCAATTCAAGAAGAAGATATAACAACTGTAAATATATGTGCACCCAACATAGGAGCACCCCAATACATAAAGCAAATACTAACAGCCAGAAAAGGAGAAATCAATGGTAACACAATAATAGTAGGGGAGTTTAAGACACCACTTTGATCAATGGACAGATTATCCAGAGAGAAGATCAATGAGGAAACATGGTCTTAAATGACACATTAGACCAAATGTATTTAATTGATATTTATAGAGCATTCCATCCAAAAGTAGCAAAATACACATTCTTCTCAAGTGCACATGGAACATTCTCCAGGATTGAGCACATGCTGGGCCACAAAGCAAGTCCTGGTAAATTTAAGAAAATTGAAATCATATCAAGCATCTTTCCCAACCACAACACTAGGGGATTAGAAATCAACTACAAGGAAAAAACTGTAAAAAAAAAAAAACAAAACCACAAACACATGGAGGCTAAACAATATGCAACTAAACAGTCAAAGGATCACTGAAGAAATCAAAGAGGAAATCAGAACATACCCAGAGACAAGTGAAAATGAAAGCATGGCAATCCAAAACCTATGGGATGCAGCAAAAGCAGTTCTAAGAGGGAAGTTTTTAGCAATACAATCTGACCTCAGGAAACAAGAGAAATCACAAATAAACAACCTAACCTTACACTTAAAGCAACTGGAGAAAGAAGAACAAACAAAACCCAGAGTTAGTAGAAGGAAAGAAATCAAAAAGATCAGAGCAGAAATAAATGAAATAGAGATGAAGAAAACAATAGAAAAGATCAATGAAACTAAAAGCTCATTCTTTGAAAAGATAAAGAAAATTGATAAACCTTTAGCCAGACTCATCAAGAAGAAAAGGGAGTGGGCTAAATTCAATAAAATTAGAAATGAAAAAGAAGTTACAACAGACACCACAGAAATATCAAAGATCATAAGAGAGTAGTATATGCCAATAAAATGGACAACATGGAAGAAATGGACAAATTCTTAGAAGGGTACAATTTCCCAAGGCTGAACCAGGAAGAAATAGAAAATATGAACACACCAATCACAAGTACTGAAATTGAAACTGTGATTAAATACTCCCAACAAACAAAGGTCCAGGACCTGGTGGCTTCATGGGAAAATTCTTTCAAACATTTAGAGGAGAGTTAACATGTATCCTTCTGAAACTATTCCAAAAAATTGCAGAGGAAGGAATACTCCCAAACTCATTCTATGAGGCCACCATCACCCTGATACCAAAGCCAGAGAAAGATACCACACACACACACACACAAAATTATAGGCCAGTATCACTGATAAACATGGATGCAAAAATCCTCAACAAAATACTAGCAATCGGAATCCAACAATACATTAAAAGGATCATATACCATGATCAAGTGGGATTTATCCCAGGGATGCAAGGATTCTTCAATATACGCAAAACAATCAATGTGTACACCATATTAGCAAATTAAATAATAAAAACCATATCATCATGTCAATAGATGCAGAAAAAGCTTTTGACAAAATTCAAAACCCATTTATGATTTAAAAAACTCTCCAGAAAGTGGGCAGAGGGAACATACCTCAATATAATAAAGGCCATATATGACAAATCTACTCATTGGTGAAAAGCTAAAAGCATTTCCTTTAAGGTCAGGAACAAGACAAGGATGTCCACTATCACCACTTTTATTCAACATAGTTTTGAAAGTCCTAGTGATAGCAATCAGAGAAGAAAAAGAAATAAAAGGAGTCCAAATTGGAAAAGAAGAAGTAAAATTGTCACTGTTTGCAGATGACATGATACTATACATAGAGAATCCTAAAGATGCCACCAGAAAACTACTAGAGCTAATCAATGAATTTGGTAAAGTTGCAGGATACAAAATTAATACACAGAAATCTCTTGCAATTACATACACTAACAACAAAAGATCAGAAAGAGAAATGAAGGAAACAATCCCATTTACCATTCCTTCAAAAAGATTAAAATACCCCTAGGTATTTTAATACCTATCAAGGAGGCAAAAACCTGTACTCTGAAAACTATAAGATGCTGATGAAAGAAACTGAAGATGACACAAACAGATGGAAAGATATACCATGTTCCTGGATTGGAAGAATCAATATTGTCAAAATGACTATACTACCCAAGGCAATCTACAAATTCAATGCAATCCCTATCAAATTGCCACTGGCATTTTTCACAGAACTAGAACAAAAAAGTTTTAATTTGTATGGAGACACAACAGACCACAAATAGCCAAAGCAATCTTGAGAAAGAAAAACAGAGCTGGAAGAATCAGGGTCCCTGAATTCAGACTATACAATACAAAGCTACAGTCATCCAAACAGTATGGTACTGGTACAAAGGCAGACTTATAGATCAGTGGAACTGAATATAAAGCCTGGAAATAAACCCACGCACCTATGGTCAATCATTCTACAATAAAGGAAGCAAGAATATACAATGGAGAAAAGACAGTCTCTTCAGTAAGTGGTGCTGGGAGAACAGGACAGCTGCATGTAAAAGAATGAAATCAGAACATTCTCTAACACTGTACACAAAAATAAACTCTAAATGGATCAAAGACCTAAATTTAAGATCAGACTCCATAAAACTCTTAGAGGAAAACATAGGCAGAACAGTCTTTGACATAAATCACATCAAAATCTTTTTGGATCCACCTCCTAGAGTAATGAAAATAAAAACAAAAATAAACAAATGGGGCCTAATTAAAGGTTTTGCACAGCAAAGGAAGCCATAAACAAAACGGAAAGACAACCCTCAGAATGGGAGAAAATATTTGCAAACGAAGCAATCAACAAAGGATTAACCTCCAAAATATACAAACAGCTCATGCAGCTCAATGTCAAAAAAAAAACACAACCCAATCAAAAAATGGGTGGAAGATCTAAATAGATATTTCTCCAAAGAGGACATACAGATGCCTAAAAAGCACATGAAAAGATGCTCAACATCACTAATTATTAGAGAAATGCAAATCAAAACTACAGTGAGGTATCACCTCACACTGGTCAGAACGGCTATCATCAAAGAAAAATCTAAAAACAATAAATGCTGGAGAGGGTGTGGAGAAAAGGAAACCCTCCTACACTGTTGGTGGGAAGGTAAACTGGTACAGCCACTGTGGAAAACAGTATGGAGGTTTCTTAAAAAACTAAAAGTAGAGCTACCATATGACCCAGCAATCCCACTCTTGGGCATATATCCAGAGAAAACCATAGTTCAAAAAGATACATGCACCCCAATGATTATTGCACCACTATTTACAATAGCCAGGACATGGAAGCAACCTAAATATCCATCAACAGAGGAATGGATAAGAAGATGTGGTATATATTGGGCTGGCCAAAAAGTTCATTCGGATTTTTCCATAAGCTGTAACCAAAACCCAAACGAATATGTTGGCCCACACAATATATACAATGGAATATTACTCAGCTATAAAATGAATGAAATAATGCCATTTCTAGCAACATGGTTGGACCTAGAGATTGTCACACTGAGTGAAGTAAGTCAGACAGAGAAAGACAAATATCATACGATATTGCTTATATGTGGAATCTAAAGAAAAGTTACAGGACTTCCCTGGTGGCACAGTGGTCAAGATTCCGCCTGCCAATGCAGGGGACATGGGTTCGATCCCTGGTTCAGGAAGATCCCACATGCCACAGAGCAACTAAGCCTGTATGCCACAACTACTGAGCCTGCAGTCTAGAGTCTGTGAGCCACAACTACTGAAGCCTGTGTGCCTAGAGCCCGTGCTCTGCAACAAGAGAAGCCACAGCAATCAGAAGCCTGTGCACCGCAATGAAGAGTAGCCCCCGCTCGCCACAAGTAGAGAAAGCCCGCGTGCAGCAACGAAGACTCAATGCAGCCAAAGATAAATAAATAAATAAATAAATAAATAAATTTTAAAAAGGTTACAAATGAACATATCTACAAAACAGAAGTAGAGATACAGATGTAGAAAATAAACTTATGGTTACCAGGGTGTAAGGGGGAGAGGGAAAATTGGAAGATTAGGACTGACATATACACACTACTATATATAGAATAAATAACTAATAAGGACCTACTGTATAGCACAGGGAACTCTACTCAGTACTCTGTAATGGCCTATATGGGAAGAGAATCTAAAAAAGAGTGGGTATATGTATATGTATAACTGATTCACTTTGCTGTACACCTGAAACTAACCCAACATTGTAAATTGACTCTACTCCAATAAAAAAATTTTTTTAAATAATAGGAAAAAAAAGACAGTCCCTTAAAGAAGTGGTGCTGGGAAAACTGGACAGCTACATGTAAAAAAATGAAATTAGAACATTTTTTAACACCATACACAAAAATAAACTCAAAATGGATTAAACAACTAAATATACGACTGGATACTGTGAAACTCTTAGAGGAAAACATAGGCAGAACACTTTTTGACATAAATTGTAGCAAGATCTTTTTTGGATCTACCTCCTAGAGTAATGGAAATAAAACCAAAAGTAAACAAATTGGACAAAATTAAACTTAAAAGCTTTTCCACAGCAAAGGAAACCATAAATAAAACAAAAAGACAACCCACAAAATGGGAGAAAATATTTGCAAATGATGCGACTGCCAAAGGGTTAGTCTCCAAAATTTACAAACAGCTCATGCAGCTCAATATCAAAAAAACAAACAACCCAATCCAAAAATGGGCAGAAGACCTAAACAGACATTTCTTTAAATAAGACATACAGATGGCCAAGAGGCACATGGAAAGATGCTCAACATCACTAACCATTAGAGAAATGCAAATCAAAACTACAATGAGATATCACCTCACACCGGTCAGAATGGCCATCATCAGAAAATCTACGAACAATAAATGCTGGAGAGGGTGTGGAGAAAAGGGAACCCTCTTGCACTGTTGGTGGGAATGTAAATTGGTACAGCCACTCTAGAGAACACTATGGATGTTCCTTAAGAAACTAAAAATAGAGCTACCATACGATCCAGCAATCCCACTCCTAGGCATATATCCAGAGAAAAACATGGTTTGAAAGGATGCAGGCACCCCAGTGTTCATTGCAGCACTGTTTACAATAGCCAAGCCATGGAAGCAACCTAAATGTCCATTGACAGATGAATGGATAAAGAAGATGTGGTACATATATGCAATGGAATATTACTCAGCCATTAAAAAGAATGAAATAATGCCATTTGCAGCAACATGGATGGACCTGGAGATTGTCATACTAAGTGCAGTCAGTCAGAAAGAGAAAGATAAATATCATATGATATTGCTTATATGCAGAATCTAAAAAAATGATACAAATGAACTTAGTTACAAAACAGAAACAGACTCACAGACTTAGAGAACGAACTTATGGTTACCAGTGGGGAAGGTTGAGGGGGAGGGATAGATTGGGAGTTTGGGATTGACATGTACACACTATACTATATTTAAAATAGATAACCAACAAGGACCTAATGTATAGCACAGGGAACTCTGCTCAATATTCTGTAATATCCTAAATGGGAAAAGAATTTGAAAAAGAATAGATACATGTACATGTATAACTGAATCATTTTGCTGAAAACCTGAAACTAACACAATATTTTTAATCAACTATGCTCCAACATAAAATTAAAATTAAAAAAATAGATAAGTAACAAGGCTGTGTTATATAGCACAAGGAATTGTAGCCATTATCTTCTAATAACTTTTAGTGGAGTGTAATTTGTAAAATTACTGAATCACTATGCTATACACCTGAAAATAATATTGTAAATCAATTATGCTTCAATTTTTAAAAAGTTAATACCCATTTGGGAATTGGCAGAACATCCCTAAGGCTCCAGTTTACATGAAACCTTTATGGGGAACATAAACCTCTAAAGAAAGGTTTAATTGATGAATTGAAGACCAATGTGGCTTTAGAAAACTGAACCTAGCAGTACCACACACAGTCTATCACCCTAAATCCTAACCCGGATACTGCTATCTGCAGACTAACAGGGTTGCTTACAAAATAAACCATTTTTAAGAGATAAGCCACAAGAACCATTCATAGTCTCTAAGCTACTGAGCATGTTTTCTAAAGTTCTGATTTGCAAAGCTCTAGAAGAAAAAAGTTTCTTCCAGAAATTTCTGGCTGGAGATCTTCCAACCTTCAAAGGCAAGACACAATGAGAGTAGCAGTAAGGGAGTAAGTACAGGGATTATTTTTTTAATCACAAGAATGATGGACTGGGAGTTGTAGGCATGCACTTCTCTAACAAATCCTCAGTTGAGCTATATGTATCAATGGTTTGTTAGAACAAAACATTGTCATGTCCCAGGAGGAGCAGGAAGCTAAACTCAGAGTCCATAATTTTGCCAGGGAGACTACATTAACACTGAAACTAGAAATAGGTGACAGAAATAATGGAAAGAAAATGGACGAAAAAAAAAAAAAAAACTAAGAGCACGAACTTGAGATGGAAATGGTATACAAATTATAAATTAAAAAAGAAGAGTATTAAGAAGTCAGAAATAGAGAAGGTGGGAAAGAACAGGGAGCTAAGAAGAAATCACAAAACTAAGCAAAGAAATATTATTTTGACGTAAATATGTCAGCAGTTTTGAACTTACAAGTTATTTTACTGCAGAATGGATAAAACAGAAGATAGCCAGTTCTTACACTGATATGAATATCACTTACTGAGGGTCACCTCTGCGTTAAGTAGTAAATCAGACATAGGAAGAATAACAGCAGCAAAAATTGGAAGATAGCTTCTACTTTGGCTATTTAACAATTTATGCAAATAAGAAATATAGCAAATATCAGAGACAATCATGGATACCTAAGAACACAAAGGTTTCATAATTCTTACATAATTAGCTACAAATGAGCCCCAGTAAATATAAGTAGGAAAGTACTGAGGTACAATATAGATGTATGTATGTGCATGAATAAATGAAAATATATATGTAAACAATATATTTGTCATGTAAAGCAGATCACCTTGAGAAGAGTAATGACCTGCATTAAAAGAGCCAGCCTAGGATGATTCCACATGGAACAAAATAGGGAATAAATACTCTGATTTGATTCTCTTTCCTCTCCCAGATCTGGGGTTCCCCACTGTCTGGTGGCAACTGGAAACCTGTGGGCAAGGGAGCCCGTGCAAGTAAACTCCAGGCTCCTGGGACACAGAGCAAAGTGGAGAAGGGTGGAAAGGGGATCCAGAGGTGCAAACAAGATAGCTAGCACACTAACTTTAATGGAAATACTTCAAAAGTTTCTTTCTTAAGGATAATATTTGCTGTCATTTGGAGTACTTTTTAAAATCAGGTTAAAAATGTTGCTTTCTAATCCTTGTTATCATCATAAATAATCTGAACTTTTGAATCCTTTTTTTCCTGCATATATTGAGATAATTATATGATTTCCTCCTTTAATCTGTTGATCTGAATTGGTATGTTTTCTAATGTGGAACCATCTTTGCATTTCCTAGATACTATGTGATATCAATGTATTATTTGTATATAAAGTGATTTATTTTGATGAAATTTTCTCCAGAAGTTTTGAATATCCATGTTTATGTCACAATGTGCTATAATTTTATTTTCTTGAGCTGTTCTTGACTATATTTTCTTTTAATTCTTAATTTTTATTTACTGAAACAAGTTATATAGATAAAAATTGTAAATTTCCTAAAGGCTTGGTAAAATGTGCTTATAAAGTCTCTGAATATAATGCTTTATTTCAGGAAGAGTGTTTTTATTAATTAAAACTAATTCAGGGCTTCCCTGGTGGCGCAGTGGTTGAGAATCTGCCTGCCAATGCAGGGGATACAGGTTCGAGCCCTGGTCTGGGAAGATCCCACATGCCACGGAGCAACTGGGCCCATGAACCACAATTACTGAGCCTGTGCGTCTGGAGCCTGTGCTCCGCAACGAGAGAGACCGCGATAGTGAGAGGCCCGCGCACTGCGATGAAGAGTGGCCCCCGCTTGCCACAACTAGAGAAAGCCCTGGCACAGAAACGAAGACCCAACACAGCCATAAATAAATAAATTTAAAAAAAAAAAAGAAAATTCTTATTAAAAAAAAAACTAATTCAATTTTTCTTTAATGATTCTCCATCATTAAGATTTTATCATTCTTACTGAATTAGTTTTGTTAAATTATATTTTATATAAATTGCTTTTATCTACATTTTCAAAATTATTGGCATATAGTGTTTGTAACATTATATATTTTTAAAATTATTAGTATTACCTACTTCATGTATGGTCATGTTACCATACTCATTCTTAATATTGCTTTTTGGTTTTTGGTTTTTGGTTTTTGGTTTTCTTTGGCTGCACTGCGCAGCATCTGGGATTTTAGTTCCCCAACCAGGAGTTGAACCCAGGCCCTTGGCAGTGACAGCACCGAGTCTTAACCCCTGGACTGCCAGGGAATTCCCTTAATATTGTTTTTATCCTCTGAGGCTTGTGTTTTCTGTTTGCTCAAAGTATCAGCTTTTATTTTTCTAGATCACCTCTACTGTTTATTTGTTGTCTGTCACTTTGCTATTTTCCTTTTATCCTTATCATCTCCTCCTTTGTTTTAATTCTATAATTCTTTTTCTTACCTTCGTTAGTTAAGCAGTTTATTAATTTTCAGTGTTTTATTTTTTGTTTGTTTTCTAGTATGTGTTTTTCGGGCTATAAATTCCCTATCCAAATACTATTTTAAATGCATCCCACATGTTCTGGTAAGTAATGCTTTCATTGTCACTTAGCTTCCAAATATTTTTTAATTCACTATGATTTCCTACTCTTAATGTATGAATTATTTAGAAATGTGGTTCTTTTAAGTTTCCCTTGTGATTTTTTAAACACACCATTTTTGAGTATCTTTTTATTATTTATTTCTAATTTTATTGCATACTCATCAAAGAATATGTGAAACTGCAAGAAACTTCCTTTCTGGATCAGCTTGTAGAAAAGTTTTATAAGTGATTAATGTAACTTTGAAAGAAATGTGTAATCACTATTCATTTGGTATGGAAGTTACATATATTCAGCTTGTAAGTTGTGTTGTTAAAAGTTGATTAATCAGAAGCATATGATAATTTCCCTCTATTAATTTTACAATTTCTGTAATTTAATCAGTTCTCACTTTATGTATGTTTATGGTTTTTTAGATGCACATGTGCTCATAATAATTAATTTTAGTTGGTGGATGTTTCATTTTATCATTGTGTAATATCCCCCTTTATCCCTGTTAGTGATTTTTGTCTCAAGTTCCTTTTCTTCTCATTTTAATATAACTACTAATGATCAGCCTTATCTTGGAAGAGAATAAATATGGAATGATTTTATCTTTTCCAGTTCCCTCATTATCTGTCTTTTAGTGACATATAGGGCAGAACTCATAGCTTTCTAGTCAAGTTCAGCCATTAAAAATTCATTCCAGGGCTTCCCTGGTGGTGCAGTGGCTAAGAATCCACCTGCCAATGCAGGGGACATGGGTTCGAGTCCTGGTCTGGAAGATCCCACATGTTGTGGAGCAACTAGGCCCGTGAGCCACAACTACTGAGCCTGCGCATCTGGAGCCTGTGCTCCACAACAAGAGAGGCCATGACAGTGAGAGGCCTGCACACCGTGATGAAGAGTGGCCCCCGCTTGCTGAAACTAGAGAAAGCCCTCGCACAGAAACGAAGACCCAACACACCCCAAAATAAATAAATACATAAATAAATTGAAAGCCATGCTCATAAAATCTTTCTTAAAAAAAAAATTCAGTCCAGTCTAGTCCAAAACTCCAGTCTCATATATAACTTAAATCTCTTCTCATCCCTATCCCTTAGCTGCATACCACCTTCCCATTCTAGGGTCCTCATCCACAGGTCTAATAGTTTCTTCATTTAACCAGCTTCTCATCCAAATCAGTGCTGAAATTTGTTTTAAATAAAAAAATTGAAGGGGCTTCCCTGGTGGTGCAGTGGTTGAGAATCTGCCTGCCAATGCAGGGGACACAGGTTCGAGCCCTGGTCTGGGAAGATCCCACATGCCGCGGAGCAACTAGGCCTGTGAGCCACAATTACTGAGCCTGCGCGTCTGGAGCCTCTGCTCTGCAACAAGAGAGGCCGCGATAATGAGAGGCCCGTGCACCGCAATGAAGAGTGGCCCCCACTTGCCGCAACTAGAGAAAGTCCTCGCACAGAAACGAAGACCCAACACAGCCATAAATAATAAAAAAAAAAAAATTAAAAAATAAAGGTGTCACATGGACAATAATTTAAAAAAAATTGAAATAAATTTTAAAATACCATATCTTTACACAAAAAGATATAACAGAATGGAATAGAGGGAAAATAAGAAAAGTTTATTAAAATTACTATCAATTCTGACTCTCAAACAACTCTGCCTTAGAATATCTAGAGCTAGGAATCCCAGAGGGAGAAGAAAGAAAGAAAGGGATAAAAGAAATATTCAAAGAAATAATGACTGAGATTTTTTTGTTTTTATTTTATGACAGGCACTAAATCATAGATACAGGAAGCTTAGAAAACACCAAGCAGGATAAATACCAAGAAATCTATAACTTGGCATGTCACATTCAAGTAGCAGAAAATCAAAGACAAAGAAAAAAAAAATCTTAAAAGAAGCCAGAGAAAGAAAACACCTTACTTATAGAGGAATAAAAATAACAATTATATAAACATCACTTCTGAAAACATGCAAGCAAGAAAAGAGTGGAGTGAAATAGGTAAAGTGTTGAAAGAAAAAGAGAGCTGTCAAACTAGAATTTGGTATCTAGTGAAGTTGTCCTTCAGTAGTGAAAGAGAAATAAAGACTTTCTCAGACAAACAAAAATTGAAGGAATTTATCACCAGCAGAATATTGTAAGAAATGTTCAAAGAAGTTCTTCAGAGAGAAAGAACTATATGACATTCTAAAAAAGGCAAAACTATGGAGATGCTAAAAGACCAGGTGTTTTTTGTTGTTTGTTTGTTTTTGGTTTTTTTTGCCAAGGGTGCAGGTGGAGGGAGTAGGAGTGGATAGGTGGAGCACAGAGGACTTTTAGGGCAGTGAAACTATTCTGTATGATACCATAATGGTGGTTACATGACATTGTACATTTGTCAAAATGCATAGAACTATACAACACAAAGAGTGTACCCTAATGTAAACTATGGACTTTAGTCAATAATAATGTATCAATATTGGTTCATCAGTTGTAGCAAATGTACCACACTAACACATGATGTTAATAATAGGTGAAACTGTGTGCAGGAACAAGAGAGGATATAGGAACTCTGTACTTCCTGCTTAATTTTTCTATAAACGGAAAGCTCCTCTTTAAAAAAACTTTATTAATTAAAAAAATTAACTTAAAAATGTTAAACTAAATATATATAATTATATTGTGTATTTCTCTATCTCTAGATAGATAGAGAAATATATTCTTAAGGCATGTTAGGGATAGGAGTAGAGTATTAATTATCCGGATAATATACTTAGTGTCCCACTTCAGCTTCTACCAGAAACCAATAAATTGTTAAGAAGATTTTTGAAGACGGTAGTTATTTTTCTTACTACATCTTAGCTTCATCACCTGGGTGAAGTCAGGATGTGCTGGGAACTTTACTGTGGGTCACTGGGTTCCCATACAGATGATGCAATGGAAAAACAGCACACAAGCAAGGAAAATGGTTTGACTTTGTTATTGCAAAGAGAGTTTTTGGTTGACCATATAATACGCTGGAAATTAGATCTTTGTACCTCAGGATCTCATAGCTTTCCTTCTGCCATCTGATTTTCCTCTGTCAGCATGTTAGAATACCTTTGTATATAGAATATCTATAAGACGTTTTGTTTTTTTTTAACAGCATTCACATACGAATCCCTGTGTTTGGGAGTCCCTTGCTGTGCTGATGTGATTCAGGAGAGCAAATGCAGAACACATGAAGGGCTGCAGGGCTCAGACTCAGCAAAACTGAACTGAAGGGCTCAGACTCAGCAAAACCATTATGTGCTTTTACTTCTCTGTTTCCTCACTTTGCCTCATCCTTCCACATTCTTCACGGTATTTGCATGTGTGGTCTTTGTTTTCAGAGCAAAAAGAAGGTGATAATCTGTTTTAATTGGAATGGGTGTTAGAGAGAGATCATATTTACGTTTCAATAAATCATTGTGGTGAAAAACAGGTCAGAAGGAGGCAAAACTGGACGTGGATTTACCTGTTAGGAGGCACTTCTAACCTAGATGAGAGATGGTTCTTCCCTTCTAAGGATATCTGCATGTTAACAGTTGATAATCCTTTCACTCAAAGGAAGAAAGTAGAATTTCAGATATTCTTAAATTATGTAGCAAGAAAGACATTTAGAATAGTCTAGGGCCCCTCAATTTACTCTAATTATATCTAAATACGAATATACTTTTTGAAATTAAAAAAAAAAATAATGCAGTCAAGCTTAGTGTTTCTTGCTCAATTCCCCAGTGGTATTTGGGCTATAAGGCCACATTTCATACCCTGATTGCTGTAACAAATACCGACCTAATGGAGTCATTGTAAGGTTTGATTTCAGCCTTAGTAAAGTTACAGGATTTCTCTATTTTCAAATAATCTTTAGATTTTGTTGGCAAATGGATGACTAAATACTACTGGATATTATACAAAATGTATGGTTTAGTCAATGAGTGCAATAAGGTTAAGTTACTCATGCACTAAAGTATATATTTAAATAGCTATTGAGCCCCTAAAACCATGCTTGGCACTGTGGGAAATATAAAAATTCATAAGACATGTTATGTACCCTTGAAGGAACATATAGAAGCAGTAAGACATGTATACAAATAAACATAAAACAAAGGAGAATAGACCTGTTATTAAAAGTTATCTATGAAGCTACGACAATTCAGAGGAGGAAGAGATCTAAGAGAAACTTTTAAGAAGGGGATTGCATTTGAATAACACCTTACAGAGTAGGTGAATGGAAGCAGAGGACTTTCTACTTGGGGGCACGGCATGAACAAACCCATATTCATAGAATGGTGAGCTCTCCAATTAGGATGGAGCGTAGGGTACCTAAAAAAGTGTAGGGTTTGAGACTGAAATGGAGTGTAGAGCCAGACTGTGAACAGTCATGAGTATCAGGTTAAGGATCCCAAGCTCACGTTTTATTAGTTATGGAAAAGCCAAAGGAGGTTTTAAAATGAGAAACAGAGAGAGAACAGAGATATATGGAATTACAGAAAATTTTCTATCTAAGACAATGTTTCTCAAAAATGCCTATGGTTGTACCTCACCTCCAGAGACCCTGAATTTTTTGGTCTGATCATCTGTATTTTTTAGAAATTCCCTGGTGATTCTAATGTGCTAGCCAGTGTTGGAAAAAAAACACTACGTTAGAATGTATCTGCTAAGTTCATAATGACCCCCTCCAGGACCTCCTACGTAATTTTCAGGTCCCAGTGCAAAATGCAAATGCAGGGCTGGTCCTTGTTCAAAAACTATTAAGGCTTTCAAGACTGTAACAGCATTAAACCAAGGATGGGGCCCCAATGAGCCTGAGACCCTGTGTGACTGCACAAGTCACACCGCCCTGAAGCTAGCCCTGCCTCCCTCCTTGTTTTTCTGTGAAATAGCATCGCCCTAACCCGGGTGAGGGCTTTCAGGAGCCGTGTTTGAATTTTTTTACTCCATTCCCCCAGCCATAGCTGACTGGTGCAGCCCAAGCTGTGTAGTATAATCTATTCCACAATACAATGCACTAATTGAGACTGAGGGAGGGTAGGTAACTTGCCAAAGATCATACAGTTACACAGCAGCAGATCTGAGATATAAACCTGGACAGCTTGACTCTGAACCAGAAGTCTGCTGCCCAATATGCTTTGGGTCAGATAACTGTGTGTTCTCAAAGTTTATGACAGAACTGATCTAAGACTCAGTTCCTTCCAACCGATATAATAAAAGAGATTCTATTTTATTTGTAATTTTTTTTAATGTGTGGTAGTTATAAAACACTTTCTTAAATGACAAGGAACAGTTTGGTTGGTATTTAGCAACTCCCCTTCAAGAATTTTTTTAAAAGAAAAAAAAAAAAAAAAAACCAGCTTCAGGATAGTGCACGTGTAACTTAGTTGTATTTTGTTTCAAACAGCAGTTCTTTTCTTCCATTCCCATTGCCATCTTTTTAATCTAGGAATTTATTACTCATACCAAGACTATCTTAATAGCCTACCTCTAAATTCTCACTGTTCCACATTGCCTTAGCTCCTTCTCCTTAAAATACTGCTATAATTATCATGCATAACCCCTTCCCCGACCCCGCTTAAAATCCCACATACTGGTCTTCACTAGCAGGACCCATGGATTCACCCCATCTATTGCTTCAACGAAGCTACAATTTCTCCATCAGTTTAGTTGCTAACTGAGGTAGGAAATTTACCAGCATCCCCCACGCCCACTTCTCAGTCTAGTGAGCTTTAATATTTAGTCACCCCCTCTGATCCAAAGACCTGTCACAACTTGCAGCCTCTTCACTGAACCTGTGCTCGCAATGATGACCCAGGGGCGGGTGTGTCACGTGAGTATTTTCCCTCACCCTGTGCTCTCCCCTACCCCACATTCCTGCCCCCTTTGCTCAGGGTATAAGATAAGGACCCTGCCTTGGATGTTCTTAGCTCCATCTATTTCTCTCTCTAAGTGACCTATAGAGTTGAAATTCCTTTCTCTGTTAAATGCAAGCAAGATACTATATTTGAGGGGATAACTGAGACAAAGAAGATATGGTCCCTGCCTTCAAGACTTAAATTAATGGACAAGTTAGATTATGAGTAAGTAACTATAATCTAAGGCATAGTAAAATGCATACTATAGTAAAGGGATAAGCAAAGTTTAGGGAATTCAGAGGAGGAAAGCTCTTAATTCTGGCTTTGAGGACTGGAAAAAACTAAGCAAAGGAGTGGTATTTGAGCTGACTATTGGAGGATAAGTAAGAATTTGATGGATATAAGCCATATTATTCTCATGTTACAAAGCTGAATAACCATGTCAGTAAAATTTACACTACAATTATAAATTAATAGTCAAAATTAATACCAGTCGGATTTAACAAATCTTACATGGGAAAATTTATAAATAATTTAACAGTTAGTTTAATAAAATTAAAGAACTTTAGAGTCATGAGCCATGCCAATTTAGCCACATTTGTGTTTAAAATCTTATGTTTTAATTTGGATCACTAGAGTGAATTTAGTATATTAATTAGTATACTTATTGAATTATACATTTCTAGTGAAATGGCATCAGTGTTGTAATTCTCTATTTATTTGTGTGTCTCCCACTTGACTGGGAATCCCTTGAAGGCATGGACTTTGTTTAATTATCATGTATCCCTAGTACTTGACACATGGTAAGCATGCCTTAAATATTTATGAAGGGAATGAATGAATAAATGAATGAATTGTTACCTATGTGCCTTACCACCAGAAAACTTTAATTCCAACAATCAGTAATTTCACAGATCAATCTAAAGAATAAAATACCACTCTGGTACCACCCCTTTCTTAATCAGAATTCAAATACAGGTTTCCCAATATTCAAAAGTAGAGCATTCCTAGGAAACTTTTTGTAAGCCAAAATGGCATAAAGCAAAGAAGCAATTACCTTAGGACACATCTTGCTAACAGATGCACAAAATAAATCAAGATAAAGCACAGATGCTCACAGATACAGTTCAAAGCTATAGCAGCTTGATGCTTGAGATGCTGAGTGCAGTTCTCTGGGAAGGAGCTTGGCAGTGCCACTCTCATTGCAAAATTCCTCTTTGGAGTTCTTTCAGTTAACCAAGACAGGTACTAATATAGGTCTTTCGTAAAAGCAAAGTGACATAAAGTGAACTTTGGAAAAGTGCAGGATAACTGTCATTATATCTTTCAGTTAATGGAGATTTAAAAAAAAATTATTTATTTTGTTTATTTTTGGCTGCGTTGGGTCTTTGTTGCTGCACGTGGGCTTTCTCTAGTTGCAGCGAGCGGAGGCTACACTTTGCTGTGGTGCACGGGCTTCTCATTGCAGTGACTTCTCTTGTTGCGGAGCATGGGCTCTAGGAGCGCGGGCTTCAGTAGTTGTGGCTCGTGGGCTCAGTAGTTGTGGCTCGTGGGCTCTAGAGCACAGGCTCAGTAGTTGTGGCATACAGGCTTAGTTGCTCCACGGCATGTGGGATCTTCCTGAACCAAGGATCGAACCTGTGTCCCCTGCACTGGCAGGCAGATTCCTAACCACTGCGCCACCAGGGAAGTCCCAATAGTGATTCTTAATACAGTCCTCCCTCAGTACCTGTGGGGAACTGGTTTCAAGAACCCCTGTGGATACCAAAATCCATGGAAGTTCATGTTCCTTACATAAAATGGCATAGTATTTGCAAGTAACCTACACACATCCTCCCATATACCTTAAATCATCTCTAGATGACTTATAACACCTAACACAATGTAAATGCTATGTAAATTTTTGCCATTGCAACAAATTCAAGTTTTAGAACTTCCTGGAATTTTTTTTAATACTTTGACCCCTGGTTGGTTGACTCTGAAGATGCAGAACTTGTGGATACCAAGTGCCAACTCTATTTTTAGAAGAAAGAGACAAATTTCCAGGACAATCTCCTATACCTTCTATATTAACAGCTACAGTGTGTGAGGTTTAAAATAATGAACCTAAGCAGCAAAAAAAAGTCACAATGCTTAATAATTATTTAGTGTTTTCAGTATACATATTGCTTAGCATGTATCAATTTATTTGAGCCACAACCCTGAGAAGTAAGAGTTACTAAAATGATCATTTACAAATGAAGAAAGTTAAATGAGGTCATAAACTGCTCAAGATCATGTGGTTATGAACTGTAGAGCTAAGTTTTGAACATTAAATTATCTTAATATACTTACTGGAGTAGAACATACACTAATATTTCTGAAACGTGAACCATATCAACTTACAAATTAACCAGAAATACCCTGCTCACCAGAAACCATATTCTCAAGCAATAAAACAGTACACATTTTTTCTGCCTGATATGTGAACCCCCTTTCTGTTTGAGGAATTTTCTATCATATGAGTTTTGGTGGCAGTCAGAACTGCCTCCCACTTATGGAGGCTGAAAAGGCCAAATACTTGATTTCCCAGCCTCTCCTTTAGCATGGATATAGGCACTTGACCTGTATTTGGTGACCAGAAGCCTCTGTCCCAGACTTTGGATCTGGGTGCTGGTGCCACAGAGAAGCAGAGACAATGGACACCTTACAAGCAGTTCTTTGCGGTACCATTGGCTGCCTGACATCCCTCATTCCTGTCTATTCGCTGACTCTAGTTCTCTAGCTTTCTGGGGATTTCAATAGAAATATATTATTTTTCTACTTATTCAGCTGGAATGTGTTTGTTTGCTTGCAATGATGCACCTTAAAGGACAGATACAATGATGTCCCTCATTAATAGCTAGATGATACAGGCCCAGTTTTATCTGTCAGGAAATGTTGGGCTTTTTTCACACCAGATAGGGCTACAGTCAAGTTAGAACACTGGAATTGTGGAATGAAAAAGTTTAGGGAACAATGTAGTAGATTAATTTATTCATTTATCTTTTTCATGTTCACAATATTTTGTATATCCTTGACATTCCACAGTAAAAACTTGCCAGTGCTCTATGCTCTGACCTGAAAATTATGCTCTCTGCTTCTCACATTTTTGTCACTTGTTAGTCTTCCATGCCAGCCCAGCATACAGGATAGTCAACATAGCTTAGTGGTTCCCAAGTGTGCGTGCACATTGCAATCCCCTGTGGGATTTTTTTAAAACGTGGAGTTCCAGGTCCTACCCCATATCTGTTAAATTACAGTGTCCAGAAGTGGGACCAGTGCAGGCACACAAACTCCTCTGATGTCTCCACAGCATACCTGTGGTTAAGAACCCCTGGCTTTTTCACTAATTCTACTTGTATGTTTAACATGCTTCATTTAGAGGAATCCCACTATGGTGGTCTCAATACAAATAATAAAATCTAAGGAGAAATTACTGAGTTTAATTTTACCTATCAACACTATCTTTTTCTCTTGATTTCTTTAGGAAACTGTCTCAAATATTAATGCATTGAATCATGTAGTCTTCCTAATATTCATAGATTCTACCAAGGTTTTTCATCTATAGGATACTAAAAAACTAGATTTTCTGCAGAGATTTTGAGTAATCACGGCAATTAGAGAAATTAGAGGGTTTTTTTTTTAAGTCAAAGTGATTAAAAGTCCTATTATATTATCATCGCCAAAGAGTGAAAATGAAAGCAGGAGGATGATATCATCAGCACTGTGTGAGGTCAGGAAATTAATCATGACTTTCACAGCTCTGTACATCATCAAGTAAACAGATTGTCCAAGACTTCAACACCTTCTTCTTTCTAAATTTAAAAAATCTAGTGGGTTCTCAATGTTTTCTCATACATGCATTTAAAGAATCTTCACATTCCTTTTTGGACTTCATCCCAGGATTCGATCAGCTTGAAGTGGATTCACTCATCCAAGACAAGGCAACTTTGTCTGTCCTGTGAGTGAACTTCATAAAGTCAAGTCTGATAGATGCCACTGCATTTCACACTAGGATTCAAACTATCTCTCCTCAGTTTTACTTTTTTTTTTCAGGTTTCATACCATCCTAAGTCTGTATTAAATCTCTCAGGGAAAGAAAGTTTCATTATAAAAGTTGGAGCTGATGACCTGGTGTTCATTTTTATGGTTTCCTCCTGAGTGTGAAGTACTCTAATCCCATGTATCAAGTGCACATAAAAAGAAATGAAATGGAGTTATTTGTAGTGAGGTGGATGGAGTTAGAGTCTGTCATACAGAGTGAAGTAAGTCAGAAAGAGAAAAACAAATACAGTATGCTAACACATATATATGGAATCTAAGGGGAAAAAAAGAAAAGGTCATGAAGAACCTAGTGGCAAGACGGGAATAAAGACACAGACCTACTAGAGAATGGACTTGAGGATATGGGGAGGGGGAAGGGTAAGATGTGACAAAGTGAGAGAGTGGCATGGACATATATACACTAAGAAACATAAAATAGATAGCTAGTGGGAAGCAACCACATAGCACAGGGAGATCAGCTCTGTGCTTTGTGACCACCTATAGGGGTGGGATAGGGAGGGTGGGAGGGAGGGAGATGCAAGAGGGAAGAGATATGGGAACATATGTATATGTATAACTGATTCACTTTGTTATAAAGCAGAAACTAACACACCATTGTAAAGCAATTATACTCCAATAAAGATGTTAAAAAAAAAATAATGTGATAAATATCTTCATCTTTCTGACCCTAGTTGGACTGTGGCGTATTAAACAATTGATGAGATTTATTTTGAATGGCACATATTTTTGGTAGAATAAAAATCTATCACTTTATTTTGTAAGGTTGAGTGTAATACAAGCAGAGGAAGGATTAAGGGGACTTCTGCACATAAATTTCCAAGAAGATAAGAATACTTTAATTATACTCAATACATGGTATTCTACTCAAACCTTATTTACAACAACAGCTAAAACTGAGAGACCTACATTCAGAGGCTGACTGCAGCAGCAAATGAGGAGAAAGAGGGTAGAATCTGGAAAACAATATTTGAGAAAAACTCAAAAAGAAAACAGTAGAATGTGGTATTCTGTAGGAGAGGATTTCGAGAAATAAAGAATGAGCGGATGGGAGTCAAGGGAAATTTTGGAGGGATGCATGAACGAGTCTTGAGCTTGTTTACAGGCTAAATGGAAGAATTTGGTAGGAAGAAAGGCATTGAAGATGCAAGAGGAACAAAGGCAGGGTTCCAGAGGTAGGGGGTGTGGAGGATCAAAGCGCAGCAAATGGGGTGGCCACCACCTCTCCAGCACTCAATAATGATCTCATCTCCTGCTGCACAGAGGACACCGGGGGGGCCCCTCCCAAACACACTGAGAAATATAGCTTTGTCTGCACCTCTCCCTTCCTCCTTCCTTTCCATCTGTGTAGAAGATGTGTCTTTTCTCATCAAGAAGCTCAGTCTCTATATATGGTAAATAAAACTGTGATTGACGTTTGCCACATATATAATTATACAACTTAAAGAACACAAAAAGTCCATTGTAAAGCAATTATACTCCAATAAAAATGTTAAAAAAAAAATTAGGAAAGTACTCCCAAAAAAAAAAAAAAAAAAAAAAAGAACACAAAAAGTAAAAGTATGAAGTGATCTACAATGTGTTTAAATCTATGCAATAAGCATAGATTTTATTACTGTACTAATTGAACAATTATAACATTGTAGATTTAAAATGGATCACTCTTTCATTCAAATGAAATTGGAACAGTCACTAATATAACCATTGATAAGATCCTTTATTTAGGACATCATGACCAAATGTTAAACAACTGATCTGCATTAACCATGTAATCCATCTGTTTGGCTAATTATTCAAATAATCTAAGACACATTCCTTTTGCTATTACATCATATGGATATAGTCTTTAGCTTTACTGAACATAAAAAAAAATGATATAGCCAAAATTCAACTGAAAGCATGAAAACACTGAGAAGAAAGAACTGTCTCATCTGTAATATTAAACACACTTTCACCGATGTCCTGAATACTTAGTAGTTAAACATTAGCTTTACACTACTTTTGGCAAAAAAAAAGGGTTAGACTAAGCTTTTAGAGATAGAATTTTCCATTACCAATGCCAAAATGATGAGAATGACTACAATATAGCTATCACTTAACAATCCATAATCACTTCTTCGTGTATTCTGCAAATGCTTCTTTCAGGCCCACTATCTGACATACACTGTGCTAAGGAGTAGGAGATAACAAAATAGATAAAATACCAATTCTGCCTTTGAGGAACTTGCAGTCTCATAGGAGTGAGAGACATGTTCATAACTAGTTATTTTGTAAACATAGTATGTAATGCTATGAGAGAATTATGGTATAAAAAGGCTACAAATGAGTATTAAAGTTTATATCCTTTGATCAAAAATTTTACCTCTGGAAATCCATCTAAAGAGAATAATCTGAAAAATAAAAATAAAATTCAGTGCAACAGACAATCATCACATTGCAATTTACAGTGGCAAGAAATATTTAGAACAATTACCAAAAATATCCATATGCATACTTGTCAGGACAGGCTAAGGTATGCCATAGTAACAAATAACCCTAAAATTTCAGTGGCTTAACAAAACAAACGGCACAATCCAATGTGAGTTAGAGGCCTCTCCTTGTCAGCTTTTCCCCAAGCAGTGACTCAGGAATCCAGACCCTTTCTATCATGAATTAACAGGTGTGATTTTTGGAATGTGTGGCTTTCCAGGGAAGAGAAGAGAAGGCTGAAGTATTGTGCAGGGTATCCTTAAGGATAAGGCCTAGCAGAGCCTTGCATCACTTTGCCCACACTCCACTGGCTGTAGCTCAGTCACATAAGCCCTCACCTAACTGTAATCTTTTGCTTGCCAGGAAGACAAAATGCAATCTTATCATATGCCAGGAAGACAAAATGGTATAGGAACACGCAGTCTCATCTCTAACAAAGAGTTAATAATTGGGCAATATATGCATACTTTTATCAAGAGCTTATAAAAATACAAAAAATGTTTTTGTTACAAAGTTTAATAAAAATTTAGTATGCAAAGATTTATCATGATTGAAAAAATGGGAATATGGAAAGGACTGGCAGGAAATATACTAAAAAATTAATATTAACAGTAATGTGGATGAAAGAATGACAATGAAAAAAATTTTCTATTTGAATTTCTTCATTTTCTATAAAATATGTATCATGATGGAAAAAGTTAAAGTAACTTTTTGAATTTCTTTAACGTTGTATTATAGCAATTACCGTATTATTAGGGATAACTGGAAGTCAGGTACTCTGCGGGGGTGGCAAAGAGGGAAAAGGGAATGAGATGGGTAGTAAACTAGGAGTCAGTAGCTTTTGGAGGTAAAAGCAACATACCATGGGCATTTCAGCCTAGGAACTGCATGTGAACATTGTGCATCATTCATGTAAGGGGCCTGGGGCCCTGAGAGACACTAAAACTTGGCATTTGTGCAAGAGCGGAGGCAGGTTGCAGTGTGGCCCTGGTGTGAGGTCCTCATAGATGAAGCTAGAAGTACATAACCCACTGTGTGAGGGAAATGTAGAGATCATTTTATTCTGTGAAGGTTGTATTGAGTAGAAGAATGAAATGTTTCTGGAAAGATGTCCAAGTCATACTATACCTCAAGAGCCACAGCAAACAGCAATGTGTACATCTGGACATTGGATTTCAGGTTTACTACACTGTGAGTTGTGTCCTGTGTACCCATTAGATGAAGCATGTGTAATTTAAGTCCTGCACAGAGAACTATGGTGTCAGATGTATTCACAGGCTAAAATCATCATAAACCATCAATGATATTGATGCAGACTTTGGGCAAATGGATGTAGAAAATTCCTTCACTGACATTTAAATACACTAAAGGTCACTGTGAATTTTTCATCCACCTATTATTCTTCTACTTTATTCCTCAGGAGTTAAACAATCTACTATTTGTTTTGTTAGGTTTAATTTTTCAGTACCAGTTGGTAGGTAGAGTGAGGCTTACACTCTTAGCTTCTCTGCTAAACTTCAACCAGGCCCAGGTCTTAGCATCTTGCTGTCTTCCTCAGGACCTGACACAGTGTCTAGCACCTAGTTTCTTCTTAAAATAATTGTCTGTTGAATAAATGATTCCTTACAGCTCACATTCACATTTGTCATATGTTTAACTATGTATTCTAAATCTAACTTTTACTTTGAAACAAACTTACCGAATATCCCCTCAGATGTCATTTTCCCAAAGCAAACTGCTCTGAATCTTTGCAGTACTTCTTCAAATAATGGATCAGCTTGTGTAACTGCCCTGCAGAAGCTTGTGGTGTGCCATCTAGTGACCAATGTCACCAATATATGAACTGCACTTAGGATATTTGTTATTGCATAAATATATGCATTAAAGTTTTATTAATATTTGAGTGGGAAAGAACTTTTCCAAGTAATTATGTGCATATTAATATTACTGATGTATGACACTCAAATAGAGGAAGGATGAAAAGAAATGCTGGCTGATGTTGACCTCCTACTATTAAGCATTCCTACACAGTGCACAAAATGACTAACCACTATCGTGGTCGTTGTTATCACCAATGGTTACCCACCACACACCTACAGTGTGCAAGGTACCATGAAGAATACAAAAAAATCATTGACATGGTACCTTCTCTCCAGGCATGATATGCACACATAGGTAGTTCATGGCAAGTGACAAATATTTGATGTACACTACTACAAACAAGTGATAAATGGGTTACAAGAGTGGAAAAGGCAAAAAGTGAAATGAATGTCTTAAAAAACGGGAAAACAGAAGCAATACTCATAAAGAAGTAAGATAAGAAGCCTTGGCACCATGCTAAGACATTCAGACTTTATCGTGTATCCTGTTAAGTTATAAGGACCCCTGAAGAGCTTTAAGGAAGAGAGTAACATAATTTAAATGGCCTTTGAGCAGGCATGTAATAAAGTTAGACGATAAGCACAAGTCCTCTCTTATAAGAGGAAATAGGATACAGATTAGAATTATTTAATGCTATCAACACAACAACTTGCACAGTATAGTCTATCCAGAGGATACCTGTTATTTATTATTATATAGATGATCATGAAATAATATTGGAAATGTCATATTCTTAATTTTTTAAAATATTATAAAGACCTATTGCCCTTGCTAGATAAGCAGAGTAAAGTATGGGCTTGGTTTTCATACAGTTGTGTGTGTGTGTCTGGAATGGGTCTTCTCTGTTTTCTTTCTGGGATGGGAACTCTCAGAGATCCAGGGGAGAGTTTAAGATCTTTACTGGACCTCAATCCTAATGGTGAGGCCGAAAGGTCCTGCCCGATGATTTATGGGTTCAGGTGGGGTGACCTTCACACTAGCAACAGAACTTTGATTGCTAGATAAACATAGTCAGAGGGATCCTGCTTGGGTGATTTGCAACAGTGAAGGATGGCAAAGGCATTTATGATTCTCCTTTCACCAAACAGGACACGTCAAAATGACTTGGCAAGATGGAGAAAAAGTATTAGATTCAAATGGCAATTACCTGACACCAGCTGAGTTTCCTCTGGAAGGGTTATTATGAGACTACAAATAGCCAGCATGTCTATGACCTCATGTTTGATAATTTATTAAGAAGAGTGGGAACAAGATGTCATCTCCTGGGTGAGCATTCAGAAGTGAAGGATTCACCTCCTCCTAACTTATGCTACCATTCCTTTCTTTTAGTTTGTCTATAACATTGATTACACTGGGAAACACACATAAAATTTATTTCTAACAGTTATCTTACAACATTTTATTTAATATGGGAATATTTGTTTTTAAAAAATTGTATCTGCCTAAATTCAATCATATCCACACAAAAGATACTCAAGAGGTTTGATTGTTCTGAATCCTTAATAAGAAATTTTTCCTTTATATTTTGTCAGCGTTCATAAAAACATTGTTTCAGACTCAAAAGATTGTTTCAGACTTTTAAGTCTAAATATAAATGAATATTTAGGTTCCATTCAGTGTGATCCAATACAACTAGGAAATATTAATTGTGATAGGAAAAAAAGAGGAAGCAAAAGGAATGAAGGCAGCAAAGGAGACATTTCAACAAATCTTCTGAAAGTGACAAAAGAGTTGTATGTGTGTATCAAGTAGACCAAACTTCTTGCCAATTAGCATCAAGGTGTTTTCTTCTCTCTAGCTGCCTTTCAGTTCCTCTAATGTGCCCTCTTCTCTAGCCCTAGGGTCTCTGCACTTGCTGTGTCCCTGGCCCAGAAACCTTCCTCTCTATCTCCTCCTGCTCTCTGGATATTCTGAACACTCCCTTCAGAGCTCAGCTCCAGCATTATCTCCTTAGGACCGCCTCCCTAATTACCAACCAACTCTGTCCTCATCATATTAAATGCCCCCTGCTATGCATGCTTCCAACACCCCAAGATTCTTCTCGATTATACTAAAGAAATAACCGTAAGTAGTTAATCTCTCGCTCCTCCTGCACAGTGTGAGCTCCAAAGAAGAGGGCTTTTGTCTTTCTCAGCTATGTCTTCAGGGAGGAAAAGTCAACTGAAATCTAGCACATTTCCAACCTTCCTGTGGAAGCACCACCCCAGACGCTGCCCAGAAGAGCGCCCCTCCCGCCACCCCTGCAAGAGGGTGCAGCCTGACCAGCCACCCGGCCCCAGCCACTCTAGCTCCACACACCTGGGCTCCGCCTTTCCCTACCCAGGGGTGGGTCACTTCGCAAGTCAGCAGCATGCTGAGGCTGCTACTGCCAGAGTTTTGTGACAGGTATTTTGAAGTCCTTGGATGCTTTCTGCACCTGCTTCAAGGATTTCGGGGGCAGTCTCCCGCATCGCCTAAGAAGCAGCCCAACTTATAATGATGCTGGTGGCTTACCTAGTAAGGATGTAGACATCTAGACTGTTTTGAAAAACCAGTTTTTTGAATGAAGAGATTAAGGACACAACTCGATTTTAAGAACACACTCATTCTAAAAAGTATTTGGAGCTGGGTTTAGTGATGGACAGTTAAGTACAAATACAGATTGCAGTGAGTGTTGAGAGAAAGAGAGATAATTACTAACTTTTTAGACACTTTATATGAGCCACTAAATGCTGTTATTTACATTGGCTGCTATGGAAATGTAGACAGAATCAAATTCAATAAATGTTGACACAAAAGAATTAAGGACTTTTCACAGCATTCCGTGACTGCAAGTAAAACACTCATTCCCTAAGGCTCATTATGACTGTGCACATTCTTTTGCATATCATGCTTATGATGATTCTTTGGAAATAGCCAATATGGACTCTGTCTGTAGGAGGAGAAATTATTTTTTAAGCAACTGCATTTGGTCATGGAGGCTGTTTTTGTTACTCCTGAAATAGGTCATTCCTTGGTATGAGGTTTGGTAAGCAATACTGTACATGTAATCCAGAGGTGTTGTGATGACTATTTTAATTGGACATTCAGTGGTTCTATTTCAGTAATATACCCATGGCCAATGCTGTACAAGAACAAGAAGGTAGCAAGTTGGTGGGAAAAGCGGAAGAGTGTGACTGTGGCTCAGCAAAAGCAAGTGAAAAGGATGCTTGCTGTCAGATTGTAAGAAAGCCAGATGCACTGGACTTTAGGACTTTTCCGTGAGAAGTGCAGTTTTTTCCCTGCTAAATACATTTTCAGAAAAAAGAAAAATGAATATGATCTAGAGGAGCTTTGTACAGGAATCTCAGAAGAGTACTCAATAGATGTATATGTACAAGATGGAACCCTTGTATAATGATTCCCATTGCTAATATGGTATTTGCGATTCTTACCTTCAGTAGTACAGGAACATTTTTGATCAAGAAGCAGAGTGGTCCAATTAAGGGCTACTATGATAAAGAAGACAAGTTTTTCACCTGGGGTATTTCAGGCATTGATGACAAAAAGGTGTTCATTGAGTGACATGTTATGGCAGAGAATACAATGTGTCAGTGCTAAAGGCTTTCCTATTACGACAGAGAACATTTCCCTAATTCAGACTGGAATGAAAAGCAAGGATACCACATGCTGGGGAACAGGCTACCATTTAGCAATGATGCCATCAGGCTTGCATGATATTGGAGGAGTAAAAGACCACACCTCATGTGGCAAGAATGCAATATGTATTAATAGGACCTGCCAGAGTATATCAATACTTGATGTGACTGTCTTCAGGAAAAGCACAACCAACAGGGATGTGCAAAAAAAAAGAAATATCAGCACTGTGATGGCCCTTTCTGTGAATATACTAGAAATGGAGGAAGCTTTAACATCAATGGCCTGGGAACCCCACGATCTCTTTTCTCATCAGGGCGGCCACTGTGGTCACCTTTCACAAAATAACTTCTAAAAGACATGGATAAAAAGACACATGTCACATGTGTGGGATACAACTACAAAGCAAAATTTCCTGGTTTTGTTTTTTCGATTTAGCTATAGAATCTCAATATTTAACAATCACACTTAACTGACCAACATAAAAAATAGATAATATATATATATATACACACACGCGTATATAACTTAAACAGAAGTTGAGACTTGCTTACAAGTTTCTTTAATGTATTTTTGCAAATGTCAGGGAAAATTAGAACCATTAATTGACTAGGAGTTAATATCATTTTTCATAGACTCAGCTTCTTTAGATCAAACAATAAAATGCCGTATTAGAGCCAAGTGGAATTTGTTCTCTTTCTACACCTAATGTTGACAATGAGGAGATTCTGTCCTGTAACCCACCTAGTCATAAAAGCATGAAATAATGGATGCTAGATGATTTATGATAGCCATCTGACCAATTGCATCAAAATTACTTGTGGAGCTTCTCTAAAATATATAAATAAACAAACACAACGCCCTCAGGAAGAAACGTACCCATCCATATTTTAATTTTCTGAGATAATCCTAACAATGTCTGTAGTATGCAGCAGTCATAAAATTTCTAAATTCTACCTTTTTAATACTAGTTTGGCATATAGACAGTGAATCTCCCAATCATATTATTAGTTTTAAAGGAAAATAATAGGTGAACTTGAGTTAACATCTCACCTTGGCCATGCTAACACTGCCATCTGATCAGTTTTCACTATTTAAGAGCTCTGTACTCATATAAACCTCCAATTATTTCATCATCCTCAGCCAATCAGCCTCTTGCAAAGTTTTCAGTTATCCATTAGAAACTGACTCAGAAAGTACATCAACAACATCTTGATAGAGAGACTTTGTCAAATGCATTTATCTCCTCAAATTTTGGCCAGTTAATTTTAGAAAAAGAAGCTCTGAAGGAAAGACAGCACATTACTTACCCTCCCTGAGCCTCCTTTTCTTTATCTTCAGGGTTACAGAAAGGATAAGCAATACCGTATTGTTGTTACTGGCACTAAGCATCCACTCAACAGTTGATAATTAAAATAATAGCTATTGGACGTTTCTCCAAAGAAGTCGTACAGATGGTCAACAAGTACATGAAAAAGTGCTCAGCATCATTAATCATCAGGGAAATGTAGATCAAAGCCACAGTGAGATATCACCTCAGAGACATTCTCGAACACATAAGAGATAACAGATGCTGGCAAGGATGTGGAGAAAAGAGAATCCCGGGACACTGTTGGTGAGATTGTAAACTGGTACAGCCACCATGAAAAACAGTGTGGAGGTTCCTCAAAAAATTAGAAATATAACTACTGCATGATCCAGTAATCCTACTTTTGGGTGTATCCAAAGGAAACGAAAACAGGATCTCAAAGAGATATGTGCACTCTTATGTTCATGCAGCATTATGCACAATAACCAAGACATGGTAACATGAATAAAGAAGATGTGGTATATGTATACATAATGGAATATTATTCAGCCATTAAAAAGCAAGAAATGGTGCCATGTGACAACATGGATGGACCCTGAGGGCCATCCCTCATTTATTTACTTGAAATAAGACAGAGAAAGACAAATACTGTATGATCTCACTTTTTTGTGGAAACTGAAAGCACTGAATTCATAAAAACAAAGAGTACAGTGTTGATTGCCAAAGGCTAAGAGTTGGGAGAAAAGAGGAGATGTTTGTCAAACGGTACAAACTTTCTGTTATAACATGAATAAGTTCTGGGGATCTAAAGTACAGCATGGTAACTATAGTTAACAATACAGTATTGTATACTCAAAAGTTGCTATGAGAGTGGAGCTTTAATTTTCTCACCATAACAACAACAAAATAGTAATTATGTAAGGTAAAGAATGTGTTAATTAACCTTACTGTGGTAAACATTTCACAATATATATGTATTTCAAATCATCATATAGTACACCTTAAACTTACACAATATTATATGTCAATTAAATCTCAATAAAGCTGGAAAAAATTAAAAAGAATAAACTGAAAATCTATGATAATGAAAGAAATTGGATCAGTAGTATGGTAGATTGTGTTATTTGTTCAAAATACTTGCTGCACACGAATGACCTAGAGATCATCATACTAAGTGAAGTAAGTCAGACAGAGAAAGACAAATATCATATGATATCACTTATATGTGGAATCTAAAAAGTGATACAAATGAACTTATTTACAAAACAGAAACAGACTCACAGACATAGAAAACAACTTTTGGTTACCAAAGGGTAAGTGGGGGAGGGATAAATCAGGAATTTGGGATTGACATATACATACTACTATATATAAAATAGATAAACAATAAGGATCTACTGTATAGTACATGGAACTATAGTCAATATTTTAACCTATATGGGAAAAGAATCTGAAAAATAATATATATATATGTACATATGTATATATATATATAAAACTGAATCACTTTGCTGTACACCTGAAACTAACACAACATTGTAAATCAACTATACTTCAATTAAAAAAAAAAAAAGAAAACAACTTGCTGCGTCTCTTTACCAACCTGTCTTGGGAGGAGGAGCATTTTCCCACACCACTGATGGCATGCTTTGTGAAATGACTTGTCTAGCCAATGAATATGAGCAGAAGAAACATACGCTATGTCTGATAAGCAGCTTTCTTTCAGCTTTCCTTGTTTTCACTTTTTTTTCCACCCTTGACTTGTCTCATTTAAGTGGGTCCAGTGTTCATAACTGAATAAAACTCTGATTTCCTGTCCAAGTATCTCTAATGAGATCCTCTTAGAGCACTTTAACATGTCTCAAATATAAATTTCTTTTCCTTAGAACACTCTAGTTTTCCTATCTCACCAGCAGCCATTGTCATAGCCACTGTAATCATCATTAGATGGTTATTACCATGGTGAAAAATATCTATGTATCAAAGAGAGTCACTGACTTTCAGGCAAATGCTGAAATATTTCTCTCCTTCCCTTCCATCCTCCCCACTGATGTTACCAGCTCAAATCACTATTACTCTGCTTCTCCTCTTACAATAGTTAATTCCCCAGCAATTCGCAATATAGCTTTCTTCTCGTCAGTTGGGCAGCTGTGTGCCACACCCTGCCATTAATTTTTATGAGTCGTGGATGTTGGTTTTCCATTTGCTCTTACACATGGTTTTCTAATGCTGACGCTAGTTTTCTCATGCTGGTTAGTTTATTTTCCCTCTTTGTTAGAAGCAGGTTAAAAATCATTTAAGGGGAAAATAATTGAAGACTATAATTTCAGTTTGAGCCAAGTACAAGTAAAAAGAAAAGGAAGAAATCAAAGGCACACACTCCATTTTTCCTTGAAAATTTACTCCCCATATCAAAGTCAGAACTCAAAGCATTAGGATTCTGCCCATCTCTAATGAAGGAGGAAAAGCCTCCCAATGAAGCCGGAACAGAGCCAGAATGCATCTATGGTCTTGAGCAGAGAGAAACTTACGCTAGCAAGCATCAGTTGGTGCCAGGCATCTGTTATTACTGTAAAAAGGCAAGTGAAGGCTGCTGCCAAGGCCTCCGCAAGCCAAAGACCAGGCCTTCCTGGAGTCCATGAAGAACACTGTTATACGGTCTCTGGAAATGTCCTTATGGCAGTTGTCACACCACAAACGCATGGACTGATTAAACAGCTTCTGTCGTAATTAACTTTCTGGTCAACATTTTACCTGGTCAGAGATGGAAAAACTGTATTTTTAACAATCTTACACTTTTGGTCTGGAACAGAATGGAAAATAGAATCCCTAAAACAGTTTAAAGCTGATTTCCTGGAATAGCCTTCTGTTGCAGGGAAGCTATGAAACTTGTTTCTTTCTATCACCTTCATGAAGATTTCCTTCATAGCTTTATTCTTAAACACTTGCCTTTCCATTGCTATGAGCCAATTGGAAATACCCAGCATGCAAACACTGGTTCTATTCAGACCCCATCAGGGAAGCATCTAAAACTGAAACTGTCTCACTGACTAAGGAAAGACTTGATAATTGGTATCCATAGACTCGTAAAAGTATACCAGGGTACTTAGCCATATTTAACTCACAAACTCAAACTCCAAAGTTTAGAGGAAGAAGAAGGCTTAAAATCTCCTAGTCCCCTCAATTTACAAATGAGCCAGACAAAGCTATAGTGGATATCTGTTGTGTTTGCCTGCCCTGTATCCTTTTCCGGTTCTTCTGGAGACAGACACCACTTTCCTAGGGACTGAACCATGGCATTCTCACCTTCACTCTGCCCTCATTGACAGATGGCTACGTTAAACAAACTAAACCAATCAAGTTTTTTCCCAGTGGAATCTAAATCGGGAGCCAAGTCCCCTCCAGGACAGTGTCCCAGAGGGACAGGTTATCAGTTCCTGCCTCAAAGATCCCTGGAGCCACTTCCTCAGGCTGGCTGCTCACTTTTTCCTTCGATTCTATGAAATCTCAACTATCTTTCCAAGAAATTCACCCTGCCTCTCCCCTAACTTCTTAATTTGTGCTTAAGTTAGCCAGAGTTGCTTTGGTTCTTGCAACCAAAGAAACTGATACAGGGACACTGTCAAAGGTGGGGAAGAAAACTCTCAGTTGTTCACCTCTGACCATGCTGTATGCTGCACAAAGCTGGTTTCATAAGCAGGAAGAGCAGATGGCCAGCTATGAAGTGTAAATGACACCTTAGACGGGCAAAAGTTATGCTTTAACTAAGTAACCTTACCTGAAACAACACCGATTTCAAACTAAGGTTCTTTTAAAATGAGCCTCTTGCCTTATTCATCATTCAATGACAAACTGATTGCTGACTCCAATATCTGACAAAAATAGGCTTTGCTAGGTAGAAACATGAGTGGGAAATGGGAAGAGAAGGACAGAATGGAGGGCGGACATTACAGTGGACAGTCTGGGACAAGCAGAGGTATCATGAGAAGACTTGGTAGGAGGAGGAACCTCACCCCGTGTCCCCATGACCTGGCAGTCACCGCCACCTTGCATTGAGGATCTCATCGGGTCTTGCTGAGATGCTTGCAGCCCCTCCTGATGGGGCCTCCTGTCACCAGTCCCACCACCTCTCCTCCTCAAACCCACCTTCCTCACAGAGGCCCATGATCTAGTGTGAATACAAGTTTGGTCACCACTCACCTGCTTTATCAATGATTCACTGCCTCAGCTGCAGGGTAAAACCTAAATTCCTCAGCATGGCTTGGATGGCCTTTCATGATCCTACTTTTCAACCTGTTTCTTGTAGCTTCCCTGTGTTCACTCACATTCCACTTATCTTTTCCCACACCTGTTCCACTTGCCCTTCCTTCAAGCCTTGGTACATGCTTTTCCTCCGTCAGGAAAATCCTTCCCTTATATTCCACTGGACTCACATTCTTCCCAGTATAAACTCGGGTGTCACCTTTACCAGTAAGACTTCCAGGACCCCTTAGCTAGAATTAGGTATCTTTTTTTCTGCTCTTCTAAACTATCCTGGAATTCACATTTCAACTAAAATATATGTGAGAGGCTTTAACTGTCTATTTATAGCTCTAGATTTAGAGTATCTACAGGGTTTAGGACTGTATCATTTATCTCCGCATCCTTGGCACCCAGAACACAGTGGACTCTCAATAAATGTTATTAAATGAAATTCAGTGTTCAAAACTGAATTTAATTTCCCTTTTTTGTAAAAGAAGCACTCTTCACCATTATTCTTTGTAAATAATATTATCCATTCCATCAACCATGCTGAAAATTTTATCATATTTAACTCTTCCCTTTCCCTCTCTACCTTTAAGCATTCTGCATGCTCAGTGGGCCAAACACCCTAACCAAAGAATCACAAATATTTATATCTCATAAGGAGAGACTATTCTCTTCTTCACCATTTCACAGAAGGTTACCAGAGACCGCGAATCTGCATTAATCCAGCAATGCCCTTGTCATTAGAGCTTTCTGACTTGAACTTTGGTTTATTAAAAATAGTAGTAAGTTATTATGGTGTCCATTTGCTGAGGGAACGATATCCTCTGGGTTTAGTGATAAAAGCTTTAAATGGCACCACATATCTCAAAGATAGGAACATCCACTGCAATAAAATTATCACCTCAGCCCAGGAAGAAGGGACAAGGCCTAAACTGGAGCTGGTGGGGATTCATGTGGGAGAAGGCAGGAGCAGCTGGTAGACATTCTACCTTGAGCACATAGTATTCAGAGTTTAAGATTAGCATGTCAGAGACCTTCCTTAAAACCACAAGCTCCTTTCACTCTTTTCAACAGCTGAGGCTTCCAGCTGAGAGACAGAATACTTGCCTATCTTAGAATATTTCCCGGCTCAGTGATTGATATGCTCTCTACTTCTGTTGGGGTGTGGGGAAAAAGCACTCTTATACATCGACAGAAGAAACGTGAATTGCTACAGTCTTTCTTGGACAGCAATCTGGCAATTTCTTTTAAAATTAGAAATACACATACCCTTTGACCCAGCAATCCAACGCCTAGGAATCTCTCCCACAGAAATAAAGGCACGAGTATGTAGAAAAATAAAAGGGCCCATATTCAGTGAGCGCATACCCGCACAATGTAGCAGCCAGCATCTGTTCTGATTGGTCTGTACCTGTGCCATACCGGTTGTTAAATATTTTTAATGCCACCTCTGGATATATAAATAAAATTTTACAAAACTGAGATTTTTAAAATTATGAGCACTTTTTTCCTTACAAACTGTGTGTGCGCGCACGCACCTTGCTTCCTTTCACCCCCCTCTGCATCCTCATCTCTCCAGGTAATCAAGGTTCTTTAGGTTTCTTTTGTTTTGTTTTGTTTTTGCTCATACACTTATATATAAACATACATCCTTATGCACATAACATTTGGGGAGGCTCATCGTATATAAAAAGAGGGGACCGTATTATAGACATTCTGCTACATCTTGCTCTGCTCTGTACATTTAGAAATCTCTCCAGTTAAACTAGAAACTCTAACTCATTGTTTTTAATTTTCACATAGTATTTATGGTCTAGATGTGTCACAGTATATTCAACCATTTTCAGACTGATAAGCATTTTTTCTGTTTCTGTTTTGCCCTCTAGCACAAAGATTGCTGCAATGTACATCCTTGTTACCAACCTAATAGAGGAGAATTTGCTACTACTGAGGCAGAACATATGTTCATATTTTGATGAGCCCTTTGAATTTGCATTTCTCTGAATTGCTTTTTCCCATTTTTATTGTGCCTTCGTCATTTTAGTGTCGATGTGAAAGAACACTGTGTATTTAAATACTATTTCTCACTTTCTTATTTTCCTTTTATCTTGCTTATGGTATCTTACTATAAAGACATTCTTAATTATTATGTAATATAAAATCAATTTTTCCTTTTATGGTTTTTAGGTTTTCCATCTTGGATTGAAAGTTCTCACTTCAAACTTACATATTACATACACTCTCCACGATTTTCTTCTAAGAGTTTTGAATTAACTTTGATAATTACATTTGTATGAGTAAACAAGATTTGACCTTATTTTTCTTCTAAATGAGTAAGGAGAGAGATGGAAGGAGGAGGGGAGGGAGAAAGAGAAAAACTATTTCTAGGCTTCCTCTTTAGTTGCACTAATCTTTTTTTTAGCTATTCTTATGCAATTATCTTTCCAGAATATCCCTTTTGTTCATTATTTTGGAGAACTTGACATTTGTATGTGTTAAATTTTTTCACCCAAGAATGTGGTATGTCATTCCGTTTTTTTTTTTTTTTAAATCAGGGGTCAGCAAACTATAGCCCATTGGCCAAATCTAACCATGCCCATTCATTTACATATTGTCTACAGCCGCTTTCATGCTACAACTGCAGTTGAGCAGTCAGTCACAGAGTTGAATAGTTGCTGTGGAGACAATATGTGCCACAAAGCTCAAAATATTATTTGGACCTTTACAGAAAAATTTTACAAATACCTGGTTTAAATCATAATTTATGTTCTTGAGTGAAAAGTTATTGTTTTACTCATCAGTAACTTTCTTGTTAAATTTATTTCTAGGTACTTTCTAATCTTGGTTATAATGGAGTTGTTACAATAGCATATTTTCCCCAACTCTATTTCTGACTGATTATTGTTATTATGTATAAAATTAGAATAACATATGTTATGTTTTTATGGCCAGGTTCTGTCCTAAGCACTTTTTACATATCACAACTCATTTCATCCTCACAACAGGGCTCACTTTCAGATACAGCCAACAGCCTTTTGTAGACTTCACCAGTTCCTCTCCATGGTCCTTGGTTAGACTTCCCTCTGATTCTCCATTTTCCCTCTCTTAGACCTTAACCCCCCAACTTCTCCTACAATTTTATAAGATCTTATTTCATGTCACTCAGTTGCAATGTTTTCCCAATCAAATCCTACCTGCTACACATTTGTTCTTCTGTGTTCTTCTTTCTTTGCCATCTTCATCCTTTTCCAATTTTTTAAGTTAAATGCTTAGCACGTTAGTTTCCAACACTTTTTATTCTTGGCTGCTGCACACAGCATGTGCTATCTTAGTTCCTGAGTAGGGACTGAACCTGTGCCCCCTGCAGTGGAAGCACGGAGTCCTAACCACTGGACTGCCAGGGAATTCCCTCCAACCCTTTTTGTTTCCTAATAAATATTTTAAAGCTACACATTTCCCTATAAGCATTACTTTAGCTATGTCCCACAAATTTTGACATACAGTCTTTTAATTTTTCTTTAGTTCTAAATATTTTTCAGTTTCCCTTATGACGTTATTTTTAACCCAAGGGTTATATATTAATAGTGGAGGAACATAATCTGTATGACACTGATTACCATTTATATCTCTTTAGTATCTACTGGTTTGTTCCTGTTCTCTATTTCTTCTTGTACCAATTTTTGCATTTTAATTTTTTCCAGAAATATCTTCATTTTATCCAGTTTATCAAATTTATTAGCATAATATTATTAGTATGACATAATAGTTAAGAACAGTTGCACAGCTGAGTGAACTGGACAAGTTACTTAGCTTTTGTGCACCTTAGTTTCTTCAGTTGCAAAATAATAAGGGAAATAATAAGGAATCTATTTCATAGATTATTCTGAGGATTCAAATTACTTAGAACTGTGCTTCACATATTCTAAGCACTTAACTGTTAGTTATTATGCTCATTTTATCATCATTACTAGTTCTTTGGTATGTATTGAGGCTTCCTTTGTACATGGTCAAATTTTGTAAATATCCTATGAGTGCACAAAAATGTATATTTGGTGTTGCTGAGAGTTCTACATATAACTAACAGCTTGAGCATGTTAATTACATTGTTCAGGGCTTCTATTTCTTGGCTACTTTTTTCCTAACTCATTCCAGGAGGATTGTGTTAAAAGTCTAAAACTGCAACAGTTGATTCATCTATTTCTTCCCACAATTGTTGCATTGTATTTTGAGGTTATATTGTAAGATAGGAATATTCGTAACTATTATATCTTCTTGATTCATTATTCCTTTTATTGAAACGTGATTCTTCCTTCATCTTTGTAATTTTTTATTTTTTGCTGACTTCTATTTCATCACATATTAGGATGGCTAACACTCCATCTTCTTTTGTTAACACTTCTGTTTTTTCTTATTCTATCTTTTTTGTTTTTCAATTTCCATATCCTTTTGTCATAATTTCTATCTTTTAGACACTGAATGATGTTTTTTGAAATTCTCAATCCAAATTAAGAGTCTCTGTCTTTTAATTTTTGCATTTAGCCCAATAAATACATTACATTCATTGCAATTAGTACTATATTAATACCATCTCCTTTCATATTCTATTTCCCAGACTTTTGTTTTCTTTATTCCCTTCATTGCTTTCTAATGAAGAGAACAAAAATTTTTCCAATGGTCTAAATTTGATTATATTCCATTTTTATTTTTACAGAGATTGTCATAAACCCCAGCCTCAAACATAATGTTTTTCAAGTTTTCACACTCTCTACCTTCCTCTCAATGAGACAATAACTCTAGCATGCTCTCATGTTTCCCAGGCTTTTCCCACCCCTCTCCCATATGGTCAATATTATTTAGAATTTCCATTCTGAGTCACATTACAAACATCCATGCTTGGGCCTAAAGATAATGGGCATGCCTCTTCCATGCTTCATTTCGCCTTGATACCAGAAGGAAACAATGGTATCCCAGCTGAGACTAAGTAATGATAGTGCCCTAGGAGATAGCAGAGCAACATGATGAAAGGAAATAAGGTCCCTGGTATAAATAGTATGTATAATATATATGTGTGTATGTGTAATATGTGTATAATATCTATATACATATTATGTATGATGTATATAATAAATAGAATCAGCAGTTCCCAAAGTATGATCTTCTAAACCCTGAGGGTTCCTAAGAGTTTTTCAAGGAGGCCACAGGTAAAACCTATTTTCCTAATAATACATTATTTACATTTTTCATTGTGTTGGCATTTGTACTAATGTGCAAAAGAAAAGGTGGGTAAAATTGTTTAGCACAAATCAAGGCAGAACACTTAACTGTACTGGTAGTCATATTCTTCACTGACACACACTTGCAATAAAGCAAAATGCTTGTTTCATTTAAGAATATATTGATCGGGGCTTCCCTGGTGGTGCAGTGGTTGAGAGTCTACCTGCCAATGCAGGGGACACGGGTTCGAGCCCTGATCTGGGAGGATCCCACATGCCACGGAGCAGCTAGGCCCGTGAGCCACAGTTACTGAGCCTGCGCGTCTGGAGCCTGTGCTCCGCAACAAGAGAGGCCGCGATAATGAGAGGCCTGCGCGCCGTGATGAAGAGTGGACCCCACTTGCCGCAACTAGAGAAAGCCTTCGCACAGAAACGAAGACCCAACACAGCCATAAATAAATAAATAAATAAATAAATAAATAAATAAATAAACCCAAAGTTAAAAAAAAAAAGAATATACTGATAAATGATGAAAGAAATCAAAGATAACACAAACAAATTGAAAGATATACCATGTTCTTGGATTAGAATAATCAATATTGTCAAAATTGTGCTGGGTAAACTGGGCAGCCACACATAAAAAAGTTAAATTAGAACATTCCCTAACACCATACAAAAAATAAACTCTAAATGGATTAAAGACCTAAATGTAAGATTGGATACTATAAAACTCTTAGAGGAAAATATAGGCAGAACACTCTTTGACATAAATCACAGCAAGATCTTTTTGGATCCACCTCCTAGAGTAATAAAAAGAAAAACAAAAGTAAACAAATGGGACCTAGTTAAACTTAAAAGCTTTTGCACAGCAAAGGAAACCATAAACAAAATGAAAAGACACCCACAGAATGGGAGAAAATATTTGCAAAAATATAAAGCAACTGACAAGGGATTAATCTCCAAAATATACAAACAGCTCACGCAGCTCAATATCCAAAACAAAACAAAACAAAACAAAAAACACCCAAATAATGGGCAGAAGATCTAAATAGAGATTTCTCCAAAATAGACACACAGATGGCCAAAAAGCACATGAAATATGCTCAACATCACTAATTATTAGAGAAATGCGAATCAAAACCACAATGAGGTATCACCTCACACCGGTCAGAATGGCTATCATCAAAAAGTCTACGAACAATAAATGCTAGAGAGGGTGCGGAGAAAAAGGAACCCTCCTACACTGTTGGTGGGAATGTAAATTGGTACAGCCACTATGAAGAACAGTATGGAGGTTCCTTAAAAAACTAAAAATAGAGCTACCATATGATCCAGCAATCCCACTTCTAGGTACATATCCAGAGAAAACCATACTTCAAAAATATACATGCACCACAATGTTCATTGCAGCACTATTTACAATAGCCAAGACATGGAAGCAACCTAAATGTCCATCAACAGAGGAATGGATAATGAAGATGTGGTACATATAAATAATGGAATATTACTCAGCCATAAAAAAGAATGAAATAATGCAGCAACATGGATGGAACTAGAGTTTATCATGATAAGTGCAGTAAATTAGATAGAGAAAGAAAAATATCACATGATATCACTTTTATGTGGAATCTAAAAAAATGATACAAATGAACTTATTTACAACACAGAAATAGACTCACAGACTTTGAAAACAAAATTATGGTTACCAAAGAGGAAAGGTGTGTGGGGGGGGAGGGATAAATGAGGAGTTTGGGATTAGCATATACACGCTACTATATATAAAATAGATAATCAACAAGGAACTACTGTATAGCACTGGGAACTCTACTCAGTATTCTGTAATAACCTATATGGGAAAAGAATCTGAAAAAGAATGGGTATATGTATATGTAAAACTGAGTCACTTTGCTGTACACCTGAAACTAATACAACATTGTAAATCAACTATACTCTAATATAAAATAAAAATGAAAACAGAATATCCTCATAAAATTATTTTTTTGCTGCTTTATCAAAAATTAACCCTTGAGTATATCATTTTTAATATTCTGTGTGATGAAACGCAAAATGTGCAAAAAACACTTCTGCTATGTATGACAGTGAGATGATTGTCTCAAGGAAAATCACTTGTGTGGTTGGGTTTAGAATGAAACTAGTATATATGGAGATATAGATAGATAGATATAGATAGATATATTCCACTGGAGATATATACAGTAAGTCCCCTACATAACAAATGAGATCCATTCCTAGAGTGCATTTGTAAGTCCAATTTGTTTGTAAGTCCAACAAAGTTAGCCTAGGTGCTAACACAATCAGCTATATAGTACAGTACTGTAATAGGTTTATAATACTTTTCACATGCCTCTCTCCACTCTCTCAATTATTTTCACTTTTGTTTCCATCGTTATCACTTGGTACTTCTTAGCAGCACCAGCTACATAACCACTGCTTTTATGCTTGCTTCCAGACATCCTGGGCTTGAAAAAGAGATACTGTACTACTGTACTCTATACAGAACTGTACAGTAAAGTACACAAAAGCATAACCACCTGTAGAGGATGCAAGCACATGACAATGTACACCAGACACATGAACTAACTTACGTGATTGGACATGCAACCACACGTTCGCATCTTTGAAAGTTTGCAACTTTAAGGTTCATATGTAGGGGACTTACTGTATGTATGATATACATATACAGGAAAATAATTGACAGTATTTCTTTCTTTTTAAAGATAAAAAGTAGAATTTTGGAAAAACCTTGAGATTGATCCTTTCCTAATACTTAAAGAATTTTCTGATGAAATTGGTGATAAATCAATCTAGTTTTCTGATAATGTAAAACGATCTTGACATTTGGAAGATATGCAAACTCAATGAAACAATATTTTCCACATTACCAGTGCACGATGTTATAAAACCATACATGGGTAAAAGATCTCTTCAAAGTGCACAAGATATAATGAATTTTAGTGTAACTGAGTATAAAAGTTTCATTGATATAGTTTCAGATTTCACATTGCAAGTAACATTTAAGAGCACACCACATGTCAAGTTTTGGTGTAGTATTAAAGAATATCCACAATTATCTGAAAAGGCCATTAAAACATTCTTCCCTTCCCAACTACATATGAGGCTGTATGTATGAGGCTGGCTTTTTCTCACATACTTCAACTAAAAATAACATATTACGGATTGAATGCAGAAGCAGAATATAAGAATACATTTTTCCTCTACCAAGATAGACATTGAAAAATTTGGAAAATACAAGACATTGTTACTCTTTACTATAATTTTGTTTTTGAAAATATGGTTGCCATAAAAATATAATTTTGTTACATGTAATAAATTTACTATTGTTATTTTAAATAAATTAATGAATATTTTAAGTATTAGTTTTAATTATTAATATGGTACATACAGATATGTTATAACACACATGTTCTAATATATACCTATATGTACACACATATGACCAGTATATTATAACCCACATACACAGAAGCTATTTGGGAACCACAATAATATTTTAAAGTGTAAAGGAATCCTGAGACCAAAAAGATTAAGAATCACTATATATGCAAATATATATTCTCAAATCATTGGATGCAACACTATATACATATTAAATTGATATTTGTGTGTGTGTGTATATATAATGATGTAATTTGAGTCTTCTATGTCCTTAGTAATTTTTGACAACTGTTTCATCAGTTCTGAAATAAGATAACAGTATCTCCCACTACAAGTTTACTTTTTCAACTTTTTTAATAATAATTTTGCTTTGCATATTTAGCTTCTGTATGTTTTGGTGCACATAGATTTTTTTTTTTTTTGCTAGACATGGTCCTAAACTGCACCTCTTATCATCATGTATGTCTCTTCTTATCCTGTTTAGGCCTTTTAACCTTTCTCATCTGATATTAATAGTGTGACATGTGCTTTCTTTTTATTTGCATGTACCTGTTATCTTTTATTTTCAGATTTGCTTTATCACTTTGTTTCTCACTTGTAAATAACTTGTAATTGAGTTTTGTTTCTTAACCTAAAGAGATCATCTCTATCTTTTAATAAAGGGATTCAGTCTGTTTCAATTTAGTATAACAGCTAATATGCTGACTTTATGTAAGCTATTTTACTTTGTGATATTATCTTGATCAGTTGTTTTAAAGAGAATAAACACACAAGATATTCATTAAGAATAAGCTTGAGAGAAACATCTTACAGCAGTTAGGTCAAGTAAAATAATTTACCAATTTTCAATTAAAAACGTGTTCTTTTGTTTTTGTGTTTATTTTTGCAGATATCATCTGTGGAAGATAATGTCTCCCAGTATGCCTTGATCTCAGAACCCCACCTGAGATGACAATATTGACAAATCATTGATCTGTGTGGTGTTATAGACAATATTTCAATTAATCCTCACAACAAGCTTATGGGATAGATGCTACGTTATCCTCTTTAAAACATAAGAAAACTGAAGCTCAATGAAGTGATTTGTCCATAGTCAGATAATCTATAGGTTTGATTAGGAATTAAATTTCTAGTTCTAATGTTGGAGATAGATGATTAAAAAAAAAAAAAAAAGCCTTTTCCTAGAGACCCAGACTGAGAGAATGGGGAGGATTAAATGCAAATAAGCCTTCTCACCACCACCGAGCCTCCTTGGTTGCACGGAAGAAGGATGGGGAGGATATCCAGTGGAAGATGGGTGTCAAGGGCTACAGGGACTCACGCCTCCAGGCAGCTTTGGCATGTGCTGAGAGAGGAGAAAGGTGGGTGAATTCTTCCAACAGCCCACTAATTCTTAAAGAAACTGTGTCTGCACTTTTCCAGGCAAGAGAGAAAAACCACCACCATCAGTTGGTCTGAGCAGGTGCCACAGCAGCCAGAAAGGCTGAGTAATTTTCATTACTCAATATTCCATAATTGTCTTTCAACCCAGTTTACAGAGTGCCATCTTCTAACAACTGTTCATGTCCTGGCTCTTTCCCAGCCTGTCCTTTCCCACATGTATCACTCATTCCCTCTTCGAGTCCACCATGAGAGACAGAGCCTGTGGGGTGCTGTTAACAAACAGCAATCTGGCTGGTTCATGGTATCTCCTTTGCTTTCCTACTCGACTATAGTTCTTTTTCAATTTAAGCTACACAGCCATGCTATAATTGTATTCACAAAAGAATTAAAAAGTAACCCTAGATCCACAGAAATTATAATCACGTACTGAGGCTACCTAAGAGATCATCAAATCCTACCACTTCGTATTCTAGATGAATCCTGAGGCCCAGAGAAGAGAAGCTGGGGCAGATCCTGTTGATGCCCCCACTGGAGGGATTTCACTTTCCTCACAGTTAACAGTCTGCCCTTGGGACTTTAGGGAATCACTCTTGGGCCCTAGACCCCTCACCTTTACAGAGAGTCTAAGGAGACTGGCTCTTTAGGTTCCCCACCACCCAGCCTCCCATCGCAGCCCAGGACACCCAAGAACTACCCAGTGTAAGAGTACAAAATCAGGGGCTCTGCCTCCAGGCAAACTCTTAGGGGAGATTTAACTCCCTAAATTCCTGGGGTTCAGGCTGAGGCAGAGGCTTCCCCTGAAATTGCATCCTCACTTGGCTTCTGCCCTTTTCCTATTCTGCTCCTCCAACTTCTTCCTGGACTTACCCAAGAAGTACTCTAGGAATAGGTCCCTTGTGTCTGAATACATGTCTAGGAGTCTGCTTCTGGGGAACAACATCTTGGACAGGAGGAGATTTACCCTGGTTATACCTCCACTCAGAGGCAGAAGCAGGATAAAAATGGATGCTTCTTCCTCCTAGTTTGGTACATTTTTCATCTCTCCACAGGAATTCTCCATAATTCAGCTGCAAGAAGTAACGCTCAGGTTACCCAGTCACAGAATCCTATCTACCCAGACCTCCTTACTTTGATCTCTTGCAGAGTTTCTTCTACTGAAGTGAGTTAGTGTTCTGCCAGTGGCCTCTCTGAGGGACACAGTAAAGAATCTTGTAACAGCATTGTGTTTATGGTAGCCAGGTGACCACAAACAATGTCCACCACGCAGCCAGTATCCCCTTTGTGAAAACTTACAGGAGAAATTTTTATTAGACCTCAGTACCAGGAAACGCTTTGCTTCTCTTAAAAACTCTGTGGTCTATTTATTATATTGTCAAAAAGAATCTTGTACTTCATATTTTCTCCTTTTATTTTGGTCATTAGGAAGTTCAGAGACAAATCTGCAGTTCATATTCACTAACCGTGCTGGGCTATATGGCCTGTCTGTTCCTGACTTTTTCTTTGCTCTCACTTAGCATTCTGCACAGTTTGTCTCTGCCTTAAAATATTCATTTTTTTCATATGTTGATATATAGTTTTTCAGCTCTCCCAAAACCAAAGTGAAAGTGTTAAAGAAATGAATAAGATGACAACAGTTCATTCTGTAACTAGAACACAAAGTATTTTTACTGAAGGAAAATTGTTTTGCAAATACTAGTTTAAAAGTATCACATACTGTTTCTTCCTCATATTAAAGCAAGTTTTTCACTGATTTTTAAATAATTTATGGTAATAACTATGTTTTTTCAAAAAGTATCTCCACAAGATTACTGTGTGTGATATGACAACACAAATATTGAGACTTTCTGTGTTTAAATCATTGCAATATAATTTTCCCATGGTTTATTTTTAAAGATTGTTTCCTACATCATTAATACAGTAAACGTTTTCAACTTCTATTACATTTACTGCAATTTGTACTCATTAAGCAGAAATTTCTAGTAATATTGGCCATAACAAGAAAAAAGGACTTTCACTGTGAACCGCCAAGGGATTGGCACTTTCTTTAGAGAAGCATAGCTAATCACAAGTCACTGGCCAGGGGCCTCCTTTCAAAGGTGAAAAGCATTTATGACCATTAAAGATATTTCCTTGACTAATACTTACCTCATACTAAGAGGTACTCCAGATAATAATACACACTTATTTGGCACCTACTATACACAACATACTGTTCTAAGCACTTTACATATATTAACTCATCTAATTTTCACAATGACCCTTTGAGATAATATACTATTATTACGTCCATTTTGCACATGAGGAAGCTAAGTCCCAAATAGATTTAATAACTTGCCTCATACTTTTCCTTTTTATATGGGAAGAGGCGGAAGTGGCAAGAAGTAATGACACAGAAAGCTTAAATTGGTTTTGGTTGTGATCGTAAAAAAAAAGAAAAAAAAGATTGGAATCGCCAACATGGAATTCATGATTTCTGGTTCACAAATCCAAATTAAGTACCTCTGTTTATACCCTTATGAGGTTAGCAGTACCTCCATATGTCTTCTGTGTATTTCCTGATAGACCTCACAGGAAGAAGACAGTGGCCAAAGGCAGCTGTCAGAGTTTCTAAGTCCCTTGGCCAAATGTTTGCTGAATAAATTAAATTTACAAAGAGTTTACAGAAATCAGGAACCAAAGATGGTGGCCTATGATCATTGATAGTAAGCACCCTAATAATAGGAGTGGATCATTCAGTTAAACAGTATCATTAGCAAAACACTTTACTTATCTACCTATCCATCCATTTACCTATGATCCTGTGTTGGGAAATGTACAAAGTAAGTAAACAAACAGTCATAGTTCTTATCTTTTGGGGAGTTTACAAAATGAAAAATGCATGAACATTGGTATTACACATGAAAATTAACCAAAAAATGAATGCAAAGAGGAAATAATTAATATGTGTTATGTTTCTGTTATGCCTGCACTTTGCTTCCAGTAGAATGAGGGAGTCATTTCCCTACTACACATTCAGATGGAAACCAGGTGGGTCATTGACATACTCTGTCAGCTCTAACACTTTGCTGCATCTCTTTAAAGTGCCCTCACTCAGGAACAGTGTCCAGCAACAGTAGCTTGTTGCCCTTTTGAATCTCACAGGTCACAAGAATGAAAACATCTGGGTCTCCTCACTCTTCTCTACACTCTTGGAGGCTGACACCATGAGGTCATATAAGCTGCTTTTCTATGGCTGACAGTCTCCTAGTGGAGTGTAAAGCAGGAATTCTTTGGAAGAAAAAAAATGAAAAAAAAAAAAAGGGATCAGTCCAGGCAATGAACAAAGTTAAAAGATGAAAGAGTTAAAGACAGGGTTAAGATGATGAAGGGGTATTGAACAGATTTACGTAAAATTAGCTAAGAGAAAGGATGGGAGAATAGGAGACTCCAAAAAAAATCAGAGGCACTCTAACATGACACCTTGAAAGAGAGCATAAAGTATTAAAGTTTGATTCACAGCATAATGGCAAGTCACCAGGGCTGGGACAATGCCCCACAAATAGTAGTCATGCAATAAATATCTGCTGTTGCGAAGACAAGGTTGGCGACGATGATGATGATTTTAAAGAAAAGAAAGGGTGGTGTTGTGCTCTGGTGTCAGAGTAGCAGCTTTGGCAGTGTGTTTGTTGCTTTTCAATATGTTTGGGGTCCATTAAGGAAATTAACATTGAGCACAGAGCTTTTTTTAAGAACCACACATTGTTCTTTAAAAATGCAAAGGGGAAATGGCTCAGGAATGGTTAGAATTTAAGTTGGACAAATAGGAGAGCTGTAAAGGTGATAATTGTGCACATATCACAGCTCAGCTTGGACATCAGATCTCTGAAGATAGCTCCTCCTGCTTTCACATTCAAGTAACTCCTGCCACACCCTCTAGCTCCCGGCATCTACTACGAAGCCTAATTCTCCTCTTCATGTTCATATGTACAGTCAGCGGCATCTAACCTCCTTCACCACGCTGTCACTATCTTCCAGCTCATCTGGATTTCACCATTGTAAAATGACTGATCATTTCCTAGTGAATAAACCTCTGGATGTTTTCAGGGGATGAAGACAATGTAAATACATTTAAAAGGCTTTTTGCATACAGCACTGTTAAAAATGGAGGGAAAGGATTTGTGCAGGGAAGATAAAAATCAAGGCACTGGGTCTTTATCTGGCTGCTATGACATACAAGAAAACTTGGATCTTAAAATAATAAATAACAAAAATAATAATAATCTTATCACACCTGTGTAGTTATAACTTCAGCATCTGCAGATACTTGGGGAAATGGCAATAAGGCAGATGGCCCATTCAATATCAGAAAGAAGGTGCCCTCCTACCTCGGAGTTGTAGATTACAAAAAAAAAAGGGCTGTTTAAATGTTAACTGGGCTACTGACACAGAAGCTTAATGTATGAAAGAAGTTTATGTGGGTGCCAGGAATGGGACTAGTTAAAGAAGAGGAGGAAAATTCAGGCTAAGGAGAAGGCCATTAGCTTGTAACACATTCAAAGAATACGGAGAGCTGTGAACCATCAGGAGAAATAACTAGCAAATGATAGGATAATTGCAAACAGATGTATCCGAAACTACTGGCAGGATTTGGACTTGTGGATTTTATCAGATGGTAATTTATCCTGGAACAAATGTCAATCAATGAACTATCCCATTCCAAAACCAGGATTTATTTCCATGGTTTGCCAAAATATCATAGAAGAACAATTATTATTGAGACAGTAACCATTCTCTCAAATAAATGGAATATTCAGGGAATGAGTCATTCTCTTTAAAAGACACCAACTGGTAAACTGAAAATTGTTCAGAAAACCCTTGTAACTCTCATCTATATTTTGGGAAATGATTTCCTGCGATTTTCCATAGAGCATGGCGAAAATAATGGAGTTTTCCTGCTGTTGGGAAACGTGATGTCTCACTGTTTCTCACTGCCCAGGACTCCAGGTGGAAGGTATAAACAACTCGGCTGCCTGTGTTCTGGTCTCCAGTCATCCTCTGAGGGCCCCAGCATTACCCAAGCCCAGGGGACACCATTCATGCTGAAAACGGGGCTCTAAAGTGCCAGTCACATCATGAATGGGATCCCCTGGAAAGACAGTACTGTCTGGGGATGTTACTCTTACTATTTTAAACAAATGCCTGATGTTTATTTATTTCTTTTGTCATTTGCTTTTATCTCCAAAAGCAGAGAGCTGAGGAGAGGCAAAAAAGGGATGCGTATGATGAATCCAGTTGTTCTGAAGCAGTGGTTCTTAACTAAGGGATATTTTGCTCCCCCAGGGGACATTTGGAAATGTCTGGAGATAGTTTTGGATGTCATAACTGAAGGGGTTGGGGTGCTACTGTAATCTAATAGGTAGAGGCCAGGGATGCTATTAAACATACTACAATGCCCAAGACAAACCCCTACACAAAGAATCATTCAACCCAAAATGTCAACAGTAATGAAATTGAGAAATGCCAGTCTACAATTTTAGTATTCATTTCTGTTTTACTATTAACTTTAAGAGGTTATCAAATGGTACGTTTATTTCACATATGAAGAGCTAACTAAAAGAAAAGGATTATTCTGGGAATTGGGTGAAAGGTAAGAGTTGAAGGGTAGGAAAGAACTATTTTTCTCCAGCGTTTGAGCACGTACTATATTCTGAGAGCTGTGCCTGGTACATCACTTATTATCACATTCTCTAATTCAAATAACTTTATGAGACAAATGTTTTTCCTGCACTTTATGAGCAGACTCTTCTCAAATAATTAAGATACACTTGAAGAATGGAAGCAACCTGAGTGTCCATCGAGAGATGAATGGATAAAGAAGATGTGGCACATATATACGAAGAATATTATTCAGCCATAAAAAGAAACGAAATTGAGTTATTTGTAGTGAGGTGGATGGACAGAGTCTGTCATACGGAGTGAAGTAAGTCAGAAAGAGAAAAAAAAAAATACCGTATGCTAACACATATATATGGAATCTAAAAAAAAGGTTCTGAAGAACCTAGGGGCAGGACAGGAATAAAGACGCAGACATAGAGAATGGACTTGAGGACACGGGGAGGGGGAAGGGTAAGCTGGGATGAAGTGAGAGAGTGGCATGGACATATATACACTACCAAATGTAAAACAGATAGCTAGTGGGAAGCAGCCGCATAGCACAGGGAGATCAGCTCGGTGCTTTGTGTCCACCTAGAGGGATGGGATAGGGAGGGTGGAAGGGAGACGCAAGAGGGAGGGGATATGGGGATATATGTATACGTGTAGCTGATTCACTTTGTTATACAGCAGAAACTAACACACCACTGTAAAGCAATTATACTCCAATAAAGGTGTTAAAAAAAATAGATACACTTGAGGAACTTGTAAGCGGGTCTATAGAGAAAATTAATTCAAGAGGTGAGACTACATATAATAACATAGAGTGTTTGTTTTTCTCTGACTTACTTCACTTACTTCACTCTCTTTTATGTGGAATCTAAAAAATAAAACAAACGAATGTATACAACAAAACAGAAGCAGATTCACAGATACAGAAAACAATCTAGTGGTTACCAGTGGGGAGAGAGAAGGGCGCGTGGCAAGATAAGGGTATGGGATTAAGAGAGACAAACTACTATGTTGTTGGGCTGTACTCTGCAGGCCTACAAGCCCTGTACTTGCCCATCCTCCAGACGGAAGAAAGACCCAGAGTCAGCGACAGAGACGTCGAGGGTTTAACGGATTGCGGGGGAGCTTACATGTCTGAAGCAAGGTCCTGGAGCGACACCCCAGCATGTGTGGCAGACAGCGGGCAGGTCATGGCAGCAGCCTTCGCTCCCAGGGGGAGGGGGAGGGTACCAGTTATAGGAAGAATTGATGTCAGGTGGGCTCACCGGTTACCAGGGAAACCAGCAGAGGAGCACACCCCTCACTGCCCCTTCGATAAGCTAGCCTGGTGGAGATGTTCTGATCTAAAGATAAGAACAATCACCAGCTGGTTCCTGGGCCAGTATGTCGGAAGATCAGTCATGTAGGTAGGGTGTAAGTGAAGCAGGCACTGGTCGAGCTGGGGAAGTACAGAGAGCAAGAGAACAGCCATCTTTGGTGGCCTGATCATACATATATATAAAACAAATAAGCCACAAGGAAATATAACCATTATTTTGTAATAACTTGAAATGGAGTATAATCTATAAAAACGTTGAATCACTATGTTGTACACCTGAAACTAATATAATATTGTAAATACTTCAATAAAAAAAAAAAGAGGTGAGGCTAGAGAACTTATTTAGGTCACTGACAAAATAGTAAAAAATATCCGCTCAGTTAGAATCAAAAAGCACTTAAGACATAAGCTATCACCTGTAGCCTTCAGTCTGGTAGAGTTGGCTCTTGTGCCAAGTGGGAGAAAGTACCTTTAATTGCTCAATCACAAGAATAACTGGCTCCTGGATGCCTCTAAGCTAGTTGCACACACATTCTGAGTCCTCTCTTGATTTCTGACCTGTGGTCTGAACCTGTGGTCTCAAGAAGACTGTTAGAGGGGAATGAAAAACATATTTGTTAATCTGCATGACATTAGCTCTGACCACCCTGCAATGGGACAAACACTGTCAGTGCCAGGCATCTGCAAACCCACAAACACCAGGATGCCGGGATGTTTTTCTGGCTAACTAAGGTGCTCTAAAGTTTTCAAATTTATATCTGTAATGTGCCCATCCTTACTGCGCATACAACTCCAACTGATCACACAAGAGATCTAGATGAAGATGGACCTGCATACACATTTCAGCAAGGCTTCCTCACTGAAGATCTGCTGCAAACCAGGAATTCTCTGGCTGCCATCTTTCTATGTGGCTCTTCACCCTCATACATCATGTAGCTAGCCTACATTTCCTTTGTCTTTTTTCTTTTTCTCAAATTGTAATCAATTTTTGGCCGGAGCACAATAGTCCTAAAACTTATCTTTGAGACCCACCAATATTTCATCGTGTGAGGACACTTTTTTTTTTTTTTTTAAAGAAATTCACGTTCTTTTATTTATTTATTTATTTATGACTGTGTTGAGCCTTCGTTTCTGTGCGAGGGCTTTCTCTAGTTGCGGCAAGTGGGGACCACTCCTCATCGCGGCACGCGGGCCTCTCACCATCGCGGCCTCTCTTGTTGCAGAGCACAGGCTCCAGACGCGCAGGCTCAGTAATTGTGGCTTACGGGCTCAGTTGCTCCGTGGCATGTGGGATCTTCCCAGACCAGGGCTCGAACCCGTGTCCCCTGCATTGGCAGGCAGATTCTCAACCACTGCGCCACCAGGGAAGACCCCATCGTGTGAGGACACTTTTGATTTGAGAGTTGCAGATGCAATTTATTGAAAAACTAAAGAAGCTATCAACCACACATCAATGAATGCATTGCCAACAGGTGAAAAAAAAAAAAAAAACTCTAGGGTTCTTGGACTTTAAAATGAAAGCTTTTTTTTTTCTTTTCAATAACCTGCTAAATAAAAATGTGAAAGGGAAATTAGGTGGTTTAAGCAGTTGCAAGTTTCTTTTAAATTGCATCCATGGGAAAAAAAAAGTAAATGAGTAGTGAATACAGTTAATTATACCTCTGAACAAAATATATGCCAACAGAAGTGTAATTTGAAGGATTCCAGAAATACACACACACCTAAAATACAAATCTCCCCCCTCTAATATGTTTTTAATGTCATAATTAGAGGGATTTTTTAAAGTAAATATTGTCATGTATAGAATACCTATTAAAATGTAAATGCCCCTGATAAATGAATGAATTAAATGATTTCTATCATTAATATATTAATAAGACTGGGGACAGGTTGTAATGCAAAGGGATGACACTGAGAAATGAGATGTTTGGATAAGTATGAGTGGGATTGGAAGGCTGAAGGAAATAATGCTGGTACTGGGTAGTGTGGTTGCAAGAGGGGAGAGTATAAAGGGCCTGGGTAAATAGAAAAAGGTTTGAAGGAGGAGGAAGCAAGAAGGAGAAATGAGTAAAAACAGCAAGGTGAAAACACCTAATTCACAATTTTCCACCGTCTGGAAAAGTATTATTCTGCACAGCTTTTCCCCTCTGGCATTGAGCCTCTGAGAGTTTCTTAAAAAAAAGAACACTTTTCCTCAAACTCCTCTTAATACTCTGCTTAAACCCAGCTTAGCACAGTGCCTTTCACGTAGTAAGCACTCAATAAATATTTGATTGATACTCACTCTCCTGTCAGCTTATGTGTCCTGCAACTAGCACCACATCTCAAGAGGCTCTAAAAACTAAGGAGGAAAATGCTCATGTTGAATGTGGAAGGAGACAGACATATTCCCACAGTTAATGGCATGCCACCACACAACTGGGTGCATACAGTGGGACAGCACACCAGAATTGGCATTTATATAGCTTATTAAGATGGGTGAAAAGCAAATGCAATCTTACTTCTCCTAGGAATAAATATCAAAAGAACTTCCCAGCATAGGTTACTCCAGTTAGAATAACATGTTTAGTAATCCCACGTCACAGATGTAAGATACCAGCTATTACAGAATTACAGTGTTCAAATGCATTCTGAGTGAACACAGTCAATGAACAACAAAGCTTGGGCTCTTGAAATTGTCCACCCAATCCATATCCTAGTCTCAATGAAATGCACCAAGAGTCACTAAATCCTAGCTGGTCACATATGGAATGCTCTGAAAGGAATACTGCCTTTCATATGCTATAGCATTATGCTATTTGGGAAGTTCCATACATTTTTCTCTAATGGTACAAATGAAACTGTAAGCTACTGTTAGTGAATAAAACCAGATTGCTCTGGGCACAGAGCCACACCAATCCAGGCCTAATGTGTCAACTGGAACTGAGCTTGGTAGGTAGCCTCTGAAGAGCAAGAAAGTTGTGCTAAAGAGAGGAGATGCCTATGGCTATTCTACTTAGGCAAATCAGTCTAGCTACTGAGTTGAAAGGACAGTAAGGGGTCTAGGCCAGAAGAATAGAGATCAGTTAGAGACAATATTGCAATAAACCAGGCAAGATATGAAAATGGCTTAAACTAAAATGGTAGCAGTGGAAGTCATAGTAAATGGTAAGAATTCTGGATAGAGTCTACAGGTAGAACTGAGAGAATATGCTAGTGAACTGAAAGTGTGGTGAAAGAGAGAGAACAACGATGACAGTGTTTTCATCCTGACCAATTGGATGCATAGAGGTTTTATTTATTGCATGGAAATGCAAGGTTCAAGAAGAAAACAAGCTGAACTCGTTTTAGTTGAAAAGGCTGTTAGACATCTAAGTGGAGATGCCAAGCAGACAAATGGATTTACAGCTCTGGATTTAAGACAGGTTTAGACTGGAGATATAAATTTAGGAGTCATCAGCATATAGATTGTGTTTAGAACTATGAGGAGAGATGAGATCATTAGGAGGTGAATATTGGTAGAAAAGAGAAAAGGTCCAAGGCCTGACTCTGGGACACTTCAGATGCAAATCCTGGACATACTGATGGAATTTGCCAGAGGATGGTTATAGGAAGCATTCTGGGACCATTGACCCATAAAGAACCAAGTGATCATTATTATCAGACATGACTATTTTCATATATAGAAAATCAGGTACGTTAAAAACTCTTATACTCTCTAAATAAACATTATATTACTTATAGTGTATACATGGGGAAATTGAATAAAGAATCAAATAATCCATAAATAGTTACTAGATATTATTAATTTGTCTAAATTTAGTCAATCCACAATCCTCACCACTCCAAGTATTTTTTTTTAATTTTACTTTTTCTTTTAAAAGAGAATTTGGAGACTGAATTGCCTTAATTCTCCAATTCATTGTGCTTGATATAAATCTGGAGCCTCCATAGCCAAAATCAAAGGGTTGATCTGTTCATTATTTGGTAAATTTGAGTTGCTCAAGTCAAGAAAACTTTTAACTGGGACACCCAATTTTGCCTTCAAGCTTAAGCATATACTATTTACCTATGTTTATAAATTCCTAGAAATCATATATCCGCTTTACATGATTTAAGAATTTAGTAATCAGAATGTACAGCTTTGGACACATAGAAGAGTAATAATCTCTTTGAGATAACGTTGATTGGATGGATGGATGGATGGATGAAGAAAGAAAGGGAGAAGTAAACATACATTGCACAATTCACCCCTAATGATAAATATACATAAAGATCAATGACACTGAGGTAGTTTCTAGGACCTTATCTTAACAAAAAGAACTGAATTTTCTGGTGTACAAACCTAGCTGTGGCTCATCTACACCAATATGCTTGTTAGTTAAGTCCATAAAACTCATGTCAGATAAATATTCAGAAACCAACCCTTTGATTATACAAATACTTTGATCAAAAACCCCACTGGGGGCCTCCCATGGGGACACCGCCTGAAGAGCAGGGGCAGGAACTTGAGACTAGGGAGCTGCAAAACCCATATGGCTGACAGGGTCTTGGCTGTCCTGACGGGTGTCAGGTCTGTGCTTCTGAGAAGGGAGAGCCGAGTTCAGGACATTGGTCTACCAGAGACATCCCGGCTCCATGTAATATGAAATGGCGAAAGCTCTCCCACAGATCTCCATCTCAATGATAAGACCCAGCTCGACTAAACGACCAGCAAGCTACAGTGCTGGACACCCTATGCCAAACAACTAGCAAGACAGGAACATAACCCCACCCATTAGCAGAGAGCTTGCCTAAAATCATAATAAGGTCACAGACACCCCAAAACACACCACCGGCTGCGGTTCTGCCCACCAGAAAGAAAAGATCCAGCCTCATCAACCAAAACACAGCTGGCACTCCCCTCCACCAGGAAGCCTACACAACCCACTGAAACAACCGCAGCCACTGGGGGCAGACACCAAAAACAACGGGAACTACAAACCTGCAGCCTGCAAAAAGGAGACCCCAAACACAGTAAGTTAAACAAAATGAGAAGACAGAGAAACACACAGTAGATGAAGGAGCAAGGTAAAAACCCAACAGAACAAACAGATGAAGAGGAAATAGGCAGTCTACCTGAAAAAGAATTCAGAGTAATGATAGTAAAGATGATCCAAAATCTTGGAAATAGAGTGCAGAAAACACAAGAAAAGTTTAACAAAGACCTAGAAGAACTAAAGAGCAAACAAACAATAATGAACAACACAATAAATGAAATTAAAAATTCTCTAGATGGAATCAATAGCAGAATAACTGAGGCAGAAGAATGGATAAGTGACCTGGAAGATAAAATAGTGGAAATAACTACCACTGAGCAGAATAAAGAAACAAAAATGAAAAGAATTGAGGACAGTCTCAGAGACCTCTGGGACAACATTACATGCACCAATATTCGAATTATAGGATAGGGGTCCCAGAAGAAGAAGAGAAAAAGAAAGGGACTGAGAAAATATCTGAAGAGATTATAGTTGAAAACTTCCCTAATATGGGAAAGGAAATAGTTAATCAAGTCCAGGAAGCGCAGAGAGTGACATACAGAATAAATCCAAGGAGAAACACACTAAGACACATATTAATCAAGCTATCAAAAATTAAATACAAACAAAAAATATTAAAAGCAACAAGGGAAAAACAACAAATAACATACAAGGGAATCCCCATAAGGTTAACAGCTGATCTTTCAGCGGAAACTCTGCAAGTCAGAAGGGAGTGGCAGGACATATTTAAAGTGATGAACGGGAAACACCTACAACCAAGATTACTCAATCCAGCAAGGATCTCATGCAGATTCGACAGAGAAATCTAAACCTTTACAGAGAAGCAAAAGCTAAGAGAATTCAGCAACACCAAACCAGCTTTACAACAAATGCTAAAGGAACTTCTCTAGGCGGGAACACAAGAGAAGGAAAAGACCTACAATAAAGAACCCAAAACAATTAAGAAAATGGTAATAGGAACATACATATTGATAATTACCTTAAATGTAAATGGATTAAATGCTCCCACCAAAAGACATAGACTGGCTGAATGGATACAAAAACAAGACGCGTACATATGCTGTCTACGAGAGACCCACTTCAGACCTAGGGACACATACAGACTGAAAGTGAGGGGATGAAAAAAGATATTTCATGCAGATGTAAATCAAAAGAAAGCTGGAGTAGCAATTCTCATATCAGACAGAATAGACTTTAAAATAAAGACTATTACAAGAGACAAGAAGGACACTACATAATGACCAAAGGATCAATCCAAGAAGATGTAACAATTGTAAATATTTATGCACCCAACATAGGAGCACCTCAGTATATAAGACACATGCTAACAGCCATAAAAGGGGAAATCGACAGTAACAGAATCATAGTAGGGGACTTTAACACCTCACTTTCTCCAATGGACAGATCATCCAAAATGAAAATAAATAAGGAAACACAAGCTTTAAATGATACATTAAACAAGATGGACTTAACTGATATTTATAGGACATTCCATCCAAAAATAACAGAATACACTGTCTTCTCAAGTGCTCACGGAACATTCTCCAGGATAGAACATATCTTGGGTCACAAATCAAGCCTTGGTAAATTTAAGAAAATTGAAATCGTATCAAGTATCTTTTCTGAACACAATGCTATGAGACTAGATATCAATTACAGAAAAAAATCTGTAAGAAATGCAAGCACATGGAGGCTAAACAGTACACTACTTAAAAACCACGAGATCACTGAAGAAATCAAAGAGGAAATTAAAAAATACTTAGAAACAAATGACAACGAAAACACAACGACCCAAAACCTATAGGATGCACCAAAAGCAGTTCTAAGAGGGAAGTTTATAGCAATACAATCCTACCTCAAGAAACAAGAAACATCTCAAATAAACAACTTAACCTTACACCTAAAGCAATTAGAGAAAGAAGAATAAAAAACCCCACAAAGTTATCAGAAGGAAAGAAATCATGAAGATCAGATCAGAAATAAATGAAAAAGAAGTGAAGGAAATGATAGCAAAGATCAATAAAAGTAAAAGCTCGTTCTTTGAGAAGATAAAAAAAATTGATAAACCATTAGCCAGACTCATCAAGAAAAAGAGGGAGAAGACTCAGATCGATAGAATTAGAAATGAAAAGGAGAAGTAACAACTGACACTGCAGAAATACAAAGGATCATGAGAGATTACTACAAGCAACTATATGCCAATAAAATGGACAACCTGGAAGAAATGGACAAATTCTTAGAAAAGCACAACCTTCCGAGACTGAACCAGGAAGAAATAGAAAATATAAACAAGCCAAGCACAAGCACTGAATTTGAGACTGTGATTAAAAATCTTCCAACAAACAAAAGCCCAGGACCAGATGGCTTCACAGGCGAACTCTATCAAACATTTAGAGAAGAACTAACACCTATCCTTCTCAAACTCTTCCAAAATATAGTGGAGGGAGGAACACTCCCAAACTCATTGTACAAGGCCACCATCACTCTGATACCAAAACCAGACAAAGATGTCACAAAGAAAGAGAACTTCAGGCCAATATCACTGATGAACATAGATGTAAAAACCCTCAATAAAATACTAGCAAACAGAACCCAACAGCACATTAAAAGGATCATACACCATGATCAAGCGGGGTTTATCCCAGGAATGCAAGGATTCTTCAGTATACACAAATCAATGAATGTGATACACCATATTAACAAATTGAAGGATAAAAACCATATGATCATCTCAATAGATGCAGAAAAACTTTCCACAAATTCAACACCCATTTATGATAAAAACCCTCCAGAAAGTAGGCATAGAGGGAACTTACCTCAACAAAATAAAGGCCATATATGAAAAACCCACAGCCAACATTGTTCTCAGTGGTGAAAAACTGAAACCATTTCCACTAAGATCAGGAGCAAGACAAGGTTGCCCTCTCTCACCACTATTATTCAACATAGTTTTGGAAGTTTTAGCTAGAGCAATCAGAGAAGAAAGAGAAACAGAAGGAATTTAAATTGGAAAAGAAGATGTAAAGCTGTCACTGTTTGCAGATGGCATGATACTATACATAAAGAATCCTAAAGACTCTACCAGAAAACTACTAAAGCTAATCAATGAATTTGGTAAAGTAGCAAGATACAAAATTAATGCACAGAAATCTCTTGCATTCCTGTACACTAACGATGAAAAATCTGAAAGAGAAATTAAGGACACACTCCCATTTACCACTGCAACAAAAGGAAAAAAATACCTAGGAATAAACCTACCTAAGGAGACAAAAGACCTGTATGCAATAAACTATAAGACACTGATGAAATAAATTCAAGATGATACAAAAGGTGGAGAGATATACCATGTTTCTGAATTGGAAGAATCAACATTGTGAAAATGACTGTACTACCCAAAGCAATCTACAGATTCAATGCAATCCCTATCAAACCACCAATGGCATTTTTCACAGAACCAGAACAAAAAATTTCACAATTTGTATGGAAACACAAAAGAGCCCGAAGAGCCAAAGCAATCTTGAGAAAGCATTTCCTTATCTGAATGCTGGCAGTGCAGTAACTATGCTCTTTTCAAAACTTTTGTCACTTTCTACCTTGATCTATGTGTATTTCCCCTATTAGACACTAACATCCTTGAAAATAAAATCCAAATCTAATTCATATTTGTATCGTCTTAACTGATAAAAAATAGTGCTTGAACATAATGGGTACTGAAAAAGACATTTGTTTAGTGAATAAAGCCATCCTGGAGAACCAAACATAGGGAATACATTGAACTGAACAATTACTAATAGAAAATAATTTGTGCTTGGCTTTGGCAAACATAGATATGTAAGCCATGTTTGTGAGCAATACATTTTTTCCTCAGAAACTTCTTTAACTTCTTCAACCATCTTCAGTCCGAAAAAATCAGGTCATCTGTGCAGCCTATTTAGCAGTTGTGATAGCCACAAACAGTAAATAAACTATTTTAGATTCCATGTTTGCTTTCCTATAGACAAGAGTCTACATGTTATAAACAAAGCAGCTCAAATTCACACTGCTGCACCCTCCTTTCAGCACCCACCACTACCACTTCATTACTACTGAGGGCTGCCTCAAACATAGCTTTGGATCACGAAAATTATTAGGCAAGTAAACAGTCAATTTTGATGTAAGGAATTATTGACCATTGTGCATTTCAACAATGTATGCAACCATCACACAAAGCCTTGGTGTAAAATATAAATAGCCACTAGTTCCAATGTTTTTCCTTCTCTCCTCCTCCACCTTTTCCCTGCCCTGCCCTAGCATGTTCTCCTGCCAAGGAGGCTTGCAGAAGGATTTCCTCTCTTCTGTTGTATTTGTTATTTTCCATCTTCTCATTCAGAACAAAGGCTTGCTATGGTCTTGTTTTAAATTTCATGTTGGACCATGGTGGTCACTGGTTGAAGAGGAACAAAGTGAAATCCAGTCTGGAAAATGATAATGTTGCTTTCCAACTTCTCATCACTACGTATTCTGCCTGTCTTGGCTCCAGAAAATTCTCCAGTTATTTCCTTTTGGCAGCACCACTTTTGTGCACTTAATAAATCTGGACTTATGAGGGCGTAGAGTAGCCTTCCCAACATTTTTTTAATGTTATGGACATTGCTGTTTCCCTTAGAGGGAGCTAAGTAAAACACCTCCTGCTCTTTGTCATGCAAACTGGCTCTGCTGTCAGTTTCAGGTTTTGCTGCTCTTGGTGCTGCTTCAGGACAGGCAGAGTAAGGGTTCATCTACCCAAAATGATTCAACAGGGTTCAAGGGAGTCCTGAGGCCCAAAATTCTTTCCCCTCCTAGAAGCCAATCACCTTCACCCTTTGGATGTATTGGGTGATTGAAATTCTCCCATTATTATTTATCACCATAGATCATTTAACTCAAATGTCACTTTCTCCATGAAGCCTCTCATAATTTCCTTCACTCATTTCAGCCTCCCGCTTCAGATGTAATAAATCAACCCCTCATCTTGATTCTATGATTAAAACTGACCATATTCTATTGTACAATTAGTTATGTTTCTGTCTCCCCTGCTGAACAGTGAAAGTCTCAAAGGTTAGAGCCATATCTTATTTATCTTTGTTTCCCTAGCATCTGTCACATAGCAGAGTATCAATTAACGTTCCATGAATGAATATAGTGCCTGAGATTCTATCATACATCATTCCTTTGGATTCCTTTTCTACAAAGCTTCTTCTTAAATGCATATCCTCTTGGGTAGAATGTCATGGTGTAATACTATTCAGTAATTATTATTGGTAAACTATTAAAGCATTCCTCTTGACAGGGACCAGGATCAAGATGAAAATATTGGGGGCTGGGGAGTGTGCCAGAGGATGATTTAAAAGACAGAGAGAAAAGGCCCACAAAGGGAGGCATCAAAGATTATCTACTTGATGATTTCAGTTTTTAGGCCAAACCTATCTCTCAGCTCAAGGCTAATTTACTACAGAGAATTATGCATTCAAAGTGTTTGCCCATAGAGGATGTAGGAGTTGACTGTCACAATTAATCTAGAGATGCATTTGTATCTGCAATATAATAGGGTACATGAAACCTTGCCTAGAGCCAATACGCCTTCAGGCTGGAACTCAATAATGATGCGCCCATAAAAAATGTTCCAGCTATTACCAAAAACTCTGGCAAGCTGAGGGACTCTTTTCATAGTCATCCCTCTGGGGTTCTCCAGTGACTCAATGTGTCCCAGCTACACCCCAGCTCATTAAGCTGCTGGGTTATACAGACAGACATTAATTACTCAGAATTAAGTGCTTGCATGTAAATGCTTATTTTGGATAATTCAGAGGGTTATTCTAAAGAAGTACCATTAACTCCCCAGCAATTTTGACTTGTGTTCAAAAAGCTTTACTCCGGAAGGCCAGTCACTCCAGTTGGATGACAATTTAGTAAAAAGACATCACACTTGACTAAACTGGTTTGCTTTCCAGTCTTCTTCCTGGCTCTCCTCTCTGTAGGATCCTTGGCATCTAAGAAGATTGTGTCTCCAAAGATTCATTTACTTACATATATCAGCACCCCTGAAAAAATGTCTCAATAAATATCTGAATCACTCTCCCATTGGCTGCTGTGCTGCTGGCACAACTTTTCTGAGCAGCCATGTTATGGTGCTTACAATAGAGGGATCACTTAAAAAGCAAGATAAGGGTGAAACTCTGTCCATACACCCCTCATCACCACAGCTACTGCTTTTGATACCAGCAGGCTTTTCAGGACCAAGGAGGTTCAGGTGTTTGAGCATAATGTTTTTAAATCACCAAATTCATTATTTTAATTTTTGCCCAAAAGGTACAGTTTTTTAATTAATATCTGCATCAAATTTAAATTCTCCGGTTAGGGGACTTCCCCCCTGGTGGTCCAGTGGGCAAGACACCGAGCTCCCAATGCAAGGGGTCCGGGTTAGATCCCTGGTCATACCCCGCATGTCACAACTAAAGATTCTGCATGCTGCAACTAAACAAACAAACAAAAAAAGGTCCCGCACGCTGCAACGAAGATCCTGCATTCCGCAACTAAGACCCAAGGCAGTCAAATGAATGAATGAATTAATTAATTAATTAATTAAAATTAAAATTAAAAAATAAGTTCTCCTGTTAGGTGGTTTCCCTCCCACACCAACCCCTTGCCAAGATACTGACATTAAGATTAGTATCTGAGAATTAAACCGTAAAATCCACATATAATAAAGATCTAAAAGATCGCCTTGATGTGATGATAGCTTCCAAGACCAGGAGACTCTACTGTAAACCTAATAGTGACTATATGCACCACATCATTACAATATTAGAGTTCTTGTCTTGGGAGTTCCCTGGTGAACTAGTGGTTAGGATTCGGCGCTTTCACTGCCGTGGCCCGGGTTCAATCGCTGGTGGGGGAACTGAGATCCTGCAAGCTGTACAGTGTGGCCAAAAAAAAAATAGTTCTTGTCTTCCTCCCTTACTTTACCTTTGACATTTTACTTTTTGTACCTCAGTTTCCACCTCTTTAAGATGATAATAATACTATCTATCTCATAGGATTGTTTGGAGCATCAGAGAAAAGATGCACTTAACATAATGTCTGGTTCATAATAAACACTCAATAAATGTTAGGAATTATTGCTATTAACATCCACAGATAAAATATGTATTCAGATTTAAACACCAACATGTGTCTTGTACTATGAATGAAAAGGGCATATAAACATGAAATTTCAGAATACCAGAGATAAAGAAAGGAATCTAGTAGAGAAGGGTAATTCAGACAATGTACAAAGAATTGGAAACCAGAATGATGTCAGACTTTCTCAACAACAACCATTGAAGCTATAAAAGGATGGAATAATGCCTTAAAAATTCTGAAAGAAAAAAGTGATTTTCAACTGTGTAGAAACAATCTAATTATCTAGGGTGATGGGAGAATGATACATTACCATCAATATCCTCAGAGAGAAAAGATAATTCATTTGTAAAACAAAAACAGGATGCCATGAAAAGGGATGAACGTGAAAAAGGAGAAAGACAGAAAGAGAGAGAGAAAGAACTCTTGAAAAAATTTTAAGAAAGTTAATATAATAATTCATAAATAAGGGCTAGAAGATACAGTCAAGAAACTGTCTCAAAAAAATAGGGGAAATAACAAGTTAAAATAAAAGACAAGAAGATAAAAGAAAAATAACCAATTCAGAAAAAACTTTCATCTAATAGTAACTCCGAAGAAACAGAAGATAGAAAAGGAGGGGAATAAAATTATCAAGCAAAAATTATGCTTCCCAGAACTGAGAGACATGAGCTTCCAGATTAGAACATTCTATCCTGTGCTTTATTATGGGTGAAAAAAAAATATTATGAATGAAGAAAGCATATAATCAGAAAAATTCAGAAGCATTGCAACAGAAAAAACCGAAATGACATACAATTGGAAATCAGAATGACTTCAGATAACCTAATAGCAAATGTTGGAGACAGAGGAAAACAGAATAATGGAATAATGCCTTAAACATTCAGATGCACAACCGATATATCTAGTATAAGAATAGAATAAACACTTTCAGAACTATGGGTCAAAATCTTTACTTCTTTCACACCTTTTTAGATATACCTACTAAGGATTTGATCCAGCAAATGAATGTATGCTCCAGTAAAACCAAACTGGAATGAGATTTGGGATCCAGGAGATAGGAATTCTATTATAATTTAACAACAAAGAAAAGTCCTATTTTGATAGTGGAGGAAATTCCAGGAAGGTAGCAGTGAAGCAGGCCTGGTATTAAAGGTAAGTGGGATCAAAATGATAGATGACTTTGGGAGACTGGTATCTGAGGGGAAATGAAATTGACAGCTTATATGATTGTTTGAGCTTTTGTAACTAAAATTAAAAGGCAGCTGGCAGATCTATTGAAATATTTGGGAAAAATTAGTGATAGACACATAGAAAACCAAACAAATGAAAACAAAAACAACCTACATTTAGGTCATGATTTCTAAATACCATTCCCCATTACAAGGAACGAAAACCCTTGGAGAAATGGCTGATTCTAGGGCCAAGAAGATAAATACAAGATAAGACTAGAACATCTTGTAGTGCCAGAAAGTGGGGAAGTACTCAAAACACATAAGGATGGAAGCATGTCAAAGGGATGCAGGAGTCAACCTGGAAGAGCTCCCAACAGCCAAATCCAGAAAAATTTGAGCAACAAAATAAATAACCTAATATAGGATGCTAATCCAAAGTATAAAATAGAAATTCATGAACTCATACTGATATAAATAAATGATTGAATAAATAAATGAGAAAGAAGAGACAAATCTCCTTTACAGAAGAAACCCAAATAACTTACATAGATATATCTCTCCCTTCCAGGAGATGAAGCTTAGTTATACCTCTCCATGAGTGTGAGCCAGACTTTGTGATTCACTTCCAAAAAGTAGAATATGGGGGAGGGGCGGGGGGTAGGGGTGGTGGTGGCAACAATAACTTTACACTGGAAAATACTGGTGAACACTATCTTGGCCAGGTGGTTGAGGTTAGCACCACCAGTGATAATTCATATTGATAGCACGTATCCACCAATATGATGATGAAAAGGGCACTTCATCACTGTGTCTGTTCTTCCCAAAACCTTGTAACCCCCATCTAATCATTAAAAACATCAACATCAAACGAACCCATGTTGAAGGGCATTTTACAAAACACTTGACCAGTACTCCTCAAAACTTTAAAGATCACGAAAAGCAAGGAAAAACTAAGAAACTGTAACAGACCAGATGAAACTAAGGCGATGTGGCACTAAATGCAATATGGCACCCCGGATGCAATTCTGGAACCGAAAAAAAAGACACAAGTGAAAAAATGAGTGAAATACTAATAAAGTTTAAAGTTTACTTAATAGCAGTGTACCAATGTTGGTTTCTTTGTTCTGACAGTGTAGCATGATAATGTAAGATAATATTACATTATGAAAGGTATATAGAAATGCTCTTTACCATCTTTGCAATTTTTCTGGAAATCAAAAATTATTTCAAAATTAAAAGTTTATTTTTTAAAAAGTACCCATTAACTCTAGGAAAGCAAACAGTTATACAAAAAGAAAATATTTTCCAGTATACTACCTGACTCTGCAGTAAATAATACTTGTGTTGTCATGATAAAACAATTCCAAACACTGAATTAACCAAAAACTGTGAGACATCACTATCATGGAAGAATTGAAGGAAAGAAAGTAGAGGAGGTGTGTGAAAGAGACGTCAATCCCATTTACCATTTACCATAGGGAGTCAATAGGCAATGTATAATATTAATAAACTATGAAATAGTAGTATAAGTATATTATTTTCAATTATGGAGGTAAATACCAGTAAAAATAGTTGAAAGAACTGAAAGTATTTAAAGACTGAAGAGTGGGAAAAGGGATGACCTTTTTTTGTATATAGTGTTCTTTTTTCTTTTTTCTTTTTTTTAATTGAAGTATAGTTAATTTACAATGTTGTGTTAGTTTCAAGTGTACAGCAAAGGGATTCTCGTATATATTCTTTTAGATTCTTTTCCATTATAGGTTATTACAAGATACTGAATATAGTTCCCTCTGTTTTATTTTGGACTTTAAAAAAAAAAAAAAAAAAACTCTGCTCAAAAAGCTGTATACATATAACTGAATCACTGTGCTGTATACCTACCTGAATCTAACACAATATTGTAAATCAACTATACTTCAATAAAAAAATTAGTAAAATAAAAAGCGATGTTTACACTATAAACAAAAAAACTACCTAGTTTTTCCCCCTCATGGAATCAGAGAGAAAGTAGATTCAAGAAAGAAAATTATTTTCAAGTTTATCCAAGCAGTATCTAGGGAGGAGGAGCCCCACCTTGCGAAAGATAGAGTGCTCCTGTGTCCAATAATATCCCCATTTTATGCCTAGTGTTATCCTGCCACAGAGACCCACAGATTTTTTTTTAACCAATGTAGTGTGTGTATGAGTTATGAGAGGAGCTCCCACTGTGTGCTGGTCACTAAACATACGTCACATCATTTAAATTCACAAGAAAACTGCAAGGTAAATATTATTTCCACTTTACCAATTATGAAACTCATGTTTAGAGGTTAAATGTTTTGCTTACTGTCACACACATAGTAAATGGCAAACATGATCTAGACCCAGCTCTGTCTGGCACTAAAGCCAAGTTACTTTGTTACCTTCACCACCCTAATTCCTGTAAGCTCCAAGGAAAGAACAAGTAAAGGATCTGAATGGTGAGGAGCTAGTCTCGAGAGGCTTCTTGGAGAACTCAAACATGAAATAACCAGAAGGAAACAGCAGGGTATTCATAATCCATCAAAACAAAATGCTTGAAAGCCCAAAGGTGGAAAAGAGCAAGACACACAGGAAATCATATGGTGACTGGCTAAGCTGCAGAATAAGAGTGAAAAGGCAATGGTTAATGATTCAAAAGCTTCCTAGTAACAAGCTATGGTGGCTTCATTCACGTTTAAACCATCACTCTTTTAGTATTGTGGTTAAGAATGAGACTGAAGTTCAACTACCTAATTCAAATCCCAGCTCTGTGACTTAAGGAAAAATACTGAACCTATATGTGCCTTGGTTTCTTCATTTGTTAAATGAGGAAAGTAACTGTACATTCCTCATAGCATTGTAATGAGGATTAAATGAGATAATTCATTAGAATGCATAAAACCATGCCTGCCATATAAAGGGCTCAATACATGCTAGCTCTAATTGGTTCTTAGTTGAATAGTCATAAAACAAATTTGGTGCACTCCCCCAGCTTGGGCCAGTGTTCCAACCTTTGTAGTGTTGCTAACCGGTTGGAAACAAGAGATGCTGACATCAAATTTTCATGGAGTCAGGCTTTTATTACCTAGCTGTCCCACAGCAAACCCTAGTTGGTCCCACAGAGCCAGTCTTCCTCTTTAGCAAACTGAATGAGAACAATAGGCCATCATTGTACTGCCCCACATCGAAACACCAACTCTGCTACATTGATTTGATTAATTTTTCATTCTTTCGTTTGGTCAAAACATTTTATTGCCATTTACCATGAGTGAGGAACTCAGCTAAGTCCTGTGACAGACATAAAGATACAAAGTTTTGTCTCCATTACCTCTTGCTAGGGCTCTTGCAACAGCACCATGACTTATCTCCGTGCCTCCTGTGTCTTACCTGTCTAATTCAATTCATATAGAGCTCTGGATAACTCTTTTTGAAGTGTAAAATTTGGATCACGTCGTTTTCAGCTCAAACATTTTTTGTAAATGTCTTCTTTCCCAAATGAAATTCAAACTTACAAACTTGTCATTTACGGTCTTCCAGCACCTAATCTGAATCCACGGTTCTTATCTCTCTTTATAGTTTTACTACATAATTCATATCATCCCTGAACTGCACTGCCTCCAAGGTCCCCACACTCCATCTGAAATCCCTCCAGCCATTCTCACCTCATGAAATACTACGTATCCTTAAAAATTAGCTCAAAAAACACTTTCCCTCTAACCTACATTCATCTCATCTATCTATACTGCCAAAAGATATATATTGAGCATTTGCTGTGTTCCATGTACCACACAAAGCTGCAACCTCATGACCTCATGACCACATGTACCATGTACAAAGGTTCCTTTGTACCTTTCCTAAGTGCAAAGGATACACAAATGTATGAGGTAAAACTCCTGCCCTTAAGACGCTCACGGTCTAGTGAGGAGAGACAAAAGATAATCAAGTAAGAGTGTTTTGAATAGAAATATTTACATAGTGAAATGAACCATAGAGAAATTGTCAATGTGACCTGGTGGGTTCAGGAGTAATTTCAGAGATTTGGCACTTGGACTAAGTGTTGAATAAGCAAGTATTTACTAGGCAAGCAAGGTGGTAAATAGAATGCAAGGTGGTGAGGAAAGCATGAGTCGGAGAACAGGGCATGTACCCATATGGCAGCCTCAGAGACTGTGAGTGGATGGGTTTGGCATGGAGAGTGAGGAATAAGCAGGAGAGAAGGCAGGGATGGTCTTATGTGCAATACTAAGGACACAAGACGTTTTTCTGGGGGCCATGAGAGCCATTAAAAAGCTTTAAACAAGGAGGTGTTATAATGAGATTCTGATTTTAAAACATATGCTATTCTCTGGCAGCAGGATAAAGGATAAACTAGAGAGGGGATGATGATGAAGAAAGGGAGACCTCGTAGAATTCCATTCCAGTTTTCCAGTGAGAGGTAAGAAAGGTTGGACTAAGGCAGTGGCAGTAGGTACACAGTGCAGTGGCTAAATTGAGAGCTGGTGAAGGAAGGAGAATTGAGAGGATTTGGTCAGAGCCTGGATATAAAAGAATAATGAAAGTGAGAAGTGGAGGCTGACTCCCAAAACCACCCTCTCTCAGAGTTCTGTCTTCTAAGTGGAGAGGGTGGCATTTGCTACACAAGAAAAAATATAGAAAAAAACCAAGAGTAACAGGTGCGTATTAGTGATGAAGAAATTTTCACATATTGAGGTATGCGGAAGGCATTCTAGCTTATACATAATTTAACTTGAACTTTATGCTAACTAAAACAGCCTGTTTTGTGGCCTATTAAACATACTTTGTACATCCGCTTTAACCATTAAAGAAAAGAATGCATTTAAAAATCAAAATGGAGTAACTGTGGTTCAGGCATCCAAAATGGAGCTGGTTGGCCGCTGTGGATGTGGTTTCAGACACATTCCTATAGTACAGAGAACTTGAACTTTCTGAACTGTATCAGACTCAAGGACACTACCAGCCATTCTCAAAACAATATCTGCTGGCAGCTGCCAGCTGCAACCTCATTACTTCAAGGTCTCCCCTTGTAACTGTGCAACAATTTAGGACCCCAACTAATCCCTGCTTACCAAGAACCCATAATTCTTGACAAACAACTTATGTAATTTTGAGAGTTTTGCCTTTATAAGCCTCCATCATTTTGTAGTCTGGTGGAACAAAATCCAAGTGCTTCTTTTTTTTTTTTTTCTTTTACATCTTTATTAGAGTAAAATTGCTTTACATTGTTGTGTTAGTTTCCGCTGTGTAACAAAGTGAATCAGCTATGTGTATAAATATATTGCCATATCCCCTCCCTCTTGCATTTCCCTCCCAAATTCCCTATCCCACCCTCTAGTTGGTCACAAAGCACCAAGCTGATCTCCCTGTGCTATACACCTGCTTCCCACTAGGTATCTATTTTACATTTGGTAGTGTATATATGTCCATGCCACTCTCTCACTTCGTCCCAGCTTACCCTTCTCCCTCCCCGTGTCCTCAAGTCCATTCACTACGTCTGCATCTTTATTCCTGTCCTGATGCTAGGCTCATCAGAACCTTTTTTTTTTTTTTTTTAGATTCCATATATATTTGTTAGCATACGGTATTTCTTTTCTGACTTACTTCACTCTATATGACAGTCTCTAGTTTCATCCACCTCACTACAAATAACTCAATTTCGTTTCTTTTTATGGCTGAGTAATATTCCATTGTATGTATGTGCCACATTTTCTTTATCCATTCATCTGTTGATGGACACTTAGGTTGCTTCCATGTCCTGGCTATTGTAAATAGAGCTGCAATGAACATTGTGGTACATGACTCTTTTTGAATTATGGTTTTCTCTGGGTATATGCCCAGTAGTGGGAGTGCTGGATCGTGTGGTAGTTCTATTTTTAGTTTTTTAAGGAACCTCCATACTGTTCTCCATAGTGGCTCTATCAATTTACATTCCCACCAACAGTGCAAGAGGGTTCCCTTTTCTCCACACCCTCTCCAACATTTATTGTTTGTGGATTTTCTCAGGATGGCCATTCTGACTGGTGTGAGGTGATACCTCATTGTAGTTTTGATTTGCATTTCTCTAATGATTAGTGATGTTGAGCATCCTTTCATGTGTTTGTTGGCAATCTGTATCTCTTCTTTAGAGAAATGTCTATTTAGATCTTCTGCCCATTTTTGGATTGGGTTGTCTGTTTTTTTTTTTGATATTGAGCTGCATGAGCTGCTTGTCTATTTTGGAGATTAATCCTTTGTCAGTTGCTTCGTTGGCAAATATTTTCTCCCATTCTGACGTTGTCTTTTCATCTTGTTTATAGTTTCCTTTGCTGTGCAAAAGCTTTTAGGTTTCATTAGGTCCCATTTGTTTATTTTTGTTTTTATTTCCATGTTTCTAGGAGGTGGGTCAAAAAGGATCTTGCTATGATTTATGTCATGGACTGTTCTGCCTATGTTTTCCTCTAAGAGTTTTATATTTAGGCTTTATATTTAGGTCTGTAATCCATTTTGAGTTTATTTTTCTGTATGGTGTTAGGAAGTGTTCTAATTTCATTCTTTTACATGTAGCTGTCCAGTTTTCCCAGCACCTCTTATTGAAGAGGCTGTCTTTTCTCCATTGTACATTCTTTCCTCCTTTATCAAAGATAAGGTGACCATATGTGTGTGGGTTTATCTCTGGGCTTTCTATCCTGTTCCATTGATCTGTATTTTTGTTTTTGTGCCAGTACCATACTGTCTTGATTACTGCAGCTTTGTAGTATAGTCTGAAGTCAGGGAGCCTGATACCTCTAGCTCCGTTTTTCTTTCTCAAGATTGCTTTGGCTATTTGGGGTCTTTTGTGTTTCTACAAAAATTGTGAAATTTTTTGTTCTAGTTCTGTGAAAAATGCCATTGGTAGTTTGATAGGGAGTGCACTGAATCTGTAGAATGATTTGGGTAGTATAGTCATTTTCACAATGTTAATTCTTCCAATCCAAGAACATGGTATATCTCTCCATCTGTTTGTATCATCTTTAATTTCTTTTATCATTGTCTTATAGTTTTCTGCACACAGGTCTTTTGTCTCCTTAGGTAAATTTATTCCTAAGTATTTTATTCTTTTTGTTGCAATGGGAAATGGGAGTGTTTCCTTAATTTCTCTTTCAGATTTTTCATCATCAGTGTATAGGTATGCAAGAGATTTCTGTGCATTAATTTTGTATCCTGCTACTTTACCAAATTCATTGATTAGCTCTAGTAGTTTTCTGGTAGCATATTTAGGATTCTCTATGTATAGTATCATTTTATCTGCAAACTGTGACAATTTTACTTCTCCTTTTCTGATTTGGATTCCATTTATTTCTTTTCCTGCTCTGATTGTTGTGGCTAAAACTTCCAAAACTATGCTGTATAATAGTGGTGATAGTGAGCAACGTTGTCCTGTTCTTGATCTTAGTGGAAATGGTTTCAGGTTTCACCATTGAGAACAATGTTGGCTGTGGGTTTGTCATATATGGCCTTTATTATGTTGAGGTAGGTTCCCTCCATGCCTACTTTCTGGAGGGTTTTTATCATAAATTGGTGTTGAATTTTGTCAAAAGCTTTTTCTGCATCTATTGAGATTATCATATGGTTTTTACCCTTCAGTTTGTTAATATGGTGTATCACATTGATTGATTTGCATATATTGAAGAATCCTTGCATTCCAGGGTTAAGCCCCACTTGATCATGGTGTATGATCCTTTTGATGTGCTGCTGGATTCTGTTTGCTAGTATTTTGTTGAAGATTTTTGCATCTATGTTCATCAGTAATATTGACCTCTAGTTTTCTTTTTTTGGGACATCTTTGTCTGGTTTTGGTATCAGGGTGATGGTGGCCTCATAAAATGAGTTTGTGAGTGTTCCTCCCTCTGCTATACTTTGGAAGAGTTAGAGAAGGATAGGTGTTAGCTCTTCTCTAAATGTTTGATAGAATTCGCCTGTGAATCCATCTGGTCCTGGGCTTTTGTTTGTTGGAAGATTTTTAATCACAGTCTCAATTTCGGTGCTTGTGATTGGTCTGCTTATATTTTCTCTTTCTACCTGATTCAGTCTTAGAAGGTTGTGCTTTTCCAAGAATTTGCCCGTTTCTTCCAGGTTGTCCATTTTATTGGCATATAGTGGTAATCTCTCATGATCCTTTGTATTTCTGCAGTGTCGGCTGTTACTTCTCTTTTTTCATTTCTAATTCTGTTGATTTGAGTCTTCTCCCTTTTTTTCTTGTTGAGTCTGGCTAATGATTTGTCAATTTTGTTTACCTTCCAAAGAACAAGCTTTTAGTTTTATTGATCTTTGATATTGTTTCCTTCATTTCTTTTTCATTTATTTCTGATCTGATCTTTATGATTTTCTTCCTTCTGCTAACTTGGGGGTTTTTTTGTTCATCTTTCTCTAATTGCTTTAAGTGTAAGTTTAGGTTGTTTATTTGAGATATTTCTTCTTTCTTGAGGCAGGTTTGTATTGCTATAAACTTCCCTCTTAGAACTACTTTTGCTGCATCCCATAGGTTTTGGGTCATCGTGTTTTCATTGTCATTTCTCTCTAGGTATTTTCTGATTTTCTCTTTGATTTCTTCAGTGATCTCTTGGTTATTAAGTAGTGTATTGTTTAGCCTCCATGTGTTTGTATTTTTTACAGATATTTTCCTGTAATTGATATCAGGTCTCATAGCGTTGTGGTCAGAAAAGATACTTGATACGACTTCAGTTTTCTTAAACTTACCAAGGCTTGATTTGTGACCCAAGATATGATCTATCCTGGAGAACGTTCCACAAGCACTTGAGAAGAAAGTGTATTCTGTGGTTTTTGGATGGAAAGTCCTATAAATATCAATTAAGTCCATCTTGTTTAATGTGTCATTTAAAGCTTGTGTTTCCTTATTTATTTTCATTTTGGATGGTCTGTCCATTCGTGAAAGTGGGGTGTTAAAGTCCCCTTCTATGATTGTCTTACTGTCGATTTCCCCTTTATGGCTGTTAGCATTTGCCTTATGTATTGAGGTGCTCCTATGTTCAGTTGATAAATATTTACAATTGTTATATCTTCTTCTTGGATTGACCTTTGATCATTATGTAGTGTCTTTCTTTGTCTCTTGTAATAGTCTTTATTTTAAAGTCTATTATGTCTGATATGAGACTTGTTATTCCAGCTTTCTTTTGATTTGCGTTTGCATGGAATATCTTTTTCCATCCCCTCATTTTCAGTCTGTACGTATCCCTAGGGCTGAATTGGGTCTCTGGTAGACAGCATATATATATGGGTCTTGTTTTCGTATCCATTCAGCCAGTCTATGTCTTTTGGTTGGAGCACTTAAGCCATTTACATTTAAGGTAATTATCAATATGCATGTTCCTGTTACCATTTTCTTAATTGCTTTGGGTTTGTTTTTATAGGTCTTTTCCTTCTCTTGTGTTTCCTGCCTAGAGAAGTTCCTTTAGCATTTGTTTTAAAGCTGGTTTGGTGGTGCTGAATTCTCTTAGCTTTTGCTTCTCTGTAAAGGTTTAGATTTCTCTGTTGAATCTGAATGAGATCCTTGCTGGGTAGAGTAATCTTGGTTGTAGGTTTTTCCCTTTCATCACTTTAAATATGTCCTGCCACTCCCTTCTGGCTTGCAGAGTTTCTGCTGAAAGATCAGAAGTTAACGTTATGGGGATTCCCTTGTATGCTATTTGTTGTTTTTCCCTTGCTGCTTTTAATATTTTTTCTTTGTATTTAATTTTTGATAGTTTGATTAATATGCGTCTTGGTGTGTTTCTCTTTGGATTTATCCTGTATGGGACTTTCTGTGCTTCCTGGACTTGACTATTTCCTTTCCCATGTTAGGGAAATTTTCAACTATAATCTCTTCAAAGATTTTCTCAGATCCTTTCTTTTTCTCTTCTTTTCCTGGGACCCCTATAATTCGAATGTTGGTTCATTTAATGTTGTCCCAGAGGTCTCTGAGACTGTCCTCAATTCTTTTCATTCTTTTTTCTTTATTCTGCTTTGTGGTAGTTATTTCCACTATTTTATCTTCCAGGTCACTTATCCGTTCTTCTGCCTTAGTTATTCTGCTATTGATTCCTTCTAGTGAATTTTTAATTTCATTTATTGTTTTTTTCATCATTGTTTTTTGCTCTTTAGTTCTTCTAGGTCCTTGTTAAACATTTCTTGTATTTTCTCCACTCTATTTCTAAGATTTTGGATCACCTTTACTATCATTACTCTGAATTCTTTTTCAGGGAGACTGCCTATTTCCTCTTCATTTATTTTTTCTGTTGGGTTTTTACCTTGTTCCTTCATCTGCTGGATATTTCTCTGTCTTCTCATTTTTTTTAACTTACTGTGTTTGGGGTCTCCTTTTCACAGGCTGCAGTTTCATAGTTCCCATTGTTTTTGGTGTCTGCCCCGAGTGGGTAAGGTTGGTTCAGTGGGTTGTGTAGGCTTCCTGGTAGACAGGACTGGTGCTTGTGTTCTGGTGGGTGGTGGGAGGGGCTGGATCTTTTCTTTCTGGAGGGCAGGGCCATGTCCAGTGTTGTGTTTTGGGGTGTCTGTGAACTTAGTAGGATTTTAGGCAGCCTCTCTTCTAATAGGTGGGGTTGTATTCCTGTCTTGCTAGTTGTTTGGTATGGGGCATCCAACATTGGAGCTTGCTGACCATTGTGTGGAGCTGGGTTTTAGCATTGAGATGGAGATCTCTGGGAGATCTCTCACCGATTGATATTACATGGGGCCTGGAGATCTCTGGTGGTCCAATGTCCTGAAGTTGGCTCTCCCACCTTGGAGGCACAGGCCTGACACCAGACTGGAGCACCAAGATCCTGTCAGCCACATGGCTCAGAAGATAAGGGAGAAAAAAAGAAAGAAAAAAAAGTAATAATAATAAAAAAGTAAAAAATAAAAAATAAATTATTAAAATAAAAAACATAAAATAGAGAGCAACCAAACCAATAAACAAATCCACCAATGATAACAAGCACCAAAAACTAAAATAAGATAAACATAAAAACCAGAAACAAATTAGTCACAGACAGCAAACCCCAAGTGTGTAGTTGCTCCCAAAGACACTGCCTCAAATTTGGGAACATTCATTGTCTATTCAGGTAGTCCACAGATACAGGGTACATCAAGTTGATTGTGGGGATTTAATCCTCTTCACCTGAGGCTGCATGGAGAAATTTCCCTTTCTCTTCTTTGCTCACACACCTCCTGGGTTTCAGCTTTGGTTTTGGCTCTGCCTCTGTGTGTAGGTCGCCCACAGGCATCTGTTCCCCACCCAGACGGGAGGGGGTTAAAGCAGCAGCTGATTAGGGTGCTCTTGCTCACTCATGCCAGGGAGAGGGAGGGGTACGGTAGTCATAATTGGAATGTGGGGCCAGCCTGTGGTGGCAGAGGCTGGTGTGACATTGCAACAGCCTGGGGTGCACTCTGTGTTCTCCTGGGAAAGTTGTCCCTGGGTCACGGGACCCTGACAGTGGTGGGCATCACAGGCTCCCGGGGCGGGTATGTGGGTAGTGACCTCTGCTTGCACACAGGATTCTTGGTGGCTGCAGCCACAGTGTTAGCGTTTCATGCCTGTCTCCGGGGTCTGAGATGATAGCCATGGCTCACGCCCTCCTCTGGAGCTTGTTTAGGTGGTGCTCTGCCTTCCGCAGGCACATGAAGCAGGCATCCCCTCTCCTCGTGTAGCCCAAAACAATGCTCTCTTGCCTCTTTGGCAGCTCCAGACATTTTCCTGGACTCCCTACTGGCTAGCTGTGGCACACTAGCCCCCTCAGGCTGTCTTCACGCAGCCAACCCCAGTCCTCTCCCTGGGGTCTAACCTCCAATGCCCGAGCCTCAGCTCCCAGCCCCCACCCACCCTGGTGGGTGAGCAGACAAGCCTCTTGGGCTGGTGAGTGCTGGTCAGCACTGATCCTCTGTGTGGGAATCTCTCCACTTTGCCCTCTGCACCCCTGTGGCTGCAGTCTCCTCCATGGCTCTGAAGCTTCCACACCACCCACCCCCCATCTCCACCAGTGAAGTGTCTTCCTAGTGTGTGGAAACTTTTCCTCCTTCACAGCTTCCTCTCAAAGGTGCAGGTCCCGTCCCTATTCTTTTGTCTCTGTTTTTTCTGTTTTCTTTTGCCCCACCCAGGTACGTGGGGATTTTCTTGCCTTTTGGGAAGTCTGAGGTCTTCTGCCAGTGTTCAATAGGTGTTCTGTAGGAGTTGTTCCACATGTAGATGTATTTTTGATGTATTTGTGGGGAGGAAGGTGATCTCCACCTCTTACTCCTCTGCCATATTGAAGGTCTCCCCCAAGTGCCCCTTGAATCTGTGTTTCCTGGGCTAAGTCCTCAGTTTTTGGCTTAAATAAAACTCTTTTCTATTCCTATTATAGATTGTTTATTATTTCCGTTGACATTAGTGATAAATTTTTGTAATTAAGAGGAACAATTTCAGTGACTTCTTTAATCCAGAGCATCTGTTTCAAGACAATTTCTGCATTCAGTTACACAGAAGAGGGTAAGGGGTTTAAACCTCTGAAAAGTTTAACTTCTACCTCTCCAAATATCCTGTTATTTGGATAACACATCCAAGAGAGAAATTTGGAACACATTCAAGAGAGAAATTCTTGTATATGTGTATACTAAGATACGTGTCCAAAGCAACATTGTGCATAATAACAAAAAGGGAAAAAATAGCTGTAAATAACAAAATGGATGAATAAATTGTGGCACCTTCATAAAAATGGAGCACTATATACTAGTGGAAATAAATTACTCACAACATTAACATGGATGAATCTCAAAAGCAAATATGCATACCTTAATGGAGGAAACTATGCCCTATTCATTTTGGATTTCTTATGTTATCTCACTAATGATTTCAACTCCAAACAAAATGGGCCTGAAAATTCTGAATTAGAAAAACGTCATAAAGTTTGCTATTTTCATTGTTCATTGTTCAAATGCACTGAGTATTTAAAGACTCTTTTATTTAGTTGTAGATACCACAACTGCCTATGCAAATGAATTTGAGACAAAGCTGAACACCAACTATTGTTTGAGCACCTATTATGTGTCAAAAAATTTTACTAACTGCAAACATAGCATTGGGGCACAACATCCCTCTAAGATAGATTTAATGGCACATAAGGTTTAAAATAAGAACTTGCCCAAGATCCAATAACAAGTAATTAATGATAGAATCTGAATCCAAACCTATTCAGGCACGAAGGCCTATGCTCTTTTAGTAGCCCACTCCATTTCTGAAGCATCAAAAGCAGTGCAACAAAGAAGAGAATTCAAAGGTCCCTGCTGAACAGCATGGCAATGTAAATCAGGTGCAGGTCAGAAAACACGAGTGTTTTAATCACAGTACATTTAGGCAGAAGCAGGGTAATCATTGGTTTAGGTGTTAGATAAATACAGCTGAAAAGTAGTATCTTTTGCTGGAAAACATTATTTGCAGCACATTAAGTAGAGGAAATATTAATACCCAGAATATTCGAAGAACTAAAAGAAAATGATGATTGACCCATTAAAAAATGGGTAGAAGAACATGAACCAGAATTTCACGGAATAGAAAACACAAATGGCCCTTAAACATATGATGATACTCAACCTCATTAATCATCAGAAAAAGGTGCAGATTAAAACACCTCAGTGATATCTAATTTTATACCCACTAGATTAACAAAAATTTGAATAATTCAAATCACAAAGAGGCAGCTAGGATGTAAAGCAATTCTCATTCATTAACACCAGGAGTATAAATTGGTGCAACAACTTTGAAAACGTTTGGCATTACCTAGTGAATCTAAACCTGCCTATACTTTGTGACTAGAAATTTGATAACATAATATGAACTTCTATAATATGAACACATCCAAGAGAGAAATTCTTGTATATGTGTATACTAAGATACATGTCCAAAGCAACATTGTGCATAATAACAAAAAGAAAACAAATAGCTATAAATAACAAAATGGATAAATAAATTGTGGCACCTTCATAAAAATGGAGCACTATATACTAGTGGAAATAAATTACCCACAGCATTAACATGGATGAATCTCAAAAGCAAAAGTTTTGGAGTAAGAGAAGTCACAAAGAATACACACAGTATGACACAGTTCATATACAGTTTGAAAACAGGCAAAACTATAGAGTCTGTCTCTTAGAGATCCACATATAGGTGATAATATTATGTAAAAAGCAAGAAAATATTAACACAAAATTCATAATAGTGGCTCTTTCTGGAGTGTGATCAGGGATGGCTAAAGGGGATTTTTGAATCACTGATAATGTTCTAGTGTTTAAATTGAGTGGTGAATGAAAGATGTTTGCTTTATCATTATTCTTTAAATGGTACATATATATCATAGACTTTTATATTATAACTTATTCATAGTGAAAACTTTTAAGTAATAATAAGCTTAAACAAAAGATGTGACAACTGCACATTTTCACAAAGGAAATGTACTCTTTACTAGCATATGGCCCAGCATAAGCGGCCTTCAGGAAGCAGGCTCTCCCACAGGTGCCAGCAGGAAAGGGAGAAAGCTTTCATGGCAATTGCCCATAGTGATTAGGATCCAGTGAAGAGAGGGCTGTTTCCCAGGGCTGAAATCTCTCCACACCTATCTGCTAGAACCCCAAATCTAGACAGCAAGCGAGGAGCCAAAGTTTAGTACTTCAGTGACCAGTGATCAGAATCCGTGATGTGATCATGGGAGAAAATAAGCCAAAGTACTGTCCTAGAGCATCTAAGTGGAATGGTCAAAATCTGTGTACTCCTGTTTTTGCCCATCGTCTTTTCCCAACTTGTTTTTAAACCACTCAAGGGCCAAGTCTGTCATCTCCTTTCTTCTATTCTTTTTAACTTTCCTTTCACACCCCAGGTAGTTTTTGAGTAAAGATATACTGTGTCTGTCCATCAGTGGGCTAGATTACTTGAGAAATACATAAGGTCACTCCTCAAAAAGTATGGTCAACCTTGGTACATATTCACTCCCCAGCCAGCAGCCTTGATCAACTCCCAAATGCTGTTTTGCAAGGCATTTTGTAAAGTTCTTTTTACAAGTCTTACACACATGCAAATGTACAAAACCAGCCTCTTGACTTAAGAGTCACACCTCCAATTTGACTGAAACAGGATTGTTCATTTTGATCAGCACTGGGTTCACTGACGTTACACAGTAACAGTGCTTCCCAGAGAAGAATGTTTTGTTCCATTAATGTTAATTGAAGATTGTGTTTCAGTCTTCAAAATCAATTTCAAGATAGGTACATTTTCTAAAGCCCATGAACAACTGTAGTATAGTAAAAAGAGGCCCAGCATTGGAGTCAGAAGTTCTCAGGTTGAATTCAGGTCTGCCTCTTCCCAGCTGTGCTACTACCTTGAACAGGTCTCATTTTCTCTAGATCTTACTTTCCCAAATGATTGATCTTAAAGAGTTGGCTAACTCTCTGAAATGGCTGCTGGGAGGACCAAGTAGGAATTATATGAAATTACTCTGTAAACTGTTAAATACTGTGTAAATGTAAGAGTCTTAATTCTAAGCCTAGAAAGCATAAAGAAAGCATTAAAAAGTTTTTTAATAAGAGATCAGGCTTCGAGGTTAGAGATCTTTATATCCCCTTTCCTGCTAGCTGACTCCAGACAAGTAATGTAAACTCTCTAAACTTTGGTTTCCTTAGCTGTAAGGTTGGATTAGTAAGAGTACATACCTCTTGGTGCCACAGTAAAGGATTAAACAAGATAATGTATGTAAATACTTAGACCTTAGACCTATTCCTGGAAATAGCGAGTGCAAAATAAATGTTTGTTGCTGTTATGTGCAATGAAGGTCCTTTTTTTGGTTTCATCCACACAAATTAAGCATTCTCTTTTCCTAAGATCATGAGTTTACTCATGAAATCACTAAAAAATGCATTCTTCTTAAAATTGAAAAACCAATGGCCATGAACACATATACATAGCCATATCCAAAAATCAGTTGTTCAACAAATAGCTACCATTTCTGAGCCTCTATATCAGCTGCCAGACTCTGTGCTAGACATTTGACAAACATTAGCTAATTTAGTCTTCACAACAAACCTACCAGGGGGTTATTATTACCAAGTTTTAGAAAAGAAAGCTAGCCTCAGGGAGGTTACAGAATTTGCCTGCAATCACATAGCAAGTCAGAGATAAAGCCGTAATTTCAACTTAAGTATCTTGTTTGACTGCTAGTCCAGTAATAGTCTTTTCTTTTTCCTTCTTGTCTTTTATTTTCCATCCTTTCTTTCTTTTCTTTCATTATTCAAAGTTTTAGTATAACAATTATCTAACTCAAATGCAAATCATTTATAGTTTCTACTGATTAATGCAAGCAAAATCAGCTTGTCCTGAATCTTTTGTGCTGTTAACTATATGTGAACCACTGAACAAAATACAGATTGAGGGTGGGGCAGTGGGAGGTACAAACTACTGGGTATAAGATAGGCTACAAGGATGTACTGTACAACACAGGGAATATAGCCAATATTTTTTGATAACTGTAAATGGAGTGTAACCTTAAAAAAATATATAAAACTTTATGATTGTTAGAAGATTTTTTTTAAAAAAAGATTGACTAGGTACAAACAAATGCTGTGCTGCTCTGACTGCTCATCCCTTGGGGACTTTTTTCCTGTTGTGATAGATATTTATTAACGAGGTGTCTGTGTGGGGGCAAAGAGTTGCCTTTACCGTGCTGTAATTTTTCATCAGATTTTGTAAAATCTAGTGTTAGCTAAGTCACTCCCGACTCCATGCATTGGGAAACAGAACTTTGAGAATTTACAATCATTCATCATTCAAGTATTAATCAAATATTGACTGAACACCACTCTTGAGCAAGGGGTTGTACTAAGTACTAAAGATAAAAGTATATCATACTAAGTGAAGTAAGCCAGACAGAGAAAGACAAATATCATATGATATTGTTTATATGTGGAATCTAAAAATAATGATACAAATGAACTTATATATAAAACAGAAATAGGCTCACAGACATAGAAAACAAACTTATGGTTACCAAAGGGGAAAGGAGGGGAGCAGGGATAAATTAGGAGTTTGGGATTAACTTATACACACTACCATATTTAAAGTAGATAACAAACAAGGACCTACTGTATAGTACAGGGAACTATACTCCATATTTTGTAATAACCTATAAGGGAAAAGAATCTGAAAAAAAATAGATATATATGTATGTATAACTGAATCACTTTGCTGTCTGTACACCTGAAACTAACACGACATTGTAAATCAACTATAGTTCAACAAAATTAAATAAATAAACTGATGATTAAAAGTTGAAAAAAAGATAAAAGTAAAGCAGTCCCTTTTTTTGGCAAGATGGCAGAATAGGACCTGACTTCTCATATTGCATATTATCTTGATTGGGATTTAGACTTTCTGCTGATTGAGTTGCTTTTAATGAGGAAGATATACAATAAAACATAAGTATTATGAGGGAAATTGGATCTTTTTAGTGAAGCTTGCATGGTAAGCTCTTCTATGGACATTTACAAAAACTTTTATTCTGATGAAATCTTCACAATTTAATAGAAAAAAATACCACAGTTATTGCACAACTGAAATAGTGTCAAGCAGAAATGGAACCAATTATGAAGATGTTTGATGATCAAAAAATTACAAGATAAATGCAGTCAACCAGAGATGGCTGGATGCTGTTTGACCACATTGGTGATGAACAGCGTTTTAAGAAGAAACATTTAGACAGGATCTCAAGTATGTAAAATTACAACATGAATATGGCAATCAGTAGCAGCAGGATATCTTTACTTTTTTAAGAGTTTGTTTCAGTAATGAATAGAAATATTTTGAGTTCACTCTGAGGAAAATGGCCGCTGAAATCCTAATGCAGCCATGGAAGGACTTACATGATGAAAAGAAACCACTGGTAAAAATCCTCTCATTCATCCATCATCTTCTCTCATTAGCAGTGAACATGGCTCATTCACTGGTCTCTTTGTTCTCTTCAGTCAGCCCAAAGGCAGTTAACAACATTATTAATCTCTTCTTTTACCAGCAACAGTATCTTAAAACAATTCAGACCATGTGTGCACATATTCTTCACAGTCAAGATGTTGGAAAATGCAGGCAGGTGATAAAAGACCTAGCCAAAGTTATTGAATGAGATTGTCTCACATGTAAAGACTCTATTTCAGTTTGTTGAATGAGTCTGATGGGGCCAGAGAGATGTGAGTAGTTGTTTATGAAGGACTTCTTGATGGCTGCTCTTGAGGATTTCTTTGAAAATGCTTCTCCCTTCACATTTGAGATCTTTTGTTGCATCCACCAGCATATCAGCATTAAATATGCTGGCAGAGAAACTGAACATGACCCCAGAAGAAGCTGAAAGGTGTATTCTGAATTTATTAGAAATGCAAGACTGATTCTAAAATAGGCCCTCTAGTAATCGGCAGTCTCACTTCAGCTGCAAGTAATAGGCAGTCTCACTTCAGCCGCAACAAAGTCTCTCATTTACAAACCACATACTGGACATAAATATGGAGAAAAGGCTTAATCAGAATGATAGGTAAGATGCTCTTAGTTGGGCACCTCAGGACTCTGGCTCTGTAATGTACTGAATGTGTCCTGCAAAATTCACTTGTTGAAACCCTAATTGCACTGTGATGGTATGTGGGGGTGGGGCCTTTGGGGGTATTTGGGTGGAGCCCTCATGAGCCAGATTAGTGTCCTCATAAAGAGAAGCCAGAGAGTTCACTCTTTCCATCGTGTAAGGATACAAAAGAAGATGAATATCTGTAGCCTTACCAGAACCTGACCATACAGGCACCATGATCTTGGACTTCCAGCCTCCAGAATGTGACAAATAAATTTCTGTTGTTTATGAGCCCCTCAGTGTATGATGCTTTGTTATAACAGCCCAAGCTGACCAAAACAGGACCTGACTGAAGAATTATGAAAGAAATATTTGGAAATTCAACATCATAAGCCCATTATAAAAAGTGTAATATACATTTTAGAAGTAATTAAAATAGTGTGTAGAAATTTAGGGACAGGGGAAAATCAGATATGGATCCTATCCTCAAATAATCTATGACCTAATAGGGAAGATAAAACACATAAATAAATAACTATAATGCAAAACAGAAATTTAAAAATGACACAAAAGATGAGAGAGTTAGGTTCTATAGGATTTCAGAAGATGAGAAATTTCTTAAAACTAGAGAAATCAATGTGAGATTTATGAAAGAAAGAATATTTGGATGGTAGGATTTGATACATGGAGAAGGCAGGAAAGAGAAAAAAAGAAAGCAAAGGTACAGAGAAGATGGCTTTTCTAGAGAAAACTAGCCCTTTGACTGGATTGGAAGGCACATAAAGAACATTAGCGGAGCATCAGTGCAAGAAGTTAAGCAGAACGAAATCACACAGGACCTGGATGCTGGTCACAAGGTGGCCTGAAGCACACCTCCTCCAGCTCCCGTTTTAGTCTTCCTCTGTTTCCGACAGGATTCTTTCCAGGAAGTTCCCATTTATGGCTCCCCACTCAATGCCATGGCCTTATTTAAATCAGACCTGACACCCAACACCTCTCTCCTTTCTTCCCCAAGACATTTCCCCTCCAGCCTTGACAGGATGCACGGCCACAGAGCAGACTGAGCACCAAGCTCCCACTTTTGCAGACCTTCCTGAGAGACGTGTGGTGTGGCAGCTTGCCAGGCCCTGATCACTTAGCCCGGGGAGCCCGCCGTAGGGGAGTTAATCTGACGTACAGAATGAGCCTCGAGGCCCCCTCTCCAAAGGCACTGCTAGGGCATCAGTTCTAAATTGTACCTGACATTTAATTCCAGCTTTGGGCAGTTTCGTGTGAAACTTGACTTTAGCGAGACATTGATCAGCACGCAGTTCTTCATGAGCTTTGACACAATCAATTTTCTCCAGTGGATTGGACGATCGTTAGCTGCCTCACAGAAAGGCCTGGGTCACGCACAGCTTTCTGCAGGCCTCGGAACTGCACGCCGGGAGGAAATGATGAAAAATTGCTGTTGGCAAGTGACTGCCCCCTTCCCTGCAGAGCATAAGCAACAAGGGTCTATGAAGAGAGACCTACCTTCAGTCTCCACACCTCAGAAATCTGGGTCTTTGAGAGGCTTAAGGAAATCAGTTGATTTAGGAACTGGAGACAAAGTTGGATGAGAGTCTCCTTGCTTGAGGTGTCCTTTACAGCCATGCCTTATTGTCCCAAATGTCCTTGACTCACTGTCCCCATCTTTACTTAACTAGAATTGTCTGGACAAGAAACAAAAAATAAGGCTTGTAATTAGCGTGGGTCTGTATAACTTATTGTGAGGTTTCAGTCAGTGGATCAACAAGCACTTATTGGGTTCTTGGAAACACTGTGAAGGCAAAAGAGATTTTCAAGCCACCAACTCCCATCCTTATATGCAGAACTGCCCTGTAGCAAGACAGTATGGGATGACTCCCTGTATTAGATGATTCATAAGATACGGAAAGCTTTGCTTCTCCAAAATCATGAACCACGTTATCAGAAACCATGTCAACATTTGCTCCCACCTCTGTGTCCAGTGGTCAGCTAGTACCTTCCCTCATGGTCAGTGTTCCTTTAAAAAAAGTTGAATAAATGAATGCATAATTCAGGTGCCATATTCCTGACATTGGAGTATTTCCTGCTGTGAAAGTGTTACTAGAAGTGTTTCTAGAAAGTGCCCATAAAAAAGCACAAATACTAGCTTATTTGCACACTTGCATAAATTAGCACAGCATAGCATGTATTCAGTAAGTATTTCCTGAGTGACGGAACCTTGTTTATTCAGTCATTTTGGAAAGTGAAGTAAGACAGGTAAATTTTAAGGTGAAGGAGCAATCTTAGAGCACTACTGCATCTGTGTCTCTGGAGACACAGGTACGAGCTGCAGGAAGCTGAGATTCCTGGACGAAGCATCTCAGGGAGTATGTGTACCATCCTTTGCCTGGTCAACTGGGAGCTTTATAATCACACAGGTAGCCCCTGCTCACTACCCACAACTTGAAAGACTGTTAATTAGAATGTTCCCTGAGCACATCTGTTCTTTCAGTCCTTTGAAGGAAGAAGATCTGTGGGGCCTGAAACAAATGGGCTTTGAATGACCTCCTCAAGGAAAGCTGGCACCATCTAAGGCAGAATCAAGAGAGGCCAGGCTCAGCTCTGCCAGGCACTCTGGATTCAAGAAGGTCTGGAACATACCGGGCATTTAGTAGATATTCAATAAAGTTTGCTGAGGGAATTAACTTCATTTCATTAGGTATTTTAAAATATATTTTATTACTTGTAGAACAGATGTTCTCATATTATAGATCTTAAATCAGCATGTCAGAGGAGGAAAGAGCCTTAATTTTAGATTTAAAAGACACAGATTCCAATCCTGGCTCTGCCCACCTTATCCTTAATGTCTCTGGCCTCAGTTTCCTCAGCTATAAAGTGGGTCTGCCTTTCTTGCAGAGTTTTTATAGGGATTAAATAAGGAAACAAATATGAAAGCTCTGTGGAAAATTAATTTAGTAGATAAATGAAATGTAAGCTTTCATTACTATGTAAATAATACAGTTTAACAGTACAAATAATTTGTATTTGACATTTAAGTGGTATTGTTGTCACATTATTTTACATATACTGATGAAAAACCCTAATTAGCCTAATAAGCATGTCTCTTAAAGACAAGAGGCACAGTAATAATTTGGACAGGATTCTGATCCCAACTTATCTATTCTCAGTATGAGTGTTCCATCCAGCCATGCATTCAGAGAAAGTGAAAAAACCGTCTTCTTAAGGTGATTACTTCTGTACACACTGTTCTTGGAACTGAAGTCCCATCACAGATGCTTGATTAATGATTAACCTTTTTACTTTTATTAATTTTCATCTCACTGATGTTTGCTATAATCCTTTAATAGGAGCTGCTCTGTGCTAAGGTCATGGATTAGAGGTTTAGTTGCCACCAAGAACTATCAATGTCATTAGTAACCCCTGCCCTTCTGAGTTCCTGCATTGTAGGTGTCTTTTGAATGTCCCTATCAACTACTTTGAGCGCCCCTATTAATTTTGCAATAACATCAAATGGAAGTATTTTTCTTAAGACGTATGCTCTGAAGCTTGCAAATGAAGTCAGGGTGTGTTGCCTAAGTAGGCATTTTTCCCTCCTTCAAGATTTGTTCAGTAGAAACACAAATGTTGTTTACTTAGCAACCACCCCTTCCCTTGACCCAAGAAATGAGGAACAGAGGTGATTCTGGAAAAAGAAAGAGAATGAGTTCCAACTCAGCTTTTACTGCTACTCAGAAAGATTCTAGATTCTAAGGACAAACCTAAATCCTGACCCCCAAAACAGCAGAATAGATCCTTCCCAAACTGTCACCAAAGTTAGGTCACAAAAACAATAACTGTCACTTGGGTCCCTCACCACAACCTCCCAGCTTCTATATGCCATCTTGGGTGATCATCAGCCACATTTTAGCCCAGACTCCAAGGTCTCCAGCACATTCTCCTGGACATTCTGTCACATCACTCCCAAGGGCATCTGTTCAGGGTCACTAATGTCTCACTTTAATTCAAATCATTTTATCCCTCCTTTACTCTGAATAAAAATAAGGAAGGAGGTGGGAGGGGGTGGAGGGAGAGAGGGTGGGATTATAGCAAAAAGCAGATGTTATGTTAGGGTGTGACTGGCTCAAAAAAGGAGTAGGGAGGAAGAGGGAAGAATTAGTAATGAACCCCAGCAAGCCGATTTGCTGAATCAGTAGCCAAGGTCAGGAGTAAGTCTTTGTTTTACAGAAAGTATAAAGCAAAGATATAAATCCACCTTTTAGGACACTATTCTACTCTCTCATCCCCTGTATTAGTATTTTATTACTGTGTAAATATTACTCTAAAACTAAGAGGCTCAAAAATAACATTTGCTTTTTCACAGTTTCTTTGGATGAGAAATGTAGGCACAGCTTAGATGGGTACTTCTGGCTCAAATTCTTTTATGCGGTTGCAGTTATAGGCCAGGGCTGTGGTCTCATCTGAAGGTTTGGCTGTGAGGGATCCACTTCCAAACTCACTCACATGGTTGCTGGCAGGACATGATCTCTCACACCAGGGATACTTCTAGGTCCAGTGGCTGTGCAGACTAGGATACCAGCAAATAATACTGAACCTGTCCAACTACCCTCAAGAAGACCTGGCCTATGGTTTGGGGAGTTTGTTGTAATTGAAACAGAAAAACAATGACTAGTCCAATTATTCAGTCTTCGCTCCAATCCCAATCTGCTTTTTATATGATCTTTATATTGAGGTCTCTCCACAGGAATGCCCCATAATATGCCAGCTGGCTTTTCTCAGGGTGAGTAATCTGAAAGATGGCAAAAGAATATTCCCAAAATAGAGGCCACAGTCTTTTTGTAACTTAATATTCAAAGGTTACAAAAGGCTATAAAAGAAGGATGTAACTTACAAGTTATATCCCAACACTTTTGCCATATTCTATTCAGTAGAAGTACATCAATTAGTCCAGGTCACATTCAAGAAGAGAGAATTACAGAAGAGCCTGAATACTAGGGATGATTAAGATCATCTTGGAGGCTGCCCCACATCCTCTATCTGAATTCATTTTAATTTAAAGGTTTTGATTTTTGCATGAACTTACAGAATGTGTTTCTTAAAGTTTTATAGGTAAGATATAAGAAAGACTACCTCATGATGATTTAGCCAAAACCATCTGGACTGAAAGCAATATTGATGAATTAGAGTGGTTCAACAACAATTTGGTCAAAATACATCCTAGTTACTGGAGAAAAAGAAATATAAAAGCAAATAAAAGTAGAACCTTCCCAAATCCTGAAAGGCAGATGAAAATTCCTGACGATTTATAAGGAATTGCAAAAAAACTTTTCATTATATACCAAAATAAACCATATCTTGGAATTAAAGACAGGCTATTCATATTCCAACAGATTATCATATTGGTCAGCTTACTTTATAAGAAATTCCATTTGACAAAATTGCTATCAGCTAAATCACCCTATCCCATTAGAAAAAAAAAAAATGTAACTCACTTTGGAGCAAGCTTGTTGTCAGCATTTTATATCAAGATTTCCAGTGTAGGTGACTACCGCTGGGAGGCCGAGAGATGGTGCTAAGTAACAAATTATGCCAAAACCTAGGGTTTAAAACAATGAAACAATGAAAATAATTTATCATAGCTTATGGTTCCTGTGGGTTAAGAATCCATAAAGGGCTCAGCTAGCAGTTCTTACTTAGGGTCTCTCATGCAGTTGCAGTCAGATGTCCGCTGGGGTTTCAGTCATCCGAGGGCTTGACTGAGGCTGGAGCCACTTCCTAAGTGTCTTAATCACATGGTTGCCAGGTGGGTTCTGGTTGTTAGTGGGGACCTCAGTTTCTCTCCACATGATCATATCCATGAGCTGCTTGAATGCATCACAGTATAATAGCTAGGTTCCCCCAAAGTGAGAGATATAAGACACCAAGGTGGAACCTGCAATTCCTTTTATGACCTAGCCTCAGGAGTCATGTATTTTCACTTTTACCATATTCTATTGGTTGCCCGGAGACAGCTCTGATTCAAGGTGGGAGGGCAGTACACAAGAGTGAATCCTAGGAGATGTGGATCATTAAGGAACTCCTTGGAGGCTAGCTATCATATAAACAAAGAAGATGGGCCACACCCAGCCATTTTTCTCCAGATCCTTCTCTCTAGGACCCTTTGTATCTTTACAGAGATAAATAGTGGTCTCTTCTTGGCTTCCATGGAGCCTAAGTCAGGGTGAGTTCAAGCCTTTCGACTGCATCCAAATGGAAACCGAAGTACAGTTATGGGAAGAGTCAGCCTTAAATATAAGAGCTGCCTGGAATATCAGGAACATCAGGGAGGGCTCTTATCTAGTAAAATACTGATCCCACTGCTTGGTGAATAGAGTTAAATGCCTCTAGAAACATGCAAAATGCTGTCACACATTTAGAGGAAAAACTAAAAGTACATACACCCCAGGGAGAGGTAACATGCTGGTCTAAATTTGCATCAAGGTGTGAATGACTGGTGACAGATCTTTTCCTGAGAAGAAACTTTCACAGAGGTTGGGCAACAAATAGAAAATGGAAAGACTCTACAAAAATATATGGGAGAGGCTTCCAGGGAAGTGAAAGTCAAATCACTGACATCACCATTTTTCCAGGACCTACACTTATCCTGCAGCAATTCAAAGAGCGAATTACAGAAAGTAAGATATAGTAGCCAAAGAATAGTAATGGGTACTAAAATAGAGTGCAGTTAGGAACTAGTAATTGAAAGAAATGTAATTTTTTAGGAACTATAACTTATTTTTGCCTTTTGATAAATGGTCTTTCCATGCGTGCTGCTCTGCTGTGTTAGACATTTAATGGCTCTTATATAAGGTGTTATCATTAGGGGCAGGACAGAGATAGAGGAGATGGCATGGAGTTCTTGGAGAGGCAATCATAAAACCACACTTGGACCAGAAATAAATTAGTGCTGCCACACTTCTGCTAGTCCTTCACACCACCTGGAATTGTCTCAAACGGGCAGAAAAAAGTATACCAACGTTGGCCTATATTCCCGCAAATGATTAAGAGCCGGCTGTTACAAACAGTATTTTTAGGTCAAATCCCACGACAATGAGCTTCAAAGAATGTGGAGGGCTGTTCAAATGTTTCCAAGGTTCTGCAATTTGGTTGTACCAAATATTGCTCAAGATCACTCCCAAATACCTGAAAACCATTCCAAGGAAATAGACTCTATTTGAATTAATTATGACTCAAGATATATAGCTCACAGACTATAATTTTCAAAAATGTGGATATTGTAATACCTAACTCCTTTGCCATGTCTTCCTTTTTCCTGCCAGAACCAACTATGCTACCACATTCTCTCTTTCTGCTAGAAAAAAAATATTTCCATCTCTTTTTTCCTTGTTAGCCATGGCCACAAGATATTACTTTTCTCATTACCAGTGAGTGCTCTCATGAATCAACTTGCCCACATATTACACCATGCAAATAAAGGTTTCATATTTTGGCTTCAGAGGAAAATGCACTGGAATGATTAGAAATTTTACAGAAAGAAAGAAAAGAAAGAAAGAAAGGAAGAAAGAAAGAAAGAAAGAAAGAAAGGAAGGAAGGAAGAAAGGAAGGGAGAACGAGAGAGGGAAAGAAAAGAAAAGAAAAGTTCCTCATTGGAGTACTAGCCTAGAAAAGAGTGCTTTCCTCTCAGTGGACTCCCTCACAAAAGAGACACTATTTGTGAAATATTTGTCTCTCACAAGAAATCATAGAATGCAGAACTCAATATGTGAACAAAAGAATTTAAAATGGGGCTTCCCTGGTGGCGCAGTGGTTGAGAATCTGCCTGCTAATGCAGGGGACACGGGTTCGAGCCCTGGTCTGGGAAGATCCCACATGCCGCGGAGCAACTGGGCCCGTGAGCCACAACTGCTGAGTCTGCGCGTCTGGAGCGTGTGCCCCGCAACGGGAGGGGCCGCGATAGTGAGAGGCCCGCGCACCGTGATGAAGAGTGGCCCCCGCTTGCCGCAACTGGAGAAAGCCCTCGCACGAAACAAAGACCCAACACAGCTAAATAAATAAATAAATAAATAAAGTAGCTATTAATTAAAAAAAAAAAAAAAGTGGTAACTCTTGGGAAGAAACTGAGAAAGATCGCTTTAAAAAAAAAAAAAAAAAAAAAAGAATTTAAAATGATGTCCCTTTGCCTTCTTCCTTCAACTAGACTTTAAAGGACTGTCATGTGTCTTGTTCACTACTGTGTCTTGGTAAGTAATGAAGTGCCTAAGATATGGTAAATACTCAGTAAATATTTCTGAAATGAATAAATGTGGATAAATAATAAATTAGTCAATGGGTCAATGAAATGTGTTATGACTCTTCCTCTTAACTGTGACCTGCTATCCCACAAATTCTATGGAAAACCTATTTTTCCAAACCCTAGAATCTAGCTCTATGCCCAAGATTTATCTGGATTCCCAACACTCTTTCCCCCATCCTCACAAGCTGGCCCTGGTTTCCAGACACCAGGACATCTCCTTTCTCCCTTCTCAACCTCCTTCTAGTCCTTACTGTCCCCACAGATAAGACAGACACTCTTCTATCTCCAAGTTCAGAGCAAAATTAAAACATGTTCAAGAGAAACTAGCACCCAGGAAAAATACCTACTTGCCTTGCTATGCCCCCACTCAAACCCTAATTTCAATCATTCATGCATTCATGTAGTAGTTCATTCATTCTTGTCACAAATATTATATGTCAATTATACCTCAACTTTTAAATTTTATTTATTTTATTTATTTATGGCTGTGTTGGGTCTTCGTTTCTATGCGAGGGCTTTCTCCAGTTGCGCCGAGCGGGGGCCACTCTTCATCGCGGTGCGCGGGCCTCTCACTGTCACGGCCTCTCCCGTTGCGGAGCACAGGCTCCAGACGCGCAGGCTCAGTAGTTGTGGCTCACGGGCTTAGTTGCTCCGCGACATGTGGGATCCTTCCAGACCAGGGCTCGAACCCGTGTCCCCTGCACTGGCAGGCAGACTCTCAACCACTGCGCCACCAGGGAAGCCCATTCCTCAACTTTAAAAATATAAATAAATAAATATATAGAATTGAAACATTGCGTGACTTCTCAGCACTATTAGCTATACTGATACAAAGATACATCCAGGAGTTACAGTTCAGTAATCAAAATCTGGCAAAAAAGAATTTATTCCTAGTGGTGAAGTGCCAAGTTACTCCTAGTGCTGAATCCCATTTCGCTGATGATGATTATAGGGAAACCACCATTACTGAGTCTCTACTATGTGCCAGGCACTGTACTGGATACTTTCCATATGTCATAAAAAATCATTACTATGGAGCATGGACAATGTCCTTGGATACTGTTTTATTACATTGGATCTGTGTGTCCAAGAGAGTCCTCCAGCTCCCCACACTTCCAGGGTCCCCTGGCTGCTGTGAAGCCAATAAATGAGTCACAGCTAATAGAAGCAACTGTAACTATCCAGTCACAGAACTTGCTTGTGTTTGCAGAATTCTGATCCCACCAGAGTAAACATTGGTTTGGGATATTATTCTATGTTATGAGATTAGACCTGCGTTACTCCTAGGCTTGACAAGAAATCTGACTTCAAATTAGTCATAGGGGATGACTGAGTATCTGAGAATGAACACTATGGGATAAGTCTTTGACTCTAGTAAACTTTGACCAAAGAATTATATCCATATCTCTTTTTCTTTTCTCACTCGAGCCTCTGTCTTCCTCTTCTCCCTTATCCTCAGGCCCATCTCCCCATCTCTGAATGTGAATGGTTGTTTTCATGCCTCTTGTGTTTGGGAACATTCAACAGAGCTCACCATCCAAAATGCTTCTAAGTTTGAAGACCTCCTTCCGAGCATCAGGAAAGTCGAGATGGTTTGCCAGGTGTGTAAATTCTCAGTGTGTGCCAAACTAATGTGCCAAATCACTTAGGGAAAGAATGTAAGATTTTCCAGTGTCCAGATGAGCCAATGAAATATGTTTTAAATTCTTGAAATATAAATTGACTACATTTTGTGAAAAGATTCTCTGTTATAACTGAAACCTGGCAGGAGGGGGAGCAACCTTAGGGGACTCTCTCCTCTCTGACTTGAAACCCCTGGGGAAATAAGGTTTCACCTTTAAGCTAGTCTGGTTGCCAATGAATTCAGTATGACTGGACTTCACATTTTAGATTCCATGAAATTTCCTTTAAAAATAAAACTCTTGAAATTTGACCTTTTATAGTCATAAAATGCCACACTATTTAACACATTTACCAGCACCTGAAATGATGAGTGAACATCTTGATTCAGTTTAGGATAATAAGCATCTGATAAAACGGGACCCTTAGGGGCATCTCTGAGGTTGTATAATTAGCTTGAGCTGTCACCAGTATGTTATCTTTGTTATCTTCCTGATTAATTATGATTCTTACAGCCAAACCCACTGTGGGTAAAATGGTGAAAATGAAAGTATTCCTTTTGAATAGATGAACAGAACCAAAAATGACACATGAAGTCTGAACACTAAATGTAAGAGCCAGAGATGGTTTATCTTTCAATTGGAGACCCTCTAAATTGGTAGTTTCACAAAATCTTCTTTTCCCTACCAGCCTCCCTTCCAAAAGCATAAATAAATAAATAAAAATAAATAAATAAATAAATAAAATATGTGTCAGAAGATTGTGTCATTATACAGATGTCTATTTATACTAAATAAAATCATAAGTTCCCCATTATTTCAGAGTTTCAAAATATTTTTGTCTTGTTTTTATCCCAACCAAGCCCTGATATACAAATACTTACAAAATCATAAGGCATGCCTATGTAGGGGATTAAAGAACTGAGAAAATTCTCCAGATAATTCATCGTAGAATATTATCATCAACAGTAAGTTCCATCTCCTAAACTCCTGTTTTACTAAAGATAATATTATATTTAGATGACGATGATGACCCACACAACCCCAGTCACATTCTGCTTCTTTGTGCCTGGGCAGATCACAAATGCTAAGGACTTCCTTCCTTCTTTTCTTCATATGCGTATAAAACCCTACAAGAAAATTCATCCAAATATTAATAACAATTAACTAGGGATAGTGGTATAAAGAGTTATTTGTTTTTAATATCTTCAAGTTTTTTGACTAGAATAATGGATCACTTTTCAAATAAGGGGGGCAGGTTGAAAAAATACAAAAAGGAGATAGACCAAAAAGAGCATGAAATGTAAGGGAAAATTCTAAGCCCCAGGGCTCCCACTTAATTGGGTTTTCTCTATCTAGATGAGACTCAGTTCCCTAGAGTTTGTCTACAATGCTTCATCTTCACACATGATGAAGGATTCCCAAGTCTTCATATTCAGAACCCTGAACTCTTCCCCCACACCTGTCATTAGTCAGCCCCTTCTAAGTACTGACTGCATGGAATCTACCTCTGAATTGCTTCTGGACCCGCATACTTTCTCAATGACAGTAAATGTAAGTAGCTAAAATCCCCTCTTCTCCATCCTCTACCAATGTATGCAATAAGGCCCTGAATACAAGATCTTGATCATTTGCATTTATTCAACTCCTACTGATTAGGTAATATTAGTTTAGAAGGCTTGGCAGATTCCAGTCTGGCAACAACATATTTCAACTCTGCCTCTTGAAACCATAGAGGAAATAGGATACAGAATTCTTCATTCCGTGTCTTCAAGCGCTAGGAAGCAGGGTTAAACAGCTGCCACATTCCGCCTCTAATGTAGACACATGTAGTGGAAGGTAAAATGATTCTAACAATGAGAGTTTATACTTGAGCATGGTGAGAATTTTAAAGTGCTTTAAGATCTTCCAGGATGGAAATACACAGCTATTAATAGCCTCTAATTAAAAGAGATAGGCTTTGTTGGATTTGAAGCTTGAACATTCTTCTTAATGGCCATACCTACTGGCTAAATGAGGTGGAGAGAAGGAAAGTGACAGAAACAGATTCAGCAAAGCGTTGGATTGCAAAAAGACCTGTTTGGTTGACTAAAGTTTTTGTTTTTTAATCAACTTGTTTTGATAGTGACTAGACATATCTATTCTGGAAGAAAATGGAAATTAACTTTTTCTGAGGTTGACTGAAGATCCCTTAGGACTTGATGAGGTGATGTGGGGGCCACAGCTGTAAATAATAGGGGACCAATCAGTAAATAATATTTATTAAGAGAACCCTTGGGAGTAAAATTATCTTCCCTTTGTTTGCATTCATGTTGGGCACCATGGAATGAATAAAACTAGGTGAGATAGCCTCTCCATAATGTCTTCCATCTTTTGACTGACACACCCAATATGATTTTTAAAATACCTCAGAAGACTAACAGATCTTAGAAGTTACTATGGTACATTAATCAATAAGCCTATGAAACTAAAACTAACTTCTAAATTTAAATGTCCTAGTAGGTGCATCTTGGTCAGGCTCAAGAACTCTGATCATTAGCCTGTGGACTATAGTAGGATTGTTGACCTGCTGGCTATCCTGTATTGTGAGGAAAATCCCAATAAAATATATAGTGCTGTCTTTGGTGGAGCTGAAAAATAATGCTTAGGTTTTATTAAACATCAGAAGTAAATCTCTAATTCATAATAGTAGCATCAAATATTATATTATAAAAAATGTAAACGTTACCTAAGATCAACCCTCAGTCTACCTGGAGGCCTTTCAAACAATACTACAAGAATCACGGATCTAAGGGAAGGCATACAGAATGAAAAACCTAGAAAAAGATATCTATGCAGGACCTCACCTTGTTTGTGACCTCACATGAGTCATCTAACCTCAATCAGATTGTCTCTACATGAACACTAAGGTCTAAATATTTATACACTAAGCATGAGTATTCTACCTGTAATGGGTGATTCAGAAAAAAATAAATGGCCCTTTGGCCTCAAGTTACACATTTTGATTATGTAGACATCCATTGCCACATTTGAAGGGAATAACACAATTCAACCCCTGACAGGGCATAAAAGTAGCTCTTTTATGATTGTTCAGGGTTGGAATAAATATCGACCTCTTATTTAAAAATAAATTTATCGGGCTTCCCTGGTGGCGCAGTGGTTGAGAATCTGCCTGCCAATGCAGGGGACACGGGTTCGAGCCCTGGTCTGGGAAGATCCCACATGCCACGGAGCAACTGGACCCGTGAGCCACAATTGCTGAGCCTGCGCGTCTGGAGCCTGTGCTCCGCAACAAGAGAGGCCGCGATGGTGAGAGGCCCGCGCACCGCGATGAAGAGTGGCCCCCACTTGCCGCAACTAGAGAAAGCCCTCGTACAGAAACGAAGACCCAACACAGTCATAAATAAATAAATAAAAGAACGTGAATTTCTTAAAAAATAAAATAAAATAAAATAAATAAATTTATCACAAAATTAAACCCTGCAGTTTCTGTCTTTTAAAAAATCTCTTCCTGATGGTTCCAATTTTAAGTAAATATTTATTAGATCATAAAGCGTGTCAACAGAAATAACTACTCTTTCCCAATAAGGAAGCTGAAGAAAGAAGAAGACCTCTCTGGAAACTAAAATTTACAGAGGCATCCACTTCTGAAAATATTATCTGAGCTCTAGAATTTTATACATAGAATTTATCCCAGATATTTTTTCACTTAAAAGCCATGTCTCCACGGTAAAAAGAGAGAAGCCAGCAGTAAGAGCAATTAGGATTAAGTACAATTTCAGGAGGATTTCTGGTCTACACTGAGAGGTTGGCCATCAGCCTTGCTCAGCTTCCTGCACAAATCACATTGACTCCGCTAGATGGATGCAAACCCCATTTAGGTGGAAAATCATTAACAGCAAGCTCCCAGCAAAACACTAATTGGATACCATTTTATTTCTGATGCCACAGCCAGGGGGACATCTGTAGGGATTATATAAAAAGAAAAGAGTTCCTAATTATTAACACAGAATATTCTAGACAACACTTGGCCAGGCAGATATGTATACAACCTTCTCACTCCTATAGAAAATAACATTCGAATTAACAAAACATATTTTGACCATACTAATATTACTGCAATAAATATCTTTTATTTTGATGAGATAGATTCCCAGAGTTGGAATTGCTAGGTAAAGGAGTTTATGTATCTTGATTTTAATTTCCAATAAAGTTATAACGCTTCCAAACAAACAAAAAAAAAACTCTCTTTTTTCAAACATCTCTTTCACCAAATCTTACTAGAGCTCTTTTAAAGTTTTGCCTATCTGATGGTTTAAATTTAATATCTCATTATTATTTGAATTTGTATTTCTCTACTGGTGAATTTTAGCATCATTTCATCGGCTTGTTGCCATTTGGATTTACTCTTAATTATTAGAATTTTAATTGTGAAAAGTGGAAGCATACAAAAAGTAAAAAAAAAAAAAAATTGTTACATTATAATGTAACCAATGTACCCGTTCTCCAGATTTAATACATTAACATTTTGCCTGATTTGATTCAGATTTTTTTAATGAATAAAATGTGCCAATATGGTTGATGAATTTCCTCCCCCTACTACATCTCATTCCTTTCCCTTCCTTCTAGGAAGTAACCAATAACCTAGAGCTGGTATGCATTCTTCTCAGTATTTTTATACTTTTACCTCTATTGATTTGAATTTGTATTTTTAATTGATCTACTGGTCTGGATGTTAAACCTTCTATTACTATTCTTTTATTAGGTACCTTCAAATTTTAACATGTATATTTGACAAAACAAAGTCTAAAGCTAATCAATATCTCTGTCCTCCAGAAAAATGCAAGACCCTGAGTCCCTTAACCACGATACCTAACTCCCATATTCTGTGATTTTTAAAAATCTACATGTTTACTAATTCCTTGGCATTCTGTTCCTTCTTACACTTTTCCCTCCTTCTGAGTCCCTTCTTCCTGCAAAACAGTCTTTCAGTGAAATATGTGAATGGTCAATACTCTTGAATAAGAATTTAGAATTCTAGGCTGATGGGATTTCTGATTTTTTTCCCTTAACTCTTTAAGGGTTTTAGTCTATTGACTTCTTTATCTAAATTTTCATTTATTTATTTATTTATCTATCTATTTATTTATTTATTTATCTATGGCTGCGTTGGGTCTTTGCTGCTGCATGTGGGCTTTCTCTAGTTGAGGTGAGCTGGGGCTACTCTTCATTGCGGTGCATGGGGTTCTCATTGTGGTGGTTTTTCTTTGTTGCAGAGCATGGGCTCTAGCAGCTCAGGCTTCAGTAGTTGTGGCACGTGGGCTTAGTAGTTGTGGTGCACGGGCTTTGTTGCTACGTGGCATGTGGGATCTTCCCAGACCAGGGCTCGAACCTGTGTCCCCTGCATTGGCAGGCGGATTCTTAACCACTGTGCCACCAGGGAATTCCTATCTAATTTTTCTTTTAGGCAGCTTCTTTGGTCTGTGGTTACATTTAAATGTTTTTTTTTTTTTAACTCTTCATAATACAGTTTGTTTCACTATCAATACAAAGTATGAATATATTTTTCTTAGTCTTGCTCAAGTACATCTTTAAACAGATGTTCAGAATTTTTATTCTAAAAAAATTAGCTATTATTTATCTTTTAATATTAACTGTCCTTTAGTCTCTCCATTTTCCTTCTTTGGAACTTCTACTAGATATTACATTATCCTTTTAATTCTAACCTCCATATTTCTTACTCTCTTATTCATATTTTCTATCCTTTTATATATCTATGCTACATTCTGGGCAATCTCCTCATCTCTACTCTTCCAGGGGTTTGCATTTCAGCCCTTCCCTTTCATGGGTCTACACCTATGTCTCCTAATGCCTTAAGCATATTAAAACTTCAGCTTCTAGTTTCTTGGGCCTATATCTGAGTCCAATATCCCTCTGTACTTCCAGTAAAGCCATTCATGTCAATATATACAAGGCGGATATACTTGGATGGTGACAAGCCTCAAAATCATGTCCAGTGGAGGGTTTATTTGTCTGGAAGATATCTTTGTTTTATCCTCACTCTTGAACCAATAACCCTTTTACTAGTTAAAAAATTCTAGGCTTACATTTTTCCTCCTCAGAATCTTGAGGAGTTTGACATGGAGAAAAGACTAAATGTGGATAATATAGATTCTTTTTAAATATCTGAAGATTTCTCCTGTGGAAGAATTATTAAAATTGCCATGTCACCTTGCGATATAGAACTAGGGCTATGATATGTCTGCTAAAAGGAAAAGACTTCTGGTTGACATAGGGAAGAATCTTCCAACATTCAGACTGCCAAAGATGGTGTGGACACTCTCCAGAGATACTAAGATCCCCATCATTGGAGAGGCTTTCATGTATAAAGAGGACAACTAAAGCAGACAAACATTTGGCAAGAATGTTGTAGAAGGGATTCAAGTATCATATGATTGTTGAAGTGATTGGGCTTTTAGGTTTCTTCCAGAACTGAGAACCTCTAATTCCTTTTCATGAACTAGATACAGTTCCATAGTATTTGCTCTATAACAAGAATGGTTCAATATTTATTAATTAGGTGAAGATTTCTGTATTATTCAGATCCCAAAATTTCAGTGCCTTATAACAACAAACATTTCTTTCTTTGCTCACATTACAAAAGGGTTGCAGTTTGGCTGTGGTTCTGCCAGACTATGCTGATAACAGCTTAATTTAGGCAGCTCCATGTGTCTTCACATTCTGAGACGCAGGCTGAAGGATCAGCCACTAACTGGAGCTATTCTCAGAATGGAGGGCAGAAGCTCAAAAGGGGTGGCAAGAGCAGAGCCAAACCATACATGTACATTTAAACCTTTGCTTGGATGTGTCTTGTGTCATCTGCTTATATTCCATTGGCCAAAGCAAGTCATATGGCCAAAGCCAAAGTCAATGGGAGAGGGAAATAAACACCTCCTACAAGAAATCTTAACAAGGACAGGAAAGAGCCAGTGGTATGTTGGAGCCAGCTTATACTAGCTTGCAAGAGCCAATATTTTAATTTCAGGAATTTGGCCAACTGGTTGTTAAATCATCAGTATTTTGAAATCGACCATGATGGAAATATTTACACCATGGAAATTGGAAAATGCTACAAATCAGACTTTTCTCTGCCCTAAGAGCCAGTTGTTAAACACTTACCAGCACACCAATAGAAGGAACCAAGAGGTGCAAACAAATAAAACTATCACTGTTTCCTTGGCAACCAGGGCCTCTAGGAGCCCGACAGTAGCAATGGATGAATTACATCTAAAAATCCTTCAAGGTGTGTCTCTTCTCTGTACCAGGAGGTCATAGTACTGGCTTTCTTAGCTCACAGGAAAGAATCAGTGACCTTTAGAACCTCTTGAATCACCTTCTGGCACAGCAAGCGGAAGCAAAACCAAGAAGGTAAAAATCCATATACCTGACCCTGTCTTTAATGAGCTCAGTTTAGGGTCTTCTGTTTCCTTGGCAACATACCTGACACTAAAACTACTTCCAGTTCCCACTTCTCTCAGCTGCTTTGAGTGTTTCCAGTAAAATACTTCCATGCCTTTCCGCTCTCTTGGCACGCTCTACTTTTGTCACCCCACATGAGCTCTTGGGATGATTTCCATGCTGGGCCCCCCACTTTAGCACATAGTCCCTTCCTTAAACTGGGCTCTAATTAAGTCCAACATTTTCTTTCCTGCAGTGTGGGCTGGACAGTGCTAAGTGCTGTCACTTAAGGAACCCCAGGTGCAAAGGCTGGGCCTCCCCCACCCCACCCTGTCATCTGTCCACCTCCCACACTCACCAATTGACCTACACTGTCAAGATTTCCTAAGCCAGTGTGTGAAGTCAGGGTATTTGTGGATTCCCCCTGGAGACTGTCCCATCCTAAGGATGATAAAAGGATTAAGGAGAAACCAACTTGAAAAGATACCAATAGGTTTCGGCAGAACTGCCTCCGGAAAACACCAAGGCTGTGTTTCTGCCCCAAATCCATAGCCATTTGCCCCCATTGTCTTTCCTCTATTGCTCCCAATTTCCTTCTCTTGGCCTCCACCCCGCCCCCTCCCTCATCCCAGAGGGCTGGTTCCAATTGCAAGGCCATTCCTGCAACAATCTCTGGCAACTGGAGTGAAAGGTGCCGACAAAGAGGCCCTCTCCACAGCTCCCTTTTCACAAGAAGCATGTATCCAATTAAGGGATTTTAATTAAAATGCTTTCTGTAGCATCCTGTTTCTACTCACTGTTGTAAATTAAACTTGACATTCTCTGATTTAACAGGTGGGTGAGATTATTCTGAAAGCTGCCAGATGAGAGGAAATAGAAGCTAGGCTGAAGGAAGCTGTGTGCCTCGGAGCATGAGCATGTGCATGAGAGTGTGTGTTTGTGTGTGTGTGTGTGCGTGTGCTTGTGTGCAAGTGCACAATTATGTGTGCATGTGTCTGTCTTTAAATTGATATTAAATTGTTCAATTTTAAATGGAAAAGTCGTGATACAACAAGGGGACACCAAAAGAAAGCAGAACCTCAATCGAAAAATTGGAATCTCATGCAACATCCTGAAAATCTCAGTCAGCATTACCCATTTGCACATTTCTCATGGATGACATTCTTTTCTAAGCATCAGCTTAGAAAGATCTGTAGCCTCCATTTGTTGTTTTCTATAACGATACTTTAATCCACACTACTTCTTTATGCAAGGGGATAAGAAGGGAGGGAGTTTCAGCCCTAACATGACAGGTTTCGGCCATTACAAGTTTCGTCTCCACGGTGCTTTATAGTCAGTCCTCAAATTAAGGCTCTATGGAGTTCTTGTGGATTGTGCACCATACCTTTGGATGTCAATTGGCCACTTCAAGGGTCCCCTTTGTTCCAGCCAAAGTAGTTTGCTCATTAACCTATACATGAATGCTGTTGCCCATGTCACTCTCTCAGCCTGGACCACTTCTCTCCAAAGCCACCTCTTCCTTCCAGATTCTGCTCCTATCTCCACTTCCCCAGGACACTCTTCTTGACCACTCTAGTCATGCTTTCTGCTTTAAATACCTATCATATTCATTCATTTACTCAACAGGACCAAGCAATGTTGTAGGTACTGAAGGTACAGCAGTGAACAATCAGAAAATAAACAAATATAAAATTTGTTCAGTGGTGGATACATGCTAGGAAGAGATATGAAACGTATTAAAGTAGACAGTGTGTTTTAGGTGTTTTTATCTAACTCTGTTGTCATTATTTCAAGTTTTATATGTTTCTATCCCATTTCTCCAATTGGGTTGTAATTTCCTTGAGGATGGGAATTATGTTTAATACTTAGGCGTAATATTCAAACTACTTACCAGCTAGTACAGCAGAGACACTCATCAGTGAGAGCGGACTTCAGCCATCCTAGTGTGGTGCTGCTGGACAGCTGCCCTGCTAAACTTCACGTATTCTCCATGTTACATTATTGCTCAATATATTTTGATCCACATATTGATTTCATAATAATATTTGGTTTCTCATATTATCTAAATGGTACTCCAGTGGCCTGAAAGAGTAAATGCATTTCAGTCAAAGAGTCTAACTTATTTTTAAAGAATACGAAGGTTAGGCATTCCTCAAGCAGGGCCAGACAGTTACCGTTAAGAAGGCTGGGTGAATTTCCTGGTCAATCTTGACAACTCATCGCATCTGCTGCTCACTTAGGAAAGATTTTCCGGGAAAAAATAAGTCTTCCAAAGTCTTATATCTGGAGAAGTCCTTAAATTGCAGCTCTACCATTTGAGTTCCTGAGGGAAAAGTGTTTATTGTATATTAGAAAGATCATGGACTTTGGATTTAAACAGATCTGGGTTCAAATCCTGGCTTCACCTGATGTTTGTCTCAGATACTCAGCCTGGTTAATTACTTTTTCTGAGGCTTGGTAACCTTAGTTGTAAAATGGAAAGCATAACACCAACCTTGTAGTGTTGTAGAAAATTAAATGAAACAAAGTGATAAAAGTGCATAGTACCAATCTGACACAAAATTGGTGCTTTATGAATAATAGCTATTGTCATTATCTATTGTTATATAAAATGGTACAATCACACATGTGGTCAGATAGTAAATTATACATATAGATTCACCATCACATGTCAGTGGATACCTATGTATGGCTTGTTCTCCAAAATGCTCAGCGTTCCACTTTTACTTTGCTTCCACCACCCCACATCCAGAAAAGAGAAGAGGTACCTATACCTCAAAAATACAGCATACCCCAATACTGCAAGCTCTTTGAGAACATGCAACTCAACTTGCCTCTCTTCTGTACCTTTACTTCTTCCCATCTCATTTCTATGTTATTCCTGGTATAAGGCTCCACCTGCAAGATGAAACACAATATGGAGCTGAAGAATGGGAGAAGAGTAATTGACATGATGAAGGAACTGTGGGGCGGGTGACTGGATGAGTTGTTAAGACTTTGAGCAAGACTGAAAGGGAACAAGCTAGGGTCTACTGAATCATGTCTGTCCTGGTGAACACACTCTTTCATAGAAGACAACTGCCTCAAGCTGGAAAGAGGCAAACCTAGAGGGAATAAATAAATATGTCATTTTCCATGATAGATTCTATGATTATGGAACTTATTACTCCCAAGAAGGGATGCAAGCTGAAACTATAAGTGGCTGCAAAAATGAGTGAGAAAAACCCATGGAAGACCCACCTATCTTGGAGTATATTTAAGGAAATGGGAACATTTAAGGTGTAGGGACAACAATCAACAAGCCCTTACTAAAACCAGGACTTGTGCTAAGTGCAGATGGAGAAGCAAAGAAATAAAGACAAGGTCCCAGGCCTGAAGGATATTACAAAACAGGAGAAGTGAGATATGCCCACAAATGGTGACAGGGCAAGTTAGAATCTGATCAGCAGCAATGAAATGTTATGGAAAATAAAAGGAGAGGGTGCTGTGGCTTCTAATTTGAAGACTTCAAGGAAAAGATAGCATTTGAGATGCACAGTGAAGAAGGGGTGGAATCTGGGCAGTAGGAATTAGTTAGAGACAAGGCCATGGAAGGGGATATAGGCCCTGGCAGAGGGGAAAGATTGAAGTGAGATTGATACTCAGTGTAATGGGGCCCAGCCTCTTTTCTACTGCTAGGTCCATTCCTCCTCACCCACCCCACTTGGTAGGGACAGAGGAGGGGAAATTGGGGAAAAGTTAAGGCAAAGATAAGAAAAGCTAAATGACAACAAGGTTATATATCTATCAAGTAATAGGGGAGGTGTGGTTAAAGAAGATGACATCGAGAACTTCCACCAGCTCCAGAAGTGCCTTAATTTATTTTATATCTAACTCTTGCTTGAAAGGAGTTAACCTCTTGCCCAGCCCACCAGCCTCCAACACACTCACACAATGAACTCCCATTTCTGAGGGGCTTAGTATATGGTCCCACAAACAGGAGGAAACTAAGTAACTAGTAGACTGGAGAAGGATAGACAACATTGTAAAGCACATGGGACAGGATCAGGGGCTAAATGAGGACTGAACATTAAACAGATAAATACACAAATAAACATACATTGACAATCCATGATACACACTCTACAGAAACAGATCGCAGTGCAGTGAGAGAGGGTGACTGATGGGTGACGTAACAAAGGCTGGTAAGGGTTTCCAACCCTCTTCATGGGAGAGCTCTGAATTTACCCCAAATGCCACATTTAGCTTCGCAACCAATTTCCCAACACCATCTTTCAACTTTTTTTCATCCCCTTACCATTTAAACACCACCTTCATATGTATCACCTCTTGAAAGCATATATAGAAGATTATATGGAATATACAGAAGAATATTTTAGAAAACTTTTGATGTAAACCCTGAAACCAAGTTTCAAAGCATAGATGTTCATGCACTAAGCATTCACTCTTTAAGTCCCTATGGTGAAATTTATTTATGGGTAAAAACATTTCCCCCCAGAGCACCAAAGGAGATGAACTTTCCCAAGAACTCTCCCAAGATGCCCCATGTTTTTCATTCCAGGAAGAAGCCTGCTTATGAAAGAGTCCATGTCTGACCCATTAGCAAAAGATAAATTTGTTTAGGGCTTATGTATGACACTCTGTCAGTTCTTTTGACATTAAGAAGGGTATAAAATCTGCTTGTGATTCTTCATGAGGGGACTGAGTTATTACCCATAAATTTCTTGTAACTACTGGCAGCAAAGAATAGAAATCTAGGCTCAGAATACTAGGATTAAGCAGTCAAGTTCAGGCCTAGTAAGAAACATTTACCCATCTGCTGTGAAATAATCAACAGTCAAAATACACAAAGGACTATGGGAATGCCCTGAAGTTAAAACAGAAAAGGTTAGACCACACTTTTCATATAGATACACACCAAGAAACTATTTTATTCCTTGGTAGAAGGAGAAAAGAGGGTCCCTTCAGGATAATTTGTTCAGTTTTCAACTTTCCTTTACCCAAGCAGGTCCACCAACAGTGTGGTTTATCTAAGTATAGTTTTTGTTTTTTCTTTAAATCATTCTTTTTTTTTAAATTTATTTATTTATTCATGGTTGTGTTGGGTCTTCGTTTCTGTGCAAGGGCTTTCTCTAGTTGTGGCAAGCGGGGGGCCACTCTTCATCGCGGTACGTGGGCCTCTCACTATCTCGGCCTGTCTTGTTGCGGAGCACAGGCTCCGGACGCGCAGGCTCAGTAATTGTGGCTCACGGGCCCAGTTGCTCCGCAGCATGTGGGATCTTCCCAGACCAGGGCTCGAACCCGTGTCCCCTGAATTGGCAGGCAGATTCTCAACCACTGCGCCACCAGAGAAGCCCTAAGTATAGTTTTAACAACTGGTGTTTTTCAGATTTAGAATGTCAACCTCCTCTTACTCTGAGATACCTGCTGATAGCATCTCAGGAACACAGAAGAGAATAGTAATCCTTCCTTCTGCTGGCCCTCTTGCTACTATACAGGTAGGGTGACTAACTGTCCCAGCCCTGGGACTGCCCCAGTTTTAGCATGGAAAATCCCACATTTGAGGAAAGCCCTCTGTCCCAAATAAGCCAGAGCTGGCCATCCTATCAGAGCACACCAAATCCAGTACTGACCCACCACTGAGCAGGTGCACCAGGACGGGGGAGTGGCATGGAAATGGTAAATGAAACAACATACTAAGCTGACTTTGCTCCATCACCATTTTTTAGGGGCCCAGGTCTTAACTGAAGAAAAGCTTTAGTCCATTTTCTGTTTGGGACTAAAAGGTATACAAATTACAAAACAGGAACAATATTCAAAACCTTTCCTTTACTCTGGAAAGGAATGCTTTAGGATGCGCCTGAAAAGAAAATATAAAATGGAGGCCTCATTCTTCACTTTAGTTGTTGTCAATGGAAAACAACTAGCCCTTGTGGCGAAATCCTGGGGCTATTGAAAATGCGTTTGGGATAGCCTGAATTTGTTTCATGAGTAGCAGCAAGTAAAAACACAATTCCTCGACTGTACATTGAATTTGAATACATGGAGAGACAAAGAATAATCTGAAATGAATACAGAAATCAAAGTTACCAGTTCTTATTGAGCTTCTATCTTATAATCAAGGAGAATGGTTTGAAAACTAGGAAGAACAGAGCATGTGCCATTAAGAAGGAAATTTATTCTCAGAAGGAGACAAGGTGATGAAAGAGAACTCATATCTCTCATTCACAAATATTGCTCCATGGATTGGCTACATCAAAATCACTTGAAAACTTGTGACACAGATTTCAGACCCCAATTCTAACAGACACTGCTTTAGGTCTGGATGGACCAGGGAGTCTTATTTTAATAAGCTCGCTAGGTGATTCTGATAAGCGGTTAGTTCTGGAACATGGACTTAGACAATGAAAATAGTTTTTAATGGTTTAAAATGGCTTAAGTTGGCAAATTCACATGGATTATTCGCTAAGTGTATGATCAAGAGGCAATGGAACTTGATGGTTATGAGACTGGGTTCTCTTAGGATATAACAGATCCTAACAGTCTAGGATATAATCCTGACTCTGAACTTGTTAGCTACACGAACTTGGAAAAGTAAATAAATTCTTCTGTTCCTCAACTTCCCCATCTAAAAATGGAGGTAACATTAGTAACTTCCCAGAGCTGTTGTCAGGTTTAAATAAGTAAATAAGTAAATGCATGAGCTTAGAAAAGCTCATGCCACATAGTAAGTCCCCAATATATGGGCGTAGTTCTTATTAATGCTGAAAGAGCCGGCAGGTGAGAGCTCAGAATCAGCATCAGGGAGTCTCTATGCATTCACAGTAGAAGAAAAGTGGCAGAAACTAAAGATAACTATACCAACTAATCTTCAAAAAGAGCAAAACAATGCTTTCCAGAAACTCAGATGATTTCTAAAATTCTAGAGCCGATGTGTTCATTAGATTATGAGTACTCAGGAAAAAAAAAATATCACTAGAAACCAGTGTAGGTTCATTCACAATACATCATGCATAGACTTCAAACATTTCAGTTGTCATTAACAGCTGTTCTTTTATTTCAGGAAGCCTTTCCTAATGTCTTTATGGGCATGATGAGTTGGAGCTCAGGTATGAAGTGTCTAGAGTTGAACATATTCAGAACAGAACTCTTAATACCCCCCTTTACCATCTAACCTAATTCCACCCCAGTCTTCCCCATCTCAGAGACGATAACCACCATCTATGCAGAAACCTGGCAATCATCTTGATCTCTCATCCCCACACAGACATGCATGCAATTCATCAAATAAGTCCCATATATCCTACCTCCAAAAAGTACCTTGAATCTATCCACCTGTCTTTATCATCACTGCTACCATCATGGTGCTTCTCACCATCCTCTCTCATCTAGAAGCTCACAACAGCCCCCTAACTGGCCTCCTTATTTCCACTCCTGATCCCTAAAGGGCATTCTCCATGCAGCAGCCAGAGTGGGCTTTAAAAGGTACATTTCATGTCACTCCCCTGCTTAAAACTCTTCAATCCTTTCCTATTGCACTTAGAACAGTAAGGCTAAATTCCTTGCCATGGTCTATGAGGCTCTGCATAACCTGCCCCCATCCCATCCTCATCCCCAAGTACTTCTCCAACAGAGTTTCCTGCCACTCACCCTTCACAATACACACTGGCCTTCTTTCAGCTCCTCAGCCTGTAAAGCTCACCCCAGATTTTCTGGGCTTGCTGGTCCCTCAGTCTGATGCTCTTCCCCAGCTTTTCACATGGCTGGTCTCACCTCATTTATTGGGTCTCCATTTAAATGTCTCTTCACAGAGAAGCCTTCTCTGACCATCTTTACTATATCTAAAATGTGACCCTCCATTATTGTATATAGCTGCACTCTAAGTACTAACCTTGTACTGCCTATTGTAATTACGTTTATTTAGCTTATTTGCTTGATTATCTTCCCCAAAAGACAGCAAGCAGCGTGGGAGCAGAGACCACGTCTGTTTCACTCAGCATACATCCCAGCACTGTATTTGACTTAGATGCTCATATATATTTGATAAATAAATCCCTTAATGAAAGAGGTAAATTCATAGCCAGGTAAACAGCCATACCCAAAGACTTGAGTAATGTTTTTATTTTTATTTATTTATTTATTTATTGGCCACACCGCACAGCTTGTGGGATCTTAGTTCCCGACCAGGGATCAAACCCAGTCCCACAGCCGTGAAAGCGCCGAGTCTTAACCACTGGACCGTCAGGGAATTCCCTTTATTTTTTAATAATGTAATGTATGTGAAGGGTTTACTATATATCCTCATAGTACAATTTCAAGAAGCATTAAGGGGAAGCAGCTAATGAGATGTCCCTGAAATCTTGCTATAGTTGCCTTTTACTCATCCTAAGGTCAAAGCTGTGAACATTATTTGACTCTTCTCTGCACTCTGACCTTGCACAATGCTCTGCCAGATCCACAAATGGAGTTAACTAAATTGGCCACCAGTGAAATGTATTGAAGTGAATAAAACAGCCATGGAGCAGGACAAGTTAATGCAGCCAATACTTAATGATCGGTGTTAGGAGTGGGTGAGGCTGAAGTGGGTAGTTCAGCTGAATAAAATTCACATATGCTAGGGATCCATTATTTTGTCTCTAAGTTACTCCTCCCAACAAAATCTACATAAGAGTTGCTGGCAAGAAGCCAGATGGACTGATGAGAGTTCCCCACCCACTCCTTCCTTCCCAGGCCCAGGTCTCTGGCCAGGTGCTAATGAGCAGTAAAAAGGCCAGAAAGTGAGGAGGAGGAGGAGGAAAGAGAGCCTGAATTATCCACGACCTGTATAATCAGTCCCTGAAGATTTGACTTAACTAGATTTTCAGAATCCCCTTTCCACCCAAGAGCATGTGAGAAATTCAGAGGAGATGGTAAAGTACCAGACGTTGAGCTACTGCCTTGTTAAGAGTGTGCAAACATTGACACAACTTCCATAAAATGTGCTTTGTGGGGGACCCAGGATAGATACTGAGTACTTGTCAATGGGAGCTCTCTAGCTGTGGAATGTTTTATAGCTCATTCAGTCACAAAAACTAGTATGACATATTGGGGTTTCTGGCTAAGGTTTCTGGAAACTATTTCCCTTCACCACTCCCATGGCTTAATTCTATGGTCTTCCTCTTCAGAGGAGTAGTCTGGTAATGTACAACACACAGTGTGGTAAAATAAGGTCTCTCTGAAAGGGACAAAAGCATTAGTTTGTAGAATTTTCAGATAACCACGGTGTAAATATAGGATTTCAAACTACCAATGTGATGTCACTGAAGGCAGAGTTGGAAAGAGGTGGGCAGAATCCACAGTCGTAAACTGGCATGAGCCGGCTTCATCATACCACTGATACACACATGGATTTTAGGAGTCAAACAGAGTAAGCTCCAATGCCAGTTCTGCCTTTTACTGCCTATATGACCTTGGGCAAGTTATTTAACTTCTCTGAGCCTCATATCCTTCATCTTTTAAACAGGGATCATGCAAATAAAACAGTTAAAATATAGATCTAAAGAAAACAGGGTCAGGCAAAAGACTCATTAAATGGTAGAAGATGGAGGTATTACTGATGAGGATTTACTTCAGTTAAAAGAGCCATAATTATTGTAGTGAAACAGTGAGTAACCACAGGTTCTTGTATGAGAAATACTCACGTTAACAAACTCCAACAAACTTAACTGTTTGGGCACAAGGGCCATTAGACTCCAAGGATCTTTCTTGAAGGAATTGAAGAAAGAAAGAAAATTATAACTCTCTACTAGAGATATAGCATGAATTTTTACAGCAAGAATTTTTCATGTTTTAAATGTATAGCTATTTTTAATTTTTAAGAAAATCTATAGAGAGAAAATTCCAGAAGCAATACTTTCAGAGTAGGAGAAATAAGCATTGAACTTTAAGATTCTCCGAAAGTTGAAAATGATATACAACTGATTTACTGTGATTCTCTAGTATAGACCCAGATAAAATTCCTAGGAAAATCTTATTGAAAACTGTGATCTTGGACAGTGGGATACAACAAAGAGGTAGTTTCAATGGAATCTCTAGAGTGAATTTTTACAGATGAACTAGGGGGAATACACTCCAATGGAAACTGTAAAAAATAAAAATTAAAGAGTAATGATCACAAAACAAATTGAAAACAAAATTCAGTTTGAAAATTACTTAAGGTAGAAAAAGTGTCAAGATAATGCTGAGTGAAATATATTAACCTTCATAAAATCACAATTGACAGATATCCAGGCTTATATAACAATAACTCACGAAGTTTAGAAAATGATTGTAGAGTTTGTGAGGATGTCCTACAAAAGGAAGGAATCAGGTTGGTGAATTTCAGTGACAGAGCACTATGATTAGTTAACAGTTTACATTTCACAGTTTCATCAGGCCAGGGATATATGAACAGACATTTCACAGCCACTATGGGAGACGGTATGGAGGCTCCTCAAAATAACTAAAAATAGAGTTGCCATATGATCCTGCAAACCCACTCCTGGGCATTTTTCAGAGAAAACTATAATTCTAAAAGATACATGCACCCCAATGTTCATAACAGCACTATTTACAATAGCCAAGACATGGAAGCCACCTAAATGTCCATCAACAGATGAATGGATAAAGAAGATGTGGTACATATATACAATGGAATATTACTCAGACATAAAGAAGAATGAAATTATGCCATTTGCAGCAACATGGATGGACCTAGAGATTATCATACTAAGTGAAGTAAGTCAGAAAGAGAAAGACAAATACCATAAGATATCACTTATATATGGAATCTAAAGTAAGACACAAATGAACTTATCTACAAAACAGAAACAGACTCACATACATAGAGAACAGATTTGTAGTTGCCAAGGGTGAGGAGGGTTTGGGAGGAATGGATTGGGAGTTAGGGATTAGCAGATGCAAACTGTTATACATAGGTTGGATAAATAACAAGGTCCTATTGTAGAGCACAGGGAGCTATATTCAATATCCTGTGGTAAATGAGAATGGAAAAGAATGTGTATATATGTATAACTGAATCACTTTGCTGTACAGTAGAAATTAACACATTGTAAATCAACTATACTTTAATAAAATAAATTCAAACAAACATACAAACCAGACATTTCACAGTGGGGAAATCAGTTCATCTACTTACTTGTTTATGAATCACTGAAGGCTAACCTGAGGCCACAAGTCAACTTTGTGTATGATATGGTGCTACATGCACTCTCGAGGGTATCCGGACATGAGTCTGAATGCCACCATTACCTAACTCCTTCATAAAATCCTGAGTTGCAGCAGCTCCCTCTGGATCAGGGCTGGAGGCAATGCAACCACTATGGTGATTAGACATTCTTTGGCTCACATCTTGGAAACAATGACATCATTTCCCAAGACGCAGTTAGTTGTGTACTTCCCAACGCCTTGACCAGAAACCTGGACAGGAGGCCATAGCAGTGGAATCTCTTTGGACCCGGCTTAGTAAAGTACGTCAAGCTGGAGTTCAAGGACAAGGGAGGCTGCAAGGAGCACTGGAAACCCAGACTCAGCCTGATCCAGGGTGTTGAAATATATCTACATGTATACGATGGGGGCAGCTTTTAGAAAAGCCAAGAAATGCAAATCTAAATTGATTTAAAAGATAAACCAGTATCCAATTATCCCTGACACAAATGGAATCTTTCTCTATAAAACTATTCAGAATGGGATTATTTTATTTAGCCCATCCTTTGCTACTGTTAAAAACATGCTTGATTCACAAAAACTAAATGTAACCACCTTTCACTGAACATACCTTTCACGTAAAATATAGTGTAGCTGTATTTAAATGAATGTAAATAAATGAAATTTGAATTTGTTTAATATTCTGTTTGGATAATATTTTGATCTAGGGGCTCAACACTTTTTATGAAATTACAAAATTCTAGTTCAAACTGTACCATTAAAAGTGTTTATATTTCTTCAGTGTGCATATGTGTGTGTTGTGGGTTTTTTTATGAAAATGTATTTTTTAATAGACTTAAAAAATAGTCTTATTGAGACATAATTCACATACCATACAATCTACCCAATTAAAGTATACAATTCAATGGTTTTTAGTGTATTCACAGATCTATATAGCCATCCAGTCAATTAAAAAAAAAATTTCATCACCTCAAAAAAAACCTTCTATACCCTTAGCTATCATCTACTTATCCCCCCCAACTACCCATCACTCAGCCCTAAGCAACCACAAATCTATTTTCTCTATAGATTTCCATTCCCTGGAAATGGAATCATATAATATGTGGTCTTTTTTTTTTATCATCTTTATGGTAGTATAATTGCTTTACAATATTGTGTTAGTTTCTGCTGTATAACAAACTGAATCAGCTATATGTATACATATATCCCCACATCCCCTCCCTTTTGTGCCTCCCTCCCACCCTCCCTAACCCACCTCTCTAGATGGTCACAAAGCACCGAACTGATCTCCCTGTGCTATGCAGCTGCTTCCCACTAGCTATCTATTTTACATTTGGTAGTGTATATATGTTAATGCTACTCTCTCACTTCTTCCCAGCTTATCCTTCCCCCTCCCTGTATTCTCTAGTCCATTCTCTACATCTGTGTCTTTATTCCTGTCCTGCCCCTAGGTTCTTCAGAACCATTTTTTTTTTAAGATTACATATATATGTGTTAGCATAAGGTATTTTTTTTTCTCTTTCTGACTTACTTCACTCTGTATGACAGAATCTAGGTCCATCCACCTCACTACAAATAACTCAATTTTGTTTCTTTTTATTGCTGAGTAATATTCCATTTTATGTATGTGCCACATCTTCTTTATCCATTCATCTGTCAATGAACACGAAGGTTGCTTCCATGTGCTGGCTACTGTAAATAGTGCTGCAATGAACACTGTGGTACATGTCTCTTTTTGAATTAAGGTTACTCGGGGTATATGCCCAGTAGTGGGATTGCTGGGTCATACAGTAGTTCTATTTTTAGTTTTTAAAGAACATCCATACTGTTCTCCATAGCGGCTGTATCAATTTACATTCCCACCAACAGTGCAACAGAGTTTCCTTTTCTCCACACCCTCTCCAGCATTTATTGTTTGTAGATTTTTTGATGATGGCCATTCTGACTGGTGTGAGGTGAAACCTCATTGTAGTTTTGATTTGCATTTCTCGAATGATTAGTGATGTTGAGCATCCTTTCATGTGTTTGTTGGCAATCTGTATATCTTCTTTGGAGAACTGTCTATTTAGGTCTTCCACCCATTTTTGGATTAGGTTGTTTGTTTTTTTGATATTGAGCTGTATGACTTGCTTGTATATTTTGGAGATCAATTCTTTGTCAGTTGCTTCGTTTGGAAATATTTTCTCCCTTTCTGAGGGTTGTTTTTTTATCTTGTTTATGGTTTCCTTTGCTGTGCAAAAGCTTTTAAGTTTCATTAGGCTCCATTTGTTTATTTTTGTTTTTATTTCCTTTTCTCTAGGAGGTAGGTCAAAAAGGATCTTGTGTCATAGAGTGTTCTGCCTAGGTTTTCCCCTAAGAGTTTTAGAGTGTCTGGCCTTACATTTAGGTCTTTAATCCATTTTGAGTTTATTATTGTGTATGGTGTTAGGGAGTGTTCTAATCTCATTCTTTTACAAGTAGCTGTCCAGTTTTCCCAGCACCAATTATTGAAGAGGCTGTCTTTTCTCCATTGTATATTCTTGCCTTCTTTATCAAAGATAAGGTGACCATATGGGCGTGGGTTTATCTCTGGACTTTCTATCCTGTTCCATTGATCTATATTTCTGTTTTTGTGCCAGTACCATACTGTCTTGATTACTGTAGCTTTGTAGTATAGTCTGAAGTCAGGGATTCTGATTCCTCCAGCCCCATTTTTCTTTCTCAAGATTGCTTTGGCTCACTGGGGCCTTTTGTGTTTCCATACAAATTGTGAAATTTTTTGGTTCTAGTTCTGTGAAAAATGCCATTGGTAGTTTAATAGGGATTGCATTGAATCTGTAGATTGCTTTGGGTAGTATGGCCATTATGACAATGTTGATTCTTCCAATCTAAGAACATGGTGTATCTCTCCATCTGTTTGTATTGTCTTTAATTTCTTTCATCAGTGTCTTATAGTTTTCTGCATACAGGGCTTTTATCTCCTCAGGTAAGTTTATTCCTAAGTATTTTATTCTTTTTGTTGCAATGGTAAATGGGAGCGTCTCCTTAATTTCTCTTTCAGATTTTTCATTGTTATTGTATAGGAATGCAAGAGATTTCTGTGCATTAAATTTGTATTCTGCTACTTTACCAAATTCATTGATTAGCTCTAGTAGCTTCTGGTAGCATCTTTAGGATTCTCTATGCATAGTATCATGTCATCTGCAAACAGTGACAATTTTACTTCTTCTTTTCCGATTTGGATTCCTTTTATATTTTTTTCTTCTCTGATTGCCGTGGCTAAAACTTCCAAAACTATGTTGACTAATGGTGGTGAGAGTGGCATCCTTGTCTTGCTCCTGATCTTAGAAGAAATGATTTCAGTTTTTCACCATTGAGAATGATGTTGGCTGTGGATTTGTCATATATGGCCTTTATTATGGTGAGGTAGGGTCCCTCTATGCCTACTTTCTGGAGAGTTTTTATCATAAATCAGTGTTGAGTTTTTTTTGAAATCTTTTTCTGCATCCATTGAGATTATCATATGGCTTTTATCTTTCATTCTGTTAATATGGTGTATCACATTGACTGATCTGTGTATATTGAAAATCCTTGCATTCTTGGGATAAACCCCACTTGATCATGGTGTATGAACCTTTTATTGTGCTGTTGGATTCTGTTTGCTAGTATTTTGTTGAGGATTTTTGCATCTATGTTCATCAGTGATATTGGCCTGTACTTTTCTTTCTTTGTGACATCTTTTTCTGGTTTTGGTATCAGGGTGATGGTGGCCTCGTAGAATGAGTTTGGGAGTGTTCCTCCCTCTGCTATACTTTGGAAGAGTTTGAGAAATATAGGTGTTAGCTCTTCTCTAAATGTTTGATAGAATCCGCCTGTGAAACCATCTGGTCCTGGGCTTTTTTTTGTTGGAAGATTTTTAATCACAGTTTCAATTTCACTGCTTGTGATTGGTCTGTTTATATTTTCTATTTCTTCCTGGTTCAGTCTCGGAAGGTTGTGCTTTTGTAAGAATTTGTCCATTTCTTCCAGGTGGTCCATTTTATTGGCATATAGTTGCTTGTAGTAATCTCTCAAGATCCTTTGTATTTCTGCAGTGTCAGTTGTTACTTCTCTTTTTTCACTTCTAATTCTACTGATTTGAGTCTTCTCCCTTTTTTTCTTGATGAGTCTGGCTAATGGTTTATCAATTTTGTTTATGTTCTCAAAGAACCAGCTTTTAGTTTTACTGATCATTGCTATTGTTTCCTTCATTTCTTTTTCATTTATTTCTGATCTGATCTTATGATTTCTTTCCTTCTGCTAACTTTGTTTTTTATCTGTTTGTTTGTTCTTCTTTCTCTAATTGCTTTAGGTGTGTGTTTAGGTTGTTTGAAATGTTTCTTGTTTCTTGAGGTAGGATTGTATTGCTATAAACTTCCCTCTTGGAACTGCTTTTGCTGCATCCCATAGGTTTTGGGTCGTCGTGCTTTCATTGCCATTTGTTTCTAGGTATTTTTTGATTTTGTCTTTGATTTCCTCAGTGATCTCTTGGTTATTTAGTAGCATATTGTTTAGCTTCCAAGTGTTTGTATTTTTTCACAGTTTTTACAGGTTTTTTTTTAACAGTTTTTAAATTTTTTTTATGTTTTCTTTCTCCTGTAATTGATATCTAGTCTCATAGCGTTGTGGTCAGAGAAGATACTTGATATGACTCCAATTTCTTTAAATTTACCGAGGCTTGATTTGTGACCCAAGATATGATGTATCCTGGAGAATGTTCCATGAGCACTTGAGAAGAAAGTGTATTCTGTTGGTTTTCAATGGAATGTCCTACAAATATCAATTAAGCCTATCTGTTCCAATGTGTCATTTTTTTTTTAATCTTTTTTTTTTTTAATTTTTATTTATTTATTTATTTATTTATTTATTTATTTATGGCTGTGTTGGGTCTTCGTTTCTGTGTGAGGGCTTTCTCTAGTTGCTGCAAGTGGGGGCCACTCTTCATCGCGGTGTGCGGGTCTCTCATTATCGCGGCCCCTCTTGTTGTGGGGCACAGGCTCCAGACGTGCAGGCTCAGTAGCTGTGGCTCACGGGCCTAGTTGCTCCGCGGCATGTGGGATCTTCCCAGACCAGGGCTCGAACCCGTGTCCCCTGCATTGGCAGGCAGATTCTCAACCACTGCGCCACCAGGGAAGCCCTCCAATGTGTCATTTAAAGCTTGTGTTTCCTTATTTATTTTCATTTTGGATGATCTGTCCATTGGTGAAAGTGGGGTGTTAAAGTCCCCTACTATGATTGTGTTACTGTTGATTTCCCCTTTTATGGCTGTTAGCATTTGCCTTATGTACTGAGGTGCTCCTATATTGGGTGCATAAATATTTACAATTGTTATATCTTCTTCTTAGATTGATCCCTTGATCATTATGTAGTATCCTTCTTTGTCTCTTGTAATAGTCTTTATGTTAAAGTCTTTTTGTCTGATATGAGAATTGCTACTCCTGCTGTCTTTTGTTTTCCATTTGCATGGAATATCTTTTTCCATCTCCTCATTTTCAGGTTGTATGTGTCCCTAGGTCTGAAGTGGTCTCTTGTAGACAGCATATATATGGGTCTTGTTTTGTATCCATTCAGCCAGTCTGTCTTTTGGTTGGTGTATTTACATTTAAGGTAATTATCGATATGTATGTCCCTATTACCATTTTCTTAATTGTTTTGGGTTTGTTATTGTAGGTCTTTTCTTTCTCTTGTGTGTCCTACCTAGAGAAGTTCCTTTAGCATTTGTTGTAAAGCTGGTTTGGTGGTGCTGAATTCTCTTAACTTTTGCTTGTCTGCAAAGTTTTAAGTTCTCTGTTGAATCTGAATGAGATCCTTGCTGGGTATAGTAATCTTGGTGGTAGGTTCTTCCCTTTCATCACTTTAAATATGTCCTGCCACTCCCTTCTGGCTTGCAGAGTTTCTGCTGAAAGATCACCTGTTAACCTTATGGGGATTCCCTTGTTTGTTATTTGTTGCTTTTCCCTTGCTGCTTTTAATATTTTTTCTTTGTATTTAATTTTTGATAGTTTGATTAATATGTGTCTTAGTGTGTTTCTCCTTGGATTTATCCTAGATGGGACTCTCTGAACTTCCTGGACTTGATTGACCATTTCCTTTCCCATGTTAAGGAAGTTTTCAAGAATAACCTCTTCAAAGATTTTCTCAGACACTGTCTTTTTCTCTTCTTCTTCTGGGGCCCCTATTATTCGAATATTAGTGCATTTAATGTTGTCCCAGAGGTCTCGGAACTGTCCTCAATTCTTTTCATTCTTTTTTCTTTATGCTGCTCAGTCATAGTTATTTCCACTATTTTATCTTTCAGGTCACTTATCCATTCTTCTGCCTCAGTTATTCTGCTATTGATTCCTTCTAGAGAATTTTTAATTTCATTTATTGTGTTGTTCATCATTGTTTGTTTTCTCTTTAGTTCTTCTAGGTCCTTGTTAAACGTTTTTTGTATTTTCTCCATTCTATTTCCAAATTTTGGATAATCTTTACTATGATTATTCTGAATTATTTTTCACATAGACTGTCTATTTCCTCTTCATTTATTTGGTCTGGTGGGTTTTTACCTTGCTCCTTCATCTGCTGCATATTTTCTGTCTTCTCATTTTGTTTAACTTACTGTGTTTGGGGTCTCCTTTTCGCAGGCTCAGGTTTGTAGTTCTGGTTGTTTTTGGTGTCTTCCCCCCGTGGGTGGGGTTGGTTCAGTGGCTTGTGTAGGCTTCCTGGTGGAGGGGACTGGTATCTGTGTTCTGGTGGGTGGGGCTGGATCTTGTCTTTCTGGTGGGCAGTGCCACATCCGGTTGTGTGTTTTGGGGTGTCTGTGAACTTAGTTTGACTTTAGGCAGCCTGTCTGCTAATGGGTGGGGTTGTGTTCCTGTCTTGCTAGTTGTTTGGCATGGGGCATCCAGCACTGGTGCTTGCTGGCCATTGGGTGGAGCTGGGTCTTAGTGTTGAGATGGAGATCTCTTGGAGAGCTCTTGCCAATTGATATTACATGGGGCTGGGAGGTCTCTGGTGGTCCAGTGTCCTGGACTTGGCTCTCCACCTCAGAGGCTCAGGCCTGACACCTGGCTGAAGCACCAAGACCCTGCCAGCCACATGGCTCAGAAGAAAAGGAAATTTAAAAAGGAAAACAAGTGTTTTTAAAAAATTAAATAAATAATTTAAAAAGAAAAATAAAAAAAGAAGAGGGCAACCAAACCAATAAACAAATCCAGCAATGATAAGAAGCACTAAAAACTAAAAAGATAAACATAAAAATCAGAAAAAAATCAGTCTCAGAAAGCAAACCCCAAATCTACAGTTGCTCCCAAAGTCCACCACCTCAATTTTGCGAACTTTTGTTGTCTATTCAGGTATTCCAGAAATTCAGTGTTCATCAAGTTGATTGTGGGGATTTAATCCGCTACTCCTGAGGCTGCATGGAGAAATTTCCCTTTCTCTTCTTTGCTCACACACCTCCTGGGTTTCAGCTTTGGTTTTGGCCCTGCCTCTGTGTGTAGGTCACCCACAGGCATCTGTTCCCCACCCAGACGGGAGGGGGTTAAAGCAGTGGCTGATTAGGGTGCTCTTGCTTACTCACGCCAGGGAGAGGGAGGGGTACAGTAGTCATAATTGGAATGTGGGGCTAGCCTGCAGCAGCAGAGGGTAGCATGACATTGCAATGGCCGGAGTTGGGCTGTGTGTTCTCCAGGGGAAGTTGTCCCTAGATCTTGGGACCCTGACAGTGGCATGCTGCACAGGCTCCCAGGGGGAGGGGGGAATAGTGACCTGTGCTTGCACACAGGATTCTTCGTGACTGCAGCCACAGTGTTAGCGTTTCATGTCCGTCTCTGGGGTCCAATCTGATAGCTGTGGCTCAAGCCCATTTCTGGAGCTCGTTTAGGTGGTGCTCTGCCTTCTGTGGGCTCACGGGAAAGGAATCCCCTCTCCTCATGCACCCCAAAGAAATGGTCTCTTGCTTCTTTGGCAGGTCCAGACTTTTTCCCAGACTCCCTCATGCAACCAACCCCAGTCTCCTCTCTGGTATCTGACCTCTGAAGCCCAAACCTCAGCTCCCAGCCCCCACCCACCACAGCAGGTGAGCAGACAAGCATCTCAGGTTGGTGAGTGCTGGTCAGCACCAATCCTCTGTGAGGGAATCTCTCCGCTTTGCCCTCTGCACCCTGCTGCTGCACTCTCCTCTGTGGCTCTGAATCTTCCCCCCTGCCCCACTCACCCCCTGTCCACACCAGTGAAGGGGCTTCCTAGCATTTGGAAACTTTTCCTCCTTCACAGCTCCCTCCCAGAGGTGCAGGTCCCATCCCTATTCTTTTGTCTCTGTTTTTCCTTTTTTCTTCTGCCCTACCCAGGTACATGGGGATTTTCTTGCCTTTTGGGAAGTCTGAGGTTTTCTGCTAGTGTTCAGTAGGTATTTTGTAGGAGTTGTTTCACATGTAGATGTATTTTTGATGTATTTGTTGGGAGGAAGGTGATCTCCATATCTTACTTCTCCACCATCTTGAAGGTCAACCTGTTGCAGTTTTTGTTATCATTATTATTGTTGGAGAGGCTTCAATTCAGTTCAAGATTCAAAAAGAGATTCATAGATGGTTTCTGTTTGAGTTCAGTAACTCAGCCACAGGTTGCTGATTTAGTTCAGTCTGAGCCCACGTATTTGTGCGTGTTGTATATATGGATGCATAAGTGTCGAGTATGTGCATGGGCACAGATATATATAGCTTGATTTTTATTCAGGCTCATTTCACCCTGTCACTTAGCACTCAGCTGTTGTTTGTTGAACAAGACCTCTACGTGCACAAAAACGTCTGGAGCTTCATAAAAAGAAAAACAGTGCCCTGTGGCTGAGTAGGAAGGCCACCAGAGGCAGGAGCATGGGATGAATGCCTCCTGGATGGCTGCCTTCTGGGACAGCTCTCACCCCACACACCACTCAGGCAGGGTCCCACTAACTGCTTCTATGGCCCCAACTTTGACCTCTTCCTGGGCTCCCATTTCTACCTGGAAGAGGAAAGACAGAGGAATCACCTCTATAAAATTAGTCCATTCAATAGCTATCTGAGCATTTATTATGAGCCAGCCTCTATTTTAGGCTCTAACAATCAAACCCTGAACAAGACAGACACATTTCCTGGTCTTGTGGAGCTCACAGAGCTCTTCACTGAGATACAGACCTCCTGAATTCTGATTTATAAAAATTTTCACCAGTAGGGCAAGATAGGTTATCTCCATGTCATGTATATAAATATATATATTTTTTAATTTGTGAAAGATGAAGTTTGCTAGTATTTAGGGTGCAAATCTTACCTCTCTCTAGTCAGAAGTCCATAAATGGCCACCTTACCTGACACTCACTATTAAATGAGATGATTTCAAAAGAGAAGGACCCAGAAATGCAACTGAAATGCAGATGATCCTTGGGAGGTGTTTAGGTCTATGCTACTTTTATGTCAAGTGTAAGACATGACTTCAAGAGTTATTGTATGTGGAGAGGGGATCAAGATGGCAGAGTAGGAAGACCCTGAGCTCACCTCCTCCCACGGGCACACCAAAATTACAACTACTTATAGAGCAACTATCTCTGAAAATGACATGAAGACAAGCAGGAAAGATTTACCACAAATAAAGATATAAAGGACCCATAATGAAATGGGTAGGAGTGGCAGAGCCAGGGTGTAGTCAGGACCCACAACCCCAGGTCAGTGACCCACAAGTGGGAGGGATATCACAACCACAGAGTCAGTCCCTGAGGAGGGAGGGGTCTAAGCCCCACATTGTGCTCCCCAGCCAAGGGGTCCTGCACCAGAAGCTGAGGTCCCAAAATATCTGGCTTTGAAAATCAAGACTCTGCTCTCAAAGGGCATGGGAAAAATCTCCCATGCTCTGAGTTCCAATGTAGAGGCAGTAGTTTGAGAGGTACCTAGGCCACACCCTATTACTGATCTTGGAGAGCCTCTCAGAGAGGCAGGAAGCAACTGAGACTCCTCCTGGGAACTGAGACACTGGTGGCAGCCATTTTTGTGATCTCATTCTACTGTGCTGATATTTGCACTGGCAGGCACCACTAGCCTACTTGCACCAGGACCCTGCCCTGTCTTGCCCACAAACATGCCCACAGCAGTTATACCAGGGGCCTGCTCTGCTCAACAACATTCCTGCAGCAACACATGAGGCAAGGTGGGGAGGCTAGTTCCACCTACAAGCACACCCACAGTAATTCACCTTGCCACAACAGAAGAGTGCATGCAGCCCACATAGGGGACAACCTCGAAGCATATAGCTCTGGTGGCCAGAGGGGAGTGTGCTGCTCAGCCCCATAGGACATCATCAGGGAAATGCAAATCAAAACCAAAGTGAGATATCACCTCATACCTGTCAGAATGGCTATCATCAAAAAGACAACAAATAAAAAGTTTTAGCGGGGATGTGGAGAAAAGGTAACTCTCATGCACTGTTGGTAGGATTACAAATTATTGCAACCACTATGGAAAACAGTATTGAAGTTCCTCAAAAATTAAAAATAGAACTACCATACGAACCAACAATTCCACTTCTGGGTATTTATCCAAGGACAACAAAAACATGAATTCAAAAAGTGTATATTCACCTCTGTGTTCACTGCAGCATTATTTACAATAGTCAAGGTATGGAAGCAGCCTAAGTGTTGACTGATAGAAGAATGAATAAAGAAGATGTGTTATTTATATACAATAGAATATTACTCAGCCATAAAAAAGAATGAAGTCTTGCTATTCACAACAACATGGATGGCTCTAGAAGGTATTACACTAAGTGAAATAAGTCACACAGAGAAAGGCAAATACCACATGATCTCACTTATATGTGAAATCTAATAAAACAAAGGAAAATGAAAACAGACTCATAGATACAGAGAACAAATGGGTGGTTGCAGGAGGGGAGAAGAGTTGAGGGTTGAGTGAAGTAGGTGAAGGGGGTTAAGAGGTACAAACTTCCAATAATAAAATAATCATGGGGATGTGATATACAGCATAAGAAATATAGCCAATAATACTGTAATGACTTTGTATGCAGAGAGGTGGTTATTAGACTTATCGTGGTAATCACCTTGTAATGCAGTTAAATGCTGATCACTATGCTGTACACCTGAAACTAATATAATATTATATATCAACTGTATTGCAAAAAAAATCAAGGGAATTAAAAGCACAAAATTAGGGATAGCAGTTACTCCTAGAGGTGAGGCAAGGAAATGGAATAGAGAAGGAAGATATAGGTAGATACAAATAAAATAATACAAAATAAATAAGATAAGAAGTAGTGGTCAGATATTGAGATGCTTGAAATTAAGATTCTAGAGGGAATAAGATTCTTAGTAAGGACAGGATCATGTGGGTATGACCATGAGAGTTAATGGCTGAGGTAAAGTGGAATATGAGATGTTTGGAGGAGAGGAGATTAAGGAGCTGAAAGGCCAGTGTACTGGAAGATTCAGCTATATAGATATTGAAATCACCAAGAATATAATGGGCATAGTGATGGAGAAAGTGACTGTGAACCAGGAATGAGGGGAAGTGATGCTGGGGCGAGCAATTGGTTGCCTAAAGGAAAGTGGCAGATGACATCATCTGAGGTTGAGTTTCAAATCTGGATGTTTTTATGGAAGAAAGTGGGACAGTGGTTTGGGACCAGCATTAAGAAGCAAGGAGGACCCCTATCCTGTTCCAGGCATCAGGGATGTGGGAGAGAAACCAGCCACCCTGAGAGAGGACCGCAGAGGGAGCAGTGTCCTTAGGGAAGAGCCAGTTAAACAAGAGAGTAAAAGGGACATTAGGAAGAAGGGGATTTCCCATTTATACACTGAGTTCCAGAGGCACAGGGAAGAGCTTTGAAAAAAGAAATTTATTGTGTGTTAAAATCTGTTAAAAGACCCTGTGTGAGTAGATAGCACAGTAGATTTGGGGAGAAAAGTAACTTTTACTTTATTATAAAATTATTCTTTCTCATTCTGTTACTTAAAAAATATTTATTGAGCCATTACTCTGAGGCAGGCACTGGTGTCTCAGGCTTTATTACAAATGTGTCTATATTTATTACCTGAAGTAGTCCCGGGAATTATCCTGTAACACAGACAAAGCAATTATTATCATTCCCATCATAGTCCTGAGTACTAAGGCTCAATAATGCATAGCTGAGGAGCAGTGCAGGTTACTAGGCAGGGGTTATAAACACAGATACTGGAGTTTTACTACTTCGGATCAAGTCCTACCTCTGCTGTGTGGCCTCAGGCAAGTGACAACATCTCTGTGCCTCAGTTTCCTCATTGGAAAATAGAGAGAATCATAGTTCCTTCCTCATACGTTGTCGTGAGCATTAAGTCAAATTGCAAATTAGACATTTAGAATGCTGTCTGATAGATGGTAAGTGCTTACTAAGGGTTGGCCATTATCATCAAACTCAATCTTATGTTGTCAACACCTCTATCTGCTGTCTCTGTCCATAACTTCAATCTGATTTCACTTTTTGGTGTTTTCATGTTCTCGGATCAGAAGCATTTATATTTTAAACTCTCAAATTCCCCTGGAAATTCTGAGTAGGCTAATCAAAACCATTATGACAAAAGACTGGTGACCATGAACCAACACAGTCTACCAGGTTTTTCACTTTCCATAGGAAAAAAAGTTATATTTTCTGAGTCCATCCATCTTCTCTCATGGAAATTAAACCACTTGGGATTCTGGTAAGCATGATATTCTTTTCACTGAAGCATTAATTATTTTCTTTATATTGTAAAGGTAAAATTTGCCCCCAGAACTGTTACATGCTTTAGTATTCATATACGCAAGGATCCCTTGAGAATTTTTTTTTAAAAAGTTTAGTTTACTTTAGTTTGGTTGAAGAGAACTGTGATTTTTGTTTTCACACACTGACCCCTTAGCCAGCAATCAGTTCATGAGTACACATTTCCTGAACACTTATCTTATGCCAAGCCCTGTGATAAATACTGGAGATTCAGAGATAAGTAAGAAATGCTTCCTGACATCATGGCCAAAGGGAAGTTGGAGAGGCAGCTGCCCTCTAAATGGGTATCCACGTGTTCCTATGAGTTACCTTGTTTGCGGAAATCTGATTTGGAGAAAGCATTTGAAAATTGCATGCTGAGCTCACTTCCTCTGGTGCTTTAAGCAAGTTGAAGGTGCCAAGAAACTGATCAATCTCATAGGTACAATGACCTCCATGGCAAGCACAGAAAATATTGGATCCGTTCTGCCTATAAAGTCACGGAAGTGCGGGAAATCCTGCAGCCTCGTGCCCAGAATGGAGAGATGTTTTTGGCCAGGTGGGGAACCCCATGAGGTTGGCAGAATGTCCTGCAGTGGGGCTCTCAGTCCCAAGACCCATGTCTTCTCGGCAAAATAGCAACTTCCGGCTTCAAAGTAACTAGGCTTTAAGGGCTTATGGAAATGGTTCTGAAAGATGCTTGGCTCTCCAAAAAGTTTTTACAAAATAATATTTCGATAAGTTAAGTGTGAAAGAATCAGAAACAGAAGGATTAAGTTTCCCACAGAATGCCCAGGGTTTAACAATTAGCAAAAAAAAGTTTTAAAAAAGGAAGGGAAAATATGTTTGGCCATTGAAGGAGGATTTGGGATAGTCTGCCAAACACCTAGCTCTGTCAAGTCCTTTATTTTCTACCACACCACAACTATGGAGCCTTACATGAAGTTAAGTTTGTATTCTGCTGCCACTTTCTCCAAAATATAAACTGTGAAAGATACAGTCAGAAGCCCCTTAGTTGCATAGATCTGTTTCCCAGTATGTGCTCCATGAACCACTGGCTCCATGAGATTCAAGCCTCCATGCCCTTGCTCACACCATCCTCTCTGCCAAGGAGGCCCTTCACCTCTCATGGCTCTCAAGGCACACCTCCAGTGCCAACTTCTTGGGACATTTTCTTTGACCCTCTTTCAGCCAGGTCTCCCACATGGCCTGACAACTGTGATTCCTGTTGGGTGGCTCCAGACACCTGGCATCAAAGGGAAATCCTAGTTGTCCACAAACCAGATAAAGAGCAAAGGCCAGTGAACACCTCTGAGAATTAAGTCTGTGCTTCAGTACTACCCCAGTGCACAATTCCAGGGGACATTGGTAACACTGTATTCTATGAGAGTGGCACCCTCTATAGCAAAATACAATTGCATGATGCCTCCTGGGTGTGTGCAAAAAGGCAGCTCTACTATATTCATTCATGGCCCTACCTCCTTGCACTTAGCCATATGCATTGAAGGTCATGCTACTCAGGACACAGAAGGGACAGGAGCACACGCCATAGTTGGAAGTGGAAAGAAAAGTAGGACCCAGTAATTCCAATGGAAGAAACCAAGATGTGGAATGGCCTACACATTGGTCCAGATTTAACGTGGGCCAGTATTTCCTAGACTATATTCTGTGAGATGTTTGAGGTGTTACACAAAAATAAGGTTCTTTGGTCAAATTAGTTTGGATTTTCTCCAAGATTTCTTAGAGCATGTAATATGTGATTTTTCCATCATAAATTTCCAAAGTGGAAGTGGAGAGAGAATACGGTAGTGTTTCCCAAACTCATTTCGCCAAGGAACCTATTTTTGTAAAGCATGGTTGTGGCTTTCTGAAAACCACATAAAACAAGAAAAAAAGATGTGGTTTCCTGCCTTTTTACAGTATCCCACCTCAATCTGATTGCTTCACTTCAACCCAGTAACAGTTACTCTGTACCAATTGTCCTTAATGTGAAGTCCATGGATGGGTTACAGGAGGTTTGTGAATGTCCTGAAGTTGGGTGCAAAATTTCATTTGCATATGTATTCTTAGGAAAGGAATCTTCAGATTTGAAGAAAAGGCCAAGACTCTAAAGTAAGGCAATTCTCTCCAAAGCCCCTCTTCAATACCTTAGTACAATGCAGGGGGCTGAGGGGAGGAGTTCCTTTCATGCACAGGTAAATGAGTGTGCAGTAAAAAAAAATCAATAACATAAATATTTATCTTGATATTATTACCCCCTGGTCTGTAACAAGGTGAGCAAGGTTCCTAATTTGGCCCAGAGTCCTTTTCTAGTCAGGATGTGTAATTTCTACTCTGAAAGGCCTGGTTTGGCATTTAACCTCATGATGAGAATTCTGGTTTCCAAGACCCTCACCTCACCCTCTGCCGTTCCACTGACAGGCAGGCTGGCAAGGGTGTGGATGGCAAGTCCATTGGAATGGCCCCAGATGCCTTCAGGCATCACAGAAATGGGCCTCATTGTACAGGAAAAGGATCCAAGAAAAAAGGAGGGAGTTCAAAAGATCAAGATGCATTTTCATTGATCTTGGACTTGTAAGAGCTGGACCATCAATCACAATCATTTAAAAATTCCTATTAATGTTGCAGAGTGCTGGAGCTCCCATATGGTTTGTCTTTGTAACATTTGGTTTGGGCATCTCTTTGGAATCAGCATGAGAATCTGTCAGTGTCAGATTCTGCCCTGCGCCTGCTGCCTCACTCAGAGCAGAGGTGTAAGGGAAGGAAGGAAGAACATGTGCTTAATTAGATGCTTTAGGACAAGGGATATTGAGGGCTCAAAGAAGGAGCCAGAAGACCGAGAATCCTTTGTCCCTGGGAGAAGGCAGAAAGCTGAAGCAAGATTCAGCCAGGCCAAGGAGAAGGTCCTAGGACATGTCCTGAAATGATAGTGTGGAAGCAGAATGTCTGGAAAGGAATTCTGTTCTGTCCCACATACTGCTGGCACCAGGGTCAGGGCTGGAAGTGATGCTCCTGGTAGAGAAGCAGTGGGTATTTGAGGGGCTGTGTGTTTGGGACAAATCAACAGGAATTGAGAGAGCATCATGAGGCACAGTGCAAAGCGCAAAGGTCTTCCTTTCTTGCTCCCTCTCCTGCCTTCGTTGAAGTAAGGCAATGCACACAGGCTTGACACAGGGAGAGGTAAGTTCAGCCCTGCACTATCCAAAATGAAAGCCGATAGTCATGTGTGACAGGTAAAGACTTGAAATGGCTAGTCTGAAGTTGAGATGTGCTGTACATGTAAAATATACATCATAAATGACAGCCTCTTCAATAAGTGGTGCTGGGAAAACTGGACAACTACATGTAGAAGAACGAAATTAGAACACTCCCTAACACAATACACAAAAATAAACTCAAAATGGATTAGAGACCTAAATGTAAGGCCAGACACTATCAAACTCTTAGAGGAAAACCTAGGCAGAACACTCTGACACAAGATCTTTTTTGACCCACCTCCTAGAGTAATGAAAATAAAAACGAAAATAAACAAATGGGACCTAATGAAACTTAAAAGCTTTTGCACAGCAAAGGAAACCATAAACAAGATGAAAAGACAGTGTCAGAATGGGAGAAAATATTCACAAATGAAGCAACTGAAAAAGGATTAATCTCCAAAATATACAAGCAGCTCATGAAGCTCAATATCAAAAAAACAAACAACCCAATCAAAAAATGGGCGGAAGACCTAAATAGACATTTCACCAAAAAAGACTTATAGATGGCCAACAAACACATGAAAAGACGCTCAACATCACTAATTATTAGAGAAATGTAAATCAAAACTACAATGAGGTATCACCTCACACCAGTTAGAATGGGCATCATCAGAAAATCTACAAACAACAAATGCTGGAGAAGGTGTGGAGAAAAGGGAACCCTCTTGCACTGTTGGTGGAAATGTAAATTGATAGAGCCACTATGGAGAACAGTATGGAGGTTCCTTAAAAAACTAAAAATAGAACTACCATAGGACCCAGCAACCCCACTACTGGGCATATACCCTGAGAAAACCATAATTCAAAAAGACACATGCACCCCAATGTTCATAGCAGCACTATTTACAATAGCCAGGACATGGAAGCAACCTAAATATCCATCAACAGAAGAATGGATAAAGAAGATGTGGTACATATATACAATGGAATATTACTCAGCCATGAAAAGGAGCAAAATTGGGTCATTTGTAGAGATGTGGATGGACCTAGAGAGTGTCATACAGAATGAAGTAAGTCAGAAAGAGAACAACAAATATCATATATTAATGCATATATGTGGAATCTAGAAAAATGGTATAGATGATCTTATCTGCAAAGCAGAAATAGAGTCATAGATGTAGAGAACAAATGTATGGGATACCAAGGGGGAAAGTGGTGGGGTAGGAGGGATTGGGAGATTGGGTTTGACATATATACACTATTGGTACTATGTATAAAATAGACAACTGATAGGAACATACTGTATAGCACAGGGAACTCTACTTAATGCACTGTGGTGTCCCAAATGGGAGGGTAATCCAAAAGGGAGGGGATATATGTGTATGTATAGTTGATTCATTTTGCTGTGCAGTAGAAGCAAACACAACATTGTAAAGCAACTATACTCCAATAAAAAACAGTAGAAGCAAACACAACATTGTAAAGCAACTATACTCCAATAAAAAACAATCATCTAAATCAGAAAAAAAAGACTTGAAAAAAGAAGATTGTAAAATATAGCATAAATAATTTTATATTGATTACATGTTTAAATGATAATTTTGTTTTCTTTTTTTTTTGGCCTGATCTTTTTTTTTAACAGCTGTATTGAGGTATAATGGATATACAAAAATTGCACGTATTTAATGTGCACAATTTGATGAGTTTGGACGCATGCATACCCCTATGTACCATCACCACAATCAAGGTAATAAACATATTTATCACCACCAAAAGTTTCCTCATGTCCCTTCCTTGTTTTGTTGTTGTTTGTTTTCTTTGTGGTAAGAACACTTAACATGAGATGTACCCTCTTAATGAAAAATGTTAAGTGCACAGTACATACTGTTAACTATAGACACAATATTGTACAGCAGATTTCTGAAACTTATTCATCTTGCATAACTGACACTTGGGTAAATAAAATACATTACTGAAATTAATTTATCGTTTTAAAATTTTTATGAAGCTACTAAAATATTTAAATTTACATATGTGGCAGGGATAGATTGGGAGTTTGGGATTGACATGTACACACTGCTATATTTAAAATAGGTAATCAGGGGCTTCCCTGGTGGCGCAGTGGTTGAGAATCTGCCTGCCAATGCAGGGGACACGGGTTTGAGCCCTGGTCTGGGAAGATCTCACATGCCGCAGAGCAACTAGGCCCGTGAGCCACAACTACTGAGCCTGCACGTCTGGAGCCTGTGCTCTGCAACAAGAGAGGCCGTGATAGTGAGAGGCCCGCGCACCACGATGAAGAGTGGCCCCCGCTCACTGCAACTAGAGAAAGCCCTCGCACAGAAACGAAGACCCAACACAGCCAAAAATAAATAAATAAATAAATAAATAAAAATTAAAAAAAAAAAAGATAATCAGTAAGGACCTACTGTAAAAAAAAATAAAGAAAAGAAAAGAAAGAAAAAGTTACATATGTGAATCCCATTATCTTTCTATTAGACAATGATTTTTCAGAGCATAGCTATGTTAGTTTCCTAGGGCTGCCATGACAGAGTATCACAATGTGGCTTAAAACAACAGAAATGTATTTTCTCACATTTCCGGAGGCCAGAGGTCTGAAATCAAGGTGACATGAAGCTTGCTTCCTTCTGGAGGGCTCCAAGGGAGAGCCTGTTCCATGACTCTCTCTTAGCTTTCAGTGGTTGTCAGCCACCCTTTGCATTACTTGACTTGTGAATGTATGTCTCCAATCTCTGTCTCCATCGTCAAATGGCCTTCTTCCTAGTGTGTCTCTCTGTCTGTGTCTTTTCTTCTTATAAGGACACTAGTCGTGTTTAGGACTTACCTTACCCCAGGATGGCTTTATCTTAACTTACTAATTACATTTGCAAGGGCTCTATTTCCAAACAAGGTCACATTCTAAGGTTCCAAGAAGGACATGAATTTTGGAAGCTCTATTCAATCCAGTATAATGGCTAAACTCATTCTTTTAAGGAAACAGAAGCTCGTGCCTTCCCTTCAGGGAGAACACACATTTTCTCACCATGGAGTAGTGAGGTATACCTGCCATGTCCATCCCCTTCTAAGCTCATGCCGTGGACCCCAAAAGAACTGCTATCTAATGAGAAGCTTGCTGAGGTAAAACACACTTAGGACAGGAAATTAGGAGACCTGGGTTCTAGCCCTGGCCCTATCATTAACCATCACAGTGGCCATCAGCAGAAATGCTAAACCACTCTGAGCCTCAGAGTTTCCCCATTTCTGCAATGGAAATACAAGCCCCTACACTTCCAAATTCACAAGATGGCTGTGACGATCACATTGGAAAATTGTGAAAGTGCTTTTAAAAGTACTAGTAATCTACATGCAAATGTAAGCCTTTGTTACAGGCTGCCTACTGTGGTCCCTTCTCTATAACTCTGAGAGAAATAGGAGAATCATTCTGAGTGCTGGGGGATCTGGGATATCTCAGCCTCAAGCACAGCTGGAGATGGACTCCTGCAAAATCTTCCCTGCAGAATTGTCCCTTTTGATCCAGTCTTCCTGCTGCAGCTAGAGAGTTATTCATTTTTTAAAAATTTTTATCATGTTACTTACTCCCTGCTTAAAAGCTTTTACATGTATATATATATATATGTGTGTGTGTGTATATATATATATATATATATATATATATATAGGCTCATTATATATATATAATGAACTTGCCTACTTCTGATGCAGAGAGAGAAGGAGTTTTGGATGGTCTTTTGTTAGTCTCTCTCTGATTGAGGCTCTAGGATTTGAGTCAGGCAAAATAAACAGAAGATCTCAGTTGATAAAAGATTTGAAAAATTGTCTGATGTAGGGAGGAGGAAATGGGCACCAAGCTACCTGGAATACATGCAGCCATTGAGACCCAGGACGACTAAGCCAACTGTAAACCAGGCCCAATCATCTGGGCAAAGAGCAGCAACTTCTGCAAGACCAGGTTCCAACGCCACATCAGAGAGAAGAGGCCCAGAGGAAGCCTGAATTAGAAACACTTGCTGTTTCTCATTAGGCCTAAGAAAGTTATTTATTTTGTTTTTCCCAGACTGTTTTATTTGGCAGATACTGGGTGAAATGGCATCCTCTTTTCCCAGGGTCCTTGAAGCTGCTTGTTTGTTTTTGCAATTGGCCGTTTTACAAGTAGGGGGTCACGGGCACTCACATGGAGACCCGATACCACTGGTGAGACTGTTGCTTTGCTGAAATACAGGACTTGGGTAGGGTAGGCTGCATGGCAAAAAGGCCTGGCCCCAGGATGGCAACGCATTTCCCACCTACGTTACTGGTGGCTACTGTTTGCAGTTCCGCCAAGCAGCCTTCCAAAGTCCTCCTCCCCCACCGCGCACTGAAAATCTCTAAGTCAACTGTGAACTTGCTATTGATGCCTCCTGCATCTCCAGCAACAGTCTCTATCAATACCACCCCCTTCTTAAAAATCCCAGTGCTCCAGAGCCATCCCAATCAGCCTGTTCTGTGAGAAGCTAAGCCTATGCCATCCAAGTAGGGTGACCAGATGTCCCCAGTTTACCTGGGACAGTTCTAGTTTATACTTGCTATGCAGATATAATAGTGCCCTGGCTTTTCTGTCTCAAAACTTTCAAGAGTATGTAGGTTCCCCAAAAAACTGAAAATAGAGCTATCATATGATCCAGCAATCCCACTCCTGGGCTATATCCGGAGAAAACCATGATTCGAAAAGACACATGCACCCCAATGTTCATTGCAGCACTACTTACAACAGCCAAGACATGGAAGCAACCTAAGTGTCCACTGACAGATGAATGGATAAAGAAGATGTGGTACCTATATACAATGGAATATTACTCAGCCATAAAAAAGAACAAAATAATGCCATTTGCAGCAACATGGATGGACCTAGAGATTATCATACTAAGTGAAGTAAGTCAGACAGAGAAAGACAAATATACGATATCACTCATATGTGGAATCTAATTTTTTTTTAATGATACAAATGAACTTACTTGTAAAACAGAAACAGACTTACAGATATCAAAACAAACTTATGGTTACTAAAGAGGAAACCTCGGAGAGTGGGGAGGGATAAAGCAGGAGCTTGGGATTAACATACACACACTGCTATATATAAGGTAGATAACTAGCAAGGACCTACTGTATAGCACAGGGATCTCTACTCAATATTCTATGATAACATATATGTATAACTGAATCACTTTGTTGTACACCTGAAACTAATACAACATTGTAAATCAACTATACTCTAATAAAATTTTTAAAAATACACAAAATTTTCAAGCATATATTTAATATTTAATAATTTTTTGTGGAAACAAAAATAAAGATATACCTTTAAATACTGTCAAAAAAATTCAAAATTGTCCTGGCTTGGATGAAAAGTTATAGGGACTTTCCATTTCCAATGTATGTTTTCTGAAGAGTGTTCTTTTGAATGATTGTACCAGGAGATATCTAGAGCAATAAGTTTGGGAAACACCACATGCCTTGTCTTAGAGAGTCACAGTTTATGTTAGCAAATTAAGGGCTCTGAAAAGTCCCTGAGTAAAGACTTCTGTTTAATTTTGTTTAATCCAATGTTCCCAATACTTACTTAACCACAATCCTGATTTTTTTTTTTTTTTTTTTAAGAAATTCACGTTCTTTTATTTATTTATTTATGACTGTGTTGAGTCTTCGTTTCTGTGCGAGGGCTTTCTCTAGTTGCGGCAAGTGGGGACCACTCTTCATCGCGGTGCACGGGCCTCTCACCATCGCGGCCTCTCTTGTTGCGGAGCACAGGCTCCAGACGCGCAGGCTCAGTAATTGTGGCTCACGGGCCCAGCTGCTCTGCGGCATGTGGGATCTTCCCAGACCAGGGCTCGAACCCGTGTCCCCTGCATTGGCAGGCAGATTCTCAACCACTGCGCCACCAGGGAAGCCCCCACAATCCTGATTTTTAATAAACACCTATTAATAGTTTCTTGGAAAGCAGTTCGGAAAATGTCTTCTGAAGTGTTAGAGACTCAATGTGCTGCTCCTCTCAGATACCAAATTTCAGAGCTCCCTCAGAGAGAATCACACAATCATCTGAAGGGTAGGTGGTCTCATTTGCAAATTATCTGTGTTGGTCATAACTATATTTTTTGAACTAAACATCAGACAATGTGATCTGACACATAGTCTAAAAATGAGACAAGAGATTTGAAATCAGCACAGACCTAAACAAACATGAGTCTTCTATATACAGGCCTCCCTCCATTCTCCCTCACAGTTGGCCTCAGGACAGATTTTCAGCTCCTCACCAGAAGCCTGCGGGGCTGGTGCCACCAACAGGTCCCAGCTTACCTCTGAAATTCTCCCAGGGCAATAATGAGGCACCATTGTTCCCTCCCATAGTCTTGCTTCCTATACTTCACAGAAATGAGCCACACAGAAGCCAAGTGCGTAGGCATACGGGAGCTCACGGATTCTTGCAGAGGCTCCCACCATAGGGTCATAGCAGCCTTCTCCCTGATTCATGGAATAAAGATATAAATGACCAGAGCTAGCCCACCTGCTCTGTAATTGTTGCCGTGAAAACAAACCAAATTCTACTGTACTTCTGACAAATCTGGGTGTCTAAAAGGGCTAAGCCCTTATCCCATTGTGCAGTGCCCAGTACACAGAAGGCATCTGCCAACATTACAAACTAAAGACACTTAGAGACTAGAGAAGTGAACATCTTTGTTTTTTTAGACATAAATTTAGGATTTTTTTCTGTCGTGATTTTTAATTTCTCTACTCAAAAGATCTATGCTAACAAATTGTTTCTGGCTTTGAAAAAATGTTTCCCATTTGTTACAGGCTTGGTCCTAGTCCACAGATATCATCTTTAATGTTCCTCTGAAATCGTAAACAATACCTAGGTGATGTGCCAGTGTCCACCTCTTATAAAATGACTTCTCCCTGACCCTCAGCAGAGAGAGAGACAAAATAGACTCTGAACAATTCTGGGTATAAGTAGTAGATGACATAAAAACTGTAATCCAGAGGTGGGCCTCTGGCAATCCATAATCTATTATAATCTGCAGAATTATTTGGTGATATTGACTCTCTTTATCCTGGTTCCCAACACAGAGATCCCCTTTGATCTTTCAGGGAATTTTTTCTTCTCACCCAAACTGGACACTAAATCATATACTACTCAGAAGAATTTTATAGAGCTGGACACTCCTGGCCCTATCAAGTCATGCTGACTGCATCCTGGCCTCCTCAATATTGAGGATTAAACTGGAAGAATGAACCCTGTTATCGGTCAGTTTCCTCTAGAAATTTCCAGGAAGAATATTGGATATAGCTGAACAGTTGAAAAATAAGGCCTGCATGCCTTTATTAAAAAAGTAAGGATTGTTTCTCTGTGGAAGGTGAAGGCTCAGGATGGTCTGCACTTGGTTATATAGAAATGATGTCTACATTTCCACTGAAGCCAAAATAAGAGAAAGTTGGAGTAGGAAACAATTTGGTTCTGTGGAAGGGCTCTGGGAGAGACCCTCTGGATATAGGATGCTTCATTCATTCACTTCTTGTTCATCAATCACTTAACAAAAATTTACTGTGGTTTGGACAGTGCAATCCCCAAGCTTATGGAGACCAGGAAGAACAATTCTGGTTCTTTAGATACACACCGATCAGTTGGGAAGACGGCGTGCAAATGAATGATGACCATATGTGAGTTAGTACTAAGAGAGGGGAATGAGAACCCAGAGGATGGAGCAAGTAATTAACGTTTTGAATAACATTCTAAAGGAGTAGTTCTTCTCATGGACAAAGTGGACCAGGGCATTCCAGGCCAATTAAATGTTCTCCACAGAAGTAAACAAGTGTTAAACAGTATAGCATTAGTTAGCACAAGGAACAATGAGGAAGGATGAGAGAGGAGGCTGGTGTTAGATTGCCCAAAGGCACAGGGGTGGATCGCTGAGGTCCTCCACTATTCAGCAACTCTAAGATTCATGACTATTTTCCTCCAGGCTGTCACCAGCTTTTATGCCATGAAATGATAGAGTAGCTCATGTTAACCATGTCAAAAGCTCAAAGTGGAAGGTCAAACCAAAGACAGAATGAGGACAATGCTGATGGATTTCCCTGCCCAGTTTAAGAGGATCTGTATGTTCACTGGAAACTGCACCAAGGGCCAAGATCATGTGCATATATACCTCATATTGCCTTACAAAGAGGATCATCTAGGTTTTTCCTGACGAATGGATGTTTGACCCAACCAAAGATGCCCCCAGCCACAGGAGAAATCATATAGTGATTTGCCTGCTTTAAAGTTTCATAATCATACATTCTACACCCAGGCACCCTTAATGAGGCTGCTTGAATCTAAAGCCTCCACAGAACAATGGTGCCACCCATCTGGTTAAGCAAAGTGGGTGTGAATTTCTGCTAGCCCAAAGTTAGGATTTGCCCCATACTTGAAGAAAGCAGTACTACTCTCAAGAGAGCACGTTGCCCCCAGAATGGAGCCCAGAACAAATTGAGCAGGTTTGGCTTTATAGCTCAATGGGGATGGCAGCAGCGCCTGTGATTTTCCGTGAGCTAAGCCTTAGAGCAGAGGCCCCTGGGTATCTTCAGAAGAAACCTAGGCATCCAGCACCAGCACTATTGGAGCTGGTAAGGAATTGCTACAGACATCATGCCCACTGACCCATGCTTTGTCATAAACATTATTGAATCCCTTTGGCTCAGAAGTCTCTGTTTTTGTTTCAAATATAGTGACTTCTCCTAAAGAAAGCCAGAGATAAGTTCTGTAGCATTGAGAGTCCCAGGAGCTGGAGCTTTATTTTCTACACTACTTCTCTGAACAATAAGTTTTTGGATTTTTTTCTTCTAGAAAATTTCCTACAAGCTCAATTCGACTGCCCCTGTCACCTGACAGGGTTGGCTTCATGGGTCCCACACTCAGAAGGGACCACACTTAGTTTAATGCTCTGTTGTGCCATCTTGAAATTATCAGATTTTTAACAAGGAGCTCCACATTTTCATTTTGCACTGGACCCTGCCTATTACATAGTGGTCTTGACTGCAACCAAAAGAAATAATAATCTTTGGCTTTGGAGCAACACTCTTTTACATTTTCAAAGTGTCTTCACATCTCTTATCTCATTTGATCCTCACAATTAAGCAGTCAGAAAAGAAGAGAAAGTGGTAGAGAAGATGTCACCTTGAAGACAGAAGAAATCTGGGTTCAAATCTAGGCTCTGCAGTAATCCTGGGCTAGTGATTTAATATCTCTGATCCTCAGTTTCCTCTTCTGTAAAATAGCAGTACTATCTGCCACATTAAAGCGGATGTGATAATTATGTAAAATATATGTGACGGTGCCTGGCACATGGTAGACACTGAATAAGTCTTTCCCCTCTTCTCTTCTAACTCTTCTTTCTGTTCCCTGACTCTCCCAATTTGTAAAGTATAAAAATTAAAACTGAGAGGTTGAAATGATCTGCCAAGTGTGTAATTCTGCATCCTCTGAAAAGTAAAGCTGGGATTAAATGTACAATGATTTAATTAGGAGAATGCCCGTGTGAGTGAAATGGAGAAGGAGCCAGAAAAAAGATGGAAGAGCTGTCGGACCAGGAAGCAAGTCTGATTCTGAGTTAAAGGGAGAGCGAGAGAAAGTTGGGTGAAAATTTCCTAGACTCCCGTACCATTTGAGGAAGATGCGGCAAGGCCACTGGGGAGTCCTTGGGCTAGCTAGAGTCAGCTGTCAGCAGAATCCCACATCTCCCAGGAATGGTCTCACCTTAGTATCCTGGCCACACTATCCTTGGCTGGAGCAGCTCATGTGAGGCACAACCTCAATACCAAACACACTGTGGATTTCAGGGTGCAGCATTTAGGCCCTTGGTCAATTATTCTACCTCTATCTGGAGGGGTGTGAGATGCATTTTCAAGGCTACCACATCAAACTTCACAATGAGTTGATGCCAAAGCCAGATCCACTCTTGACTCTTACCTGCAAGGAATTCAACTACCCAGCATCCTCCTGGAATGTGAAGGAAATTGTTTTTGAGCCATTGCTTTCTCAAAGATCAGGACAGCTTTCTGTTAGAATCGGCGATTCTGCCTGCCCCTGGACAGAGAGGGTCTGTCTGCTGAGGATACCTTTGTCCTGTCTCTCTGAGGAAGGAAAACATTACTACAGAATGTTTCTGTGGCTGCTCAACTCAACTATGAGTTTTTGGAGCCCAGGAGAGATTTATTCAGTCATGGAGACATAATTCCATTCAGGGTTATCCAGGGGAAATTGTTCAAAAATTATCTTTTGACTGCAATGGTCCATGAAATAATTTAAAGGAAAGGAATGGGGAAAAAAAGAAAGAAGGAAGGAAACAGAGGTGAGAGAAGAGGAAAGCAACTTCTTACTTACAAAGAACATTCACATACATCACAATGTTGACCCATCACTCTGAGAAGCAGCTGAAGGTAGATCGAGTGATATTATTCTCATTTTAAAAATGTGGAAATTGAGATTCAGAAAGGTTAAACCACTGGCCCAAATTTCCATAGCTCGTAAAAGGCAGAGCTGGAACGCCAGCCCCTGCCTTCTGTTCTCCTCTGGGAAGACTGGGTCTGTACAACATCAATAAAGGCCTTCAAGTGAATCATAGAAAATGCTAGTCATTTCTAACCGTTATTCTAACTGCAAACCATTATTCTGGCAGTTCAACACCGTCCCCCAGTTCCATATACTCCCTCTCAAGCTTTCTTAGGGCTCTAGAGCCCAGGACATATAGTCACTGCTACCATTTGTAGGAGGGAGAAGGGAAGATGACAAAAAGCACAGTCAAACTTAATTAATCAAGAGTAATCAGATGGTGGGCAGAGGAGAAGAGCAAGAAGGAGAGAGTAAGTGGTCTAGGCCTAAATAGGCATGAATCCAAATAAAGGAATGTTTTCAAAGTAAATTCACTTTTGCTTTGTTGTTTTCACCTAAGTGAAGTTTTAGTAGGAATTCTTCAAAGATTTGCTTTCAGGAACAAAAATTATTTATAATATATGTTTCTTATTCACTCAACTGTCTCTAATTCAGAGTTTTTAATGCTGAGAACAGGGTCTGAAATTTAGTTTACTTTTCTAGTACACATTGAGAAAGATGATTTAAACTGATTAGTGGGGGAAAATAACAAGAATATGGGGATATTTGATATTAATCTGCTTCAATGAAAAATAAAATTTTATTTACCCATTTAGAGAACTGATTTATTTACCAAAAAAAGAATGCACACATTAAGTTAGGCTTGTTCACTAAAAACAGACATAAAAATAGGTAAGATTGAATTAGGTTGAAAATGATAGAATAAAACCAATTTCTTTTTAAAAATATAGTTTTATTCATTCTTAATCCCTAATTCAGTCCAGCTTTCTTATATCCTACTTCCTCTTTACCAACACCACCACAGCTTCACACATACCCTGCTCAGTTAATCTAAATTAAAGAAATTTTATTGTGTTTGCATGGCAAATTTGTAGAAGCCTATTTCGATCCATGATGCCAAGTGAGAAAGTGAAGGCCCATGGTGAAAATCTAATATAGGCATTGTGGCTTTATTTTCCCCCACAAAAATCATAGAACCAAAGCTTCTACCGAATTTGGGAGTCCCCATAACAGTATCCTTCAAAAGTACTACTGTCTCCATAGGAACTCTCCAGGGATAAAGACGTCTTAGCAATGCCAGGAATCATGACCTTCTCGAATGAATGACTCCAACATCTAGAAAATCATTTCTTTTACTTTAAGTCAAATCAACTCTTCAATTACTGGAAGATATTTATCCCGGCATCCATTCGTCTTCTCTTTTCCAAGTTACACATAAATAGTTCTGTCAAACTCACATGACATCCATAAAGAGATTGGCCCCATTTCTTTGAAACGTGAAACTTGTCCTTATTCTTAAGCGTAATACAGAGATCTGAACTGTTACACCACTGAATCTGTCTTTCCTTTCTTTAAAATGGGGTTACTAATAGTATCTACGTCATAGACATGTGTTGAATAGGAAGACATGATCCAGACTGAAGTGCTTACCAGCATCTGTGTTCTGTTCATCCTCTTGGGCACACAGCTGCAATATCAGTTCCAGTTTCCCTCGCAGTTAGAGGAGGCATATAACTGAGTTCCAGGCAATGAAACGTGAGCAGAAGCAACGAGTACCACTTTCAGATCTGTTCTGTTTCCCCCACCAAAATTTCTTGTGTGTGATTTTCCTTTTCTTTTTCCATCTGCTTGTTGAATGGAGAGAATTCCAAGGACCAAGAGGAGGATGGAACCACAAGAAAAATAGAGCCTGAGTTTCTGCATGACTGCACCCCTTCACCCCCATCTCTTCCCTGACCCACAAAGGTGTGTAACATAAAGAATAAAATTTTATTATATTGTCATTGAGATTTTAGAGTTGTTTCAGCCATTAGCCTAATACTATATTAGACTAATTAGTATATTACTAATTAGTATATTACTAATTAGTATATTAGACTAATTCATTCATGTAAAAACACAGTGCCAGGTACAGAAAAAGTACTTAATAAATATGAGCTACTAGTACCATTAACAGCACCTTTATCACTACTACTGCTGCAGTTACCCCTACTACAGACATAGTCTGACTGCAATCCAACAATGTATTATTTCACTTGGTCCAATCACTTCCGCCTGAAATTGAATCTACTAGTTCAGGAGCCACAGCATACTTTGACTTAAACTGAAATTTCAGTCAACAACTCTAAGAAGAAAGATCCAGATTGTTTTTCACATGTGCTTCTTTCAACATAGTTCTCCCCCTTTCTGTATTTTCAAGAACTGAAAATTTTCAAATTTTAAAGTAAAAATTAATATGCACCTTTGATAGTTTTGCTGATTTTCATATTGGTCCATTTTGAAGATGGGGAATATATTTTTGAACCTTGATAATTTCATTCAATGTATTATTTTCCTCTTTCAGTTTTTATATGTGCTCTGAATTTTTCTGACTCACAATCTGTTTTCATCCAAATTGCTGATAAAGATGTCAATGAGGCTAAGGTCAAGTAGAGAACCCAGGACATAGCCTTACGGGTTCCCTCAAGAATCGAGAGGGGTCTACTCATCAACAGTATTATCATTCTTTCCAAGTCTCACCATTTTGTGTACAAAATATCTTGAAATCCTTGCCAAATGACACATCAATAGTGTGATTAGCTAATCCACAGCATTCACCTAATCAATTAGTTTAGTGATTTGAGATAAAAGTTAAAATGGGATTTGCTTGGGATGACTTTTTCCTAACAATCTTGGGCTGACTTCTAGTAATCATTGCTGTCTTTTCTAAACACTCTCAAACCATCTGATGATTAATATATTATAGAATTTTGCCTGGGTTTGACACCAAGTCTATAATATTGAAACTCTCTTCCAACTACTCTTTCAAAATAATGACACTTGCCCTTCTCCACTTTTTCTAAGACCTCTCTCAATATTCATGATTTCTTAACCATTACCAACAACAGTTTCCTCATCTCGTCTATAAATTCTTCTGGTATCCAGGGTACGATTCATCTTGATCTAAAGAACTAAACTTACTGACATCTGAAACTCCATTCCCATAGTCACAGAAAGCACTTGTAGCTACAAAATACTGTAACCACGACTACAAATAATCCCAGAGATAGGTCAGGAAACTCTATCTCACTTCTGGAGTACCTCCAGGATGAGAAACCCGTGTGTCTACTTAGTTATGCTCTCCGAGTCTGCTCTGTGCCAGGCATTTAACACACACACTTCATTTGATCCCAACCATCAGAACTGAGGTTCAGAGAAGAAAGCTGACCAAGGTTACGCAATGAGAGTCAGGCTGAGTCAGGAGTCAAACCCAAATCTGTCCAACTCCAAAACGTATGTTTCGCCCACTGAGCCATGCCTACCTTCACACTAGGACTCTAATTCTGTCTTCCCATCTATCTTGACCTTCAATTTCCTTTTAATTATATCTGTTCTACACTTCACAGTTAAGATACTTCTCCTTAGTGAAGAAAATGAGGACTTGTCAGAAACTGAGGTGCTTTTCTCCCTTTCACGTCTGCCGTACATTCTAAGTATTCTCCAAATGACTGAGCGTGTTCTAGCAAAAGAAGCTTTATCCTTCTTTTCACAAGCTTCTTATTCTGCACATTTATGTCAACCCCAACCTCACCCCCCCCCCCCACTTTTCACCTAAAATCCCTTTGATTGTGTTGGTAAGACTTGGTTCCTCAGGGCAAGATTTCTGCTCCTTATCAGAAGTTAAAATTTCTTATATCAGCCCTATTCTTTGAGTCCCATCCTCCCATTCCCTTCTTGCTATGCTGTCCTGATCTTCGACTGGAAAATTCATCTCAGTTTCTTCCCCACCCTCCTTCAAGTGCATTCTATACCCTCATGGACTTATAAGCTAAAAACATAGCTGTCAACCAACTATCCTTTGGTATCAGCCAATGAGCAGTCTAAGTCTCCCTTTACCTGGAGGCATTTTCAGTTTTAGAAGGGACTGATAAAGTGAGGGACAATGATTCCAGGCACAACTTCTAGAGAGAGAAACTGTCTGGGTCCAAATCCTGACTTTACCATCTACTACCTCTGTGATCTTGGCAATTCATTTTTTATCTGGAGAATGGAGATAATAATTCTGCTAGGATAAATGTTAGCTCTTACTTATCATCAAGTGTATCTTAATGTTGGCATTTTTGCCCTCTAGGTAAATGAAAGAATAAATATTTGAGAGTTGGGAGCCCTGAAGTTTGCCACTAAACTCATACTGCATGAGTGGTTAGCTCATCTGCTTAGCAATAAGTAGCAACAGAATTTCTGAGCTGTAAATGTCATCACATCCAAACCAGAGGCCTGCAGTTACAGACTCAAACGCCATTGAGGCAGACCAGATGAAGACTGTCAAACTGGAGAGCTCATGACCCTTCTGCAGACGGCAGCCCTATCTGGCACCCACATGAAACTGTGGCCTCAGTGGTACCAAATCTTTGCTTTTCCCCCCAGAATACCAGAAGCACAGACTCTTCCGTAAAACCTCCTAATTTTTAAATGTTGGCAAATTATTTTTTAAATATTTAGCATATTACATGTTTACTGACAATATACCGGCAGTTTGAACCTCTGGCCTAAAGCCTGAAGTTTGAAACCCCACTCCAATAGTTATAGAAAGCACTTGTAGCTATCACATGCTATAACCATGACTACAAATAATCCCAGAGATAGGTCAGGAAACTTTATCTTATTTATGGAGCACCTCCAGACTGGGAAACCTGCGTGTCCACTCAGCTATGTGCTAGAGTCACCCTTTTTTTGCCACAGATATAAATTTACCACAAGACTGCTCTTGTCAGATCCTCCAGAATCTCCAGGTCAAATTCCTGGCCCATCCCAAGATTCCAGGCACTCACCGGTGATCTTATCTATGGTGTCAATTTCTAATGGTGCTGAGATTAAGAACCTGGTGAAACAGTTGCCAGACAAGCTGTTGCTAAAATTGTCTATGTATGGTTAGAGGCAGGGAGAACCCCGCCCCTGTCCTGCGCATCTGTGGAAGAGAGGGGGAGGTTACTGGAGGCAGCACCTAATGTGCTCACAGTCAGGTCTGCTGAAGCCCACAAGATGACCCATTTGGGGAAACCAGGGCTGGTGGCAGCTGCTGAGTAAGCCTTGCTCATTTGAGGATTATAAGAGAGCTGGAGAAGCCTTGATCAGTCACTGTGAGTCAAGTCTATCTTTGGAATATTCAACAAATTTTCCAGCAGATTCAACCCATAAAGGCTAGAGCCTAAAGTTATCCAACTTCTAATGCATACAAGTGGCCAAAATATATATTTTTAAAAGTTTATTTAAGCATTGTCTGGATTCACAAAACAAATAAATAAAATAGAAGCAACCTAAATGTTTATCTGTAGAGAACAGATAAAAATATAGTAAATCATACTACAAAGTAGTATAAAGGCAACTATGGGATAAATGAAATTAATTTTAAAAAGCTACCTATAGAATAATACATATGGTACTATCACTTTGGGGTTAAAAATATTTTAAAAAAAAGAAAGGAAGGAAATAAAAACCTATAAGAATATATGTGTAAGTGTGAGTAGATATGTGAGTATGTGGGCTGAAAAGACTTAGGAAAAGACTCTGGTAAGATACATACTAAAGAATCAACAATAGTATGCCAGGAAAAAATTATTTTTATTGAATATATGTTGGCATTTTATTTTGTTAAAACAAACAAGAAGTAATTTTTTAAATTAAAAAAGTGAATATGTAAAGAAAATATTTAATCCTTATCAGATCAAGTCAACTCATTATTAATTTAGTACCTACTGTGACTCTAACAGGTGCTGCATATCATCAAAAATATAAAAGAAAAACTCCTATCCTCAAGTGTTATAATCCACCAGGAGAATATATATATATTTACTACTACTCAAACCCAAATAATTGAGTCCTTCTCCTTCCATCAATAAAAGAAAGTTATCATTATTTCTATTTTATAGATGAAGGAAACTGAGGTTCAGAGAAGCTGAATGACAGCAAGTGAAGTAACTGGGTTCTGGTTCTAAACCCAGGCATCTTCACTATTGAATGATTAAAGGTGAATGTCTTTGGGGTTTCCTATTTCTTGGAGTGTCGTGACTGTTAAGAAGAAAGGACATTGCAACAAATACTAATTAAGGAACATTTAGAAGTGCTTGGGCAGAGATGAGATACCCAAGTTTTCCTTTCTGCACAAGTGAGATTTTTCAGCTTATTGTTGATCTTTCTTTTCACTTATTTCCTTAAGTACAATCTATTCCAAAGATGGACCAAAACATCATGGATGAGATCCAGCTATCTTCCATGGAGCATCAAGGATGGCAGGCACCTTAGAAATCACCTCTGTGACCTCTATTTTAAGGACAGGAAACTGAGGCCCAGAAAGGCCTGAGGACTGTAATACAGCTAACTGGAGGCAGGCATGAACCTACTACCATTTTAGCCCATTCACATCATGCTAGTCCCCGTGAATGACCCAGCTAGTGAGATATCAATTGGTGGGAGCACCTGCCTGGTAAACTGGGGTACCGAGGGATGCTACTTTGATGTCTCACTAGCTGGCAAGGTTCTCTCTGGCTCAAAGTAACCCAGATCAACTCTAATGGAGCAGGCAGTCATGCCATTCTAGTCATGTCTTTTTTGAAACAGTTTTTTGCTAACATGTTATTTTCTATCAGAAAGACAGATGGACAAACACCAGTACAACTAGCATTTATCAAGTGCCTATGTTATGACCCTCACTGTGAGTAGGACTTTTGATTGCACTGTCTTTTAATAATATCAGAGGTAGATGATCATTTCCATTTTACAGAACCAAAGGTTCAAATCCAGGCCTTTAAAAAATATGTCTAGGGCATGTTCCCTGTGTGATGCCTTCCCTGGTGTAGCAGGAAAAGCACTGGATATGGCCCAAAGACTGTAGCTTCTCTAGAAGCAAAACGTGCTAATAAAAATCTCTGCTTCCAGAGGTGAGCCAATTGAAATCAAATAAGGGTAAATTTCATTCTGTCATCTCCTGACCTATAAAAGTGAGTTAGAAGAACAGACCCCTGGAGAGTTGCTGCATCCGGGCTCTACAAGAGTCTCTACTCATTTCTTATTGTTCCAGATTTCTGGATCTTGTCTTCTGGCCAGCTTCCTGCTCTCCTGTAATCACAGCAGCACTCCATTCTGTGCTTGGACAGTTTGTAAAATCCGTACTCCGTGGGAACAGATGATATGTCTCAGGCTTCAAAACTCAATAAATCTCATCCTGTGAGTTTCTGGAGGTGAGCATTCAGGAGAGCGGAAGCCAAAAATGGATGCTCTTCATTTAAGTCTAGGGGTTACTCTATCATCCTCCCACTTCCTTCTTAATGTTTCCTGGTTCTGATCAGGTCTACTGCTTAACTCAGTGGAAGAAGAAAGATGGTTCTGGGTGCAGCAGGATGTCCCATTGGAGCTTGTGCTCCTGGAGTACAACTCTTTGCAAAGCAGCATTTTCCCTGAGATAATGAGCTGGAGTAAATTTACCCCCTACTACTGGTTCTTCTTTAATTATTTCTTGAAACAGAAAGGACAATGTCATTCAAAGCATAAAATGCACCTAAAAAAATATTCTTCAGTGAAGCCCAGTGGAACTAAGGTGTGACATCCCCAAGTCACAAAAGAGCTAGTCATGCTAAAGGCCAAGTTAAATGACTCATAATTTTGGATCTCTGGGTCCTGCTAGCACTCAAGTGTGGGCTTAGGAAATGCCTGAACTGAACAGGCAAGACGGTCCCTGTTGAATCTTGCTTGCCTTGGCCCTTGCATGGGTAACTCTCCTGTGATTTGGCTTTCCCCACACATCTCACACCTTCTCACAAGTGACATTTTCACTCAGCGCTTGGCTTTTCTGTGGTGGGTTAAGTGTCTGCACACATTTACGTCATCAATTTCCCAGTGTGAGGATGACGTGGCCATAGATGCTGTTGCTCTCCAGACACTGCAAGAGGGGTTGAAGTGCTGCTAGGTTTCCTGCAATCTTTCCTGGGATGAACATGGATGAAAAGGATATGGCGTGATGATGTATGCCTTATGTGTCTCCATGATGTTGCTTCCTGTAGCGCCTTCTGATGGCCAGCACTTTTTTTTTTAATCAAACTGAGTTTCCACGTGGTTCCAATGGCACCTGGTTCCTTGGAACTAAATCTTCGACCAAGTGTTGTTATTTCCTAATATTCCAGATTCACATCTGCTGATATGAGATTTCCCTGAATTCCACAGGTATACTGCATCGTGCAGCAGTGGGCTTCTGCACTTCTTTGGAGCATCGATACAGCCACCCTGATTACAATCACTGGTCCTCAGCTTATCCCATGTCTGTGTGAAGCAGTCTTGCTTTAATCATCTATCATCACCTCCAGGAAGTCTTCTCTAAACTCTGGATTGAGCCAACTACTTCTCTTCTGTGCTCCTGTAGCATCCACGTTCGTCTCTACCATAGCATTTCTACAATACACTACATTAATTGTTTCTGTTTATCGTCTGTCTCCCTACTAGACTGTGAACTCCTAAATTGTAAGGACTATGTATTACCGACATCTAGCACCATGTCCTGCACAAAATAGATTTTCAGTACATGTTGATGAGCCATTGTTGAAGGTTTAGTTGAATGAGTTTGGGTGAATATTATTTCCAGGCCTGTGAATTAATTCTGTTCCAGAAACTCTTTTTTGCCAGTATTACTTTGTCAGGAAATGTTACATATGGCTTGTGTTGACACTCAAATAGAAGGACACACATCCAGCTAAAGTTGTTACCACAGAAAGACAAAGTAGTTTAACACTCAAAGGGTAACTGTACTTAGCAGGTCTTGTGGAGGTCATGTGGAGGGAGATGACTGACTTCCCCCCATGCTTTCACCTTGTAAGAGACAAGGAATTAGCAGCCACTTTGGATTGGCCTTTAGTTTGGTCTATAACGCAGTATCTTCTGACCGCATCTTCCTTAAATCCTCCCAAAAGACTCTCCTAGGATTGGCTTCCCTGGTGGCGCAGTGGTTGAGAATCTGCCTGCTAATGCAGGGGACACGGGTTCGAGCCCTGGTCTGGGAAGATCCTACATGCCACGGAGCAACTAGGCCTGTGAGCCACAACTACTGAGCCTGCGTGTCTGGAGCCTGTGCTCCGCAACAGGAGAGGCCACGATAGTGAGAGGCACACGCACCACAATGAAGAGTGGCCCCCGCTTGCCGCAACTAGAGGAAGCCCTCATACAGAAACGCAGACCCAACACAGCCAAAAAAATAAATAAATAATAATTAAAGGTGCTAATAATTAAAAAAAAAAAGAAGACTCTCCTGGGATTCATACACATTACGAAATCCAACTGTCTGATATGACATATGGATGCCTCACCCTCTATATCAGATTTCCATCCACACACCCCACAAGTGTGTTCGTGTTCCTGTATTAGATACAGGCTGGGAACCCAAGAGATAATCTTCTTTCCCAATCTCAACAACTTCAGCTTGCTTGAGGATAGTTCTGTTCAGCTACATAATAGAGAATGTCCTTGAGTGATTAAGTCTGGAGGAGTCTTGCATCCTGGTGGTTTGAGTAAAAAAAAAGTCTTTCCAACTCTGGATCCTCTGGTTTTTGCCCTGATATTTTACTAGGGCCTCAATCTTCTCTAATTCTGAATGGTTAAGGAAGACCTTTCCAGGCCATGTTTCAGAAGAATTAACCTGTGTTAGAGTGAGGCTTGGAGAGCTTTAAGGAAAAGATGTATGTAAGCCCATATTACAAAGAAACAAAACCAGCATTTAGGAAAAAGGCTCTACTGATGAAGCATGAAACCCTGCTCAGGCCAACAGACTCTGCAAGGCGGAAATGGATCTTGTGGCAGTTTGCCTACATGTTTCTGGGAACCATTTCTGGATGAAGGGATTGTTGAACCAGTTCTCCTTGGAAAAGAAGACTAATTGGACCAAGATGGTGGTTGGCTTGTTCTACTGGGTGCCTCACTCTCTGAGCTTGCTCTCTGAGGATCATCACCAGCAACACCCTGAGACCAAAAGCCTGGGTGTTGTCTCAGGGTTAGGCAAAGCCTAGCTCCAGAAACCCAGCTTGGAAGTCATGGAGAAAGATTTTACTGGGTCTTTGGCTATTGCACAGAATGTTACATGACAAGGCTCTCTGTGCTCCTACTTAGGGGTAGGAAGGGTCATTTCCCAGGCCTGCAGAATTACAGGCTGCAGAGAAAGTGACCCTGATACTCTAGAGCTGGCTTCCACGTCTGTGTCCATTTTGAGATGGTCTCAGCCTATGAAGAGTGATGTTATCAGCTAGGAATGCCTGGAGGCGCTCACCTGGGCCCTACTACTGTGACTAGCCCCCACAGACTTTTCCCCAGCCAGAACCAATGTTGCGACTGGACCAGCCCTTGTGGTTCTTATTATGACTGCAAGATGCACCTCAGCAACAACCATCAGGAAACTTTGAAAAAAAACAAGTTTTCTTCACAGGTCCTGAAAGGTACATGGCATGCCCAGGGCCACACAGCCAGGTCATGGATAGAAAGAGAGAGCGTGGACCTGGGGTTCTGCCTTTGTTGGAATTGAGCGTGGGGTGCCTAGTGTTTTGTGGGTTCACTAGCTACTGGTGAATTTAAAACATAAGAGCAGGAATTAAGGTACTGGAAGCGAGAAGCACAGTCAGTCAAGCCCTCAGTTATCTAGGTGACTGAGGACTTTCTAAAAGGAGAAATTTATGGATGTGGTGGCCTTTATCTGGTTGTGTAGGTGACAATACGTTTATTGAAGATGGATGTCTTTGAAGTGGATCCCTTGGGAATCAAAAGCTTAATATCAGGCACTTACATTACAATCAAAAAAACTAATCCTTATGTACTTACACTACAATGTCATATGTGGCATCTTTCTGGGTGAAACCAAATAAGAGTCTATTCCTAGGTATCCCATGCTCTTGAATTGGAAGAATTAATATTGTTAAAATGGCCATACTACCCAAAGCAATCTACAGATTTACTGTTATCCCTATCAAATTACCCATGACATTTTTCACAGAACTAGAACAAGTAATCCTAAAATTTATATGAAATTTATATGAAACCATAAAAGACCCAGAATTGCCAAAGAACTCCTGAGAAGAAAAAGCAAAGCTGGAGGCATAACACCCCAACAAGACTTCAGACAATACTACAAAGCTATGGTAATCAAAACAGCATGGTATTGGCACAAAAACAGACATATGGATTAATAGAACAGGACAGAGAGTCCAGAAATAAACCCACACACCTATAGTCAATTAATCTTTGACAAAGGTGGTAAGAATATACAATGGGAAAAAGACAGTCTCTTCAGCAAGTGGTTTTGGGAAAGCTGAACAGCTGCTTGTAAACCAATGAAGTTAGAATACTCCCTCACACCATACACAAAAATAAACTCAAAATGGCTTAAAGACTTAAATATAAAACATGACACCATAAAATTCCTAGAAGAGAACATAGGCAAAACATTCTCTGACATAAATCGTAGAAATGTTTTCTTAGGTCAGTCTCCCAAGGCAAAAGAAAATAAAAAATAAACAAATCAAACTTAAAAGCTTTTGCACAGCAAAGGAAACCATAAACAAGATGAAAAGACAACTGACAGAATGGGAGAAAATATTTGCAAATGATGCAACCAACAAGCACTTAATTTCCAAAATATATTAAAAGCTCATACAACTCAATAACAAGAAAACCAAAAACCCAATCAAAAAATGGGCAGAAAACCTAAATAGACACTTCTCCAAAGAAGACATACAGATGGCCAATAGGCACATGAAAAGATTCTCAACATTGCTAATTATTAGAGAAATGCAAGTAAAAACTATAGTGAGACATCACTTTACACCAGTCAGAATGGCCATCATCAAAAAGTCTACAAATAATAAATACTGGAGAGGGTGTGGAGAAAAGGGAACACTCCTGTACTGTTGGTGGGAATGTTAATTGGTGCAGCCACTATGGAGGACAGTAGGGAGGTTCCTTAAAGTAAAAATAGATCTACCATCTACCATATGATCCAGCAATCCCACTTCTGGACGTGTATCCGGAAAAGATAAAAACTCTAATTGAAAAAGATACATGCACCCCAATGTTCATATTAGACTATTTACAGTAGCCAAGACATGGAAGCAACCTAAATGAATGTCCATCGACAGATGAATGGATAAAGAAGATGTGGTATGTGTGTGTGTGTGCGTGTGTGTGTGTATATATATATATATATATATATACACACAGAGAGATATATGTATATGTATATATATGATGGAATATTATTCAGCCATAAAATGAATGAAATTCTGCCATTTGAAGCAACACGGATGGACCTAGAGATTTTCATACTAAGTGAAGTAAGTCAGAAAGAGTGACAAATATCATATGATATCACTTACATGTGGAATCTAAAATATGACACAAATGAACTTATTTACAAAATAGAAACAGACTCGCAGACATAGAAAACAACTTATGGTTACCAAAGGGGAAAGGCGGTGTTGGGGGGAATAAATGAGGAGTTTGGTATTAGTAGATACAAACTACTATATATGAAATAGATAAACAACAAGGTCCTACTGTATAGCACAGGGAACTCTATTCAATATCTTATAATAAACTATAATGGAAAAGAATCTGAAAAAGAATATATATATATATATATATATACACACACACACATATATATATAACTGAATCACTTTGCTGTACACCAGAAAATACAACATTGTAAATCAACCATACTTCAATTAAAAAAGAAAAAATAGGCTGTTCCTTCTATACTATAAGCTCTCTAGGGCAGAGAACATGACTTATCTATAGCATTCTCAGCATTTTGCCCAAGTAAATAAATATAAAAACAAAGAAATGAAAAAGCCTGCTGTAATTAAGTAACATATTAATTAATAGTGCAGGCTCTGAATGGGACTGCTTGAGTGTGCCCTTGGGCAAGGTTCTTAGCCTCTCTGTATATTTTCTCTTACCTACAATATGGGAATAATAATAATAGTATCTATCACGTAAGATTATTGTTCAGAATTAAATAAGGATGTATGTGAAGCACTTAGCTGGCATGTAATAAGCACTTGATAAATGTTTCTTGCTTTATAGTTATTACCACTTGAGAAAATCTCACTCTGCATTTTGTAAATCCTCAAGATGTTTTAGGAGAATGGGAAGGAACTCCTACTGAAAGATATATCTTAATGATGAACTGAACCCTAATGGGGTAAAGTCAACTGCCTCAGGTTGTTTTGCAAAACATTCAAGCAGCTGGGACCAGAAGCTAGCCTTACCCTTACCTGCTGGGTTTATAGGAAAAGCAGATCTTAGAAAATAAGCCTAGACTTGCTCAGGGGCTTGCAGAGACTCCTAATTCATACCTAACAAATCTGTTTCCTTTCCTTCCTAGGTACTCAACTAGACTATATTTCCCAGGTTCTCCTGCAGTTAGCTGTGGTTAGAGTTCTAACCAAAAAATGGGGAGGAAGTCATGTAACCACTTCCAAGCCTGGCATATAAATATTTCCCATGTTCAAGTTTCCATTCTTCCTGCATCTGCTACCTGAATGGAAAGGTACCAAGCTATGTGTTGAAGATAGTGGAATTTGGAAGGAGCCTGGTTCTCAGAATCACTGCTTGGAGAAGGGCCACCTAACCAGGAAGCCCACGCAGATTGTGGGATGAGTGAGAAATAAACATTAATTTGTTAATATTTGGGGGTTTATCTGTTACCTCATCTAGAGACAGCTTAAGGGGGATTTTACCTGCCCATGGGTGGAAGAGGAATGTACAGCGTGGCAAGACAGGGAGAGCTCCAAGATTCCTCTTCATGGCCAGGAACTTCTCCTAGAATGAGAATTGCAGGAGGGTTGACTTGGCCATCCTTTGGCAGCTCACTTTATCTGTTTTGGCTTTATTGAATAAAAGTACTAAAAAGATTCAAAATCTCTTCGGTTTTCTGTGCCTATACTGGGCCTGCATTAAAGTTTAATAAAAGTAAAAAGTATGAGTAGGAAGCATCTGAAGTAGGAAATGCTGTTAGGTTGACCCATAAAACATGAGCGCTATGAGCAGTTGTAGGGATGGAAAATTTTCTCTTACTTTCTGGGTTCTTTAGCTGATTTAATAATTAAATTGACATAAGACAGATTAACAGAAGGAAAACAAATTTAATTCTGTCTGTACAGAAGCCCCCAGAGATATGAGACTAAAGAACAAGTAGGGCAATTGAGGCTTACATGACTTCCTGAGCTAAAGAATGTACTAGGAGCCTGGAGCTTCAAAGGGGAGGAGGGTGACTCACTGAAAGGTAAGAACAGCTGATGTGTGGTAGTTAGAAGTTTGCCCTGCCATGCAGGTAATCAGATATAAGAAGATGTCTCTGATAATGTTTTTGTTTTTCTTTCTGCTACAGACCCCCTATTTAACTCATTTAGGTAATTAAGGGAGAGGTAAAAGTTTTTCCCCAATCTGCTGGGTCTTGCTTGCCTTCAGCTGAAAATAATCCACACGCCAAAGTGGCATATTTTGGGGTGGCATATTCTGCTCCCCTTCACAGTAGAATGAGCTAAGAAGGAAAACATGATATATGTTTTCTCAGCCTTAAGCAGCAAGTTTCACCTTTCACCATCTCATGTGGGACTGCTTGCCTGGCTGAAGAAAGCAAAGGGCTCTGTGCAGAGCTGGACACAAGGAGCATGGCACCTGAACCTATCCCTGGGGACCTGGCGGGGCTGGGGGGAGACAGGTGGGGTGGGAGTGTTGGGGGGATGTAACTTGACTCCTCAATCACCCCCTAGTCCCCACTGGTCCTTTCCAGAGTGAAGGTTCCCACTGAGACACTGGATGGAATCCTGAACTGCCCAAGTTAGAGTGTTGGGCTGCACCCCACAGGCTTACAAGGCCTGTGCTTGCCCATCCTTAAGACCGAAGAAAGAGCCTGGAGTCAGCGACAGAGACATCAATGGTTTAACGGATGGGGGAGGTTACATGTCTGAAGCAAGGTCCTGGGTTGACACCCCACTGTGTGCGGTAGAGAGGCTGGCAAGTCATGGCGGCAGGCTTCGCTCCCCGGGGGAGGGGGAGGGTACCAGTTATAGGAGGAATTGATGTCAGGTGGGCTCATCGGTTACCAGGGAAACCAGCAGAGGAGATCGCCCCTTACCACCCCTTTGATAAGCATAGTGGAGGGTTCTGATCTAAAGCTAGAACAGTCCTTAGTTGGGGCCTGGGGCTAGTATGTAGGAGGTGAAGCAGGTACTGGTGAGGGGGTGGGGGAGGAGGAGGGTGTCCAGAGAGCAAGAGAACAGCCATCTTGAGTGGCCTGACCACACACAGAGCTACGACATCTCCTATCAGAAAGGGGAATCCAGAGTCATGGTACTAGGAGCAGCAGGGAGAACATACGACTTAAGATTTTTGAGATTTGACTTAAGAGAGCGAACATCCTCTCCCCCAATCCCACTACCATAACTCATTGTCCCATACAGAGAACACCTGTCTTTGCCACGCTGCTTCCCACCCTCACATCAGGACGCCCTCCTTTCTCCTCAATTTATGCGGTTTCCATGAATTCTGAAAAGGACAATTCAAATTCAACCTTCTCCATGAACACCTCTCTTTATTATTGACCTTATAAATCTCATTTTGGGAAAAACACAGTAGTGGAAAGGCCTTGGTTGCGGCTCTTTGTTGCATACAAGCTGTGTTAATTTTGTGCACCTTAGTAAACCTCTATAAGTTTCAGTTTCCCTATCTATAAAATAGGGAATGAAATACAAATCCTAGAGGGTAGTTATGAGGATTATAGGATAACCTTGCATAATGTGGAACATGTAGTAAAGACTCAATAAAAATTTGTTTCGTTCTAAAGTTCTGCCACATATATGGTCTTTACCACCAATTTAATGCTTTTATTGTTCACTATTTCATATACATACATCTTGACTCCTCGACCAGGCTGAAATCTTTTTGAAGGTAGAAATTTTTGATATCTATTGCATAGAATAGTTCTGAGAAAACTGTAGAATACTAAGCCGTATTTAGTATTTTCTTATTATTATGAATATGATTGTTATTAATTAATTGGTTGTTTGATCACTTGCTGGAACCTTTTAATAAAGTCAGAGAGAAGGGATGACTCTCATTCTCTACCAAGTCATGAAAACAGAACTTCACTGGGACCATGTAGAAGACAGATTCAGATCTGAAGAGTCCCTAAATGGCCCTGGTCCCAGAAAGTCAGCAGCAGGGCTTTAGTAAATAAGTATCAGTGCTACAAAGCCTTTGGAAAGACAAAAATGCCTGGCTTCAGCTAATGCAAAACTAGCAGAGCACGTCTTCTAGTGAGGATATGGCTGCCCTTGTCATAAGCTGGAGTAAGCAAATTCTAAGATAAGGTCTTCCTTTGTACTAACTCATATGTCACTCACTCAGAGTAGCCCTCTTAGAAAACCCTGTCTAGATGAGCCTTGATCCTCATTCCCCAATCACTCTCTATCATCCTATTATTTTTAATTTCCTCAAAATGATTTTTGCAGTCTGAAATTATATTCTTCATTTGTTTGCTATGTCACTCACACCAGACCATGAGCTCTTTGAAAGCAGGATCAAGTTTAATTGTTCATTTCTATGTCTTCAGGTCAAGTGAGGGCAGTGATTGATAGGCATTAAATAAGTATTTATTGAATTGAATGAATGAAGCTGGTCACAGTCATGGCCCTCTCAGGAAATCCAATCTCCAGTTGACAATCATAAGCAGAAAAGCTTTGTGAAAGTATGTCTTTGTGACTGGGTTTCCTTGAGAGGACAACTCTCCTTTAGCTTATTGAATGCAAATTGGTACAGCAGAGCTTCTCTGAAATCCTAAGTACTAAGCAATGAATCAAATATGTCATCAGCCAAACAGCTCTGCCCTTCCATCTCAGCCCTCAAAACTTCCACTAATGATAAAATATTTCATAGAAGAGGGTATTAGTCTGTAGGCTGCAAGAAGCTTCCAAATACCTCCAATTTTATGAAATTGCCAGGTTTTAATTGAGATGCTATCATTTTCCCTCCAAAACTTTTTATTGTATTGACTTTTAAAATGTTATTTCATTCTTAACCCGTCATTCCTAACTTCCATAAAAATTCTGAGCATCCTTCAAATCTCAGTCAAGTTCTACCTCCCCAGTGAAAACAATCCCAACTTCACCTTCTTACACTGAATATCTTCTTTGAATTTTCAGAGCGTTTTATATCATTTGCCTCACATGCGCATGACTGCCTAAAAAGTGAACTCTTTCAAGGACAGAACTATGACATGTATTTTTTAAAAACCCCTGTTATGTGTAATGGATGCTGCCAAACTAGATTCTAAAGTAAATTTTCATTAATCTGTCACAGAACGCTATGTGAAGAACAATAAATCTTTGATAATGTGGGTCCCATTAATTTGGAGTGAATTCGGCCATGTAACCATTTTGCACTATCCTTGAAAAGTGGGTTTGGCCGACAAATTCAACAGTAAGAATGACTGTGTATTAGGATTCATATTGGGGCCTTGAGGATCAAAGGGGAACAAGACAGCCTTTCCTCAAAAACATGAGCATCTTAACTCAGAGAAGAATAATCTTTCAATAGCCCTTTGTATGCAATCACTGTGCCAATTGAAATAAAATTTCACCATTTCATTAAAGATAATTGGGTAGAGTATATTCTTAACAATTCTTTATCCAGTTTGTGTTAAAATAAATATTTTTATTCCTTTCTCAGTTGCAGATAAAAATGTATGCTACAATTCAAATGTAACCAACTTAGATTGTTCTAATTCATCCAAATTATAGAAATTATCTATACTTAAAACTCTTCAATGATTATTGCTCTTTAATAGGAAATAATAAATAAAATAAGAAATTATTATTATTACTATTAAATGAAAATATGGAGGTTCTGTGTCGAGTTTGCTGCTCAACATATCATGCTTATCTATTAGCTAAAACCTCAAACACTGGTAGACCAGTGAACAATATTTGGTATGCTGCTAAATCAGTAAGAAATAACAATAAGCTTCATATGTAGTTGGTCTCGGTCTACCATTATGAAGCGAAGCGTTGACTGCAAGGTTTTCAAATAGCAGGGTCGTTTTAAGTTTTGAGATGTCGCCCAGAGAGTTTACAATCCATGAAGATACTCAATCAGCTACTGTCCTGGCTATTTTAGCAACGATCTGATGGCTAATGGAATTAACTGGCATGCCACTCTTTGAAGTTATTCATAAAACCAAAGCAATGACTAGTTAAAGTTTTTGCTTTCCCAACCCAAGCTCCATTTCCAGTGAAAGAGTATGAAGGTCCAGCAGCCTCACCTCCCCCAAATCAAGCCCTGGTGAAATGGGTCAGTGGGCCTCCAGTGTAACTGCCCACTGGGAAACAGTCTGAGGCAGGTGTAAGAGCAGGAGATTTTAAGTCCTGGCTCTGCTGCTTCCCAGCCACATTTATGTATAGACAGGTCCCAGATTTTATAATCCTAGTCTCCCATTTGCAAAACAATACGTCCTGCCCAACCACTGTGAAAATGCTTACAAGTGGAATAGCCCTGGGCACTTTATTAGTCTCTTATAAGTCATCATTTGATGCATGACAACTCAAAATCACTCCTCCTGCGCTGGGTGGCACATTCAAGGGGGAGAGTATATATTTATGATTAAACATCCTAATCTGAGGTCCCAACCCAGCCTCAGAGACACTTTTGCCCCAACCCCTTAGAATTCTTTCTTGATGGTCCACGGGCATCCTGAGACTGCTGGGGCTCCAGCAGAAAGGCATAATGCTGATAACACAGACCCTAAAGTCAAATTGCCAGCTCAATCACTTGCTACCTGAGGGCCTTGGTCAATTACTTTACCTTTTTAAAGTTGGTTTCCAAATCTATAAAATGATAATAAAAATAATACCTACTGCAGAATTGTGGGAGGATTCACGAAAGACACATGGTATGATATCTGGCACTTAGAGACAATGAGGATTGCTATTAGACTCACAGGTTTTTGCAGCTAACATGAAAGTGGGCAGCTAACATGAAAGTATCCCACTAGAGTCACACCTGGTTTCAAGTCCTAGTTCCCTCTCTGACTGGCTGTGTGGACCTGGATAATTCACTCAGTCCCTCTGGAGCTTAGTAACTAATCATAACATGAGGACGATAATATATACTTCATGTGTTCTGAATAAAGATCATGTTACATAGTAGAGATGAGAGTGCACAATGTAAAGCACAATGTAAAGGCATCGGCTGCTGCTTGCTTTTTCCATAGGAACGAACACACAGAAAACAATTGCAAAGATTTTATTTAGCGGCTTTCTGTGCTTGGCACTTAGAAACAGAGTTCCGTGCATAAGGGCAAATTTTTATACACCTTTTCTTCATACATATTTTACATACCCTTTTTATTGCCCCCTTTTTTTAATATTCATAATGCTGGATTCCCCACTAGGCACATAAATACATTTATCTACAACACCTCAAAACCAAAAATCTTAATAATATCTGTATTCTTTTACTTGGTATTACTTGCATTTCCACACCACTTAAAAAGTTTAGCTTGTACCAAACTTCACTTGTTTTCTTATCATTAAAGGATTTGAAGGGGAAGGGAAAGATGAAGGAAAAAATCCAAAACTTCAAAATTGCAATGAACTATTTGATTAAAAAAAAAAAATGGCGATCTAAGGGCAGGTGGAAGGATATAGAAGACCCATCTGCAATTCTCTGGAACATGACAGGACTCCTCCTGCCTCAGGGGCGATGGGCAGGTGATCCAGGTCAGGCATCTGGACCTGGCATTCGGAAGGCCAGACCTCCATTTGTCACCTCTGTTCTTGGTATCATCTGTCGGGATGATAAAACTCTTCCTTCCTCACACTCCTTCTATTTCCTTTCCCCTGCCAGGCTGCATGCTCTGGAATCGGCACTTCCTGTGTGGCGCCCCTCTCTTCTGGATCACAATGGTCAGAACTGTGGGATGAAGACGCATTCCTTGCCCCGGTGCTTCTCACCAGTGCCCTGACCATGCACAGTGTCCCAGAGAGGTTTACTCCTCAATGACTTCATGGTTCTTTCCATAACCTGGGGGGGGGGGGGGGGGGAAACAAACCCAAACCACATTTCCTTGGTGAATTAAAACTCTTATCATTGCTCTCACTTCATCATTCAGTCTTGCTCTCCACCTCTCTCTTGGTCTCTGTTCATTCTCCTTTCTCTCTCTCTTTTTCATCTGCTCTTACTCCCTCTTTTCACGGGCACCACTGGGAACATCAATGACAGCACACCAATGGAAGAGAGCCAATGTTCAAAAGCAATCTTTTTCAGGAAGCCCAGTCCAGTTGTAGTACTGATGTCTTTCCACCGTCATTGACTGGAAGGGGTTCCAGGATACACGGTTCATTCCAGAAACAGGGTAAGCTGCAGAGGAGAAACGTTGGCAGCTACTGCTGGCCCAGTCCATCTACTGTTGTACATAGACAAATTTTTGGTGAAAGCACCCATGCTGGGCTTCCCTCCACAGAGTTCACCCAGTTTCGAGTCAGTGTGCATGTATGTCTGTGTATGGATGAGTTTGTGTATGAATATATATGTATGTGTGTATGCATGCATGCACATATGTATGTGTGTATGTATGTATGTATAGACCTGTATTTGTGTGTGGGTAATTTTCATGACTGCTACATGCTAGCATCTCCCTTAACATTATTATAAAATGATTATTCAGTTTCTTCAAAGGCCACTCTGGAGAGACGATGCTTTATAAAGCTAAGATTTGGGAAGGCAGGAGAATGGCCACTGAGTCAGATGATTCCACCACAAGTATCCTTCAGTGGCTTAAATGTCTCTTGTTCTTGGGTATGTGCTTTCCTCCTCCAGTAAAAAAATAATAATAATAATACACAGTTCCTGTTTTTCAAAGGCGTTGGGCTCCCAAAGAGGAGGATCTGCCCATGGAGACTCTGGGGCCTTGGCTGCTGTAGGCTCCGTGGTGCTAGGACTGGCCACTAAACCATGTGAACGGACATCTGGGAGGAGGAGCCTGGGACCGCCCCATACTGCCGGCCATCACAGGTGTTAGTCGCCTGCTGATTATTGGCTGAGGGGCTAATCATGTGCATGCCATGCTCCATTCCTGTAGGCAGGTACTGCCTCTCTCCAAAGGCCCCATTGGAAGGAGAAGAACAGAGTAAAGTGCTTTGAGAGGTGCTCAGTTTTTCTGGGCTTGCAGCTAGCCTTGGGGAAGTGGGGAAATTGTATCCATATAGATTATAAGGGTTGTGGAGAGAGAAGGCATTGTAGGAGCTCTGCTGCATGTGGCTGCCCCCAAACATGTGTGGTGATGAGGAGCTGGAGGCTGCATTGCCTGCCTGCATGACATACTGAAACTGGGAAGTGGGGAAGGACCCCAGCTGGCCACCGTAGGCTTCCATCTTGCTGTTACTAGGCAACGAGGAAGGAGTCGGTATTCCTGAGATCAGGGATGGAGTCCTCTGGGGCATGAAGGTTTCGGAGGGCTGAGGGGCTGAAGCAGTGCCACTCTGGAGCCTGTTGTAGCCACTGTCACTCAGCCCTGGGTAGCTCTGCAAGGCAGCCATGTTGCTTCGGGCACACGGTGGATAATCAGAGAGGTTTAGGTTACACAGCTGGCTCTCTCGGCAGCCCACGTTGAAAGTGTTGGGGGCCAGATGAAATGTTGGAGGAGAACAGGATGGAGATAAAAGATGAGAAGAAGCTGAAGGGGATGGTGTCCCAGTGCTGGAGGTGGTTGGGGAAGTGCCTGTGCTGCCTCCTGAAAAATAAAACATAAATACCGTTGAGACATGAGAATCACCTGAAGGGCTTGTTAAAACACAGATCGCTGATTCTACCCCAGAGTTTCTAATTCTGTAGGTCTAGGACAGGGTCCGAGAATTTGCAACAAGTTCTCAGATGATACTGAGGCAGCTGGTCCAGGGACCACTCTTTGGTTAGAGGATGTCTGGGTCCCTTTTATCTCCTAAAATACCTGAACTTGTATTTGAGAGAGTTGTTCTAATAACCTGGGGAAATTAGAACTGGGTTGGTGGCTGATGCACCGACAGACAGAGGGCCAGTTTAACGCAGTCTACTTCAAATGTGTTCTCAGGTAATTTAAGAAGGTCAAAAATGACCTTTCCAAGCCTCGCCTTTACTGGGCTGCGGAGCAGCAGTGCTACACCCACTTCCTGTCTCATCTACTGGAAGTTGAAGGCAGTGGTGAGTGTCAGGGTTACTGGACCTTTCATGTGAATTCCAGAATGGGCAGCTACTTTGTCTTCCATAGCGAAGCTCCCATGATGGAATTTCTCTATCAGGGCAAGGTTGGGACTTTCCCAGAATTGTTGAGAGCTGTGATTCTCAAGGAGCATGTTATCCTTTAGGTCATCCACAACTCATGCAGGGGGTCCTAGAACATGAGCTGCTCTACAAGGGTAAAAGGCTGCTCCTTTTAAGTAGAAGGGAGCGGGAATAAGGTTTTTAACAGTGAGAAAAAATGTGAAGAAAATCAGCAGGATTCCAGAAATATAGGGATACAAAGAAACCATCCACAGTGTACCAGAGAGGAAGGTCCAGATGTGCAAGCTGAGAGGCAGATACCTCAAAGAGAAACCCAAAGCTAATTTTTAGCACAGGAAAAAAAAAAAAAAACAGATTCACAGAAAGATAGACAAGATGAAAACTCAGAGGGCTATATACCAGATGAAGGAACAAGAAAAAAACCCAGAAAAACAAATGAATGAAGTGGAGATAGGCAACCTTCCAGAAAAAGAATTCAGAATAATGATAGTGAAGGTGATCCAGGACCTCGGAATAAGAATGGAGGCAAAGATCGAGAAGATGCAAGAAATGATTAACAAAGACCTAGAAGAATTAAAGAACAAACAAACAGAGATGACCAATACAATAACTGAAATGAAAACTACACTAGAAGGAATCAATAGCAGAATAACTGAGGCAGAAGAACGGATAAGTGACCTGGAAGACAGAATGGTGGAATTCACTGCTGTGGAACAGACTAAAGAAAAAAGAATGAAAAGAAATGAAGACAGCCTAAGAGACCTCTGGGATAACATTAAACACAACAACATTCGCATTATAGGGGTCCCAGAAGGAGAAGAGAGAGAGAAAGGACCAGAGAAAATATTTGAAGAGATTATAGTCGAAAATTTCCCTAACATGGGAAAGGAAATAGCCACCCAAGTCCAGGAAGCACAGAGAGTCCCATATAGGATAAACCCAAGGAGAAATACGCCGAGACACATAGTAATCAAAGTGGCAAAAATTAAAGACAAAGAAAAATTATTGAAAGCAGCAAGGGAAAAATGACAAATAACATACAAAGGAACTCCCATAAGGTTAACAGCTGGTTTCTCAGCAGAAACTCTACAAGCCAGAAGGGAGTGGCATGATATACTTAAAGTGATGAAAAGGAAGAACCTACAACCAAGATTACTCTACCCGGCAAGGATCTCATTCAGAGTCGATGGAGAAATCAAAAGCTTTACAGACAAGCAAAAGCTAAGAGAATTCAGCACCACCAAACCAGCTCTACAACAAATGCTAAAGGAACTTCTCTAAGTGGGAAACACAAGAGAAGAAAAGGACCTACAAAAACAAACCCAAACCAATTAAGAAAATGGTCATAGGAACATACATATCAATAATTACCTTAAACGTGAATGGATTAAATGCTCCAACCAAAAGACACAGGATTGCTGAATGGATACAAAAATAAGACCCATCTATATGCTGTCTACAAGAGACCCACTTTAGACCTAGGGACACATACAGACTGAAAGTGAGGGAATGGAAAAAGATAATCCATGCAAATGGAAATCAAAAGAAAGCTGGAATAGCGATACTCATATCAGATAAAATAGACTTTAAAATAAAGAATGTTACAAGAGACAAGGAAGGACACTACATAACGATCAAGGGATCAATCCAAGAAGAAGATATAACAATTATAAATATATATGCACCCAACATAGGAGCACCTCAATACGTAAGGCAACTGCTAACAGCTATAAAAGAGGAAATCGACAGTAACACAATAATAGTGGGGGACTTTAACACCTCACTTACACCAATGGACAGATCATCCAAAATGAAAATAAATAAGGAAATGCAAGCTTTAAGTGACACAATAGACCAGATAGATTTAATTGATATTTATAGGACATTCCATCCAAAAACAGCAGATTACACTTTCTTCTCAAGTGTGCACAGAACATTCTCCAGGATAGATCACACCTTGGGTCACAAATCAAGCCTCAGTAAATTTAAGAAAATTGAAATCATATCAAGCATCTTTTCTGACCACAACGCTATGAGATTAGAAATGAATTACAGGGAAAAGAACGTAAAAAACACAAACACATGGAGACTAAACAATACGTTACTAAATAACCAAGAGATCACTGAAGAAATCAAAGAGGAAATCAAAAAATACCTAGAGACAAATGACAATGAAAACACGATGAGCCAAAACCTATGGGATGCAGCAAAAGCAGATCTAAGAGGGAAGTTTATAGCTATACAAACTTACCTAAAGAAACAAGAAAAATCTCAAGTAAACAATCTAACCTTACACCTAAAGAAACTAGAGAAAGAAGAACAAACAAAATCCAAAGTTAGCAGAAGGAAAGAAATCATAAAGATCAGAGCGGAAATAAATGAAATAGAAACAAAGAAAACAATAGCAAAGGTCAATAAAACTAAAAGCTGGTTCTTTGAGAAGGTAAATAAAATTGATAAGCCATTAGCCAGACTCATCAAGAAAAAGAGGGAGAGGACTCAAATCAATAAAATCAGAACTGAAAAAGGAGAAGTTACAACAGACACCACAGAAATACAAAGCATCCTAAGAGACTACTACAAGCAACTCTATGCCAATAAAATGGACAACCTGGAAGAAATGGACAAATTCTTAGCAAGGTATAACCTTCCAAGACTGAACCAGGAAGAAACAGAAAATACGAACAGACCAATCACAAGTAATGAAATTGAAACTGTGATTAAAAATCTTCCAGCAAACAAAAGTCCAGGACCAGATGGCTTCACAGGTGAATTCTATGAAACATTTAGAGAAGAGCTAACACCCATCCTTCTCAAAGTCTTCCAAAAAATTGCAGAGGAAGAAACACTCCCAAACTCATTCTATGAGACCACCATGACCCTGATACCAAAACCAGACAAAGATACTACAAAAAAAGAAAATTACAGACCAATATCACTAATGAACATAGATGCAAAACTCCTCAACAAAATACTAGCAAACAGAATCCAACAACACATTAAAAGGATCATACACCATGATCAAGTGGGATTTATCCCAGGGATGCAAGGATTCTTCAGTATACGCAAATCAATCAATGTGATACACCATATTAACAAATTGAAGAATAAAAACCATATGATCATCTCAATAGATGCAGAAAAAGCTTTTGACAAAATTCAACACCCATTTATGATAAAAACTCTCCAGAAAGTGGGCATAGAGGGAACCTACCTCAACATAATAAAGGCCATATACGACAAACCCACAGCAAACATCATTCTCAATGGTGAAAAACTGAAAGCATTTCCTCTAAGATCAGGAACGAGACAAGGATGTCCACTCTCACCACTATTATTCAACATAGTTTTGGAAGTCCTAGCCATGGCAATCAGAGAAGAAAAAGAAATAAAAGGAATACAAATTGGAAAAGAAGAAGTAAAACTGTCACTGTTTGCAGATGACATGATACTATACATAGAGAATCCTAAAACTGCCACCAGAAAACTACTAGAGCTAATTAATGAATTTGGTAAAGTTGCAGGATACAAAATTAATGCACAGAAATCTCTTGCATTCCTATACACTAATGATGAAAAATCTGAAAGAGAAAGTATGGAAACACTCCCATTTACCATTGCAACAAAAAGAATAAAATACCTAGGAATAAACCTACCTAGGGAGACAAAAGACCTGTATGCAGAAAACTATAAAACACTGATGAAAGAAATTAAAGATGATACCAACAGATGGAGAGATATACCATGTTCTTGGATTGGAAGAATCAATATTGTGAAAATGACTCTACTACCCAAAGCAATCCACAGATTCAATGCAATCCCTATCAAATTACCAATGGCATTTTTTATGGAACTAGAACAAATCATCTTAAACTTTGTATGGAGACACAAAAGACCCTGAATAGCCAAAGCAGTCTTGAGGGAAAAAAACGGAGCTGGAGGAATCAGACTCCCTGACTTCAGACTATACTACAAAGCTACAGTAATCAAGAGAATATGGTACTGGCACAAAAACAGAAACATAGATCAATGGAACAAGATAGAAAGCCCAGAGATAAACCCACGCACCTATGGTCAACTAATCTATGACAAAGGAGGCAAAGATATACAATGGAGAAAAGACAGTCTCTTCAATAAGTGGTGCTGGGAAAACTGGACAGCTACATGTAAAAGAATGAAATTAGGACACTCCCTAACACCATACACAAAAATAAACTTAAAATGGATTCAAGACCTAAATGTAAGACTGGACACTATAAAACTCTTAGAGGAAAACATAGGAAGAACACTCTTTGACATAAATCACAGCAAGATCTTTTTTGATCCACCTCCTAGAGTAATGGAAATAAAACCAAAAATAAACAAATGGGACCTAATGAAACTTCAAAGCTTTTGCACAGCAAAGGAAACCATAAACAAGACGAAAAGACAACCCTCAGAATGGGAGAAAATATTTGCAAACGAATCAACGGACAAAGGATTAACCTCCAAAATATATAAACAGCTCATTCAGCTCAATATTAAAGAAACAAACACCCCAATCCAAAAATGGGCAGAAGACCTAAATAGACATTTCTCCAAAGAAGACATACAGACGGCCACGAAGCACATGAAAAGTGCTCAACATCCCTAATTATTAGAGAAATGCAAATCAAAACTACAATGAGGTATCACCTCACACCAGTTAGAATGGGCATCATCAGAAAATCTACAAACAACAAATGCTGGAGAGGGTGTGGAGAAAAGGGAACCCTCTTGCATTGTTGGTCGGAATGTAAATTGATAGAGCCACTATGCAGAACAATATTGAGGTTCCTCAAAAAACTAAAAATAGAATTACCATATGACCCAGCAATCCCACTACTGGGCATATACCCAGAGAAAACCATAATTCAAAAAGACACATGCACCCCAGTGTTCATTGCAGCACTGTTTACAATAGCCAGGTCATGGAAGCAACCTAAATACCCATCGACAAGACGAATGGATAAAGAAGATGTGGTACATATATACAATGGAATATTACTCAGCCATAAAAAGGAACGAAATTGAGTCTCTGGTTGAGACGTGGATGGATCTAGAGACTGTCATACAGAGTGAAGTAAGTCAGAAAGAGAAAAACAAATATCGTATATTAACATATGTATGCGGAACCTGGAAAAATGGTACAGATGAACCGGGTTGCAGGGCAGAAGTTGAGACACAGATGTAGAGAATAAACGTATGGACACCAAGGGGGGAAAACCGCGGTGGGGTGGGGATGGTGGTGTGCTGAATTGGGCGATTGGTACTGACATGTATACAGTGATGTGTATAAAATTGATGACTGATTAAAAAAAAAAAAAAACTTAGCCTACCTCCACAGATATTGTAGCAATTTTGGCTGTAGAAATACAAATTTAGCTCTTGTTAATGGTTTTTTTCAGAGTTAATTTTTTTTACAAAGCCCAACCAATATCATTTCTTGCTTGGTCAAAAGAATTTCCGCAATGAACTTCCAAGGTAGAACTGGATTTAGATATAAACAGCTCCTGATTTTAGAATCATTTCAGGAAATTCTCCTTCTCTGTTTCTTGTTTATATCTTAAATTCCCTTAAGAGAAGTAAAAAGATTTTTATTCCACAAATTGAGATAAGGCCAACATTGTTAATACCATTGGAGAAGTAAGCCTGACCATGGAAGGAAGGGCATCAAGCCTGATTCTAGGTTCACTGGCCTCCATACAGCTCCTGACCACAGGCAAGGCAGGCTACGTCTTAAATCTCCTCATCTGTGAAACAAGGGCTCGAACTGATAGGCTTCAGTTTCTGTCCTTTTCAGAATTTATGTCTGAGGATTAAATTTCTGCTAAAGTGTGAATGGCCAGTAACAAGTACTTTCCAAGGAATCATTTAAGCATGAGGAAGTTCTTGAAGGGGAAAGCTAGGAAGGATGAGGAAAAACACACTTCTTGTTTTTGTACCACTGAACAGCCTAGCCTACGGTGACTTACGTGAAGCTCAGGGATTCATTTTCTGCCGGCGTGGGGTTCCTCTTTGAGGGGTCCTACGCATTTTCTCCCTCTTCCACCCTAAATGCCAGGCACTTCAGTGAAATAAGTGCTATGGTACAAATAGAGAAACTCAACTCCAGCTGTAAAGAGATTTGTGTTTTATGGGATGTGTATCTGGTCTCCTCCCTTTGAAAGTCCGTCCTTGCCCTCCCAGATCTGGTGTTTATGTGGTCCTGGAGGAGACCCCCCGTTCAGCAGGCTGTACTGTCCCGTTATAGGTATGCTCCATCAGGCCCGAGCCCTAGCCCTGCAGCAGGAAGTGCAAGATGGAGCAGATGACTTTTTACAACCCTAAATGGTTTTCTCGGATGGCCCAAGATGGAACGAATGGTACTGATTTAAGGCCTCAATTGGTTTCACTAGAAAAAAATAAGACGGGAACTATTAACAAGTTACAGGGATTTCTGCTGAGCAGATGAGAGGCACATGTTAAAAAGTTTGTAGTCAGCTTGCTTTGGCTTTCAAATGACACTCACTGGAAATGAGACTTGGTGGCCTGCTGAGCTTCAGGGGGAGAGAGTGCCCATACAAGCTAGTGTTTGAAGAGGCAGAGCAAGCCTGCCCAAGAGAAGGTCACATGGCTTCCATTCCCTTTGAAGAAATGCTCTTATGCACGTAAAAATACCCAGTACAGATAACAGCCATTTTTCAAAGTCCACACAGAGAGAGAAGACTCGTTTTGCAGAGAAGCAAACCGAGATACTGAGAAGTCTTTACTCTCTTATGATCTAACAGCTTGTCAGCTGTTAAACAAGATTGGGAGCGCCGGCCAAGTGCTAAATAAGCAGAAGGAGGCAGGCTGCCCTCCCTGTGCATTTCAACACAGCTGCGTAGAGGCCTCTCATCCCAGAAGAGCCAGGGCCGAGTGGGAGGCCAGGCCACTCCGATACAGAGGGGTCAGAGCTGCCTCTCAAAGGAAAGCAGGCCTCCCTTTCCTGTGTGGCCTTCTCTTCTTTCCCTTATTCCCCTCTGTGCTCACTGGGTCCGGGAGTCTTGATTTAAACTTCATTAAATGGATGAATGTGGACTACAGAGTCAGACAAGCCCAGTTCTAATCCCAGCTGTCTTACTGATTATGGAACCTTAGCAAGTGAGCTTCTCCACATAAATGGAATTTTGAATATCGACCTTGTAAGTATGTATTGAGAATTAGATGAAATAATACAGATTACAAAGTGCACACAGGCATAAAAATGTGTTTCCTTTTCTTTTCTATCAGTGAAAAAGGAGTGAAGGAAAGGGAAAGGCATCTTAGGCCATTTGGGTCCTAATGGGGATGGCTGTGGGGTGTTGGCCTCTGTCCATGGAGAAGAGCATCTCAGCCTCTCCACACTCGGGAGCATCATGTCACAGCCAACTGCCTGGATGTAACAGGCTACAGGAGCCTTCAGAACAGTGAATGATGGAGCACTGGACACCCACCGGGCCCATATCCCCAAGGCTAAACCAACTCTGTTTCCTCTCCAGATGATCGGCCCCTTCCCCTTCACTCCCCACCTGGGATGGAAATGAGATGTCCCATGTCTCCATTTCTTCTCAGATCAGATCAAGCAAAGTGGAATTGAACACAAACAGGTAGGTTGGTGTCTTTCCCACTATCCTCAGAGGTCTTAATCCACATCTGAGAGGTGACTAAAATGTAACGCTCTAAGTAGCTGAAAACTCTCCAGCGTTTCAGGACCAATCCTCCACCACCCCACTTCCCTGCATCCTATTTTACCCATGGCCCAAAGTGAGAAGGTACCCGAAATTCATATTCAACATTAACTTGCTCCAATATTCAAAGCTAACAGTCAAAATGACCAAAAAGAATACATGTTTAGCAGCGATTCCATACGAAGACAATAACCTAGAATATACTTATGTACCATGAAGACAAATTAAATGTGACCATGAAAATTCTGAATACCAAACCTGCTGACTTTTGCATCTTTAGATTGATCACTTCCAGACTGTAACATGGAGGCTTTCACATACAGTTCCCTTTTGGGTTGATTTTGTTGTGCTTTCCGCCCCCTCACCAAAAAAAAAACAAAAAAAAAAATCGAAAAACAGTGAAACAAAACCCCATCTGGGCTAGTGAAGAATAAATTTCCATGTAATTACTTGGTGCCACGAACCAGACTCTTCTGTCATATAACTTGATGGCATCTGTCCCTGAGGAGTGCTGATTCACTGTGTGTCCTTGAGTAGCCTTCTTCAAGGCTTTCAAACAGGTAAGAGGTAAAATGTCAGCACCCTATGGACTGATCCCAGGGAATAAACCCAGAGGCCATAAAGTTTAATGATCACAGCCCAGTTCATCCCAACTAAGGAATTCTCCTTAGTTGAAATAAGTACCCTTCTCAAAAGGCAAATGTGAAACATTATAGTGCTAATGGGAATTGCGTGCTTTCAATCCTAGAAAGATTCCTAGTGCATCCTTCTCCATAAAATTTAAAGATATGCATAGATCCAAACCTCTTCCCTTTAGAATAGCTTTTAATATATTCACCCATTCTCATTTTTCACATTGGTCCCCTGGGTTCTGAGTCTCTCTGCTTCTTCAATGGCCCTATTTCACACCTATCACATTCCCTAGGTGGAATACCCCCCACTTTTTCACTTCCCATTAACTTGCTTGTTTTCCCTGCTACTTGTTTTACTGCCTTCCCTGCTGCGGTTTACATCTGTTGTTATTGTCATTTAGAACTAATCTGCCTCTCTCCTGGCAACAGTACCATTTTCCCACTGAGAGACACCCCCTTTCCCACTCTTACCCCTTCACCTGTGCCCCCAGGGAAGGCATGTGACTCATGCCTGGACAATCTCAGCATCCCCACCTCCTGCCACAGTAATTAATTCAGTGGTATCCCAATTAGAGTCCATGAGACTCGGTGAGATTTTGCTGGAAATCTTGAGAGAGAGGCACATGACCCCTCCCATCCGATTTAAGCCTAAAAACATGCAGGTGCCAGGGATGCTGGTAGCTATGTCACCACCCTGCGGAGCCCGAGAATGAAGTCAGGTGAGAGATGATAATGGCTTGGAGTGGGGTGGTAGCAAGGGAGACTACAGACGTGGGCAGAATCAAGAACCTGGTAAAGGTTGGATATGGTGGGTAAGGAGGGAGGGAACCGTCTAAGGTGATTAATGGATAGTGGCGTCCTTCCCCCAGGAGAGGGCGCCAAGTCTGTGAGGTAAATCATGGACTCCATTTTGGACGCATTGAGCATAAGGGACTTCGGGCCAAAATAGAATATGAACCATTTGCTTTAATAGACTGAATTGAGATACTCTCCCCTCCTTGTCAAGAACTCCTCGCAGGCATTATTCCTTGTCTCAGGGATAAATGAGATCAGCATAAGTTGGCTACCTTTGAAACATTATAATGATCACACAGTAGTTCAAAGACTCCGTTCCCAATCTTTTTACTACTATGAATTTGCTCAGTATTTGCTGTCTTCCACTGACCAACCTCTAATTAACACAAATCAAACTGATGAAAATCCCAACACCAACAGAGACCTTCATGATCCTAATTTTTAACTGCCTGACAAACATTAAAAGATGCAAAGGTGTTGAAATCTAGTGATGTCTACCACCAGTTGAGGAGAAGGGAGGCCTTCTGTAAATGGCAGGTCTCCTATCCACAGATGGAGACATATGATCAGCTTTGGTGTTCTGGTCCAGGATGGTTCCTTTTCTCACAACAGTTGTCAGATCACTTGGAGACGCCACTCACAAAAACTCTCTCAGTTTTGGTCATACAAATAGCTCCATTGTATATATATATCATCAGAACAACCTCATAGCAACATCAGGACATCATCAGAACAATAGGATTGAACTTGGCTCTTATTTCTTTTTACATCTTCGTCTGTGTCACCTCACTCCACTTCTGCCAGCATAACTTACTTGTTTAGTTCATTTTGTCCTGCCACAAGCAGTGTTCAGGAAAAAGCCATTCCTGAAATATAATTCCTATCTCCAGACTCTGCAACAGTATAAACTCCTTGCTGATTCTAAATGAAGATGTCTGAAAATAAAACCATACACTTGACTTCATAAAAATGAAATATGGACCTACTATTTAGAGTTAACAGTCAAGTTGCTGACACTAAGCCATCAATTGGACGAGTAAGCTAATTTTGTGTGTGTGTGTGTGTGTGTTAAGTAAAAAGGAAGAAGGTGTGGTGGAAAGGAAACTGCCCAGTAAGGCAGGAGATCCTCTTTGGAGTTCTCAACTTAGTTCTGCCACCACTTAACTGCAGATATGTTACTAGGCTGCTCTGTGCCTCAGTCTATTTTTGTGTAAAAGGCAGAGGATAATGAATCCCACGCATTCTTCTCCATCAGAGAAAACAACTATATAGAGCATCCATTCAATATGTTTTTGAAAATAGAAGGATTTGGATTGTTTTAAAACCATGGCTAATTCACCTAAGCACATTCCTTGAAATTTTATCAACAGATGGGTCTCAATGAAAGAGAAATTACAATGACAGCAAGGGCAAGAGGGAAAAAGCACCCTGAACTTCACTCAAGCAGAATGGCTGATCCAGTGTCCAGTAGCAGCAACAACACAAAACTGTCCCAGGGCCACGTATTTGACATCCAGATATTCATGTGCTTGAAGCAATGAGGTAATGTGGACACCTGGGTGGGTTGGTCACTTTGGATCTTCGGTTTGGTGCCAATACTGCCAATACTCTCTTCACCAAAAGGGAGTTACTACAAAATCAGTCTGTCATTGAAGCTTCCACTAGACGCTCACCACTCTTTACGTCTTCTAGGACACAAAACAGTTCGACGCAGATAGCTATGTCTCTTTTCTTCATTTTATGACTGATACTGTCCAGAGTTAATGGAACTCTCAGTTTTTAAAGGAAGAGGGAGGGCTTCCCTGGTGGCGCAGTGGTTGAGAATCTGCCTGCCAATGCAGGGGACACGGGTTCGAGCCCTGGTCTGGGAAGATCCCACATGCCACGGAGCAACTAAGCCCGTGAGCCACAACTACTGAGCCTGCGCGTCTGAAGCCTGTGCTCCGCAACAAGAGAGGCCGTGACAGTGAGAGGCCCGCGCACAGCGATGAAGAGTGGCCCCCGCTTGCCACAACTAGAGAAAGCCCTTGCACAGAAACGAAGATCCAATACAGCCATAAATAAATAAATAAATAAATAAATAAATTTATTAAAAAAAAAAAAAAAATTTAAAAAAAAAAAAAAAAAAGGAAGAGGGAATGGGCGTTGTTACTTTTACATCCTTTGCTAACGTCAAGAAACCAAGCCTCATATTTTTTAATAATGAGAATCTGGATCAAGTTCAGTGTATAGTTCAAAAATGTATTCCAATTAAACTATTTAATAGAGTCTTGGCTTTTCCTCTAGGCCCATTTCACCACCATATGTATCCAATAATTCCACACTCATTTCCCCCCATCAGCATAAAAAGGGACTCAGTGAATAAGTGTGACATTTTGGTCTGAAAGTTCAGTTTCTCTTCAACCATTGTTTCCCACATGTCAGTAATAAGTCTTCAGATCAATAAATTTTCAATAGAAGCACCATGAAACCTGCTATGCTGCACACCTTAGCAATGCAGTCTCCCCTGTAGCTACCCCATGCATGCACCTGCCCAGTGGGTCCACACGCTGGTGAAATGCAGGTAGCCATCCACAACTATCACTCCACATCTGTATCCACGCACATTTCAGGTGGCTGTGCTCCAAGATTTAATCAGAGAGTGACCCTGCCTACCTGAGCCACAGTGCCACCAAGTGACCTCATTCATTGTTCATTAAGTACTTCCTGGGTTCCAGGCCCTGGAGTAGATTTTGGGGACACAGCAGTGAACACAATGTCGCCACCAATGCCTGCTCTCAGGAACTGGCAATATCCCTGCCCATCGTCTCATACCAGCCTCTGTGATACAAACTCCTGCTTAGCTAGAGCTTGGAAAGTCAACACGTAAAGCAAAGGCAGATGAGCAAGAAGCCATCTCAGAAATAAATAGGGTCAAGTAAGTGTCTTTGCATGACACGTTTTCATTTATAAAGCATGTTTATATATTAAATATATTGAATGCATTTATAGATGCATATATTAAATAAAGCATGTTATATATTAAATTCTTCACAAAAAAGAATTATCCCTCTTTGGGGTGAGGAAACGGACTCAGAGTAGAAGTAACTTGCCAAGGGTATATAGAGAGTTAGTGGCCATCGGAGATGAAGGCCCAGATTTCCTGACTTCCATAAATCTCTGCCTCTTAAGGGCCACGCGGGCGTCAAAGCCGCAGTGACACCCTGAATACATATCGACCCTGCTTCTATCACAGCATTATGAGGAGCAAGTCGCTTCATACGAAGGGCTTCCATTTCTCCTCCACTTATTAAAAAAAGAGATGGAAATTCTGGATCACTTGCCTCCCCGGATCCCTGTGAAGATGTACGGTCTAATCATGTTGTGAATAATTATTAATCAGAACGGCAATATTTCCTGTCCCTGGTGCATTTTCTTCTCAGTTACGTACGGGGAATGAAGACAGTGATGATGATGGTGATGATAATGACAGTTAGCGTGTACTGAGGGCTTCCTGTGTTTTTAAATGTATTATCTCATTTAATCCTCACAACAATTCTATTATATTCTCCCACTATGCAGATGAGAAAACTAAATGTCAGAAAGGATGAGGGACTTGGCCAAGGTCACCAAGCTAGGCAAGAACAGTGATAAGAGCCTAACCCAAGTTGCCTCGCTCCAGAGCCGCTGCTTTTAATCACCATCTCCATCTTAAAACCTGAGGGAGTTCAGTAATTCAGGTTACAAAACCGAATTTAGTGTGCAAACTGCTAGAACCTCCCTGAGAAGGGAGTATAATATAATGTGTTATCAAGTCCCAGAAGGGGCTCCTACATCACAAAGCCCCAAATTTAAAAACTAGGACTCTATTAATGGCAATCATTTGACAGAACAGAAGGAGCTCCATCTGTAATTTTGATCACTGTCACTCTGGGGCAAGAGGAGGGTGGAGAGGAAAACTCACAAAGTGTCTGACATTTTTGGGAAGCCTTCACTTGGGTACCCAGGGGCTTGGGTGCTGCGCCTTGGGAGAGCCAGTGGTTAAACTGAGAAGAGGAGTTGAAATCCGCCCATGAGCCATCTGTACACATGGCCACAGGCTTCCCAACCTGAGCTGCAAGAGAAGGGAGATTAGAAACTGGATGAAAAGCACACAGCAATGGAAGGAAAAAGTCCACTTCGCCCATGCACTTGAGATGGCTGTGGCGCCACATTAGCAAAAAAGGAGAGAGCACAAGTTACAAGATTCAGAGGGGCTTGTGGCAGCTCCCTCCGCACTGTCAGACCTGAGCGATTTATTCCCATTGTCTGGAGCTAAGTTGTTTCTCATCTACAAACTAGAATAAGAAAACCGATGAGGCTGCCATGAGTAATAAATGAAATTATTATGAAGATCTCCAAATCCCAAGGGCTACATGAATGCTTAGTGATAGAAATAATCATTTCACCACCATTACGTAACCTTGCTTTTGGGAAGGGAGAGAGAATTTGGGGTGCCAGGTGAAACACTGCCTCAGAAACCTGCTTATTTGCGCAAGTGGTGATGCTTTGGTTATTTACGGAGCTACCTAGTTCTCTTCATTCCAGGCGAGTCGGTGTAACTCGTGGCTTGGCTTGGGGCCAGATGTGCTATATTCAGTTCAGCTCCCACTCCCTCCCCAGCGCTGTCTCTAAAGCAGAGGCCTTGCCCAGGGCTTTACCTTGCTGCTTTTGCATGGTGGTGAAATCTTCAAAGGTGAGTGTGCGCACAGGGGGTCTCCAGAATGCATAAGTCTCCATGATGGCTTCCAGTCCGGTTCTACACAGAGAAAAGCCAGCAAAGGAAGTTGTAAATAATCCCAAGAAATGCATGGACTTTTTTAAAAAAAAATCCTGAAGTGGTTTGTCTGAGAAGCGGTATATGCATAGGCACTGAGAGATACCACCACCAGGGTAAATTAGTCTGGAAGAGCACAGGTACAGATGTCGCTGGATTGCAGGAAAAAGAAGAAATTAACCCAATTCAGATTATCTGCAAGCAAGTCAGAGCTATGATGGAATTTCACTCCGACCTTTCTTCAGAGAAGGTTTGGTCTGCATGAAAAAAAAATGTTGTGTGTTAAAGGTCAAGGTCACTGATATCATGAATAGAGTTGAGCAGAGAGTAGCACTGACCATTTCTCTAGCACAGGATGATGTGATCATCATTACCACAACACACTGACACAGCCTGTCCCAGAGTCAACTCCACCACCGGGTATGTGGAGTCAATGAAACTGTCATATTGTTGCGCCTTGAAAGGCTTCTTAAATCTTCTTAAACAGAGACAAGCACCATAATAGAAATAGGAGAGGTAAGCACTCAAATATACTTGAGTTTCTGCTGCAACAAGAAATACCTACCTGAAGGCGCAAAGAGGGTTTGCTCCCAGAAATTATACCTCAAACAAAAAGACCAATACATTTCTGCAAATGTTTATCTGTATTTTGTAATATGATAACCAAACTGGTCATTGAGAGTCATGTACTTGGGACTTCAGGAAACATCCAATATTTTACCAATGTATTACTTTAAGGTTTCTGTTTCACTGACACTAGAAATTCCATTAATTGAACTATGTGCACACTGCCTAATTTATCCTTCAATAAATTCTATCATATATATGTATATGTATATGAGATGTTGATGAACATTGTTTGAACATAATTATCCAGGCTATCTGGATTATCTTAGACATATTCTTGCTGAATCCTCAAAACAGAATATTGGTTGGTGCCTTGTTTGAAGCTTTGAACACAGCTTCTGATTATTGACTCCTCTTTAAAACTAACTGCTTCACTGCTAGCTAAGTGGAAAGAGGGGAAGTTAGGGTAGAGGAAGGTAGGAGAAGGAGGGTGGAGAAGAGTAGGTGGCATAAGTCCTTTCATTGCAAAGTTGCTGGAAAGTAACACGGTGTCCCTTCCTGGAAAAGACAAGCTTTCCCTCTTGAGATGAAACTTATGCTGCCTGTTCTTCTCCCTAGGTAATACATTTCCAGCATTCTCTTCAGTCTGGCACAGCAAGAATAAAGTGAGAAGCTTTACTTAAGTGAGAACAAATAGCCCTTCCTTATAAATGACTATAAGGTCCCCTGAGGTTCTTCTGTGATGAGCTGCTGATACACTGATTGGCTCTTTGTGTTGGAAAATTTCCTCTCTGAACTGGCCTTCCTTGCACAGTTAACTTTCTAAAGTCTTCCCTGGAATCTTGGAGGCTTTAAATACACCAATGTTGGCAAATTAAACTCTGTATTTTTAGAAGAGGTTGAGAGGAGAGGGTGTTGCATGGTGTTTATTAGCTGTTAATCTGTTAAAAGTAGGAATAGAAGACATCTCCACATAGTCACCCTACATTAATGCTGAATGCAGTACATGAAACTACTTGTGGAAAGAAAGAGTCCAGGCAATTAGGGAGCTCAGAATAATAAGGGGATAGGCAGATAAAGCCATGCTGAGCCTTGATGGATATAAAAAATAGATAGGCCAGGCTTAGATCTTACTGTCCTGTTTTGGAATGTTGGGGGCTCACCAGAACATCTTAGGATTCCCTTTAATGTCACGGGAGGCTCACTGCAAATGGCAAGGTCTCTATTGTTCCACCTCCTATTCCATTCTTCCCAGCAACATGTACCAATGATGAGGACAAAATATTAGCTCAAGGACAAAGAACAGTCCCTTCTCATTTCATAATAAAGTGATAGAAGACTATGAGGTGGCTATAATACACTGATATACTGCCAATGTTATATTTATTAAAAGAATAAAAAATCAATGTTGATTTTATTTTCATAACAGGCAAAAAGACTACGGCAAAGGTATTAATAATTTTATTTAAGTAGTCAACTCTGTATAGGATCGCGACCATTTATCCATTTATCCAAATCTAATGATACCATCTTCGATGGAGAGTTATCCAGCCTCTGTTTGAGTATTTCCCAAGGAAAATATTTAGTTTTGGGACAGATCTGTTAGAAAGTTTTTTTGAGCTTGTACTGAAGTATCTGAGGTAACTTTTACCCACTGGTTCCATTACCAATGGGTAAATGGTAAGAGTGCCAGACACTTTCCACATCCTCATCAGGAAGACCTTCCTTAACTGTTAAGAACATAATGTATGACACACCACATATGGACACACCCATGGTCCATCCAGTCTAGGTGTCTTCACAAGAAGGGTCTTTTTGGTGATGAAGTTGGGTGAGGGGTATGACTACCAAAATCTAATGGCTAAGTCTACACATTCCTAACCACGCTTTACTAATCTGTTGTGGATCTCTCTCTCATAGATTCATCCTGGACCTTACTGAATCTATTTATATATTCAGGGTGGATCTCTTTTTTAAAAAAATTAATCCTATTTGTTTACTATATGCCACATCTTATTTGTCCTCAAACTCCATTAAGCTTCCTTGGATAGATCTAATTGTTCAGTAGTACTAATTCTATTTATCAGGATTTGGTGAAGTGCCACAGCAGGACAAGTATTAGCTAATTCACTCTCCACCAGGTTTTCCACCTCCCAGTACTTAGCACAATGCCTATTACCTGACAAGACTTCAAATCATATGCATTAATAAGCAAAGGAATTATTTTTATTACTATTTTTATTACTGAGTCACAGTTTCCTGAACTTTAACCAGCAATCATTTTTTCTAAGCCTAAAACTTAAGAAAACAACTTGATATCAAATCAAGAATCTGAAGACAGAGAGAATCCTCTATTACTGGTGACTTGGGAATTGTTTCTACATATAGCTGTTTGTGCCTTTCTTGACTCAGGTCCCAGAGAGGTTTCAGTTTTCCTTTGGTTTCTTCTTTTCTGGTCATGGAATTTCTGACCTTCAACAGAGTCTGAGTTCCCTAGCAGAGGCCAGTCATTTATACTCTCATCTTCTCTTATAAGAATCATTGCCAACCACCCGTTAACGTCTTCAGCCACTTGGATGTCTATTCAAAGTTTATACTGAGCAACACGTTGTTTACTTATTCATCATCATTGTATCCCAGTTTTATAAAACTTTATCTCAAGGTTCTTAAAAGTGAATTCATTGTCTAACAGATAAAAAAAGTGGTGTTAGGTAACCACATGTCATTAACATGTTCCACATGGTGGGCCTCTCCGGGTCTGCTGAACACCAGAGACCTGATGTCATCTCTTAAGTTTCCAATCAAAGATGATCAAATTGGCAAGTGTCCCCCTCTTGCTTACTTTTCCCTGTTTGCTCCAGTGACAACAGAGACCATATCCAAACCCCCTTTGTTAAGTCATTTGGCTGTAACCACCTCTCTGATTTCCAGGCCTCTTCTCTTCAGACTTTTCAGTCTGCTCACTGGCCAAACCAACAGAATGTACTGAAGAGGAGGGAGAAAAGGAAGGAGAGGAAACAAGCCAAAGAGCTCTTTTGCAAATTGATGATGCCTCGAGATCAACTGATTTGGAATAATAGCCAAAGTGCAAAGAAATATTCTTCCAACCTCCTCATTCAAAAAAAAAAAAAAAAAAAAAAAAAGCTGGGACCATCCCTTTGAAGTTCAGCAAATATATGATAATTATAACAATTACAAGTACATTCATGAACCTGTTAGGTAACACACCAATGCATAGTTTCTGCTTTTTATTTCTCTTGAGATAGAAAATTATTTTTATGTTCCTTTCATTTATTTTCTTTGTAATTCTGACATCTGACTCTCTTTGCTGGTGATACCATTAACAACAGGAACCTATGCTAGGGATTGATAAGATCACTGGTTATCTCTCAATAGAAGACAGTCAAGGACTAAGGGAAGTCTACTGAGATGGGGTCTTGAAGTCAAAACGGGGTTATCCAATCAGGAAAACAATTATGTGCTAGGTTCAAGAGATATAAAGGCAAAAAAGACACAGGGTCTTTACCCTTAAAGAGAATCCTGCTCAACAAAAAGATAACAACATGTAAACAACTAATTTCTGAACTGTGTGATAGATGTTACACTGGAGATGTGTAGACAATGCCATGAGGCACTGAGCAAGATGTGCTGAATACACCTGGAAAACTCAAGGGGGATTCCATAAAAGGCCAGTTATTTAAGGTTAATGTTACAGGGCACTCAGTAGTTTTCCACACAGACAAGAGGCAGAAAGAGCTTTCTCAGTAGAGTTAATAGTATATGCAAAGACTTGGAAGTATGGAAGAGAAGCCATGTTCTAGGAACTGAAAATAGTTCAGGGTGACTGGAGCTCCGGGTGCAAGATGGGGGCCGGGGGGGGGGGGAGGCAGGCAGACACCATGGGTATTTATTCCATGTGAGGCGCTTGGATTTTATCCCATGGGCGATACTATGCCCCTGAACTCCTTTTCTTTCTCCTCCTGTTCCAACATTTGAAAAGACACAAAACCAGAATATACTGTTCTTTCAAATCTAATCACCATGTGTCAACTTTCTAATCCTTTTCCTTAGACTGTCCTTGGTCCACTGAGGTTAGGTCAAACCTTCCACACATCCCTCTCCTTCACTGGATCTGGAATTGGCTCCTACCTTTAGATTCCTCAGGGTATTTATTGTCCAGAGATATTCTTAAAGACCTCCCAGTGGAGGTCTGCAAATTGGCAAAAGAGCCATCATTCAAAACTTGGCTTTAGATGTACAATAAATATATCTACCTGATGAACCGGATGTCATTGACGTGCTTTACAATGGTTTGGACGAACACGTGTCCAATGGACAGATGATTGGAGTTGAGTTAAAATTGTTCCTTACCCAGTGACTCCCAACTTGGGAACCTTTTCCCCACTTGGAGTCTGAATAGGTAGACATGGTGGTCCATAAGGAGTTGTCGCTGCCTCAAGAAGTACAATAAAAATCCTTGATAACACAAAGCAGGCTGCCTAAAACATTAAGTTTCTTTGCATCTGACTGGCATGGTCTCACTTTAACTTAGTAATACTAAATCACACAAGGGGCAGATTAGCATAGTGATTAAGAGCACAAGGTCAGGAGCCAGACTGCCTGGGTTCCAATTGCAACCCTGCCGCTTACTAGGGCAACGTTGCCTAGTTATATAACCTTTTCACGCCTAAAGTCTCCCTTCCTGTAAAATGGAGATAATGATATTATTCCCTCCTAATTGTAACTTAATAAATGCATATTGATTAAAGACAAAATATTTCAAAACAAGAGAGAAAATACAATGAAAACGTGAGGACCATTGGTCTAACTCAAGTAAAAGAAATCCCACCATCTGCTCAGATTGTGATCTGTAACACGAGAAAACACTTTTCCTTCACTGGGATTCAAAGCTTTGTCAGCCCTCTGGCTCTGGATTGAATGTGGAAGGACCTCTATGTTACCTAATTTCATTTCTCATTCTCTCCTCTAAGAACAAAAAAACGTGTCCCTCAAGCCTCTTTAGGCCTCATTATCTTGCAGATATTTCAGATTCCAATATGTTAGCCATTAAACAGACGTCTATCTGTTAGATGACACCATCCCTGGGCAAGAGCCATAGATAATAAAACAACTGCCAACTTTCTCTGGCAAACCCACATGGCCAAGAGGACAATGGTGGAAAAGATTCATGACAGAGGAGGGAGAACAAATAACAAGGCAGAGAAAAATGTTAAATACTGGTTGAAAGCCCGTAAGCCAGGGGACATGAAAAACAACTAATGCCTGGATGACGAGGAGGAGTCTGGCAGGATCCTGCTGCCAGAGTCCGGTATGGAGTCAGCTACCTTGAACTGCAGATGCGGCAATGCCTGCAGAGGGGTCCAGCACTGATTACTTCCATAGATCTGCTGAATGGCACCCATGCCAGGGATAACAAGAGTATCCACAATCTACAGGGGCTAGTGAGACTGCCGGGAATGAGCAGGATGAGATTGGCTGGAAAAATACAGCCAACGGCTCTAGGGAGAACAAATGAAAATATAGAAATCGAAAGTGAGGGAGACACTTGGAAAGCTGTGCTGGCTGAAGGAAAGCGAGTGGTCAGCTCCTTGGCTCTAAGCTTGCCTTCAGGAGTGACAGGGAAACGGAGGTGGACAAGGGCAAGGTTGTCTGCTGACTGGCAAGCTATGCCTATCAGAGGAGAGAGACCTCGTTCTCTGGATGTTGTCACTGGCTGGCTTTGCGAATTCTAAAAGCTAATACCTCGCTGTACTCAGTTTTACCATCAGTAAATGGGAAACGCTGTACCGATACCAATCAACTCAGAGGTAAAAATAGAAAACTTGGACCACAGATACTAAATGAAACGATTCTTACTATTATTTGTATACTGATGATCTGATGCCTAGAAATACATTTACAAGGTTGAACTATATGAAATTGCTAATATCTTACTATTTTTGACCTACAACTAAGGAAATTTTGTATGTTCAGCTTAATAGCTAGATAAGGGTGGAGACAAGATTTGAGATACTTAGTTATACTAGAGAAATCGACCAACAGATTTATACTACAGACCCACCCTGTACCTTGACTCCCAAAGAAAAGTTGTTTCTTTTGGATCTAAGCAAAGATGATCTGGCCCTGGGGCTAATCTTTTTTCCTCTTCCTTCCTGTTAACTTTCAGCACTCTAATTCCTCATCTCACAGTCCTCTTTCTGGCTGCATACTTGTCTTTGTTGGGTGTTGTGAGGAGGGGCTGGACCGTGACAGGAGTTCCCATCTGTGCCAAGGAGGTGGCTCTTCGCTCTGTGAACATGGCCTTGGGACAGCAGCTGCTTCAGAGGGGGCGTCACAAACAGATCTTTACTGCCAAATACTTTCCCCACAACCAGTAGAGATTCCTTCCTTTGGGTTAAGTCTTAGCCTCGTTAAGCATCCTCTTCCAGCAAGTAAATACATCCATTCCCGTGATGCACCGAATGGCTCCATTTTTAGATCACCATCCCCCGACACATGTAAGGGACACTAGGCACTGGAAAGACTGTCACCAGCCACATTCCCAGCAAACAGCAGTGCTTGCTGGAAACACTCTGAGAATTAGCTCAGACTCAGGGCCTCCTACACTTCAAGCTGCAGGCCCTATTGTTTTTTTAGTGAGGGGCAACCTATTAAAACTACTTTCCCGTGTAAACCAACCTCCCCATGATACAGGGCCTGCCACTGGCCCTTTCTGACAGTCCCTGCCTTGTGGAACTTGAGTGTCCTTGTTCAAGCCTCCAGGGGCGAATTCCACAGAGACAAAGACACCCTCCCAAAAAGCTGCAGCAACTCCCTGGACTACAGAAGGGCCACTCCAAGGGGGACCTGTCATGCAGCCATAGAAGTAGCTCCTGGAGCACCAGGCCAGTAAGTAGCATCTGGAGGAAACCATGTCACCTGGGACAATCCCCCTTGCAGTTGTTTCAGATACTACGGAAGCTGGAAGTACAGGTAAATCCCAAGGTCAAGACAGGATGAAGGTTGCTGACAGAGGACAACCCAGGATCACAGAGTCCATGGCACCTCTAAAACAAGTTCATAGAACCTTCACTCCAGTTGACAGGTCATAATTTTAATCCTCCCCTCTCCATGTATGTGTTTGCTTCGGAGGAAGTCGCTGGGAATTATATAAAAGTTCCCAAGCTTACTCGGGCTTTCTGTAAAATCTTGGCAGCCACTTCTCACAGGGACAGGGTTTTCACTTTAGATGTGGGCTGAGACCCACAGAGTCTTCTTTCCTTATGCTCATCTGTCTACCCCCTTTCAAGTGCAAGGTCTCCGCAGTGGCAATTCTCCCTCTAGCTGAGCACAGTGGGCTCCCCAGGCACGTGGACAGATAGACATCCCGAGGCTGCTTCTCAACCATGAGACTCAGTGCAAAGACTACTGCTTCTCTTCAGCCTCATGCCCTTTGTCTTCTCTTTGGAAAGAACTGAACCACTGGGGTGGCCGCCACCAAAGATGTACTTTGACCTCTCATTTTGCTACTGAGTGACCTTTCTCAACCAAGCCTCACTCTGGTTGGGCTCATCGTCTGGGAGCCCTTCCTTCGTGAGGCTCATGCTTCTGGAACTTGCTGGGTGTCTTCCTTCTCCAGAGAGCCAGGCAGCACAGACATGCACCCACTGTGCAGAGCCAGCTCGGATGGCCTCAAGGGTGTGCCTGTCTAACCTACAGTTAAGCTAAACCAGTGTCTTCCAGCAGCAGTCCATCTCAGATTTGAATCAAAATTGCCCTTAGGGGCTTCCCTGGTGGCACAGCGGTTGAGAGTCTGCCTCTGCCAATGCAGGGGACACGGGTTCGAGCCCTGGTCTGGGAAGATCCCACATGCCGCGGAGCAACTAGGCCCGTGAGCCACAACTACTGAGCCTGCGCGTCTGGAGCCTGTGCTCCGCAACGGGAGAGGCCGCGACAGTGAGAGGCCCGCGCACCGCGATGAAGAGTGGCCCCCGCTTGCCGCAACTGGAGAGGGCCCTCGCATAGAAGCGAAGACCCAACACAGCCAAAAATAACAATAAAATAAATAAATAAAATCCAGCCATTCATATAAAAAAAAAAATTGCCCTTAATCTTTCAAACAAAGACTATCTATAGATTCACTCTTTCTTCCTTTCTTAGTTAGTATCTAAAACTAGCTCCCCACTCTTGCTCTACCTGATTCATCCTTGGTTGGGGTAAGGCTTTCTCACTCCCGAGGTCCTGGTTTTTAACTTCTCTGCCACTCGTCAACTCTGTTCAATGTTTTGTAACTAAATGAATGATTATTATTTTACTTTGTATACCTGGCACTACAGGAAAAGAAATCTAAGAACAGGAAGCTGAAAAAGGTAGAGTTCTGTCTTCAAAGGGCTTCATTCTAGCAGGGGCCAGACAGAACCCAGGAACACAGACCACAAGACAAAACTTACTGTTAGGCTGAGGGAATCTATTTTCCCCCAGGAACAAGAAGGTGTTACTGTCTCCTCCTTATAGGAGGAATCTTCCACAGGTAATGCTGGATATTGCACCATGGGGCTAGACCTGTTAAAGGTAAATATATATTGACCCTTTCACCCAAAACTATATTTGGGCCACATAATTTCTGAGAAGTCTAGAAGGAAGAACAATTTAGACATAAACAATTTCCTTCCCATTGCAGAGACAATGCCTGGAAGCAAAAATCTGTCAGTGTTTCCACTCCAAAAGAACCATATGTCTACTACTCTTCTCCATAACGTGAACACACACACACACACACACACACACACACACACACACACACTTTAGTGGAGACTTCTAATCAGGGACATAATTACATAGGAATGAAAAGTAGCAGCTTCATAAGTAAAGGCTGAAGGGTGGTGACCTTCTTACACTGCAGCGTGTGAATGACACTTCTTAAAGAAGCAGGAGGAACTATGATGGGCTCTGATGATGGTGATATCACAGAGCTGACACAGTGAACTCACTAGGACTCCTGTTGGGGTTCTGGATGGCCCAATGGATATCATCCCTTGTCCTCATTTGAACTCAGAATCAACTTCCAAGAAAGACCTAGGAGACTGATGTAGTAGAGACCAAAATACCAGTTTTATTATTGATAAAAACTGTCTGGAGCCTATAACATAGATGTGAAGGCTGAAGGAGTGAGCTAGAACTCCCTGAAATAAGCTGACTTCCCAGAACTGCAGGCCTCCTCTGCTGGGCTTACCACACAGTGGGAAGAGCCCAGATGGTACACTTTCTGCAGACAAGCAGGTCCTAAAGAGTTCCAGACTCAGCAATCACATCAGTCACCTTGGTTCCCACTGAGGGGAAGGAGAAAGTGATGGGGCTAGAAGCCAGGAATACTTCTCATGGATATCTCTTTTCATTCAAATAAGAATGGGCAATCCCACTACTGGGCATATACCCTGAGAAAACCATAGGTCAAAAAGTGTCATGTACCACAATGTTCATTGCAGCTCTATTTACAATAGCCAGGACCTGGAAGCAACCTAAATGTCCATCGACAGACGAATGGATAAAGAAGATGTGGCACATATATACAATGGAATATTACTCAGCCATAAAAAGAAATGAAATGGAGGTATTTGTAATGAGGTGGATGGAGTTAGAGTCTGTCATACAGAGTGAAGTAAGTCAGAAAGAGAAAAACAAATACAGTATGCTAACACATATATACGGAATCTAAGGAAAAAAAAAAAAAAAAAAAGGCCATAAAGAACCTAGTGGCAAGACGGGAATAAAGACACAGACCTACTAGAGAATGGACTTGAGGATATGGGGAGGGGGTGGGGTGAGATGTGACAGGGTAAGAGAGTGTCATGGACATATATACACTACCAAATGTAAAATAGATAGCTAGTGGGAAGCAGCCGCATAGCACAGGGAGATCAGCTCGGTGCTTTGTGACCACCTAGAGGGGTGGGATGGGGAGGGTGGGAGGGAGGGAGATGCAAGAGGGAAGAGAAATGGGAACATACTGTATATGTATAACTGATTCACTTTGTTATAAAGCAGAAGCTAACACACTATTGTAAGGCAATTATACTTCAATAAAGATGTTTAAAAAAAAAAAAAAAAAAAAAAAAAAAAAAAAAAAAAAGAATGGGGACTAAGTGTCCTCGCCACAGCTGCCTCAAGTTCTTCTCGACACTCAGAGGGCACTGTTGTGACCCCAGCCAGCCTCTGACTGCACTGCAGTGAGAGGCTTGCAGGATGAGAGATACTCATGAGAGGCATTTCAAAGAGTGCAGTGGGCGGCTGTGTCCTCCCCAGCTTTCCTCTCACACTCCCTTCTGGAGCCTCGGGATCGCACTGGCATGGATTGAGATCGACAAACCTGAACGTGTTTTGGTTTGAGGTTTGGCAATTTCTGTAACTCCAAAGTATTCCACAAATGTTTTGTGTTCTACAAAACCAAAAAACATTGGCCAAGCACTTTCCCCCCTAATTTTTAAGCTCATGTGTTTTTCAAGGAAATGTAATCCGTATGTTTGGGGTACATTTCTATGCAACTCATCAAACCATACTCGTCTGTACGACTCATTTGATGTCTAAAATGCATGGGGGAAATCACAGATTTATAAGAAGAACTGTGTTAGCACAAGCAGGGCCAGCGATGGGGCACTGGTGGGCACTGGTGGGAAGGTGATGAACCAACTGGATTCTGGTTTTGGCACAGGCCACCTCTTCCCAAAGATTTATAAATAATCCTCTATATCCTCATCTATCAATTTTCCCATCTGCAAAATGGCATTAATAATTCTTGCCCTCATCCTGCAGGCAGCTAGTGAGAGTTAAAGTCTGATTATCAGGTAATTTTGAGCTTTTTAAAGAGAAAATATAAGGGCTTCAATACTTGTCCCAACAAGTTGATTTTAGTCTAGCTTCCCAGAGCACTGGAGGATGAAAATGGCTTCTACCTTCCCTAATTCATCCTTGTCCCTTCATGACACAGGTGACTTCAGTCTCATCATATCACAGTTTCACCTGCTAGGGATGTTCAACCTGACTTCCTGTCCTTGACTATGGAACCCTTTATTGGGATATAAGAAGTAAATGACAAAGTCATGGGGAAGAGTCTACACAGACAGAGAATATAGGTTGATTTATGTGGAAAAGAGAAGGTTCTGGCTACTTGAGTAGGATCTTTAAGTGGATGAAGGGGGTTTAGAGAAAGAGCTCTATTCTCGATATCTGTTGAAGATAAAATAAGTCAAGTTTAAACTGTTAGCATGATAAAGCACAAAGTGCACAGACTTTGACGTCAGATGGACTTGGGTTTTCATCCCTTCTTCAGTTTACTGTGTGACACTAGGAAAGCTGCTTAAACTCTCGGAGCCTGTTTCCTCATTTGTAAAATACAGGTTGCTTTAAAGATTAGAAAGAATGTAAGTAAAAGGTCTGGAACACAGTAAGTGTTCAATCACAAATAACTTCTATAATTACTGATATTACTTAAAACAGCCTGCAGATTTAAGAGGACATAATGAAGAATTTCCATGCGATCAGAAATAAATAAATAAGGCACTGACATGGGCTAATGAGGATCCATAGTTTTGCTTTCCTGGAGTTCTTACAAAGAAGAGCAGCCCACCAGGCAGGACAGACAAGTAACTGTCTGTCCTGAGCAGTAAGATATTCACCAGCCTTAAGGCAGACACAGGCCAGGGCCAAATGATGTGTCAAGGTCCTTTCTAGCCCAGTGAGAGGACAGAAGAACCTTGGGACTTTAACTGAGCTGTCATCACAATTTCCTAACCAGAGACAAATGCTTCAAGACACAAGGTCTTAATCTCAAGATTAAAGCGTGGCTCCAATTCCCAGCGCAAGCTCTAATGCTGGTCAATACAGCCACTCTATTCCAATTTTCTGTTCTAAGTCATGCCTCTGAAAAACAAGGAATCCGATGGGATGACAAAGCAGAGAAGAAAGAGACAAAAAGAAAGCAGTCTTTGGAGTGCCAAGAATAAAATAAACAAATACTAAATGCCACTGGAGATGCAGAAGGAAAGAAAAAGAAAGTAGTTGGATAGCTAAAGTCAGTAGGGTTGGTCTCTGGAGACAGATGGTGTTGTCTAGAGCAGAAATTCTTAACTTTTGGTCATAGACATTTTTGAAAATTTGAAGAAAGCTGTAGACCTCTCCCCAGAAAAATGCACACGGTTCATCCACCACACGTTTCCTTTCAGTATCTGGGAACTCACAGAACTCCTGAAATGCATGCATGGACCCCAAGCTAAAGATCTTAAACACCCTAGAGGCTTCTTTATGAAAGGCCAGCTTCTATTTGAGCTCCTTATCACTAACAAGTTCCTCAATAAGCCCAGAAGGCAGAGCCCTGAAAAGGAGGCAACAGGAAATGGCTCACAGGCATGTTTTGTGACCTGGACATAGAATAGAAACTAATTGGGAGGAAGAGGACTGTCTATCTGAAATGGAAGGAATAAGTATTGGCTTCTTCACTGGTTAAATTTTGAAAACAAAGGTCTCTTATTTTAAACAAAGAGTCATTAACTGGAAAGCATTCGGCCTGGAGTCCATATGCCTGAGGCTATATAACTAACCAGTTGCTTGACCTAGAAAATATTACTCAATTTTGTCATCTTCAAACCAGAAGTTCAAGTGAATTTTACTTACTCAATAGATGTGACCTTAAAAAATTCTGAGGAAAATAAAATTTTAAAGAAATCTAAGTGTATTTTAAACATGATAAAAAGTTTCATAAGAAGTGCTTTCATAAATCATTTTGTAAAGAAAATGATCACTACACACATCTGATTTTTAGCATAAACTAGGTTCTAATATAATGTGCTACACAGTTCACAAAGTGATTCTAAATATAATATTAGATAGTTTATCTGAAAACTCTTGAAGAGAAAATAGCAAAGTCCTGACAAACTGTGTCATTCAGATGAAAAAAAAAGGCCCCCAAATTAGGAAAATGTCTGAACATTAAAGTAAATAGTTATTGCAAGGTCTACACACTTACAGGACACACGTGTCATATTTGCTGTTTCAGTATAGTTTATATAAAATGAAATTTTCTGATTGAATAATCTTCGATGTATCTGCTTTCCCTGCCAATTTCAGCTCTCTCCTAACTCTCTGTGAATAACAGATTTTAATATTATATATGAAGAATGACACAGGAAGGATTTAGACAGAAGCAGAGTTAACCAGAAAAATAGCACAGTCCCTAAGGCTATTTACAACAGGAGCAAATAGTCCTACAAACGTCATCAATTCCTAAGCGTTCCACAGTCTAACAACCTAATCACAATGATGATGCTGGGTCATCAAGAAAGGTAGTGTTCTATAAACTCTCTTTACTAAAGCAGAAAACATCCAGTAGAGTTTGGAAATATTTCCTAGGAGAAAAATGGTCAATTTTTAAACAAAGTTTTAGCTCTTATAGGGAATACTTTTCTGAAAAATTTTATTTGTCCACAATTCCTTTTTTCCTGATAATGAAAAATAAAGGAGATATTACTATAGGTGCTGTAGACACTTATCAGAAAAAGTTGCAATCTTTTAATGACAATAAATCACTGTCAAATGTGTTTTAAGTGACTAAATTGCCAAGTACGATGCAGGGAGAAAAACACCATGAGGGATTCAATCTGATGATTTACAGTGTGTTAACAGAGAATTTGGGTGATTCAACCTTTGGGGGGCAGCTTTTTGATTCTTGGATCAACTACTCATTTCTCTTTGCCTGCAGCAGCACAGTTGCCTAGCATGCAAATGTTCTCCAAAAAGCCAGAGCCAGAAGCCACCAATGGGGCTTGGGGAAAAGAATGTCATATAGAAAAGAAAGGTCAGTGAGTCTCTTGCCCAGTTTGCTCACCTGTTTCTTCCAGAATCTCTGAATCCTTTAGCAAAAGGGTTTCGGTCAATTTTTAATCTGGTGATCTGGAAACAAACAAAAAAAGCATGAAATGTATTTATATTAGCTGACTTCTTTTTTGGTTGCTCCTAGAAAGTTAACAAAAATCACTCTGTTAACAACAGCTGTTGTTTTTATTTAGTTTCCTCTTAGTTTGAGATTTAGATTGAAGTTGATACAGGACTTGGTCCTGGCACACAGATGTCTGACCCATCTGACCCACATCTCCCTAAAAACCAAGGTTTTCCCAGTATGCGACTCTGTAAGCTCTCTTCTGCTCACCATCCTTGCCCCAAAATGGTGATAAATCACTTGCCCAGACAAACAAAGGTATCAAGATGGAAAATTGGACAATGGTCAGATCCATAGTGCATGACACACAGGAGACAGTTGAAACATGCTTGTTGAATGAATGAGTAAATGAATGAGTGAGCAAGTGAGTGAAGAACGAATGAATGGGTTCAGTCAATCCAATCAGGTGCAATCAGGTCACCAGACAACCTGCCTCAGCCTGAAAGAACCAAATAGTTGACTGCGTTTCCCATTTCACTTAAGTTGTGCCTTTCTTGCCGCTAGGGGTTGTTCATTTGATGACCTAAAATGGTCTTGTAAAAGACACAAAAAAGTAGCTGGACTTTTGTCAAGGTTGCATCCAAAGAAAAATCTACAAATGTGGGACGGGATGGGGCAGGACGCAGTGCAACTCACCCAGTCTCCAAGTCCCACAAGCCAATCAGAAGAAACAAAAAGCAGCTTCATAAGGCTGAGCAAATCCAGTGCAAACAGTTGTGTGACCCGGGTTGGATGGGTCCTTAGGAGTCATCTGGTTTGACCTCCACTCAGTGCAAGAGTTCCTCTCTATTGCATCCTATCTTAGTCCCCTCCCACTCTGCAACTGTATATATTACCCTCTCAGCCTCCAGACTAGAATGGCCTGACCAACGAATTCCATCTGCGCTCTTGTGTTTCCGCCTTTAGCCTTTGTCATGGGAGGCATTTGGATACCTTCTGTCTGAACCAGATGTTAATGACTCGCTACATTCAAGGGATAGAGACTTAGAGGTGGGGGTTAAGGAGCTCAGGAAAGCAGGAAAGTCATTCTCAATAGAAGGTAATTCTGGAAAGAAGGGGATCTCATTTTTAAGACCATCTTCCCATTTCTGATCACTGTAGAAATTATCACTGGGACGGCTGAAGTTGTTTCTTGTGTTGCAAATCTTTCCAAGTCCCTCTTCTGTCTCACTTCATCAGAGTGGAATTTCCCAAAGCCACATTCTAAAGGTCTTTAAAACGCAATGTGAGAGTCTGACAAACAGGCTCTGACTTGAAAGTACCAAAGTTATTTTTTTCCCCTTAAACGTCCTTTGCCTCTAGAGTGGCACACTAATAATGTAGCACTCATAATGAAGCAAAAGCAATTTTACATCTATTTTATAGACCAGAGCAGGAGCCTGAAGCTTTGGCTTTCTAAAGTTTAGCGTCTGCCCTGTGAATATTGTATTGAGTTTAAAGATTGTCACCGCTTTTCTGTTGTTGACTTAAAATCAGTTCTTTCTTCCTCCATAATCCACAGCAATAAAACACACACCATATTTTCTTTTCAAGTTGGGGTTATAATATTTTATTTTCTCCTTCAAGTTGGCTTATCCTGTCTGACTCATTTATGATAGGGGTTTCTGGTATAAGATTGTGCTGCTATGTTTTGGGGGCACAGACCCCTGTAAATATAACGACCTTCTATTTCACGGTCCTGGGAGAAATGGTTGAAAACCAGTTCCCCACAGCTCCCTGTATCTCAGGCCAAGGAGTCTGCATGGAGATTTAATAGACAAATGACACCAAATGTTAGGAAACACAACACCTCTATACTTGTTTCAAAGCTTTTATTGTGGGATTTGGACCGCTTTATGAAGAGTGTGATTGTGCTACTCATTATTCATTTATTATCAAGTGCCTTTTGTGTGCAAAGCAATGTGACAGGTAGCACAGGTGACAGCGTGGCAGACAGTCAGTATACAGCTGTGTATCATCCCCCCCAAGAAGTTTATAATTGAGGAGAAAAAAGAAGATATACATATTAATAGTTACAGTGTAAAACAGAAAGTGATACGGTTTGAAATAAAGGCAAAGTGCCCCAAGAGCTTAGAGGAAGCAGTAATTGCTCCGACCTGAAGGGCTCTGGCGTTTCACCTTAGAGGAAGCACGTGAGCCAAGCTGGGAAGGATGCATAGGATTTTAATGAAGACCGCAAAAAGGGGAGAAAGGAACAAGGGAAGCATTTCAGAAGAAAGGTCCTATGTAAGCCATAGAATTGAAGTGGGAAGGAATGAAGCATTTTTGAGAACCACTGAAGAGTCCAATTTGACCAGAGCACAGGGTACAGCAAGAGAAGCAGTGAGAAAGAAAGCTGAGATGCTGGCCTGAGGCCACATCATGAAAAGCCTTTACTACCCTGCAGACATTTAGATACGCTATAGGTAGAAGAGAGCAATTCTAGCTATCCAAACCAAATTATGATCCCAGTTAATGCTTGTGCTGACAACTTAGGCTATATCTACAAATACCAATGGTAACAATGACAGTATTTTGGAGGAATAAATCAATGTATTCACAACCTCAATAATCCTTAGTTTCTAATAGTCCCATGGTTCCCATATCAAGAAACTCCTGGTAAACTCAGTATAGAAAGGGATGCAAATGACAGCTTGCTGTCCTACAGGAGACAAGGATGTTGCATAAGGTGAATTCTCATCAGGTAGAAAAAGAAGTAAAAATCCTCCCCTTCCACTCCAGTGGAACATGAGAGGAGAGGAGAGAGACAGAAGAGAAGCAATCAGTTAGACTTACAAGTGCCTTAGCTTTCTACTCAAACCAAAATCCAGGGGTGGTGGGGGGAGACTCAGAGAAACACTGGCAGGGTCACCTCCATACACACATGGGGGTGGCTGCGCCAGTATAAGTGCTGTAGGAAGAGGCCTGAGTTACGATCCCCAAGCCTTCCATGGCCCTTCGGCAGTGGGTCAGGGACTCAGAGGTCCTCACATGCCATGACAGGGAAGGCAGGGTGACCCCGACATAGAGGTGCTATAGTCCAGACAGGAGTCAAACAGAGGCCCTGGATGAGAACTGAGGTGAGGCTGAGTCATTCAGGGAGGCCCAGGAGGTCCAACTGAGGCAAGAACACAAAAGCACAAGGTCAGCAGTCTCCTGCCAGTAAAACAAATCAACACAAGGAACCCCAGGACCAGCCCAGACCAGACCCCACCCCAGCAGAGGCCAGTGAGGCCCAGAGAACAGCACAGGGGTCCACAAGCAACCACAATGAGGGCTCATAAACCCCATTGCCTCCACCCCTGCCCATGCACCATACATCTAGAGGCCATCTGGAGCAGGAGGCGAGGCTCATTTGAATAGTTAATTTTCAACCCTGCCCTCAATTATATTTATTAACTAGACTCAAATATGGCGGTCGATCTCCACCTCGTCACCTTAGACCAGGTCAGTGTCATATTTTGACTAAACTACTCTAAATACTCTTCAAGCTGATCTCCCTTCTTCCACTCTTGTCCCTGTCCAATCTCTTCTCTTCATTCAGCAACAAAAGCGATCTTGGTTAACACACCATAGTTGGACCATGTCATTCCTTCAGTGCCTACCACTATGCTCAGAATTCAATCCAAACTCCTTGCCTGGCCTTGCGGGGCCAGCATGCCCTGACCCCTGCCTATCTCTCCACCCCCACCCACCCTCCCCTGACTCTGGTCCACAGGCGCCCGGCAACCTGAGCTGCTCTGTGTTGGAACGTGCCACGCTCTTTTCCTGCTCAGACGCCTCACGTGCACTCTACCTCCAGACTGAAATGCTCTCTTCTGTACTCTTCATATAGCTGACTCCTCATCTTAAGTCTGAATCTAAATGTTATCTCCTGAGAGGGGTCTTCCTTGATCCATCCCTCCAAAATAGGATACTTCTGCCACTCTCTTTAACTACACCCTCTTTAATTCCAACTTTACTCTTAACCCAGTTGGTAATTACACATTTATTTTGTCGTTTACATATTTACTATGTGTCTCTCCCCCTAGACTACAACTAGGAACCCTGTCTATTTGATATACCATTTTATGAAGCAGAACCGAATATGACATGCTATTCATGCTCAATGAATATTTGTTCAGTGAATGAATGGAGTGAGGTAGTAAATGAATGAATGAGGATGTGGGAAACAGAAATCACCAGTCCCAAAGCCATCACAAGTCTTAGAGAATACAGACCAAACAACTCCCCCAATCCCATTTGCTTTCACTGTAGGCATTACAGACAAAAGTCTTGAATGTCTTTCTAGTCAGAACAAGGTCTATTAGTAACTTCCATTGTAGCTAAAGCTATGTTACAGCAGTCATGCTCAAACTTGGTCTGATGATAATGAGGCAACATGGAAAATACAGAGGTTGTGGAAGCACTTTTCTTCCTTGATTTTCTTTCCATAACCTTATACTGATGTGTGTAGTCTGAGTTATTGAAGACTATGGCACATAAGGGGGTGATTACTGGCTTGCCACCATTCATTTTAATCATTTTCCCTCACTATTTTGCCTAGTAACATAGAGGCAGTTAATAAATGAGGTATACCTCACCATGCACAGTGCAGACATAAATAGCACAACCTACAAAGAAAATGAAACCTGAATATCCTCAGTATAATTTTACAGGACCAAGGCTCAAAGGGACTTCCCTTATTAACACTCTCTTATTCTTATTTTTTTTTTTTTTTACCATATTGCTTGAAAAGCGTTCCATCAGGATAAAAAAAAATTTTAAGCCAACATAAAAAAAAAATTCTGCACTAATTTGATTGGAAAGTTAGAGCAAAACTGGCTCAATAGCTCAGGATATAATGAGTGGCTCAGAAATCCTATTGAATTTGCTTATACAACCCTGGCTGTGGTTTCAGACTTCCTATCTAGCTCATGTAGCCAATTCTCATCAAGAAATAAGACTGTATTACCTGAGGAGAACAGGGCTGTGTCATTTTGAAATCTAGTTTCCTGTTTGGAAAAAAAAAAAAAAAATCAAGGTTCAGCAGTCTTTTTCCCTTAGAGAGGACAAAGACTCTGCAATGGAAATTTCCTGCTAATTCCATGAGGACATATTGGCGTCAGCTTCTTCCAAGAAAAAGCATTAAGTGTAGAATCACCTTTATTCCAACTTCTACCACCTTTTTCTCCATGATGAGAGTCTGGGCATGGTGTACTTTCCTCTCTGCGATAAGCCTGCCAAGTTGGCACTCCAAGAGCAAATAATAGTAATAATAACTTCAGTATGCTAGCGGCCCTGGGAGTCTATGCATCAGTCAGCAAGGGTGAGAAGGAATGGGAAAGGGAGAAAGAAAAGCATAAACTATTTCATGAAAATAGAAACTCTTTCTTCACACTTCACTCCTACTTATATCCAAGGAAGCAGAACCATGGATACATAGGGAAACTGGTAGTAGAGGTATGCTGGCTAATTATTCAGTCATTTTCCAAGCATGTAGTCAGTACTATGCATAGACTATAAATATCTTAGAGTTATGGAAATGGAAGGGTCCTTCCTCCTAATTAGTGGTTTCTGGGCTTCAAAATGTCATAGGCCAATTCTAATCCCCTCCCCTTCCAACATGTGAAGGATCAACATTGGCATTACAATTTTTTATTCTACCAAATAAAGAGAATTAACAGCTCTCTATTATGTCCTGCCATCATTATTCCATAAAATAAATGACATTTTAGTAACAAACTGAAGCCCAGAAAGACAAAATAGCTTGCTCAGAGTGACACAGGTAGCTAGTGGAGAATTTAGGACTAAAACCCAGGTCTCCAAATGCCTAACCCCTTGCTATCTATGGAACAGAACACTGCCTTTCCTTAGGAAGGCTGGGCAACAGTTCATTTCAGTTCCGTTCCCTCTATTGTCCTTCCTGCCTTGTGTTCCGCCGAACAAGTCCCTAAGAACAATGAGGACCTATCACTGACTCTTCTCTCTTTCCTTTCTCATAGCTTTCCTAACCCTTCCCTTTAAAAAAAAAAAAATGAAGTAAACAACTTTGCTTTAAAATATTATTTGTTCTCAATCTAGAAGGTTGAAGGAAATAAAAACACAGTAATCACTGAATATAGCTCACAAAAGAGAACAGTTTATGCTACCCAGCATCTTCATGACAAGTCTGAAAATTATGGTTAGGTAACAGATCTGACTTACAGGATGCAGACCTCAAGATTCCTGGGGGAGAGACCTGAGGTTAGTTTGCTTTATTAGAAGGCACTGTATCATATTAAATCATATCTACACAGCCAAAGGGAATGTTAAACAATCACACTTGATTTACCCAGGGACTGGAGGCTTGTTAAACAGGCAAAAGCTGTTATCTAGATTTTAAAATGGGCAGAATTGAGAATGACTCATCTATTTTGAATGTCAGCACATCATGAATTCACTAATGTGACATGAGAACAGAGAGATCAAAGTTGTTACCTATTGAATACAATACCTTCGAGAGCCCATGTAGCTCCTCCAATTCCCAAGAATCCACTTTCTCTTTAATGAGCAATTTATTCTTTAAAATTGCCTCTATTCCCCACTATCCTTCATGCCTGTGCAGATGCAGGTATTTAGCAATGTAGGCTGACTACTGACAATTTGATGCCAGGTTTGTGTCCGTGACTAAATGCAGGTTCCCTCGTCTAGTCCTTATAATTCTATGAGGCCAGGACATTTTCAGACCAGGAAACACAAGTTGAAAGGGGTTAAGAAACTTGCTCAAGGTCACACAATTCACCAGTGAAAAGGTCAGAAACCAAATTAGACATGTCTACTACCAAGTCCCATGATCTTAGTCATGGCATCCTACCCCCACCAAACCACGACTGCCCCACTCAAGTCCAAATATAGACAAAATATTTATATGAATAGGATGTACTCAGGTGTAGGAACACTGTGAAATAATGCAGAGGAAGTGAAAGGGATTTCAGGTACCCATGTTTGGTCTTCACAGTGAACTGCAGGTTTTTAGTTTTAGCTTGGGTTATATTGACCCTTCTTGGCCTCTAGAACCGATCTCAGTGAGGCAGTAGAATGGTCATTTATCGGTGTTCTAGTTTGCTCTACAAACTACGTTCTAGAGTCATATTTATTGCCACATCTCTCTGTCTTCATGAGAAAGTAATGATTAAAATGGCGGCTGGGGTAGTCTTGGAAAAAATCCAAACAATTTTTCAAAGAACTTAGACTTATATTCCCCCTTTTCTGTAACACAGTTAATCCCAAAGTTCCAGTTGCTCAAAAGCCATGTCTATATTGCTGCTCTATCTAGCACCAGAGCTTAAAAAATCTTGATTATTAAAGTTTTCTGTAAGGACTCTCCATGGTCTCTGCAATTTTACTATCTGAAGAGTTCGAGAGAGCTTAATAATTTTAAAATAGCGTCCATGGCAAACTAAAGCTCTTCTTTTACTTTAGATCAAATGTGGTATCTAAAAGGAAAGTCCAAAGTTGGGAACACTTTACAGCTGCTGAGAAAGCCCAACAACCATATAGCACTTAACATTTATTGGACTAAAGGGTTGTTGTATATCAAATTCCCCTGAAGGTAAAAAGCATCTAAGGAATTTTATCAGGATGTGCCATGAAAGATAGAAAAATTCTTTCTACTCTATATGAACTAAAGATTGTATAACTCACCTTCACCTGCCTGTTACATACTAAGCCCTTGATAAATATTTAGTAAATGTATGTTTTTCCTCATTGCTTTCTTTGTTAGAGCACAGTATCCAGTATAAAAGGTATTAAGTACTATAGTATACGTCCATTTTGCTCCAAGCGGGCCCAAAAGAAAAGTAAGCAGACTTTCAAGCAAAATAAACAAGCAAAAACTCTGTTTTAGAAAAAGATTCACTGCAGGATCCTACTAATTAGACAATTTACCAAAATATGAAATACCATCTAACTTACAAAAATGAGATTCACATACAACTTTCAGAGAACTGCATAAAGTGAGATCACTTGTAAATCCATCCATTCACCCTCCTCAAAAAAAAGAACATTGTTTAGAAATGCCCACAGTAATTCCAGACTTGGCCTCTCTCTTCCCCTCACCCACTCACTGGCTAATTAGCCCACTGGCTAATGCTGATGTGTCTCAGTGTCAGAAAAAGCATCAGTTCTTCCACAAAAACTTCCCTCATTCCCCAAACCAAAACAAACAAACAAACAAAAAACCATTTCCACATCTCTGTCGTTAAATTATTCCACTGTATTATCATTATGTGTTTATGTGTCTTTCACTCAACTAAAACTCTTCCTTTCTTAGGGAGAAACGTCTTAATCTGCTAAGCTTAGAATATCGTAAATTCTCAAGAAATATTAATGGAATGAATGAATATATTATTAACATAAAAACATACACATCTTAGGGTGTGGTGGTGAGCACACGGAGGCCAATTTAGTCTGAAAGTGTAAATGGAAGCAGTGGGTCTGACATAGAGTTTGAGAGGCTTGATGACTTTGATGTAGCCTGATGGACGGCTCCACGGAGAGGATAAGAGGGAAGGAATGAATCAAACCTCAAGAATTTCAAGTGATGAGGAACATTTGCCGGGATGTAGTAGAGATCATGAAACATGGGTACAAGTACAGAGAGACATGAAAATGACTTAGGAGGTTTGGTCCTCCTGGTCAAAGATCTTGCCTCTGATCTAAATGTAGACTCTGACAGCTGTTACTAGGCATTACCGCCTTGTCATCACCAGTGCCGCGTGTGCACCGCCAGCCTGGTGTCTCTCATTCCAGCATTTCAGTGCCATGCAGAAGGACTAAGCACTTCTTACAAAAGGATGAGTAAACTCCTTTAAAAGCGGCTGCAGCAGGAGACTCTCCAAGGCAGCCTCTTACCTGCTGGTTCTGATAGGCCGTGACCGTGGTAAACACGGTCTCAGGAAAGCTGAATGTTTTCACTCCATCCCCAACAGGGACGGGTTTGGTGGGTGAAAGGTCGCTGCTGAAATCCTTGCGAATCACATGAACCCGAGGCTGGTATTTGTGCATAGAGTGAAGAATGATCTGAAATGAGAAGGGGAAACATTACTCCAGCATTGTCTCTAAGGTCCCTACATCTTTTCCAGCTCTCATGCAAACAAAATTACAGGATAAAAGCGTTACAGGAAGAGCACAGTTTAGAGGTGGGATGTATGGGAAACTGGAAATCAGTGTACTTTCCCATGGCTGGAAGGACTAAGTAATTGGATAGCATCACATCCCATGGAACCATGTAGCAAATACCCCAATCATAGGTGGTGAGTGCAATATGTTTGCTTTAATTGGATAAATACTGAATGAATTGGTTCCAGTACCAGTAGACATCACTCCACTAAAAGGTCTCAGAACCTCTGCTATGTGACAGTTGTTCCCTCCTGCTTCAAATTTTCAGCACGGGTTCATCTGTCTTTAAATTCTACAAGCTGTTATTTGCACTTTGTTATTGATTTTACGGACATTCTCTTATGTCATGTCAGAGTTAAGGGTATATGTGTCTTCTCTCTTCCTTAGAAAATTATCATTTCCCTAAAGATAGGAGCCATGGTTTTAGCTTCTTTCATCTCCCCATAGCACCCAGTATGGATCCCGGCATTCAGTGAAAATTCAGTATGTGTTTTACTGCCAAAAATAAATTAATAACATCAGTTGCACCAATTATACCTGGCAAGCCTAACAACCTATTCTTCTCTTATAAATTCATAAATTTTTTGACCAATCAGCCAGAACTGTCCCCACAACAGTTTCCCTGAGTTTACTGTCCTGTGAGTTGTTCTATTAAATACTGTGATTTCTTCACCATTTTAAAATGTGTCCTCTGTTTCTGTCGCTGCATTCTCCTGACTTGATCGTGACTTACAGCAGACGTTTGCTAAATGTTAGATTTGTAATAAACGTAATTTCACAAAAGGAAAAAAAATTTTTATGCTTACTTACTTAAAATGACTCAAAGATTCATTTGAGATTCTCAAAATCGCAAATGAATTTGAGAATCTCAAAAAGATTCTTATTTTACCTGTTTGAAAAAAGCCTGGGGCTAGTCAGTTCTAGAGCAAAAAAGGGGGAAGAGGGAGGAAGAGGATGATGGGATTATTTGACTCACATGTCCTTGATCATCCAATTCATTGTTGGTCAGCTTGAGTTTGTCGAAACTGACCACCTGTCTCATCCAAGTATCTCCAGAAGCTAGAGAATCAGGGTGTATATAAACTCTTGGGGGCACAGGGGAATCAGCGTTGCCAGCCACCATCCACTTGGAGCTGTGATACACATATCTGAGACAGAGAGGGAGAGAGGAGAACTCAGAGACAGATGCAGAGAGGGAATAGAGGCCCAGGACACAATTAGGGACAGGAGGGGAGGAGACACAAAGAGATGAGAAGAATGGAGTAGGACGGATTAAACAGAGAATACAGAGGAGAAAGAGAGAAGGGTGGATAACCAGGGAAAATGAAATAGAGATGGAAATGGAAAACAAGATGGGTGGGGGAGGGCAGAAAAGTGTTGTAGTTAATGATCAAAGCTGCAGCTCTCACAAGGAAAACATTCTCACAGTCCTTTTTCTTTCTTCTTCCTCTCCTTGCCTTGCACCCCTGTGTGCACACAGGCATCCTGAACCCACGTGTTTAGCTATGGAAAAGGTATTTTACTGCAACCTTTCACCTTTCAAATGCAAACCATATAATCCATTGGCCACTTGTTCAGGATTTGGTTCCTTATTAAAAACATCTTCCATATTGTCCTATAAAACACAGCCATGTGCAGAGACCCTCCAAGCCCCTCACTTGTTAACCATTTCCTAGCTAAGAGTCTGAATTTAGAAGCATTTCAATGAAAACCTAGTTTTGAACATCTTCATCTACCACTTTATTTTCCCACAAAGTCACTGCAAATGAGACTAGGTTAATCAAAGTCTTCCCACTAACTGGGAAGACTTAGCGGTGTTTCTGGGAATGGCTGCACTGAGGCAGAGACCTCCATTTTCATTGAAATGGAGGATGTTTTTAAAGAAAAGAGCATCTCCCCTCCTAAGTCCTACATCAAGACCACTTCTTTCTTAGCCAGCTCTCCCTCTAAAATACAAGTAATGGTCTTCTCTATTCACCTCTCACCTCCAAATTCATGGGCTCAAGGCCAAGTTCTGAAATATCTCAAAAATGGGCCATGACTCACTGATGTGACTGAGAGCTCAGGAGATCAATTAAGCCACAACTTGTTTCAAACAAGAACTATGTGTAAGACACATGGAGACTATGTTGGCTTTTAATGGCTTTGAAGGAAAGTTATTTAGCAAACTTGTTCACAACCCGTTTTAATGAACAATAATTCCCCTTAACTAGATGTTCTTCTTGAGGTCTTACCCAATTCTCCCATTCTTCTCCTCCATCATCCACAGGATAATCCAGCAGGTATATGATTGAAGGTACTGTACTAATCCACTTCTCCTCCCATTTTCCAAAATAAATCATCTCAACTCACTTAGTATTTCATAAACCAAATCATTCAATGTGTTAATCATTTTCAATGTTAAGTGAATTAGTTTTAGACTTAAGATCCATTTGATTTTTGCTACTCTGGCAGACATTATACAATCCCACTCTTTAGATAGATGTAAGGAGGATTCCAGACCAAACCATTACTGGTTCTGACTTCCTACCTCTAGTGACTACTTCCTGTCTGGTGTTCTGCCACAGGCCATTGGCATGTCCTCCATCCTTGTTCCCTATCCAATACATTGTACAGTGCACTGTTAAAATGCTTCATCTAATGAGTTTATAGAACCATCCTGGGATACTGGTGATGCCCACAGTTCCACATCTCAGAGTCATCCTTACCTGTATCTTTTATTGTCCACAGGTACAATGTCCATTGCTATGTAGTACTGCTGGTGTGGATCCAGGCCAGTGATTTTCACTCTCATGGCAGGAAACATCCTCCTGTGGATGGGAATAATGTAGGAAGCTCAGCAGTCAGAGGGGGAGAAGTAGCAAGAGTAAAGGCTTGATGAGTCTCTTCTTAATAGGAATGCTAAGCACACAAAGTCCAATATCCTCTAATTCTCAAAGTTGGCTGTTTTTTTTCACTTTGGAAATTATCACTATCAAATATGCTGAGGATTTACATTGTTGAAATAGCACCTCTTCTTAACTTAAATTGAACTGTTTGATTATTCATACACTCAAAGACCTCATACCATAACTTGTTTTATAGTATTAGTTAATCTTTAATGTGAGATAGATGGATAGACAAGAGATAGATAGATAGATAGATAGATAGATAGATAGATAGATAGATAGATAGAATGTGTGTATATACATTTCCTATTAGACTATAACAGTGTTAAATATACTTATACTCTTATACTTAATATACTTGAATAACTTATATTCTTCTTATTCCCCAAGTAGCTTGTCACAGTTGATTGTAGTAATCATGAAATATTTTCTGATTGAGTCTATTTGAAAATGACCACTCTAAAAATAATATCTCAAGAAAAGAAGAAAAAAAGGAATGTGCTACCAGTTCCCAAATGAAGGACCACCAAAGTCTTTTTTTTTTTATGCATAAAACTGTAGAAAAATTTCTGCAAGTTCTCAGGCTGTCAACGTGTGTGTCAGAGGAAGGACACTGCAGAATAGGGAGCAAATACCAAATGAATTCTAGTGGCCTCTGGGCAATACCTTGTTTCTACCACAATGGCTTGTTAAACTTGCCAAAGCAAGCGAGGTCAGGATATGACACTTTACAACTACTCTCATAATTGAAGAGGAGGAGAGGGAACAGCCCAAAAGAGGTACTGAGTTTCAAGGAGACTAAAATAAAATTCACCATTCTTCTTTAATCATAAGAAAGAAGAAAAACATCAAGCTCTTGTGCATGTCATGCATTTAGGAACCAGACATAAGAAGTGCTTGGTTCAAAAATTTGGATTGCCCTGAATGTGCTCTAGAGTACTTGTACACAAAATGTTGCATTAAACTTAACCATCTGGGGCCAGTTAGTTGAGCTGGGCAGAGCACGGTGCTAATGAGGTCAAGGTCACAGGCTTGATTCACATATGGCCTAATTGGCTTTGCTCCATTTCATGGCCATAGACCATACCCTGACCCCAGACAGCCATCTTGCAAGTGTGCATTGGTTGTTTATATGACAGGCTTTCTGTGCTAGTCACACACTCTACTACTCAACAAAAACAACTCAAAAAGCAAATATCCTCTGGTAATAGGTTGGTGACATCAAAATCATATTTGGGGGGAAAGCACAGAGGGACCACAGACCTTCAACAGGGATGATGGCTAATTCTTAAACATTTGCAAAGAATAATCTATTACCAATTCTTTCCCACTTTATAACTTTTCAGAAGCTTCTATTGGTATATCATTTTAGATTTTCTTTCTCTACCCTCACAAGCTTAATTAGAAAGCCTTATATTTTATTTTATTTTAAATGTATTTATTTATTTTTGACTGTGTTGGGTCTTTGTTGCTGGGCGCAGGCTTTCCCTAGTTGGCGCGAGTGGGGGCTACGCCTCATTTGCGGTGCGTGAGCTTCTCATTGCGGTGTCTTCTCTTGCTGCAGTTGCAGAGCACGGGCTCTAGGGCACACAGGCTTCAGTAGTTGTGGCATGTGGGCTCAGTAATTGTGGCTCGCCGGCTCTCCAGAGTGCAGGCTCAGTAGTTGTGGCACACGGGCTTAGTTGCTCTGCTGCATGTGGGATCTTCCCGGACCAGGGATTGAACCTGTGTCCCCTGCATTGGCAGGCGGATTTTTAACCACTGTGCCACCAGGGAAGTCCCAAAAGCCTTATATTTTAGTCTTATGGTTGACTAATGAAATTTGATGGTGGGTTGCTCATAATGACTAAATCTAACATTCACTATAGGTGAGGCACTTTGACTCACATTAACTCTTTCCAAAACTTTGGGAACCTTGGTCTATACATGTATATATAGATCATTAATTCCCGACTTAATAGCAATGATTTATGATTGCCCTGTATACATAAATATTTGGAGAGCATCTTGCCAGGGATGGAAAGTCCTCTCCCTTGCTATCTGAGATAAAAAAATGTGGTTCCTCTCAGCCATCTAAAGAGGCTGCATTACATTGAAAGAGATAAATTTATTTTCTTGATGACTTTTTAAAAAGTGGTTAAGATGTCTTTAAATTCAATACCTGTTTTGTCTGGAACACTTATATGACCTTGAGTGGAGAAGCTACCTGTCTCTTTTCAGAACTCAGGTTCTAAAATGAATGAGCTGTGTGGCTCTGGATAAGCCATTTAACCTCACCATCTATAAAACAGAGGAAAGGAACTAAATAATCCTTAAGGTGACCTTTTGCTTTAAAATTCTATGACAATTCTTAAAATCTGACCAAAGTTGCTTTTTCTTTTTGTCAGTATTTTAGCACAGAATATCAAGTAATGTCATAACACCCTAGAGAAAAATTAATCTTTCATATTCATAAAATGAGATGTGTTTGGTTTTAATTTTATGCCTAAATTTAGGCCAATTCTTTTGACTTCCAAACCCGTTTATCCCTACAAACACCTCTGTCCATGGTGCTGATCATGCAGGTTTTGTTGGTGCATTCAAAGATTGAGGGCTCTGTAGACTACAGTAGTTCTGAATCAACGGGATTATAGTTTGGGATGTGAGAAGAAGTAGGTGGTGACTAAGATCTTCTGAGAGGGGAAAAGAACAGAGAGTCATACATAACTAACAGTAACTAAGAAAATGGAAATTGGAGTTAAAAATGAAAAAGACAGTACATAGGAAGAAAAATGAAGTGAAAAGGAAAGAATCAACTTGGGGGATGGGGAGGGAATGACAAAAATTCACAGAAGATAAAGACTTCTTTGCATGTTTCTGAGTGGTTCTGGAATTACTTGAGCAGAGTTACTGGTAGCAACAGCAACAGCTGAGGCACTCCAATATGGAAGCAATGAATGTAGTTTCTAAACCTAAATAAAGGGATATGATTAAAGAACAAACTGTATGTCTGTGCTGGGAATCTCTGGATATATTCAGGTGTCAACATGAATTTGTGAAGGCAGAGATATGAAAAAGTAAACATTGCAGAAAATCATGAAGTGAGGTCACAGGAGAATTGTCAAGGAGGTGCTCAGGTAAACTGAATTCACTGAAGTGCAGGGAACGAGGGAATGATATCAGGAACACAAGTGACTAAAATACACAGACATAATAGTAGTAAGTAAAGACCCAAAATAAAAACTGGAAAATCTTACAGACAAAAAAAGTAATATTTCCCCTTTCATCAAACCAATGCCCTTGCCAAAAACTAAGAAAAAGAGTAAAAACTTTTTCCTTGAATTGCTGTTTCCTTCCAAGTCATATCTCAAAATGTAGACTCAAGATGTAGACTGAAACCCAAGCAACAAAAAAGAGATGGTTTTTGAAAGTAATTCTGGATAAACAACAAGGTCCTACTGTATAGCACAGGGAACTATACTCACTATCCTGTGATAAACCATAATGAAAAAGAATATAAAAAATAATGTGTGTGTGTGTGTGTGTGTGTGTGTGTGTGTGTGTATAACTGAATTACTTTGCTGTACAGCAGAAATTAACACAACATTGTAAATCAACTATACTTCAATTTTAAAAACAAGTAATTCTGGAAAGTAATTTTGAAAGTAATTCTCCTTCAAAATTGCTCCTCCTAAGAAGCTTTTTAATGGTTTTATTCTCTACTAAAACTTAAAGAAGGAAGAGGGTTTACAGAGGAGGATGAAAATGAATAAGACTTCAGGTTCATTTTAAGCTCACCTTTTTGTGATATATTATTGTATTGAGAGGTTTCTCTATATGCATTCAAGTGAACTAGACCCAATCAAACTATGCTTTTACTTTAAATGTCTATGTGCATGAAGACAGCTTATGATCAATGAGGTAAGTCTTTTTGGTCTCTGTGATGTGAGACAGTGGATTGACTTTGTAAATATGAAAGCACTATAATTATTTTAATTTCAGTGAACTATTCCTATATACTAATAAACTCAGTCCAAATTTATTTTGATTTAAATCATTTTCATTTTAAATCCAAGGGGCAAAAGCTATAACCATTTCTTAACAGTGCAGACTTACAAATAGTTGAGACAATTGTTTTGGAGCCAAACAGATTTGTGCAGAATTCTGGAGCTGCCCTTTACTACCTGTGTGGCCTTAGTCAAGTTAATTAACCTCTTCCAGCTTTTGCATCCTCATCCATATATGGGATTATCACATCCTACCTCATAGGATTCCCGTGAAGTTTAAATAATGAAATACATGTTGAATATCCAGCACAAAACAGATACCTAACCATGAAAAATTTAAAGATACCAATAAAGAGTAGCTTAATTAACAGTGTTTATTTCAAGATACGCTGTGTTTTTAAAACTTTTATCATCCTACATAAATCATTTTGCAAGAGTTTCCACCAGGTCCCATTAAAGTAATCACATTTCAAGCCAACTATAAAACACAATGGATTGATCAGCAGGGCTCCAAAAATGCACCAAGCCCAAATTTTACCAAAAACAAAATTCTTACAAAAATACCTGGCTGATTTAAATGCCTTAGAAGATGCAAGCTTTTTCTCTTGAAAACATTGGTTGGTGAAGTAACACTTGCTTTGGAAATCTATTGTTTGACTGTTATGCACCATGGATCTCCAGTATTAGCTGGAATACATTTGCAGGCAGAAAATGTTTGTGAGGGTAGAGGTGATTTAGGTTTGAGTGGTCCTTGGAGGAAAGTAGCAAAATCACAGTAAACACAAGCAAAGCGCTTTATCAAGACATCCAGATGCTGAAAAGTGAGTGTGAGTTGCTTTGGCTGCACCAATGCTACTACCACAAATAAGTGAAAAGAAAAATGTAACAGCTCCTACATTTGATTTCCTCTTCTTCGAACGTGGCTATTCAAAGGAACTTGTCCTTACCTGCCTGCTTTGGTGATGATCATCTCGGTTCCAATGTCATGGAACCTCTTCCAGAGGTCAGCACACTGCAGCTCCACCTGAATCTCCTCCATGGAAGATATGGCAGCAGGCACAGGGCCTGCAGCACCAGGGCCCAGGTCAGTGTGAGTGTCAAAGGAGCAGGAAGACCGCTCAGTGATCACCTCAGAGTCTGAACCAGTGCTCTGCTCGGAATCTGCAAAATAAACAGTCAAGACTTAGGTGAGAAACTGCTGAGCTCCCTCCACGCCCCTGGCCCTAAAAGATGGAGGCAGGGTAGGGAGCACGATGGGGTGGGGAGAGGGGTGAACAAAAGGAGACTTAAAGCTGGGAAGCTCCAGAGCACAGCACTCAGCGTATTTTATTTTATTTTTTTTATGGTTTGTTTTTGTGATTTATGACCTTCTTTCAGGTTTCGTGTTTCCAACATGACATCTGGCATTTTAGTAAGTTTTAGCAACAGCTGAAGAAAATTGGTCCACAATAGGCAACATAAAGAGTACTAATGTCACCATGTTGAAGGGAATGAAGCCAAACTGGAGCAACAAAATAGACAAATGCCAAATTTTAAAAATAATAATAATCACAGACTACAGCTGCAAGTCTGGATTAGACCATTTAACTTGGGGGAAAAGATTCAATGCTAACAACAATGTGTTCTTTAATTCCATACCACTCAGCATCACTCTCCCTCAATCAGTTATTTTTAAACACAGTGAGTTTTCCTCCATTTATATATCCTGGTCATCAAAAGTAATGAAAAGTTATTTGGGATATTTAGAAACACTTTGCTGTATACTTGAGTAAATGGCTTTTCCTAAGTCTAATCAGGCCATTTTGGATGAAAAAAAAAAAGTCTGTTGTGAGGCAAGGATGTAAGCATACGGAAAAAGTTACCCAAGAAGGTGGTTGAAACAAAGGGAATAAATGAGTTTAGGAGACACCTTGATTGGTTTCTGAAGTATGGGCAGAGGGGAGGGCTGATCCAAACAGGAAGGTAGGATTGAGAGCAACCAAATAAAAAGCTGGCATGCTGGGCCAGATGGTCCTTTCCTCTTTCGTCTTCTGTTCTCATGAAGAGGGGGCTGGCAGTGGGGTGGAGGTGGGGAGGCAGGGGGGATGTAGACCGATGGAGAAGCCTAGAGTCAGATCTACTAGAGAATTTTCTGTAATTTTTCAGATTTTTTACTTTTAAGGCCCTATGCCAAGAACTTTATCTCCTAATATTTTCCAAACTTGGATTAGCTAGTACAGTTTCCTTATGTCAAACGATACTGCAAGCCAAGCCTAAGAACCTATTTCTCTAACTCACCCTTAACATCTAGGATTCCGATTGCTTCCCCCATAATTAAATACATACATAAAGAAAGGTTGAAAACAACGATGTCTTACTCTGACAACTGGCTTTTCACTGCTGTCAAAGGTCAGGACCTCTTGGGTACCAGTCCTTGACACTAGCAGGATGGAAGGAGGCTGGGACAGAAAGCCACATCATCTTGCTGCCATCCTCACTAACTGGAGGAGGTTTCTAGGTCTGTGAACAACCCCTCTTATGACACCATTAATTTTCTTTTCTTCTAGCCCTAATGTGTTCCTCTCTCAAACCCGGGCAGCATAACTGCTGAAGATATTCAGCACACTGCAGAACTGAACCAAGCTCCTAAATAACAGGGAAGTCTGCCCAAAATCTTTAGTTTATCCACAATCACTGGTCCAGTCACCATCTTCATCAAAAACATTAAAAAGCTATATGACTAGATACTACATGTCTAAGCATATCATTTTATATCTTGGACTAAACAGGAGCTAATATTTGTCTCCTTCAAGTACAGAAAAGTGGAGCTACTTTTCTAAGGTGAGAGCTGTTGAGTGACAATCAGGCTCTATCCCAGCCTGATGCTATCTGCTTTTCAGTAGCAGAGCCATGATATCCTCACACACTCTCCAAACACGGTAATCTGATCCCTTGAGACATGGATTCCCAAATCCCATTTTGTTTCTGCGATATGCCAATATGCTCCTCACTTATCACTAAAATTGTGAATTTTTCAAGAACTTCTTGAAGCAAGATTTTTAAAAAATAGTCTTGTCCTACCTTTGGAAGCAAAGTGTTATGAAATCTCCTTACCATAAAGTGCTACGGTTATGAAACAGTTGGAAAGAGGCAGGGCCCAGCAAAAATTTTGGACATATAATTTCTCCAGTGTGTGTTTAGGAAGGAGGAAAGGAAAGGAAAGATATCACTGCACTAAGTGATAATATTTTTAAGGCAGCCAACTTGAGGTTAGGATTGGAATGGGAACTGTGGCTGGAGATTTAGGAAGTAAGAGACTGCTCTTAACTCTATATGTCATCTGGAATAAAACAGGTACTCAAAATGTAACATTAAATGGATTGATGGATAACCTTGGACAAGTCACTTAGCCACAATGGACCTATTTCTTCATAGTACAATTAAAAGGACTGAACTGAAATCTCTTATAATCTCTTCCACCTCTAATGGCTTAAAGAATGTAAGACTCCATCCTAATGCAACATTCAGTGATAACCCAGGTGACCTCAATTAGAAGCATCAAAATTTTTTTTCTTCTACTTAAAAACTTTTATTTAGGAAAAAGTCCAAAATACATGTAAATAAGTCAAAAGAGATAATCCTTTTCAAAGATCATTATACAAATTGCTTAATTGGGACTTTAGTTCTAAGTAACTCAATGGCCAATCATTTGTAATATAGATTGTTAGTTGTTCATGTTTTTTTTTTAGGTAAAACACCAAAACCATGATTTGTGAAAGAAGAAATTGATAAGTCGGAGTTTAAAAAACTGTAGAAGCATCAAATTTAAAACTGTCTGGGAAAGACAAGTTAAATGAAAAAAAAGACTGGGAGCTCAAATTCACATTATCATAGGAGTTAAAGAATTGAGTTAGTATTCTGTTTATAGTTTCAATCAAACCCATCAATAAGCACCTATCAGCATGTGGCCCTATATGAGATACCATGCAGATAATTTGAAACAGAATCCAGACCTTGGGAAATTTCCCAGTTAGTGTTGATTAATTATGCGTCTACTGAGTGCTTACTATGTGCCCAGTACTGTGCTAGATTCTGGGAAATATCAAAGTACACAATGGGGCTCCTCTTAAAGGTATTTACAGTACAAGTGGAAACTGGGAGCATTCGCAAATAATCAGAGACCAAGACAAATACTACCATGCAGTTTTCCACACTATTACATATTTTCCTGTATGTCTCATAGGAATTCAGAAAACAGAGGGATCTGAGAGGGCTGGAACATTCCTGGGGAACCCATGGTTACTAATAAAGAAATGGACAAGATGTGGAGGCATAGGCAGTATTTTCCCATGAAGAGGATTTTCAGAGACAGTTATTTGTTTCCCTGGAAATACTCTGTGCTCCTGAACTCTCACTCCCTCACAAAATAAGAGTCCAAGTGACTTTTATATACAGAATGCAGGCAGCAGCCCACATTTTCAGTCACATGAATGTACCATGGAATTTTCCATTCTTGGTTGTTTCTTAACTGCCATAGGTTGGAAACAAAATTAGTATTATATTTTATATAGTTTGTTTTTAACCCCTAGAGTAATGAGGGCTACCTGTGACATAAACTACTCTACAATACCCTTAAAATAGTAATCTCAGAGTCCACATCAACAGCCTAGGTAAAAATAAAGTTTAATCCTTTGTAAAATATATTTCTAAATCATAGTTATATAAAATATTTAGGCTAACCAGATCAATTATTTCAGCTATTAATCAGCATGTATAATCAAGTTACCTAAGTCATGAATGTGAGAAATGTATACATAGCGGGTGGGTTATTTCAATCAAATCAGGTCATCCATTCAGAAATATAATCAGTCTTTTGAAGATCAGAAAACACCTCTGTGTTTTCAAGGTTTTTTCATTCTTGGCAACTTGTGACTTCCTGCCTTCAAAAAATAACCACTAGGAACTCATTTGAATGACCTGGAAAGATTTCTTGGCCATCAGACGTCTCTTGTGAGTAGTATTTTAACAGGGAAAGTTTTAGTAAGTCAGAACATAAATGATAAAGTTATACATAACTAAGGAAGTTAAAGAAGAAAACTTTGGGAACCTGCGCTAAGCCAGTTACAAGTCACTGGAGAATATCATGTGACTGACTCATAGGGTCAAACTAACATATCTATTACCATCCAAAAAAAAAAAAATCTCTAAAAAAGAGAATCTAACCATCCGTTCATTGTGTCACTCATTTTCTATCTCTGATCTATTTCATATTGAGAAAATGGATACTGTTAACGTTAAGTTCCCAGAGAAAGTTGAGTTTAGCTTAGAGAGAATTCCAGTTCTCAACTCATACAAAATAGTAGCAATAATAAAATAGTTTCTTAATTTATATTTTACATATTATCTAATATATCCTTCCATGTGATGAGCTAGATATGGCCTATATTTTTATGTCCATTTTGTGGATGAGGAAATTGAGACTAAGAAAAATTGAAAACAACATGGCCTACAAAGTAGGTCTTCTGCCTCCTGAATCAACGATCAGGTCTCCCCAAGATCATACTACATTCATCCCTGGCCAAAGCAATCAGCAATTCTGTAAGACCCTTCAACTGTTTTGGCCATCCTTACAACTGAAATAGCTTAACATGTTTGATCTTGGCCAAGTCACATAACTATTCTGGTCCCTATTTTCCTTGATCTTTATAGCACAGCACATGCACATTTAATTAGGGCTGCTATAAAGTCCCTTTTAAGTTTAATGTTTAATGGATGGATTCGTAGTACAGCTTAAAGACCACCAAGTCTAACAGCAGCAACCCAACCACGATAAGCTGATTTGGTTGACATGTATAGAAAAAGCCTGAGTTATGTGTTCTTTGACTTCATTTCAAAATTAGGGGACTTCCCCGGTGGTCCAGTGGGTAGGACTCCACGCTCACAATGCAGGGGGCCTGGGTTCGATCCCTGGTCGGGGAACTAGATCCCTCATGCATGCCTCAACTAAGAGTCCACATGCCACAACTAAAAGATCCCACATGCCGCCACTAAAGGATCCTGCCTGCCACAAATAAGAACTGGCGCAGCCAAAATAAATAAATATTTTTTTAAAAAATTAGACATTATTAGAACATATTTCATAGTCTGCCAGGTGATTTTCATCTCCACTTAACTAATAATTTTAAGGAATCAGTTCTTACTACAGGTAGCAAGGCACATTCACTTTTAGGGCTCTGCTACTCACCAAGAGTGGGGTCTTGGAAAGCCACCTCATTTCACCAAGCCTCAGTTTCCTTATCTTTACTATTTCCTTATTTTCCTATCAAGGTCAAGGAAAAGATATCTTCCTTCTCAAAAATTACATTTATATCTGTATGATAAAGACAGAATCTAACGGTTCTGCTGATAACAACGTTAGTGACTTTGGACAGTGAGACGAATATAAGCTCATAACAACTATCCCAACCAAAGAGTTAATAGTCAACACCTATTGAGCACTTACTGGCACTCTGCTAAGACCTTACATATATACCATCATTTAATAGAACAACTCTAAGAGTTATTATTATTATCTCCATTTCAAATATTATGGACAGCCAAATCCAAATTGCATCGGTTCTACCTCCTAAGGATTGCAGGCATATGAAATTATATTTAATTCCATTTTTATTCCACCAAACATTTCTGCTTTGTATAGACCAGGGTGTGTATTCATGTACGAAGACAGGCAAAACAGGTTCTTGCTCTGAAGGAGCTCACAATCGGGTAGGAAGGATACAGAAACTGTTAAAGAAGATGGACTGCGATAGGTGCTCTGGCAGATGTAGAGGAGCAAAGCGCTACCAGGAGCTTTGAAGAGCAAACAAGCCAATGGGCAAGAGGATCAAGAAGACGTCACGAGGTGACATTTGAGAGCGGGCTTGAAATCTATATGTGCTTTATATGAGTTCAATATGAGCAAGCAAAGAAAGTATGGGGACAGAATCTCAGGTAGTGGGAATAGCATAAGTAAGAACTTGTCATTTTTAGAAAATTACAAGCACACAGATATGGCCAGAGCTTAAAAATACATAAGGGAAGAGGGGAGGTGAGATAAGAGATAAGTTGGAAAATCAGGTTCAATGTAATTAAACAACAACTTATTTAACATTGAGTATGTGCCAATCACTTTTCTAGATTCTTGAGACATCATCAGGGAAAAAACAAAAATCCCTGGCCACGTGGAGTTTATATTTTAGGAGAAATGTGTGTGTCATAATATGGAGTTTAGACTTTATTTTCTTTATACCAAAGTTTTCTTTTAAATGTAGGTGATGATGGTTCGGTCTTCCCTTCTAGACTATGAATTCCATAAACTGAGTTTCATGCTTTGCCACATCTCCTGAATGAATGATACACGATAGCCTGGTTTCAATGTGGAAGATGGGTGGTAGAAGACTACTGCAGAGTCAGATAAGAGACGTTGAATTTTCTGAGATTAGACGCACAAGCCACTTCCATGAGACTGGACCTCAGCTGTCATATTTTACCCAAGGGAGAAAATAGCTTGAAACAATTAAAAAAGAAAGACCCAAACCAGATGATAATCAAACAATCGTTCTTGTTCTTGTTTTTGTTTCTCCCAATAACTGGGACATGACTACATTGAGTGGTACCCCCTATCTGATACTGGCAGGGCAACCACTCCTTGGCCTACTTCTTAACTCCCAAAGCCTCTAAAACCAAGACCCACCCACAGTCATCTCAGGGCTCCCATTCACACCATAGGAGACATCAGAAGCTATAACCCAGGTAGCAGTCTCTGTACCAGGCTCAAGTAAATTCCTATTCCCAGAGGACCTCTGCAGTGGAAATTGGTTCTGGGACATCAGATTTTATCAGGTAGCTTAGCAAAATCTGGTGATGAAACTTTTCATAGAGTAATTCTAAATACGGCAGAAGGAGAGCATTTGGCACTGACCTGAGTACGGACTGAGCCCAAATTTGATACCCAGTCCAGAGCTTCAAGGGAATGAACTATAACCCAGGTTGGATTAAACTAAAATTATGATGATAGCAAACACTCAAATGAGCCTGTTAGATGACTTTAGTAATGGAATGAAGTCTCTGAGCCCTCCATGCCCTCCAAGTTCTATTTGGGAAAAAGGGGGACGGTAACCTGAAGCCTGCAATTCCCATGCCAATAATCCAATTAGGGAGACTGAGAGCACATATCCTTCAGCTGCCTAAAGCACTCTCCACCTGACAACCAGCACCTCTCTCACTGACGTGCAGACCACAGGCAAGGACCCAACGTCATCCCTGAGATCTAAGCCTTTTAAAGAGGCTTTGCAAAGAAGTGGCGGCAGTCATTTTTACATCTATTTCTTGTTAATCAAACGAAGGCTCATTGTCATTAAAGGTTCAGCCTCTAGTGCTCCAGCATGCTTTGCAGGTGGAAGTAAACAAAAGAAGAGAAATAACAGGCACTACACTAAATAGTTTATATACATTTATATTTAAGCCTCATGCAATTTTCACAGAAAACCCTATGAAGTAGGCATTATTGCTGCCACTTTATAAGTGAGAAAGCTGAGGTCCGGCAGATGAAAAAGGTTTTCTCACATTATATTACGAGGAGGTGTCACAGTGGGATTTGACTTAGTCTGACACTAGAGGTGCTCTTTCCACCATCAACTGTTGCCCAGTTTTTAGAACTAGACCTGCACAGTTCTGTGCTTCCCACTCTGAACTTGGAAATGCAGAGCTAACGTTCAGGCTGCTCGGTCAGAAGATAGCTCTATGGAAACTAGAACATTATCAGTTCTTTGGGGAAAACAGAAAATTCAAAGCCAGGTCAGATGGGAATTTACTTTTCGCAGTAGCAGGGCAGTTACGTTCAGGAATATTTTAGGTCTCTTCACTAACTTAACATTATTTAACAAGTAAGAACAAATGTAAAAGGCCCTCTTTTGTTGTATTTCACTTCCTGTTCCCAGCACCCCCATGTAAAAGATACAAATGTGACAGAGAGATCACTGAAGATCACTGTCAGTGTCAAATCACTCTTTTGGTTTAGCCTAGAACATAAGCAAAATAATATTAGAAGGTACTTGGAAGATGTCTGGACTTTGAGAAGTGTGTAATGACAGCATTGAGAGACAAGAAAAGGCAGCTGAAGTAGTTCCTACTTGTGCGTAATTTGGTTTACATAGGCTTAAGTCAGAGTTCAGGGCACAGAAGTGTTTGACAGTATTAAATATGTATCTGTACTTGAGGAGAAATCAACTGATAATTATATATATGAAAGCACTTTATAAACAGTAAAGTATCAAATTAACAGATAAGATTATATGCCAATGATCAAGGTAGTCGGGAAGACCAAGAAAAAAATAAGGACAACTATGGGTCCTGGATTTTCTAGAACAATCCTAATTTCAAATATTTTATTTCATCCTCCCCATAAAATTAAAAGTTTTGAGACCAACTTTCGGTTCAGAAAACATTCTTGATGAAAGCACAGAAAATGCATAAATGGAATAATCAAAAATTGGTCAGAAGCCACGTGGCAATATCCTAATCTAAATACCTCTTGCCCCAGAGGTCCTCCAAAAGTTCATCCTGATGGACTGGGTGGTCTTCAAGATTTACCAGTCAATTTTAGGCCAGTAGCTGTCAACACAAGCCCCTTCACAAGGCTCTTGGCATTTTTTCTGAGTGAATTGACACATTAGTTCATTCCTAAGCCAGTGCTTATTTGCTCTTTGCAACCACAGCTACTCCCAACCTCCCACCCGCACCCCCATCACCACAGCAGCTACTACCATTAACACCATCAGATGTCTGCCACAGTGGTCTTTTAATTTCCATGATGTGAAAAGGAGGCCTTCCCCCAAAGGCCCTGGAAGAACTTGCCTTATACCTTGTTAGGATATTCTCACTGAGCACCAATAAATAAATAAACCCATGCTAATATGCTAAAGGGGAAGAACTAAGCAGCCAGTTTCCAAGCAACAAGTGTAATTTAACTATGACTTCAGGAGACAGTGCCCTTGGAGGTGGCAATGTCAAACATGTAAGTAGGATAGACATTCGAGTATATAGCCAGGAACATGCAATACCCTTCAAATTATGCTCAGGACACCACCAGCTACACTAAGTTTAAAATCTCCCCAACCGGGCTTCCTTGGTGGTGCAGTGGTTGAGAATCTGCCTGCCAATGCAGGGGACATGGGTTCTAGCCCTGGTCTGGGAAGATCCCACATGCTGCGGGGCAACTGGGCCCGTGAGCCACAACTACCGAGCCTGCGTGTCTGGAGCCTGTGCTCCGCAACGAGAGGCCGCGATAGTGAGAGGCCCGCGCACTGCGATGAAGAGTGGCCCCCGCTCACCGCAACTAGAGAAAGCCCTCGCACAGAAACGAAGACCCAACACAGCCAAAAATAATTAAAAAAAAGAAAAGAAAAGAAAAATCTCCCCAACCACTTTGTTATAAAGAAGAAACTAACACACCATTGTAAAGCAATTATACTCCAATAAAAAAGTTAAAAATAAATAAATAAAATAAAATCTTCCCAACCTATCAAGCCAACCATAAAGAACCATCCTGTTTGATGAATAAAAGAGCTAAATGGCTGGCAAATATAACAACCTCTCCAGTAATTTTCTGAATTCATCCATTCAATCAATTATTTATTTTTTCAACAAATAATAGTTGATTATCTAGCCTGAGCCTGGCAATGTGTTAAGTAATGTGAGGGGCACAAAATTAAATAAGATACATTCTTATGTCCTCAGGAACTTACAAAATCACTTAGGAGACAGGACAGGTTAATAAATAATCTAATAAAAGTAGAAGAGTCAAAATCCAGCATGGCATAGAGCATGCTGAGGGACTGTAATTCAAAAGACCAAGTTCTAAAGTTCATCTCTTCTTTTTCCAACTGTCTAATCTTGAACAAGTCACTTAACCTCTTTGAGCCTTAGTTGTATCATTTGCAAAATGAGGATATCATTAGTACCTACTTTGTGAAATTTTTATGAATCACTAACAAAGTGTGTGTCTGTGTGTTTACGTAAATACTTTATCAGTAGTAAAAGGGATATATGAATGCTAATTTTCATGTATTATCTAAAAGGAGTATCAACAAAATGCTATGGGAGTTTAGAGGCGAGAAGAACTTCTTCCCGCCTGGCGGTCTTTTCTGGGCCTAATGGAGAGATGTGTGCAAGATGAAAAGGAAGAGATGGGGAAGGAGGAGAAGGATCTTCCAGGAAAAGGGAATTTTATGGCAGAGGCACAGGAGTAAAGTCTACCAAGCAGGTCTAGAGAACAGCAAGTAATTGAGACCACATCTGTGTGATTCCTCTTGTATCCTCAGCACCTGGGACAGTGTCTGGCACCTATTATGCACTCAATAAAATGTTGGTTTTGTTGAATGAGTGAAAGAATGAATGAATGAATAAAGCGCTGTATGTTTGGTTTTTTTGTGTGTTTTTTTTAAACTTTGGGTTTATTTATTTATTTACTTATTTATTTATGGCTGTGTTGGGTCTTCATCTCTGTGCGAGGGCTTTCTCTAGTTGTGGCAAGTGGGGGCCACTCTTCATCGTGGTGCGTGGGCCTCTCACTATCGCGGCCTCTCTTGTTGCGGAGCACAGGCTCCAGATGCGCAGGCTCAGTAATTGTGGCTCACGGGCCTAGTTGCTCCGCGGCATGTGGGATCTTCCCAGACCAGGGCTCGAACCCGTGTCCCCTGCATTGGCAGGCAGATTCTCAACCACTGCGCCACCAGGGAAGCCCACGCTGTATGTTTAGCAAAGCAAGAGAAGAAATGTGGCCAGAGAAGAAGGCTGGAAACACATCAAGAATCTTGAATGCTATTCTTCTGATCCTCTTCAGGAGACCACTATATCCCTAGTAATGAGGTGTTTTAATTGAATGCCGTGTTCCCAACAAAATCCCAACAGGGTCACCTCTACACATAATCTAAGATATTGGAATCCCACTAGCTTTTCCTTCCATGACCGTGAGTTGGCAAGGTCTAACCTGAAATCTTTCAGGGGCATCAAATGAATTCAGTGAATTCGGTCACTTCTATGAGTAGCGGTCACAGTCTATCATCTAGAAAATTCTCAATACTAACTCTCCTCCACATGAACCTAAGAAGAAAAGGTGCCTGTGATCACGAGGGTAAAATGAGGAAAGGAGCAAGCCCTTCTACAAGTGCTGGAGCTGGTGATGCTTTTGTGTATGTGTGTGTGTGTGTGTGTGTGTGTGTGTGTGTGTGTGTTACCTGGTGGGGGATGGGGTGCAGAGATGTCTTCTCCTTCAGGAACCGGATGACTCCTGCACACAGAGCTGCTGCACCCTCTAGACCCCCACATAGCAAGTGTCCCTGCTGTCTGCAGTGAAGTGGGGTTTCCAGAGAGGCTGCCAAGAAGGGGAAAGAGCACGGTCCTTCTTTAGAATCATACAGACCCAGCTTTATGACTTCGGGCAAGTGACTTAACCTGCCTGAGCCAATTTCCTCAATAAAACAGATATGCCCATGGCTCTCAGTAAAGCCCCTGGCACACAGTAGGAGTATATTAAATGTTATTTCTGTCCATAATTTGGAAAGGGAGGTGGCCACAGGGTTAGATCTTTTCCCAATCACTTGCCAATCCACATTTGAGAGGGAGAAAGAAGGTTTGTGTTCTTTCAAAAGGAGAAAAGCAAATCCTAACAAAGAAAATTGTAAATGTAGAATGGGAAAATATCACATAATGAAGAAAATAATTCAGGGCCTGGAGCAAAAGTTATCAGAATTGAATATGTTAGAAGGAGAAATTGTGGAGAGGCAGAAGGAGGGAAAGCAAAGGAATAGTAAAAATACCAGCTAAGAAAGCCTGTTTTTGTGTAGGTCTACTCCGGGTTCATGATGGCTGCCATACTAGTTGAGAAGGAAAATGACTAGAATCTGAAAGAAGAGAAAACAGGGCAGACCACTGAGAAAAGATGTAGGCTGGATCTTCAGTTAGGAAATGGGGCCCCGAGAGCAAATTCTAGCCTTCAGCAGAGAAGCAGAGAGATCAACCTCGGCTGAAGAAGCAGCCCAAGGGCACTGCTCCACAAGAAGTGGGAAAGACAGAAAAGAGCTGGGGGGCTGCAGGGTCCCCTGACTCCAAATTGACAACCTTGTCAAGAGCTCTCACCCTCTGGCTCAGGCTAAGGAAAATATACATTGAGGAGACAGAAAAGATCTAGTGCTTAAGGGAGTCTTCCAAGAGCCCCAAGGTGAGACCTGAGAGTTGTGCATTATAACCTATTTGACAGGTGAGATGACTGAGACTTAGTCAAGGTAACATGCCCAGTGCCACTCACCCAGAAGCATCAGAGAGAAGAAAAGGACCCAGGTCTTTCTTACCCCAAAGCTTGAATCATCCACCACCCACTCCACCTTCAGAAACCCTAAAATAAAATGCTTTAACAACAGAAATGAATCTACTTTTGGGGCACGGGGCAAGCATTAAGAGTGAAACAAGCACTCTGGATTAATTGTATTCATAGCAGTGTCTGTGTACTTACAATTCACCATCCCCAGCTTAAGATGCTTGCCAACCTCAGAATCTTACCCTCACATCCCAAGTTCCCAGACTCCTCCAGGAAAAGTCCACCTGCCAGGTGTCTCTCCTGCCTTCTTTTTTGCCTCCAAAGCCCTCCCCAGAGGAGAGTGAGTTGTCAAAGGAGCCTAACCTGGTGGGATTTTTGGTGATAGCCAAGAGGATGGCGCAGGGTAAAACATAGCCTAACACTGTCTTCTATGTAAAAGCTGATTTGGGAATCCCGGAGTCAATATTCCTACCTCCATTCCTGACTCCTCGAACCATCTTGACCAGGTCACTTAATTCCATTCATTCCTTGGCCATAGCATGCCTCTGTTTCTCCCCAGGCCTACCTACCTTGAACGGTCCCAATGACCTTTGAAGAAACAGTGTCCTCCAAGTGTGCCAGCAGTTCAGAAACTGACAGCTTCTAAAATAGCTGGTATGTTATTGGGTGTTGGTTGCCTTCTGAAGGAGTGGTGGTGTCGCAGAGGCAGCAGGATTTCCTTGCCAAAGTTGCTCCCACCCTGTTCCCCATGAGGCTCTGCACTGCCTCTCCCAATCCCAGCCCATGAAGGCTTCAAGCCCAGGGGCCGCAGCATTTAAGCACTGTCAGAGTTCCCACTTCAGCCCTCATAGCGGTGCCAGTTCGGCATCTGTCATGATGACCCAGCCTGAACTGTATTTAGAAGTTTTGGACATGGCACCATGTCCTGGCCCATCTCAGAGTGACAGGAGATTTCCTGAGCACCTGGGCCTGTGATTCAAGGGCTCCTCCTCCCAGGGAATGGGGGGTCAGAAGGACTTTCCTAACGGTCTGTTTCCTCCTCGGGAGGGGACCCATCTGTTGGAGGAACCTCTTAGAGAGTCGATCTCCATCAATATTATTATACAATGTTATTTTTTTAAAAAGACATACTTTTTATAAAGCTTGTAAGACATGGCAGAGGAAAAAGAGAAAACCAGTCAGAAAATGGGTTTAGGGCTCTGTTCACAGACTACTCTTACAAAGATAAATTTCCCTGGAATTACGTCCCGGGAGTGCTCAGAATCTAGCAGATACTGCCAGTGAATAGAAAGAGCTAGCCTATGACTCGGCTTCTAGGGACAGTGCATAATAATTCACATCATCTTCTTGACAGGCTCTATGCCGGTCTTGAAAGTAGCCTACTGGAGTCCAAAAAAATGTATAAGTGATCCCTGGTTAGTGGTTAACAAAATAAAATTTAATTTATTTACAGTTTAACATAATCTCTGCCAGGCAGGAAGACTGATAATTAAATAACACTAATCGGGTGGGCTTTGAGGGTTGCTACACACAGAGTGGGTGTGGGTCCTCAACTCTGCTAGACCACAGGAGAGAGAAAGGCTTTTTCCCAATTGACCCTCAACTCTCTGCCCCAGTGTCCCTGACCAGAGTCCCATGGAGATACCCTGTCATTTAAAAGGCATCAGTGTTTGTGGCCTCTCTTCATTTCTGGGCAAGGACCCAACATTCAGAGAATGTGGTTTTAGGATCAGGGCATCTAATCCATTCAAGGATTATTTTTCCCCCCTACTGCTCAAATGGGTGTGTTAATCATCACCTCCCTTTGTTCTGTAATAAATTCAGCCCTGGCTAATTCCAAGCATCTATGCATCACTAAAGTTTAAAGATGGCGTTTTGACAGGTCAGATATTTAGAATCAATAGACCACCAACCAGTCAAAAATCTTAAGTAGTTTTAGGAACATGTGGAAGTAATTTTTTCCAAGAATTCACAAGTTTGGAGGATGAGATCTTATTGATGGTGTGTGGGCTGTTGTAGATATTAAAGTATTACTTTATATACCATATTCTACATGTAATCAAAATTGATTTACAGTGAAGGCAGATTTTCCTTATTATACCAAATATTACACATTATCAGATATAAATTACAATGGAATGCACGCTATATAGCATCTTTAAAAGAAACCAATAAAAGACAGATAAAATTATAAGTGAATGTGCAATGATTACACATGTAAAATACAAATGTCATAGGCTAGGGAATTTCATAGAAATCAGAATATTTTGTGTGACACTGGCCATAGACCTACATTTTAATTACAATCATCTCAATTGCATGCAGTGAATCTGTTTGTAAAGGAAAAATTATTTCATAAAACGTTAATTTCTAATTCTTAATTTTTTTACTTTTTAAGAGAAATATTGATTTTAATTCAACATAAGGTAAGTTCTAGTCACCTGTCATCTTTCAACCTAAAAATTAGCAAAATTGTTGAAACAAGGCACAATTTTTCCCCGTACTTGCTACATGGCTCCAGTTACAAATATATATATATATATGAAAATGTTAAAACAAAAATAGAAGTCTGAGATTTTTTTTAAGTGTGTAAAACTCCCACAAAACCTATCAGCATTGTTTCTTATTCTACAAAGTAGCACCAGTAAGAAGAGTAAAAGGTGTTAAAAACCATTATGACAGCATTTCTGAAATTAGGGATACATTTCTAATTTTTTAAATGAAGAGATTATTAACCTGAAGTCAATGGATGGGTTTTGGGGGTTTATAGGTGACCTAAAATTATAAGCTAAATTTGTAGGAGCTTTCATTTTTCTGGGAAGAGGATGTATGGTATTCAGGGAATTCTCAAAGGAATCTATGACTTTAAAAGGACAAGGACCACTGGTTTAATAGGATTCCTTCAAGTGGGAAAATTGTTTATTTTCCAAGCTCTCTTCTGCTGTAATGTAAAGCATTTCCCCTTAGCTGGATATTTCCAATGGGAGAAATATTCAAAAGAATATGACACAGAATACTAGTGGTGCATCCTAATAGAAATATATTCTTTGTCTGCCTTACGAAGACAAAGTGGTTGCATTTTCTGGGACTGTTAAATGGTCATATGGGACCACCCCAACTTTCTCTGTATGGGCCCTTATTTCCTATCTGTCTTTATTTTAGCCACAAATACATGCATGTATAATTTTTTTACTGTAATTCATATCACATCATTTTGGGAAGTAGGGGGATTAGAAGTTATCTTTAAGTGAACGAAAATGGGGCTTTTCCTTTAGCCTGGCTACTTTTATTCTTTCATACTCTCTCAGTGTCCTTCCTCCTGCCCCTCAGAAAAACCTCAGTGGCGCAGGAATCCTGGGGTCCCCAGGCTGTTTCTCCTTCTGTGTGCCAAAACCAAGCAAGCTTGCTGCTGCGGGACACACGGTTCAGTCCCCACACCAGGGATGTGCTCTCAATCCATGGTCTCCAAACCTCAGAAGAAACCCTCCTCCCACTCCACATCCCCCACCCCTGCCCTGTGTCCTTTAGGGCAGCACCTGTGTCTGGCCCTGGAGCCAAGAGGCAGCTCCTCAGGGAAAGCTGGACGAGGTGAGTAGGTGACGCTGTCCTCAGCAGGACTGCCAAGGCTTTCCTAAAGGCCACGGCAACCAAACCTGCCCGCGAGAACATTTTGATGAGCTCAGTTTGTTTGCTACCGAGAAACTCCTTGCCCTCACAGTCTATTTTTACCATGTTGTGACGCTGAAGACTCTGCTGTCATTAAAGTGAATGATAAATAGAGTAAACTGTCCCTTATCTATTGTTCTATGGTGAAAGAAACTCTGGATTCAGAATCAGAAGGCAGGAGCTTGAGTCCTGGTTCTGACCTTGATGTGGCCTTGAGGATGCCATTTAACCCTGCTGAGTCTCAGTTGAAGCATCTGTAGAAAGTGGTTAAGGAATCCTACGGCTTACCCAACTCCGTGAGTCCTCAGCAGGATAAAATAATGCAGATGAAAGCACTTTGTAAACTACAAAGTGACTTAGAAATGGAAGTGATCAGCACTACATTTAATCAATCATCTCATTCACAGAGATTTCTCCCTGTGCGTTAAACACATGCTAACTCCTCACTTATCTTATAGAGCCCATTAAAGATAGGAAACTGAGACTCGGAAGCAGAGCAGTGACATGAGAAGACCTGGATTCCCTCCTCTCATTCATCTACACCTCCCCCCGTGTTGCACCCTTAATGTACTCTTACTGAGCAACTACCGCCTTGTCTTTAAAATGTAGATGATAATCCCTAGCTCCTGTGAGGCAAAGATGCAGACAAAATGACCTCCCAGCATCTCATTCCATGACTATGATTCCGCTGGATGTGACCAAAGTCAAAGGGTGCCTAGTGGTAGAGTGGGAACGAGCACCCAGGTCTGCTGACCCATGGACCCCATCATATCCTTGCTGCCATGCCCTCTGAACCATAGCACCTGCTCATCTCCCAAGTGATGACCCTGCAATATGACAAGATCCTGAATTATCAACGAGAAATCACAGTACAGTTAGATGCTAAGTACATCTTACTATAGTCTGATTCTCTGTTAATCAAAGTATGTTGCATCTTTTCACCAATCAAGCAAAATAGCCCAGCCTCTAGTGAGGCAAGCAGATTCCTGCTTTAAATGATCATTTATACTCCATTCCAGGAGATCAGCTCTATCACATACCCCTTTATATGGAGGTCACGAGGCTGTAGGATAGTTATTATAGCCATACTGCTTTAATCATTACCAGTGACAGGAGGTTTTGTTCAATCCAATGGCAAAATGTCTTGTCCATAGGCCCACGGAATTCCCAGACCTGCATCAAAGCTGGCCTTCTTCTCCCTTCGTGTGAAATGAAGGCCAGTCCCAATGAAACCTCAGGTTTTCCATAAAGTTACTCAGCTTCTCCAGGGTCCATCATTCCTGTCTCTTTTCTCTCCAAGCCTCAGAGTAGCTCTTCCCTCAAAGCCTGCCTCACTTCTTTGCCCCACAGAGTCACTGTTGTGGCAGGACTCAACAATGTCTACAACCTTCTTTAAACTCTGCAAGGAAATGCTTAATGAGGGATGCTGCCTTGATTCTCATTTCTTAAAAGCACCTTGTTCAGAGGAACTGACTTCCCTCCCCTCCAGAAAGATCCTACTGTGGTTTGGGTTAGGATTACACATCTGGATTCAGTTCTCACAAAACTGTTTATCTCTGGCGTTAGGTGTTCTGCTAACTTAGTCTTTAGAAGAAAGAAGATGACATGTTTCGTGTCAGCTCCTAAACTAAACTACCTGTGAAAGACTTCCTTCTTGTCATTATTTACAATTTAATGATGAGCCAAGATGGTCCATGATAAAATACATCCCCTTAGACAAAGAGGACAAATGAGTTTTAACTAACCTATGTCAACTCTGGTCATTTGATGGGAGATCACAAAATTGAGGAGTGTGAGGCCCAATCCAAGCTTAGAAGAAGAGATCGATTAGTGGTGTCTGCCATGGGCACAGGAGTAGGGAATAGCAGCCCGCACGTTACATATTCACTATCATATTCTTTCCAAGGTTTCTACTGAAATGCTGCCATGCATGAACCGCAATGCTGTCCCTCTCACCTGCTTTAAGGGAATAAAGGCTATTGTATCATTGTTCGTACTTTGTGTCATTCTTTCCAAGTGGACCAGGTTTTCCAGAGGCAGCAGATAGGCCACTAATCTTTCTCCTTTACCAGCAAGGTCATCATGTTAGTAAACGTCCTCTGCTCTGACACAGTTTTGGTTTTAATGGAGAACTAATGTCTTCATCAGTATCTGTGCTATTTCACACTTCATTTCCGTCCCTAACTCTTGGATGCAAACCATCCGGTCCTGGTGATTTACTTTGTGGGAGTTTCTTTCAAGTTAGTTTCCTTCTCTAGGGATGCCACGCAAGCATTTTCAGGGCTCCAGCTGGGGAGCACCCAGCCTTGAAACATCAGCGTGTGATCAAGTCATTCAAGAAAGCCAAAGGCCTTGGCAGGGATCTGACAGTGAGGCCCTTAGCTGAGGCCTTCGAGTCTGAGGGTAACAGAAGCAGCTGCTAGCTGTTCTGCCTCTCAGTCAGCACAGGGACTCAAGGTGGTCCAGATCATCAGAACCAGAGAACTGGGAGCAGACGGAAAGAACACGGATGCTTTGAAATTGTGATCCACAATTCAAGCTGTTTCCAGAGCTCTCAATGAGTTTCACAAAATCTCCAAACACTCTCAAGGTAAGAATGGTCTTAAACTTCTTTTCTACGTCCTATAGTTCCCGCAATCATCCAACCCAGATTTCTCTAAAATAGTCCTAATTTCAAATAGTTCATTCTGTGGTCCTTGAAATACATTTGCATTTAAAATTTAAAGACAGGAGATAATATCCTAATATCTTGCTTGAAAAACCATCCCTTAGCATGAGTACACAATAAATACTTTACCTTTGATTTAGTACATTCTGGCCACAAGGCACAGCTGGGAGGAGTGAATAGGGAGGGTGAAGAAAGAAGTGTCATGATTTCAAAAAATTTGTAAAGGATGGCTCCTATGGAACAGAAACAGAAAGTATCCCTCTAGGGCAACAGTCACACAGCCCTGGGGGCTGTGCATATGTGGCTTGTGGAGAAGAGATTGCTCTGCTGAGGTCTGAAGCTTCATTGGGGCAGGGCCATGTCTGACTTTTCTCCACAGGGAGGGAACGTGAGGGGCTGAGGATGAAAGACCCAGGATGAAGTTGGCTAATGCAGAGCCAAGACCCAGTGGCATAAAGAGGACCTCTCTCTTCACGCATCCTTGGGGCAGAAGCCCGCATGATGTGGTCTCATTTTTGGCCATAAAGATAGTTTAAATGAGGACCACTGAAGTATCTGTCAATAGCAGCAGAAGTAAATATATAAGCACCTTCCCTCAGAGCACACTCCAAATAGAAGGTAGAGCTGAGGCCTTCCAGAGAAGCCTGAGCTGCGTGACCTCTGATGTGGCTTTGCTGTTACTGTTTTGTTTTTGTAAATGAATATCCAATATTTATACCTTGATAACTGTGAGACTACCCCTCACCATTCTACCAAAGGTAAGCTTTCATCAGAACACCACACAGAGCTCAAACAGCATTACCAAGAAAAATAAGAAAAGACAGCTTCAGTTTCTCAAAGCTTGCTGGTATGAAAGCACAACGTGCTTCATGTTTCTCATTGGAGGAGCAGGTGGGTCAATCTCAACCTCAGCATGTGACCTTGGTTCTTTGCCAAATGAGGCAGTGAAGACAGGAAGTCTGAGCATGTCATGTGGCACTCTGAATACGTGCTGCTGTTTATGACCCCAGGAAGCAGCACACACGAGCAATTTTGATATGCAACAAATTTTGATATGCAACAATTTAAAATTTAAATTTAAAATTTAAGTTTAAGAGCAGATAGAATCATTAATTCAGATGCCATCCAGCTATATGCAGTAAGGGCAGATTACTCCAGAAAACAAATGACTAGAAGTAAATTTCGTCAGTAATGTCACAAAACATTGGAATAAATTTCCTTGACAGCAAAGGTTCTCCTTAACCAAAGACTAACAATGTCCAAATTGCAGCCGTCAGAGGATAACAAAATAATGAGGAGAAAGTTCTTCTCCCAACAGTAGGAGATACTGGCCCCAGTTGGCTTGGTATCCTAAGTTCTTAGCAGAATCCCACATTGAGTTCTGTGGAGTTCCACACACAGGCAACTGCTAACGTGAAATTCCCCAGAATAAGAAGCAGGACGTCTCTCTGCTAAGGAATAGGAGTAGCCTGTGTCCTCCTACTTCTCCCAGCTGGAGAAGGGCCACTGGAGGAGTTTTGGGGTAACTGTAACAACAGTCATTGGCCCTGAGGCTGGGGCAGCAGATCTGTGGAATCCCAGGCCCTGGTCCTCCCCTTCTGGCTGGCAGGGTCTCCAAATGGCTCTTGAGCTTCTCCTTGGCAGTCATCACAGTTCACCTGCTGCAACCGCAGGTGCCATTTTCTGCTCGGCCTCATGGCCTTTGTTGCAACACCCCATTGTCCCTGATCCCGTGTGCTGAAAACTGAAGGTCACCACTGACCTCAGCCAAAATTGCTTCCTGCTCCCACCCCTGCCAATCTGTACCACACACTCCAAAGGTCACCAGCCCGATGTCAGTGCCCCCTGTCCCAACATGGGCCTTGCTGCTTCTCCAGACTTACAGCCTCTACAAGGTCCTCTCTCTTCCCTGTGCCGCCCCTGCTGCTGCAAGTGTGAGAAGGCCCTGTCCCCGCCAGTGTCAGAAATCTGAATGTGACTCTCCAGCAATGCATTCAGCTGGCAGGAACGTAGGCCTGGGGTGGAAGATGATACAAGTCTAAACAAGGAGTGCAATTTTTTTAAGTGATATTCCATGCTTAAAACCAACCATGCCTTCAAAACAAAACAAAAACAAAAACAAAAAACAGACCAACAAAAACAAAAACTAACCATGCCTTCACAGATTGAAACCAAGACTCAATTCTTAATTATTTTATGTGCGAGTTCCCCTCTCATCCAGGGCTCTGAGAGGCAACAGTCTTAGGCCCACTCTTTTTATAAGACCTTTTACAACCCTGGAGCCAACCATCAGTTCCAGGTGTTTAATCCCTCTGTCTCCAGGTAAGCCTGCCCTAACATAGCCTTAAACACCCACAAATGCCCAGACTGGGCACCCACATGAAGCATGGCTGAATTTCGCAAGTGGACTAGCCCTAAGAAGCTCAGCAAATAGAATCACAGCTACACTTTGGCTCCCGGAAAGCTGACAAGGACTTTTTCCTTGGCTAAGAACCTGCACTAGAGCCCACAAAAGACAGAAATTGAGTACTTCTTCTACTTGAAATTCTGCTGTCTCAGAAAACCAAGAGCAGGAAACCACCAGGAAAAGGCTGTTAGCACTTGAAGCAATGGTACATCTCATACTTAGATCTGCCCTCAGCTCAGGCCTCTGAGCAGTATGAAATAGAGAAAGCAGCCACAAAAGAAGGCTGGAGAAAAGGGGGGCATTTCATTTAAAAAAAAACTTAGACCCAATACTGACATTTTTTCCATATTACAAAGGACTGGGTTCTGGCCTGTGGACAGCTGAGATTATACTCTTTAAAAGTGGATTTTATTTAAAAAAATGAATTAAAGCCACTGATTCTAATTATAAAACACATTTTAAAATTCAGTTTCATTATTTCACAGTTCACACCAGAAGATTTCAGATGGGAATGGATGACACACGAGAAATGCCGTGTGCTTATAATATGTATGATGTTACACATATGGGAATTATCTGAAACCAATGTCCTCCTAACCCAGCACTAATGTTTTACACACAGGGTTGTTTCAGTTTTCTTTTCCTCCCTCCCTTCCTCTCTCCCTCCCTCCCTTCCTCCCTTCCTTTTTAAGTTTACTGACCTTCACACTCAAGAAAGTCAACAATTCTCCTCTTTCCTAAATGAAAAATTTTAATGAATTTTGGTGAATATTTTCTTGCCCCATACAAAAGTAGACATTATTTCAGCAGATCTGAATTTATTCTAAATAAACACTCTAAAATTAACTGGGCCAAGCAGTTGTCTTTATTTGGAGTGGGAGTGGACTTAACATGAATATTGTAAGCTGTCTATAGTGGCCCTTGCCTACCTTTCTAGGTTCTCATAACCGGGAAGACCAAATAAAGCCCAATGTCCTATTCCTCAAGAATTGTCCCATGACAGCCAGGTGATGGCTGGGAGGAATACTAATCTTCACATGGACGCTTGGAAAAGCATCAGTCTGATCAGCTACTTTCCAGTAGACTGTCAAAGCTTTTTTTTCTTCAACCAGCAATCAAGTCAATCTGTAATTTGAAGACTAAATGTCACAAATTCTCAAAGTCAGATGAATTTTGGGGGACCAAGGAAAGCTAAGGAGTTCCCCTACTTGGCTTGCCAAAGCAAGGATCAAAGGAAGCTTGGAGTGGGTGCAATAACACAGCCCTGGAACGGAGGTCAGGTATTTGGCCTTTCCCTGGCTTCCAATGATATTGAATACAACAGATAAATTAAGATCAAGGCACACGGCAGTTTTAAAAGCACCAGCCTGTCCCCAGGAGATCCCAAGGGAGAGCCGTCATCTACCACAGGCCAGGTCTTGTCCTCACTTGGAAGAATGTCTGTTAACATGGGGATGGATTACGTACAATAACGTGTAATCAAAAGCCCTACAACATGATCACAGAAGGGGGCAAACTCATCAAGAGCGTTCACTTGACCAAGGACGAGATCCTAATGCAGCACAGGACACAACCAACAAAATTCACTCTGCTCCGACTCCTGATGAAGCATATGTGTGTGGAGAGGTGACTACCCGAAATAGCAAGAGAGCTCAAGTGCTTACAGGAAAATCTGACCCTTTAACTTAAGGCAAGCATAGCCTATCACCAAATCTCAAAGACAGGAAATATTTCTGGGCTTAATAACTCAAGCCGATATTCATTTCAAGTTGGGGGATTTCCTTAATCCAACTGTTGGTTTCCACAATTGATATACGCAGGCATCCTAGCTGGGAGCACTGCATGATTTAATAGGTTCTTACTCAGCACAGCCTTCAGGTTACGCCAGATCTACCCATACCAGTAAGAAGGAAGAATCCTAAGTACCTCCTAGGTTGGAGGAATTACAGGATACCAAGCTTCAGGCTTCATCAGGCTCAAGAGTAAGGCCCAAGAAGGGAGTATGAAGAATGTAAGCCATCTTTCCAGAAGCCATCTTCACAGGCAATGTAGAAGTCACCTACACAGTGTTCATTTTAGGGTTGCCAGGAAGGCCTCTCTTGCTCTAAGTTTGCCTATAGCTCAACACTGGAGATCATCTAGGCCATGGTTTTATTTTTATTTAAAAGAAACTTTTCAGTATATAGGAGTCTCCTTCTTTTAAAAGGCCATCTGCATTTTAAATAAGGAAGAATATGTTAAAATATATATATGTATGTATATAAAAATATATATATACACATATATCTATATATTGATATATGTGTATGTGTGTGTGTGTGTATATATATATATATATATATATATATATATATAAAAACACGTATATATATACATATATTTTTTCCTTAGGAAAAGTGAGGTCTGGAACTGCTATAGTGATTTTGCTTCTGCAAGGGAAAATTTAGAGCCACTCCAGGGCCAAAATGTTAAGCTAACACAGCAAAGGCTTTATATTTACAAGAGTCAACAAATTTCATCATTCTGTCTCCTATCACACATATCCCAAAGCAGTCAGGGTTTTTCAGAAAACCAATCAATCAATGAATAATTCATGCAATGGGGGCACAGGCAATTGGGGATGCCAAAAAGTATAATGCAGGGCCCTGCCCCCAAAGCATTTACAACCAGAGTGTAGACAGTATAGAAATATAAAATTGTTGGGTCAGAAAAAAAACCCTGTCATGCTCTTCTGCTAGGTAATATTCTTTCTGTGAGGGTCTGGAAACACAGCTCACAGAACAAGTTCACAGAAAGGAAGAGCTTCCTGCTCTAGGACAATCATGGAGTGAAAAAAAGGCAGAGAATCACATAGGTCATGCTCTCCTGCTTCAACTCCATGATCCTGTTCTAGGCTCCAAGGAATGCTTGTGTATGGAAATTTAGTGAGACCCAAGGCTTAGTGACAGCAGCCCACTCTTCCCTATGTATGTCCTATTGAGATTTATAACCCCTGTGCAAAAGGCCACCTATAAAAGAGCTCATCTTTCCAAGCAAGGTAAATGTGCAGAGTCCATCCTAGGTCTGTAAAGACCTCCTGTCCTGATGGCTATGAGTTGTAGAATCTTGTCTGTCTTCTCCATCCTCATCCATAACCTCCTCCTCAGAATTGGTACAGACTTACTGTTGGTACCCGTATAACACAGTGATGATTTATATACCTTAATGCAGTACTGACCATGGCTTAGTATATGCTCTTCTTGTCTTCCCTTTAAGAATATAAACTTCTTGGGAGGAGGAACCATGTTTTATGCACTACAGAATCTATAAGGACTAGCAAAGAACCAACCACCCCTAGACAAAAGCATATTAGTTAACTGAGGGGTTTATTGCAGTTCTCAAATAAATCAATTACCTAAACAAAAATTATACATCAATGCACCTGTGTGAATCACACCCAGGCTTGAAATGTTGAACCAAAGCAGATTCAAAGAAGACTAACCGATGACACCTTTTCACAGGAAATACTGATGACGTCACATAAAGAATATGCTACATAGCACAGTGAACACAACAAATAACATCAAGTTGACTTTCCACATGGAATCAAAACTCCCTCCTCAATTAGAACAACCTCTTCAAAAAGGAAAATAGTTAATGAACTAAAATTCAATCATATTATTCTAGGGCTTGGGCAGAAAACGTACAAGTCAAGCCCAGAACATCTTGTTTCAGCAGAAAGTAAGAAAGTGCTCAAAGAATACTGCGAACATGTCAAAGCACACAGGAGCTAATTGGAAGGGACTTCCTCTGGCCAGGTCAGGAGTGATTGGAGTATCAAAATGAATAATAATAACAGATTATAACCATTAAATAAAATAGGAACTAAAGAGCCCAGAAGTTCATTTAAATAAAGTTAATTAATTAATTAACCAACTAACTAATATAAAAGAAAAGCTCTTCCTTAGAGTAAAAGGTCAACTAATAAATATAGAAGGAATGATGGAGACAAAAACGTCATTATCAATAGACTTCCAGTTCCCATGCCAGCATGTAAGGAGCTTAGAAGTCATCACTCCACTTTAACAACAGGTAAAAACCTGAACAAACTGAAAAATCAACTACTCTTCTTAGATATGTCAGAGAAATGAGGTCACGAGGCAAGTCCCTCCCCCAAATCAAAGAGACAGAGAGGGGGATACTTAGAATCACAACTTACTGTAGCAGAAACCCATGAGCACAAACCTCTGCAGGAACTGGTGCCAGGGTAGGAAAACCTAAACTGTAATTGACCAATTGCTGGAGGCAACTCCAGGGAGACCCAGTTATAGGGGGAATCCCACACTTTTGTGAGTTTTACCTCTAGGAGCTCTTTTTAGTGAATATCAGAGAAAAATCCCTTCATACTTCCATCATGGAGAGGGAAAAGGGAACCATTTTAGAAATACACCAGAGCATTCTCTTCTCAACAAGGCCTCCCCTAAGAAACTATTTGCCAGAGCATAACATACCTGGGGGAAGGAAATTACCCAACTTCAGCACCCCTCTATCCATCCTGTACCACTCAAGGGGAAGGAAGGAGGAAACTGAGAATCACTGGTGAAGTTTACAGTCCAGGACACAGGCTCACCTGTGCACTAATTATAGAACTATAGAACACTTTCTCTCCCACACCTTACCACCACACCACTAAAAGCCTATTTACTACAGTTCCTTTCACACAGTACAACATGTCCAGATTTCAACCAAAAATTACAAGGCAAAAAATACAGTTTGAAGAGACTGAACAGCAGCAGAATCAGAGTCAGATGGCAGGGATGTTGGAATTATCAGATCAGGAATTTAAAACAACTATGGTTACTAATGGAATTTAAAACAACTATGATTAGCAATGGAAAAAATAGACAACATGCAATAATAGATGGATAATGTAAACAGAGAGATGGAAATTCTAAGAAAGAGTCAAAAAGAAATGCTACAGATTAAAAATATTATAACAAAAATGGAAAATGGTTGTAATGAGCTCATTGGTATACTGGAGAAGGCTGGGGAAAGAATCTCTGAGATTGGAGATATAAAAATAGTAACTTCCAAAACTGAAAGTTAAAGAGAAAAAGACTGAAAAAAACCAGAACAGAATAACCAAGAACTGTGGGACAACTATGAAAGGTGTAACATACACATAATGAAAATACCAAAAAAAAAACCAAAAAGGGTGATAGGAATGGAAGCAATATATGAAGCAATAATAACTGAGAATTTCCCCAGATTAATGTCAGACACCAAGCTACAGATCCAGGAAGGTGAGAGAACACCAAAGAAGATAAATAAAAGAACAAACAAACAAACAAAAAACTATACCTGGGCACATCATATTCCAACTTCAAAAAATCTAAGATAAAGAAAAAAATCTTGAAAGAAGCCAGAGGGGAAAAAAACACATTACCTATAGAAGAACAAAAATAAGAATTACTTCTGACCTTTCCTCAGAAACCATGCAAGCAAGTGGAGAGTGGAGTGAAATATTTAAAGAGTTGAGAGAAAAAAACAACCAACCTAGAAGTTTGAACTGTCCAAAATTCTCCTTCAAAAGTGAAGGAAAGATAAAGACTTTCTCAGATAAAAGTTGAGGGAACTTACTGCCAGCAGACCTGCCTTGTAAGAAATGTTGAAAAAAGTTCTTCATAGACAAGAAAAATGATACAGGTCAGAAACTCGAATCTACATAAAGAAAGGAAGAGCATCAAAGAATAAGTGAAGGTAAAATAAAAACTTTTATTTTTCTTATTAATTGATATAACAGAATAATGCTTATGTGTGTATATATATATTTACATGTATATGCTTATTTATGTGTGCTTATGTGTATATACATATATGCAGACATACAAATAATATACTTATGTATAAGTGAAATGAATGACAGCAATGATTCAAGAATGGGAAGGAATAACCTATATGGGAAAAGAATCTGAAAAAGAATATATATATTCATATATATATATTCCTATATGTTCATATAGATGAATATATATTCATATATATATTCATATATGTATTCCTATATGTTCATATATATGAATATATATTCATATATATATGTACATATATATATATATATATATATATGAATCACTGTGCTGTACACCTGAAACTAACATGACATTGTAAATCAACTGTACTTCAATTTAAAAACAAAGAATGGAAGGGAAGAATTAGGAATATTTGGTTATTATAGGAAATTATCAGGGAATTCCCTGGTGGTCCAGTGGTTAGGACTCGGCGCTTTCACTGCAGGGGCCCAGGTTCAATCCCTGGCTGGGGAACTAAGATCCCGCATGCCACGCACTGTGGTCAAATTTAAAAAAAAAAAAAAGAAAGAAATTATTACTCACACTACCCATGAAAATACACTTGGATTAGTTGTAAACGTATATTACAAACTCTAGAGCAACCACTAAAAAAAGTAAAAAAAAAAAAGTATAATTGATATTCTAAGAAAAGAGAGAAAGTGGAATCATATAAAATGCTCAATTAAAACCACAAAAGGCAGAAAAGTCAAAAGAAAGCAGAAGTAGCTATTAAGTTCAAACACAGCAGATTTCAGAGCAGGAAAATTATCAGCGATAAAGAGGGTAATTACACAATAATAAAGGGGTCAATACTCCAAGAAATCATAACACTATTTCATGTGCATGTGCCTAACAACAGAGCATCAAACTACATGAGGCAAAAACTGACAGAACTACAAGGAGAAATAGATGAATCTACTATTATGGTTGGAGACTTCAAATACCACTCTGTCAGAAACAGACAGATCCAGCAGGTAGAAAAGTCAGTAAGGACATAGTTGAACTCAACAACACCATCAATCAACTTGATATAATTGACATCTATAGACTACTTCATCTAACAACAGCAGAATACACATTTTTCTCAAGTTCACATGGAACAGTCACCAAGATAGACCACATTCTGGGCCATAAAACACACCTTGATGAGTTTAAAAGAACAGAAATAATACAATGTCTGCTTTCAGACCACAGTGGAATTAAACTAGAAATCAATAACAGAATGATAGCTGGAAAATCCCAAAATACTTGGAGATTAAGCAACACACTTATAAATAATGCATAGGTCAAAGAAGAAATATCAAGAGAAATTTTAAAATATTTTGAACGAAGTAAAATGGAACAAAATCATCAATGTATGCTAAAACAAGTGGGTGAAAGTTTGATTAGGAACAAGATACATAGTCTCAAAATATCTCTCCATAAATTATTTATTGATTTCAAAGTAGAACAAACTAACTTTACAGTGGAGAGAAATGGTTGACACCATCTTAACCAAGTGATCAAAGTTAACATCACCAAGATGGATTTATTGTGGTAATCATTTCACATTAAATGCATATATCAAATCATCAGATTGTACACCTTAAACTTACACAATGTTATATATTGATTATATCTTAATAATACTGGTCACAAAAAGACTGGGGGGAAATGCAGCTAGGTGATGTCTTCTTAAAAAAAAAAAGTTAACATCACTAAAATCGGAAGAAACCAATATCATGTGCTCTTGATATGGTGTACTGAGGACACACTTCGGTGGTGTTCCTGCCAAAAAATGTATAACCTGAATCTAAACATGAGGAAACATCAGACAAGCCCAAAATAGCTGGCCTATAAAATAACTGGCCTGTGCATTTCAAAAAATAACAAGGTCAAGACAGATAGAGAAAGGCTGAGGAACTGTGTTGCAGATTAAATGAGATTAAAGGAATTGGACAGTCAAATGCAATGCATGATCTTGGATTAGCTCTTGAGTTGGCAAAAAAGAATATCTGTAATGAACATTAGGACAAATAACAAAAATTAAAAGACTTGATTATATAACAGATTGTATCAGTGAACGAGGTCTCCAATTTATTAACAAATGGTTCAGAAAACAATTATATAAATGTGTGTGTATGTATACACACACAGACAGAAGCAAATGAAACAAAATATACAATCAGTGAAACTGAATAAAGAGTATACAGACAGAAGTTCCTTGCACAGTTCCTATAACTTTTCTGTAAATTTAATATTATATCAAAATGAAAAGTTTAAAAAATGCTTAATTTTAGGAAAATTTCAAAAATTTTTTGAAAAAAGTCACCATAAGGTCAGATCTGAAGAGACATTTGTAGTCTTTAAAATTAGATTAAATCTGCTGACACACCAAAACTGCAGAAGTCACCACAAAAGTTTGCCTAACAAAGCTGAACATTCAGAATGGGTTCTCTGGTTCCCGCCTACCTCCATTTACAGGAGAAATGTAAAAATTAGACTTGATTATGGAATACTATATTTAACTAATTGCAGTGTTGGATGAAAAGCAAAGTACTGTGAAACAATGAAAATAATTAAATGTTGAAAATGCAACCATACACTTGACAATAATCAAGGAAGAAACAGGGAATGAAGAATTTGGTCAGCGTTGGACAATCCAATGAGTGGTCAGACCCTATCCCTTTGGCTCAGGGTGATGCCTTGGCCCAATGCCCCCACCCCAGAACCAAGAGTAAGGGTTTCCCTAAGGCAGGGCCAGGATTGCAAATTTTAAGGAAGCACCAAAAAATTCAGCAATCAAGATAAACGATATTTTAATGCAATTTTTTTTTAAACATCTTTATTGAAGTATAATTGCCTTACAATGGTGTGTTAGCTTCTGCTTTATAACAAAGTGAATCAGTTATACATATACAATATGTTCCCATTTCTCTTCCCTCTTGCATCTCCCTCCCTCCCACCCTCCCCATCCCACCCCTCTAGGTGGTCACAAAGCACCGAGCTGATCTCCGTGTGCTATGCGGCTGCTTCCCACTAGTTATCTATTTTACATTTGGTAGTGTATATATGTCCATGACACTCTCTTACCCTGTCACATCTCACCCCACCCCCTCCCCATATCCTCAAGTCCATTCTCTAGTAGGTCTGTGTCTTTATTCCCGTCTTGCCACTAGGTTCTTCATGGCCTTTTTTTTTTTTCCCTTAGATTCCGTATATATGTGTTAGCATACTGTATTTGTTTTTCTCTTTCTGACTTACTTCACTCTGTATGACAGACTCTAACTCCATCCACCTCATTACAAATACCTCCATTTCATTTCTTTTTATGGCTGAGTAATATTCCATTGTATATATGTGCCACATCTTCTTTATCCATTCATCTGTCGATGGACACTTAGGTTGCTTCCATGTCCTGGCTATTGTAAATAGAGCTGCAATGAACATTTTGGTACATGACTCTTTTTGAACTATGGTTTTCTCAGGGTATATGCCCAGTAGTGGGATTGCTGGGTCGTATGGTAGTTCTATTTGTAGGTTTTTAAGGAACCTCCATACTGTTCTCCATAGTGGCTGTATCAATTTACATTCCCACCAACAGTGCAAGAGTGTTCCCTTTCCTCCACACCCTCTCCAGCATTTATTGTTTCTAGATTTTTTGATGATGGCCATTCTGACCGGTGTGAGATGATATCTCATTGTAGTTTTGATTTGCATTTCTCTAATGATTAATGATGTTGAGCATTCTTTCATGTGTCTGTACGCCATCTGTATATCTTCTTTGGAGAAATGTCTATTTAGGTCTTCTGCCTATTTTTGGATTGGGTTGTTCGTTTTTTTGTTATTGAGCTGCATGAGCTGCTTGTAAATCTTGGAGATTAATCCTTTGTCAGTTGCTTCATTTGCAAATATTTTCTCCCATTCTGATGGTTGTCTTTTGGTCTTGTTTATGGTTTCCTTTGCTGTGCAAAAGCTTTTAAGTTTCATTAGGTCCCATTTGTTTATTGGTGTTCTTATTTCCATTTCTCTGGGAGCTGGGTCAAAAAGAATCTTGCTGTGATGTATGTCATAGAGTGTTCTGCCTATGTTTTCCTCTAAGAGTTTGATAGTGTCTGGCCTTACACTTAGGTCTTTAATCCATTTTGAGTTTATTTTTGTGCATGGTGTCAGGGAGTGTTCTAATTTCATACTTTTACATGTACCTGTCCAATTTTCCCAGCACCACTTATTGAAGAGGCTGTCTTTTCTCCACTGTATATGCTTGCCTCCTTTATCAAAGATAAGGTGACCATATGTGTGTGGGTTTATCTCTGGGCTTTCTATCCTGTTCCATTGATCTATATTTCTGTTTTTGTGCCAGTACCAAACTGTCTTGATTACTGAAGCTTTGTAATATAGTCTGAAGTCAGGGAGCCTGATTCCCCCAGCTCCATTTTTCGTTCTCAAGATTGCTTTGGCTATTCTGGGTCTTTTGTGTTTCCATACAAATTGTGAAATTTTTTGTTCTAGTTCTGTGAAAAATGCCAGTGGTAGTTTGATAGGGATTGCATTGAATCTGCAGATTGCTTTGGGTAGTAGAGTCATTTTCACAATGTTGATTCTTCCAATCCAGGAACATGGTATATCTCTCCATCTATTTGTATCATCTTTAATTTCTTTCATCAGTGTCTTATAATTTTCTGCATACAGGTCTTTTGTCTCCTTAGGTAGGTTTATTCCTAGATATTTTATTCTTTTTGTTGCAATGGTAAATGGGAGTGTTTTCTTAATTTCACTTTCAGATTTTTCGTCATTAGTGTATAGAAATGCAAGAGATTTCTGTGCATTAATTTTGTATCCTGCTACTTTACCAAATTCATTGATTAGCTCTAGGAGTTTTCTGGTAGCATCTTTAGGATTCTCTATGTATAGTATCATGTCATCTGCAAACAGTGACAGCTTTACTTCTTCTTTTCCAATTTGGATTCCTTTTATTTCTTTGTCTTCTCTGATTGCTGTGGCTAACACTTCCAAAACTATGTTGAATAATAGTGGTGACAGTGGGCAACCTTGTCTTGTTCCTGATCTTAGTGGAAATGGTTTCAGTTTTTCACCATTGAGGACAATGTTGGCTGTGGGTTTGTCATATATGGCCTTTATTATGTTGAGGAAAGTTCCCTCTATGCCTACTTTCTGCAGGGCTTTTATCATAAATGGGTGTTGAATTTTGTCGAAAGCTTTCTCTGCATCTATTGAGATGATCATATGGTTTTTCTCCTTCAATTTGTTAATATGGTGTATCACATTGATTGATTTGCGTATATTGAAGAATCCTTGCATTCCTGGGATAAACCCCACTTGATCATGGTGTATGATCCTTTTAATGTGCTGTTGGATTCTGTTTGCTAGTATTTTGTTGAGGATTTTTGCATCTATGTTCATCAGTGATATTGGCCTGTAGTTTTCTTTCTTTGTGACATCTTTGTCTGGTTTTGGTATCAGGGTGATGGTAGCCTCGTAGAATGAGTTTGGGAGTGTTCCTCCCTCTGCAATATTTTGGAAGAGTTTGAGAAGGATAGGTGTTAGCTCTTCTCTAAATGTTTGATAGAATTCACCTGTGAAGCCATCTGGTCCTGGGCTTTTGTTTGTTGGAAGGTTTTTAATCACAGTTTCAATTTCAGTGCTTGTGATTGGTCTGTTCATATTTTCTATTTCTTCCTGGTTCAGTCTCGGCAGTTTGTGCATTTCTAAGAATCTGTCCATTTCTTCCAGGTTGTCCATTTTATTGGCATAGAGTTGCGCAATTTTTTTTTGATGTGGACCATTTTTAAAGTCTTTATTGAATTTGTTACAATATCGTAACATACATCTTTTATGTTTTGGTTTTTTGGCCACAAGGCACATGGGATCTTAGCTCTCCAACCAGGGATTGAACCCGCACCCCGTGCATTGGAAGGCGAAGTCTTAACCACTGGACAACCAGGGAATGAACAAAATATCAAAATATTAAATAGAGACAGTGGTATGAACTGAATGTTTGTGTCCCTGCCAAAATTCATATGTTAAAGCTCTAACCCCAATGTGATGGTATTTGGAAATGAGGTCTTTGGGAGGTAATTAGTGTTACATGAGGTCATGAGAATGGGGCCCTCATAATGGGATTAGTGCCCTTATAAGAAGAGACACTAGACCGCTCTCTCTCTCTCTCTCTCTTCCACGTGAAAACACAGTGAGAAGGCAGTCATCTGTAAGCCAGGAAAAGAGCTCTCACCAGAAACTAACTCTGCTGGACCTTGATCTCGCACTTCTCAGCCTCCAGAACTGTAAGAAGTAGATTTCTGTCATTTAAGCCAGCGGTCCCCAACCTTTTGGCACCAGTTTTGTGGAAGAGAATTTTTCCATGGATGGGGCGGGGGTGGTGGGGTGGTGGTGGTGGTTCAGGCAGTAATGTGAGTGATGGGGAGCGGCAGATGAAGCTTTGCTCACTCGCCCGCCACTCACCTCCTGCTGTGGGGCCTGGTTCTTAACAGGCAGTGGGTCAGTACTGGTCTGCAGCCTGGGGTTTGGGGACCCCTGGTTTAACCACCCAGTCTATGATATTTGGTTATAGCAGCCCAAGCAAACTAATGCAAATAAGATCAATACTACCAAATTTTCCTCTTGCCTCAGGCTCCAATATCACTCTAATATTTTGACATTTAGTTCACTATGGATTTTTTTCACCTTAACTTTGATTTTTTAAATATTGCACTAAAGTATTATCTTGATTAGTGTAGTAAGCTTTTTCTCTCCCTAGTCCTAGTCCCACCATAGGAAACACAGTCTAGGACTTGACTCTGCTCCCACAATATCCTCACATATCATCACCAGCCCACCCTCCCACAGCAAAGTAGTAAATACCCATGGTTCCAGCCCATATTTTACCAATATCTTGCCTTCTTAGGCAATGTTGAGGTGCTCATCAATTCCCTAACAACTCCACTTGGCCAGCCCTGCCTCTTCTGTTTTCCAATGACATAGTTCCAAACAAGGAAAATATTAAACAGATGTCTCACCCTAGGAAGGGCAAAGACAGAGATTAGGACAGTAAGTGAGATGGCAAAGGATCAGTAGAAGACCATGTTTAGTGTTCCAGTATTATAAATACTATTTAACAGAGAGTCAAACTCAGAGAAAAGAAGCGTTACCAATCGTCAAAGAGTATAACATCTTCCATTATGTGTATACATATAATGGGAAATTAAATGCAAGTTCTGGTAACTTTCCTTGAGGGAGAAGGTAGGAAGAAAGCAGAAAAGGGAGGTGGAATAGAGGAAGGAACGTCAACAATTAAGTGCCTAGAGAAAGCCAAATACCATATAATAACACTTACATGTGGAATCTAAAATACGACACAAATGAACATATCTACGAAACAGAAACCGACTCAGGGACACAGAGAACAGACTTGTGGTTGACAAGGGGGTGTGGGGTGGGGGAGTGAAGTATTGGAAGTTTGAGATTAGCAGGTGCAAACTATTACATATTCGATGGATAAACAATAAGGTTCTACTGTAGGCACAGGGAACTATATTCAATATCCTGTGATAAACCATAATGGAAAAGAACATGAAAAAGAATATATATATGTATAAATGAGTCACTTTGCTGTACAGCAGAAATTAACACAACATTGTAAATCAACTATACTTCAATAAAATAAAATTTAAAAACCATTAAGTGCCTGATCTGCACTAGGGTCTGTTCTAGGTGCTTCCCAATTACCTCACTGAATCCTCCCAATTCTGAATGCTGGGCTGTGAGGGATACACTCTGCCCCTATGCCAGAAAGCTTTCAGGCAAGTAAGAGTATGTATTTATAGACATCTGCGAAAGAGACCATCATCTCTCCCTGTTGGAAGGCAGAAAGCTGTGGTCTGCCAGGTGTGCAAGGCTTCTATATCTGAATGTGAAATGTACGAGGTGTCTCGGGCTGGTGCCTGAGAGATGATGGTCCTGGTTATTGCCAGTACCTGACCCCTGTCAGCACTGCAGGGGCTCCAGTCTGTGGAGCACAGTCTGCCAAGCTGTGCTGAGCCCTCCCTGGCGTTACCGCTGTTACAGCACCTGTTTCATTACTATTATCTTTTACCCATCTCCGCAGATCACCTTAACGCTCTGAGCACTAGCAAAATATAGAGATTTGTTCTTCAGTGCCAGTCCTACTTCAGTCTCCTAATTCATTACTACCAAATAGAGAGCTACCCACAGACCAAATGAGAAAGAGATGAAATCTGACTTCCAAACCAGAGTAAGCATAAATATCTGCCATAAATTCAACACATCCAAAAACACTCTGATTAAAACTTGAGTTAGGAGTCAACTTCTCCTCCTTGTTCAGACACCTGGAATATATTGCCTTTGGCTGAGCAGAGAGGCATGTTTCCTATGGCTTCCCAGAGAGGAAGCCCTTGGGGAAGACCAGATTCTCTGCATCCCTCCTGCACACCAAGAAAAGACCCAGCAACTCAGAGACTGGCAAGACAACCATAGTCCTGTAGGCTAGCTGAAGAGACCCTGAGGCAAATCAAAACTTGAAAAGAGAAAGAAAAACCAAGAAGAGAAAGAGGAAGGCAAAGCAAGGGAGAGGAATGTCTGGCAGGAGCTGGTGGGTTTGAGTGAGGCAAGATGGGGACCCCTGAGCTATTTTTGCCTCTGCTTTTGGCGGCCTCTCCTGCTTGCCGTGTTTATGGGCCTGACGTGACTTTCCACCCAAGCACACTTGCTAGGCTTGCACTGGAAAACTTGCCACCTTCCACACAGCTCAGGTTTCATCTGATTCATACCAGCAAGCTCTAGTTTCAAAAGCCCGATGCGTGTTTTTGCAACTGGATGGAAACAGTGATGCAAATCAGACTCAGAGAACACCTGCAGCTCTTCACTGCACTGGCAACTTCGTCCTTGCCACCAGCTCCCCCATCTTCGGGGTAACTGACTCGGTGGCCCGATTCAATGCCCAACCTTCTCAAGGCATTGGTGTCCACAGCTGCCAGCTTCCCAGGACCCCAGAAGAAGGAGCCGGTCCCCCAAAGCACCAAAGTTTATACAACAAGGTAGGGTGACCAGAAGGCCAGATTGGAGGTTGAAAGGAAGGGCTGCAGGCATACATGCCAGGGCAGGAGGCACAGGGTTGTAATTTATAGGACATGACACAGCCTCCCAAGCAGGCTAGTGTGTGAACCGGTTGAGTTTCCCTCAAGATCAGGCCTTCGTGTTCCAAAGCTGAGCGGGTGTGAGGAAGTAGGGACAAGTGGCCACTCTGACTCAGTCATACCAAATTTTTGCTACTCATTGCTTGGAAGGGAGGAGGGAAGGCAGAAACCAAGATCTGGTCGACACAGAAGTGGCTGAAGTGTAATTTAATCATCCTGGGCTTGGCCCAACGCATCCTCTTGGTGTGAGGGAGGAAAGATTTGTTACTGCTGCTGTCATGGACACTGGGAAGCCATAGTCAGAGACCCGCAGGAAGCAGGAGGAGGAGAGGCTGAGAACAGACGAAGGGGGGTGGCCATGGTACTGGACTGTGGGTTCAGCGGGAGAGGGGTAACCACACAGGGACTGGGAATTCATGCAAGGTCTTCCTTCATCCAGGCCCTGCTTCTGGGAAACCTGGTGGGAACCAGGAAACTAAAAATTGCTTCCTGGCTCCTTCCCAACCCAGGCTAGGTCAGGCATCCCTGCTCTGTGCTCTGTACACAGCATATAGCCTGTCGGAGAGCTCATCACCCTGCATTACGTTTGTCTGTTTACATGTCTGTCTCTTGGGAGCAGGGACGGTATGTATCCATCTTTCTGCCTTCCAGCACCTAGTAGCCCATCTGCCTAGGTTAATGCTTGGTGAACGAGTGAATGAACTACTGCTAGGATTGAAGTGTGACTCGTTCCCTCTACTGAAACTGCGGGGGTGCTGCTGTGTTGTAGAGCCGTCTCTACGTGTCCAAGGCACTAGCTGGGATAAGGCAGCCATCTCGGCTAGGGCAAAGGAGCATCACTTGGGGCTTACTCGTCACTGTCATGTGACCTCACCTATCCTGACTAAACTCTGACCTCCCCATTCTTACCTCTCCCCATTCCACACTTTACCATCTTATTTCCTACTGTCACACTGCTCTTCCTAAGGCATAGCCCTGATGACAAAACATCTGCTAACGTGAATTGATCACTAGCTATGGAATGCTTTTATGTACATCTTATAACAGCCCTAAACAGATAAGGAAATTGAAGTCAAGAGGCGTTAAGTAAGCTTGACTTGAGCAAGCAAGTAAAACTTGAGCGGTCAAGTTTTCAGAGCCAGTAAGGGACAACACTCACAAATCAAACCCACCTGAAACTGATAACCGCTATCCTCAAAATCTTGCAGGGGCTCTAAATAACCTACTCATTTATCCTTCTTGTCTAGATTTGAAAGTCCTTAGGGCAGAGACTATTCCTCACTCACCTACATGCTGTAAGTGTTCAATAAGTAGTTGTTGAATTTAATTGAATGCACCATTTGTCTTAGGTCTCTTGTAAAAACAACCTGAAGAGCTTGTGCATGGGTCAGAGAAGGCAGAAGCACTGGGACTGAACAAGCAGCATGGATCATGACGACTCACAGCCATTCTTGGGAGGAAGGTGGGAATAGTCATGTAGGAAGCATACCCTGGGTCCCCCCTCCAGGCTTTTGCAGTGGTTCCAACTCTTTCTACTACAGGAAGGGATAAACACCCTTCATGTATTTCCTCTCACCCCCAACTGCAAGGAAAACAGTAACACTAATTAGTTGTAACAGGGTGTTCATTTCACACAGTTCTCAGCAGGTTGCCCTGCTGTTCTTTGAAATGGTCTGGAAACAGCCTTGATTTTAAACATCTGAAGATAATTGAACCAAAGTTGCACCCAGAAACCCTGAGTGACATGCCTTTTATTCTCTCCCTCACTAACAAGAAATGTTTGCTGCCATTTCTTATTGACTCAACACCTTGAAAGCCTCCGGCACTGATGGCTTGCACCCCAGGATCCTAAAAGAATAAGTTAAAGTAACGATTGGTAATAAATGGAGGAGCAGGGAAGCCTGAGCGATTAAACAAAACCCTATGCCTGTTTAAAGAGAAGAAGGAATTGCCCTACAGCCCCATAAACTTAAGTTCTGTACCTTGAAAAAATAGGGAAGTTGTGAGGAGAGCTGAAAAGAATTTATGACAAGATCCATTTGCAAACATTTTTTAAAGACAAGGATATTAGTTAGCAAATATGGAAACATTTTCTAATACATTGTTGGCAAGTGGGTGGGAAAATAGGCTGTCATGTCCTGTGGGTGGAAGTGTAAATTGCACAAACTTTTTTGGAACATCCATCAAAGTTTTAAATGACATAACTTCAACTATACAACTCTACTTCTGGAATTTATTCTATAAATGCTATCACAAGAGTGCCCCCAAAGTAATCAAGGAGCTTTATTTATAGAAGCAGAAAACTGAAAACAACCTAAAGGTCCATTAAAATAGTTTGGATAAAAGTTATGAGAGGGCTTCCCTGGTGGCGCAGCAGTGGTTGAGAATCTGCCTGCCAATGCAGGGGACACGGGTTCGAGCCCTGGTCTGGGAAGATCCCACATGCCGCGGAGCAACTGGGTCCGTGAGCCACAACTACTGAGCCTGCGCGCCTGGAGCCTGTGCTCCGCAACAAGAGAGGCCGCGATAGTGAGAGGCCCGCGCACCGCGATGAAGAGTGGCCCCCACTTGCCACAACTAGAGAAAGCCCTCTCACAGAAACGAAGACCCAACACAGCCAAAAATAAATTAATAAAAAAAAATAATAATAACAGATGTTCAAGTACAATTGGTGTCTTTAAAAAAAAAAAAAGTTATGATAGATCCACACAATGGAATACTATGGGACTTTTAAAACAGTGGGAAGGGGGGAACCTGTAAGTATGCCTACTTAACAATCTCCAGTATAACAGTTTGAAACTAACTTCATAAAGTCCAAAGTACTGTGTGTATTATGCCACATTCTATGTTTTAATTTTAAAGGTTTGTATATATACACAATTATATGTGTACATATAACGATTCATATACATCATTCATATAATTACTCATATACATCATAACTATATGATGCAAAACAAAGTGGTAACAGTGACTGATCCTGGAATGATAACCTAGGAGACTAGGGATGGGGGATTAATTTTCACTTTATGTTTTTCAGTGATTACTTTCTATCCTATCTGAATTTTTTTAATATGTGTACAAATTATTTGGGTTTTTTAAATTTGTAAGCAAAAGAGAAGAATAAGTAACAACTGTCACAGACTATTAAGGAACGGAATCTTGCAGGACAATTATGATCATCTAAGACACAGAGGTGGGCCTGGTACTTTAAGAGGAAAAGTACAAAACCTACCTTGTGATTTTGAGGCCTTGATTCAGTCTGTCAAGGAAAACCTACACACTTGCCAAGCAGACATTGATTTAACAGGTATACAGGTAACCAGAGGCCCATCCCCAGAAGGAGGTACCTAATGATCACTGTCACTCAGCAGGAATTTAACAAATAGTACAGAGCAGGTGCTCCTGGGCCTACTGGGAAGCAGCTGAGGAAATGTACAGGTAGACATTCTGGGCTCAGAAACCCTGACTCCTCTAGAAGAGTGAAGGAAACCCTCTACATCGCTACCACGTGCCTACAGGCCCAGCCCACAGACAGACCCCTGTAGAACCAGAGGAAAACCCACTGCACATTCAAAGGCCCTCAGACAGTAAAACAGTATTCTACCTGCCTCCAGCTCATCTTCCAACCCCCCACCCCATTTCCCAGGGTAAGGGAAGTGGGGGGTACTGAGTCTGAGGGGAGGATGTTAATGGGAAATCAACAGCTCCATCCCAGGGCTCTGCTCATACCTGTCTGTGATCTTGGGCAATTTGTCTTCCTTCGTTTCCTCACCTCCAAAATAAGATGACTAGTGGATCCATTTTGTGTGGTTTTGAGAGAATCAAATGAGATTATCATGATTTTCCTGCTCTGAGAAAACAAACTGCCATACAAATGTAAAATATTAGCAATATTACCCTGGTGATCTGTTTCGTGAAAAGCCAGCAACTTGACTGAACTGTCCAGCCATTTGGTTTAGTCAAAACAGTCAGTCAGACAAACAAAACCCAAAGTTAAGATTAGTTCATTAATTGCCATGCAAATATATTATTTTATTATTATTATATCATTATGTATTATTGCAAGGCAGGGGTGGTGTGAGGACTGGAGACACAGAGATAAAGACAGATTCCTGACCTATAGGAAATGCCAGGTCTAGTCAAGGGGATATGTGAACAAACAACTGTACTCCAATATCGTCACTACCCTATTCTGTTAGAGGTACAGGAGAGGTGCCACTGGAGAAAAACAAAAGGATTGACCCTGTGATACTTACAGAATCAACCTCCAAATACTGACTCACCAAATACCAAGGTATACAGGCCAGTAACAATTGCTCACCAAACCACACATTTATTTGTTAAGGAATCTGCAAGTGATTAGGATTAATTTTTGGTATCAGAATGTTAATCAACATATTTGTTTAATATTGTTTGGATTTAGTCAAGCCTCTCATTGAATAATTTCAAAACTAAAGGACCAAAAAAAATGACCCCATAATTGGTAGCCATTTCAGATTTCACAGTGGTAGGAACATTGGCTAAAAATTAAAGAAATGACCTGTAAGTAGCAGCATTATTAGGCAATATTTCAATCAAGATAACTTCAAATAATATCTTTACCACCATCGCGCTCAGGGCTATGTTCTCCAGATGCCTGACAGACATAGCTGTATTCCATCAAAACAGCAGTTCACCCACCAATTCAGTGGATCCTATCCATCAGTTAAGTGAAGGAGAGGGACAAATAGAAGATAAAATAGACAAAGCAGTTGTTTAAAGCCATGTAGACAAAAGAAATGGTTAACCAAATGTTTCACTTTCAAACATGTGTTATACTCAACTTGGTGTTTCATTCAGGTCTAAATATCATTCTAAGAGTTGCAACTGTTGGGCAGAGCTCCCTGAGTTAACCTGCATAAAATTAAATTTAATTCTAATTTAATTCACTTCCAGAATGGTATTCTGTTGCCAATGTTAAAACCCTGAAGGAGTTTCCTTTTCCATGACCTCTATAAAATAACAAGTCGTAGTTGCCACAACCAGAAAAACATCCTGAGCCTCATTTGCCTAGGGAGGCTGTAATCAGATCTTGCTTACTGCCCCACGTTATTTCAATAGCCACAAGTCATTCCTATTAAAACAAAAAGTAATTTTCTGTCCTTGCTACAATAACGAATGTTCTCGGTTATGACATTTATTTGGGTGCTGGCAGAACTATTACAATTGCTTTTAAAATACAGGGTCCAGAGCACTCATTTAAGAAGCCAAACATGCACTAACCAGTCCCTTGTCTCCTAGGCATTACCAATGAAAAGATAGTGGCAGAGAACACTAGTTTCCATACCTGTTGCCCACCAAAATCATCCTTTTCTAAAACACAGACTTCACACCCTCCTCCCCATCCAGATCTTCTGAAAGGAGTATTTGGATTGGGGCCCTAGAATCTATCCCAGTCAAGTACCCTTCAGGTACATTGGGCAGTCAGCCCTAGTGCAGAACCTTGTTTAGTGTGTGGTGTCATTAAAAGAACCAAGTAGGCAATCCGAGGAGAAAAGCTGATGGCAATGAGGGCTTAACAGTTTCTGGATAAATCAAAGAAAGTTGAGTATGGACTAACTAAGATGATATCAAGAAATTAGTATTAATCATGTTATATGTGATGATGGCATTGTATTTAGGTCAGAAAAATAACCCTTCTTTGAGGTCTACTCAAGCACTGAAGCACTTTGTGGTGAAATCACATAAAGTCTGAGGTTTGCTTTAGAATGCTCCAGCAAAAAAGTAAAAAGAGAGACGGAGACAAGCAAAAATATTGGTGGCATTGAAGCTGAATGGTGGGTTCATGAAGGTTCATGGTACTTTCAGGTTGAGAAATTTTCATAATAACATGCTTTTTAATTATCTGAAAGAGAATAATAATAACCAGAGCCCATCTCCACCATACAAGGCTATTTTCCAACCTCTGAACGATAGCTGGTTGGCATGCTGCATTCTCCCCCATTCTCCGTGGAGGAATAAGGATGCAGAAGGGGTAAATGATTTACCTATATTGCCAGCTGCCGGTTACTAGTAGTAGGTGTCTGACATTTTTCCCTTATAGGAGACTTTCCATTCAATATGTTACTCTGCAAATGGAATTAGGGCCTCTCCCTAGTCATAACTTAAGCAATGTTTAGAAGTTGACCTTTGTAAATAAAGTATTTTGAATTTTTCTTTAAGAAATTCCCTGAAAATAGACACTTTTATTTTCAGTTAGAAATACATTGGGACTTCCCTGGTGGCACAGTGGTTAAGAATCCACCTCCCAGTGCAGGGGACGTGGGTTCAATCCCTGGTCAGGGAACTAGATCCCACATGCATGCCGCAACTAAGAGTTTGCATACCACAACTAAGGAGCCTGCTGGCCGCAACCAAGGAGCACACATGCTGCAACTAAGGAGCCAGTGAGCCACAACTAAGGAGCCCGCCTGCCGCAACTAAGACTCAGCACAACCAAAAATAAATAAATAAAATAAAATAAAAATGAGAAAGCAGTACTGCATGTTTAAAAAAAAAATCATGAAAAAAAACCAAAAAGAAATACACTGAATCTGTGAGCTTGGCAATGCAGAAGGTAAAATCCAAGTCATCAAGTATACAAAATGGGTCTATTTTCAAGGCCCAACAAAAAGTACAGAATCTGTTACAGGAAGATATGACTTACTTTTAGCAAATTTGGAATATGAAAATCTGGCATTACCAAAGTGTTAGGAATTTGTCTTCATTTTATCAATGGATTTTTTTTTTTTGCCCTCATAGCATTTCACTCTCTATCACCAAAAATAACAAACATTCTTTGCATATTGAAAAGTAAGTTTATCATCCAAAGATTCTATGTACACATTTGGTGAAAAGTGAGGTATAGCAGGACCTAGCAATAAGTCCCACTGGTTAAAATTAAACATAAATTTATTTACAGAGACTACTCAGATATTAGAAAAGTTGGTGCTGATAATATTTTGCACTTCAGCATCTGAAGACCCCAGCTGTCCTTCAGAGACAGGATACTTCATGACTGACAACTAGATCTTGGTGAGCTGTCATGTGCACCCCTCCTAAGTTTGAGCTCCTGGATCACATTCCCTTTCTAAAGAGGATTCAGAATAAGCCTTAAGTTGGAATGGTGGACTCCCAAAAGACACCAGGACATTCAACACTTCCTATAATCTGTTGGCTATTAACATTTAGGGACCCACAAGGTCATCTTGAAGTATCCTCATAATTCAGGATCAAAGATATTCAATGAGAGAAAGATAGACTCAGAGTCAACCTGCTGTTTACATATAAACTGTGGAGAAGCTCTCTTTTCCCACAACTTGGAGCTCAAGGCATCAACTCATCCCAGGTCTGTCAGCCTTCATGTAATTTTGTCTCTCTTCTGCTGTGTTTAGAATTGAGCGATGGCTTGAAAGCCACCAGTGCTGCGGAACCCACAGTGATACTGTGTTGGTCCCAGCAGTCAGCCATCATCGTGGACATGGTAACCAAGAGCCCAAACAAAGACAAGCTTGAAGAGCCTTTTCCTCTAAAGTAAGTTCCAGCTACACACAGCAGTAAGGCAGAGCATAAAGAACGAAAGGAAATAGCAAAGTAAGGCTGTTTTTCTTCTTGACAATCTGAATCAGACCGCGGACAGTACTAAGGATTTTATGTGTAATTTCACAGGTACCAAAAAGTACCTGGCACTTAGTGTATCTCAGTCCCTGACTCTTCTTTATGACTGTGCTGGTTCTGAAAAGCATTCTCAGAGCTGCCACACATTCCTCAGCCCTCCGTCTTCCTCAAAGATTACCTTGTGTTTCAGAGGGTTTTCTCTTTTTTTCCTCCTGACAACTCACCTTCTTTCCCATCATGGGGCTGAGCCCTGAGCTGGGACCTCCTGCCAGTTCACTCACATATTCCTACTGCCCATAGGAAGAAACAGCCAGAAGAACTTCTATCATTCTGCTTCAGCTTAACCCAACTCTACTTTCTCAGGCAAACTTGCGCAATCTGTCTTTCATTTAGAGATATTTTTGTACTTCTGTTTAACACTGGGGATTTTCGGATTGCCTTTTATTCTATTTCATTTTCTCCCTTGCTGGGCAGAAAACAGAGGCTGCCATGGACATAAGGCTTGAAACAAATAGGGTAAGATGAGGCAGCGTTACTCCCACAAACTAATTGTGCTTCCAAATGCTAATGCCTGGTCAGGAGAGAGCTCTGAAATAGACTCCACGCAGACAGCATTCGGCAAATCCCAGCTACAAAAATGTCTTGTTAATGGGACAATTAGAGATTCTTTCCTTCTTAAAATCCAGTGGTTTTATCTTCATTACAGATAGAAACTTCAGAGTATAGAGATATCAACTCACACGTGCAAGGTCACATCTAGAGGCAACTGGCAAACACCTCATGCTGGGCCTCCAGGACCATCTGGAAGCCAAATCATTTGTAAAGTGGCTGTAGTGGTTACCATACCCCTCACTAAAGTTTGACAACTACCGATTCAGTTTAGCAAATGTTCATGGAGAGTTAACAGGGATTCGAAGATGAGAAAGTCACAGTGCTCTGCAGGGTTTTCCAGTCTTACAAAACAAATATGCCCTCCAAAAAGTTAACACTCAAGGCAAAATGTGTTAAGTGTCATAAGAAAGGTACAAAGGGTTGACTTTTACAGGCTTCTACTTTATCCCTTCTTCTGTGACCTATTTTAAAACATAGAGAAGATCAATCAAAAGCACTGTGAGAGCGTATGTGTGTGCATGTGCACAGAGACGGCCACAGAACCAAGAGAGACAGCCAAAGTCACTGCCTCCTTGGCTATAGGCATCAATTACCCGAGAGTCTACAGGTTAATGCCAGTCTAATAGGACAACAAGAGGATAACAGGTGTATATGCTGCCAAGAAAAGAAAGAACTAAATTCAAATTACTCTCCTGCTGGCAATGCAAAGTCTGCAGGGATTCTGTGAAGCCAGAGGCAGGACAGGAGCCTTGCTCATAAATGGTCTAATCAGATTCCTCAATGAAGACCTCCCCTCAAGAGGAGCTTTATGATGATGATGGCCAGTGGGGAACCTCTGTATTTTTACCATCTTGGCTACACATTTGATAGTTGCAGTTTACCTAGCTGAGACTGCCTTATTACTATAAAGTCACAGATGCACACTGGCACCATTTTGAGAGGAAATTACAGAGAGGCCCCTAAAAGGGAGTTCCCAAGTGGGAAGCAGCCACATAGCACAGAGAGATCAGCTCGGTGCTTTGTGACCACCTAGAGGGGTGGGATAGGGAGGGGGGGAGGGAGACGCAAGAGGGAGGAGATATGGGGATATATGTATATGTATAGCTGATTCACTTTGTTATAAAGCAGAAACTAACACACCATTGTAAAGCAATTATACCCCAATAAAGATGTTAAAAAAAATAAAATAAGGGGCTTCCCTGGTGGCGCAGTGGTTAAGAATCTGCCTGCCAATGCAGGGGACACGGGTTCAAGCCCTGGTCCGGGAAGATCCCACATGCCGCGGAGCAGCTAGGCCCGTGAGCCACAACTACTGAGCCTGTGCGTCTGGAGCCTGTGCTCCGCAACGGGAGAGGCCACGACAGTGAGAGGCCTGCGCACCGCGATGAAGAGTGGCCCCCGCTCGCTGCAACTGGAGAAAGCCCTCGCACAGAAACGAAGACCCAACACAGCCAAAAAATAAATTAATTAATTAATTAAAAATAAATAAATAAAATAAAATGAACACAGAATCCAAAAAAAAGAGGAGTTCCCTATAGCGGACTCCAAGTGAAAAAAATGTTGGTGACATCTGAGAACATTCTTCCCTATGGCAATATCCAAATTGGATTTGAGCTCTGCATGGATATATGCGGTTTTCTTCTGAGGTCATCCTATGTTTGAATCTGTACATCATGCCAATTAACGTTTATATCAAATTATTCTTTTTCATCTTGGAATAATTCTGTTATATTAGGTGCTTAAGATGAGTCTTGAAAGTAGGATAAACTTTCTTCAAAAGAAATTTTAGGGAAGGAGAAGGAGAAAAGTACTCGAGACAGGAGCAACTGCATGGGGGACAATAAAAGTTAGCCTCTGTCCAAAGGAAATGCAGTATCCCAAAAAGAGATCTGCACTCCATGTTTGTTGCAGTATTATTCACAACAGCTAAGATATAAAACACACTAAGTGCACAGGGAACTATATTCAATATCCTGTGATAAACCATAATGGAAAAGAACATGAAAAAGAATGTACATATATGTATAACTAAATCACTTTGCTGTACAGTAGAAATTAACACAACATTGTAAATCAACTATACTTCAATAAAATAAATTATAAAATAAAAATAAAAAATAAAATAAAGTGACCATCAATGGGTGGATAAAGAAATGGATATATAAATATAAATATATATACATACATATGTATGTATATATATATATAAGTGTGTGTATGTATGTGTGTGAATATTATTCAGCCAGGAGAAAGAAAGAAATCCTACCATTTGCCACAATGTGAATGGACCTTGCCGGCATTATGCTGAGAGAAATAAGTCAGAGAAAGACAAATACTGTATGATCTTACCTATATGTTGTATTTCTAAAAGCTGAACAACTCATAGGAACAGAGTAGAATGGTAGTTACTAGGGTGTGAGGTGGGGGAATTAAAGAGATGTTAGTCAAAGGGTACAAACTTGCAGTTAGAAGATAAATGAGTTCTGGAGATCTAAAGCACAGCATTGTGATTATAGTCAACAAACTGTACTATATACCTTAAAGTTGCTGAGACCACAAAAGGTGGTAATCATATTTCAGTATATGAATGTATCAAATCAACACACTGTATACCTTAAACTTACACAATGTGTATGTCAATTTTTTTTTTTTAAGTCAGCCTGTGTAAAGGGAATTGGACAAGCAGTGGAGATAAGCTAAGAAGGGTAGTTTGGGAAAACCCTATCTGACACTCACCAAAAGGTTTCTCATAAGAACACTGAAGAGTTTCTGAGTTCCCAATTTACCAAAAATATCATTATGAGCATGGTAATACTGAGCACTTTCCATGGGCCTGGCACTGTGTCAACCACTTTGCATTTGTTATCTCACTTAATTCTCACAACAGCTTTGCAGCAGGTATTCTTACCCTCATTTTACATGGATACACCGGAGGCACAGAAGTCAGTCACTTGCCCGAGGTCACACAGCCAGCACCATGTGCAGGGGTCTGGTCTCCCTGACCCGCCCCGCATGCTCTTCACTGTTGCGCAAGCCTGCATCTTTGGCCTCCACCTGTTGTCTTAGTTTCCCACACCAGCCAGTTTCTTCTGCTTCTAGGATATGAAGGACCGTCTGCTTTCTTTAGAATTTCATACTCATTCCCCAACAGAGGCCATCCAATGCAACACAGGGTTGGTACCCAGCTGGCAAGATGATGGACCAAAAAGTATCCTCAAAATTTAGGAAAGACGCTGGATGAGAACGCCTCAAAATCTACCTATACACATGCCCCCAAATTGCCCTTGCGTTAAAGCCAGATCTGTCATTCTCAACACTCACCAGCGATGAGCCACACAGCTGTGGAGGCCTAACAGACAGGCAGGAAAACAGACAGGCAAAGAAAGAGAAGAATGTAGTCAAGCTCCAAGGAAAAAATGTTAACATCCGGAACAAATTCACCCACACAGGCTGGGGAACCGTTACACTGAGCTCTCCATGACATGCCCCAGGCACCGCCCCGCCCAGCCCTCCCTACACACACGCGTGCACTCACACATGCACACACACACTCGCCAGGGCTTGGTTTACTATTTGCTCACCCGCACAGCAGTCAGATTGTCCTGTGTCTGCAGGAAGTGCCTTCTGCCGTACCTACCACCCAGTCAGGATATCACAGAGATGCCTTAAATCTCTGTGATGTCACAGTCTAATCTGGGTAATGCACAGTTGCAGCAGATGGGATCTAATGTTCCCAGGACTAATGCTGGTCATACAACCAGTGCTCTGAACACGGAAGGAACATTGAACTGGCCAAGGCCTGGCTGGTTTCATATCTCGCGGCAGTTCTAAATGGACAGATCTCATGGATGAGATCCAGTAAATCACCCAAGATTGCAGCATTCATCTCATCCTCTGCCACACTCTATACTTCAAGAGTTTGGCTCCACATGGGTTCCTCGAGAAAGGAAATGGACCCAGAGATTCATATGCTTCTGTTGCTGCAAGAACATATCAAATCCCATCAGTCGCTGCCTGCCCAGAGTGAGGTGGGCAATAGGAGAAAGTAAAGCTTTAAAACAGAGATTGACTTTACGTCTTCCTCTTTTTAGCTTCTAAAAGCCATTTTTCTATCACTGTGCACAACAGACAGGAATATGATAGACCTTACAGTTAAACAGCAAGGAAATACATTAATGCTAAAGTCCACACACTGAAATCGGAGGTCGGGGTGGGGGTAGTTTTTCTACAAATCCCTGTTGGAGGCATGAGACTTCCTAAGTGAGGAAGGTTACTCAGAGTGGAGGAGAGGGTGGGAAATGATGCAAAGACAGTGAACAGGTCGACCAAAAACTTGAAACCCATTGTGAATTTCCCTGAAACTCACTGCTGAAATCACAACCACTTACAGTGGGTCAGAAGAGTAAAGGAGCTCAGAGTGTAAGTGTTTATCGGCATGAGAGATTTCTGCAAATCACTGATCCCACACGGAACTAGGCTGCTCTAATAGAGCTGTTACAAAATAAATGAATGAGAGCAGTCACTCAGAGGTTAAAGTTAAAGCCATGACTCTGAGAGTGAGTGTACTTGCTGTGGGTCCTCAAGGCAGTTTCCTAATCCTTGGGCATTAGAAAGAAGCCACTGTGGAAATCAGAATCTCCTCCTTTGTAAATTCAATCCACGGCAAAGGGATTTCAGCTGTGATTGCTGAGTTCGAAAAAATCAACAGTACTTAGAAATGCACGAATTGCTCGTCACTGCAACTGATACGTTCCTAAGCTGTTCCATTTTGAATCAATTACCAGTAAGATGCCATCCATCCCGTTGTGAATGGAGAAGGGAATGGGTAAAACAGAGCAGTTAAAGTTTCCCCTTAATTTCACTGCACGAGGGGATTTAGGATGAGGAGGCTTTAGATCAGAATCAATATGTAGCCACCGCATTTCAGACACTAAGATTTCTGTGCATTAAACTCAAAGAAAAGCAAGTCACGCTGGGAAGACTGCACTCGCCCCGTTCCAAAAACCATGGTGTAGAAACTCAACCCTGTGATCGCTGTCACAGCGGCTTCTACCAGCAGGTATGAAGAAGGCACCTTAGGGCTAGAGGGACTAACAACCATAGGAAAGGAAGATAGAGACCCAGAAACTATAAATGAGCTCCCTCTCATTTATGATTTAAGAATTGGTTTGGGGGGACAGTACGGACAGCAAGCATAAATTTCCATCTACACAAGTTCAAAGTTCTCTCCACAGCACTGAAGAGTCATCCGCAGGGGGGAGCAATACAGTCTAGTGGTTAAGACATTGACTCTGGAGCCACATGGAGCTGGGTTTAAATTCTGGCCACACCAGCTAAAGTGAAGTGGAGTTGTGTGTCTGTGGGCAAGTTATTTGAGTCTCAATATCCTCATGTGTAAATGGGGAAACAATTACCTCCCTTGAAGGACTATTGGGTGCATACAGTGAGAGAATGTGAGTAAGACCATCGGCACAGTGCCTGGTACCCTCTAGCCATGAAAGCTCTTATGGTTAGCGCTGTGGGGACACTGAGATAATATGATGCTTGTAAGATTGGAAGTATGGAAACATCTGATAAAATGTGGAGCAGAGAGTCTATTTTGAAGACCGAGACCTGCCTTCCAGCCAGGGCAGAGCAGCTCCCTCCTCTGAATGGCCAGGCAGGACCTGAGTGCTGCTGGTGAAGGGCCCCGGGCCCCTTGAAGGAGGGAGGCCTTGGGAGAGATCCTTTCTCTGTTCCTCTTCCCCGGGAATGCACCTTCTTCCTCTGCGGCGGAGAATCAATATAAACAAAGTCTGGGGTGTAACTATTTAAAAAAAAAAAAAATAGTAAATGATCAAATCCAGCCTTCTGTTTTCTGGAAGGAAGAAAACGGTGCAAAACTGTGCAGCCAGATGTGAGTTCTAACAGAACGGCTGCAGCTTCTGCTGTTTCCCTGGAAAAAGACTTCCCAGTGTCTTCTTCCCGAACAGTCTGCTTAGTTATAGGTTTTCCTTTCATTTAGTCCCTTCCCCTCCACCCCCCCCTTCTTTTAACTCAACCAAGGGCACCTAAAACTCCTTCACTGCAGCCTCAGCTAATCGGTGCAACTGGCTCATTTTGCCCAGAATCCTGGGGGTCCATCAGAATACAGGCTTTACAAACAAAGCCTTATGAAAATGAATGTTCTTTGTCTCCTATACGATAAAACCTGAATTTGGGGGGATTTCTAGGTTCCAAAAACTAACCAAAGAGAAACATGCTCATGTTATTCCACTGTCCTGCATCCAGAAAGGCCCCTCTGTCTGCTGCCAGAGCTGAGTCCCTGAAGAGCTGGTAAAGCTGAGGCTCCCCAGCCCCACCCTCTGCCCACCCCCTCTTCCTACCGTATGCCAGGGGGCTGATCCCCACCCTTGCAAGCCCTCTCTCCCTCCCTTCAGTGTTCACTCAGGTGCTGGCTTTTTGCCTCAGTGGAACCCTAAATAGCAATGGCTCTCAAAGTTTAATTTGATTTGATTAAGCCATGCCTGCTTAAAATCCTGTACTCTGTTTCCAGCCACACGCTATACACCAAGTACGGATCCCACTCCAAGTCCCAAACATCCCATTTAAAGCAAAAGTCTGGGGCAGGGGGTGGTGGCTACAATAGATTACGATTTGCAACAATTTCTTATTTAAACTGGTCACTAAGGTAAGTAATCACTGTCAACTCAATTGATAGGAATAACAGGCACCGTGCTAAATCCTTTGTTCCTTCAATGTGCACTATCTCATTTAATCCTCACAAACACCTTTTGATGAATACATTTATTATTACCAATGCAGAAACTGGGGTTGAGAGAGATTAAGTAACTTGCCCAAGGTCATACAACTAGCAAGTGTTGGAAGTAGGGCTCAGACACAAACTGTTTAACTCCAGAAACCTGAGTTTTTAACCATCCTACAATCCATTCATTGTAACAAATAGTAATGATAATAGGAGTAATTATCTCATTAGAGTGTTTTGGAAAATCATACATATATATATAATTGTTATATATTATTATTTGGAATATATATATAATCGTTACATATTGCATTTGGAATATATGTATATATATAAAACTTAGCACAGTGGCTGGCACATAGTGTTCAATAAATTTGTTATCATTGTTCTTGTTGTGTTATCATTATCATTATACTTTTATCATTTACTAAGTATTTGCTCTGTGCCAGCCACTTGTGCCAGGCTCTGGAGATACAAAAGCAATGAAGACAACATCCCTGCCCCACAGCAGTTTATAGGGCAGTAGTGAGAGAGGATGACCAGTAAATCTACAAGCTCCATGATGACAGAGGTCTGCACAGGGGCTGGGGCTGCAGAGAATGGGGCATCAGCTGAGAGTGGGGAACTGTCACTGGGGTTTGAAGTCCAGCTGTACCAGTCTGTAAGGAAATAAAGTCCCACAAGACAGAAACATGAGAAACCCTCTTAGGTGTGTCCTGGGCCCAGTTTTTTGTCTGACCCTGCCCTCAAGTTCAGCAGCTATGAATAGAGAGATCTTGAACACTAAGCTGTCTTCTGATCTATCTTGTTGACAAGCGTTTTGCCTGTTACTAAGTCATCCTTTTAGCATTCTCACAACTCTGCCAGATCAAGATCTCGGCTTAGCAGACTGGACATGGAAAATAGTTACTAGTGCTTTCCATTAGGCTCAAATAGAAATGAGGGGCAACTGATTTTGGGGGGATGGAGGCAGGTGGGAAGGGTGGTCCACCAATTTAGTTTACCAGTGATGAAGTTGTTTTTCTCATTCTTCATTTGTCAAATCCATAGAGTTTTTCCAGCTATTTCTGAGAATGGCACAAAAAAATGTTCAAAGCATAAATAACTTATATTTCCTTGAAATTCACTAATGCCATAGAACTCTTTTAGTAGGAGGGTCCTGGGCATTCACACAAACAACAGATTACATCAAACACAAAAGACTAGAAATCACTGATGCAGGACTTCTGAACATGTGATATTAATCTAAAAACTTTTCAAGAGCTTTATGGAAGCTCTTAATTCTAGCTGTAAAAATCTTTTTTTTTTTTTTTTTTTTGGCCTTGTGTTGCTATTACTGTTACTTTCTACAACTGCAGTAAAACTTCCCTCATTCAAACAAAGTAAGGGATGAGTCAAGTGATAGCCAAAGTCCATCAGGAGAAAAAAAAAATTTTTTTTTTTTACGATAACAAGATCACAGAATCTTATAGCTAATGGGGCTTCAGGTGTTATTTAAGCCTCTCCTGCATCTCACAAACCAGGAACTAAGGCTTCATCAGTTACTATAAAACAACTTTAAAACATTTTTTTCAACATTTATATGTCCTCCTTTAAAACAAATATCCCTGGTTCCAACATTAATGACAAAACTAGCACTACAATCTAGGTCTAATTTAAGCTAGTATAGCCCTCTTCCTACTTTAATACATGGATATAATCTAGAACACGAGGGCCTGTGTCGAAAGATTTGTAGTATAGTGAAGACTCATAGATATCCACATAAGCAATTAAGGGTTCTGAAACGTTTTACAATTCACTATTCCTCTGCAAGCTTGCATATACGATTAATTTTCTAAGCCCTTTTTTTCCTATATAGCACATAGGTATATAGATATATATACACATAGCCCCTCCCCAGCTTTGCTGCAAACAAATAAAGAAATCAAAGTATTAGACTTCTGAATTAAGGAAGATTTGTCATATCCAGGGAAAGCATTGCTGCATTCACAATCATTTATTGGCCCAAATGCTTGCCTCTCCCCACTGTGAAAAGCAAGTATTTATTTTTCAGAAGCAAAAACATAAGGCCTGAACCACCCAAGTCACCTTACCCTTAGGTTAAAATTCTGGGCCCTTGGGGCCTGGTGTGATTGATGCTTTGGAGGCAGGATGCCTCGAGGCGGGACTTCCCCCTCAGCTAACGCTGAGCTCTTGAAGGGAAGCCGTCTGTCTGGCTTCTTACAGAATATAGTCATTTCTCAATCGGTTTGGTAAAGATGGGTGGTTTCTTTGTTTTTTTTTTTAAGAAAAGAATTATTTCATTGTTTTAAATCTCCAAGAACAATGCAAAGAACAATTGCCTGCTGTCCCTTTGTCTCGGTGGGCAATGCCGGGTTTCTGGGAGGGGGACATTTCTGCGGTTATGAGTCCTACGCACTCGGGGATCATGTGTGTCTCAAACTGACAAAATGACCTTCCTTTTTAATGGACTGGCTGTGATATTGGCTGACCCTAGAATTACCCATTTGGAAATGGTTAGAGATTAAAAATCCTACAAGCCGAGGGATTCTTGGTTTCTAATTGCTGATCTTTGAAGTGAGTTTGATTCCTCAAAAATTTCTTCAGTCTGATGAAAGCAAAAGCTCAAACTCCCCTCAGGGCGCGAGGTGTAAGATCCTTGGGTGCTGTCTGATTTGAGGTTGGTTTGGGGTTTTTTTCCCCTGATTTTTTTGGGGGGAGTGGGGACGGCAATCTTTCACCAAAGCCTTTCTGATTTCCCCCATAGTCCCCGCACTTCTCCAGGACGTAAGCAGAGCTGAGAAAAGCACCCACCATCCCTCAGGATGCCGGCACTGGTTTCAAAGGCCCCGCGGCAACCCCGGGCCCACGCGGCCCTGCGGATCGGCCAGGCGGAGCCCCGAGCGCCGGAGCAGGAACGCGGGCCGCGCTCCCCGAGGCCCGGCCGCCGCTCCCGCCCCGCGAGGACGCCGAGACCCGAGCGAGGGGCGGAGAGCGGGCAGCCGCAGCCGCGGCCCAATTGGCCGACTCGTGAAGGTCACCCGAGCGGCCCTGGTTTCCCAGGAATGGTTTCACGAAAAGAGATGCAATCCCAATGCCTTCCTCGGTGAAACGTCATCTGAAATTTTTTTGAGGGGGTGAAAAAATGTGCTACCAACGTGTGTGTAGGAGGTTGGAGGAGGGGACCAGGTCGGGGTGAGGGGAAGTGAGGAGGGAGGGGAAATACAGGGGGGCGAACTGCACTCCGAGCCCTTGTCTGGGGCTTTGACATCACGTTCTGGGCTGTGGGACAGTAAAGGAAAGGCAGGGGGTGTTCGGGGTCAGAATTTCGGTTCACCCGGTTGAGAACTAGGCGTTGAAACTCTAAGGATCCGTCTAGGTGTGTAATGACCTCCAGTGATCCTTGTAAAGGGAACTCTACTGTTATCTGTAGCATTTTGGTTTCCAAACGAAGGCTGTATTAGGAGATTAGTTCTGCAATCCACAATTAGGGGCTGGTGTTTTGTTGTTGCTGTAATCCTCTAAAGTGTGTGGCAATTTGGAAACAGCGAATTTGAACCTCAGCAACTATATTGTAGAAAATATAAGAGGACAAATAGGGACAAGATGTTGAATATATTTCCTATATTCTTAAATTATTTCCCCCAAATCACACTGTTTCTCTCACTATTTCTATTAACCATTATTATTATCCAGATTCCTCTTAGTGGTTCCGTTAGCTCTCTGCATGGAAGAACATGAAGTTACTCTTCAGAATACAAGGCAGCTCCTGTCCATCCAAAATGAAGATGGCATTATTCACAAAATTAAAAGCCAAATTTAGAAAAATTTCCACTCTCCTCGTTCTTTTAAATTGCATCGGCACAGTCTCATTTTCTGCTGTTTTCTCTTAGGCTTTAGTCAAAATCATCAATTAATTTGAGAATTAAATAAAAACACCAATAACTAGAAGTTCCAGGTCTGGGGATACTCTTGAATTGTCGAAGGATACTTAGAGATGACAAAATTTCTCACCCCCAGATTTTAGGTGTTCCCAATTTGTTAAACTGGCTCCACACACACACACACACACACACACACAGACACACACACAAAAGCAGTTTCCTTTCTCTGCAATTTTATCTATGTCTCATTCAGAACTTAAAGTTCACACATAAATTTGTGTATAAAACACATACACTTGTGTAAATACTTTTAAAATATCCTGCATATACTTATGTATAAAGGGCAGAACTAGACATTGGCTGATTAAAAAAAGTACAGAATAAAAAGTAGTGATTTCAAGGCCTATTTTCACCTCCGGTATCAAAAGCTCATCATCAGTTTGTAGTCAGCAAAAAACGTCCTGCCCTGCCTCAAAGTGAAGCCATTAATGGCAGGGAATAAATGTTGATTTGTCGTCACCAGTTGCTTTAATTCCCCACCTCTTCCCATTTCACCCCCGGTCCTCCCTACTGAGTCTCATTTTCCACCCTGACACTTAGAGTGAGGGCCTCACTTAAATTAACTAATAATTATCCTTGCCCAAAGAAGTGTAAACAGACCCTAATTTCAAAATTTGCTAATTGCTGTTCCCAGTACAGACCCCTGAGTATCTCAGTCATGCACATATAAAATTCAAAGCTCACTAGAAACCAGAAAAGGCAAAGCAAAAATAAACCATATGGACGAGAGAAAGAAGGGGGAAAGATTCCACGTTCCACCAGCGCCCTACGTTTCGCTGTGGAAAAATATACCAAAAGGTTAAAACTAGAAAACCACTTAAATATTCTCCCCATGCTTAACTATTTTATCTTTTGGGAGTAAGAAAGCAATAACCAGCTACACCCCCAGAATAATCATTGGACAGATCTCTGCATTTCCAAAAAGGAAAGTGAAATGCCAATCTGCTCTTTATCCCTGTGGAGTTTGCACAGTTCAGCCTGGCTTTTTTTTTTTTTTTTTTTTTTTAATCTACAGTCACCTAGAGAAGAAACTCCCAGATTTAAGAAGTAATCATTTTTCTCCCAGGTGTGAGAAATAAACTTCTACTAGAGTCCATAATAAGAATCTCAAAAAAAAAAAAGTGCTCTCATCTTATTAATATTATAATTTTGGCAATAGAGAAAATGACTGTCACAGACCTGGAATATTTCACTCCTTAATACTAGCAATGCCCTTGGAGAGGCTTAGACGAACAAAATAGTTCAGTCTTCTGAATCAAAATGTATTTGTCCCTCCCTCTTTGTGGCCCAATATGAAGGATTAATGATGAGGGACTTGCTTCCATTAAACTCTCGTCCACACAAGGAAATGATACAAATAAACGGGGGAACACAAACCACCAATACCCAATCATTTTAGTTTTGGCTCCCAGGTTAGGCATTTCACACCATTCTTCACTTACTCCTCACGTGCCGGGTATATTAACTAAATATGTTAAACAAATTTTCTTTAATAATTAAAAGATGTTCATGATACCATTTGAAGGAATGGGGTGGAGGTGCACAGGAAAACGGCAGCGGGTATGCGTGAATATAATTTCAATCCGAACCCCACCGTAAGAAATTTAATTCCCCCTTCCCCCTGCATGAACGTCACCTCGTGAACTTTTCTTTCTGGAAGTTTTACCTATAAAATCAGGAAACCTGAAGTGGCTAGCTCTGAATCCAAATAAAGTGTTCAATAAGAAAGAGCGTTGGGTGGGGCGTAGAAGACGCGAATTCAGAATCGCTGCGCACGGAGGCTGGAAGCTGATCTGTCGAGGAAAGCCTTCGCTGCCCGTTAGGCTTGTGCTCTTCGGAACGGTCTCCGAGGGGTAGAGGTGGCTGTGAAGCCAGCCGGGCAAAGGGGCTGCCCTGCACCGAGTAGCGAAGAAACGAGGGCAACCCGTCCCACCCGCGCGCGCGCCTTCCGCACGCTTCACGTGGGTTTCTGAACCCCCCGGAGGAGGTGGAGGCGGGGTATGGGGGCGACCTGCGGAGGTGCAAACCACAGCCGACTCCATTTCTTCCAACACAGTCCAAACTCTGGGCACCAGGGTTTTCCGCATTCCCTGTCCTCCCCACTGCCCTCGATCAGTTTGCTCCATCTATGGGACAGAATGGGTTGGAATTATCTCCTTTTTCCGAGTGCCTTCTATCGTGCCACCACTCCAGGACCGGAGCTTTACGCAGAACGTCTCCATAACCCTCCCCACCGCGCGGAGGTCATTGTGGCGCGCTCTCCCAGCCCCGTACATCCAGAAGGCACTCATTTAGCCACTGTCCGAGCAGAGCGCGAAAAAGGCATTTGGCAGTCATGCCCCAGCAAACCACCATCCTTAACCGGCCTACAACGAATTCAGATCTTGCCTACCCCTTCACTCCCTTTCAGAATCGTGGCACAAGGTCACTGACCAAAGAGGCAGCCACCGCGGAAGGCCGTTTTGACCTGGCAGCCGGGAGCTTTGGGCACGTTCATCAGGTCCTACACTTGGCTTGTTCGCAGGGCGCAGACCCGGCACTTCGAGGCCTGCGCCGGTGCCGGGACGCACGCACCGCCGAGGAACCGGAGTTCTACCCGAGAAAGACCCTTGGCGTCTTACCCAGAGCGCCGCATACCCATACACTGCGGTCCAAGCCCCGGCCTGCGCCCTGGCTGGTGCTTGCCTCGCACAAGTACGTTCTCCCCACTGGCTTCAAACTCATCGCCTTTTCTCCATTACTTAAACATCAGTAAAGAGTCACTTCTTCCGTTGTGACCCTAATGTTCCCGTATTAGGAGGTTGGGAGTGGGTAGAGGGGTGATGTCAGGATCAAAATCTTGGGAGTTCTACTCTGAGCAAACAAGCCGCAAACCGGCAGATTAATTCCCGTGACCAGTTTGTCTCGCTAACTCGAAGGAAGCAAGTGCCTGGGGCACTGCGAGGAATTTTCTTGTCTCATTTCACTAAGGGTTGCGCAGCCGGGTGCCTGGGAGAAGGCGAGCGCCTCACTTGTGTGCACGTGTGCGCGGAGTGCGGATCTCCCTCGCGTTATTGTGTGTGCCTGCTTTGTGTGCCCACCCGCGTGCGTCGCCACCTCCTTAGGCCGCCGAGCGCCTTGGCTGCGAAGCTCAGGCCCGCGGGCTCCGGAGGGGGAAATCCCATCGCAGAAGGTTTAAATTATTTTTCTCCGCGGGGGATCGGGCCTCGGCCGCACTCGGCTGTGGGTTTGGGCGGGAAAGACCCAAACCCGAGCTGGGGAAGCCGGGTGGAGCCGGGGCTGCGGTCCGAGCGCAGATGGCGCCGCCGCGTGCCTGAAATATACTTCCAAGGCCGCAGCCGGAGCAGCTGTTCCCGGCGATCCTGGCTCGAAAGTTTCCTCCGTTGCTGCTGTGTGAGAGGCGGGGGCAAGCCGACCCGAGAGCCAGGCTTTTCAGAGACCGGTTTTGAGACCGTCCCCAGCCCGCAGAGGCTGAGTGCTGGCGGCTTCTCCAAAAGACTGGAGCGCTGGCCTGGGTGTAAAAATGAGGGTACCTCACAGGCCCTTCTCCAAGGCCCTGAGGGCCTCAGGGTTTTTTGGGACCACCAGGCTCGGTGGAAATCTTTGAAATACATACTGTGTGTCCTCTGATGTGTGAGGGCCTACAGCGAGCAGGCCGGGCTGGTCTCCCCGCTTATGCAGGTTGGTGCCCCAGGCTGCGGGCGCTCGGCGCCAACTAAAGCCAGCTCTGTCCGGACGTCGAAAGAAAAACGGGCTGTGAAAAAGCAAAAAGCCACGTCTTTGAAAAAAAACTTAAGCATTAAAATCGGACGCTTCGGTTGTCTGAGGATCCCGGAATTTTGAGGGAGGGCTGAAAACGATGGTACCAGTCAGGGAGGGTATGGTGAGAACGATAAATAGTCTGCTCTAAGGCGGGTGGCCTGTGTATGTGTGCATGTTTGTTTAATCCTTCCCCAGACCCTTGGCAATATTCTTTTTGTCGCTGTGGGTTTTTTTCTGTTCCTGACTTCTTTTCGGCCTAGGGCCGGCGAGTCACGCAGTGGGTCCAGCCCCCTCTTCTCCTAATCGGGAGAAGAAAGTTTAACGATAATTGCGAGGCCCAGCCGGCTAGAGACTCGGCCCTGGGCATAATGGAGTCGCCCGCGCCCCCTTTCCCGCCTCCACCACCGTACACACACCATGAAATGTGGCTCTGCCTTTGTATTTGTTAGGGCGCTGTATTAAAGACAAAAAGAAAGGCCTATAGGGAACTCCAAGCCCTGACGTGCCTTCTACTACCCTGCTCAAAGCCCAAAGCTCTGCCTGCTCCACTCTCCTGACTGCCAAGTCTCCACATCAGAGCACGCTTTTTCTGAAAGATATTTTTTTCATCCTACATCCTGTTCGTCCTGTTCAAAAGAAAGTCTTGGCCACTACGGGAACTCCAACTTGGAGATCCCCTCGGCCCACGACGGGACCGGCCCAGCTGCACGCAGCCCGGCTCCGCAGACGGCCCGCGAGTGCTTTTGACTTCCGGCTTCTTCCTCCTACCAGACCTTTGCCCCACAAACATATTTCGTTTTCTCTAACCCAAACGCCCATCTTTTCCTTTAAAAAAAAAAAAAAGTGACAAAGGTAATGAGAACTGGTCAACTGACCTCTCTATTATGTAAAGTTCTATGTTAGGTCCTCACCCCCTACCCCCATCCCGCGGGAGCCAGGAAACAGCATTCTGGACACCAGGCTCTCGTGTTCACATCCCTGGACTGGTCTCCCCTTGTCTCAAATCCTCATTTTTTTCTCCCCATTATTTTCTGAGAAGGACGGCGGAAAGAAAACTGCCAGTTGAGTCTCATTATGATCCCACATGTTGGTCCTTTTGAACACAAGACCCTACACGGGCTCCCTACGACCTGTACACCCCTCCCAGAGAAAAGTACCCGTGGACAGGACAGGGCGTCTGCCATACTCAGTTAAATAACTTCTGCCTTTTCCACCATCGGGAAAATAAAATAAACTACATCCCCAATCGTGAGTTGTCATAAGGCCTGAGAAAACTTCCACTAAACTGTGTGAAGGCCCAAACGAGATTCTGACAACAAATAAGTACGGTGAGGAAATAGGGTCTGGCCAGAGATGAGAAACACACATTAGCCATGCGTTCCTTTCTGGATTGCCCACACAGGGGTCCGCGTGGACAGGCACCCGCATCCAAATACAGGGAAAGGCTTGAGCAGACGAAATAAATCTCCTTTTAATTTTCTTTTCATCGACTAATAAAAATAATTCCCCAGCACGAAACCCAAATACCGTAACCGGCCGCAAGAACACGGAGAATTCATAAAACTCTGTCTCTGCAGGTCACCCGCTAATCGCGTTATTATTAGCCTCAGGAGCATGGAAATTGAACTGTCACTGCCGAAAGAGAAAATGTAAGCGACAGCTGTCTCTCCTTGGGTCGGCCAGCTTTCCAGCCCCCAAGCTCCTGGGCCCCAAGCTGGGTCCCCAAGCTCCTGGGCCTGTGGCCAGCCCCATCCCTTTGCGGGCAGCCCTCCCCTTCCGACTTGCCGGCGCTCTGACCCAAATCTACTCCCCAGCCCTAGCTGGTCGGCAGGAGAACCTCCAGAAAAGTTTTAGAAATCCTGGCTGGAAAGTTTCTGAAGCGCTAAACCAAGCCGCTGCGAGCGTTGAGTGTGTGCGCGCTCGCGCGCTCGCGCGCGCGCGCGCGGGCAAAATTCTTCCGACAACAGCTGTTCCCCCTGCGTTTTGCACAGTTGAAATCTTGGCACTTAATACAAAACGTTGTTTTCCCCCCTTCCTAGGGTTCTGTTAAAGTACTGATGTAGACGTCCGCCCGCTGTTTTACGTTTTGTGTGTATATAACGTGCATAGAATGCGCACAGATCCAAGACACGTTGCTGCACTGATCCCCACAAATACGCAGAGATGTGGGCCCTGAAGAGTGGCCCAGGGCGCAGGGTAAGCGGGCTAAAATCCATTCCTCTTTCCACAAATGCCAACTTAGTAGAATTATAATTATGCTCCCTCGTCACGGGCATTAGGAGAAACACAACTTGAGTCCCAGAAAAGTTGGTGGGGAAAGGGAAAGGACCGAGGTTGAAGGCTAAATGGGACAAACTGGGCAATTCCCACACGGGTGTCGGACCGAGAACTCCGTGCCAGTCCTCGGACCTCTCAGAAGCGAGTCCCAGCTCCTCTCGGCTCCCGCCGTTGCCTTGCATCGGCGCCCCTCTTAACCCCAGGGGCCTGCAGCCCCCGCAGCTGCGGGCACCGTGAACACTGCGCTCTGCTCCCAGAAAGAGAAGGGGATGCGAGCAAGAAGGCCTCCTGGCTTGAGGCTGGCGACGAAACTGCAAGGCTCAGGCCAGTTCCCCCAAATTGGTTCCGGCGAATTTGGGGAAGGCTCAAGGCATTTGCGCAAAGAAAAAGAAACCCGGGTTGGAGCAAGACGTCGTCACCGCCAGGGCCTTCCTCCTCGCCACTCTCCCCGCCCGCTGGCCGCCCGGCGCCCCTTCTCCGCCCGCCTCCCGTGTTCTGGCCCTACGCACTCACCCGGGTGAGGCTCCAGGCCGTGCGCGGCCGCGTCCTCCGTGTCTCCGAGTGGGCCCGCGGGGCTCAGCGCCTCCATGGACAGGTCCAGCCCCTTCTCCTCCCAGTCTCGCAGCTTCCGCTTTTTATTTGAGCCGATCAAGGCTTCAACGGAGAAGGCATGTGCTCGCGAGCTCAGGGCGACTGCAGATCTTCTCCTTTCACTCATCTTAGCCGCCCGCACCCCGGCCCCCGCTCGCCCCCGCTACAGAGGGAGCAGCCCGAGCCCTCACGCTCCGAGCGCCCGCCGGGCCGGGCCCGGGAGAGGCGGCGGCGAGGCGGCCGAGACTGAGGCGGCGGCTTTGCGGGTCCTCGGCACCCTCCCCCTGCGCCCTCCGCCGCCGGCTCGGACCGACGTCCCTGGCTGCCCCAGCCCCTAGGAACGAGCGCCCCGAACGCTACCCGCTCGCTGCATGAGCGCCCGAGTCCTGCTTCCCACCCACCCGGGCAGGCGCTCACAGGCTGTGCAGACTGGACTTCATCTTTTTTTTATTCTCTCTCCCTCCTCCCTCTCCCTTTCTCTCCTCCCTCTCCCTCTTCCTCCCGTGGTCTTCCCGTCCTTCCTCTGATCCAAACTTCTGGGAAACTTTTTTTTCTAAATTCCTCCCTTCTCGAGGAGCTGGGGGCAGGCGGTGCGCTCCTGTCCGAGGGGCGAGGGAGAGGGAGGGGGGGAGGAAGAGAAAGACTGAGGGGAAAAAAAAGCCCCCGACCAATGGCGAAGAGGGAACAGGAGAAACCCTGAGAGCGCCGGCCAATGAGAGGAGGGGAGAGACTGAGGCTCGGGCCAAGGCTCCGCGCGGATTGTCCCGGAGATGCTCCTGGGCCGACTTTAACTCCTGGCTTCCCAGTCCCCCACGGTTCCTCGTGGGGGCGGGGTGGGGGGGGGAGGAGGGAGGGGAGCTGAAAGTCGAGGTCTGATCTGTGCCGTTACAAACTCCTGCAAGTCCCACATCCATACCTTTTCCTCCCAAATCTGCTAGGTCTCATAGACGCTGCAAGCGCAGAGTCATTTAAATTACGGATCTGGAATTGGGAGGCTCTGACAAAAGGTCAACCTGTCCAAATACGCCAGAAAAAGATTCTGACGATCTCGCGCTTGCCCCCCGGATGCTTTTAGATCTGCTAGTTCCGCCGGGATTTCGCTACACAGGTTCTTATTTTCCTGTTGAACGATTTCTAAGCGACTCTGGTTAAGGCAAAACGAAAGAAACAACAAGAAAGCCTCGTTACTATCCGAGGTCTTGTAATTGAAAATATAAAAATCGCTTCCTCCTTCCAGCTCTACCTGGTAGAGAAGGAGACTAGGCGCCCTCAAAGCGAGAGGGCTGCGGTGGGACACCCGGCTTACCGCGCGCTCCTCAGGCGGATCCCGACTGGGCCCGCACGCAGCAAATGCTCTCCTGCTGCTCGGCGTGGATGCTAAGCCCGGCTTCGCCTGCTTGGGGCGCTTGCTCTGGAGAACCCGCCGAGAGGGGCTGGGAGAGGGCAGCCAGGAACTTTGACAGTGGAGAAGGAGCTTTTTCAAAATTCCCTTTAAATCCGATCACCTCGGGAGCCCGGCTCTCCCCGCCCCACTGATCCTCCCTCCAGCCTTTAAAAAAAAAAAATCTTTCAGGACAGTGTGGTCGTCAGGGATTTCTAAGGAACTTAAACCCAACACTTCTGGACATTCTGATTCCCCACACCCGCTACTGGTTTCGGGCCGCTGGAGACCCTGAGCGCAGCCCAGCACAGAGCAAGTTCAGAGGGGCCAAGAAGTTGATCCTGCCAAGCTGGAAAAAAAAGTCTCGGATTTCGCGGACGCGGGCCGAGCCACAGCCCTATCGCCCCAACGCCCTGGTCCAGACGCTTCTATCCCAGCGCAAAGAGGCAGGAAAGAGCCAACTCCCAGATGCCAACGACAGACCGACAGGCCCCTGCAGACAAGTCTTGCCGACACCCAGGCTCTGAGCAGGGTCTAAACCCGAAAGCCTAGGGCAGAGGAGCACACGGTGTGTCACAGACCCCCCAAGAACGAACACTCATTGGTCTTTCCACCTTGGGGTGAGAAGGGAGGGCCTGTTGGACCCCTGAAAGGCCACATTCCCCTCCTGACCACCGAGAGGCCGGGAAATCTACTATAGTTCTTGCTATTACGGTTGGATGTGCTCTGGTACTGGAGACAACCGCAGAGTGTCCTGAATGTACCTTGGGCCTCTTTGGAGGAGAGCAAAAAAGACCAGTTTTGGAGCCCCCTCAAATGGGCCTCCAGCCTGGAGGAGAGGAAGCTATCCGCGCAGCAAATGCAGAAAGAATAATGAAAAGCCGCCGGATGAGTATGATTCAGCTAGGCTTGGCCTCCCAGGCATTCCAGGAGCCTGAGTCTCAGGCTTGGGGGTCCCCCAGCAGCACTCCAAGAACCCTGGGATCGGGCACTGAGCCCTTCAGCCTCTCCCACCGTGCCGCCGGGCAAAAGCCTGGGTGGCAAGGTGCAGGGTCTCCCACCTCAGTCACCACTCAGGGTTGCTTTCAGGCGACCTTGCTGAAAGTGACGGCACATTCCCCACTGCCAGGCTTCAGCAAAGGAGCTGGAGACAAGGCAGGTCAGGAACGCGCAGTTACCTTCGTCCCTGGCTCAGACCTCTCTTTCGGCTCCCAATTCTGATGTTACCACCCTTGGCCAGAGCCTGCCAGGACCAGGCCCGATGGGGTAACAATGGGGCAGGCCTCTATTCTTTCCCAGCATTTCCCTCCTCCCCCAGCGCCTGTATGTCCCATCTCCCTCTGGTAGCTTCTTGCCTTCCTTTCTCTCACAGACCTTGTTGGGTTTGAGAAGTAAATGCACCATAGGCCACACACCCTCCCTGAGGTCATGAAAGTTTCTCAGAAAGAAGACATTTTGGTTACCCACCACCTAGATGCAGGTCCTGAAGGCCTGCCTGATGTAAGTGTCTGTACATGTGTCCACGAGTCGTACGTAGAAAAATGAGCAGTGCCTTCAACATCCTGAGCAGTGCCTTCAACATCCTGCATCTGCACCCCAGCCCAAAACATATGCTCTGCACAGAGTTCTCAGAGGAGCTCCTACACCCTTCCTTCAGGTTGCACATAGGTTGCTCCCATCCCCATCTCACATACACATATATCCTAGAATTGTGGGTTAGGCCATTAAAACAAATCAGATGATAACGAAGCCAGACTGCTTTAGAATAGTCATGAAAATAGGAGTTTTCCTCTAGGTAAATGGAGGGGCAGGGAAATTTTCTTTCTGTGACTATAGGGATCAATTTAAGTTTTTCGGTGTGTGACCTTGTGCTGACAGGCAAGAAGGTCTGGAGAAAGATTCATCAAGATGGTTTAACGTCCATGACTTAGGTACATAATTTTATGCAACTGGAGAGAAGAAGAAAAAGAGGGTTAGGGGGATTAAATGTGATTACCTGGGAGTATGATATGCATTTTCCTTCTACTCATTACATCAAGGGGCTTTCAAAATTTCCTCTCATTACCACAGTTTCTCTCTCCTTTAACCTTCAGGAAGAGAGTGGGGTCTCCAATGTCTGAGGCCAATTCCCGAGGCAATCCCCAGGTTTCCCCGCTGTAGGCTCCACCCTTGGGTCCTGGGTGGAATCTACAGGTGGTGAGTCCAGTTCAGGTCTATTTCAGGCTTGAAGATGACTGACAAGGACCAAGCTGGAAACCCTACTCTACACCCTGCAGGGCCCCCAAAAGGATGAAAAGGTTGTTAAGCACCTGAGATGTCAGAGGGGTGGGGGAGGGGAAGGGGAACTCACTAACCCCCTCATATATGGGAAGTGGATGTCCAGGCCTAGCCTTGACCAGAGGAAAGCCAAGAAGAGAAGGGCAGCATAGTGACTGCTCACCTAAAACTGACTGTGTCCAGATAATTTGATTTTCCAAAGGAACATCAGAGTTCTGCAGGATAGGGACACGAAGCCTAGAAATGGAGCCCTGCATCCTCCACATACCTGTCCTTTCCTTTTGTTTCTGCACACTAAATACCACCACTGCGAATGCCTCAATACCAAGGTGATCCACCACATGCTGTGACTTTGCAGTTTTGAGTAAGTAACTGAAAACAAAATTTAAAAAAACAGGTGGCCAGCAGGACATGTTAGGCTGCCCTTACACGCCTAGGAGGACACCCTATACAGGTGGGAAAATTACAATGAATTCGGCCTCTCTAGGCGGGTATGACACATTATAAGGCGGCGGTGGGGTGCGAGGAAATCATCAGGACTCCAAGGCAGGTGGAGCCTAGCGACCAGGTCCCATTCAGCTCTAAACTGTGGGAGCTCAGGCAAATCGATGAATGGCCCCGAGCCTCACTTTCCCTGTCCGCAGAGTGAAGGGGTCCTAAATACTTTACAACTAAGCAAAGCAGGCAAGATAATCGGTGGGAGACTGGACACACCTGAGGTTTTGTTATTGCTGTGATAGAATCTTCCGGGAATGTGAGGCCAATGGACCCACTTTTCACTTCTTTTCCTAAATTGGCGCCCAGTTATGGCGTGGCACAACTGGCCTGGAGCCCTCGCGTGAGCGTGGGCTGGGAATTGGTTTCTGGAAAGGCCTGCCCAGTGCCGGTCCCGCGAACCAGCGCGGGCCCAATCCTGTGGGCCGCATCTCCAGTCGTTCGGCTCCGTCCAAGTTGCTGGGAGCTGTGGGTCCGTCGTGCGTCTTTGACTACTCAACCAACCCCTCTCACTTTTAAAACATAAAAGTCCGTGGGGGCGAAAGGGTCTTTAATGATGTTTTCTTGTTTGCGCGAAATAAAATCTTTTGTTTTTATTTTCAACCAGCAGCGTGCCCACCTCTCGGTCCTTCCAGATGTTTGCAATAAAATCGCAGGTTTTGCCTTTGGGACTGGAAATAAAATTTAACGGCCTTCACCCTGTAATTATTCTCTTAGCTCGCCCTTCATAAATTTATCTGCTTTATATCGGCCTTGAGGTAGGGGGTGAGCGTAAGGGGAGAAAACCCCGATTTTATATTGGCGACTATAAAAAAAAGCGCCACCCGGTTTCCTCGCCTTCGGCGGCCGTGGTGTAGCCGCGAGAGCCTGGCCCGGCGGGCGGCAACATTGCGCTATTGTTCGCCGCCTTCGGTCAGCGCCGGAGCCGAGCCCCTCCACAAAGGGGTCCTTGTGCGGCGGGGCCGAGCAGCCGCGCCCAGGAGGCGAGGAAATCTTGTTCCCCCAGGCCCGGCTCCTCTCTCCCCGGGGCGTCCCGTGCGAGCCGCAGCCGGCCCTCGGCCTTCGGTGTGCGCCCGCCGCGCCGAGCGCCGGCTTCGGCCCTGACAGGCTTCGCAAGAAGCGAAACCTCGAGCCTGCGCTGAGCCCCCTGAGCGCGAGGGAGGAGCCAGCCTCGGTACCGAGGCCCTACTGAAGGCGGGCCTGGGGTTCCAGGGAAGGGGGCTTCCTGGAAGGCCCTCCAGCCTCTATCCTTCGCCTTGCTTGGTTTGGCCTCGAGGGTGACGATCTGCACCCTCAGGAGCTCAGGGTTGTCTGGCCACCCTAGGTAACCCAAACCAAAGCGGATTTTGAGGCCAGCGAAATTTCTTGCACCCCGAAATAAATGCGGGCACATCAGTAACTGCTTCATACTTTTATAGGAAGCTAGTAAATACAAGGTTCATGCATTATGTTGCGTGACAACACAAAGCCATGGTTACAGCTGTCTGGCAGCACGCACATGCCCGTACACACAGTGTACAGCGACACGTGTGTAGCCACATGCCTTTCTAGAATCAAACATGCATGTAGGAACAACACGTGCTTGGGTACGCAGGTCACACACAGGCGTACGGGGAAACGTCTTACCCACACACTCAACTGACCCCAAAGGCTGCAAAAATCTACAAGCCTTTGGCCCTTGGGCAGTTCTCCCCATAGCAGTTCCCGACTCCACAGCTCCCTGGGGCTCTCCCTTGCCTCCTGAAGTTTAATTCAGGCAGCTGTTCCCCAACCCCCTCTTTTACATCTGCCCAGAGATACCTTCGTGGTCAAGGTCTCTCAGGCAAGGAAAGAAGTTGGAAAAATGAGGAGTACCCGGTGTCAACCCCTGAGAGAGCCACGGAATGCCTGGGTGAGACCAGGGCACTCTCCAAAGCCCAGGAGCCCCAGCAGGGACTGAGAGACTGGGCAGCAAGAAGCAGTGGGACCAAGCAGGAGCAATAGGGTTTTGTCCTGTTTGGTTTTAATTGTGCGCAGTCCCTTACACCTTTCAGCCAGCCGGCCTCCAGCCAGCCTCCCCAGACCCGGGGAGCCAGATGCTTCCCAGGCAGAGCATTCTTCAGGGTTCTTTCCGACCTGCCGTCTCCCAGGTCTTCCAGGTCTGCCCCCTGACCGTGACTCCATCTCCCCCTTCCTGCTGAGTTTGCAGGTGCTTGGCTAAGCAAGGTTAAGAGTTCTCTTTGGTCTTTCCACTGAGAGGAAGGATTATCTAAAGCTTGTGGGGGCAAAGAGGGGAGAAGTGCTAAGCCCTACAGTCTATCACTGCCGGCAGCGACCCTGGAATCTAGGGAGGTTACCTGGGATTCCTGGGTGGGGGGGAGCTGAGGCTGTCAATAGTGAGGCAGGGGAGAGGGGCACCTAGAACACCGAAATGGGGCCGCCCATGAGGACCAGCAGCTAAAAGCAAACGATTTGAGGCATTAGGGGCTTGATGTGATGGCTTTTTTTGCCAGAATTGTTTGGATTTCACGTTTTACTAATAAAAATCGGCCACCCAGGAGCAAAATGTCCTCGATAGAACTTCGTGAGCCAGCTGGGGGACCCTGAGCCATCACCCAAAAATGCGGAAAAGTAGATTTTTCAGCCTCCTTACAGATCAATTTCTCCCTCTCCACAAGGGGAGAACGAATTGTCCATCATACAAGGAAGAGTGGAAAACAGTTATCTGACTGCGAAGCTACGAGGAGGGGCTGGGGAATTAGATTCTTGGGTGTATGGAGGTCGGGGTAGCTGGGGTGTCCAGAGGGGTGCTTGCCTCTGTCCTCAGAGTGCAGAAGGAGGAGCTGGTGAAAGGCATTAGCTAGATCATGAGAGGCTTTTCCTTAGTTTTGGTCCATAATTCATAGGCCACCTCATTGACCCTTCTTGGACAAAACCAAACCACAGGGGGTAGAAGAGAATCTGGAACTCCTAGGTTATGTGCATTGAGTCCCTGGTGACCCCAAAATTTGCAGGGGTAGGGAGATTACCAATGAGGAAAACCCTATTGTTTGGACAAATGAGCCTTCAAAATTGTTTTTTATATATTTTAAAAACCCATTTGATATGCATATATTATATGTCATATTATACATATGGTATATATTATATGCATCATATTATATATAATACAAAACCATATAATACATACTTATACTATAAAACCAATTATGTATATTGTTTTATAACTAAACAAACTATATGCTTTTTTAAATAACTCGAAAGGTCTTTGGGAACAAAGAGACACGTTGGGTGTCTGTAGAGAGCCAGACATGGCCAGAGTTCCAGGGCCTGCCGCTGGGGAAGAGGTGAGGCGGGGCGGGGGCAGTCCCATTGCTGGCTGCGTTCAAACAACTGCAGGAGGCATTGTATTCTGGCCCACAGCCGCCTACTCCAGAGAGCCAGGGGTGAGGAAAGTTGTCTATCCCTAATGAGGAAAAATATTCACTTAACCTCACATGCTTTCCAAGGACCTCATAGGACAGTCAACAAATTCAGGTAAATGAAAGCATTCCCAGGACAGAACAATCCATGAATCCACATTCTCCTAATTCTCAATGGTGTCTGCAGCACCAGGGGCGCAGGAGGTTTGAGGTTTCTAAGGGGCAAAGGCCAGAGGCACTAGGGTGGGCTGGAACTGCACCACTGACACCTGCTCCCAGTATTGCTCTCCCTGGCTGCCTTCACTGGAAAAGAGAACTTTTGACCCAGCTCAATAAAACAGCAGAATGCAATACCATCCATAGGCCCCTGCTCCCAGGAAAAGCAGAGAGAAAAAACAAGAAGTGTTGCAGCCTTCCTCTCTTGCCACCATGTCTCATTCTGTATGTCCTCTCTTTCTGGTCTGCACCGCTTATGAAGAGCTAATATTTATTGACCCTTTCACTCTGTGCCAGGCCCTGTGCTAAGTGTTTTACATGCACTAACTCATTCTACCCATTTCAAGCTCTATGAACCAAGAATAGTGTTATCAGTCCCATTTTACAGATCAGAAAACTGAGGTATGGAGGGGTTATGTAACTTGGCAGGGGTTTCACAGCTTTTAGTGCAGGTAATCTAACTCTAGAGCTAGAGTTCTTAATCCCTATACCCCCAAACCTTTCTAGGTGCAAACACACATAAATACAACTTGTGCACCTTGGTTCCCTCTTCCTGCGACTCGGGGGTGGGGGTAGGTTCAAGAAAGGGACTTTGATGGAATTGTCTTCTACTGGTCAAAATATATATATATACTCTCATTTAAAATACAAATAGGAGGCCTTCCTGACTAGAGAGCAGCATCCTTTCCAGCAAGGAGATAAAAGGGCAGGAGGCGCACCTGGTGCTGAGCAGAACCGGAAAGCTGTCGCCCCTAGCAGGGCTCAGTCAACTAAGGTCAAGCTGCCAAACTCAGGTTAGGCTCCGGTGGCTCCACGGTACCAGCCTCAAGCCGGCCTTTGCCGGGGCAGACTTGCCAGCCCCGGGCCAGCTCTCCCGGCGCCTCCCAAATCAGTCTGGGCTGCTTTACTAAAGTGTTGGTTTTCCTGGCTCCAACCCTTTTTTGGTTCAAGCCCCCAACCACCTACTCCTTAATGGTTTCCTGCCTGCGCTGGCCCCCTCCTCCCGCCCACCCGCCCGCCCAAGTAGTCTCTAGACTGCCGATCCTCCACCCACTTCTGGGCTGGTAACTGAGCGATTAGGAGGCAACCTTGGAGCCCTCAACTCAGTTCCAAGCGTCTGTCTTTCTCCAGTGGAACCTGTCCACGCCATCCATCGTGGACGGTAGCCAGTGCCATGAAGACCGGCTGTGCCCTCAGACTGAGTGAGCACAGGGTGTGTTAATCCAGCGTGGGAGCCATCTCCAGAACTCCATGGTCACTAGAGAAATTCTGCTCCCTATGGTGGTCCCTCAAATGTCTCCAAACTGAATTTCCCTCCGTCCTGCCGTCTGCCATACACACATTCACAGGGCTCAACTCCGAGGTGATCGAGGTCCTCCGTATATTGTAGTCGTTATTTCTAAGGCTCAGATCCAGATGAAATGCAGATAAGGAACAGGTCTTGTGGCTTGAGCACTGATTGGTATCAGTCATTTATTCCTCAGAATAACTGAGGACTCAGAAATCAGATTTGTCAGGGAAGCGGGGACAGAGAGGGAAACCTCCTAGGCTCTTGGGGCCAGAACTCCAGAGTTCCCAAGAAAAACCTCAGTTTGGGAGAGAAAGCTTTTGGCTTAATTTGGCGAGAGAGGGGAGTAAAGCAGAGGTCTTCGGTGCCCAAGGAGGGCTACCCGTGCTGGGCAGGAGACACCAACTCCCTATGAGTCCTCACATCAGCAGTGGTGCCCCGGAAGTCCCTTGTGACCTTTGAGTTCCCAGGCGGCTCAAACTGAATTGGATCATATTTTTCAGTGCCTGTGGCTTCAGCCACCTCGCCTCGTCCAGGCTGCAGGCCTAGGTCCTCCCTCCCACTCCCAGCATAAGGCTGGCCTGGGGAACTGGGGCTGCAGGTGCTAAGGGAGCTGTGGGGGAAGACAGTCCCTAGGAAGACCCAGCCGACCATTTCCTGCGGGACCCAGAGAGAGGGAAGTGGGTGAAACGCAAGAAGACCTTCCCTCCTCCTTCTCCCCTTTTCCCAATTTCAGTTTCTCGGTGGAATGTTGGCGGCCTCTCTTCTTGGGCTATTTTTTTTCTCTCCCCCTGATGGCAAATCCAGTCTCGCTGGCGAACTTGCTCTGAGCAAACACTGCTTTAAAACTCCTGTGCAGGCAATGGAGTGTTGTGCTGGTTTCCTTGGTGTGCGTATGACACAAGGCTTGAGCTCTCCCTGTTCCTTAACCTCCCTCCTGCCCTCACCAGTAATCTTTACCCATGTCCCACCCAGCAGGGAGTTTCCCTCGATGCCACAGAAGCATTTTTCCACCCAACAAGCTGGCCTGGCCACTCTCCTACCTGCCTGGGAAAACTCCTAGCCGTCTTTCCATCTATTTTCCCTGAACTTTTACATGATAACTGGAAGCTGAGCTCCCATGTATCTTGTGGGGAAGACTGTGGGCAGAAAGGTGGGTGAGTGGGAGTGTTGGTCAAGCAAGTGAGAGGAAAGGTGTGTACAAGGAGGACCCAGCAGGCCCCTCTCCTGAGCCCTCCAGATGGTTAGCTTCTGTCGTGCTCCCAGTTTCTCATGCCAACCCCCTGCAGGCTCTATCTGGGTGTAGCAGTCCCAGTGGGCCGTTGGCCTCCTTAGAGCCTGAAAAACATAGACTGGGGCTTTTAAGACAGAGAGGCTGGATAAAGTAAAAGCCAGAGAAACATGAGAGGGAAAGGAAGGATAGAAGGAAAAGATAAAACTTAAAGAAGAAAAAGAGAAAGGAAAGGAAAAATAACAAAAGGAAAGAAAAGGAAAAAGAAAGCAAAGGGAAAGAAAAAACGGAAAGAAAGAGGCTAGGACTGCTTCAGCTTCTGAAAACCTAGCCCCAGTAGTGGTCTGGGCATAAAATCAGGGTCCTGCACCCTGACCCATTTTCACAAGGTAGGATTTGGGGTGAGTTGGGGCAGAGAATTAGGGAAGGGGCCTGGAAAATCAGTCTTTCCAGCAAGCACACCATGCACTGCAGAGCCCTGGTGGCCTAGGTTTTGAAGCCCACAGGTAAGGGTTCTTAAACCAGACTCCTGCAGAGAACCTGGACCAGAGAGAAGGAAGCTAGCAGGACCAGCTTGCAGATTGAAGGGCAGGGTGACCCCCCCCAAAAAAACACACACACACCTCTTCCTCAAGTACCGAATAGAGAGTCTCCTGGGACCAGAGAGGGGGAAGAGAAGAGATTTCAGGTAGAGTACAGAGAGCGCAGTTATGGGGAGAAAGGGCTGAGGACCCCATGCAATCAGAGACCCCAGGCAGACACTAGAGCTTCGGGAGTTTGGCCAGGTCTGCCCAGAGGAGGGAGGGCTCTCCAGCTGCGTGTGAGGATGGGGGGAGTTGGTGGGAAGCCCGCCGTGGCGTTTGATTGGCGCTTTCAGTAGTTGAATATTCTCCCGAATCTTAATCCAGTTTGAAGTTATTAGGCAAAATGCCGGGAAAGGTTGCATGCGTGTCGGTTTTATTTCAGTAAATCCCCATGGCGGGAAAGACCTATGGGAACGGATCGGTATTGGCCCTCCACCCACTGAGTCTGCAGCTGCCCCCACTCCTTTCCTGGCAGGGAAGAGGGTGGAGGGCAGCGGGCACCGAGTTCTCCCCTGGAAGGCAGGAGGTGCTTTTTTCTCTCTGAGCTCCTCCTCCCCTCCCTCCGAATTCAAGTCACCTAAGTGGAGCCTCCGTCTTAGCTTTTCCGACAGCACCTCCCCCCCCCCCCCCCCACGCAGCTTCTCTCTCAGCATCTCTAGGTCGAAGACAAATAAAGCCCAGCTGCCCGCCTGGGGTGAGTCACAGGGACCGGTCCGCCGAGGAGGGGAAGAAGAAACTCTGGCGGAGAGGAATGCGCTGCAAAGCCGAGCGAACAGATGTGTGCCTGGCGCCTCGGGCCCAGCCCTGGCCCGGCCCAGAAAGACTCTCCTCAGCCCTGCGCCCGCGGAATTACATTATTTTCTCCCGGGTCCAATCATCTTTTAACAGAAAAAAAATTTAAAGAAATATAAATTGCTGCTTTGCAAGATCAAAGCACCGCTTTCTGGTGCATCTGGCCGAGCGGGGAGTTGGGGGAGGGAGAGTGGCGCAGTCACAGATACCCAACTTCAAAGTGTTCTCAACAGTGAATTTTGACCAGTGTACTTGAAATTCTCTGCCCCTTCAACTTTGAGGGGTGCCCAGCGGGGTATCGGGTAAGCTGGTCCTGGGCACGCGGAGAAGCCCCTCCTTGACCATCTCCACGCCCGCGCTAGAATCAGAGCCCTGAGGCTCCTGCCAAGACACTGACTCCGAACAGCACGTGGGGGTGTGATGAGCGGGAGGGCGAGGGTGGCTAATCACCGACAGGACGTCGGGTCACCAAATATCCGAGTAAACCGCGGAGACACCACCAAATCGCCTTGTCCCTACTCAAGTAGCTACCTCCTCTGCGCTCTGGCTGCAGGTCGCCTCTGCTCTGCCGGAAGGACTGGAGTGAACTAGGATAGGATTCGGATTATTCGGGGTACCCGGGTCAATCCCAGGCTCTCCGGGCAGAGAGTAGCGAGGATCTTGACTGTGGATTTGTTTCTTTGTGACAGACCAACTGGGAGACTACGCAGGCCTGGTCGATTCGACTGGAGCTCCCTCGGGCCCTCAAGCGCTTTCCCTAAGCGAAGCGTGGGGTTGGCGCCCGCTACGCGGACGGCTCGGAAGTGTGGCCCGGGTGCCCGCGCCGCAAGGCGCGCGGGGTGCACCGCGGGTCCCCAGGGCTTGGGAGTTTGGGCGGCCGAGGAAGCTGAATCCGGGTTGGGCTGAGTCCCGGGGAGGGGCCGACCGTCTCTCCGCTTTTGCTGCACGGTTATTGTGCAGCCAAGCGGCAGAGGGTTTATTCTCTCGCGTCTGCGGGACCTGGTTCCCAAGCAAGAAGCGTAGGGGCACAGCCACGTGCCCACTGGGCTCCCTGCGCCCTTTGGGACGGGCCCTGGGTGCAGGCCGGGAGACTCGGCTTCTCCCAAACCGCCAAAGTCTCCCCTTTCCTGGAAAGACCAAGAGTGCAATATCACCTCGATTGCACTTGACTTCCGTTGTTCCTGCACGGCCATCTCTGATGTTTTAAATTTCAGATTTTCGTGCCAGGGCAGGAAGGGTTCAAACAGCCCAGAGCGCGCCTGCTCTCTCCAGCTCTGGGTTCCGTGTCTCCCCAGCCGCCCGAGGGACCGCATCTCAGAAAAGAGAACCGTCATCCCCCCCGCCCCGGGTGGGTGGGCAACACGGTGTTATTCTCATTTCTCGCTGAGAAAACCAAGGTCCCTAAAACTTCGTTGACTTTTTCTAGGCTCCTGAGTGGCAAAGTTAGGACCCGTTACCAGGTCACATAAAAATTCTTGTTCTTCCCGCTCCCTTGGGGGTCATTCCACCCGCCTCGCACTCCCTTCTCCCGCCCGTCACTCGAAGTCCTCGCCCCCGGCGGCTTGAGCAGCTCTGCGCGGGCCTGTGCGCACCGCCCTGACCTCGCGCCGGGCATCTCACCTCAGCCAGGCAGGTGCAGAGGTGGCGGCGCGGCAGCCGTGGCTCGTCCGGCCGAAGGGCAGGAGTAGGCTGGCCGCCTCTTTCTGCTGCCCCGTGTCTAAGGGGGGCAGAGAAGGGGGGGGGGGGGACAGGGCTGGGGAAACCGCCGTCAGCGGGCCCCGGCCCCGCCTCCGGAACACAACGCCCAGGAAACCTCGGAACTTTCCATTGTCTGAAGAGCTTTACTAAACACATTTTCCCTATAATTATGGGGCCACACAGGAGAGTGGATAACTGAGAGGTTAAGGAGAGCGGGCCTGGGCTGGCCCTGGAGGAGCCCAGTGCCCAGAGCCTGCCTGCTGGGCTGTGTGACACGAGCCCTCCACCACCCCGGGCCCCGCAAGGAGGGAAGCCCGCAGCACCTCAGTGCTTCCCCACGCTGCAGTCGGAGAGCTGAACACCCGGCGTCGAGGCCCGGGGAGAACGGGGCGTCCAGGCCTGGCCTCCTGGGCTCCGGGTGGGCAAGGGGCCAGAGTCAGGCAGCGCCGGGCTTCTGGGAGAGCCAGGGCACTTGTTGCTTGCAAGACACTGTGCCCAATAGCCGATTTCGAGCGCCAGGCTTTCCAGATATTGAACTTGTAACCACTCCCACCCTGGAGGGTGGCAGGTGGTGAAGCTTCCCCTTCCTTTCCTGCAGAGAAGTTACACCCTCCACCATCAGAACACATGCTCTCCTATCTCTTCCAGTCTCGAATCCCACTTTTCCTGGCACACGCCTTCCCTCAGCGTGCACTACCCTTAACCCCACCCCACCTTTGGAGGTGGATTCCTAAGAGGGACTCTCCGAACGCAAATCTTCTACTCTTCTCACCACACCGGGGAAAACATCGTCAGCCTTCTCTCAGGAAACAGCCGCGTGTGGGCGCAGACCCGGCTCATTGGGCCGATGAGTCGTGACCTAACCTTGCACAAGTCTCTAGATTACCAAGTCCACATTTCCCATTTGTAAAATTAGGATGATTGGGGCAGCCTAAAAGAGCGTTACGGTTTTCCCGAGACGCGTCAACTGGGGCGCCCATTCCCAGCACATCCGACACGCGTGCACGTCTACGTTTGAATCCCGCCACCTGAGCCCCTTGAACACCAGCGCCCAGACCCACACTGTCTTTCTGTCCCTCTAGCTACTTTTCCTGCTTGCCGGGGCTGGTTTCTGCTGGGTGATTAACGATCCCAGATAGTGTAAGGAATTTGGCTTCTCAAGCTCAGCATTTTCAATTCCTTAATTTGTCCCTAGGTGACCGTTAGCGATCACGGCTGTAGATCACATGGGGGCAGGTCAGGTAGAGTGAGCAGCTGATTCAACACTGTTGAGTTGGGGTTTGGTTTCGATTTTTAAAGGCGGTTCAGAAAGCAGCCCCTGGAGAACTTCAAGAAGGCGGCAGGCAGCAGGCTGCAGAGGTCCCTGACTAGCCTTTGGGTTGTCACCACTCTCATTCTTTATAAACTGTAAAGTGCTAGCAAATAGCAAACTCCCCTTGGGCCTTAGTCTCTGATGTGGGTGGGGCAGACACGTGAGGAAAGGGGAGATCACAAGTGTCCTGCCCCAAATCCAAGGCCTCATTGGGAGAATGGGTCAGGCCTGTTCCTGGAACCTATTCACCACAGAGCTGCTCCAGATGCAACCTCAGTCTGACATTTTTCTAGCTGTTCAGGATAGAAACAAGTTAGACCCCCCTCCACTTCTATAGCGCCCCTCTTCCTCCACTCCGCTGAGCCCTGATTGCTGTCATCTCATTTAAAGAAGGGATACTGTCGCTCCTGAGGGGCTGGGAGTGGGTCTGAAACATTCCAGGTTGTCCCAAAGAGCTGCCACAGTTTCTCTGGCAGTTTGGCTTTAGAGGAGCTTTAATAATACTCCTTTCCTGCCCCTGTCCCCCACTCCTTCCTGAAGAAGCAGGCAGCTGCCCTGGGGGCAAAGCCTTTAGAAACAGCTCCCTTCAAGGACCTCCTGGACTCCCAAAGGCTAGGGGGAGTATGAGGAGAGAGGTGGGAGATGAGGAAGGGGAAAGGGAATGGGAAGAGTCTTTGTCCTTGTTTTCCTGGGTCTTTCAGGCTGGGGCAGACTATTTCTGTTCAGCGGGGTCAGAAATTAGCTCCTTGCCTCCCCTGTGGTGACTAGGGCACCGGTTGGCTGCTCCTTCCAGCCTGCTATCCCTCTGAAGGGGTCTGGGGCCAGTGGGAAGAAGAGGGTATCCGCACCCTCTAGGTGGTAGCAGGCTGGCTGGGGCACAGAAGAGGATCCTCTGACTCCCTCAGAGGGATGAGGACTCGGGGTCTACCAGAGGGCAAGGGTGTGACCCACTGGACTCTCTTCTCCGAGGTACCGGGTTTGTAATAGCTGGAGTCACACACCATTGTGATGAAATACATGTTTTTGTAAAACAAACCCAGAACATTAGACTAGCCCCAGCCAGATTGGGAACAGTGGCTTTTTTCTACCCTTACTGGAACTGACAATCCTCTCCCAAATGAAGACCCCAAGCTTTCCTGAGAACTTCAGCCAGTCTGTGAAAATGCTGACTGAGCCTGGGTGGGTTAACAGGGACGACCGGTCTGTCTGCAGGCCTGTGAAACCCAAGCAGTATACCATCTAGAGAGGGTATAAAGGAATGTGGGTGTGTGCGGGGTGAAATCAAAGAACCTTTATAGAAACATGAGTGTGACCTGTAAGGGAAGTAAGGATGTGACCAAAGTAATGCATTTGATTTTACTGGTTGACTGACAGGCTTTGGTGGGGGTCGGATAAGTTTACCAACTGGTTGCAGAGACCTGCGCCTCAGGCAGGGACGCGGGGAAGGGGACTGCTCAGGAGAACTGGAAGGGAAAAGAGGCAAATACCAAAAAAAGTTATCCTACATTCTGGGATATGTGACACAATTCTTTGTCACATATGTACTACATACACATATACAAGCTCATTTAGTTAAAAAAAAAGCAAAACCTTAACTTGAAAAGAATAATTATTCACGAGTTCATTCATTCACTCAGCAAAAATATCATTGAATGTTTACAGTGTGCAGGGCATTTTACTATGCTCTCCTTTGTAAAAATGCATGTGTCTGAGTACAAATTCATCCAGCAAACTCTGATCAGGCTTCACGGAAGGTTTGTGAGAGTTTCAGCTCAACAATCAGAGTGATGGGGCTCAGACTCCAGGACACACACACTTTGGGTCAATGCCAGAGGTGGTAACCAGTCTGCTGGCACCCTCGGAGTTCACACTTTTCCTCCTGTGCAGTTGTGGAAGAGGGGGAGCTCCAACTTCCAGTCCTACTACCTTGGGGGGAAATGCTGAGAAGCAGAGTATGCTAAACACCTTTTAAATAATGCTTTCCATTCCTAAAGCCTGTTCTCCTTCGAGGAGCGAGGAGCGGTCTAAGGGGCTTGGGAATCACAAACCCTGCAACCAAAGAAATTCTTCTCAATGCATATGCCATTGAAAAGAAGGAGAGACTGATTTAGGGTAATTTCCACAGGTGCACACTTCAATAGCACGCTCACACACCCAAACACATGTATAGACAAATACACACATTACTATACAAATTCATTTACACAGCGTATAATCATACCTACAAAAACAGCAAAATGGGAGAAGAGTGCCTTCAGTTTTCCCTAGTTCCCAAATTCAGAAACTCTACAAGTAGGCTCAAAATATCACTTAGCTTTTTAACAATCTTTTCCGTAAGTTCTTATCACCTTATCTGCTTTATCGGTGCGTGACCAGCCCAGCAAACACTATCCTGAAAGGGCAGCAATAAATGCGCCAGTGGTTCGTGACTTCATGGCATAGTCGGTAAAAATCAGATTTACACTCCTTGGTATCAATGCTCAGACCCTCTGAGCATATCTAACGGAGCTGGTGAATGAGGCTCAGCAGCCTTGGCGTAGGTATTTGCACGTACAAGCATATTCCTAGGCTGTGACTTTGAATTCTATGATCCAAGCCAAGCAGAGAGATACCAGTGTACGGATTCTGTCTACAAGTGCCTTTTTTGGGGGGTGGGGGTCCCACTGGGGAAGAGTGTGACAAAGGGGTGGAGAGGAAGGTAAGATGAACCCAAAATAGAAAAGCTGGCCACAAGCCGCAGGAGAAAATAATGCTGCTGGAGGGACTGGGGTCAAAGGCGGGGGTGGGAACCGTACGCCACAGGAACTAGTCCAGATGCTGCTGCGTTCAAGCATACGCCGCACCAACGGCCGAGGCGGGTACAATTCCCCCAAAGCGAAGGTAGGGAGGTGAAGGTACTGTGAACCGAGCTTTTCCTTTTACGGATTCGGAGGACAGTGTAAACTGCACACGACCTCCCTAAATGTCCATTGGCCTTACCTATGTCTAGTGAAGTATACAACGGAGAAAAACATCCAGCCCCATCAAGCTGAAAACATTTTCACTTTCACCCTAAACAAGTGAAATAAACGGCTTTTCCTTTTCTGAACATCGCTCTTATTTTGCCATCTAGATTTTGGAAATGTAGACTCGGAATTAAACGCGCACAATCACTTCCACTGCACCTGTACAGGTGAGACACGCGCACACCCCTGAGACGTCGGATCGCTAAATGACCGAGCCGGGCGGCTACCACCCAGAAGGAGTCCTGGCCACGAGCTTCCCTCCCCGGCCCGGGTTCAGGGGCAGTGGTGCGGGCCGGTTGGGAGAGGCAGCGAGGCTGCCTGCGGGCCCGGACTTCCACCGGCGCCGGAGCCAGGCGGGAAGAGTCCAGCCCCGGCCGCTCGGCGCAGGAAGCGGGCGGTGCCCTTAGCTGCTCTGCGCTTTCTCCCCGTCGCGGGGGAGAGTGGAGGCTTCCTCGACTCCGGCGTATCTGCGATATTCAGACGCAGGCCAGGCTGCTGCGCCTGCCTTTGTTCCAGGAGGGAAGCCGCAGCGCGGAGCTCGGGGGGAAAAAAAAAAGGAAAAAGGGGAGGGGGGAGCGGCCGCACCGAGCTCCCGACCAGGACCCTCTAGGAAGCCTGCTCTGCATCCCACTGAGCCTCTTGGTCCCGCGGGCCACTTGTACCGGACGCTACCCCGGGTTTCACACGCGCAGGGACCTCGAGGAACTTGGATCCGGGCGCCCCCGGCGCCCTGTGACCCCTCGGGAGGTTTCCTAGCGCCCCCCACCCAGCCCCGCCGCGCACCGATCCCTCCCCCCCCCCCCAAGCGAGCGGGCAGCGAGGGCGTGTACGGCAGTCCGCGAGGGGGCAAAAAGGCACCCCCGCCTTATTTCTAGGAGCTAGAGATGGGGAGGGCTGCAGCTCCTAATCTACCTTAACCCGGCATTGCCCTCTTCTCCGTCTTCATCAGGAGAAAAAAAAAATGCCGTTTGGAGCTTTCACCCCCCCCCACCCCCGATTTTGAAAAGAGACTGCCTCTCCCTCTTTCCCAACAAGGGTCTGCCCCGCAGGGCACAACTTCCAGAGAAATGGGCCCACGCGGTGAATTCCGTGGAGCCGGCGGGGGGGGGGGGGCCCGACCGGCCAGTTGGCGCCGCGAGGCCCGGCATGGGGCCTGGGCCGGAGGGGGCCTCGGAGCCGGCTCGTGGTGAAAGCCGAGGCCCCAGCGCTCGCGGAGCCCATTTGCTCCGAGTTCCCGGCCTGACATTTTGTCCCTCAGGAAACGTGCCCCCTTCTACTGCACGGTGGGCCCGCGGGGGAAGGAGGTAAAGCCTGGAGGAAGTCCTCGCTCATAAACCCCGAATCCCCGCCGCGGTTTTGTGGAGCGGGAGTCTGGCTTTGTTTCGGGCTCGTTGCCCTGGGCTTTTATTTCACACTCTCGCGGCCCGCACGGCCGACTGCGCTCGTGCTCAGCCGGCTCTCGGGCCGCCCCAGCCCCTGCACACAGAGGGACAAGCCCCCCAGGCCCAGGCGCTGGCCCGCGGCCCGCGGGAGGCCGCGCTCCGCTTCCCTTTCACGGGCTTTACCCTCTGGCGCAGGAAGGTCTTAGGGGCTCTTGATGCTAAGACATTAACCCCCTTGCGTCGCGCACAGCACGAAGGTTGCAGACAGTTTTGTGCCCCGACTGCGAAGGGTGCGGCCGGTGAGCCTGGATCTCGCCCCGCCGCCTGCGGCCCCCGGCCCGGCCCTGGCGGGAGGCGGGCGACCTGGGCCGGCTCTGCGTCCCGGGGGGCCGGCTGCGGATGGCCAGTTCGGGCCGAGAAACGCCCCCGGAGCGAACCCAGGAGCGCACTCGCTTGTGAACGGTAACTTCTGACTTCTGTGGCCGCAGCTCAACTTCAGGGCAGGCCTGGGGGCCGGAGCCGGTGTTTCCACGGTTGGAGTCCGCGAGCACCTCGCAGGGTCCGCGCCCCGCTCCTCCCTTTGCTAACGAGTCCCCGCGCAGTTGTGGGCGGGAGCCGGGGGTCTCGGAACCCGAGGGGCTAGCCCGGCGAGGCGGGGCAGGGGCGCAGGTGCGGGCTCTGGGGTGGGGGGGTCTCGGGAAATGCCCCGAATCCCGGGTCTTTCGCCCTCGCCGTCCGCGCTGAGGTCGTTAGCATCCCAGGACCCGCTGTCTGCGCCCCCGCCCCGCCGTGTCCTCAGCTTCTGAGGCCTTTCCATTTCAAGGAACCAAAGGAAAACTGTTGTGACTCTTCTGCACATTCTCGTGGAATTACCTCCTGTCTGAGGAGGGTGGAATGCTCACTTCCTAAGCTGTCTCCCTCATTGCCCTTTTTTCTCACTCCTCAACCTCGGATAAAGAATCTGAGCACGTCGAGGGGAAAAATTAGTAAAATCCGTACTAGAGTGAGGCAGAGGAAATTTAAGTCACAAGACTGCCACCAGGTGATGGTTTTCAGCAACAGCATTTCTGGGCAACTTTAGGTCGCTTTCTCTCTCTGCTGAGCTAATGTCATCTGTGGTAGAAAAGTTATTGAATCCAAACGTTTACGTTAATCCCCCAAGAAAAGGAGAAATGGCCTCGAGAAACCTCTTTGCCACAGACGCTGAGAAACTGTTCAATTTGTCTTTCTAGCCTCACTACCATTAACATCTGATAACTGCACTTTCAAAATCGAACTCTCCCCTCCCCAAGGTGCAGCCCTGCTCCCAGCCATCCCCTTTTCTTCCCCCCACCCCTTCTTCGCTGTTTCCTCCTTCGAAACAATAGCACGGGCTGCTGGAGTCAGTCTGATGATATAATCCTTAAGGCATTCACGGGCAGACCAAGGGCCAAGCTATCAAAGCGCTCAGCTTCTTCTTTTTTTAAAAGCTGTGTACTATTCAGGAAATTTGGTAATTATTTTTTTTCTCCATGTAGTGGTATTACCCTCTTCCTTTTGATATTAGATCCTCTATGGGCCCCTAGCTTCATGCTGTAGAGACAGGAGAAAGATGAAGGGGCTGAATTCTGCATCAGAATGTAATTTTCCTTTATGTCATCATTGCTGCTAAAGACCAGCTGAGGGCTTCCAAAAGAACAGGAACACCCAGAACAGGCGGAGAGTCCTCATATTTCTAGGAGCAGAAGAGAATTCCGATTTCATTTATTCCTTTACATCACAAACTTGGGTTTTTTTGTACTTCACTCTACCAAAATACTTTCAGTACTTTTATAGTAGGATTGAAAAGTCACCTCAGTGGGAGAGCCGAGTTCAGGACTTGGTCCACCAGAGACCTCCTGGCTCCACGTAATATCAAATGGCAAAAGCTCTCCCAGAGATCTCCATCTCAATGCTAAGACCCAGCTCCACTCAACGACCAGCAAGCTACAGTGCTGGACACCCCATGCCAAACAACTAGCAAGACAGGAACACAACCCCACCCATTAGCAGAGAGGCTTCCTAAAATCATAATAAGGTCACAGACACCCCAAAACACACCACCGGATGCGATCCTGCCCACCAGAACGACAAGATCCAGCCTCATCCACCAGAGCACAGGCACCAGTCCCCTCCACGAGGAAGCCTACACAACCCACTGAACCAAACTTACCCACTGGGGGCAGACACCAAAAACAACAGGAACTACAAACCTTCAGCCTGTGAAAAGGAGACCCTAAACACAGTAAATTAAGCAAAATGAGAAGACAGAGAAACACACAGCAGATGAAGGAGCAAGGTAAAAACCCACCACAACAAACAAATGAAGAGGAAATAGGCAGTCTACCTGAAAAAGAGTTCAGAGTAATGTTGGTAAAGATGATTCAAAATCTTGGAAATAGAATGGAGAAAATAAAAGAAACATTTAACAAGGACCTAGAAGAACTAAAGAGCAAACAAACAATGATGAACAACACAATAAATGAAATCAAAAATTCTCTAGAAGGAATCAATAGCAGAATAACTGAGGCAGAAGAAGAATGGATAAGTGACCTGGAAGATAAAATAGTGGAAATAACTACCACAGAGCAGAATAAAGAAAAAATGTAAACAATTGAGGACAGTCTTAGAGACCTCTGGGACAGTATTAAATGCACCAACATTCAAATTATAGGGGTCCCAGAAGAAAGAGAAAAAGAAAGGGAATGAGAAAATATTTGAAGAGATTATAGTTGAAAACTTCCCTCATATGGGAAAGGAAATAGTCAATCAAGTCCAGGAAGCTCAGAGAGTCCCATACAGGATAAATCAAAGGAGAAACACACCAAGACACATTAATTAAACTATCAAAAATTAAATACAAAGAGAAAATATTAAAAGCAACAAGGGAAAAATGACAAATAACATACAAGGGAATCCCCATAAGGTTAACAGCTGATCTTTCAGTGGAAACTCTGCAAGCCAGAAGGGAGTGGCAGGACATATTTAAAGTGATGAAAGGGAAAGACCTACAACCAAGGTTACTCTACCGAGCAAGGATCTCATTCAGGTTCAAAGGAGAAATCTAAACCTTTACAGAGAAACAAAAGCTAAGAGAATTCAGCACCACCAAACCAGCTTTACAACAAATGCTAAAGGAACTTCTCTAGGCAGGAAACACAGGAGAAGGAAAAGACCTACAATAACAAACCCAAAACAATTAAGAAAATGATAATAGGAACATACATATCGATAACTACCTTAAATGTAAATGTATTAAATGCTCCAACCAAAAGACATAGACTGACTGAGTGGACACAAAAACAAGACCCATATATATGCTATCTACAAGAGACCCACTTCAGACCTAGGGACACATACAGCCTGAAAGTGAGGGGGTGGAAAAAGATATTCCTTGCAAATGGAAATCAAAAGAAAGCTGGAGTAGCAATTCTCATATCAGACAAAATAGACTTTAAAATAAAGACTATTACAAGAGACAAAGGACACTACATAATGATCAAGGGATCAATCCAAGAAGCAGATATAACAATTATAAATATTTATGCACCCAACACAGGAGCACCTCAGTACATAAGACACATGCTAACAGCCATAAAAGGGGAAATCGACAGTAACAGAATCATAGTAGGGGACTTTAACACCCCACTTTCACCAATGGACAGATCATCCAAAATGAAAATAAATAAGGAAACACAAGCTTTAAATGATACTTAAACAAGATGGACTTAATTGATATTTATAGGACTTTCCATACAAAAACAACAGAATACACTTTCTTCTCAAGTGCTCATGGAACATTCTCCAGGATAGATCATATCTTGGGTCACAAATCAAGCCTTGGTAAATTTAAGAAAATCAAAATCATATCAAGTATCTTTTCCAACCACAACGCTGTGAGACTGGATATCAATTACAGGAAAAAAATCTGTAAAAAATACAAACACATGGAGGCTAAACAATACACTACTAAATAACCAAGAGATCACTGCAGAAATCAAAGAGGAAATCAAAAAATACCTAGAAACAAATGACAATGAAAACATGATGAACCAAAACCTATGGGCTGCAGCAAAAGCAGTTCTAAGAGGGAAGTTTATAGCAATACAATCCTACCTCAAGAAACAAGAAACATCTCAAATAAACAACCTAACCTTACACCTAAAGCAATTAGAGAAAGAAGAACAAAAAACCCCCAAAATTAGCAGAAGGAAAGAAATCATAAAGATCAGATCAGAAATAAATGAAAGAGGAATGAAGGAAACAATAGCAAAGATCAATAAAACCAAAAGCTGGTTCTTTGAGAAGATAAACAAAATTGATAAACCATTAGCCAGAATTATCAAGAAAAAAAGGGAGAAAACTCAAATCAATAGAATTAGAAATGAAAAAGGAGAAGTAACAACTGACACTGCAGAAATACAAAGGATCATGAGAGATTACTACAAGCAACTATATGCCAATAAAATGGACAACCTGGAAGAAATGGACAAATTCTTAGAAAAGCACAACCTTCTGAGACTGAACCAGGAAGAAATAGAAAATATAAACAGACCAATCACAAGCACTGAAATTGAGACTGTGATTAAAAATCTTCCAACAAACAAAAGCCCAGGACCAGATGGCTTCACAGGCGAATTCTATCAAACATTTAGAGAAGAGCTAACACCTACCCTTCTCAAACTCTTCCAAAATATTGCAGAGGGAGGAACACTCCCAAACTCATTCTACAAGGCCACCATCACCCTGATATCAAAACCAGACAAAGATGTCACAAAGAAAGAGAACTACAGGCCAATATCACTGATGAACATAGATGCAAAGATCCTCAACAGAATACTAGCAAACAGAATCCAACAGCATATTAAAAGGCTCATACACCATGATCAAGCGGGGTTTATCTCAGGAATGCAAGGATTCTTCAATATATGCAAATCAATCAATGTGATAAACCATATTAACAAATTGAAGGAGAAAAACATATGATCATCTCAATAGATGCAGAAAAAGCTTTCAACAAAATTCAAAACCCATTTATGATAAAAACCCTCCAGAAAGTAGGCATACAGGAAACAACATAATAAAGGCCATATATGACAAACCCACAGCCAACATCATTCTCAATGGTGAAAAACTGAAATCATTTCCTCTAAGGTCAGGAACAAGACAAGGTTGCCCACTCTCACCGCTATTATTCAACATAGTTTTGGAAGTTTTAGCCACAGCAATCAGAGAAGAAAAAGAAATAAAATGAATCCAAATTGGAAAAGAAGTAAAGCTGTCACTGTTTGCAGATGACAAGATACTATATATAGAGAATCCTCAAGATGCTACCAGAAAACTACTAGAGCTAATCAATGAATTTGGTAAAGTAGCAGGATACAAAATTAATGCACAGAAATCTCTTGCATTCCTATACACTAATGATGAAAAATCTGAAAGAGAAATTAAGGACACACTCCCATTTACCACTGCAACAAAAGGAAAAAAATACCTAGGAATAAACCTACCTAAGGAGACAAAAGACCTGTATGCAGTAAACTGTAAGACACTGATGAAATAAATTCAAGATGATACAAACAGATGGAGAGATATACCATGTTCTTGGACTGGAAGAATCAACATTGTGAAAATGACTATACTACCCAAAGCAATCTACAGATTCAATGCAATCCCTATCAAACTACCAATGGCATTTTTCACAGAACTAGAACAAAAAATTTCACAGTTTGTATGGAAACACAAAAGACCCCAAATAGCCAAAGCAATCTTGAGAAAGAAAAACAGAGCTGGAGGAATTGGGCTCCCGAACTTCAGACTATGCTACAGTAATCAAGACAGTATGGTACTGGCACAAAAACAGAAATATAGATCAATGGAACAGGATTGAAAGCCCAGAGATAAACCCACACACATACAGTCACCTTATTTTTGATAAAGGAGGCAAGAATATACAATGGAGAAAAGATAGCCTCTTCAATAAGTGGTGCTGGGAAAACTGAACAGCTACCTGTAAAGGAATGAAATTAGAACACTCCCTAACACCATACACAAAAATAAACTCAAAATGGATTAAAGGCCTAAATGTAAGGCCAGACACTATAAAACTCTTAGAGGAAAACATAGGCAGAACACTCTATGACATAAATCACAGCAAGATCCTTTTTGACCCAGCTCCTAGAGAAATGGAACTAAAAACAAAAATAAACAAATGAGACCTAATGAAACTTAAAAGCTTTTGCACAGCAAAGGAAAACATAAACAAGATGAAAAGACAACCCTCAGAATGGGAGAAAATATTTGCAAATGAAGCAACTGACAAAGGATTAATCTCCAAAATTTACAAGCAGCTCAATATCAAAAAACAAACAACCCAATCCAAAAATGGGCAGAAGACCTAAATAGACATTTCTCCAAGGAAGATATACAGATTGCCAACAAACACATGAAAGGATGCTCAACAGCACTAATCATTACAGAAATGCAAATCAAAACTACAATGAGGTATCACCTCACACCAGTCAGAATGGCCATCATCAAAAAATCTATAAACAATAAATGCTGGTGAGGGTGTGGAGAAAAGGGAACCCTCTTGCACTGTTGGTGGGAATGTAAATTGATAGAGCCACTATGGAGAACAGTATGGAGGTTCCTTAAAAAACTAAAAATAGAACTACCATACAACCCAGCAATCCCACTACTGGGCATATACACTAAGAAAACCATAATTCAAAAAGAGTCATATACCACAATGTTCATTGCAGCTCTATTTACAGTAGCCAGGACATGGAAGCAACCTAAGTGTCCATCGACAGATGAATGGATAAAGAAGATGTAGCATAGATATACAATGGAATATTACTCAGCCATAAAAAGAAATGAAATTGAGTTATTTGTAGTGAGGTGGATGGACCTAGAGTTTGTCATACAGAGTGAAGTAAGTCAGAAAGAGAAAAACAAATACCGTATGCTAACACATATATATGGAATATATATTTTTAAAAAAAGGTTCTGAAGAACCTAGGGGCAGGACAGGAATAAAGACGCAGACGTAGAGAATGGACTTGAGGACATGGGTCAGGGTTGGGGGAGGGTAAGCTGGGACGAAGTGAGAGAGTAGCGTTGACATATATACACTACCAAATGTAAAATAGATAGCTAGTGGGAAGCAGCCACATAGCACAGGGAGATCAGCTCGGTGCTTTGTGACCACCTAGAGGGGTGGGATAGGGACGGTGGCAGGGAGACGCAAGAGGGAGGAGATATGGGGATATATGTATGTGTATAGCTGATTCACTTTGTTATAAAGCAGAAACTAACACACCATTGTAAAGCAATTATACTCCAACAAAGATGTTAAAAAAAAAAAAAGAAAGAAAAGTCACCTCAGGAAGGGAAAGTGAAGATAATAACCAAGTGAAAAAAATCATTTGTTTAGAATACATCACAATGAATCATGTTTTCTCAGGGGTTGTTATTGATAGGTATTAAATCCGTAATACGTTATCATGTCTACCAAGGTTTTCCCTGTGCCCAGCATAGTGCCTTTCTCATAACAAGTGTCAATGAATATTTGTTGAATGAATGGACAAATGAAGAAGTATAAAGCAAAGGAGCGCAAAAGGGATTGGATATTTAACTTCATTCAGTTAAAAACCCCTCTATGACACATTTCTTTTGTTTGCTTTAATAAGTTTATTTATTTTGTTTTTTTAAATTTTTGGCTGTGTTGGGTCTTCATTGCCGCACGTGGGCTTTCTCTAGTTGAGGCGAGCGGGGGTTACTCTTCGTTGCGGTGTGTGGGCTTCTTATTGCGGTGGCGTCTCTTGTTGCAGAGCACAGGCTCTAGCCATGCAGGCTTCAGTAGTTGTGGCACGCGGGCTCAGCAGTTGTGGTGCACAGGCTTAGTTGCTCCGTGGCATGTGGGATCTTCCCAGAGCAGGGTTCAAACCCATGTCCCCTGCATTGGCAGGCGGATTCCTAACCACTGCGCCACCAGGGAAGCCCTATGACACATTTTTTGAGTGAATGTGTCATACAAAGCAAAACTGTTTTTGTTGGATTGTGAGGGACTGACCATGTTTAATGGGTTTAAGTTTTATCTCACTGACTAAACTAATGTACAAGATCAGAAACTCAGTGCTAACACTTTCTTTATATACAATGTCTTTCATATTTCTGGGCACATAATGAATCATCTTAAAGTATAGTGAAGGGGAAGACTCAAGATGAAAAATGTTAAGAGAAATTTAATGTGCAGATATCCCTTTGGGCAGTGTCAGGTAGAGGGACAATAGTGGTTCAGGGGTAGGGAAATTTCGGTTGAGACTGCTCCTTCAATCGGGCCATATATTATCTTGCTCAGATTCTCTTGAGAACCAATATCCTCTCCTCTGGTACCTTCCCACATTAGGGTATGAAAGCACAGAGAATGGGATGTGTTGACCTGAGAATGACTCTTGCATTTTACCTCCTACCTCACCCCCACCACCCATAGCTATTTTAGTTTCTCTGTTGTAAGCTCAATAGGTTTGTGTGAGTACTAATGAAATCATCAAAGTTTCCATCCACTTGGGCCCTAGTTAGTTTGGCCTATTCCAAGCACATCCATGATACCCTTTCCTATAAATTCATGCTACTTGGCCAAAGGAAACTAGGAAAGTGCCACCCTTAATGTATTCTTATAGGAGGTTTTTGTGTTTGGAAAAGGTATGCCAATCAACTGGATTTTCCCATAGGAACCAAGGTGTCACATAGGTTTATCTGCCTGTGTAACACTATGTAATAATAATTAAAAAAAGATATAAAATGTACTTTCAAGGAGCTTTCTGTTTTTCACTTCTTTTTATATTTTTCATTTAAAATTTCTCCATGGCAAGCATAGGCGCTCAAGGTCAAGTTGTTCATCATTCCTTGTGGCTTTCCAAATAGAAAGACTTTCTGCTTTCTTGAGGAGCCATCTCATTATCACCCTGCACTTAGACATAAAGCACAGTACACAAACATTTAAAATGCTGGTCTTCCTAACCATGAATAGTTCATCCTTTGATTCCTCACTGTGTTTCTGCTTTAGCATGTTCAAAAGTCTCAAATATTTGAATTGAATGTTGGCTAATTGGAGGCCAAACAGTGTTGAGTTTGATCCTAAATCTACCAAGTCAGAAGTATTTTCTGTCTCAGCCACAGGTCCTGCCTGTTATCTCATAATGGTGAATAGCAACTGTCACTAGGCAGGGCTCTTTCCTTTGATCAGTTAAAATTTTTCTAAAGAATTAAAGGATTGAAAACTGACTAGAAAGCAATGGGACTGATATATTTTTTTAATGGGACTGGTATATTTTAAATACCAGAATTTATTTATTCAAATTGGAGTTGTCCTTCAAAGAAGTAACCCTGGGATTCTATACTGTATTCAAATGATTGTTCAAAACATTTTTGGAATGTCTCTCTTGGAAATGTCTTTAGGGATAGCTTACCAGCCACATGAAAGATGGCATCATCACTTACTCCGATACTATTTTCCTCCTTGCTGGCTAAGATGAGTACACTCCTGGAAATCAAAGCTGCCCATACTGAGAAACTAACTCTAAAAGCTAGGAGTGTCAAGTGCAAAGCAGCATGTTTGCCTAGAGAGACTGTGTCACTTCGAGGTGTCCTTGTGACATACACAGCAAGCAAAGTGGTGGCATAAAGCAACTGTGGGCCAGTCCCAACTACATCCAGTGGCTCTAGACCTCCAGAACAAAGCAGCTCCAGGAAATCAGCAGATTCCTATGGCGGTGCCTGGATATTCCAGATACTTCAAGGGTCCCTTTATTTGAGAGAGACCTTGTTCCAGGACAGCACCCCTATTTTGAAATATCCTAAGATGGTCTCAGAGGAATTGGACTAATTGACTGTCAGGCCCTTCACCTTACCAACCCCTCTAAACAAAAACAAACAAAACAAAACAACAAAAACACAGACTAGGAATTTAGACTAGGAATCAGACTAGTAGGGGCAAACAGCAGAATTACAGAAGTTTGCTGATGGCTTAAATGATAATGGATCATCTATAGGTTAAGAAATAACTGCCCAGTGGCCAACCACATGTTTCTGAATGTGCCCAGTATAATCTTCCAAAGTGCAGACTGAGGAAAAACTTCATGCTCACTATCCAGCCCAGGCCTCTTACCTAGGAGGTGCTGGAGTTACAGAAAATCTTGTGATACAGCCTATATGCAATATTGGCAGCTGGAGGTGGAAGAAGTATCCCCTTTGCTTCTCATAGATACTTCCAGATCATTATCTCTCTCTCTTCCCTAAACCCCCCTGGTTTTGGAACTCATGTCATTAGCTTATAGCCTCCTAAGACCACTCTCCTTCATTTCTTAAAGATTTAATTCCTGGCTTACACTCACTATTTCCATGCTACTCTGGGCATAGTCTTTGTGGTTGCACAGTGAAGTAAATGATCTTTGCAGTATTGCAGTTTTGACCTTCTCTTATGCAGAGATAATATTCTCCTCCCTATATCAACAATCATTCCTCAGGCCATACCTCAAACTTTGTCAGTATCAAGAATTGCTTGCCCATAATCTTGAATTCAAGCTCAGACCAACATCTCCTGTCTTTCCAGCTCACTCCCTCAATTCTTTGACATCACCGGGACCTTCAATCAATTGATCTTGCCCTCTTTTCACCATCTCCACATCCTTCACACTCTCACTTTCACCTTTGCCCAATTTGGGTGCCATGGCTAATTGTTATACATACTTAGGTCCTTTGCCACTTTGTCCTATTTTTGCAATTACCTAGCAAAGCCCAGTTCTAGGTTAATTCCAAGTTTTCCTACACCCCACCTATACCCACACAGTGGAATGAGGCTGGAGCAAAACAATCAACTATGTTGGCTGCTCTCATGAATTCATGTTCCCTAGTCTCAAGAGAGCCCTTAAATATGGCCTGGCAATTCCATTACGTTTCTCTGGTCCATTCCCTTTCCTTTTGCCTATGTGACTATTTTACACCTCCCCCTTCTCTCTCCTCAAACCTCCAAGATGTCCTCCTTCATCCTAGTTTTCTGTTGCAGACCTTGATTCCTTTTACACTAAGAAAATAGAAGCAATGAAGAGACCTTCTACTTGCTTTTCTACCACATGTAAAATCCACCTTCATCTGCATCCAGATATTCTTCCTTCTCTTCTCTGTTCTCCCGTCTAATTCCAACCTGGTCACATGTGCTCTGGATCCCATCCCTTCTCACTCAAGGACTTCAGTAATTGTTCTCACTCACTCCTGTATCATCAAATTTTCCTTCTTTACTGGATCATTCTCAACAACATACACACATGCCATTATTCCCCCTCCAATTAAAAAGTAACAAAATTTTCTCCTGAATCCATATCAATATCATACTGTTCCATTTCCCTTTTCCTGTTACAGCATCACTGCTTGCAAGGGCTGTCAAGATCACCATCTCTCATTTCTCTTTTGCCATTTCCTCTTAAACCTATTCAACTTTGACCTCACCATCCACACAAACTGCTTTGATCAAGGTCACCAATTACCCCCAAATTGTTAAATCTAATGGTGTTTTTTCAGTCCTTACCTTACTTGACACAGATTAGTCCTTTTCCAGAAAACATCTCTTTCACTTGTCTTCCAAGGCAACACTCTCTCCTAGTTTTCCTTCTATCATATTGGTCTTTCTTTCTCAGTCCCATTGCTGCTTATTTTCTCATTTCCTTCTACCTTGAAACAGGGTCAGTCCTTTGACCGCCCCTTTTCTCTGTCCACACTTACTGGTTTAAAGATTTCATCAAGACTCTTGGCTTTAAATGCTATCTGTATACTGAAGACTCCCAAATTAATATCTCTTGCCTGGACCTCTCCCTGACCTCTAGTTTTAAATATCTAACTGCCCACTAAACATCTCCACGTGTTCAAAACAAAATTCCTGATCCTTCCAAATTTGCTCCTCCTACAGTCCGTCCCATCTCAGTAACCAGGGACTCCATCCTTCTAACTTCTTAGGTCAAAAATCTTGAAGTTACCCTTGACTTTTTTCTGTCTCTCAAATATCACAACCAATCTATCAGCAAATCCTGTTAGCTCTACTTTCACAAATTTCACAAATTTGACCATGTCTTACAACTTCGATTGCTATTACCCTACTCCAAGCCTTCCCTCTTATAGGGATGATTAAAATACCCTCCTAACTGGTCTCCCCATTTCCATCTCTGACCCCTATAGTCTGTTTCCTAACACAGTAGCCAACGTGAAACTTTTATAACTTAAACCTGCAATGGCTTCCCAATTCCATTGCCCTAAAGTAAAAGCCAAGATCCTTACAATGGCCTGTGAGGCCTTGACCGTGCTACAGTTCCGACCTCATCTACCCCATCCCCTATCAAGGAGCCACACAGGTCTCCTTGCTATCCTTTAACAAGTCAAGCAGGCTCCTGCATCAAGGCTTTTGGGTTTGATGTTCCCTCTGTCTGCACTGATTTTCCCCAGATGTTACATTGCTGTCTTCCTCACCCCATTCAGTTTTCTGCCTAAATTTAAGTCCAGCAAAACCATCCTTTACAATCCTGTTTCAAAGAAGTGTTCCATATTAGTTCGCTAGGGCTGTCATAACAAGATACCACAGACTGTTAAACAACCAAAATTAATTTTCTCATAGTGTGGAGGCTGGAAGTCCAAGATCAAGGTGTTGGCGGGTTTGGTTTCTTCTGAGGCCTCTCTCCTTGGCCCACAGATGGACACCTTCCCCCTGCACAGTCCTCACATGGTGTGTGACCATGCCTGATTTTTTTTTACATGTCCTAATCTCTTCTTCCTATAAAGACATCAGTCAGATTGGATTAGGACTCACTCTAAAAGCCTCATTTTAACTTAATTACCTCTTTAAAGGCCCTATCTCCCAATAAAATTACATTCTTAGGTGCTGGGGGCTAGGGCTTCAACCTATGAATTTCAGGGGGTGGGGGAAAAGACACAATTCAATCCATAACACACTCTACCCCCACTTTCTTTATATTTCTACATAGCACTCATCACCTTATGACCTACCATCTACTTTCCTTGTTGGTTCATTGTCTGTTTCTCTCTGCTACAATGTCAATTCAGAGAGGGCAGGGATTTTTGTCAATTTTATTCACCACTGTACCCTCAGTGTCTAGGGCAGTGCCTGGGACATAGTAAGTAAGGAAAAAATATTTGTTAAATTAGTTAATGAATTTACTTAGTTATCGGTCTCATGGAGTCATTGAACTTGGCAGCCCCTAAACTCTCTCTCTCTTCCCAGGGTTGTTTTCAATCAATAAGCATTTGGTTAGCATCTACTCTATGCCCAGTACTGTGCTCCAGACTATGAGTAGTTTACAAGACAAAAACAGTAATAAAAAAAAAAACCCAATATTTTTGCAATGGTGTGCACTCAAAGGCACTTACAAACAAGTACATATAAGATAAAAATAATAGTAATTTATGGCACAAACTTCAAGTGCAATAAATAGACAAGGGGGTGCCAAAGTACACAGGGAAAACTTATTTGTAAAATGGGGATAACAGTTCTTATGCTTGATACAGGTTTGTGAAGATGAAATATGGTTATAGTTTATCAAACTCTTCTTCGTATGTTAAATTTGGAAAAGACTGAAAACTCATGAGAAAAAAGAGACTTCTGGGGTCACATAAACTCTCTCTTCTGGATGAAGAAGGAGTTAATCTGCCTGGCAGTGCACAGGGGTCTGGTGGGTCTGGTCAGCCAATATAAGCAGATTACTGTGACGTAATTCTTGTAACATGAGTCCTTGCTGGGGTGCACCGGTGGGGCATGCTGGAGCCTCACAGAGGAGCCCCTCTCTAGCCTGCCGCATGCAGTTCAATATACTCTCTATAAAAATGCAGTAAAAAGCTCAGTTGCCTTCACACTGCTGAATGCTTTTGACTCCAAATTATTTGGAATAGAAATCCTGACTGACAGTATTTGGGGAAGAAGATGGATGAAATATCCTTAAAGGGAAAAAGGAGGAAATGAAGGAAATAAAATGGCTGTATTTTACCAAACTGGATGGTCGTTGAAAGACACTGCAAGATTTTGAAAACGTATAAGCCAGGGCTAACATAATTTCTAGCAGCAAATGATGTTGTGTTCCTAATAGTGGGTGGGGAAATTAAACCCTTTCTTCTAAAGGTTCACATAACTTTGGGGAAGCTGGGCAATGCTAACTGCCACCTCTTCATTATCACAAAGAGTCTAGAGTTTCTGAGTCCCAAGATTGGCTAGTGTGGGGACATGCTAACACTCCTTCAATATCAGTGCATTATCCAGAGTGTTTAGCTCCTGCACCAAAAACATAAGATCAGTTTGCTGTGTATAGTGGTAATAATACTTTATTTAGCTTTTGGATTATCTACAGATTTATCTGGATTGTCCCCCCTCCCTTTCTGTTTTTGGCTGCGTGGCTTGGTCTTGTGGGATCTTAGGTCCCCAACCAGGGACAGAACCCAGGCCCTTGGCAGTGAGAGCACTGAGTCCTAACCACTGGACCGCCAGGGAATTCCCATGGACTGTCCTTTATTAATAAGGATAATGTCAAACTGGCCTTCATCTGAAATCATAACAAATTCTTTTATGAACTACATCAATTGTCTCCCTTATTTTTTCCACCTCTATCACCCATCAGATCTGAAGTGTGTACAGGTTTTATACAAAACACGCTAAGTACAGGAGTCCTTACTCTAAGGCATTCGCCTTTCCAGCCCACCACCAATACCCCAATGGCCTAGTCTGGTCTAGTCTAGAGTTCTGGACACTGATGATAGGATGATAAGAGTGGTGACAGCAAACACGGTAGTTTCCTTTTATGACATTGACGTCTGATACTTTCAGAAATAATTTAAACATTCCTAACCTGTGCTTAATGTAATTTTATGACTTTCTCACTCATAAATTTAATCCACACTCAACTGTTTTTATTTCTAGGCCATATAACCCTTTCTAGGGTAATAAGTAGTGTAATTTTACTACCCACGGTGTAAAATAACTCCCTTTTCTTATGTCTCTCTTGCCTTCAGGAGATTCTCATTGCTTCTAATATTGATGACCAATTCTCTGTTTACTCTACAGAGTAACTTATCTACACTTATCTACAAATGTAACTTCAGTTATTTTCCCTTTTAGGATTTGCATAGACCCAAATGACCTAAATGTTTAGGTTGTCTATAAATAATTCACATATATAAACAAAAAAATCATCTGAGTTAAATTATCTTGAGTTAATCTGATGAAAAAGGTGAGCAGACAGGAAATAGCAGAAAGTCAAGACAATAATCATGTTTTTATGGCTGATTATCTGTTTGCACCCCTTTCACTCCAATGTAAACTCCTTGACTGAGGCCGGGTTTTATTCCTTTTTTATCCCCCCAGTACAGTGGTTCTCAAACATTAGTGTGCGTCCAGGTCACCTGGAGGGCTTGTTACAACCGATTGCTGAGTCTCACCCCCAGAGTTTCTCATTCAGCAAACCTGGAATGGAGTCTGTGGGCTATCTAACAAGTCCACATATTTAACAAGTTCCCAGGTGAGAACGACCCTGCTGGTCTAGGAGCCATACTTTGGAAACCACCACCTCACCACACAGAAGGCTCGCACAAAATGCTGGTTGAATTGAAGTAATCCAGTCGGAGGAAGACATTAGACAAACAGGCCAGTGAGAATTAGCGTATTAGTTGGGATAATAGCTAAGGCACTATTACAAAGAGATCTCAAGTTAAAGTGGCTTAAATATGATAAAAGTTTATTTCTCACATAACAGTCCTGAGGTAGGTGGGCAATCCAGGACAGAAAGGCAGTGCTGCTTGCCAAGTTCAGGGACCCAAGCTGGGGTTTGACCCTCCCCATTTTTCTCTTGCTGCTCTCATCAATGGGTCTAACGTGCCGTTCCAGGAAGTGAGAGGGGGAAGCAATAGCCTTTAAAAAAGATGTGACTTGGAAATTGCACACATCACTTTTGCTCACATACCACTGGCTAGAACAAATTTATACCTTCCTGCAGGATGGGCTGGGAAATGTAGTTTCTACCTGAGACTATGTGGTCTACTAAGATTAAGGGTGAGAGTTCCATTCCAAAAGGGAAGAAGCAGAGATTGGATACTGGGGCATAGTTAGCAGTCTCTGCCACAACTTTATGGCAAATCCACATATAAAGTGACAAAAATCTGAACCATAAATACAATAAGAGTTCTTTGTGTATCTGCACATACTGTTTTCTGGGAGGGGTGGTGGGACGGGGTGGGGTGGAGAAGCATTTATGCCTAATACAGAGGTTGTTACTTCGAAATTAAGATGAATCAAAAGGCAACAACTCTTCCATTTACCTTGACACGTCAATATGCCAGTACATCAAAGGGACACCAGAATGTTCTTTCCTCAAAGGAGGAATATGGAGGAACAGGTGGTTTGATGAATATGAAATTCTGGAAGGTGTGAGAATGGCATTGAAGTCATGATAGTGGCTGGTGCAGAAAGGAGAGTGGGGCTGAGAGTGGGTAGGAGTGATGTACACAGTGGTAGTTATTGCAGAACAGTGGGAAGGAAACAAGAAGGAATACACAGGTGCCCAGACACAACATGAACCGGTGGAGGTAGCTTATGTTGGCTGTCGTGGTGTGAGACATGAAGGGAGACTTGAAGAGAAATGAAACCTACACAGGCATCAGGGAAGATCTTGAAACAGCAGGGGTGGGAGTTGTGAAGCACTGAGCTAGAAGAATGCCAAAGTTGAAAGGTGTCTTGTTTATTTGTTTCTCTAGAAAATAAGTAGAAACAATAGGTAAGAGAAGCAGCAGCAGTAGCTAGGTTGGGCATCCATTTAGATGTGGGGAGTGGGGAAGAGACGCCCCAGAGCAAAAGCACATGCCCATTCTGCATGATGTGGTGCACACGAGTCACCAGGGCATTCTTTGTCTTCGTACTGAGCTTGCAGGGGTTTTAAAGATGACTAGAAAATAGTGAGTAGAAAAGGCAGGCATGAAAACAATGTAATATAATAATCATTGAGGAGACACCAAGCTCAGAAATTCCACTATTTGTTAATCTCAGGAGAGGAATCCATCAGAAAGCAATTTCTGGCCTTGAATTCCCAAGAGTACTCACCTCCCCTTCTAGTGTAGGAATAACGCCGTTCTTGCTCACTGGCTGGCTGGTTCATGGTGGGAACACTTCTCTCCCCAGATCTGGCTCCCATGGTCATATCTGGACAAGCCACACAGTTTTTTAAAAAAAAATTGTCACAGGAGCTCCTTTTTGTGGTGGAGGCTGCTGAAAACTCAAGCAACTCTCTGGACAAACTATGTTGTTTTTTTTTTAATCATTCAACTATTTATTGAGCATTTATTTGTTGCCAATGTACTAGATAGACAAAGGAGATATAGCCATGAACAAAAATGACAAGGTAATTCTGATAGCCACAGGAATAAACAAACAGAAAGCATTCCAAGAGTAGGATCTAACTCAGAAGGTGGGGGTAGAGTGGAGAAATGAGGGCCTTCCTCTCTCTGGTCCTTGAACAGGCCTGGCTTCTTCTCAGATCAAGCACTCAGGGAAATATTTCACCCTTATTCCTACTTATTCCTACTGATCCTCAAACTATGTGTTTGAACTAACAATTGCTGTCAGTGAGCTTCCCCGTGGGCCAGGCTAGTGCAGGGAGATGTGGTGGTAAATGCCAGGCACACGTGTTTCTTCATCCTGCGCTCACAGATAGGATATGGGACATGGCTTTCTTCCCAGGAAGACTCTGTATCTGAACATCTTGTCTGAAAAAGGGATTAAGGTGGATATGATGAGTAAGACAGTGACTAGGTAAAAGTAGATTACTTTATTATAGAGTCATATAAAGTCACATCATCATCTGCTTTTCAGAAACACTTCTAGAAAATGATGACTGTCATCCTGTTTTACCGTGTGTATGTGGGTAGGAGTGGGGAAGGGACATTTAAAAAAAACGAGTTGCATTCCACAGAGCCAACATGGTTACACCCAATACTAAATATTCTATTCGAGAGCCACTGAGTGCAACATTTAGAAGCCATATTTCAAATAATTAGGAGTGAATGCCTGAGTTGATGTATTCCGGGGAGGTACAAGACTCAGAAGACTTTGGTTCTAGTTGCTATTCTACCTCTCACTGGCTTTCCATGTTCATCTCCACACAGACAGGGAGGATTCTGAGGATGGAGACTGTGTCTCATTTCTAATTCTTGGTGTTTAGATGGTGCCTGCAAAACAGGCACTCCACAAAATGCTTGTTCATTGGATATATCAGGTGGATCCACATGGAACCGCCAGCTTTGTTGGTAAAAAAGTAATAATCAAATACTGACAATTTCATATGGTTCAATCTAATATTTCCATTCTCAATTTGCTCACATACTGTGTGGATTTGCTTTTCCCTAAATGCAAATTTCATGTTTCTGTGTCCTAGTTTCTGATTGGAAAGCCCTTTCTCCTATCCTATATCTGTCTATTCCTTCCCTAAACATCTTGGTTGATTGCTCATTCCTGTGCTCAACCAACATGTGCTAGCTAGTATATCTGTGTGTTCTCCTCTAAGTTATAGGCATATTGCATTTCCCCTGTGCTTTTCACAAAGCAGGCCCTACATAAACTTTTGTCATAATGCTGAATTACATATCTGAGGATAAGTCACTAATGCTCTGAGCCCCAGTTTCCTTCCTAGAGAAATAAGATAATCCCAGCCTAGCCAATATAACAGAACTGTTGAAAGTTAACATATGAGGGCTTAAATGATTAACGGTGAAGCCTCCAGCTTGTCTGTCTAGGGGGGTGTTTGAAAATGTTATGTGCTAGCAATAGGCAATCTGGTTTCAGCTCAATTTCAGAGAGGAATTGACTCTTCCCAGCCAAAAATATTTCTAAAGGCCCCTCCAGCTGACAGAGTGAAAAGGGAATGTTGGTCACACAGGGAAAACACAGAGTCGATGAGAACAGACACAGTCATCATGTTAAAGAGAAGGAGACCAAGCGCTACCCCATGGCACAGTCCCATTACCTGGTAACACAGGCACACGGTGCTGGACAGAGCGAACCGCAGGAAACAAAGCCTGGGAGAAAGCAGCCTAAAGACTGTGCTGTGTGCACAAACCAAGACCTTTGGGGGAATAATTATAAGAGCATTGAAGGAAGACAGAGGGCAGGGAGGGAGATGTGAGGGCTAAGACAATGGGACATGCAGGAGAGGAACAGAATCTAGACTAGTCAAGAAGGGGCACACCATTTCCTTGGGCACACTTATAGTTAAGAGGTACCACTGGGTTCCTAACTAGGAGAAAGTACAGACTAATAATAACGTGTATCTTTAGGCAAGTTACTGAGTCTTTCTTTACTTTTTTGAAAAAATAGCACTGATAGTTTCTATCTTATGATATAAATAGTAAATGAGATCTCGCATATAAACACACAAAGTACCCAGCATATAGCAAGTATGTAATATGCGCTCTTATTATCTAAGAAACTATAGGTACTAAGTTTGGGAAACTATAAGGTCTGTCATTCTCAGCTAATCCTTTTACTACCTTCATGAATTCTCCAGTTGAAGAATTCTCCAGGGAGAGTCCTCAACTGTATGTGCTTGCCCTATTATAAGCAAAATCAGTAAGCTGAATGCCTTAAAGCAGCAGTGTCCAAGAGACATGTGTGATGATTGAAATACTCTCATCTGTACTGTCCAATACGCTAGTCAATAGCCATTGACCAGCCACTGGGCACTAGAAAGTGCTGCTGAGGAAATGAGTTTTTAATTTAGTTTTAATTAATTCAAATTTAAATGGACACATACCATATTGGACAGTGCAGCTTCAGAGCACACTACCCCACATACAACAGAAGATATTGTGTAGGAGCCACTGTGGCCTAGTGGGACTCTGGATCAGATGACCTGACTCTAGCTCTTGGAAGCTGAACTATCTTAGGCAAATTACTCACCACCCCCTCAGCCTTGGTTTCATCCTTAATAACATGAGATTAATAATAATTTCCCTTTATTGTGTTACGAGGACTAAATGAGAGAATATATATAAAAGCAGTGGTTCTTTAAATCTAGCATGCATTAGAATTACCTGGACGGCTGCTAAAACGGATTGCTGGGTTCATCTGCAAAGTTTTGCTTCAGTAGGTCTGGGGTAGAGCCAGAGAATTTGCATCCTTAATGAGTTCCCAGGTGATGCTCATGTTGCTGGTCTGGAGACCACACTTTGAAAAACACTGTTATAAGACATTGAGTAATGGTGCCTGATACATAGTGAGGACTCAGGTGTTAGTTATTGTTTTACGATTAGCATTTTTATGGTCTGCATCAAGAAGGTTTCTTAAAAAAAATCCATACTTCATTAGGACTCTGTAGCCCATGTTCTGATATTATTTTGATAGATGTTTGTGAGGCACCTTCAAAAGGCAAGATACCTCCACTGTATTTTGAGTGACAGTCTGTCAAGGTGGGTTTGAAGTATGGTTTGTCAGTAGGTGGAGCTACAGAGCACCAAGTTACCTGAGCATTATTACCACCATCTAAGTGTTTTTCATTTCAACTCTCCACAAAACATACAGAAAAAAACAATTAAAATCACCTAGAAGGTAAGCCACAAGTTGGATTTCTCTCCAATTTTTCATCTCGATAAAAAGATTGTGCTGAGTCCTGTAAATGGCAAGTGGAAGGGGTGTAAAAACAAATCTAGGTTCTAGCCTTGGCTCTTTTATCAGCTTCCTGAGATCAAGGGACACCTCTCTCAATCATTATGGACTTGGATATTAGACTTGCTGAGTCCTCAGGTCACTTTCATACAACAACAGGATTCTCACAAGCCCAACCTCTTCTGTACAGGGATTTGCTCCTTAGAAGTTACCACAAGTCATCTAGTTTTCCTCCTCTGAGATTCTTTCCATGGTGCCTTTAGTTCTTTGGATGAAAGGTGTGGCAAGGGGGTAAAAAAAACACACGGACAGTTTGATAGATCCCCCTTTAATTTAGTCATTTTCCAGTATTCATACTAGGGTTTCTTTGAAAGGAAAAAACCAACCAAACAAAAAAAAAAAAGAGGCTTGCAGAAAATATGCCAAAGAGGCTCCTTAGAGCCCTCTCTAGATAACCCATTCCAAGAAAAGATCCAAAAAGGGTCTTTTAATTTGGATTCTGGGATGCAGTGTTAGGTGTATTTACATCTGTTCTGATAAAAGGACCACTCTACTTTCTTCTCTTAGGAAATGAGTAAAAATTCTTTGCCCAACATGCTCGTCACTCACATATAAATGGTGACAATTGGCAAAAAACTTACAAGTAATTTCTGTTACAAAATCAATCAGGCCCTGGTGTGCTGAGTCACAATTATCATTTCCACCTTCAGGTGTGGGAAAGGGATGTGCAGAGAAGGTAGTTTTTAGAGTGACTTGTTGCTACTTAGACTGAGGTAAAGGTAAGATGAGAAGCTCCCACTCACTGGGAAAATCTGACTTGTCAGGTCAACTACTCTTGCAGTCGGGCAGAATATACTTTGAAGTGTCTCTGAAATAAGCATAGGAGACAGAACTTGGGACCTGCCTTAGGGATTCTGAGTAACAAATGTGACCAAGGTTGGCTGAATCCAGGTTTAAAGCTGGCAGCTATTGGTTGACTTGCTGATATAAATAGTATCAGTAGATCAGGTCTTATATTTCCAGGACTCACTTTCAAAACAAGAATGCTTGGAGTCTCAAACATGCTGACTTCTGTGTCTTCTCTCTGACTTCTGTGCTGATGAAAAAAGCACTATTCTTAGGAATAAGGAGTAAAGGTTTTGATCTTGGAATTGCTTCTTGCTCACGGAGAGATACTGTACAAGCTAATTGTACTCTCTGAGCCTCATGTTCCTCAGGTGTAAAACGGCAATTCCTCTCCTATAGATTTCACAGTGGGTTGGTGATATTAAACTGAGAGACAAATGCAAGGAAGTACTTATTAAGAACATAATGCATGGACTCGGGCTTTTGTACAATAAATAAATCAAGCTGAAATAATGCAACCTTCTCAGAAGGTCATACCATGTATCTCTGAATTTAAAAAAAACCCAAATAATACTTGCTAGAATAGTCAGTGTGGTCTCTTGGGAAGTAAGCAGATTAAATACAATAAAGCAGGTACCATCTCAGTGACAAATGAATAATAATCATCAACTTATTTTTATGAGATCTGAACACAAATTGGTTCAAATGGCATCCCAAGGATTATAAGCCTAAGACTTCTACATATTACTTTTTAAAAGGGGTGGGATAGATAAAGTGAGCACCTGTGACAGTAAGGACTTCAGAGAGAGACAAAAATGAAACAACCACTTGCCAGATTACTACTTACCTCAATCACATTTGTGTGAATAAATGAGGCCGAGTGTGCCTCACATAACTGAGGATTCAGATAGCTATGCCTTCTTTGTTTGCTCTTTTTTTTTTTCCCCACAGAATTCCGCTGATGGGATTTAGAACATTGCTCTATTTGAAGGCTACAAATCATTATTCATCAAATGAAGCCAATGATCAGGTATACCAAACTGTGTGTCCCCAAACTATAATTGTTCACTTGTGAGGAAAGCTGCCTTAATAGGAGTGTGTGGACCACAAGATAGAAAAGACTTCTTGTGACTCGTTGAAACTTCCTATAGAAACCCCACCAATTTCTTCACCTCCTGCCACACGGGATATGCTAATTCTTTGGCTTTTGCTGACCCAACTTGTAAAACCTTCTCTAAGTGGTCCTTGTTCCTCTTCAGTTTTTCAATTTCACTCTTAATTGGAGCAAATTTCTCAATCACAGCATCTGCCACCACCAGCTTGTAGCGAGCGGTGTCGATGCCAGCACTGCGGCAGACCACCTCCTCCACAGGGAGCCCTGTCACTGCCGCGTGGATGGCCACCAGGTTGGACACGCCCCCTCGGCTGGCTGGCTCGTAGGTGACCTCCGAGGTGAAGTCCGTCACAGCCTTGCGGAACTTCTGCACTATCTCCTCCGGGCTGTCTGTTATTCTGACAGTGGCCAGTTTATCAGGGTCTGATTTTGACATTTTGGCAGACGGATCACGCAGGGATTTTACCTTCTTCATTGATGCTAGGTAAAAACACCAACACACACATACCAGAAACAAAAATCAAAAAAACAAAGCAAAACAATAAAACACCAATAGGAATGTCAGTGTCTAGATCTTAAAAAGTGCCAAGAACACCAAATAACTTTATTATTTTTATCTGATTATACTCATTGTAATAAATTAGCAATTTCTATAAGCATGAAAGTAAAGGTGTCTGAAATGTGTAATAAAATGTTAATATTTTGTTGATCATATTTTCATGCATCTGTTAATGCATGTATACACATAAAAACATATAATCTTACACAAATGAAATTGTATCAATCATACTGTTTTTGCTGTGCATACCTGTTAAAAAAAGTATTGTCTATTTCCTTCTTCTCTGCTCTTCTTTATTGGCTAATCACCCCCTGCCCACAACCACTGCCCTTCCTACCCTCATGCCAGTTTTCACAACCTGTGGCATCTTTCCATTTCTTTACCCATGATTATATAAGTAATTACCAACACACACACACACACACACACACACACACACACACACACACGCAAGAGTGAGAGAAGTGACTTGTTTATTGCTCTGATAGAATCAAGATGTTAAGCTGTGCTTCATAAAACCTGTGTTATTAATAATTGCCTAATTTATGGCTATTACAGAAACATATAAAGTTGAAATAGGTAAAATAACAATTAGCCAAAGCATTAAAATAGTCCTCGTTGCTAAAAGAAGGTTGATTTCAATGCATGGGGTGCCCTGAATTTATTTGTGTGAACTGTTGGAATAACTTAGTAATTTATATCCACCTTATGCTTCTAAATTGACACTAGGCACATGTTATACTCTTTAAAACGCAGTCACCTTAATAAAGATGGGCAGAGCTTAGGTTCAGTGGTCTCTGCCCCTGCCACAAGTTTACACTGCTACCAAAATGTTGATAGAGATTTACAGGTTTTTTCCTCGAGAAGACTCCAGACTAGCATAGCCTTGCAAGCAGGTGAGGTTTTGGATTCAGTAGGTAGATTGTACATTCTATCTCAGTTGTGTATTTAAGAAGGCAAAGTGCGAGGATGATCAATGCCCTCTTGTTTTATCTAGATTATGATCCAGCAGTTCTCACTCTTATGACTTTTGTTCTACTGTGAATAGAGGAGGCAAGGTCAGCTGGCTTTGGAACCAGAAGAGCTCAATGTAGGGCCCAGCTTTGCCACCAGCTAGATACGTGACTTGGATACAAAGTCAGGCTTGCCAAGCCTTAGTTTACTTATCCATGAAGTAGGGAAAGATACCTGCTCTACCAAATGAGATATGTTTATATATATACATACATATATATATATATATATATGATACTCTATAATGAAAATGATTATTTGTAGTTTCTAGTCTCTCCCATACTTTTCAAACTTTTGGTTATTTTAGTCAATAATCCAATGAGGTCTACTAGTCCTACATTACAGAAAAAGATGGGATTCTCATTATAAATCCTGAAATCTGTTCACGACGAAGCCAAGTTTAGTCCCAAGAAAGTTACAAGCTTCTCAGTCCGTTATCCAATCCTTTCTTCAAAATGCATCCTGATTTAAAAATCGTATGTTTGTTACTTACTCAGAATGGACTTGGGCACTGGGAAGAACTCCCCGTACTTCTTGTTAAACCCCTGTGCTAGATCCTGAACTAGCTCCATGTGCTGGACTTGATCCTCCCCAACAGGAACGTGTGTGGACCTTTAATAAAAGACAGAGAAACTCAGCAAGGCTCCTGCTTATACTAAAATGATATTGCAAGCAGCTGCATTTCCCAAGCCTATTTCACTGCTCATGTTCAACAAATGTTCACCAGCTACAGAGGGAATGTTGAGACCCAAGTCTTTATCTGTGTATCAGACAAATGCCAAGGAGACATTTGTCTACTCTAGTTCTGTTTCTTCCATAGCAGAAGAATACAGCCTTCAACACCAGGGTGACAGGATCTTGCTGGGAGGGAGGAATGGTATCTTATATAGCATATGTTCTGAGCATAATTGTATTTTAAACCACTCCTCTTTCCCTCACCCAGTTAGCACATTTTATCCTAGCTTTGACCAGATGCTTTTTACTTCAGAGCTTGCACTCACACTTGAAAGACACTCCACCCCACTCTTCAAATCAAAGATGGCAGAAAGCTCTTTGAGCAAGAGTTTTCCTTCCCTGTCACACAGCGAGTAACTCAAGATCTTTTTGGAATATGCTCTTTCGTTTTTTCAAGTAAACTGTAATCACAGAACAATTAATATACTTCAGGGAACTTAAATGAACAAAATCTATTAGTACAATGTTGATGGATCTCAAAAACAATGTTGAATGAAAAAAAGCAAGTCACAGAAGACGTATGGAGTACATGAACATTTATCTTAAAAGTACATATGACGGGCTTCCCTGGTGGCACAGTGGTTGAGAATCTGCCTGCCAATGCAGGGAACACGGGTTCGAGCCCTGGTCTGGGAAGATCCCACATGCCGCGGAGCAACTGGGCCCGTGAGCCACAATTACTGAGCCTGCGTGTCTGGAGCCTGTGCTCTGCAACAAGAGAGGCCGCGACAGTGAGAGGCCCGTGCACCGTGATGAAGAGTGGCCCCCGCTTGCCGCAACTAGAGAAAGCCCTCGAACAGAAATGAAGACCCAACACAGCCATAAATAAATAAATTAATTTAAAAAAATAAAAATAAAAAACAAACAAAACAGTGTGTCTTTAAAAAAAAAGTACATATGACAATATTATATATTGTTTATAGATGCATACATAAGTATAAAAACATACTGGAAGCTCCTCTACAAATTCATGATCATAGCTGCCTCTAAAGAAGGAAAGAGAATGGGTCTGGGGAAAGGAACAAAGGAGACCTTGATTTAGGTGCAATATTTTATTTTATTAAAAAATGAAGATGTAAAATGAAAATTAACATATGAAGACTTTATTTATAATTAGTTTAGTCCCATATATAAAGTTTGCGGTGTTGGATCATGAGGAGGTACATCAAACAAGGGAAGAATTAACCATTATAGAGAAGTCTTGATGGGGAAAATGTTATACTGAAATATTACTGGGGAAGGAGACAGGTGATTTTAAGTAATGTTTTGCTGGGAGTTGACATTTGATAGTATAGTTAATAAAGTGCTGTAGTATCTTGATCAAGGAAGTTTAATATTCTGCCTGTGAAAGCAGCAGCCTTAAAGTAAACTTGAATATTTAAATGACAATTATACATATGAGTAGAACAATAACAACTTTTCAAAACAACCACAGAAAAGAAAAACTGCTAGAAAACTATGGTACTTTGTTATAGAGAGAACCTCCTAGCCTCGTGGTTAATTAGTGGTCCTTGAAAAACTGGAAGAGATATTATTTTCCTTGTGAATTACTGTCCACAGGCTACTGGTTTATTGAAAATAGTTGTGTAGAGCATGAGGAAGTGAAGGTAGTTTTGACTAGCATAAAGACTAGCTACTTTATCCCTGATTTAAAGCTATACTACAAAGCTACAACCATCAAAGCAGATTGTACTGGCAGAAAAACAGACACACAGATTAATGGAACAGAATAGAGAGCCCAGAAATAAACACATGCATGTACAGTTAATTAATCTATGACAAAGGAGGCAAGAATATACAATTGAGAAAAAAAACTCTCCTCAATAAATGGTGTTGGGAAAAATGGACGGCTACATGCAAAAGAATGAAACTGGACCAGTAACTTACACCATATACAAAAATTAACTCAAAATGGGATTAAAGACTTGAATGTATGACCTGAAACCATAAAATTCCTAGAAGAAAACATAGGTGGTGATCTTCTTTCCATTGGTCTTAGGGATATTTATTTTGGATCTGATTCCACAGGCAAGGACAACAAAAGCAAAAATAAACAAATGGAACTGCATCAAACTAAAAGGCTTCTTTGTGAAAGAATTAAAAAGTAAAGTGCTGAAGGTGAGAGAATGAAGCAGGATGAGACCTGGTAGCAGTGTATCCTGGTGACTATTCTTTTTCATGTGATACATCTGCTCAGAGAATGAAAGAGCCAGGCAGACAGGAGTTGGAGAAAATCTAAGGCAGAAATACTAACCTTAGATAGTATTGTTGCTAGTATTGTTGTGTTGCTTAGTTGAGCAGCACAAGCAATTGGGCTAGGTGCACAGTGCACTATTCTGCTCTCCTGTTGAATTCTGAGCAGGGAATTCAACTAGCGTCCAGGTAGACAGAAGGTGGACACAAGGGCCTTTCATAGATTTTGTCTATGGGCAGACACTATTTGAATATAGTTTTCTTGTTCCAATATGGATATTAAAAACCCAACACATAAAATTCAACTGATCAAACAAACAAGTACAAGGCCCCAATAACAGGCCCTATGAAAAATATCGTGGAACAAAGGAAAGGGAACTTTACCCTTCAGACCCTGAGGAAGGTCAAACATTTGAAAATGAACTTTTACAAGAAACAGGTAGTTCTGTCTTGTTTTTTAAAGAAAATTGCTGGGTAACCTCAATAGGATTCAAAAACGCATGGCTGTTATGAGACATGAGCAAGAAATCACAAAAGGAGAAAAACATAGGTGGTGATAGAAAACAATAAAATGAAGGGAAAGTGACATGATGAAATAAAACCAAACACATAATAGAAGAATTGGGAGGAGTAGGAGTAGAATCCTAAGGACAGGTCATATCAGTGACCTGGATAAGAAACTTGAGGCTCTTCAGGAACTCAGAGCAAGAGGGAAAAAAGAAGCGTGATGAGCAAATGACAGGTTGGAGGACCATCCTCTGATCTAAGATTATGGTCCTCCTCAGGAAGACATCAAGACCATCTGAACGAAGCAATAACCTCAAACAGAAGGAGGCTTTACTGAATTAAGAATTGTTTATTAAGAATAAACAATTAAGAATAAACAAGTTCCTACATATTGAAGGAACTCAACAAGTTTCAGGAAAAAAACACTGGAGAATCACACCAAAACACAACCCAGAAAAAATTTTAAATGACAAGTTAAAGAAAAAAATCCTATATGCCACAGTCAGAAAACAAAGACAAAAATAAGAGAAATCAGGTTGATAATACAACAATGGAACAATGTTTATAGGGTTGTGAGAAAAAAGAATTAAAAACCTAGCCAAGCTGTGTTTTATATGTGAACTATAATAATAATTATGATGATGATAATAAAGTAGCTAATAGCTACTGAACACTTCCTCTATGCTGTACACTTTGTTAAGCACTTTTAATGTATTATTATTGTACTTAATCCCATTTTACCGATGAGGCAAGCTGAACAGAAAGAAATTCTCAGGCATGTAAAGGACTGGAAAAAAATTTGAAGCAAATCTACAGACTAAAGAACTCAGAAATGGAGATGTCGAAGTATAAGGACTGGCTGTAAAGACTAAAAACATAAAGTCTAAATTTTGGTTACAATTTGAAATAGAAAATGATGTAGTATAAAATCAAGCCATTTAAGTAACAACAATGTATTGAAAAATCCCAGGTTAGTTTACAAAATCAAAACGAAGTGTGAGTATAGACTGAGGATCTACAAGTGTGATTAATAACCCATCTTACCACATGATATCACGATAACATTTTTTACTTGGAATGATTAGCAAAAGATTCAAAAACACATTTTTGAAAAGAGAGAAACTGGCATATAAATGGACAACGGCCAGACATTATATGGCCAAAAAACTGACCTAAAACCTCTGGAGCAACTAGCTCAGGAAGCCAAACCACAGCCTCTGCAGCAATGGGTCCAGCATGGTCAAGACTTGGTCAATGACTGCCAACGTCCCACTTCTTTGTCCTAGCTTTGTCCAACTCAGGATCAACCAGAGAAAGTCAAATATGCTTCCCAAACCAATCACATAAGATGACCCATTTCTAGTTAGTCAGCCTCCAGCTTCCCCATGGCAACAACCTCTAAACAGAGCATCCCTGAAGACTTTCTTTCCTATAAAGCCTCTGTACTCCCCTGCTTGCCTGCAGAACACAAGTGATGGTGGCTGAGTCTCTTGCTGTGACAAGTTCTGAAAGGCTGTTTTCTCATTTGGGTGGTCTTTGTTTAAAGATGGCCACTGCTAGAATTAAAAACAGAAAGCACACTTCCAAATCATTGGAATACATAAAAGCAAAAAAACCACAATCTATATAGCAAAAGGCAGAAAACAAAGAAAACATTAAAATCAATAAAAACAGAAAACATTTAATGATGTGGGAAAATATAAGACAAAAAAACCCCAAACAAACCCAGGATGCAAGCTTTTTGGAAAATACATATAATGTGCATTCAGATAAAGGAGAGGCCACAGTGGTTAGAGGGGGCGCTCTGCTGTCAGGCAGTTCTGGGGTCAGATTCCTGCTCTGCCACTCACCAGTTGCGTGTTCCTGGGAGAGGTATTCAACCTAAATCTGTTTCATTTTTAAAGCTGACTAATGATAAGTTCCTACTCATGGGGTTGCTTGATGAGTGAGTAAAATAATGCATGCAAAGCTCACAGTTTGGTGCCTGGTAGACTGTGCAAACAAGGAATGTTAGCTTCAAAAACTGGTTTGGAGGAAATGCACCAATATGTTAAAAAGAACAGAAATAGTAGCAGTGATTTTAATTTTTTCCTGTTGAATAGAGAATGCTTAAACTATATTAGAACATTGAAATGAACCTGTGAGAGACCGTTGACTCTCCTACTACTAGACCCTATAAAGACAGAAAACAAAATGGTGTATCCTGGAAAGTTTACAATTCAAATGTTTAAGGCAGGGAGCTGGATCTATTGAACATATTGCTCTTCTATCCTACCAGATGTTCCTCCCTTAAATCCCGCTTACTGTTGCCTTGATTTCAGGTCTAAGCTTAAATATCACCTCTTCGGAGAAGACTTCCCTAACTACCGGCTCCACAGTTGGCTTCCCCTTCTTATTCTTTTTCACAGTATCTTATTTATTCTCTTTATAGTATTAACCCTAGTCTAATTATTTTACTTTGTTTGTTTATTTAATTGTATGTTGTTTTCTCTCCTGCTATCAAATAAGCTTTTTGAGAACTTGTCTTGCTTTTCAATCTATTTCCAACACCTACTAGAGTTGCCTGGTAGGTAGGAGAAGCTCAACAAATATTTCTTCAATAAATGAATGATCTTAAGAGGAAGTAAGTATAATGTATATAGTTACATACCAAGAGAAAAATTATAATAAAATCAGCTTATGATCAGACTGAATTTAAATCATAGCTCCAACAGCTACTAGCGAGTTACCATAGCCAAGTGTCTTACTGTTCCTAAGCCTCCATTTCCTCTACAAAATGAGGATCATAATGGTGCTTAGCTCTTACTGTTGTTTCAAAGATTAGATGAGCTAACCAAGCATAGTACAATACTTGATAGTAAGAGCTCAATCAACACTGGCTATAACATATATTCATTAATATCTGATACCATGAAGGACAAAATGATACAAGAAAGGTATATTAGGGACCTTGATGTGAGGTACCTTGTGGCTTTTTTCAAACCAGGACCATTTTCCTTTTTGATAGCTGACTCATACCACAAACATAAATATCAACATAAAATCCCAGAGACAGTCACAGACCTGGGCAGCAATCCTGATTTGGGAAGAAGAAATATTTCAAACTGATAGTTCATATATCTGATTAGGTTATAGCCAAATATAAATGGTGTGTGATAGGAATTCTGAGGAGTCTTTTAATTTAAGGAAAACAGGGACAGGATAATGAAGGCAAAGGGAAAATCCAGGGACCATGACAAAGGATCAGGAAGTAGTTTCTCTTCTTCTAAGATCAGTAAATGAATTTAGGAAATTCTACAAAATGATCGTTAGGCCATGTCCAGGGCTCTCTTCCACGCAGCCTGGAGAAGAAAGTCACTGGCTTGACAAGTGGCAAAAACAAAAATGTTCCTTTTTATGTTTCCCTCGTGTCCACAACCCTGTACGTGCTCCTCTCTGAGATGTACGTGCACACGCCCACCTTCCTAAATTCCTCTCCTTTGACTGGACTTTGCACTCCTGTCTTGTAATTATAGTGAGGCTGACACGCAGAGGTTACCTTGACTCCCCCAAACCAAATTAGCCAACAGGGCAGGTTAAAAAGCAATTACAGTAGCCCATAGGAAATCACAATGGACTGCAGCTAACACAGAAAAAACAATTACCATAATCAATACACTTTAAGCACATCAAAATGAATATTTCCACATGTCAAAATGGTTCCAGATTCACAAAGCAACCAAACTAAACAGAAAACACATTTAGTTTTCATAATGACTCTGCATGTGTCTTTGCCTTATGTCGGATCCTAGCCTCTTTTCTTACAATTCTGTGAGGTTTTGCTTTTTCAAAAAAAGGATTAAAAAAATTTTAATTTTTTTCACCTGGACCTATTGCTCCACTTGGCTTTTTCATCTGATTTTAGTTTGTTTGTTTCTAGTCTTTCCTCCCTCTGCTCCAGCTGGTCCTTTCACCTCCTGTAATTTATCTTGGCCCTTACTTCTCATCCATTGAGTTTACACTCTACATTAATTCAGTCTGTCTTTGATTCCGCTCACTTATGGGGCTTATTCTCTTCACATTTCAACCTCTCTCCTCACAGTCTTCCTCTCACTTCAAATAATTTAGTGCTGTTCTTTTAAAATTTATACCCTACATAATGATCTCCATATTAATATGTCTTCTCTTTTTCCCCATTTCCTTTTTTTTTTTTTTTTAACTTATCCTGACTGTACTTTCTTAGACACAACATAAAACAAAAGTCTTTCATAATTTTGATTGTTACAACTTCTGTCACACAATAATGCGTCTGATCATCTTCCTTGGTGACTAAACCATTTTTCTTTTGCTTAGTTCCTTGTGGCATCTACGTTTACTTGGGATCCACCCCACCCCTCTGGCAGAATTAGTGTCCAGATGAATAATCATTGCCTACAAATATCTGCTCACAGAGATTTGTTCTCTTATTTTTTTTCCTACTTCTTTGGCTGTGTTTATGCATTTTCGGCGCTACTGCCTTTAACTAGCCTGGCTGGGATAGGAGTTTGGTGCTGTTTTTCCTTTTGTAAAGGATTAATTCACCACCACTGGTTGCTTGTTGGATATATTGTAATGACTCTTTAATTTAGCAATTATTTATTGAAGACCTATGCTATGCAAGGCCTGGTGCCGGTACTATGAGAGATATAAAGAAGGTTTTAACTTCTAGGGAGTTAAAGCTTCCAAGAGGAGAGAGAACACCAGTTGAAGCTATAAATTCTTCTGGCTAGTCCTCTTACAGTATTCCCTATCTCAATGAATGGCAACACCATCAATCCAGCTGCATAAGTCAGGAACCTAGGGACATCCGTGATAGCTCTTTCTCATACACATCCAATCCATTATGAAATCTTATCCATTTTACATCCTAAAATCTCTTAAATTTGTCTCTTCTCTTCAACTTCACTGTCACCATCATGGTCTAAATAGACTAATGAGGGCTTCTCTGGTGGCGCAGTGGTTAAGAATCTGCCTGCCAATGCAGGGGACACGGGTTCGAGCCCTGGTCTGGGAAGATCCCACATGCCGCGGAGCGGCTAGGCCCGTGAGTCACAATTACTGAGCCTGTGCGTCTGGAGCCTGTGCTCCGCAACGGGAGAGGCCGCGATAATGAGAGGCCCGCGCACCGCGATGAAGAGTGGCCCCCGCTTGCCACAACTAGAGAAAGCCCTCGCACGGAAACGAAGACCCAACACAGCCAAAAATAAATAAATAAATAAATTTATAAAAAAATAAAATAAATAGACTAACGAAAGAGCCTCTTAATAGACTACCCCGGCTGCTCTTGTGCCCCTACAACTCATTCTGTGTATTTTAATTAGTTCTCTTTTAAAAGTACAAATCAAATCATTTCACTCTGTCCTTAAAAGTGCACAAATAGCTTCCCCCTGCTTTTAGGAGAGTGTACTGGATTGTCTCTTGACTTCTCAGCATCATTGTTTCCTTCTACGTTATTTCTTGATTTTCAGGGGCTAGCAGCCTGTAAGCTACATTTCTCAGACTGCTTTCCAGTAGGGTTCTGGTTTACTGTAGGCGCTTGTCTGATAGCTCAAAAGTGAAAGAGAAGAAATGATTGCTTTGGCTGTTGTAAGTATGTGAACCTCAGCAGAGTACTGAGATGACATTTGGCCAGCAGCTTTCAGAATCTCATAAACATTCAGGACACACTGACTTTGCAAAGAAAGAATGTAATGCAAAAACTAGATGTCTCCAAAGCAGTTTTAGGAATGAATTATCTCAACTGTTCTCAATGGCAGTGGTCTGATCCTCAGACATTACAGCGACTCGGCTTCTCTCTGGAGTTACCAAGTCTGATGTTTCCGACCAATCATCTTACTCTCTGTACTCTTGGCTTGGGGTTGGTTTTGGTTCTGCTTACTCATAGTTCCTTGAGGCCTCTGTTTCCACATTTTCCTATGTCATTTCAGCTTCTGCTTTCACTGTCTTCTTATCCTCTTCCTGTATTTCTCTGTTCGAGTTCTTGAGAAAGAGAAACTGAGTAGCCCAGGTAATCACTCTCATCTCTAGTTGAGCAGACTCAGTAGTACCTCTCTAAAACTTCATTTTTTTATCTGTAAAATGGGAATAACACCACTTAACTGTCTTACAGAGCTTTTGTGAGAATCTGAATAGACAATGTATGTGTAGCAGCCAATATGGCACCTAGCAAATAATGCTCACATGTGAATTCCTTCTTCCCTTTCCTTAAGTCCATGCATAGTGCATTTTTCTAGATTAGTGGCATTACAGTTACTTAACAAGTATTTGCTGTATGTTAATAAAAACTATGTATGTGTGTATATATATGTGTGTGTGTGTATATGTCTATATATATATATAGAGAGAGAGAGAGAGAGAGAGAGAGAGGGAGAGAGAAATATTTACTTAATATATATATCTAGCTATCGGAACTTAGATATTCAGAACAATAATGTAGATATAAAATAAAAAATTATAAACACTTGTTATTTTTGAGTATTTTGTCTCTCTTCAAATACCTGCTATTTTATTATGCTCTCAAGCTTAAGATGGTCTCAGGTCTCCATTCCTGGGTTCCTTACAAAGTTCTGCCAAAACAATTACATAAATCTCTCATACACTTATCTGGAAGGCTCCTTTTCCATTCCCTTCCCTCATGTTTCTTCTCCAGCCCACCATGTACCACTCATTCTAATGCTGATTTTGACAAAAGCACACATGAAATCTATAATTGCCCTGCACATCAACGTTTTACGAAGAGGCCACATATACATTTTCTGGTGAGAGAAAATATGAATGTTTTTTGTATCTATTTTTATTTTTTGTACTTATCTATGTTTATAATGTATATATTCATAGACATTCTAGTTATGATATTTTTCAAAATCCAGAAATATCTGAAACAAAACCAAACAAAAAGTAACCCCAAGTGCTTGAGCTCTGTTATAGGCAAAACAATGGTACAGGCTAAAAATCAGACCTGGGTTTGAGTCCTGCCTCTGCTACTTATTATCAAGCAATTAGGAAATTTCTAAACTTGGAAGGAAGCACAATGATATAGATGAGAACTGTATGTTAGCAGAATAAATGTTGTAGTAGACAGAGCTGATTTTATTGTACTTGTCTGCACACTTTGCAGTGGTCCAAATGACACATATGCCCTGGTGTGGCAATGGCACCCTGGGGAATAGTCTGAAGGAAGATAGCAGGAGGAAAAAGCTCAAAGGAACAGAGTCTATGGGATGGAGCATGGTGGCTGGTAGCAGTATGTCCAGCCTGAGACCAGACAGGAAAGAAAAGTAGGGCTATCTCTCTTTAGAAAAGGAGCATGCATCATTCAGCTCAATATTAAAGAAACAAACAACCCAACCCAAAAATGGGCAGAAGACCTAAATAGACATTTCTCCAAAGAAGACATACAGATGGCCAAGAAGCACATGAAAAGATGCTCAACATCCCTAATTATTAGAGAAATGCAAATCAAAACTACAATGAGGTATCACCTCACACCAGTTAGAATGGGCATCATCAGAAAATCTACAAACAACCAATGCTGGAGAGGGTGTGGAGAAAAGGGAACCCTCTTGCACTGTTGGTGGGATTGTAAATTGGTACAGCCACTATGAAGAACAATATGGAGGTTCCTTAAAAAACTAAAAATAGATTTACCATATGACCCAGCAATCCCACTACTGGGCATATACCCAGAGAAAACCGTAATTCAAAAAGACACATGCACCCCAATGTTCATTGCAGCACTATTTACAATAGCCAGGTCATGGGAGCAACCTAAATGCCCATCAACAGACGAATGGATAAAGAAGTTGTGGTACATATATACAATGGAATATTACTCAGCCATAAAAAGGAACGAAATTGAGTCATTTGTTGAGACGTGGATGGATCTAGAGACTGTCGTACAGAGTGAAGTAAGTCAGAAAGAGAAAAACAAATATCGTATATTAACGCATGTATGTGGAACCTAGAAAAATGGTACAGATGAACCGGTTTGCAGGGCAGAAGTTGAGACACAGATGTAGAGAACAAACGTATGGACACCAAGGGGGGAAAACTGCGGTGGGGTGGGGATGGTGGTGTGCTGAATTGGGCGATTGGGATTGACATGTATACAGTGATGTGTATAAAATTGATGACTGATTAAAAAAAAAAAAAAAAAAGAAAGAAAAGGAGTATGCAGGTACCAGCTCCACATCTTTGATCTAATCGTGGCATTACAGGTAGATAGTTTCTAGTTTCTAGGCTAAGGTAGGAGACAATCATCTTGAATATTGATAATTACCTAGTTTTGTAGAAAAATACTTTTGTCTGTTTAACAAGTTATATATAAAATATCAGAATCCCGATGGGGATAGAAAAACATATGCCACGATAATTTTCTTTTCAGAAAATAGGAAAAAGAAAGGCATCTTATGGCATTCTTAGTACATATTCTAACCACCAAATAGATCAATAAGCGTTAAGGAAGGAATATTTATAGTACGGGAATTTTTTTGCTACTGGGAGTAGGCTGGGGTTACTGAGGCTGGAGAAGAACTACTTATCCTTGGAAGCTTTAACTAACTGTGAGAACCTGTTGATGTTGGGCAGAGTAAGACAGACAGGAAGCTATCGGAAAGCTCTTGGTGTTTACCTGCCCCCTCTGAAATAATTATTATTTTGTGTAAGAAAAGAGGACATTCTCAACTTCAGGCTTGGGTTGAAAGAAAGGCAGATGATATGACAGATTTGGGGATGTTAAGGAGATATTTCTGCCAATATCAGCCTTTTAAAATGTTGCTTGCACTCTTAAAATGTTTGTACTGAGTATATACTAGGTGATATCAATTCATACATAATCTGTTTAATACCCCCCTGAGCTATGTCCCATTAATACACTTTATGAATGAAAGAAACTGTAGGATCTTTATCATTCTGACAATTGTATTTTTGGGCACCTGATAAAAATAAATTCATCATCACTTTGTTATATATTATCTATATTGCTCTGGTTGTTCATGTGATGATCTTGCTTCCTAACACAATGACTGGCTCCTTAAGGGAGGTGATCACTGGCCTCGGGAGACCATAATCACGCTCTGAGGCTCCTCTGTCCACTGTCTGGCTGCACGGCTTGGGCAGATTGCTTAACCTGCCTGGGCCGCATTTGTAAAGCAAGGGAGTTGAAGAAGAGGCCGTCTAAAGTTCCTTCCCACTCTGTGCTCTATGGTATCACAGAGGGCAATCATTCTTGCTCAAGTTTACTCTTTTTCACAGCCCTGAACTCAGAGGACTCCCCCATTATAGCTCTTGAACTGTTAAAGAAATCTGTTGTGCTTGTGTGCTTCCAAATCCTGGTGCTGAAAAATCAGCCTTTGGTTCTATGAAGAAGTAGCCCTTGAAAACGAAACTAGACATAAGATTGTAATAGTCAAAGGCATCATCATCAATCATAGCCAAGTGACAGATTTCATTTTAATCCTTTAATAATGATTTTTCTCATCTTTACAGGTGACAAAATCAAAGTTCTTTACAGAACCTTTCTAAGTAAATACGCTACTTCACTGGGAAATATATTATTAGACCCTCATTAGACTTTCATTTGCTGCTCCTGGAGAAAAGTGTTCTAGATTTCCGAGGATAAGTCAAAAGTTACTTATTATAAATAATAAATGCTATCAGGGGTCCAGCATTCAAGTTAATACATCAAACAGACACATAATCCTAACATATAAGTTTGAATCAGAATTAAAGATAGATTGCATGTACTAATGGACATTCCTTATATGTAAAGTTAAGCAGCTATTCTTCTAGCTGTTTCCATCATAATTGCACGAGGGCTCTGAGGTCACGTCACAAGGTACATATACTGTCATCTCCATGCTATTATCACATTTACATGCAAAGAACTCTAGTTTTCCCACAGAAGAATAACTTTTTTTTTTTTATAAATTTATTTTATTTTTATTTATTTTTGGCTGTGTTGGGTCTTTGTTGCTGTGCGCGGGCCTTCTCTAGCTGCGGTGAGCGGGGGCTACTCTTCGTTGTAGTGCATGGGCTTCTCATTGTGGTGGCTTCTCTTGTTGCGGAGCACGGGCTCTAGGCACGCAGGCTTCAGTAGTTGTGGCTTGTGGGCTCAGTAGTCGTGGCTTGCAGGCTCTAGAGCGCAGACTCAGTAGTTGTGGCGCACGGGCTTAGTTGCTCCGCGGCATGTGGGATCTTCCCGGACCAGGGCTCGAACCCGTGTCCCCTGCATTGGCAGGCGGATTCTTAACCACTGCGCCACCAGGGAAGACCAGAAGAATCACTTTTATGGGGTCAAGGTTTTAGGGGAAAAGGGTAAAAAAGACCCATATAGTTTCTCTTTTTCCTCAGAAGCTTTCACAGTAGCAAGGTTTGGCCATGACTGTATGCTGATTGGGAGGCTTTATCTCTAGAAGGCCAAATGGGGGCCGAGGGAGGTGATGTGGGGATCGGAGGGAAGAATCGGGAGAGGAATGGGGTCAGAAGCCCGGGCCAGCCCTACAGAGAGTGCACGTATCCTCTAGTTGTATAGTTTTGAGACCTGTAAGTAGCAGCAGTAGCTGACTTATAGATTATGGGTCCAAGAAAAGTGAGGGCACCCTATATCGTGTTGAAAAACTTGATCTCAACCTGCAGGTCCAATACAGTAGCCACTACAACAGGCAGCTAAATTGAAATTAATTCAAGTTAAATACAAGTTAAAATTCAGTTCCTCTGTCAACATTTCAAGTGCTCAATAGCCACATGTGACTACCGGCTATGGTCTTAACGCAGGTAGAGAACATTTCCATAACTGCAGCAAGTTCTATGGGACAGCATTGCTTGAGAGTCTAGATTATATGAGAAATCAACATTTAAAACTCTTGAAGTGTAATTATTACTGGGGAAGGATATATTCTATAGTGGTTAAGAACACAGATTTTGTACCCAAACTTTCTAGACTCAAATCCTGGGTCCAAGCCTTGCTAGCACATGACCTCGGGCAAGTTACTAACCACTCTGAGCCTAAGTTTTCACATCTGTAAACTAAGGATGATGATGGTATAGCTTTTATAAAGTTGTTGTGAGGATTAAATGGGTTAATGTATGTAAAGCACTTATAATTGTTTCCAACACATGGCAAGTGCTATTTAAAGGTTACTTCTTAATATTATTAGTTTCACGTTAAAACATACTTCTATAATTTAGTATTATTACCGGGGAATAGACACAAATAGATTCATGTGTCTGATCCTTTCTGTACCCATCTTTCCCCGTGAACCGAATCTTTTTGAGATAGGTGAGACATTCTCTTGTCAGCATGACTACATCTAGGACGAGGGGTGAACTCTGCTCCTTACTTGTACAGCAGAATGTCAGCTGCCTGGAGTACTGGGTAGGTGAGCAGGCCCGTGGTTCCATTCTGCTTCTCCTTGGCAGTCTTTGCCTGCGGCAGTGGAAAGAGAGGAGGGAAACAAATCTGACATGAACCTAATTATAATGCTAAATTAGGAAATCTTTAAAGCAAGCAAGGGGTGATCTGAAGCCACCTGTAACAACATTCTATCTCAGTTCCTGTTAGTAACTCTGGCCATCTTCTGGCTGGCTTGTCTCCATGCTCCAGGCTTAGGGAGGAATAAGGTGAATCCGCTTCCCCACTGCCCCTTGAAACAGTCCTGCACTGCCACTATTTCTTTTTCATTTTATTAAAGTAAGGGCATAAGATTTTCTAGGTTCCAAATCAGATAAATTCTAGATTTCACAGGGAAGGTCAGAAAATACCATGAAATTAAATTTCTATAAATTAACATTAGTTAACATCAAACTGTGGAAACTTCCCAGAAAGTCTCACACTCTGCTATTGACAAAACTGTAATGTTCCCTTAAAATCACATTAAAACAAAACAAAACAAAAACCCTAAAAATCATGGCATTAAAAACAATGAAACTGGGTTTCCCTGGTGGCGCAGTGGTTGAGACTCTGCCTGCCAATGCAGGGGACACGGGTTCGGGCCCGGGTCTGGGAGGATCCCACATGCCGCGGAGCAACTAGGGCCGTGAGCCACAATTACTGAGCCTGCGCGTCTGGAGCCTGTGCTCCGCGACAAGAGAGGCCGCGATAGTGAGAGGCCCGCGCACCACGATGAAGGGTGGCCACCGCTTGCCGCAACTAGAGAAAGCCCTTGAACAGAAACGAAGACACAACACAGCCATAAATAAATTAATTAATTAATTAAAATTTTTAAAAAAAACAATGAAACTAAGAGAAAATTTCATCTAACCAATCCTAATTATCTGTCCTGAGAGTAAAGTGATCCAATAAACAGTACAGGTGGTATAAACCAAAATATTTCCTTAACAGGGAAGCTGATGGAAACACTGGAGGTGACAGTAGAAATATTTAACAACTGGCGATCACTGGGTGCTGAATGTGAGCCCTAGTGATACTAAGTCCCTTGCTGCAGGGAATCTGGCTTTCTGAGCAGAGCTACTTATTAGCAGGGGCTACTGTGTGCAGTTCACTGGTAATAGCTTCTAAGGCCTAGGTATACCATATCCTGTAAAATGACAAATGGATATTTTGGTATATTTTGGTGTGTAGATAAGTTTTATTTGTTTAGTTAATATGAATCACTTCCCTGAAATCCAAAGATTCCTGAATGAAATGAACAACTCAATTTATAAATTTGCATGATTCTGAGGACCAAACTCACGTGCTCACAACGCGGGGTTCCCCAACCAAAATGCAGACACACCCTTTGAGACTGGGTCTGAAGACAACAGCTTCTCTCTTTAATCATCTTAATGTTCCATAATTTAGTTACAAATTTTTCTAGTTACTTCAAGTAGTTTCTGGCTTACAGCACTACTAATGCTATAGGCCGTTCATAGGAAATTTGAAAGTTTGACCATACAATTCCTTCAGTACACCTTATTACAATGTTCATGATAAAGGCCAGTTTGCAATGATCATAGGGTAATTATAATAAAAAATTTAATTTGGAAATGAGCAAATGGGAAAAGAACCCAGTCTTTAAAAATTGCTACTGTATTAGATTTATAGTCTTTTTATAGTAGAATACTGGACCTTGAAACTACAAAGGAAGTGGGGAGGTGTGGAGAGCTCTATTACTTATTGGATGCCTATTATGGGCCCCAGATGCCTCACATCTGTGCAATCTCATCAATCCTCCAAATAACCCTGACCTCTGCAGCCCTGACCCTACCCTTCCTCCCCACTGTTTTGTCCCTCACTGCCCCAGTCAAAACCAACCTAGGGGTTCTTAGTTCTTCCCATAGAACTGGAACCTTTCCCTCCTAAAGCTTTTTACACTTTGTTTGTTTAACTGTCTGTTCCCAAATAAACTATAAGCCTCATGAAAGGGTCTGCATCCATCCATCCTGGTGACTGCAATACCTCCAGCACTTGGCGTGATATGAGACTAGCAGAAGGCATCACCAGTATTTGTTAATGAAGGAATGACCATAGAAGGCAGTATACCATGCTCTACGATTAAGACTGGCTTTGAAATCCATGTTTTCCCCAAAGATAAGAAATCACGGACTAGTAGAAGCCTTCTTTAGAATCATTCACTAGTAACGTGTTACCAGGAGGTCCTTAGACACTATTTTAAAGTGGGAGGGACTTCTCTGGTGGTGCAGTGGTTAGGAATCCCCCTGCCAATGCAGGGAATACAGGTTCGATCCCTGGTCCAGGAAGATCCCACATGCCACGCGGAGCAACTAAGCCCATGCGCCACAACTACTGAGCCCGCGAGCCACAATTACTGAGCCTAGGTGCCTAGAGCCCGTGCTCCACAAGAGAAGCCACCGCAGTGAGAAGCCCGCACACCACAACGAGGAGTAGCCCCTCCTTGCCCCAACTAGAGAAAGCCTGTGTGCAGCAACGAAGACCTAACACAGCCAAAAAAAATAATAATAATAATAAGTGGGAGCATTTCCCATTAAATCAGTTCTTATAAAAGGATTTCAGCATTCAGTGTTCAGCTTAGCATTACCATATTACGATAAAATGGGAAAGTCTTGTCCCAAACCAAAATGCGGTAGAGAACATTACAAAATTTTGTTTCTAACTCCTGGCAGGTAACGATTCTGCAGCATCACCAATACCTCCTATTTAGACACTGCCACATTAAAGTTCTGTCTGTTTTTCTCTGCAGCATATGTGAAGCCTTCTAAATAGGAAATCAAAGCCTTTTGAGGAAATCAATGGCCCTGAAAATATGCTGGAAAGACACTTGATACTAATATGAGTGTTGACATAGTGGCGGGCCACCTACCCTCAGGTTATCCAATTGCAAAATACATGGGAGTAAAGTACTTTGAATTACCCAATTTATATTTCTCTGCTGAATTTCTTAGAAAAAGAACAGGCTTAATTCTTCTGTGGGTTTGAACTGTTGCTTGGACTCAACTTGTTTAAATATTAAATATAATATGTTGTCTCTTCTCTCCACAATGAAAACATTCTGGCCTTAATGCCAGTTAATTCCGGTGGAGGCAACTTCAGAGTCCAGTAATCCAGAAATGGTGATCGTTCGTTAATTAGAACGTGGCACGTTCAAAGTCATTACCAAGTCTATGTAAAGGTCACTCAGGACCCACCATGCACAGATAAAATCAAATAATTAATAAGCTGGATATTTTCATCCAGTTTTTCAGTTGGAAAGAATCTTAGAGAACCCTCTTACTTTCCGTTTCATACCCTGAGGCGGTGAGGTTAAAGATGCTGGTCTAGCTAGCCACTAGAGTAACAGACCAGGGAGGCCAGCAAACTCAGGATTCCCAGAGCCTAACACAAAAATAAACAGAAAGAGGAAAAATAGCTGCATTGGGGACTGAACTTCTTTCTGTTTATTAATCAGATCACTGGCATTTACCTTCCACTGGTGTAAATGTTGTAATCGGGGTAGTCTGACCATGCAGGTAAGGATCCAACTTAATTGTGTGTGTTCAGACACCTGAAGAAATAAAATAGAACATTAACAAAGGTGGTCAATATCTTCTTGCATATAAGGCAAAACCAAACAGACAACAAGTATTACCTTGGTTAAAAATACCCCAAATGAGGGTAATTAAAAAAATTAAGGGGGCTAATTCATAATGCATAGAATTTTAGATGAAGAAGACATCTTCAAAACTACCCAATACCATTACTAGTCTAGTGTTTAAATCCTCTTCACAACATCCCTAGCAAGCAGCTGACAGTGAGAGGGTTTCATTATGTCCTGAGGCATCTATTTCAGCACAGGGCATCTAGTCGATATTTTATAATAACTTTGCATGGTGTGTAATCTATAAAAATATTGCATCACTATGTTGTACACCTGAAACTAATATAATATTGTAAGTCAACTATATGTCAATTAAAAAAGCCAATGTAATTAAGACACACACATGCACACGCACACACTGGTCAAATCCTCTCTAAACGAATTCTAAATATATGAAAGCAGCTGTAATATTTTACATGTAAATGGCAAAGAAAGGTACTGGACTTAAAGACTGAGTCCTTTAGACCCAGAGGAATTTGAAATTTAGGAATCACTTTATCATCTGAAAGCATGTTTTTAGATAGTTTCTATTTCTTCCCTTTTTTTTTTTTAAGAAGAGGTTTAGTCAACAAGAAAATATAATCTTTTCCCAATTTGTTTTTGTTTTAACCAAATTCAATCAAGTCACCAAATCTGGCAACAATTGGGATGATTCTTGGGTCCAGGCCAGGTTCTAATTGGTGACCTAGAATATAAGGCCTACGCATCCTGTTTCTGGACCCTGGGGATTCCGAGCCCTTCATCCATTGTGGCTTTTTGTGTGTGTGCCCATCTGATTTCCTTAAAAAGCAGAGGCTGTTGCCAGCTCTGAAAAGTGGCCCCAAATGTGTTCTTTGTGGGTTTTGCAAATGGAACATAAAGGAATGAAGCTGAATCAGCCCAGGCCTATTTTACTAGCAAGGAATCGCCATCTGGCATAAGATAATTTCTCGTTTTTTTCCCTCAAGTCATGGAGAGGGAAGAGCTGTTTTTCACATGTTTGACAAGGAATCGCTTTTAAAGTTTTGCAAGTCGCTGGGCTGAATCTGTCATCTTTCTTCCAAGAGGCATTTGGGGTTCATTGAGGGCAGTGACTTGACAGCACTGTCCATGCAAATTGCTAACTGCTGCTGTAAACAAACAGCTATCAGACAGAAACAGTAACCCTGGATGGAAGCAAGAGGATTATAGTTGCTTCCAATCACCAAGCAAAACACATTTCCATTAGGACTAATAAAACAAGAGCTGTTTTTTGACATGAAGAAGTAGGAGAGATTTTTTTTTTTTTTTCTTCTTTACTGAATTGGGGAAAGGAATAAAAACACAGAATATAACCATGGACATGTGGAAAGAGACAAGATGATTCCTTTCCTTCAACTAGGGCTCAAGAGCTCAGCTTTGGTGATATGCAAACAGCTACCATTATGTCTCCATGAAGTCAAGTATTTTCCAGTAGCTTTTTATTTGGCTATATGGAATGAAACTTATTGAATATTCTGCAGAGATCTTCCTGGTGTTTCCAAATAATGTGGCATTAATTAATTCAATTATCCTTATTTGGAAAAAGTAAGTAAAAGGTCAAAGGCAGTTAATTTTCGCAATTTATCTATAATATAATATTATAATTTATAATATAAATTAATATATCATTAATAATTACACAAGAAGGGTAGTATACTTTAGGATTTAGCTCTCTTAATTTATTCATATTCATGGCAACTGCTTGGAAAAGGTCAGATCTCTATCTGGAGAAAAGTGAAAATGGTATTAAATATAGTACGTTCTGCCTTATGTTGTGAAATCACAAACAAAATAACAATATAATCTGGTTTAGCCACAGAAAAACAAAAGCATGGAACAATAAGGTGGTCTGTTGACCATCCACAAACAAGTCAGCAGTGATTTAAGATTTCTGACCTCCTAATTATAACAAGTAAAGACATAAGTATTCTTCAGTTAACAGCAGTTTTGCCCATCTTGTTCACTGTTGTAAAACAAGAATCTGGCACACTGTAGGTGCTCAATAAATATCTGTTGAATGTATGAACAATAACCAAGGCTGCAGAAAGAATGGATAGGACCAAAAAGAATCCATTAGATTTAGCTACGGACTTGTTGGTGATCCAGGCAAAAGCAGTTTCAGGGGAGTGATTGGGATGAATGCTAAATCTATTATAGAAGGGTGGGTTGAAGCGTGACTAGGAGGCAGAATATGACGGCAGACGTACAAGAAGTATAGCAGAGTGGATAAGAACTCTCTCTCTGAGCTTAGGCTACCAGATCTGAATGCTAGTTCTGCCACTCAGTAGCTGGGTAACCCTGTGTAAATGACTTAACCTCTCTTTGCCTCAGTTTCATCATTTATAAAATGAGATTAACAACAGTAGCCACCTGACAGTGCTTAGTACAGTACCTAGCACACAGTAAGCACTCAATAAATGGTAGTTATTATGACTATAGATAACTTTTAGAAAGACTCTTTTAACTTTTTATTCTGAGATAATTATAGATTTGCATACAGTTGTAAGAAATAACACTGAGAGATCCAGTATACCCTTTACCCAGGTTCCCCCAGTGGCAACACCCTGCATAAATATAGTGCAATATCACAACCTGGAAATTGAATTTGATACAATCCATCCACCCTATTTAGGTTTCACCAGTTTTACATGTACTCATTGGGTGGGTGTATTTAGTTCAATGCAATTTTATCACATGTGTAAGACATTTCTTTATTAAGGAGTATAGAAATGAAGGTAACTAGTAGGGATTAAGAATAAAAATTTTGTTTTGTTTTTTAAGGTGGGATAGACCTACATCTTCCACTGAAATAGGAGGAGGAGAAATAAATACAGATGAGGATCTATCTTGTGGGATAGGAGTGGAGAGCAGAAAGTGAGAGAACTTCAACTCTAATGGGTTCTGTTATCTCTGAAAACAGAAGACAGGGTGATTAGAAATAAATGGGGTAAGAAATATACTCAGTGGAATTGCTGGGTTTGAAAGGAAGGAATAAAAGATATTTTGGAATAGAGCTGTATAAGACTTGATGCTTTGCTGGTGTTTTTGTGAATGAAAGAGGACAATCATCTGTAAAATACACTCATGGGGAAACACTGGTATTCTTCAGGGTAGACTAAAATGTTCTGCCTAAATATTTAAAATTTTAAAAAATTTGCAGAAAAAATTAAATCAGTTGATTGCATCTTTCCTTTGGTCAGTAAGGATTTTTAATACGATCTAAAAAGTACTAAAAATAAAGCAAAAATCTTGATAAATGAAACTACATTAAAATTAATGTAGTTAATTTTCTCTTTATCAAACACCACCATTAAAAGAGGGAAAAATGGCAAGTCACAGAGTGGGAGGAGCTATCTGCAAACCTATACAGAATATACTGGTACACAGACTATGTAAAGAATACCTACAAATTGGTAAGAAAAAAGCAGATAACCTTATACAAATTGGCCAAATGCATTAAATGCAAATTAGTCATGTGATACCACTACACCCTCACCAGAATGATTAAAATGAAAAACTCAAAATACTACCAAGTATGGCAAGGATATTGAGTAAACAGAACTCTTATACAGTGCTGTGGGAATGTAAATTGGTCCACCAACTTTGAAAACTGACTGTACCCACTAATGCTCAGCATTCATATAACATATGACCCAGGTATTCCATTTCTAGGTATATACCTAACAGAGATGTTTACATATGTTCACAAAAATATCTGTGCAAGAGTATACTGTAACAGCCCCATATTGTAAGTAATCCAAATGTCCACCTACAGAGAATGTATAAATTGTGGTATATTCACTCAACGGAATACTACAGCAATGAGGAAGACTGAATTACATTTAACAACAGGAAAGAATCTCACAAACATAATGTTGAATGAAAGAAGACAGACATAAAAGAGTATATACTAAATGGTTCAAATTATATTAAGTTTAAAAACAGGTTATCTTAGGGAAGGGATGTTTAGTGATTGGAAAGGGGCATAAAGGGCAATGCAAGTTACCCATGTAACTTGTACATGGGTGTGTTCAGTTTGTGAAAATAGGTAAAAGGCTTGTAAATCTAACTATACTTGGCCTTGAATAAAAGTTAAAACATTTCTGGTGCTTAAAATAAGGTGGAGGGACTTCTGGAATAGCAGAGCAATAACCTCTGAAAATCTGTTCCTCCATAAAAGCAATGAGAACACAAGCAAAAATTGTCAAAGTCAACTTTTACAAAACTCTGGAAAATTAGCCAAAGGCTTGCAATAATCTGAAGAGTACTTATTTAAGAAAAACATCCAAACCCCAGTAAAAACAGAGAGCTTTGTGGCATTTTAACTTGCCCGATTCCCATTAGCTTCTCCCCATGCCTGTGGTAGCCATGAAAACAGCAGCCTAGCAGCCACTGGAAGGGAATGTTAGGGATTGGAGCTCCTCATAAAGATCCAGCCCCAGAGAATCATCACTACTCGACCTGTCTGACAGCTCTCCATTTGGAAAATGGGGAAAAGCCCCATTTGCAGGGCCGGCTATTATTTGACCTGATTAGAGCTCACTCAGTGGGAAAAGCCCTAGCCCTAGGACACTTTTCAAATATAATCATCAGCAATGATTTAATATTACAGCTGCCCGAGGTGCTGATACCAGTAGGAGAAAACAAGAGGCTGTCTAGAAAACTTAAGGAGAAAAGCTGGGAAATGATATGCTTATAGAGTACTTTGAAAAGACCTGACACATTCCTGGGCCTCCAGCAGGCCACAAGTATGTGCAGGGCTGTGCACACGTCCAGGAAAGATCTGAGAAGACCCTAATCTCTTACCTCTAGCTCACCTTGAGGCCCTGTGTAAGCCCCTCAGCAAAGGGTTGAAAATATAGGAACAAAGCATTTAGACATTTCTGCTCAATCATTATCTGAGTACTAAGCTAACCCAGCAGAGACTGCAGTGGCCACACATGACTATGAAGACAGACTTTACAGAATTGTTGCAGAAAACTCACTAAGCAAACATAGCAACAACAAAAATGAACCCTAGGTGGTGGGTGGAGGGAAGATTTCACTAGTGAATTCCCATAAGCATTGAAAAAATTAATACCGATTCTTCACAATCTCTTCTAGAAAAATAAAAGACGAGGGCACACTTTCTTACTCATTCTAGGAGACGTGTATTATACTGAAACCAAAACCAGGCAAAGACATCATAACAAAAATAACTATAGGCCAATGACATGAATATAGATGCAAAAACCCTCAACAAAATACTAGCAAATTAAATCCAGCAACATATATAAAGAATTACACAACATAATCAAATGGGATTTATTCCAGAAATGCAAGCTTGGTTTAACGTCCAAAAATCGATCAATGTAGTACTACAGTAATTTAGAAAATGTATGGTATAAGGATAGAACATATAGATCAATGGAAAAGAAGTGAGAGTCCAGGAGTAAATCCTTACCTTTATGGTCAATTGGTTTTCAACAAAGACGCCAAGACAATTCATTGGGGGAAAGAATAGTCTCTTCAAAAAATAATGCTAGGGCAACTGAACATCTACAGGCATATATCTACAAGCAAAAGCATGATGTTGTAGCCCTACCTCTCACTACACATAAAACTTAACTCAAGATGGATCACAGACCTCAAATAACAGCCAAAACTATAAACTGCTTAGAAAAAAAATAGGAGCAGATTTTCATGACCTTGGTTAGGCAGTGATTTGTTAGTCCATATGACACCAATAACACAAGCAACAAAAGGAAAAAACAGATAAACTGGTCTTCATCAAAATTTTAAAATGTTGTGTTTCAAAGGACACCATCAAGTAAGTGAAAGACTGTTCACAAAATAGGAGAAGTTACTTGCATATCATGTCTGATGGGTAGCTGTATCCAGACTATGTAAAAAACTCATAAGTCAACAATGAAAAGACAGATAATCCAATTTAAAATGGCCAAAGGATTTGAAAAGACACTTCTTCAAAGAAGATATACAAATGACTAATAAGCACATGAAAAAATGCTCAACATCATTAGTCACTAGGAAATTGCAAATCAAAACCACATTGAAAAAAACAACACATTGAGATACCACTTTACACTCACTAGGATACTTAAAAAAAGACTGACAACAAAAAAATGTGGGGAAAGAAATGAAAAACTTGGAATCCTTATACAGATCTTCCTCAACTTACAATGGGGTTACTTCCTGATAAACCCATCATTGAGTTGAAAATATCCTAAGTTGAAAATGCATTTAATACATATAATTAATACAACATCATAGCTTAGCCTAGCCTACCTTAAACATGCTCAAAACACTTACATTAGCTACAGTTGGGCAAAATTAGCACAAAGTCTGTTTTACAATAAAGTGTTGAACATCTCATGTAATTTATTGAATACTGTACTGAAAGCGAAAAACAGACTGGTTGTATGGGTACACAACTGTCGTAAGTGTGTCTGTCAGTTGTTTGCCCTCGTGATCTTGTGGCTGACTGGGAGCTGTGGCTCGCCGCTGATGCCCAGCATCATGAGAGGGTATCAAACTGCGTATCGCTAGCCCAGGAAAATAAAAAAGAAATTCAAAGTTCGAAGTACCGTTTCTGCTGAATGTTTATTGCTCTTGCACCATTGGAAAGTCGAAAAATCGTATGTTTGAACCATCCTAAGTCAGGGACCCTCTGTACATTGGCGGTAGAACTCTCATACAAAGTAGTGCAGCCACTTTCAAAACCCTTTAACGGTCCTTCAAAATGTTAAACATAGAGTCACCATATGACCCAGCAATCCCACTCCTAGATGTATACCAAGATAACCAAAAACATGTAACTATACAAAAACTTTACACACAAGTTCAGAGTAGCATTTTTCATGTGGAAAACATCTGGAAAAGTGGAAACAACCCAAATGTTCACTGACTCATCATGAATGAATGAACAAAATGTGGTCTAGCCATACAATGGAATACTACTCCACAATAAAAACAAATGAAGTACTGATAAATATTACAACACAGACAAACCTTGAAAACGTTATGTTAAGTGAAAGAAGCCAATCACAAAATGCACTTGTATGAAATGTTCAGACAAGGCAAACCCATAGAAGACAAAGTGGATTGGAGGTTGCCATGGAGAGGGGAGAGGGGCAATGGGTACTGGGTTTCATCACGGAGTGATGAAAATGCTCTAAACTTGTTTGTGGCGATGGATGCACAACTCTGTGAATATACTAAAGGTCATTAAATTGTACACTTTAAATGAGTGAATCGTATGGTATATGAATTTTATCTCAATAAGGCTGTTTAAAAAACTATGCAGGTGGAATTCATCACAACTGTTCTTTGATGCATCATCCATTAATTATTCCGTGGCAATGAAGATAATGTAGTTTGAGTAGTCCTGATTTTCTGATCTTTGGCATGATCTCCACTTTCCTCCACACAGGAATTTTTCTCCCCACAGGAATAGATGGCCCTCAAATCAAAGCCAACTCCAGATCCTTTCAAAACGTGAGTGGGGAGAATGGGTTCTCATCAATGAAGAAAAAGATGCCAGAGCTGCTGCTGTGTTTGACGAGCCTCCCCTTCTCACTTAAGCCCACTCCATCAGGTTTCACCTCCACTGCTCCACTACAACCGTTCACCAGTCAGCAATGCTAATGGTTAAGATAAAGTTGTTATCTTACTTGATATATTAAACAGTATTTGACACAACTAATAATTACTTCTTCCACCTTGATTCACTTTCTTCACTTGGCTCCCCAGACACTGCATTATTGTAGTTTTTCTCCCAGTTTCAATACTTTTTCTTCTCAGTCTCTTTGTGTGGTTCCTTCTCTTCTCCCTGACCTCTTAATATTGCAGACACCCAGGTTTTAGTCCTTGTTTCTTTATTTACATTCTTTTTCACACTCTCTTTGCAATTTCATCTCATCTCATGGCTTTAACTACAATCTGTGTAACTGATGACTTCTAAATGTATAACTCTAGCCAGACCTCTTTGCTGAACTCCAGATTCATATATCCAACTCTCCATTCAGCATATTTGTGTGGATATCCAATGGACATCTCAAACTCAGTCTACCCAGAACTGAGCTCCTGACCCTCCTTCCAAACCTGCTCTACCACAGCTGTCCTTTCTGTTGGTGGCAACTCCACCCTTGCAGTTACTTAGGCAAAAACCTTGGAGTCATTCTTTACTCTTCTATTTCTCTCATACTCTATGCCTAATCCATCTGCAAATCTTGTTGCTTCTACCTTCAAAATATATTCAGAATCTCTTAGCACTTTCACCTCTTCTGCTGCTACCACTCTGGTCTGAGGCACAATCAACTTTCACCTGGATTGCTAACTGGTCTCCCTGCTTCCAACCTAGCTACAATGCGGTCTATTCTTAACAATAGCTGAAGTGACCCTTTTAAAACATAGATTGTGTCACTTCTCTGCTCCAAATCCTGCACTTCCCATTTCCTCAGAGTAAAAGCCGAAGTCCTTACAATGGCCTATCATGATCATCTCCTCCCTTTCAACCCTGTGACGTCTGGATTCCAATCCTCCTCCTTACCCGCTTTGTTCCCTCCTCTCCAGACATGCTGACTTCCTTGTGTTCCCTGAATACACCAGGCATACTCCCACCTTAGGAGCTTTGCACTGACTCTTTTCTCTGATAGGAATTCTCTTCCCCCAGAGATTCACCTCACTAACTCCCTCACATTAAGTCTTTGCTCTAATATTATCTTATCAAGGGGGTTCACCGAGCCACGCTATTTAAAATAGCAACATGTTTCCCTCAATGCCACTCCCAATTCCCCTTAATCTTTTTCTATATAACCTATCACCTTCTAATATACTTTATGTTTGGCTTATTCATTATAGTTTTTATTTATGTTGTGTTACCCCAACAGAATGTAGGTACTATGGTGGCAAAGATTTTTGTCTGTTTTCTTCACTGATGTAACATGAGTACCTAACACAGGACCTAGGACATGGTAAGTGCTCAATAAATATTTATTAAATGAATGCATGAATGAAATTAAACGTTTATTAATAGGGTGATGTCTAAATAAAGTGTGGCATATTTATATAATGGCACACTATACAACAAATAGAAGAAATGAACTAGATTTAGATGTATGACCGTGAGATCACAAAAGCATACCGCTGTGTGAAAAAAGAAAATTGCAGAAAGGTTCTACAATACGGCACCACTTGTATCATTTTTTTTTTAAAACCGCACAATTAAAAATATTATATTTACTCATTGGATTACACATGAAAACAAGTGTGAAAAATTGGCTAGATTGATATAGGCCAAGTCCAAGATTTGGTTGCCTGGGGACAGAGAAAAGGGATGTAGGGAGGAGGGGTGAAAGGAGTAGGCAAGGAAAGAATTAAAGGGTCCTTCAACTTTATTTGTTTAATATAGGAAGTCAAGCAAATATGACAAAATGTCAACAATATTCATCCTTGGTGTTGGGAACATGAATGTCTGTTATATTATCCCCTGTGTTTTGCTGAATTTAAATTTTTTTCAGAAAAATTTAATTAACAAGGAGAATACAGGATAGCATGATTCAAAAAAAATACAGCTGCTAGGTATCAATAAAAGCCATTCAAGCAATTAGCTGATTCAGTAAATCTTAGATCAAATGTCTAAGTGCCCCTTAGGATTTTACTATTTCCTATATAAATGTTATCTTCCCAGGAATCAGGTACTATAAGTTTTGGTTAGGACACCTGGAAGACTATTCAGACTCACAAATTCCCATTTATCATTTCCTCTTGGAAACTAGCAATTTCATGCTGAGTTATTTTTATTAGACTCTTATCATCCTCATCACAAATCCCCTTAACAGGAACCTTGTTTGGGGACCAATTTAAATTAAAAGAACTCTGTTATCAATGATAAACTCTCACTCACTCTCTTCAACTGGTCTGCCTCCCGTCAGTATTTATGTTTGCCAATGAATATCTATCTGTACACATTTGGATTCTTCTACGCTTTTTTCTTAGTCCAATACTTCCAAAGCTAAATAAGTAGCTTCTATAAGCCTGCTCCAGACTTAAAAGTCACCTCCGTCTAAGTCCTATTGCTTAGTGTGTATATGTGTGTGTATGTGTATACATATGTACCTCTTTACCTATAGCAGTGTACTAGTCAGCTTTTTCTAGGCTATGCTGGGTAACAACCCTAAATAAGCGGCCCACAGCAATCGTTTCTTTCTCATTCACATCACATATTAGTAGCTGTAGGCTGGCTTTTCCTCTGCTTTACATACCTTCTCATTCCAGGACACAAACTGAAGGAGTTAGAAGGAAGGAAGAGCAAGAGAGAACAAACATGGAATGGCTTGTAAACATCCTGCTTGGGCATGGTGTATAACATGCTCCCTCACTTTCCATTAGCTAAAGCAAGTCATGTGGACGAGCCCAACATGAGTGGAGTAGGAACAGTGCTTCTCCTGGCACTGTCAGTCATGCGGCAATGGATGAGGACATATAATCCTCATACATATGGGTTAGCAAACTGCTGCTCACAGGCCAAATCTGACCTGTGGATTGTTCTTATTCAGCCCATGGGTTAAGAATGGTTTTTACATTTTTAAAGGGTAGTCAAATATAAAAAAAGAGAAGAAGGAGAAGGAAAAAGAATAGGAAGAGGGGAAGAGGTGGTGGTGAAGAGGGTGGTGACAGCACCTGTGGCCTGCAAAGCATAAACTATTTACTATCTATGCTCTTGCAGAAAAAGTTTGCTGATCATTGTTCTTACAGGAAATGAACATGAATAATTAGGAATGATAACAATCTACCATAAATATGCACCCCCCCCCCAGCAATTCCTACTTTGAGGAAGAATAAGAGAGCTATCCTGTAGAGGACATGATGGCAGACGGTTTATTGTTGTTTTTATAAAATTTATCTCTTGAGTAAATTTTATGTTAAATTTTCATGTGGGTATATATGATAGCCCCCAAAACTTAGGTCCTAAAAAATAATGAAGATTTTGGGGACTACATTAAATTAAATACTTTTGTTCATCAAAGGACATAATCAACAAAGTGAAAAGGCAACATGTGAAGTGGGAGAAAATAAAGAACTAACTACCACAACTCAACAACAACAACAACAAAAACAACCTGATTAAAAAATGGGCAAAGGACTTGAAGAGTCATTTCTCCAAGGAAGTTATACAAATGGTCAACAAACATATGAAAAGATGCTCAACATCACTAGTCATTATGGAAATGCAAATTAAAACTATAAAATGAGATATTGCCTCATATCCATTAGGAAGGCTACTATTACAAAAACCCCACAAAACCCAAGAAAACCCACACACAAAAAAAAGAAAATAACAACTGTTGATGAGGATGGAGAAACTGGAACCCTTGTGCACTGTTGGTCAGAACGTAAAACAGTCCAACTGCTATGGAAAACAGTATGGTGATTCCTAAAAAAATTAAAAATAGAATTACCAGGTGATCCAGCAATATCACTTCTGGGTTTATACACAAAAGAAACAACAAGAATTCACTGTATAGCACAGGGAACTATATTCAATATCTTGTAATAAACTATAATGGAAAAGAATTAATATAATCGAATCACTTTGCTGTACACCTGAAACTAACACAATAGTGTAAATCAACTATACTTTGACTAAAAAAAAAAAAAAAGAATCCAAAGCAGGATCTTAAAGAGCTATTTGTATACTCATGTTCACAACAGCATTATTAAACATAGCCAAAAGGGGGAAGCAACCCAAATATCCATTGACAGATGAATGAATGGATAAACAAAATGTGATATATACACACAATGGAATATTATTCAGCTTTAAAAAGAAAGGCAATTAAGACACATGCTATAGCATAGATGAACCTTGAGGACAGTATGTTAGGTGAAATGAGCCCAGTCACAAAAAGACAAATACTGTATGATTTTACTTATATGAATTATCTAGAACAGTCAGACTCATAGAGACAGAAAGCAGAATGGTGGTTGCCAGCGTCTGGAGGTTGGGGGGAGGGGAGGAAATCGCTGTTTAATGGGTACAGAATTTCAGTTTTGCAAGATGAAACAGTTCTGGAGATTGTTTGCACAGTAAGATGAATATATTTAACACTACTGAATTGTACACTTAAAAAATGGTTAAGATGGTACATTTTATATTCATGTATTTTACCTCAGTTTTTTTAAAAAGTCTGTGTAAAGAAAAAATATAAACATATATCTAATGTTGGGAAAAAGTGGTTAATTTTATGTTATGTGAATTTCATCCCAAATTATTTTAAAAATTCAAGTGGAGGGGCTGGTTAGAGGTAAAAAGGAAAGATCTGGTTTCAGATATGTTGAAATTGAGATTTTGGAAAGATATCCAGAGAGAGAAGTCTAGAAGATTGCTAGAAACACAAAAAACTAGGAAGAAAGGTCAGGGATAAAGACAAGATTTGAGAGAAAATGGCTGAAAGTTATAGAAGTAGATGAGACTTCATGAGGGCAGAATATATATATATATATATAGAATAGATCTATCTATGTATCTATCTATCTGTCTATCTACCTATCTATCTACCTACCTACCTACCTACCTCAGGACAGAATTCTGAAGATTAAAGAGGAATCAATAAAGGAAAAAAATGAACTATCAGAGTAGGAGAAAAATGAAGTTACTGCTGTAACATTGGAGTCAAGAGAAAATTTTAAAAGGAACGAGCAGTTAATATATCAATGAATCAGAGTAGTAAAGAAGTATAAGAAGAAAAGACTAAGCACAGGTAAATTAGAGGTCACATTGTGCTTCATTTAAAAAAAAAAAAACACCCACAACCCTGGGTTGTGTTCTTTATCCTGTAGTATATAACAAATAAGTACAAAATATGTTTGTAAAAGATGTCTCTCCCTACATATATTTGTTGTTGTTTTGATTTGGATAAATAATGTTTAAACAAGGAAAAACATGAACTAAAATATCATCTAAAAACAAACAAAAATGATGAAAGTCTTATATCATAAGATGATTTTCATATTCTTATTTTAAACTCTTTTTAACTCTTGACTAAAATTCCCTAAAATTCTTGGCAGTAAAGATCCCTTCAGTCTAATTCAAAGCACTATCCTTGGCAAAGCTGCTCTCTTTTTAAAAAATTAATTTATTAATTTATTTTTATTTTTGGCTGCGTTGGGTCTTCATTGCTGTGCACGGGCTTTCTCTAGTTGCGGCGAGTGGGGGCTACTCTTCGTCATGGTACGTGGGCTTCTCATTGCGGTGGCTTCTCTTGTTGTGGAGCACTGCTCTAGGCGCGCAGGCTTCAGTAGTTGTGGCACACGGGCTTAGTAGTTGTGGCGCACGGGCTTAGTTGCTCCGTGGCATGTGGGATCTTCCCGGACCAGGGCTCAAACCCCTGTCCCCTGCATTGGCAGGCAGATTCTCAACCACTGTGCCACCAGGGAAGTCCCAGAGCTACTCTCTTTTAATACTTTCCTTGGAGTGGGGTCAACAGTTGCAACACTTGGTTTCATGGGGCTTTTTGCTGGTTTTACAAGAAGTTTAGGGAACATGTTACAACAGCAAATAAAATAATTAGTTTACTGACTAAACTTGTGAGCAGGTTGTTTCTTGGTTTCATTTTGAATGAGTGACTCAAAGCTCAGATGAAATATTTATGCCATATTTATTTTGCCTTTGTCATTTTAAATGTTTGAATAACAACTATATTGAACTGCTTGTAGTGTTCTCACACAGTTCTGTGGGTTCTTCTTTTCTTTTGACTTATATATCCTAAGTGCCTACTCATTAAAAAACAATTTTTAATACTAAATCAACTTTAGTGAGGCATAATGTACAAACAATAAGATGGACCCATTTTAGCTGCTCAGTCCGAGGAGTTCTGCCAAATCTATACATGTGTAACCATCGCACCAGTCAAGATATAGAACAGTTCAATGTCCCCCAAAAGTTCCTTCACACAGCTTTGTGGTTAATTTCTCACCCTTCCCTCATCCCTGCTCCTGGAAACCACTGATCTGTTTTTTGTTATTATGGATTAGTTCTGCCTGTTCTACAATATCATATAAATGTTAGTACATAATATGAATTCTTCTGTCCTTGGCTTCTTTCAGCATAATGTTTCTGCTATTCCTTCATGTTGTTACAGACTCCTTTTCACTGTTTAATAATATTCCATTGATTGAATATTCTACAATTATTTATTCATTCATTGATGGACGTTTGGGTTGTTTTTAGTTTGGAACTATTGTGAGCAAAAACACTGTGAACATTTACGTACAAGTCACTTTGCAGACAATGTTTGCATTTCTCTTTGGTAAATACCTAGGAGTGAAATTGCTGTGTCACTTGGTAAGTATATGTTTAATTTTATAAGAAATTGTCATTTTATACTCTTAACAGCAATGTATGAGTTCATGTTGCTCCACATCCTTACCAAAACTTAGCACTATCAGTATTTTTAATTTTAGTCATTCGAGTGGGTAAAATGGTTTTCAGAAAAAGAGTCATGTATTTGGAAATTAAAACACATATTTCTAAATAAATCACAGATCAAACAAGAAATAATAGAAATTAGAAATCATTTACAAATGAGTTATAGTGAAAATACTACATATCACAACTTTGTACATGCTGATAAAACAGTACTTAGAAGGAAATGAGTATTTATAATTATATTAGAAAAGAAGAATGGCTAAAAATTAATGAGGTCCACTTAAGAAGTTAGAAAAATAACAACAAAGTAATTTCAAAGAAAACAGAAGCAAGAGAGGAAACAATGAAATAGAAAAGAAAGATATGATAGAGAGGCTCACAAAACCAAAAATGCAAATTAAAATGAGATAGCATATTCTATCCTTTATAATGGCAAAAATAAAATGTCTAATTATATCAAATATTGCCATAGACCAAAAGGAACTCTTCACTTGTCGGGAATGTAAATTGGAATACCAATTTGGAGAGCAATCTAGCAATATCCACTAACACTGATGATATATATACATGTCATATATCCTCATGATTCCACTCTTATGTATGTACACCTACAAAAGCCTTTCAGATGTACACAAAAAGCATATAGAAGTATGCCCACTGCAGTATTATTTGCAGTAACAAAAAGTTGGAAAAAATCTAAATATCCTTTGCCAGGAAAATAGATAAATAAATTGTAATAGAGCCAGACAATGGAATATTGTAGAGCAGTCAAAATGAATAAATCTTGAACACATAACTAATGTTGCACACAAAAATATAGATGCAGGAAGATATGTGCAGCATGATGCTATTTACATAAAGTTTTAAAACATACAAAATAAATGATATGAATTGTTATGGCCAAATTATATGCAATACAAATATAAACACGTACATGGGAATGATGAGCATTAAATTCAGTATAGTGGTTACCTCTGGGGAGGCAGGAAACAGAATGGGATTAGAGAGAGCTAAACAGAAAGTTTCGACTGTACTTGTAATGTTTGATAGACACATATACACTATTGACACTATGCATAAAACAGATAACTAATGAGAACCTACTGTATAGCACAGGGAACTCTACTCAGTGCTCTGTGTTGACCTAAATGGGAAGGAAATCCAAAAAAGAGGGGATATATGTATATGTATAGCTGATTCACTTTGCTATACAGTAGAAACTAACACAACATTGTAAAGCAACTGTACTCCAATAAAAATTAATTTAAAAAAACCCTAGAAACTACATGCAGCAAGTATGCCAAAAGGTTAGCATTTCAAAAAGCAGCCATTCACCTTCATACTTTTCTGAATGTCTGAAATATTTCTTAAAAAGTCCTGAAAAACCTTTGATAACAAACGCCTGTGAAAATATTTTGTTATTGAGTATAAAGAGAGGCACTGCCATTAATTTGATCTCCACCTTCCAAATCCACTGTACCCTTAAACAAATCAAGGAGCCTGGGGTGGGGACAGTATGTGTGTGGTGATGTAGGGGGAGAGAGAAAGTTAACATCCGCCAGGAATTATACATCATATTATTTAAATATCCCTATTATAGACATTAAAAAGGGGGTTCAGAGAGCTTCAGTAACTTGCCCAGTGTCACTACAAGAAGAGATCACAGGGGCTTCCCTGGTGGCACAGGGGTTGAGAGTCTGCCTGCCAATGCAGGGGACACGGGTTCGAGCCCTGGTCTGGGAGGATCCCACATGCCGCGGAGCGACTAGGCCCGTGAGCCACAATTGCTGAGCCTGCGCGTCTGGAGCCTGTGCTCCACAGCGGGGGAGGCCGCGACAGTGAGAGGCCCGCGCACCGCGATGAAGAGTGGACCCCGCTTGCCGCAACTAGAGAAAGACCTCGCACAGAAACGAAGACCCAACACAGCCATAAATTAATTAATTAATTAATTTTAAAAATTAAAAAAAAAAATGGTACCCATTCTCACAATTTAAAAAAAAAAAAAAAAAAGAAGAGATCACAGTGAGATTCAAACTGTATCTGGCTTCAAAGCCCATACTCTTTCCACTACCGCCCTGATAGTAAAAAATAACTCTTCTTGGAGGTGTCATTAAGATATGACCTAACCCTGTAGTCCAGGATGCAAGCAGCACAAATACTACAGCTTCTCATCAAGTCACACATGAGTATAGATCTAGGCAAGGAAGTGGTACTAGTGGAAACTTTTTAGAGAAGGAAATAACATGAGGAGTTTGAGTTATATAATAATTTTCCTAACTTCTCTTTATTATTTATGCCATGGGCCATTTAGAACTTTTGTCTCTCCCGGGAAACTTTGGAAGTGACACCAATTTTACAAATAGATTCCTCAAGACCATTAACCTATATAGAGGTTTGTTTGCTTCCTTCCTATTATGAGTTGAATGTACACCTGTTGTTGGTAGCCTAACAACTTGAGAGTTTAACAAATACACATATGTACTCAAATATGCTTCCAAAATTACTAGGATAAGTGAAAACACAAAAGATTCTCTGTCCTAGTTTAGGCTTTGGCTTTTTCCCTCTAAGAGAAGGGACAATGAATGGGTCAGGTACAACTTTTGTTTGTATTCAGTGAGCCAAGATTCACGTAGTCAGTTTCTTTGGCCCTTATTCAGAAATTGGTTCCTCCATAGCCCCCTTTCCTTTATTACTATTATTGATTTTAGTTTCCTGGGAAACAAAACCTACCTCTAATTAGAGAATGAGGCCACATTCCAAAGCTGCAGATTCCATTCTTCTCCCTCGACTCTTCCCTGGACTGTTTTGGACCCTCTGTAACATGATGTCTGATGGTCGAAACTGTCCTTTTCTCCCAGCCTTGGCAGAAAGCCAGTGCCTAAAGCTATGAACTCCAGCTTTTATCTTCCATCTGCAGGGTGATTCGATCCCAAGCAAAGTAACAACTAAAGATGTGGAAACATGCACCTCAGAGGCAGCTGTGGGAATCAGATTGGATCTGCACTCGGGCCTGCTAGAAATAAGAGACCACTGACTTTGGCATTGGCATGGAAACCTCTGCCAAGCACACACATAGGCAGGAGATCCCTCTCCCTCTCCCTCCCACTCTCTCTCTCTCACTCACACACACACACATGCGCGCGCGCACACACACACATGCGCGTGCGCACACGCACACACACACACACACACACACATACACATGCGCACGCGCACACACACACCTTTCAGAGGAGAGGCTCTGTAAAATTCCCCACATATGGCAAACATATTGTAGGAGAAGCACCATGACTAGAAGCCGGTGGGAAAGAAAGAAAAAGAAAATAATGAGAAAAATCTTCAATAAGTCTAAATTGTTCCAGTCAGACCGCTGAGAAAGAATGCAAGGGACTGGAGATAAAAATTATTGGTAAAATCAGCATTATAACATAGCTAAACTCTTTCCCTATTTCAGATAATTACTAGAACTTACTCTGGTGTCCAACAATGGCACCTGAGGAACTAGTCTTTATATTTATCTGTGAGTACTTTACTTAACACAATGGATATACATGAAAAGAGCCCTTCCATAATATAAAAAATATTTTTCTCTAACTCACAATTTCAAAAATTCTTCATTTTACTTGGAAATAATTGTCTGTGAGGAGATGCAGTTATAACTAATTTTAACTGGTATTGGCTCCCAACACTTTAATTCTAATTATTTTCTAAATTCCTATCATATTCAATGATCAACTAAATGCTTAAACATACTGCAAAATTCTCAATATAAACTAACAAAAAAAAACCTTGTTAAAATTACACATATAATCTCTAATTTATGTTTTATAAGTTAAGAATTAATTTATCAAATTTTCTCAAAATAAAACCAGAAGAGGGTCTTCCCTGGTGGCACAGTGGTTAGGAGTCTGCCTGCCAATGCAGGGGACACAGGTTTGAGCCCTGGTCTGGGAAGATCCCACATGCCGCGGAGCAACTAAGCCCATGCATCTAGAGCCCGTGCTCCGCAACAAGAAAAGCCACTGCAATGAGAAGCCCACGCACCGCAACAAAGAGTAGCCCCCGCTCGCCGCAACTAGAGAAAGCCCACGTGCAGCAACGAAGACCCAATGCAGCCAAAAATAAATAAATAAAATAAATAAATTTATAAAAACAAACAAATAAAAAACCCAGAAGAAAATACTCTAACTTCTGCTTTAAAGAATTATTGGTAAAAGTTAATCAGATCATTTGAACACAAAATAACCTGTGATAAAAGTGGTGGAGTGGAAGAAACATGGACCTGATGTTCTCAGGGGCCTCATGCTTGAAGGGCTTTCTAGAAACTGAGTTTAAATTTTTACCTTGAGTGTAGGAGAGAGGTGCGGATGTATTTTAAGTAGAAAGATGACCATGGCTACAATGTGGGGAATGGACCATCGATTTGTGAGACTGAAGCAGGAGTGAGAGGGTAATTTAGCAGTCCAGGGTCTTCAGGTCAGCTCTGGCTCTGCACTGCCCCTCTGCCATCAGCTCCTGAGGCAAAGGCATGGTGGGAGACAGAAAAATGTTCTCTCCCCATGAGTACAGATCTTCCTCAACTTACAATGGGGTTATGTCTTGATAAACACATGGTTAAGCTGAAAATATTCTAAGTTGAAAATGCATATAATACACCTAACCTACCGAACATCATAGCTCCACCGTGCTCAGAACACTTACATTAGCCCTATAGTTGGGCAAAATCATCCAGCACAAAGCCTATATTATAGTAAAGTGTTGAATATCTCATGTAATTTATTGAATACTGTACTGAAAGTGAAAAACAGAATGGTTGTAAGTGTCTCGGTTGTTTACCTTTGTGATCTCACAGCTGACCTGGAGCTGCAGCTCCCTGCTGCTGCCCAGTACCACAAGAGAATATAGTACTACATATTGCCAGCCTGGAAAAAGATCAACATCCAAAATTCAAAGTACAGTTTCTACTGAATGCATATTGCTTTCAAACCATCATAAGTTGAACCACTGTAAGTCAGAAACTGTCTATATAGCTTCCAAAAGTAGTGCCTTAGGAAGAAAAAAAGAGTCCTGGATTTGCCACCTACAAGCTGTTATGACCTCAGGTAGCTAATTAAGAAGATATTATTAAGCATTTACTAAGTACCAGGCACCTCTCAGAGATTTTCTAATTACTTAATCTCTTTATACCTTAATTTATTCATCTGTGAAAAAACAGTAATGCCTAACTCATGCACTGTTCTGAAGATTAAAAGAGAGGTCATATACATGAAACGGCTGGTAAATCTTACACGTTTAAAGATGCTCTATTTTCTTTTCAATCCCCCTCTACTGAAAACTCCACAGGTTGATAAAGACAGTTGCTAATTAATTGACTTTTGGATAGCAAGACATAAAATACAAACACCATGATGATTCTTTCACCCACTAGAACGTGGCAAATATGGGGCCAGGTCTTTAAAATAATAATTGTTTCAAGGCGACTAGCTTAGTTAATTATACTTCTACTTGAGAGTGGTCCTAAGAAGCAAAAGTCAATACATGCCTTCATAGTTTCAAGATAAAGCATCAGGAAGAACTTCCCATCATCCTCCATGAACGGCTTGAAGCTTTACAGCATTCTAGAGGAACTGATATCTAGGCACTCCTTTCTAGGCACTCCATAGGCACTAAGTAAGCATAGTTTCTAGTCAAACTATTATAAATGGTGATAAGCAACTACGTGGGATGGCAGTTTTCAGCCATTAAACATCAGCTAACACAGATTAGTGAAAAGAGGAAGCACAAAAAATTAAGGTTTATTTTTATGTCCAAAAGAGCTGATTTTATAGCAAATAAAAGAAAACCTGATTAACATATCAAAGGCATGAAAAAAGTGGGAGCATACAAATGAACTTATCTACAAAACAGAGACAGACTCACAGACACAGAGAACAGACTTGTGGTTGCCAAGGGGGAAGGGGAGTGGGGGAGGGATGGAGTGAGAGTTTGGGGTTAGCAGATGCAAACTAGTATATATAGAATGCATAAACAACAAGGTGCTACTGTACAGCACAGGGAACTATATTCAAGATTTATGTAATAAACCACAATGGAAAAGAATATAAAAAAGAATGTATATATATGTATAACTGAATCACTCTGCTGTACAGCAGAAATTAACACAACACTGTACATCAACTATACTTCAATTTAAAAAATACATACCACATCAGGAAAAAAAAAAAAGAAAAAAGTGGAAGCATAAAAACCAAAGTTCAAATTTTTTTTTTAAGTGCAGAAGGATTAACTTTACAGGAAATAAAACTTGATCAACAAATCAAAAGGCATGAAAAAAACAGAGACTTAAGATCCATAATCAAATGTGATGCATAGACCTTGGCTGGATCATCATTCCAACAAGCCAACATTTTGGAAGACATTTTGGGAGAATCAGCATAATTTGAACATGGACTGGGTATTAGATGATAATATGGAATTATCATTAACTTGTTAGGTGTGATGACAGTATTGTAGTTATGTAAGAAAATTTCCTTAGTTTATAGAGAGGCATGTTGAAATATTTAGGGCATGAAATGTCGTGATGTGTGGTATCTGCTATAAAATACTTCAACAAAGAAAACAACATTGGCTAGACAAATCACAAAATGTCAGTAAATGATGGGGGTAGAGTATACTCTTCTCTCTACTCTTCTGCATATATTTAAAGTTTTCTTTATTAAATATTTTAAAAAGGAAAGAAAATCTGATAAAATATCCGTCCATCCATTGAGTTGTAATAAGGTTGGTTGTCCGAATTAAAGAAGGAAATGGCCCAGACCAAGCATGTCTTGAGGACAGAAAGACACCTGAGGAAGTCTTTAATACTGTCTTTGTGGGACAAGTTGTGAAATGTGGGCTGATGAGTACTTTCTTCAAATTTTACTGGCAAACTATCGAAATTCCCCCAAGGGAGCTGAAGTCAGGGATGGTAGAAGGGGGAACTGGGAGCCAATTTAGAGCCCACTGAGGAAACAGGCAACACCAGTTGCCTCCACTCTCTGACCTAGACCCACATAATGAGCTCACTAGTTTGGGAACCAGTGAGCTCATTACGTAACATAAAAAAACCAAAGGGAAGGTGGTGAATTTTTTTATCCCTCACTTATGAGAATGTTCTTACAAAGTCTCCCATATTGTGGGTTACTCTTTCAATTGCTATTTTGAACAACAATGTACCATGTGGAAGAAGATACCTCAATTATTGCAAATTTTATACATTTATGGAGGTCACTGCCAAAAATCCTTTACAAAGGAGAACACTTTTAGAATACGGTAATCGTTTCTGGGGCTATGAGCTCAAAGTGCAAGTACTGGATGTGATTGTAAATAAGCCTTTAATTTTAAAGGTCACTTTAAAAAGCAACTGACAAAGTGGTTACTTTGGGGAGATTAGACATTTTCACCTATAAGAAGTATGGAAATAAGTACTGAGAATACAATTTTTAAAAAGAATATCACATAAGGATCAAAAGAGAGCTTGTATCAAAAACAGCTAAGACGGAGTGAAGATGGTATGCTTTGGAAAATGCATTAGGTGACTCCAAAACTGGCTCTAATGATGACCAGCATTATAATGTCAGAGATGGATGTGAAGAGTTCGGATAAACATTGTTTCATGAAATATGAGAGGCACCTTCCTTTCAGAGAGAAGGTAGGAGTGCTTCTGAGGTAGGACAACCAAGAGGGTGAGAGATCTAGGGTGAGCTAGTTTGAAGAAGGTAATGCCTATGGGACAAGGACCTGGAGGGTAAAGATGGTGCACAATTAATGTCTCCAAGTTTGGAAGAGCAGTCATGTGGAAGACAGAGTTGATTTATTATGTATTTTTAGCAAGAAGTTAAATGAGTGGCTAGAAGTTACAGGGAGGCGGGTGTTTGCTCAGTATAAGCAAGTACTTGATAACAATTACATCTGTCCAAGATTGAATCTGAAAAGTCATACGTAGGGAAAGGCTTCCTGACCAGCTGTAAAAAAGGAAATTGAGGTAAATTGCCTTTATGGTCATTTTAATGATTAGATTCTATTATTCTATCAAATTATCTCTAAGCTGGCAACAAGTTTAAGTTGATAACTGCATTTATTTTTTGAAGATACTCTTTTCATTGATTACATATTTTTAAATGGTTGCTCTGTGTGAATCATTATATTAAGTTCTGTGGGTGATTAAATATATACAAAAATAATGATCGGCAGAAGTTTATGACCAAGAAAGGAGTTGTACACATGTATAACACGTTCCACACATGCATACATGTTAACGTGCCAAAACACGTATAACGTACCATTCCTTGGCTGGGGCTTTGTCACCAGGTTAAAGCAGACATGTAATAAGGGCATGATCCAGTTAAAATTTTCACCTTCTTTGCTAGGGAGTCTCTTAAGCGCCTTGTCTCTAGTCCAGGTTATCTGCCTGTCCAAGAGTAAACTGATTCATCCATAGTAAAGATATGAGTCAAAAATTTTGGCTTTGTTCTAAAGCCTTTCTTGGCTTGGACTCAAGACACTGGACATTGTTTTCCAATTTCCCAGCTAGTTCTCTCAAATCTTCTCAAAAGTTATTATACGAAGAATGAACATTGGGAATTATCCAATAGACCTTCCAAATGCAATACCCAATAAAGCAACATCGGAGTTACGTAAAACCATCAGTCGCTAAAATTCTATCCCTCATCACCAGGAGACTAGTCAACAGCATGAATTCATCTGTTTGAATGCAACCCAGTACAGAAAAACAATTCCAGGGTTAGAAGTACTAATGGGATACAACTTTTTGGTTTATGAAGCATTATAAACTTACCTAGTACAGTGGAGGAAAAGTTGAAAATACTATTGCATTATAATAATACTCAATGATATGAATATAGGGAAAACATGAAAATGAAACAGTCGCATTTCATGAAGTCACACTTGAAGGGTCAAAAAAAAAAATCAAAAACAGGAGCTATATAAACCATTCGATTTTTTCCTCAATCTGAAAAAAAAAAAAAAAAATTTCTCGGTTCTAATCTGAGAAGCTGACCTGAGATTGTTGGAAAAGGATGCTCTTCTCTGGGTTTATGCCGCAGGCGAGAAGAGCAGCCGTCATGTCCAAGATGCTCTGCCGGAGGACGGCTGGGTCTTGGGGGACAGTGATGGAATGTAGGTCAACGATGCTGTACAGCACGGAGTCATGCTCGTCCTGTAATCTCACCCAGCTCTCAATGGCTCCCAGGTAATTGCCGAGGTGGGGGATTCCTGTAGGCTGAATGCCAGAAAATATTCGCTTCACGGAATCTTTCTGGAACGAAGAAAAACAAACAAAATTGCTTTTGAAGCAGAATCCATGAATCCTATGCCCATGTTTGATGGCTACGCAATTTTTTTAACTGCAATCTGACAGTCATCATCCTTAAATGCATTTATTTTGTAAAGCACTATGTTAGGTGCTATTAGGAGACAGAAATGATATTAAAAAAATCTTTTTTTGCACTTAGAAGCTTACAAACACAAAGGCACATAAGAAAAGGTCTGTATCTCCAATCTAACTGGAGATAGAGGATATGTTTATGAAAATAAAAGTAACAGTACAGTATGACAACACAACTGTGACTGGTTTGGAAAGGTAAATAGTGGGGTACAGGCAAGAGTTCCCAAGAGGAAAAGATGACTGTGGTTCTGGTGGTCAGTTACAGAGACTTCAGACATAGAATCAAATTTCACTGGAGATTAAAGGGGCTCCAGGGGTTTTTCACGTGACTTCATTCATTTTGCAGTTAAGGCAATGAAGGCCTTAGCATTAGGGCTAAAGGTTACTCTTACTTAATTCAGTTTTCTTTAAAAATAAAAGAATTTGAAAAAGAATAGATACATGTATATGTATAACTGAATCACTACGCTGTACACCTGAAACTAACACAACATTGTTAATCAACTGTACTCCAATATAAAATAAAAAAATAAAAATAATTGCTGATATTATCATTTAATGTGCAGGATCTGGGCTAAAAATTAGGAAACCTATACTCTATTTCTGATATTGCTTCTTGATAAAGTTATTTAACTTTTTCACGCTTCAGTATCCATTTACTTTTGATAAAATCATAGTTGGTTTTTTATTTCTTCAAACGATGTTTTTAATTCTGCATAATTTTTTAAATTATAAAATCATTTTTGACATGGTCATGCTAACCCATTGGTCTATACTGTCTATTATTGAAGTTACAATAGGAAATGAGAAGGAAAAAAAATGTGCCTCTGTATTTGTAAGCTTTTGAGTGCAACAAATTTTTAAAAAATATTTTCTGTCCTTAATACAGATAAATGATAAAATGCATCATTATTATCATTTTTAACAATAATAAAAAATTACTAATAACAACCATAATTTACTGGACAACTACTATGTTTCAGGCATTTATGCTCAGTGCTTTATATGCATTAATGTATTTATTCCTTATAATATACAATATGGTAGGCATATGATTACCTCTAATTTACAGATGAGAAAACTGAGGCTCACAAATATTAATAGATTGCCTATGGCCACACAACTAATAGGTGGAACTGAAATTTCAAGTCAGGTATTACTGACTTCAAAGCTCATGTACGCTTCTTCCACTAGCTACCATGTTTTGCTTAACCACCATCTATTAAGACTTCATTACATTCATTGCATTATTTTGCAACGTTTCTGTTGCAACAAAAAAAAGTTATGGGGAAAAAAAAGAATATTCTCTACATGTATATTTGTGTATTAAGTGCCAAGTCTCTCCAGTGTACATAGGTAGGAGTTGAACTGCTGGATCATAAGGTATGCATACGTACCTTCAATTGTACTACAGCATACTAAACTATTCCTAAGTATCAGTACGTAACAATGTGCAGTTTCTACCACCAATTCCTATTGTTCCACATCCTCACCAACACTTTGCCAGTAGTTCTATTTTTAGCTAACTGATGATATAGGGTAGAATCTCATTATGGTTTAACTGCATTTCTCTGATTATTTATTAGAGAAGTTGAGAACTCACGGTTTTTGGTATTTTTATTTCCTCTTCTGTGGAGAGCCTATTCAAGTTATTTTGCCTATTTTTCTCAGCTTGGATTATTTTTTCATTGATTTAAGAATTTTTGTATATTCTGGATCCTAATATTTTGTCAGTTACATGTGTGGCCAATATATTCTCTCATTATGTGGTTATTTGCCTTTATGTTATCTTTTGATGAAAAGATGTTTTTCAAATATATAATTTTTGACCAGATTTTTATGTCATAGAAGAAATCTTTTAATATCCTGAGTTCATGAAGATATGTGTGTGTATATACATATATACATATATAAAGCATATGTATGTGCATGCTTTAAAGTTTTATCTTTCACATTTAAGTCTGTATCCATTTGGAGTTTTTTGCATATGGTGTGAGGTAGACATCTACTTTATTTTCTCTCCTTTTTTCCCCCCTATATGGATACCTAATTGTTCCATTGCCATTTATTGAAAAGATCCTTTCCCCACTGCTCTCTGCAATGCCACTTCAGCATAAACCAAGTATCTCTATATGTCTGAGTCTGTATCTGGTCTTTCTATTCTGTCTCATTGGTCCATGGTCTATTTGTCTATGTCTGCACCAGTACCGCAGCTGCCTTTTTAATAAGTCTTGGGACCTGGTGGAGCAAGTCTTTCTACCTTCTTCTTCTTCTTCAAGAGTATCTAACCCACCCTTGGTCCTTTATACTTCTCAATACATTTTAGAGTCATCTTCCCAAGTTCCAAGAGAAAAAAAAAGCAACCTGTTGGGGTTTTTGATTGGGATTACATTGAGTCCATAGATTGCTTTGGGGAGAACCGACATCTTTATAATACTGGATCCTCTAATCTAGAAAACCATATAGTTTATGAGAATCTAACGTAAAACACGATGACTATAGTGGATAACACTATATTGTATAATTGAAATTTGCTAAGAGAGTAGAACTCAAATGCTCTCTCACACACACAAAGACAAATATGTGAGGTGTTGGTTGTGTTAATAATTAACTAGGTGGGGGGGGATCTTTTCACAATGTATATCAAATCACCATGGTATATGTACACTTTAAATACCTTACAATTTATTTGTCGATTATACATCAATAAAGCTGAATTTTTTTAAAAAAAGAATGTAACATTAAAAAAAGTCTTAATCTTTATATCTAACATTAGCTCTTAAGAGCTAATCTACTTTACATGTGTGAGTGCCAAGACTACTTATACTTTGCCCTTCCCTTTTCCCAAGAATTTCAAATCCTACAGTCTATTTTCCTATATCTGCTTATTTTCCTCTCTATTCCTGAGATAACAGCCCTAAAATAGAATGCTACATCATACTTCCATGATCTAGAATTGTACTTGATATAAGCACTCAGGAGACCTATGAGGTTTGTGGCTCTGAGAATATGAAAAATACCTCTTAAGTAACTGAGAACAAATATTACCACTTAAAATCATACACATGTACATACACACACATGAGGCTGTCAAATGACTAACTCCCCAAATCATAATTTAGAGACATTACTTTAAAAATAGTTTGTAAAAAAAAAAAATAGTTTGTAGCTGAGAACTGAGGCTGAGGGAGAGAGAGAGAAAGAGAAAGAAAGGGAGAGAGAAGAGTTAGCATAGAATAAGTACATACCAGTGAGGCTTCCTTCAGTACCTTAGGACCTTAACCAGCCCTGGGTTCCTGATATGGGAATAAGCAAAGGAGCTTTCAGTGAGGTAAAAAATGATTAATGGGCTTGAGGGACTGATTGATGAAGAGAGAAAGCAAAGCAGAAAAACAAGCTCTGAACTTAATAAATGAAGAGGAAAAAAAATGCCATCCAGAAATGCTTGACCTAGGATGAAAGGGGACTGTTTATGGTCATATAAAGGATTATAAGGACCAGGAATATCAAGCTGAAAAAAAAATATGAATATTTCCACACAAATTCCTCCATGTTCAAACTAAGGAATTATTCCCTGAGGGAAATGGAGAAATTAATTCTTGGGAAAACTAGAAGAGAAAAAGCACTAGAGGACAGACTATGAGAAAAAAGAATTGTGACCAGTGGGAATGAACTAGACATGATCTAATACATCTTTTTCATTCTCTAGTTTCTGTGATTCTGTATATCCAGGCAGAGGGAATGATGTTATCAAGAAGTAAGAGCAACAAGAAATGTTTTGTTCAATTTTCAAGGAGCTATTAAGAAAATACAGGATCTAAATGAGAACTGGATTCCTGGTCTTAAAAATATACAGAGAGTGTCTTGCACTTCTGCGGTGAGTTTATGTTCCCGTCTGTTCCCCCTGCAAGAGTCAGCAGGCAGCCTGACGGCATGGCAGGGGAGATATGCCTGGTACCATGAAATCATGGGGCTGGAATGTGGAGTTTGGGTGGTGGGAGGATGGGGGTTCTGTGTTCAAAAGCACTAGAGTTGGAAAAGAATGAAAATGAAAGGAGCATGGGCTTCCCAGTGGACAGAAGGCAAACCACAAAGAAAACAGCTTCAAGACTAGCCCACAGGCATTCGCTCATGGGGAAGTCTAGAGCATCAACCTTCAATCCCATCGCAATGCACAGAGAATAAAAAAAAGGCGCATTTTACAAAATAGGTCTCCATTTTTATTTCAGGTGTATTTCCTTAACAAACGCCACTTCCAATCAATACATGCATTGGCTCAATTTGTAACAGAATCAGCATTACCAATGGGCAGCTTCAGCCCTGGGATTTGATATATTCCAGAAGACAGGGTGGGAGTTTGAATCAAAGAGAGAACAGACTTATCAATCTGACAGATGTAGCTAAAAGCATTCCTGTCATAAGGTACTGTTCGTAATTATCATAATTTCAATTATTGCACCCAAAAGCAATTAAAAAATCCCAAGCTGCTAATCATGGCAAAAGATATTTTTTGTGATTAACTAAAGAGAGCTTCTGATTTTAATCCCAAGTGAATAAAATACATCAAAAGAAGGCTGCCTACCAGCTTTGAAACACTTTCAACTTTAGTATGGTGGTGGGAACCAAAGACTTCAACTAAAGATTTCAAGATTCTTATTACAAAGTCCTGCTTGTGTCCAGCTGTAGCATCAATTGTGCACTCATCACACCTGTTTTAACTATAGTCGACGGCAGACCAAAAACTTGGCTGAGCAAGCACTATATCTAATTGGTTCCATGAAAGGCATGTTATCATGGATTGCGATAAAAAAGGAATCAACATTATCAACTAATTAGGTTGAAAATTTCTTTTTGTAAGTCTATTTATTCTTCTAAATAAAAAATACAGCTTAAGAAGCTCTCTGTTAGTGCTTCTCAATTCTATCATGTATGTCACCCTACTATTTCAATCCTAGGCCCCTCGTATATGTCTTCAACACTTTCTTGAAAATGTCTATACCACCAATTAGTGATATAAGAGCTGAAACATAGGAGACCCGGCACAGAAAAATAGCACTTCGGTCCTGGCTGGGAGGATCCAGGTGCTTCTCTGAAGCTTTCTTTGGCCACTGGGAGGATCCAGGTGCTTCTCTGAAGCTTTCTTTGGCCACAGCTCAGCACTGTTCTGCCACAGTCAGCTCTTTCTTCCAGAAAGTACAGAGGGCTCTGGGTCTGGTGAGAAAATGCTGACTCAGCACCAAGAAAAAAACAAAAAAAAACTGGGTTCATTTCTGCTTAGAAATGAAACCAGATGCTCAGACCTAGGAATCAACATAGTAAATATTAATTCAGTGTAAGAGAAAGCAGGTCTTATGTCACCCTCAAACAAGAAGCAATATGTCGGCCAACAATTAAAACTGCAGGAAAAAATTATTTTTAAAAAGAAAGAAAGAGAAAGGAGTGACTAATCCACTAGACTGTGAGGTCCATAAAGGCATAGATGAGAAGTACTTAGCGACATATTATTATGTCAGTGAAATAGTTTGAAAGGAATAAGCTTGGTTTTTTAAAAAAGTTTTTTACAGACTTATTTAAGCCACTTCCAGATTTTAAGAGCTGTGCATCTATTTTCCCTCGGTGCACTGAGCTATCCTTCTATCGTGCAGTAGAATGCTTTTGCAGATGGATTTTCATTCTTGTGCTGAACTTTAGCTATCAGAAACATTCCCTGGCACTTGCATGGACCTCATCGGATGTGAAGGAGGTAGGAATTACTGGCCTTACTTTCCAGGGAAGGACACTGCAAGGTTAAGTAACCCTCACAAGATCACAGGCAGGTGGTTAGATTTGGAACCCAGCTCTCAGCCCTGGACGCCGAGCTCCGTCCCCTTCCTGCGCACAGGGCTGCATCCAATTTAGAACTTCGTGACTTCATGATTGGTCTGGCCTTTAAGTATCCTCACTCCCACCCACACCTCCCCTCCACACACAGGCTCTCAGAAAGGGAAGGTGTGCCACAGAGTCGTTTCCTGAAAGGCCCAGGCACACAGCTGGTGGCACACCTGGGACCAGAATCCAGACCTCCAGAGCTCTGCTCACCAGACCACATGACGCTTTTGCATATTTATCACGTTCTTTTCTTCTGCAGCTTTTGTACCTCAGCATCTCTTTGGGCTTATTTTCTTCAGGCCTTTTTTTCTGTTTTCTTTCTTACTTGTCAAACAGCACCTCAGTGAATGTCTCCCCATCACACAGAGATGATGAAATATAAAATCTGGGGACTTTGCCTCCTAGGAAAGACTACACTGTCACCTCAGGGCAGCTAAGTTATGTTTAAATGCAAAGCTTATATGTAGGTACAGAATAAACTGGCAAGTCCTTTTAGTTTTTATTGGAAAAATGACTAAAACTAGATTAATATATTACCTAAACACAACATAAATAATTATAGTATGATATGTAGTGAGAAACACTTTTAATTTCTAATGACAATACTGCTTCCTAAACCAAACCAGTCAGGGTCAAATTCTTGACATAAACATCTTCACCACCACTACATCATTTATTTTTATATTGGATGGAACAGTAAATACAGGCAAGAGCTCAAGAAGTACTAAAATTTTTAAAGTATAAAGAATGATCTGAAATGCTTAAGAAAATACTAGTTTTTCCTCATAAGAAAATTTGAACATTAATCTTAAAGTGTTAGAGAGATCATGCTGGAAAGATACGATTTTATCATTGTCTTTTGTGGCCAAATAAAGGTATATCCTACCCATTATCACTGGTTACAGATCCATGCCTGTCTGGTGGTCCCATCTTCAGCTGACTATCTGAGAACATTTATCCTTTTACAGCCGCTGAGAGATTTGGCTCTCCACACCTAAGCCCTCAGACTGTTACTAAACGTGTGGTTTTAAAATGTCTCTTTTTTAGTTACATGCCCATTTTCAAATGTAATATTCTTACCAGACATGTCTAATATGTAGAAGAGCCCAAAGAAAAGCTTGGTGTATGGATAACAGGAGAGTCAGTGAAGGAGCCCCAGTAGGCAGCCCCCTGTGGGCTTGTCTGCCCTCACCCCTGCCAGCCTCTGAGGGGCTTCCTGGAGCACAGGTTTGAAAACAACTTGATTCAGGACATTTTAAAAAATATTAATAGTTTGTTGGAAAAAAAAAAATGTTCTTCCTCGGGGTAGTGGGAAATATACAGAAGAAAGTTCTCAAAAAAAAAGTCTGGGGCTCCCCTGGTGGCGCAGTGGTTGAGAGTCCGCCTGCCAATGCAGGGGACACGGGTTCGAGCCCTGGTCTGGGAAGATCCCACATGCCGCGGAGCAACTAGACCCGTGCACCACACCTACTGAGCCTGCGCATCTGGAGCCTGTGCTCCGCAACAAGAGAGGCCGCGATAGTGAGAGGCCCGCGCACCGCGATGAAGAGTGGCCCCCGCTTGCCGCAACTAGAGAAAGCCCTTGCACAGAAACGAAGACCCAACACAGCCACAAATAAATAAATAAAATTTAAAAATTAAAAAAAAAAAAAAAGAGTCTGGGATAAAAATGCACATACCACACACACAGACTTAGCTCTATGCATTAAGTCTTCTCATTTCTCCCTCTGGGTTAGGGTTCAAAGTTTATGCGGCAGTTAATCCCCTTCCCGCTTGTCCTCCATCATCCTCCACGAGAAGCTGACCTAGTTACTCGCCATTCTTGTATGGCTCATTCCCCTCTGCACTCAGACTGTTCCCTCATCCTGGATGTCCTTCGCCCCCTTCTCTGCCTGGAGAAGTTCCCATGGTCTTCAAGGCCTAACAATCTTTCCTTGATTCTAAACCTCTTGAACATACCTTCTCCCTACCAAACACACACACACACACACACACACGCAAGCACGCAGGCACGAACACGCGCACACACACGCACACATACTGAGTCAGTCTCTCTCTCCAAGCAGAACAAATCCCTCTTTCATCGGTTCTTCATTATTGCACATATCACACGGGTAACTTGGTAAATATTTTCTTATTTGCTTAGTAAATATTTTCCCACCTAGAATATGAGCTCTCTAGGGCTGGGGCTGTCTTTTTCATCTTTATATCCCCAGTATATAGCAGTGTCAGGTACATTGTGAGGATCTAATAAATGTTAGTGGAATAAATGACAAATCTCCCACCCCTACTCCCCACTTTGGCTCCATGTAAAGGGCGAAATAACTATACACAAAATGAACCAGATGTTCCAGTTATAGGCAGTTCCTAAACAAGTTATGTTCTAAGAGCTCGTTTGAAAATTGGTTTTCTGAAACTCAGACACTCAATTCTTTAAATGGCGGTTACGGTCCTGGAAGGCCGCCCATAGAAGCCTCATTGAACCCACAGTATTTCTGAAGAATGGTTTTAACAGCACCATTTCAGCTGCACCTAAACACCATTCATATAATTGTTTCTGTGGGAAAGTGAAATCCAAGTTCTATTTTGGGACACTAGAGAATTACCTACCCTGTGGTGGCTCTGATTTTAAGGCAGAAAGCACTTAAGGGGAGCAATCTGGTAGGAAGAGCAGCTTGTATTTGCATACAGACTTTTAAAATTAGATGTGTGATAATTTGGAGATGGGGCAACATGTGGGCACTTCCTTCAGCATGATTAGCATTTCTAACACTGAATTGTGTGTATATGGACTGTCCTGGAGGCAGCTGCCCTGGCCGCCACTGTTGGCAAGAAAGGCGCAGAAGGAAGGTGGAAGGAAGGCATTGGAGCAGGGGTTCCCGCAGTGTGTCTCCGTACCTGCAACATCACCCGAACAAGGACCGTGTTAGGAATGCAGATTCCTGGGCCCCAACCCAGACCTACTGACTCAGAAATTCTATGGGTGGACTTATCCCAGGAAAAGAAATGACAAGAGTTTTGCAATCTGTCCTTTGACAAGCCTTCCAGGGGATTCTGATGCCTGCTCCAGTTTGGGACGGGCTTTGGGACACCAATATCTAGTCTTAAAGTTCACTTCAACTATATAAAATGAGGTACAGATGAAAACGCTATGAATAAAAAATAGAAGATACCGTCTAAGCCACCAGTTCTCAATCGTATCTGCACAGCGATCACCTGGGAGCTTAAAAAAATACCGATGCCTGGGTCCCATCCTCAGAGATTCTGATTTAGTCAGTTTGGGATTTGGCGTGAGCATCGGGATTTTTTGTGTGTCCAGGATTGAAAAACCACTGTTCCAAGCCAACTACTAAATAATTATTCTCCAAAACTGCCAATCTGACTGGAAACATGGAAACACACACACACACACACGAACATACAAATAGACTGTAAAAATGTGAAAAGTTCACTTGCTTATAATTTACATTTCAAGGTAATAAAATCCCTGAGCATTTATGTATTAACGCATGGTCAGAGGCCCCTTAGACTTCAGGCAGTTCTAGTATCACATGAAGGTCAGCAGATTATTATGGTCAACAGCTTATGAAGATGTGGCTAGAGTGTCTACATTGGTGAGAAAAGACACCTGTGACAAGTAAGCACACCATCTTCCACCGTTAGGTAAATTGACTTGACAATGCCCAGTTCCATAAATCCTTATGGCTCAGGGATTTAAGAAGCACGGGTAGCCCAGACAGCACCAAGAAAATGATCCCACTAAGAAGGTTTTGACATCAGAATTGTCATGGATAAAACACAAAATTCTCTCTGCATAGGATGCTCTTTTCTACCCATCTCCGTGTGTGGCAAACTCTCTAACTCCCTCCAATCCCTACAGAGAGTCTGAATTCAACACTCAAGCAGCTGTAGGCAGGTCTCATGGTCGGCTCAGCTGGTTGAGGAAAACCTGGACTAACAACTGGTGGCCTTGGCTAAGCAAAGCTGAGATGCCAGAAATTTTTATACCCAACAAATGAAATAACTCCATGACTTCTCAAGCGTTCTGAACCTTTGAGAGAGAGACAGTGTGAATTTCTTAAAAGGTACTAATACTACAAACAGAGAAAAAGATTCTAAAGTTATTTTCCAGGCATAAAGATATTTCACCAAAAAAAAATCTTGTTGACTATCCTGACCACTACTAGGAGAAAGAAGTCTCATTTTCCAGTGAACCATGGCTCCCTTCCTCATCAACCAACCTGTAGACTGACACCACCCCCAGGGTTGTTTCAACTGAAGCATTTGCTTCTGTTCAGACCCTTCTGTCAGCTCATATTGTCAAGTCAACTTTAGAATAAGTTAGAAAAATGACAAAGTCAAGTGGTAAAATACGACTGTGATAACTTGTCTGGTTATTTACCATGGTTAAGCAGCAGGATTTAGCACCAGGTTGCCTGGGTTGAAGTCCTGGCTCTATTACTTATATGTTCTTGAGCATCTACAAAATGGGGATAATAATATACCAATCTCACAGGGTAGATGGGGGGTATTGTGATAAGTTTATTCGTGTAAAGTGCTTAGTGCCTGGCATGTAGTAAGTTCTCCATAAGTTATCTGATCATTTATGGAGGTCAAAATTTTAAGTGCTTAAATATTGTATGACCCAACCATCCAACATACAGAAATCTGTCCTATAGAAATAATCATACTGGAATGTAAGGATACCTGGCATTCCCCATATGACTATTTAATAACAAAAGAACTACAAGCAACTAAATGTCCATTAGTAGGGAACATATAAAATAAATAGTAATTTTATTTTTTATATGATGGAATACCATGCAGCAGATAAGAAGACTGTAAGTAGTGAGAGCAGAGTGGAGATGAAGAGTCCCAACTCTGGAGTCAGAGCACCAAGTCCAATACCAGCTCTGCAAGTACTAGCTGTGTTTCCTTGTGCAAGTCACAGAACCTCCTTATCTGTAAAATGGGTATAATAATAGCACCCTCCTCAAGGCCTGAGAACAATGCTTAGCCCACAGTGGTTCTACATAAACATTTGTTAAAGAGATGACTGTTGACAAGGAAGAAGAATACACATTTAACTTAACAGTGATTACCCCAAGGAATGGGAATACACAATGACTACCTTTTCGACACTTTTGTACTATTTAACTTTTTTTTAAGGGCATGAACATTTTTTGCAGCCAAACTTGAAAAATATGCCTAGTTTTACTGCATATGACTTGATGATAATTAATTGACATATAATTACAAGAGTCTCATACCAGCAGGAATGTCAGTCAGTTATTATCATTTTCATTTTACATAATGAGAAATAAAGATATGAATAAAGTGAAGTGATTTATTAAGCTCACACATGAAGTTATTTGTAAGATGGAACTAGAACGGAAACGATATAGTGTAATGGAAAAGACATGCGTTTTGGGGATCAGACAGTGCTAGGTTCAAATTCCTTCTACATCTCCTAGCACCTTGCACAAATGATTTAATCTCTCTGAACCTCAGTTTTATTATTTGAACAATGAGGTTAACAATAGTAATGGCTAATATTTATTGAGTGCTTACTATGTACAAAGTACTCTAGCAAGAGCTACGAATGTATTATCTCATTTAATCCTCACAAAAAGCCTTATAAGGTAGGTAGTATTATCAACTCTGCTTTATAGATGAGGAAACTGAGGCACAGAGGGGTTCAGTGAGTAGTGCATGGCTAATAAATAGTGGGGTCAGGACTTGAACATAAATAGATCTAATTCAGCTGTATATACTTCATTTGGTCCAGAGAACTGGTGTGGGTGAGTGAAGGCGAGGGATCCACTGCAGGTCAGAGTGGACGCCTGGAGCCAGCACCCAGCCTCCCCTCGAGGCCAGACTCTCTGTAGATATTTCAGAGGGAGACTATGAGAATACAGCAAGGCACTCAAGAAATTATTTGCTTTTACCCCTCTGATCTAATAAATGATGCTACCTCCTAGAATGTACGACCTCAAATCTGCTTTAATTTTATGTTATAATGAACTTCTAAGGAGACGTGAGATTCTTTCTCTTGCACCATTCACAGTAAAGATAATTGCCCTGTGTACTTCTTGTTTTCATTTAGAAGTGGTAGCCCGTACAGGGCAGGTGACAGGGACAGTGGTTCTTATTCATCTGGGCAGCAGCTTCAGTGCTAATTCTAAACACAGGTGGTGAGAGAGACAGCCAACAGGAAGGCGGAAAGAATCACTGCTGACATGTGCAACTGGGAAGATTGATGGTTTCCCTCTCTCTTTTTCCCCAATGCGTCAGCCTGGGGGCAGAGACGCAGGAGCTGCTGTGCTGGGGACAGTAAAATACACAGCACAATGTCTACCTTGCTGCAATGCTGATTAATGAGACTGAAATGACACAGAAAACAGGCAGTGCTTCGGAAGGAGAACTCACAGGCCTTTCTTTCTTTAATGATTTCAACAAAAGCAGTTCCCATAAACTGCTGAGTTTGAACTGGAATATCCCGTGGTTAGAGCAGGCAGGGGTGTATTTGGTGGAATGTGTGGAGCAAAGGGTGAGAGGGTAAGGCGAGTTTGTAATGAAGTAAATTCACTTGTGATCGGTGTGTACAAATCATAACGAATGAATTCCTCTCCTCTGTCTGCTTGGCTGAAAAATGCCATAATATTCCAGGTAAAATAGCTATTTACTTACCTAACAATGTAAAAAGGACATGAGAATACACCCAAAATGATTTTTCACCCGGATAAAAGCACTCATTTAGTTTTTTAGAGCTCGGAGATCGCATCACCAATTTTTCATGTTTTACCGCAGCTGCACAATGTATACGTTAAAACACAGTATTTTCTTTTTGAGAAAAGATGAATTTTAACACTAAATATTATTTCTAGTACTTATTATTAACTACTTACAAGGCATATCCATTTGGATTTCCCACCAGCAGCTCTTCAAACTTAACACTATATCCAAAACCAAATCTACTGACTCATAGCCTTCCAGTCTGCTCCCCACAAACCTGCTGGTCTGTATTTTCAATCCTGGCTAATGAGAGAACCATCCACTCAGTCTCCCAACTGTAGGAGTCACCCCAGATTCTTTCCTTTCCCTCACCAGATTCTGTGAGTTAAAATCCTGCCTCCTCCAATCACTAGATATGTGATCTTTGGCAAGTATTTGTGCTTCAGTTTCTTCACCTGAAATCAACATTTTAATAGTCCTATTTCATAGGATTATTTTAAGAATTAAATACAGTAAGTCCCCTACATACGAACCTTCAAGTTGTGAACTTTCAAAGATGTGAACGTGTGTTTGCGTGTCCAATCACGTAAGTTAGTTTGTGTGTCTGGAGTAGTCACGTGCATGCATCCTCTACAAGTGGTTGTGCTTTTGTGTACTTTACTCTGTACAGTACTGTATAGATTACAGTACTGTACAGTATCTTTATTTCAAGCCCAGGATGTCTGGAAGCAAGCGTAAAAGCAGCGGTGATAGAGCTGGTACTACTGTACTTTTCAAGGTATTGTACTGTAAGATTTAAAATGTTTTCTTTATTTTGTGTGTTTGTTTTTTATGTATTATTTGTGTGAAAAGTATTATAAACCTACTGCAGTACAGTACTACGTAGCTGATTGTGTTAGTTGGGTACCTAGGCTAACTTTGTTGGACTTAAAAACAAATTGGACTTAGCACGCTCTCAGAACAAGATCTGTTCCTATGTAGGGAACTTACTGTATATTAGTACATAAAAAGTGCTGAGAGTAGTGCCTGGCACATAGAAAGTGCTCAGTAAATATTAGCTAAGATTGATCTTAAATGTGCTCACCATATATATATATACACACACATATATACAAATATATATATATATATATATAAAACACACCCACCACCCCGTACACATATATATATATAATTATACGGGGTGGTGGGTGTGTTAACTAACTTCATTGAGGCAACCACTTCACAATACATACGTGTAACAAACCATTAGGTTGTTCACTTTAAATGTACAAAATGTCAATTATATCATAAGCTGGAAAAAAATAGCTATTATTATTAACATTATCTAATCAATTGCTAAATCTTCAGGGATGTTATCCAACACAATTTCACTTCTCCCTCTCTATCAACATAGTCTAATCCCCGATCACCTCACCTGTGCTGTTATCAGTAGCTTCTATCTGGCTTCTATATCCTCCATACCACTACCTGAACTATTTTTTTTAAATAGTGAATCTCCACTGGTTCTTCCTTTCCTACAGAGTCAAGTCCAAACCCCTCAAGTTAGTGTATAAAATCCTTCACAATGTGACTTCACACACATACAGATTACTTAGACCTGGTAGGGGCAAGTAACTCTATGAATGAACCCTAATTAAGCAACTGAGAAGTCCTATGAGAAGTTTTGGGTTAATGTTTTATGTTTAATATTTTATAACATGCTGTTTTTCATTCATCATCCTAGCATTAGAGCCAATATCATATTCAACTAAAACCACAAGAGTTATCTTTAGGATCTATAATTTAAAACCCAAAGTGTAAAAAATATTTATATACCAACTGATATTATTCTAGGTCAGATTAAGTTTACAGCATTTCCATTGTTGGGTATAGTGGCTTGAATATGTGCCCCCCAAATTCATGTCTATCTAGAACCTCAGAATGTGACCTTACTTGGAAATGGGGTCTCTGCAGATGTAATCAGTTAAGATGAGGTCATACTCGATCAGAGTGGGCCCTAAATCCAATGACTAGTGTCTTTATAAGGAGAGGAGAAGACACAATAGAGACATAGAGGGAAAAAAGGTCATGCCGAAGGAAGCAGAGATTGGAGTGACGTAGCTAAGAGTCAAGGAATGCCAATGTTTGCAAGGAGTCACCAGAATCTAGAAAGAATCCAGGAAGGATTCTTCCTTAGAGCCCCTGCAGAAGAGCATGGACTTGCTGACACCTTGATTTCAGACTCCTAGCCACCAGAAATGTGAGAGAATAAATTTCTGTTGTTTTAAGCCATCTGGTTTGTGGTACTTAGTTATGGCAGCCTTAGAGAATACACTTGGCTAATGTGGTAAACTGATATGGTGAGTCTTTCAGGATCTGTAACTTGCCAGGTTACTGAGCATCTTCTCCAGAGCGGCACAAGCCCATGCTGGGGCAAGGCAGAGTAGAACATGAGCATTCTGCATTGGCTATGATGACTGGTCAAACCACAACCACACATATAATACATAGGTAGTGTGCTGAGGTGCAGGAAGCATTATTGGGTAGACCACATCAAATAAACAAACAGCTAAGATCAACTACAGGGATGTAATCCTAAATGAGATGCTCTTACTTTGTTCTGGGAGAAACAAAATTCTAGGATCATATTTGCACTGATTCCATAAAATTACTGTACATAGTTAGCTTTGCTCCATTTATTCCTTCCATTTAAAAAGTACCTCTGAAATTTTCCCTGTGCTGTAATCACTCAGAAAAATGTAAATTTACACTCAGCAAATACCATTTCCTTTGGTCAAAAAAATATTGATTGTGCACCATTTCTCTGATGAAGTAGTATGATACACACTATTTGAACTGCCATGGTCTATTGTTGTTCTCCTCTGAAAGGACTTTTCTTTGAAACCTTAAGAGATTATTTTTTGGCATAATTACCCCAGTCCAAATGGTTTTGAGATATAGGTTTTCTTAGATAATAAACAGTGAATTATTTATTTTAAAAACCAAGAAAACGTGTCTATAATTTTTCTTTGAAGTTCTTTAGAAAGAATTTTTTTGGGGGGGGGGCAGGCTGTGCCACAGGGCTTGTGGGATCTCAGTTCCCTGACCAGGGATTGAACCCAGGCCCTTGGCAGTGAAAGCGCGGAGTCCGAACCACTGGACTGCCAGGGAATTCCCTAGAAAGAATTCTTATAATGCTTTGTATGAAATAAGCTTGGGGGAGAAAAGGGAAAAATTCACATTGGGAAACCAGTGTCAGCTGATCATTAATTCACCATCCCTCTTTATATCTGAAAGATCTCTGGGAGTTATCGATGATAGCCCACAATGTCAGAGAACAAACAGTCCAACATATTTTTGACATGCCACACAGTTTCCTGCTTGTCACATCTTTGGGCCTCTTATACAAGTTCTGAAAAAACTGGTAACTTATGTAGATGCAGAGATTGTTGTCAAAGAAGTGTCAGTATGGGGGTCATTTCAGAGTTGCCAATTCCTCACACTTGTTAATAAATCTTAGAATTTTGCACAGTCGAGTACTTAGCTCTTCCTCTAAAACTTCACCACGCCACATTCGATTTTCTATTCATGTTTAACGGAAACGTCATAGTTCTGATTTGCACTCACTGTGTGTGTGTGTGTGTGTGTGTGTGTGTGTATACATGTACAAAATAATTCTACATTCCTTAGTCAGTTTTCCCATTGTGCATAACAAAATTCAAGAATATTTCTTTAATTAAGGGAGGCTTGCTTTTTCTGATTTGTTTATACAAATTGATGACATTTTTTCATTCTGCTTTAAATTGTCTCATCATTTATTGTTGAATAAGTTGAAGAAAAAGTTATCTCATTTATAAGGTAAAGCCGCATCACAGTTTCATTTCTCTAATTCCAATCGTTTCATTTGGAATTTGTGCTTTTTCGTGTTGATCAAGTTGTGAATATATAAACCAAAATAATTATTCTCTTTTCTATTTTAGTTCAATTTCCAATTCCAAAAACCTGCCTTTATCCACCAATGAATATTTATCCCCTTTATTTATGTCCCTTTTTCAGTAAACACTGTTTTCCAATAAACTTTCAAGTCTGATTTTATTTTTATATATTTTATCTCTTTATATGGGTATATTCTATTTTGATAAACATGCCTTCAGTCAAAAATGAAAAATTTTCAACAACTTCACCACAAAATCAGCACTTACATTCAAACTGTAATGATTTTAAATGCACTTTACCTCTGCATTTTTGAGACCCCTTTTTCCTCTCCAGTTGGAAATTTTTTATGTTGTACATAATTCTCCTTTATGACTAAATATTAGTAGGTAAGATAATTAGTGTAAATAACAGAGTATTGCTCTTACCTTCAACAATTTCAATCAGATGGCTTGAAAGTACATCTTGAAAGTAGTACACTATTTTTCAACTACTTAGATGACAAATTACTATATATTGAATAATGATTAATGATAAAATACTTGCTACCACAAGTGACATTATTGCTTGCCTCAACTCTTGGACATTTTTGTGAAAAATAACACTGGCTTATTTTTTGATATTACTATTAAATAATCATAGTTACTGAGAAAGTAATTGCAAATGCTTGTGTCTTAACCATCAAACAATGAAGAAGAGCAAGAAATGTATGTACCAAGTGAAACAGAGCTGTCTTGTGTAGACAGGCAGAACTCCAACTGGGTAAAAATGATGCTATTGAAATGTCATCAGTTGAGTTATACTGAAGTATTTATATATATATATATATATATATATGATTTTCTTTTTTTATTTCCCATCTTGATGACAATTTATTTTTTTATAAATTTATAAATTTATTTATTTTTGGCTGCAATGGGTCTTCATTGCTGCATGCGGGCTTTCTCTAGTTGTGGAGAGAGGGGGCTACTCCTCCTTGAGGTGCACGGGCTTCTCATTGCGGTGGCCTCTCTTGTTGCGGAGCACGGGCTCCAGGTGTGCGGGCCTCAGTAGTTGTGGCACATGGGCTCAGTAGTTGTGGCTTGCAGGCTCAGCAGTCGTGGCTCGCAGGCTCAGCAATCATGGCGCGCAGGCTTAGTTGCTCCGCGGCATGTGGGATCTTCCCAGACCAGGGCTCGAACCCGTGTCCCCTACATTGGCAGGCAGATTCTTAACCACTGCGCTACCAGAGAAGCCTGACAATTTTTTTTAAAAAAAGCACTGTTGTAGAAAAAATAGCCCAATGACCTATCAGATGATTTACATAACAAAGTATTTTGCAAGTTCTCTCATGTTCCGAGCAATTTTGCCTTTTTTGCTGGTCCCTATCCCACCAGCTCTGCTGAGTTAATAAGACCCAAGTGTACTTTTTCAGCCTTTTTCTTCCACCACTCTACTCCATGAATTGTATACTTCTTTTAGTTACCTGAAGAAGCCATATTCTTTCTAACCTCTAACCCTTTGCCCATTCACTCCTCTCTACCTGGTGTGCCTTTCTCCACCTGCCACATTTCAATTTATCTTTTAAGACCCAGTTCAGATGTCACCACATTTATGAAGTCTTCCCCATCTTCCCAAGGTAAGTTGAGTTACTTATTCCTATAAGTACCTACAATGCTTTGTTCTCCCTCTATTACAGCATGTGGTTGTGCTGTAATTTACTTTTCCTGCAAGTCTACTACCCTCACCAGTAAGTGAAATCCTCAAGGGCAAGATCCATGTTTCCTAACATTGTTAACATCAACAGGGTGGAGGTTTAATACATGTATATAAATGAGGTAGAAATGAATACTAACTGTATGCCACTTATAGAATGCAGGAGCTGGAAGTCTGGTCTCACCTTCCCTGGCACTCAGGGAAGAAGAGGATGAGGAAAGGATATTTACAAGACTAGCAGGGCATTTTCAAATTATCCCCTCCCAGGTTACCTGTGTAAATGCCAGGCATCTTTTAGTCAACAATACCTACAACTATCAGAACACCTTTCCAAATTCCTAACGTATTGTAATTTTAGTTGAATCTATAATAAAATACTATTAGATAAAATGTGCTGATAAAACTATTTTTATGAACCCCTTGTAAAGTTGTTCAACTCTCCTCAGAATGCGAGCAATCTTACCTTAAGGTTGAGAGTGGATTTTATGTGATAATTTCCTGACATTTTATTTGAACAAGGTGCAGTCAGAAGGCATTCACAAGTATACAGGGAGCTCATAGTGTAAATTCAATTTCATTTTTGACTAGTTCTGCCCTTAGGTAGAGTGTGTCTAACCTATAATACAGCACTATTTCCTTTTTCTGGAAGACAAGCACCCCACCAGGCACCCAGGAGCACACCTAATCCAGCAGGGGCACAAACACAGCAGAACGCTGCAGGATCAGGATGTTTTGAGTTGAGTTAGGGGATGGGATTTATGGGAAAGCTGAGTGGAAATGTGGCTATGTTTTTTAATCTGAATCCTTAAAAAGGATAACTTAACAATCTCAAAATCGACATCAGATGTTGTATGATGACTTCAACACGACAAATAACCTCTTAAAACAAAATATTTTGAAACCTAGTTCCTCCTTTGCTGACCTGCTGCTGCTATGGTTCAAGGGGCCAGGGCTTCCGCTGTGACACTTCCGAACAACCAAAAGCAACGTGGAGAAAAATGCTTTGGTCCTACTGGTGTCCCTGGTAGTAATGAAATAGCAAACTCCTAATGTTAACTGGCAAGTTGAGGAGAAATGTTATGTTTCAGTATCAGAATCATTTCAACCTCCCTTTATTAGGAAATAATCAATTTGGAATATTAGTTCACTGATTTAAAATCAAAACAAGCCCATGCTACTTTTTATAAAGGATAATAATACAGTTTTCCCAGTGAACAAGTTACCTTTTACTAGCCTCATCTGAAGGAGACGGCCTCAGCACACCACAGGTGCTCCATATGTGATTACTGACTACATGAGAATGTCATCACCAGTTTCTTTCTTATTCTCTTAGAAAAATAAAAGACTGGAAGTCTTTTTTCTTTTTCAAGTGCTGTCTGTCCCTGTCTTCCTCTCTCTTCAGTCTTCTACTGAAGTAAAGGCACAAGCCATTAAATGTGAAATCTGGATCTTCCCTTATTACATCTGATACAGGATTCCTAACATGGGTTCCAAGCCTCCCTAACACACATGCTAGTCATTCACTTTTAAGTAAGGACATCTGAACTATCTAAGTCACCAGAATTTAGTAACTTGGATGAGGAGGCAAAAGCAGGAAGGTGCAGGTTCCTTGGGGGGCCACTGAAACTGCAAATATGGGCCCAAATATGACATTTCTGAACTTGGGCCGGAAGCTACAAGCAGCAGAATAATGTGTGCTAGATCTAGCAACTCACCCTATCAGCCAGCATTGCCGAAACAAAATACCACTGCCATCCCTCATCCTAAGGAAAACCAACACAAAAAACTGGGGGCTTAGAGAAAAGGTTCTGTCTATTCAGTCCTGTTTCCAAACTGCAAACTGTTATGGGCTTAGTCTAATGATTATATTTAATTTCATCTAGGCCCTCATTAGGGGTCAAGAGTAGTTTAAATTCAATTAAAATAAACTTTCAATAAGCACATCTAGATAACAAACCATCTCTCCTTCCTTCCTTCCTGCCAACCATCCATCCATCCATCCATCCATCCATCCTTGCACCCATCCATTCAAATATTTACTGAGCACTAACCATGCACCAAACATTGTGCTATGCAGTGGGGATACAAGAGTAATAAAATACAATCCCTGCCCTTGAGAATTCTGCAGTACAATGACTATCATTCCATGCCTAGCAATTCACTGGTTCATTTTATTTATAGCTGATTTTAAACCTCTAGTCTACTTAAGCCCCAGGAGTTTCCTTCCTTTTATCAGATGACTCCAGTTCTTCTTTACTGAGTTCAATACATGGCATCATCTTCTCTACTCTGTACTGCCAAATATTTCCATGTAGATAACCATCTTCTCCTCTCTTTTGTTTTAGAGAGGAAAATCCCTCTAAGATTAACCTTTTCCCACTGTGCTGATTTTATCCCTTCTTGTGTTCTTAAGACTATTTCTCCATCCAGTTTTCCATCTTAAATCTTTATCTCTTTACACGTTCTTTCCTATCGTGTAGAAATATAAAAAGAGGTCTAGCCCTATCTGGAGTTATTTCTCCCTTCCCTACTCTTCCCCAGTATTGCCATGAGAATCCTGTTGCCACCACCACTTTAACTCCCCATAATCTGGTTTCTCACCCACCAAGTTACTAAAGCTTTTCTAAAACCAGTAATGGTCCCTTAATCTTTCACTCCAACAGCCCCTTCCGTCTTGTTGTTCCTCAATGATCTCTTTGAATCTACCAACTGACGCTCTTTATTATCGTACTTTAAAACACTCTCCTTGATTTCCACAAAACTACAGTGTTGCTTATATTTTAGCCTATCTGGTATCTCCAGTTTTGTCTCTGTTGGGTCCTGATTTTCTATTCTTACCTGCTAAATGGGGTCCTACCACATAGCAGCGGGTTTCAACTTTTTTCTGCTATGACAGGTAATGCTCACTGAAAGGAGAGCCTCCCTTCTTCCCCTGTTCTTGTTCTCCGCTTGGGTCAAAGAACGGCTCATTGAATTGATCAGCTTCCTGGACGGTGCCTGGGTCATGTCTGTTACCAGATGAGTCCTGCCCTTTCTGTCATCCCTGTAAGCCTGCCTGGGGGCCAGGTCTGGCTCCCCAGACTCTCTCTTCCCTCATTCGGTAGATCAAGTTGATCTCTTGCACCCTCTATCACGGGCAGCTGGTAACTCACATCCCAACTTTTGGGTTTGGATTTAGGTAAAGAGTCTCGGGCCTAATCAAGTTTACCAGAGCTACACACTGGGGTATCAGGCCCATGCTAAGTTGATAATAAAACAGTATTTTAATTCTCATAGGCCACCATATCCACCAAAGCTCACTCAGAGGGGATTCTTTAAAACTAAGAAGGGGTCCAGACAGATAATGGTAGTAATAAAATTTTTTTAAAGGACAAAAATAAATAAATATCTTAAAAAAAAAAAAATCACAGGAGTCTGTGAGGGCCTGAGCTGAGATCAGGCACTATTCTAGATGCTGGTAAGACAATGGTGAAGGAAAAGATGTAATCCCTGCACCCCGGAGCTTACCTTCCAGCAGGGAATGGGGCCACTCAGCTCCTCCAACACACTATGCTCTGCTGCAGCTTTAAAGCCACCAGGGCAATAATGTGACCTGAAGGACCTCCCTTGCTCCAATCTGTCCTGCTTGCAAATCCCTGAAATTCTTTTGGCAGAACTCAAAAATCTTTTCATGTTCAATAAATAACAAAGGGCTCAAAATGCTAAATACTTGGTTGAGGTAAAAATGATGAAATCCATTCATACTAAAGTACATCAAATAATAATAACAATAACAAGGACAGTAGTAAATGTATATTGAGCACTCTGCTGTGCCAGGCTCTTTTCTTCACATTCCTTGCTTAACTGTCACAACAAACCTATAACAACAAAATAGTAGGTGCTACGACTAGTCCCATTTTACAGGTAAGATGACTAAGGCACAGAGCGGGTAAATAACTGTGATGTCAAGTCATTATCAGAGCCAGAAGTCTGGCTCTGATAATGACTTGACATCACAGCCTTTCCCTTATTTTGTTTTTCAGCCAGGGAGGGGATCTGAGAGCAGGCAAAAACTATAGGAAAAACAACTCGCCAACTACAGAAAGGGACAGTCCAGCCTGGGAGTGACCAGATGGAAGCTGAGAAGTTGTGAGCATGTGCACAAAGCTTAGCAGGGATAATGCTGCTAAGAGTCATCAACACTGCTTTGCTTGATGTATGGTTTGGAGATTTCGTTTGCGGTTCTTAGCGTAGGAGAACTATTTGTTGTTCTCAATACCGTATCTGAAGAGAGAAAAGAAGAACTGGAAGATTCTGAGAGTAAAGTCCCTGGATGACAAGATGAGCGTGCAGACAGTACTAGTTTGGAGCAGAATAAATAATAACTTTGGCACAAGGCACACAACCAGTGTTGCTGTCCACGACACCCCCTTTAGTAGCTGGCCAGAACCCAGACAGGGGTTCTCCAGCTTCCTAGGTCAGCGTGGGAGACTTGGGAGTGGCCCTAGTATTTAGGGTCAGCTTGTCGACCATTCCTGTCCACAAAGAAAAGTAATGTCCGTGGTTAGGACTCTGAAACTCCTCCTGCCACCCCTTCCCGGCGTAAGAGGCAAAACGGCAATTGCCCTACCATTTTACCTACTGCAGAAGCTATAAATTCATCCCTAAGTACATCCTGCAAAGACCCAAACTAAGCTTGCTGTAGCAGAGCTTAGAGTTAGATGGCCTCCAGCTACCTTAAAATACAGCCATATGCTCCCTGATATTACAGGTCCTATTATGCAAGGCTCCTCCCCAATCCCAGAGGACACCAAACGACATGCCATTGCTTGCTGTTGCTTCCTACCCACATTTTTAAATAACAGAATAAAAAGAAAAAAAAAAAAAATCCAGCCACAATTGGCTCCAGTTGGTGTGAATAATGAGATGTGGTTGTCAGAATCCTGGAAAGCTGCCAGTGTGGTCATTAGCTGGCCAGATACTGGGCCCACATATAAAAAGGGTAAGGAATACAACTTTAAATGAGGTCAATTTTAAGGAGACTTTAAATTTGGCATTTGGGTGTGAGATGAAACAATCTAGTAATTAAAATCCTCCTTGCATTAAGTGCTCTCCATACGAAAGGGTATAGGTTGTGATGAGATGGAGTTTCCTCAGTTTTGGGAATCAAGCTTTGCCCAGTGAACACTGGCCCGTTTTTTGAAGTGTCTGATGGAAGAATCCTAGCTTTGACAAGTTGGAAGTAATCCTTGTGATCTATCTTACTGGGATATATATTGTCACTGCAAAAATAAAACATACTACAAAACTGGAGAGCAGATCCTGCCTGTGATCATTAGACAGACTGGACCAAGTGCCTCAAGCCTTTGATGCCCCTGACATATTATTTTCTGGATGGTGTCCAGCAACCCAGTGCAGAATAGCTTTTTCTCTACTGTATCCAGATGGCAAATGGAAGAGATCAAATTCAACAGTTTCAGAGCTAACCTTAATGGATGTGAAAGGCTGGCTTCTCTACCAGCTTTTCAGGGATCTACAATACAAGAAAGGCCTTTGAAAAAAGAGACAAATAATTGGCTTTTTTTTTTTTTCCTCTCTTCAAAACTAAACCGTGGATGTGGTAATCTGGTTTAAATCCATCTTCTGGTTGAAAAGGACAGCCAAATATCTGATCAGTTCTAATCACTGGCACTCTCATGACACTTTCTGTGAAGTTCAGATGGGTGTTGCTCTTAATATTCTAGACAGTTGGTTTTTTTTTTTACCTTTCAAGCAAATATTTTCAATCTTCCTCTATTTCCTTCAAACTTTAATTATATATATATATATACTTAAATGTTTAAGCAGCAGCATTTTATAGTAAGATTCACACACTCTCCACTAAAGGCTGAATTTCAGAATTGGCTATCATGAGCCTTACACGTTTGTGTTATTGTATAAGCATACACTAGAACTTCACTATGAAGCCATTTGAACACGGAGGCATATGGTATGACAGTCTACCTCCCTCTTCCGACAAGAGATTTCACTTGCTGAAGTACCGGAAATACTTCATTATGAAACAATTTCACACAAAAGTCCTATGGTGTAGATCATAAGACCAGCTTCGTAATTAGTAAGTGGTAGAGGAGACAATAAGGAAGAGGGCTTTGAAAGAAGAGAATAAGTTTGCCTTCCATGAGTCAACAAAACAGATAGGTCACCTTAAAGTAGGAGTTCTTAACCTGGGTTCATGGACTTGTAAAACTGCACACAAAGTTTTGAGAATTTATGTACATATTTTGCTAGGTAGAAGGTCCATCTTTTAATCAAAGGAAATAGTGACCCCTCCCCAAAAAGTAGAAGAACTCTGAGGACAAGACTTAATGGAAACAAGATGAGGTACATTAACATATCTAAAGAAAGAATATGCCTCCTGGAGGGGTGGAAGCTTAGAAAAAGCAGCTCTTTTGGGAAAACCTTGGCCATGTGTTTTAAAGCGATGTCCAAGGGAATTGGTGCTATGACAACAGCCAGGAATATATTGCCCAAGGAGCATGTATGTTCCAAAATGGGGATGGAGCTTTGGGTTATCATAGCTTAATTACACTAGTCAATGAGGTGATCCAATGAACACCCTCCCACACCTTGTTCTGATTCCACACCCATCAAGCTACCTTATTTAATAATGTGGCTTCCCAATTAAATTTTCCTGCACGTAGAGAAATTAACTTTTCCTGCAAGTAATCAGTGAAGAAAAGTAGCTGGTACTCCTGATCATTCTATCTTCATATACGATATATGGTGTGCATGTATGCATCTGCAAGCACGTGTGTGTGCACATGTGCACATATGCACAGACGCATGTGAATTGGACTCCTACCTACCTGGCTACTACTATCTTGGCTGGTTATTCTCATCATCCCAATCTCTTAATGTTGAAATGCTCAAGGCTCAGTACTTGGACATCTTTTCTCTTTCCAAAAACACTGCCTAAATGATCACACCCAATCTCATAGCTTTAAGCAGTCTGAAGACTTACAAATTTATATCTCTATCTAGACATCTCTTGAGGTTTGGTCTCATACATCCAACTGCCTACTTGACTTCTCCACTTAAATGTTCACTAGGCATCTAAACTCCACACATCTAAAACTCAACTCCTGATCTTCCCTCCCACCCCCAAAGTCTTACTCCTCTTGCTGTCTTTACCATCTTTGTAAGTGGTGAATTCATTCTTCCAGTTGCTCTAGCCAAAAACCTTGGAATCAATCTTGACTCTTTCCTCCCATCCTACATCTACTCAGTAAAAAAAAAAAAAAAAAAAAAAACTCATTGGCTCTATATTCTTTAAAATAAATATCAAGAATGTGACCATGTCTCATCTTTGATGAAACCATCTTTACTACTCATCCTTGTCCAAGCCACTATCATCCCTTTCTCAGATCTTGTGCTAACGTCTAATTACAAGATGTTGCTTCTATCGTGCTCTTCTATTTTTAACATAACAGCCAGGGTGAAGTTTAAAAACTTGTGTCAGCCCACATTCTTTCTCCAAACAAAGACTTCCAATGGCTTTGCAACTCAATCCTAGTAAAAGACAAAGTCTTTACAGTTGCTTCTAAGATTCTATACAATTGACTTCTCTACTTCCACCTTCCTATTAGCCATCTGACTTCACGTCCTACTACTAGAATGGACAGCATAATGCAAAATCAACCTGAGGTTAGGACCCTGGCTCCTTTCCCTTTTTAACTGTCTGCATTTTGTTGTCAGTGTGACAAGTTACTTAACATCTGTTTTACAGTTCGTCATCTGTAAAATGGGGCCAATAACAGCGCTGTTTTATAGGGTTGTTCTGAGCATCATATGAGTTAATATGTACAAAGTAATTAGAAAAGTGTCCAACATAGTAGGTAGTATATAGTATTTGTAAAATAAAGAAAATGCTCATTCTTCTTAAGCCACACTGGCCTCCTTGCTGGTCTTCAAACATGCCAGGTTAGTCTCCCACCTCATGGCCTTTCCATTTTTGTTTCCTCTGCCTGGCACCATCCTCCCACAGATATCTACCTTGTATATGTTCTCACCACCTTCAGGTCTTTTCTCAGACCTCACCTTCTTAGAAGCCTTTGCTGACTTCCCAATTTAAAACTGCAATACCCTGTGGCAGTTACCATCTCCTGCCCCTGCTTTAGTTTTCTCCATATCAGCCATTATCATCTAACATACTATATATTTTAATTACTTGTCTCTCTCTGGAATGTAAGATTTTGTCTGTGTTCTTCATTGGTCTATCTCCAACACTTAGCACATAGTAAGTGCTCAATATTTGTTAATATGTCAATATGTGTACAATATTCATGACCTTATTACTCCCATGAATTAGAGATGAGAACATACTTCACCAGGTGACATATCCAAATAATATACTGAACAGAATCTTTTAATAGTTCAGGAAACATTGGTACAAATGGTCCAAAATGTCTGACATGACTATATAAACATAAGAATAGATGTTTACACTTACTCAGCACTTTGTTGTATTCTCCCCACCTCCTAAATTGATTAAAGGCTTAGCAAGCTGGCTCTCCTACCCTAACTTCCATCATCTGAAAGAGTTCAATTATCAGGGAGATTACCCACCCAATATTCTAGCATTCAAAACAGTTGTTTGAACTCTTCAACCTCAACTACCTGGTCCCATGGTCACACCCTGGACCTTGTCATCACCCAGAATTCCTCTGTTTTTGAAATCATAAATGTCAATATTCTACTCAGTCTATGACCTTCCGCCGTTCAACTCTTTCATGCTTTTATTCCCACTATACTTGCTCTCCAAGCTCACTTAGAAATCAGAGCCTTTGATTTTTCCATTCTCTCCTGGTGCAGCAGTCCCTATCTGATCTCTCTTCTTCCCTACCCAGCCTGGCCCCAAGGTCAATCATATGGACTATGCTCTCATTAGCAACCTCAACTCCCCTTGCCATAAATAATGTCCTGACAGCCATGAAAAAACTCCAATCCTGGATCAAGGCTAGAAAGCTCATTCTTCACTTATATACTTTGGTAGCTGAGCACTTTAGGTGAAAAATCTTAAAACAATGCAGAATCTACCTATAAATTTAAGTTATAGTTCCTTAGGCCCTCAACTCTCAACACTGCTTACTGAACAATTTTTAAAAACTTATAGTACTCACAATGTGCCTGGTACTGTTCTAGACACTTATAAATATTAACTCATTTAATGCTCACGGTAATTCTGTGAGGTAGACACTATTATTGTCTCCGTTTTACAGATGAAGAAATTAAGGCACAGAAAGGTTAAGTGACTTGCCAAGGCCATATTGCTAGCTAGTGGGGGAGCTTACTAGCTCCAAACTCTAGCAGTCTGCCTATAGAGGTCAAGCTTTTAACTCATCTTACAGATGAAGAAAATGAGGTAGAGATGTTCAGTAACTTGCCCAACGACTTCCAGTAACCAAGCAGAAGAACCTGACTTTGAACCCAGGCAGTCTGACTTTAGTACCCATCTACTAAAGCACTAACTTATTCCATCATCTCAGGACTGAAGCCTCCTGAGAGAATTATATCCATCAGGTTTTAGAGTTCCTGAATTTCCCATCCCATTCCCAGCAAACTCATCTAGACCCACAGCCATTTCTCCTAGTCTCAGAGTTGATCTGCCTCGCCTAGTGTTCAATCATTTGCTCTGGACTGCATTTCTTTCCATCTCTTCCTGTATCTTCAGTCTCTCCATCTTCACTGGCTCCTATAGTCATGCTCAAGTCTGTTCTTAAAAGACCCTACCTCCAAAAAATTCTCTTGGTCAGGCCATTCTTTAAAGCTCCCTTCTCCCTCTCTTGGCACTTCCTTCTCATTCAGGCTCCTCAAACTTCCTCACCTCTCATCTCACCATCATTAATCTGCACCAATAACTCTTCTAAAGCTGTTGTTGTTGCTAATATCATTAGTGATACACCAATTATAAACTCTAAGGGATAATTTTTTAGTCTTTATCATACTATAGCACTATCTTTTTTTTTGAATTTTTGAATTTTATTTTATTTATTTTTTTATACAGCAGGTTCTTATTAGTTATCCATTTTATACATATTAGTGTATATATGTCAATCCCAATCTCCCAATTCATCTCACACACACACCCCCACCCCGCCATAGCACTATCTTGCTCTTCATTTTCTCTTTGAAATTCTCTAGCCCTTTGATCCTTAGATCCACACTCTAATGATTCTTCTCTCATCTCTCTCTTTGTTGGATTTTTCAACTCTGGTCTCTCTCTCGGTTTGAGACTACAAAGGGTTAAAACCCCTTGATTTTTAAAACATTTTCCCACTTTACAGGCTTTTCTTGATGATCTCTCTAAAGACATAAATTTAAGTGCTACTCAGCTGACAGTAATCCCCTCAGTGGTCTTGGCTTTGTTACTTTTTTTTTGAAGAGCCACTCCTCTCTCTCCCCATCCCTTCTAACATGTGGTCCACATGGAAGCTGGATGACCGTACCTCCACAGTCCGTGTAGAGGCAGGCATTTGACTCTCGGGAAGACAGGAGTCATGGAAGACTGACCAGAAGTCTGCTATTTAGACAGAAAAATAAGATGAGGGGATAAGCTGTGTCTTTATTTTGAGTCATAGATATGTTAATATATTCTCAATCAAAATTAAGGACACATGGTCTGCTAAAGAATTTCTGTTCCATTTTAGAATGTGAAAAACAATGTGGGAGATGTCATGTGGATGCTGAAACATTGGAATTTCCAAGACATTTTAAAGATTGATGGGTACAACTGGTTCTGGGTTTAACAAGATGTTTGGCCACTATAGTCACGGACTTATCAGGAAGATGCTTCAATCAAACCCCGTCTAACAGACATGACATTCTATAACAGTTCTATGATTAGGCTAGGTTGATTTCGGGTTTTATTAAACATGTAAATGATAAATTGGTAAGCAAGCATGACAATAAACTTTCCTTAACTACTAAAATGCCACTAGGCCACTTTAAAAGAAGAAAATGTAAGTTCTTTGTACTGTAGACATAAATTCTTAAATCATACTACTCTACTCTTATCATGGTGCAAAGAAAAATGAAATAGCGCTAGATGGGAAGCTTACAAATGGCCTGTCTACACAGTAGAACAGTGCAGTGAGACTTAGGGCTGTTTTCTATATCTCTGCAGAGCATACCAAGATCTATAGAGCAAAGGTCCTAGGCATGCCTTCACAGGTTGCTTTAAAGGGACTTAAAATGAACAATTAAGAAAAAAGGCAATGTTGCCACAATAAATGAGCCTTTGACTTCCTTCATGAGTTGAAAGCATACTCTTGATAAAGCACGATGTCGGTTGTTGTATAGATAATATGCACATTTATTGAACCAGACAGCCTCTTGAGCCAAAACCAAGCTCAAAATAAAAACTTCTCATCTTAATCCTCAGTCTACAAACTTTAGTATAATATATAGAGGTAGCAAACCCCAGTATAGTTAGATACACCCATGAAAAATACAATTAGGGCCAGAGTGACAATAAAAGTCAGTTATAGCAACAAGTTGGAAATTCACAGCCTACTTGGAAAATTATTGAAATGAAACCAGTATTATCTCCCAGTCACTTATAAACATCTGGATACTTTAGGCAATAATAAGATCACTTATTAACTGCAGCGAACATTGAAAATCTTCTTTATTTGTATACATAAAAATATACACAGGGCTTCCCTGGTGGCGCAGTGGTTGAGAATCTGCCTGCTAATGCAGGGGACACGGGTTCGAGCCCTGGTCTGGGAGGATCCCACATGCCGCGGAGCAACTGGGCCCGTGAGCCACAACTACTGAGCCTGCACGTCTGGAGCCTGTGCTCCGCAACAAGAGAGGCCATGATAGTGAGAGGCCCGCGCACCGCGATGAAGAGTGGCCCCCGCTTGCCGCAACTAGAGAAAGCCCTAGCACAGAAATGAAGACCCAACATAGCAATCAATCAATCAATCAATAAATCTTAAAAAAAAAAATACACAAAAGTGTGTGGTTTAAATTAACAATAGGCTAAATGCCAATGGTATGAACTTTCTCATGTCTTATTAGATTTACTTTTCACTGAATTCATTCACTCAATAGATACTTATTGACCTCTTTCTGTTACAGGAATTATTATGCCAAAGGTTTAAGTAATAACTCATTTTCTCTCACATTTAGTTATCATAGGCAGGGTTCAACAGGAAGAATTCTTCCTGTTCCATCTTTCACAACTGGGGGTGGCCTCCAGGAACATTCCCCTGGTGAGGTCGGCCTACTGAGTGGCAGCCTGAGGCTGCATCTGTGGAACAACGCATGTATCATAAACTATTTCTTGCTGGAGTGTTCACAAAAGGTCTAAATAAAAAACAAAAACAAAAACAAAAAACAAAACAAAACAAAAAAAACCCAGGCTCTCCACCTGTCCTAAAGCAAATGTCTATAAACAGAGAGAATATAAGGCAGGATTTGTTAATTTCTATAAGAAAGGTACAAAGTTCTGTAAAATTTCAAAATGGGAGCAATCATTTCCAGCTTAAGAACAAAGTTTTCTGGAACCTATCTATGAGTTTTGTTTTTGTTGTTTGCTTGTTTTTTATTTTAGAGAATGGTGGCATACAGACAAATTAGAATGGGAAGAAAGGTCTTCCCAAGAAGAGACGGTGACATTAACAAAGAAGCAAAAGGAAACAGCTCTGAGCAAACTTGGAATTTCTCTCAACTCCAGGGCAAAGGATCCATGTAGGACAGCAATGGCCTAGAGAAGTATTTTGGATCTGGGCTGTGGAAGGTCTTGAAGGTGGGGTTATAAGGAGTCTAAGCTTTATGAGAAGCCCCCAAAGGTTCTGAGCAAGGAAACAACATAATTAGCACACTGCTCTTGGGAGGTTAATCTGGTCAGACTGATTTTATTTTGCGGGGTGGGGGGAGGATAGTGTGGGGATGGTAGGAATCAAAGGTTATTAAGATTGATAAGGGTAGAGGAAAGAAAGGCTGCTGAGGAGAATTATATATTATTGAAGAAATAATCATCATCAAGCACAGAGGACCCACTAGGTGCTGTGCACTGGCCAAGGGCCTTTATACATATGGCAGAATCTCGAATCCACATAAAGTTCTTACCATGGGAGTATTACTATTAATACTGTGCAGACGAGAAAACTGAGGCATAGTGAGGTTGAGTAACTTGCCTGACATCACACAGTTAGCATGTAGTGGAGCCAGGCCTGACTGATCCCAAAAGCCATGCCCCTTCTGCTCTACCACACTTTCTCTTAGTAAGAAGTCAGTCAACTTTAGGATGACAAGTACAGGGCTTCCCTGGTGGCGCAGTGGTTAAGAACCCGCCTGCCAATGCAGGGGACACGGGTTCAAGTCCTGGTCTGGGAAGATCCCACATGCCGCGGAGCAATTTAGCCCATGCGCCACAACTACTGAGCCCGCATGCCACAACTACTGAAGCCCGTGTGCCTAGAGCCCATGCTCCGCAACAAGAGAAGCCACCGCAATGAGAAGCCTGCACACCGCAACGAACAGTAGCCCCCTCTCACCGCAACTAGAGACAGCCCGCGCGCAGCAACGAAGACCCAACATAGCCAAAATAAATAAATAAATAAAATAAAATAAATTAAAAAAAAAAAGACAAGTATGATGTTCATGTGACTGTTGATCCTCTAGACACTTGCTTCTCTGGGTTACTGAGTTTCACAGCTTGGTGGCGTGGGGGTGTCTGGAAACATGCCAGCCAGGGGAGAAGCCAACGTTGCCTGCACAGAAGGACTTCCCTTCACAACCAAGATGTCCAGGTAACCAGTATCCACGGAGGGCCAACCTGGCTCTCTCCCCGGATTTGGCAAGGGCTCCACGTAGTCTGGTCCTTAACATCTCCCCTGGGACTCCACCTTCATGCTACACACTTACCCCCAGCCCAAGAGGCTCTTCTCTCTTCCAGTAAATTTATGAACTGGCTGCTCAGACCATTCTCCCCATGGGAGGACAGGAATCCAAATCAGAGATTTAAGTAAACAGCTCCATTTCCCTTCACAATTACATTCTCCTATTTTCCCAAAAGGGGCCCAAAGTAATATAGTAAGAGTGAGGCTGAATGAATATAAAATAGAATGGTCCATGCAAAGTCTCTGTTCATGGGAGTATAGGAAATGTTCATGAGAAGCCCTTTGTCTGGAGTATAAAATAAACTCAGTGTTCAATGTTGCTAATTGTAAAGGCTCAACAGCATCCCAATTAATGTACTAATTGGTAATAATTCACTTTAACTCAATTAATTACAGACTCCTCTAAGAACTTTTGGAATGAGAATCTTTTAGAATAAAATTCTTACTTATCCCTTGTTGAAATGGCCCACAACACTAAATTACTTTAATCTTTCCCATCTTCTCACTTTGCACCTCTGTTACTTTTGAAGAAAGTACTCTAGCTATAAATCCTAACTAGACCCTAGATAGTGGTCCCCTGGCCATCCGTAAGCTTCAGCACTCACCACCTTCCCTCTGCCTGCAAGGCAGTGCACAGGTTGACCTTTTAGCTATAGACTGTGTATAATTACAACTTCCTGCACGCACCTTGGGACTTATGTGTTAAAAGCCCTTATTTTACACAGGGTAATCCTAGTGGCAGTAGCCAAACAGAGACAAGGAGATAAATTTACAAGGCAGCTTTGCTCCTTTCTCACAATTCATTGAGCCAAACAAGACTGTAGGAACAGCAACAACAAAGGATGATTTGTAATTTCTACTCTGCATGTCACCATGGCAAGATATATAAATGGCTTTCATGGAACAGATTTGAAAGTTTGCATGGCAGTTATCAGCATATTAACATGGGTAATTTGTTTCAGAATTTAACGTATTTTGTTACACTTAATACACAGAGTTGGGAATCAGACTACCTGGGGTTACATCTTGGCTCTAAATACTTGCTATGTGACCTTGGGTGAGTTATTTAACCTCTCAGTATCCTCATCTATAAAATGGGGCTAATATTAACACTCACCTCATTGGGTTGTTAGGATTAAATAAGCTAACGCATGTCAAGTGCTTCAAACCATGCTTGGTACATGGTAAGCATCCTATAAATATGTGCTGGTACCATCTCCCCCAGTCATCCTCATATTTAGTAATAACTGAAATTATCACAGTCCTATCAGACCAGGGCCCAAAAATGAATTAAACGTTAATTCAATTTTAGTACAAATAAGAAAATAATATCTACTGAACTAAAACTTTAAAGAATACTGATATTTACTTATTTAGATTCACCATCACTATAAAACTGGTTAAAAAAAAATGGGAAGATATAATGAAAACTTAATCAATGAGTAAAAGTTTTAGATGGCTAAATAGTGAAACACTGTATCCTCAGGATTAAATGAGAATATGTGAAGCATTCTGAAAACTACAAAGTGTTATAATAGAACAAAATATTATTATTAATGGCAATAACAGATTCCACTTGAAAATGTTTTACAAGGTGAGATTTGTTATTTTATTTTATGTTTTTGAAGGCCTTGATGAAAAATCTACAACTATTATCCCAAGAACCTTAAACAAGAAGCAACGTACCCAAGGTCGTTCAGGGCTCCATCCATGGTGGAGTTGCCTGGCACTATAGAGTCACAGCCAGAACACCAGGACAGGAATGTGAAGGAGAAACTGACATCTCTGTCTGTCCCCAGGTTGGTGTCCCAGCCTACAGGGCAGGGAATGTAAAAGTGGAAGTTGTGAGAACCTCTGTGGGTTAGAAATCAGGGTAGCTCGACTGCGCTTTTGAAGAGACAAAAGGGCAATCAGAAAGGCAGTTCTCCTAAATGCCCATCAACAGAGGAATAGATAAAGAAGATATGGTACATACATACAATGGAATATTACTCAGCCGTAAAAAGGAACGAAACTGTGCCATTTGCAGAGACATGGATGGACGTAGAGACTGTTAAACAGAGTGAAGTAAGTCAGAAAGAGAAAAACAAATATCGTATATTAACATATATATGTGGGATCTAGAAAAATGGTACAGATGAACCTACTTGCAAAGCAGAAATAGAGACACAGATGTAGGGAACAAACGTATGTATACCATGGGGGGAAGGGGGGTGGGATGAGTTGGGAGATTGGGATTGACATGTATACACTACTATGTATAAAATAGATAACTGATGAGAACCTACTGTAGAGCACAGGGAACTCTACTCAGTGCTCTTTGGTGACCTAAATGAGAAGGAAATCCAAAAAAGAGGAGATATATGTATATGTATAGCTGATTCACTTTGCTATATATACAGCAGAAACTAACACAACATTATAAAGCAACTATACTCCAATAAAACAAAAACAAAATAAAACAAAACAAACAAACAAGGCAGTTCTTAGCCAACCAGAAGTAGGTTCAACGCAAGGAAGGCTGAGTGCCAAGAAAAAAGAAAGTTGTAGACGAATTTTGGTAAATGATTACAGGACCATTAGAAGTCAGGTGATGGGGTGGTACGAACCTAGGTATGACCTTGCTTTGTTCAGTAAGCAGGGAAGTTAAGAAAAAGTGTTAAGCCTCTGACTGGGAATAAAAGATAGGGTATTGCTAAGAAATGATATAGAGAGAAAACTGTAAATGGCTGAGCAGAGTTAAATTCAGTCAAGCTGGAGTCAATGTATCATCTCTGTGCCTATAAATTAACTCTCTGCCTCTAGTGTCTCACATAGGCAGAGCAGCTTCTATCCTAAGCGAGTACATTTCTCCCGTGGAAATTCAGCAAGAAGGCTTAGGCCTCATGCTGCAGTCTCTAGAAGAGAAATTCCTGAACCCCTGATTGGTGGTGGTGGTAAAACAGACTCAAGAGCAGAACTGGAGTAAGTGCTCTCTGGGAGGAGACTTGAGGCCAGGTTCGTCACAATAGTGACGGAGTGGTCCATAGCATTATCTTTGTGTACAAACATCAGCCTACTATGCAGAAGTAAGCTGTGCAGAAGTAAGCTGTGTTTGGAATGAAAGAAAGAAGTTAGAAAGGAAGGAAGGAAGGAGAGAAAACTGATTGCTATTATCTCAAGTTCTCTCATAGCTTAAGATAAACGAAGAAAGGTTGCATTTTATTGATAAAATACATACATACCAAAGTAAGTACTCCCAAACTACTCATTTACAGAGTAGCTCCTTAAAAACAATCCATCCATCATATGGGGTCCTAAGCCAACAAACTCACTAGGGTGTTTGAGGAAGCTGAAGTATTTTTCAAACTTCATCTTAAGAAGTCCAACACTGTGTGGCATCGTCTTGGTGGCCCCTGGTTGTATGTGGAGGGAAGGTGGTAGGCGGGGCTGGGAGGGGCCAAGCAAGCAGGGCTGTAGCTACTTTTCTATTCCTTAAAGCAGAAAAGCTCTACTTTTATCTGTTTTATCTAAGAGGGATTCACATAAGATTTTATTTGATAAGAGACTACTACTGGTCGAGTGGGAAAAGCACAGGCAAGGCCGAGTGTGAATCCTGGCGCTGCCATTTACTAGCTCTCTGACTTGGGAAAATTACCAGAATCATTTATAATTACTAAATAATCTCTCAGAGCCTTTGTTTCCTGTTTTATACAATGGATAGAATAATATTCACAGGATTTTTGTGAGAAGTAAATAAGATAAAGCAAGTATAGTACATAGCAAGAAGCCTTAGCACATAACAAGCCTTAGCTAAATGTTAGCTCCTTCTCTGAAAGACACAGGGATATGCATGCATACAGGCTTAAATATACAAATATATATATCCTATATATATGCGTAAGCCTCCGCGGACAGTTCTGTAACCTGCAGCCATGCAACAGGTATACTGAGAAAGGATCTGGGGGTCAGCAGCCTCACCCTCTTCATAATTTCCTGGCTGTGGCTGCCATAAGACTTGCTAGCATAAATGCTCAGCATTTATCGACTGTTCCTCCTCTATATTTTTAGCAGTTACCATCAGTAGTTTCCATCGGCTACGCAAAGAGATTTCCAAATTGACATATTATTGTTTTGAATGAGCTAAGTCAGTTCACAAGGAAAATAAACCTAAAAAGCATTTTAAACAAATGGACTCATAGACTAAGCCTGAAAGGAGCTTTAGAGTGGATCCACGCAACAACCTTATTTAAGTAAAGCACAGAGAGATGAGGTAGCCTGATCAAACCGGCACGGTTAGCAACTAGTAAAATTCCCAGATGGCCATAGCAGCTCCTGATAGCTTTCCAGGCTGAGTAGCTCATGCTGCATGTTGGATGAACAATACAAGGCAGAGAAAAGCTAAGGGAAAAGTCACTGGGAACATTACCCCAATTTAATGCCATTAAGATCACAGAAACCTATAATAACACATTATAATTGCAAAACATGGAGTGAAATGCCAACAGTAAATTTTACCACCCTAATTCCATAATTAATTAGCTTTTACTTAACTAAAAAGTAAAACATGTTTTTACTCTTTTCCCGTATGTTTAAAATAAGGTCTTTTACTTTTTTTCTGTATGTTTAAAATAAGGTCTTAATACCTGCCTTAAAGCCTTGTTATGAACAATATCTCTACTGGAGTATTCTTGCCAAAATCCATAACCTCAGTCTAATCATGAGAAAACATCAGACAAACCCAAATTGAGAGACATTCTATAAAATAATTGACCAATTCTCTTCAAAAAGGCCAAGGTCATGAAAGACTGAGGAAGTGCCATAGACTGGAGGAGACATGACAACTAAATGCAATATGGGTTCGCAGATTTCATCATAAACCAGGAGACTAGTGGAAAAACTGGTGAAATCTGAAATTGTCCCAAGTTAATTTCTTGGCTTTGATAATTGTATTATATTGTGCAAGAAGAAGCTGCTTGGTGAAGGGTATACAGGAATACTCTGTACTTTGCAACTTTGTGTATCTCAAATTATTTTAAAATTTAAAAAATGCTAAAAAAAAGGAGCAATTTTTAAAAAAGCCTTGTTGTGAGAACTAAATACAAGATAAAAAATTTAATACATTGCCTATTTTTTTGCAGGTACAATTCCTTCATTGAATGGCTACATTTAGCAGCCATGAACAGTAGAAACAGTATGTTAATACTGGCCAAACCAACCCAGGTTGGGACAGCTAATAATGAAGTGTGTTGTCCAACTGTGATAAAAATGTGGACACTTTACACTGCACCTGAATGATTACAAAGATTCTTGCAAAAGTCTTCTAATCATCAATATTTCACTCTTTGCACAATACAATCATGAGTTAGTGCTTAAAGAAGTCTGGATTCTGTGTTTGGTCAATGATGACAGGCTTAAATTTACCTAACGCCATCATCGTTTAAACATAACATGTCAGATCTTCATTCCTCTGACTCTGTGACTACTTTCGTCTTGTCAGACTTCAGCGGTTTTCTGTGAGGTAACACCTGGCAAAATAAATCACTTTCATATAAATTGTAGACATCTCATAATGAGCATGCCTTGATATACTTTTATTTCTGTTTTCTCTCTAGTTTTTATTTTAAACTTGATTCTACATTTAGCCTTGAGGGGCAAAAGCCTGCTCTTGAGATAACTAAAGGTCCCCAATGCCAAGCTTATTACCCAAGATTTTGCTTTTTTAAGGAAACATTAAAACAACCTAGGAATTGTATTACTCTAGCAAAGTACTGCTGTGGCTCATACACTTTTGCTTTTCACCTCAGGGAGTAACTGGTGCAGCCAAAACTAATAACAAGCAAACTGCTATTTGTTAGTTTTTGATAGAATCACTCATGTGATAAATATACATTTCTTTCTACCCCTGCAAAATAATTTTTGTTTTCTACAAAGGTTATGAGATGTCATAAAAATGTCTAATGCATCTGGTTTAAGGATCCAATTCTTCCTTCACATATTTCTGCATCTGTTCACAAAATCTCTTTGACTTCAAAGGAAGCTTTTCAAGAGAAAAAGAAGATACATACAAGAAAAATGGCCATAAATTTTTAGTTTTCTAAAGCCATTTTAATAACTTTTCTAAGGCCATTTTAATAACAGCACTGTGGGACAAGTAAATATCTCTCTCAGAGAGCTACAATATCACAGATGATATAATGACTATACATTTATCTGAAGATTTATGTTTTAAAACTTTATTCTGGGTCTGATAGTGATATATCTTCAACTTAGAACATGTGAAAAATACAGCAAGCTTAAAGAAGAAAACTTAAATCACTTTTAATCCACTATTTAGGAAAACCAAAGAGAAACAAAAAAAGTTAAGAATAGTTGTTTCCTTCCAGTCTTTTTTTCTCTTGTACATATATTTATATAAATATTTATTTGCAAATATAATATTATAATTACACTATGAATGCAATTTTATATCTTTTCTCAATTGGTCTTTCAAAAGACTGCATTAGTCTTTCAAACCATCATTTTTAATGACTGAAAACTATAGGGGGTGGGGGAGGGATAAATTAGGAGTTTGGGATTGCAGATACGAACTACTATATATAAAATAGACAAACAACAGGGTCCTATTGTATAGCACAGGGCACTATACTCAATATTTTGTAATAATCTATAAGGGAAAAGAATATGAAAAGAATATATATACATATATAACTGAATCACTTTGCTGTACACCAGAAACTAACACAACATTGTAAATCAACTATATTTCAATAAAAAATTTTTTTAAATTTATATGTAGAACTATGCTTTAAGAAGTGCTCTTGCTTACATTTAATTCATATTCTACTCAAAGCTAAATTAAAGGTTTTGAAACACTAATCTGTTCTGGAAATTCTACATCTTGAGACCATCTAGGTTAACAGTTGATTAAGATAATTGTATTCATAAATGCCACTGAAACAGTAGTAGAGATTTAAGAATTCTATTCTTTAGCATTTATAATGATTTAATGCCCTAAACTTCCTAGGACAAGCATTAGTGGGCTGTAGTTTGTTTTTCTTTTCTCTTTGATTCTCTATTTCTTATGACATCCTCAACTCTTGAGTTTGTTACAAGAGGAAGTTTGGGTCTAAGACTTAGTTACTTTGTGGGGGGGGGGACTCAAGACAGAGGGGATATATATATATATACATAGAGCTGATTCACTTTGTTCTACAGCAGAAACTAACACAACATTGTAAAGCAATTATACTCCAATAAAAAAAACAGTAAGACTTAGTTACTTTGAATCCACAGCTTTTAATATGCTACTATTAGCTATAAATATAATAATCAACCAATTCTGGTTCTGCAGAATCAAACCTCAAACTTCAAAGAGAGGAGTATTTGATGTATTTATCTAATTTTGAATCAATTTTTACCTAACAATGCTGCCTGAAATTTCAAACAACATTTAAATAGTTGTTTTGACAAATAACTTTCCAGCGTAATATCCTCTATCCTTACAAGAATCTTGTGAGGCCCATATCAGTGAAGAACACTTAGGTACAGAAAGTTAAGTAATTTATGGGATGATTAAAATAACAAGTTGAACTTAAATCTTGGTTTTCATAATTAATCTCACTGCTTTACTTTGGCTTCATAATCATGGAGCCATAGATTTTCTGAAGCTTGAAGGAACACTGTCAATCAGTCCAACCCTTCCTCCACCCATTTTGCTAAAGAAAATAAGTCCAGCGAGATTAAATTGACATGTCATGCCACACAGCTAGCAAGTGGCAGACAAATCCCTTGACTTTTAGTTTCCTAACTTTCAGTCTAGTGCTCTCTCTAATACACCAGTTACCATGCAAAATGCTCCTCACACTTACACATTATGACAATGAATATGCAAGGATGCCAGGACATCACCTAATAGTCACAGAATCTCTAAGATCTCCCTAGTTCCCAAGAGCTATCTCCCAAGAGATGTATGGCAAAGTGCCTACCACTGAGATTGCACTTGGAAGACGTTTAGTAAATGTCTGGGTGAAGTAAATATCTGAATAAGTGAAAGAGTGTGTGTATATATATATATATATATATATATTTTTTTTTTCCCTTTTTCTATGAAGGTAAAATTCTAAATACTGACAGGACGGGTTGAAGGCCGTGTCAATGCTCTCAACACTACAGAGTAACGGTAACAGGAGTGCTGCCAGGACAGGACGACGCCTTTGGCAGCTTGCTGAAATTCCTTCATAGAACCTCCTAGATACAGATCTACTTCGCGGCAATGAGGAGAAATCATAGAGGAATATGCACTGACACTTGCTCGAGTACCGCACTGCCAGAGGGAGGACGTCAAGAGGGTGCACCTACTTAAACGGGTCGATTCCTAACGAAACATCTCTAATTTCTCCGCTGGACCCTTGGCTTGCTATTAGGGAAAGGAGAGTAAAAGCAGCAACGGGATCAAGACAAGGTGTGCAGTGCCGGAGGGACCGGACCTCTGGCATCGTATAACTTCACACACTGCTGGGCTTCCCGCGTTGCCGGGCAACAGCGGAGGTGCGGCGCTCTCAGGGCGCTCAGAGGGGGAGGGGCTGAGACTAAGTGGGTAAGCGGCGGCGCGCTCCTCCCACCAGAGGCGCGTTACGTCACCGCGAATCCTTGCAACGTCGCCACGCTCAGAGTAGGAAGCCAGTCTTAGGCAAATCGACCTTAGGAACGGAAAGTCTTGGTACTCTCCAGAGGAAGCGGGAAGGGAGAAGCAAACGGAGGGAGGAAAGAAGGATGAGAAGGACCTAGCGGGATGGGAAACTAGTGGAAGAAGGGCCAGTTTCGGTTACCTGGGGAGCGGGAGCAGCTTCGGGTCCTTTATGAAGTGCCCGGAAGAAGTTCCAGCACTCACGCGCCTTCCGCATTGAGTGCAGCGCCATCTTGAGAAGGGCGGAGCCGTCTAGTCTTGAGTGACATCTGCTCAGAGGCGAAGTCCCAGTTTCGCAGCGGTTTTTGCTTGTTGCGCATGCGCCCTTGCCCTCGGGGCGGGCCTTTGTGCTGGTGCCTGGGGGAGTCCGGCGTTCGCTGAGCAGGTCGCGGGGTCAGGAACGGGGTGGGGCTTGGCTTTAGTATTTGCCCTGGAGACCTAATATTTCCGCAGGTTTTGTGAAGGGACAGTCTCTTACGAGGATATTAGTAGCAGTGTTTTTTAAACTGGAAGAAAGTCAAGTAAGTTGCCTTTCGGATCCTAGCCGTCCTGAGGCAAGCTTTTAAGAAGTTTCTCTAGGAGTGGGACCTCCCCAATCCTGTTAGAGGGCAGTAAGTGGTCTTTTGAGACCTATGTGGCCTCATTAATGCATTGGATCTGCAGACGTTTGTTGAACCCTGCCATCTGCTAGGTACTGAAGGTGCAAAGAAAGACATATCTTGCCTTCAAGTTGTATACGGGCTAATGGGGTAGCAGATAAATAAATGATGCACTGTTTGAGGTGTTAAAGAAGCAAATGCCGAGATTGGGGAGGTGGGGTGGTTATGACTGTGGTGCTTCAGCCTGGTCCAAGGAAGGCTTCAGAAAGAAGATGATACTCGATAGAAGAAATTGTTTTGAGTTTTGCTTTAAATTATGAGAAGAGTTAACATGGTACTCCTACTTCTGTTAGTGCACCCAAAAATCTATCAGTAAAAATATAATTGGGAGAGATTCGTCAGAATTCCTTTATGTGTTTTGTTGTATTTATTCATTAGGGAGAGGTAGGAGATAAATGCAGTAAGGATGCTGATACTCTTAATGGAACTGAAATCTAACAAGGTAAGACAAAACTTATCAATTTATCAATTAAAAACATACAGTAAAAATCTCTTAAGAGTGGTACATAGTACTGGTGAAGTTCAAGCATAAGTGATGTAATACAGAAATAAGCAGGGAAGGAATTGTAGGAATGAGGACAAAAAATAAAACTAAGGAAATCAAATGCCATTCTTCAACAAAACTAATCAGTTTGGTTTTGTCTCTTTTAAATTTGAGGTGCTTGTAATACTTCCAAATATGACACCAATTAGATAAGTCTGGACCTCAGGAGAGAGGTCTGAGCTACAAAGCAGATGGTAACTGAATCCAAGGAAATCTTTGAGACTACAAGGTAGAGTTTGTGGAATAAAAATAGTCGGATGATGGAAATTGAAAGGAGTAGCCAAATAATGTTTAAAAGCCCCCAAAATGAGGTATTATTGAAATCCAGGAAAGAGACCTTGCCAGTGGAAGTGATGATTGATCTTTATAAAGATACAAGGTATCTCTTGTAAACATGCAGTTTTATAAATGCCTAAATGTTTTGTACTCATATATACAGCAAAGCATTAAAATACAGTTTTTTACAGATATATTAATTAGATTTGATGACCCTAGGAATTAGCAAGATTAGACTTCTGACATCCTCAGCCACCTGGATTATAAGATAAAGCCTAGCAATAATATGAGGGTTTCAGCAGAAAGCTGTCACAGGGCCTGCCCACTTTATTTCCTCAAGCAGTAAGTTTAATCTTTTATCTCCGAAGACTCACATGACTGATGTTTTCATGGGAGATATTTCCAAGACACTCCCATTGAAGAAGGTATATCAGGACAGCTGTGTGTAATCACTTCAATATCTATATTTTTAGAAGTAAGTTATTTTCACAGGGACCTACTGTATAGCACAGGGAACTATACTCAATATTTTTTAATAACCTATAAGGGAAAAAATCTGAAAAAGTGTGTATATATATATGTATAACACTGAATCACTTTGCTGTACACCTGGAACTAACACAACATTGTAAATCAACTGTACTTCAAAAAAAAAAGTTATTTTCAAACTTAGAATAAATTGTGTTTCCCACCACAGTGGTGACCTGGTGACTCTTGAGTGTCATTCAGCCAGCATGATGATTTCTTTTGCGTTTCTTACATTTCCCTAGCACCTAGTATAGTACCTTGCACAAAGTAGGCACATCTTTTAAATCTAAATTTTATTTTGACAAAGTAAGCAATTAATTGACAGATTGGTATGCTTTTAGCCAGAAGGGACAGCTGACAGCAGAAAAGACACTAGACCTATTAAAAGCAAGCTAGTTTTGTCTGCTTTTGCACTTTCTTACAATGGCGGTCTGAAACCTTTTGGTGTTGGCAAAAGTATCACGAAAAAGCTCACCATCATCTAAGCTCACCATCTTCTGCTCTTCTAAGAAGTGCAGTATGTTCAGCATATTTTAATGAGTATTGTAAATGTTAATCCTGAATCTTCAGGAAAAGATGTTCTTCAGTGTACCTTTTAAAGAAAAAGTTGTAACTTTTGAGAAGTTTCCATATAAAATGGTTAACATTTTAAAGGTTTGTATAATGCAGGGTTAGTTTGATTACATGGGAAGTTCACTTATGGAATATTTCATTGTCCAACAGTGTTGTTTAAATGAAGCACCACTGTATTTATTGGCAATATTTTACCATGGCTATCATCTGGTAAGCCAAAGAGCTTTAGTAAAATGAGATATAAATGTACTGAAAGCACACTTTAGATATACTTACAATTAAAACCTTTTATTTTTGTATACTTGTAGCATGCACTGTATGTCTACATATGTTCATGCTTAGAATTTTGAACACTTGTTTAAAATTTGATTTCTCATCAACACTTTTATCTTATAGTAAGTTCTAGTAATTTTGCTCTTTCCTTAACATTCCCTGAAAATCCCATCTTACTTGAAACAATAGATTAAAACCAGACTGGCAGTTGGGGAACGCTTTCTATTGCAACCATGTGTGTCAGAAGAAAGGATTAGGTTTCCTTGACCAAGAACATCAAGGGGAACCTCCACCTCTGCAGACACACCTCTGTTCCTCAGTAATGGAGAGTTTATATCTAGTTAGATTTAAATGGGATAAGGAAAGAGTTTAAATCCACTCTTAGCTCTGGTAGTATAATCAGCCCTCCAGTCTCAAAGTATCCAATTTTGTTTCTCTAATTTAATTCTAAGTGTCAGGTTGGTATTAGATGCTGATCAAGGTAATGGAGAGTTACCCTACACATTTATTCACTTAAAGAAGAATTTTGCAGAATGCAAAGACTAGATGGCATCTATGTTCAAAACTTACTTGAAGCACAATCCACTGACCTCTGACCTTTCATTTATATTGAATATGTTTTTCAAATACAGAGGGAGAGATTCCACAATGAAGGCAAACCTTTTGCTTCATAATCTGGGGTACAGCCACAGTTCTCTGGCCATACTGTCTTATGCTGGACTCATTGTGACCTAAATCAAACTGAGGCAGAGTCTCCCTTAGAGTGAGATAGTTTCCAAGAGTCACTAAAATACATGGGAAACAATAATAATGATTTGGAGATTGTTCTTTTACACCTTTGGCTTAATTCTAGTTCTACCCCTCATTTTATATCTGGTGACACTGGTCCAGAGATATTAAGTACCTTAATGAAAAATCACACAACAAATAAGAGGAGGAATAGGAAGAACTTTGATCTCCAGATGAGTGCTCTACTTTAAGTGACACCACTGTAAAGCAGAAGGAGCTAAGGCTGGGGCTGGTCCAAGCAAGGAACAGTTTCACCTAAGGGCACATCCTTGTCATGCTTCAAATTCAGAGCAACTAAATGGCTGAGTTTTAAAGGAATGATGCTCTCATCTCTCCACCCCTAACATTAAAAGATGCTGTTTTTCCCTAGTAATTTTTGGGGAAGTGCAAATTGTAGCATCTTCTTTGCATGAGGGTAGTAATCAGGAGGCTTATCTGGTCTTTGGGAAGGCTACTTAGGTGCTTGAAGGGTGACATTACTATCACTTTTTTCCTGGAAGGTAAAAAAGTAAAATCAAGGGAGAGGCTGGGTGATGTGGATAGCAAAGTAGAATATTTCTCGGAGTACCTTTTTCTTAAAATTAAGGGCCAAGACCATAGTCTTTTCTAGATTCACCTTCTTACCTTAAGGACTCTTTCCTACTCCACAACAATGAAGACATTTTTTTTTTTTTTTTAATTTATTTTTGGCTGTGTTGGGTCTTCGTTTCTATGCGCGGTCTTTCTCTAGTTGCGGCAAGTGGGGGCCACTCTTCATCGCGGTGCGCGGGCCTCTCACTATCGCGGCCTCTCTTGTTGCGGAGCACAGGCTCCAGATGCGCAGGCTCAGTAGTTGTGGCTCACGGGCCTAGTTGCTCCGCGGCATGTGGGATCTTCCCAGACCAGGGCTCGAACCCGTGTCCCCTGCATTGGCAGGCAGATTCTCAACCACTGCGCCACCAGGGAAGCCCAATGAAGACATTTTGATCAGGGTTAGGAGAAGGTGGTGAGGATGGGGAGAGCCAGAGCAGACATAAGTGAATAATTTACAGTTATTGATCTTCAGACAACTGACTCCATTACTTGTAGAATCCTTAGTGTGCAGTACTAGGAAGAAGACTGATTATATGGGGGTGTTGCAGGCCCTGGGATTCCTGTTCATTTTTCATGTTTTCTCTCCATACTCTTTTTCAAACTGCTTTTCAACAATAGAATACAGATCTTCAAAGAAGAGAGAGAATTGCTGCCTTATTTAAGTATGGATCTAGAATGGAGAGCCTAATTTTGGAGGGATGTAAGAGATTGTTTTCAATGTTCCCCATCCCCACTGTTCACCCGCAGTCTTAGGACATATGTTCCATGGAGGAAATGGAGCTTAGCAATGAGCAAATTAAAGTTTTGAAGGAACATCTTACTTTGTTATCTCTCTTTGCATGCCATATCTTTTCCAGGTGGTATGGCCCTAAAGACAAGATCCATATGTTATCTGCACACTCATTCTATTTTTAAATTACCACCCTTTCCTCTCAGCTACTTCAAAACTAGGGTGAGTAGGCTTCCCTCTTCTGGATTTATGTTTTACAAAAAGAACTATAGCAAGGTCTCCAAAAAGCTTCCTGGAGTGTCTTTAGATAAGCTCTTTTCTATTTTGTCTATGTAATCAAACTACATCAGATTCCTGCCCACTCTGCACCTGTCTGGTGTGATTCTAGGATCCTAGCTGTGACCACTGAAAGTCAGACATAATCCTTAGGTCTTGATCTTTCTAAAAACAACACCAAAAGATACCTTAAATCTCTCTGAAAACAGGGAGGGTGTTACCCTCACTGTCTCTGTCAAAGCCCATCTCTAACCAGTTAGATTCTGTTGGACTTTCCAAAACTCAACTGACAGTTGCAGTCAGCGATTTTTGTTTTTCACTTTTTGTCCTTAATAAGTAGAACTGAGCATGAATTTGGAGAAAATTTGTATGGTGGTTGCATTACTGATCTCAGTGAACCGTTTAATCTTCATGTGCCTCTTTTCCTTATGTAAAATGAGTAAAAAGTAGGAGGGCTAAATGACATAAATTGTAACTCTTGTGATTCTAGAAACTAGTTTCTGTCCCAGAATCTAATTGTCCCAAATCAGACTCATTTAGAAGTACAGAGATGGGTATTACAGTCAGGAGCCATATTTCAAGCATATGCCCTGACCGATGTCCCTGGCAGATACTGGCATACAGAGATTGAGAACAGGCCTCACAATTTTTTCAAGACTGTGCCCCAGGCAGCTACTCTCAACCGAATAAAATTGGGCCTACGTGTCATCCTGGCATGGCAGGGTTAGGTTTATGAAAAACAGAGAATATGAACCTTTTCTCACCCAACTGTGAACATGAAGTGGCTTTTCGAAGATCACTTTTCAAAGGGTAGGTGGGAAGAGTATCTTGACCTGTTTTCATCCTCTGTAGCTACTTTAGGTAGCAGTTTGCTTAGCTCCCAACTATACTGCTTTTTGTTGTTTCTCAGAAATATACTCATTATTTTGTAATTGTCAATCACAATGATTTATAGGACAGCTGCTAATCCAAGAGTTTTAGGAAGGGTTACCTAACAGATGCTGTCATCTTTAGGAGAGGAATGTAGCCACTGTCCATCCACAGCTTGGCAGGTGTGGGGAATGGGAATAGCCCTGCCTGTCTCTCCTCCCACACTCTGATCTCCTGACCTGTTGGTTCCTCTCATTTGCTGAACTCCAGGGCAAAGGAACATGATTTGTCTGCTCCATAAAGGTCAGTCCTTACCCCTACTCCCCAAGAAGTACACGACAGATTGCAGAATGGTACACAGTGCATCTGGACGGCCCATATGGAAATATTCAGTACAGAACTATCCATTTATAGAACTAGAAATATAACTGTAAAAAAAAAAAAAGTGAAAAAACTCCCAGTCTTCTTAGGATAACTTTTTTTTTTTTTTACGATAACTTTTAAGCAGGCATTAAACTTGATGGAAAACCATGTTTTCATCTCTAAGTTAGCAGAGTACTTGGGACGTCAGAAAAGGGCTCAGTAAATATTGGCAGATTGATTAAATGAACAAATGAACACTTGAGGAGAAGGAGGTGTGCAGTGGGATATTTTAAAGATAGTGCAGGGAATTAGGAAAAAAATGTAAAGCCTAAAATAAGCCCTAGAAGCATTTTTTAAATCTCTGATATATGCTTGCTTTCTTGTGGTTTGCTTTTTCCACTAACAGGCAGAATGCATAAAATATTCTGATTAGTTGAGGCTTATTACTTAGGTTCTGACTAATGTTTTATATATAAATCTAAATTACTGCTCTTCTTCCCTTCTGCTTCTCTTTCTGTTTGGTCAGATCCCTGTGGGAGGGAGTAACATTCCTGTGGTGGGTAAAATAATTTCTATGGAAATTATTCAAAATACAATTTCAGTAAACACTATGTGAAGATATGATTTATTTCTGGATTCAGTCCTTGTGCTTGCATCATCTCCCTATTTATCATCAAGTTCTCTGTTTGCTGGCATCTCTTTTTAAGGATTCGTCCCTATCAGTTTCGCATCTCAGAGGATAAACTTGCGTCAGGAGGGTTGAAGCAACCGGAAGCAAAAGAGGAAAGATTGTGTGAGAAGAGATTGTGTCCCAGGAGGCAATGGGTGTACTGAACTTTATTCCCAGTCCCAGCTCTGCCATAACTTGCAAAGTGTCATTGAAAAGTCCTTAACCTCTCAGCTTGCTTTTTATCTGAAAAAATGGGAGTGGTTGAAGCAGATGATGTTCAAGGTTCCTTCCTGCCCTCAACTATATAAGCTTACACTCATGCAGGTGTTACATGTTTAACCCAAAGATCTCCCAGTGCTTTGGAAATACATCTACAGGCTGATAGGCTGAACTATCTTCACATTTTACAGATGGTCCCACTGGGACCTCAATGACGCCTTAATCATTTCATTATAAATCTGTGAAAGATCCAGAAACTGTGTCTTGAGTAGCGTGTTGGAGGAATCGAACCAAACTGTGACTAACTTGAAGAGTGTTGTTAGTGAGAAAATCATTAGATAATAAATCCAAAACAAAGGTGGAAAAACGAGTCTTCTGATATTATCACATGCATTGGAGTAGGGGGAGGTGGTGTTTGGAAGCTGGTGCCAGGGAAAGAACCTAGAGGCAGAGTAAGAACTGGAGGAGATGGGAGATCATTTAACTGTAAAAGTTGTGCAGCAAATGTGCCATTACTTTTATTGATTCATACTATTCACTCATTCAAAAATCACTTAACGTATGCTTACTGCATGCCCATTAAACCGAAGGACTAAAAATGTAATCTTTTTGTCACTACAGGTAGCATGTGATGCTTCTTCTATGTTGTCACATGTACCACCTTCTTTTCTTGGCTCTAGTTTCCCAGTTCCCACTCTGAAACCTCAGAGACAGAGGACTTGGAAAGCCAGCATTTTTCCCTGCCTCTCTCCCACCCTTCCTTCCTACCTTCTTCCCACACTTATTGACCACCTACTGTTAACCAGAGACTGTCTTAGGTACTGGGGATCCATGGAGGATAAAGACATGGATTCCACCATGGCAAAGCTTGAGTATTGCAGGGAAGATTTCTTATAAACTTGCTAAAATACAGTAGTATAGGTGCCATTCTAGAGCATGGACATGGTAGTGTAAACTCAGGTCCCCCAGTTTCTAAAAAATGGCAACCAGATCACTCAATATGAGTCCACAAAGCCCCTGACAGAGCAAGGATGCACTTCTTGGAACATCCCTTCTGGTCGACATGCACAGCTCCCACACCAGCCCCGGCTACACCTGCCAATTCTATTGTCACTGTAGTCACCTAAATAAAAACAAAATCCACATGCCTAGGGCACAAGTCACACAAAATAGGACTGTGGTTCCTCCTCAAAGAATAACACCCCTTTAGAACTTATTTTATCCCTCTTCTCTTAGAACCACTAGGGAATCAAGGAGGGAAGGTAAAGAAGGGGGTCTCTGGCTCTGATCTTTACTGTGTTAGGAGGATCCCTCTCCAATCCTGTTGCGGCTCCGTTTGTTAAATAGTAAGTCTCTTTTCCTAGAACACCCAGCCTAGGTCTCATAGATTCTTAGACATTTCCATTTGTGTGACACTCAACACCAGGAGGCGGTGGGTTGAAGTTTGACAACATGATGCTAATAACACACACTCTTCAGGGCTTGACATTCTGTTATTTACTCATCTGGCAAAAACTTACTGGGTGTCTGTCCCATGCCAGCCACCATGCTAAGCGCTAAGTACACAAAGCCGAATAAGATACTATCTGTGCTCTTCCAGATCACAATTTAATGAGGGAAACTGCAAACACAAACTATTACAGGGAAAATGTCTTTATAGCAAGAAGATCTTTTAATTTCCTTCAAATCACACTTTAGGGACAGTCCCGGGTCCACTATTTACTATTTGGATGACCTTGGACAGCCTCCCTAAGGGTATTTGCCCCACTTTCCTCACCCAAAGATACCAAGTTCCCCAAGTGCCCCGGCAGCTCTGAGATGAGCACTGAACTGGCTGGTGAATGGAATTTCAAATTGGAAAGAGGAGCAGGATGCTCTTAAGAGGGATAACTACATGCGTGAAGGAAGCACGGATATGCAAATAGAAAGGCGTACAGAGGAGTGAAGATAGGGGAATAAGGTATTAGCACGTCTCCCTGCATCCATTCTTGTCCCTTTCAGTTTATTCTCAACCAGCAGCCAGAGCAACCCATTAAAATGTGTGTTATTGTAAATCATGGTCACTCCTCTGCTCAAACCCTCCAGTGGCTTCCCAAGTCCTTACCAAGACCTATAAGGCCCAGATGATCTGTATTCTCCATCCCAGCCTCCCTTTCTGACTTCTTTGCCTATTGCCTTCCTTTTACCTTGCTCTGCTCTGGACACTCTGGTCTCCTCACCAGCCCTCAATGCTTATCACCATCTAACATATTTTACTTAATTTACTTTCTCATTCTCTAGAATGTAAGCATCATAAAAGCAGGGACTTTTGTCTGTTTTATTCTGTATCTAAAATTTAGAAAGTGCATGACTAATAACATACTGGCTAAATGAATTTGTCCAGTTTGTGGATTAGGAAACTAAGATCCAAAGAAAGAAAGTGAATGAGGTCAAAGTGCTCCTTAGAAGGAGAGTCTGGACTTAGTAAGACTTAGATCTTCTGTCTCTCTGTTCCACAGACTCTATGGTAGACAGAATAATGGGCTCCAGAGATGTCTACATCCTAAAGCCCAGAAACATATGGCAAAAGGGACTTTGCAGATGTGATGAAGTTAAGGATCTTGAGATGGGGAGATCCTTTGGATTGCTGGCTTAACTTCTGACATTCCTTCCCTCAGCCTCTTCAACTCTATTAGATTTATTTATTCACTCATTTATTAATTCACTCAACCAGTATTTACTATATATATTGATAGATCTGTTTTAGCAAAAGAAAAAGGAAGGATATGAAAGGGTAACTTTTACATCTCTACGTTGTGTTTTTTAAGCCATGGAATTTTACTTTGGGGATTTCTAGTGTTTTTTAATTTAAAAGATAGAAACAAATATTTTCTGAGAGATACTCTGAGCCACACACTGTGGTAGATACTGGAGATAAAAGAAAAGTCTTGAACTACACACACTTACAGTTTTATAGGGGTGACAAATGAACAGAGAATCAGATTGCCCCACCTCAAGCAAATGTCACCAGGGAGGGAAGCAGGGTTTCGGTGGAGGCCCAGAGGGGGGAATCTAACCCTGCCTGGAGGACAGCATTGCGGTGGAGGGGTGGTGAGTAGAGAATCCCAAAAGTAATATCTCAGTTGAGTAGTCTGATCCTTATCAAGGTTTGCCTATCCCTGGCCTCGGGTGTTTTGCTAACCAGAGCCAGCTGTTTTGTGGATGCCTTCTCCCCGCTGTCCTGCTGTCCCTGCCTAGTCCCTTCACTGGTCCCTGGCATGACACAGGCATTTTCAGGCCCTTTCCCATGAATCTGTTTAGAGCCAGCACCCTGTACAGCTCAAGAGGAGTCACAGCTCATGGTGAGATAAGGGAGGGACTTGGAAGAAAACATGATGAACGTGGACAAAGCCAAGGGGGAAATATGCATGTTTTCATTTGCTTTCCCCAAACAAGATGCTTTCACACCACTTTCCATAATCCAAACAGTATGTTTCTCCTTAACATACTGTGAAGATGTGGTGGCTATCTGTTGTAAAGGCACACGAGACATGTTTTTCTCCCAAGATGGGGTTAGCACCCCTCCTGGTGCTCCCTTCAGCACCATGTGCGCCCATATTTTATAGAGTCTCTCATACCCTAGCCCAATCCCATGACTGTCTGTGTTCTCCTAAGGACTCCTAAGATCCTTCTAGAGCAGCCACCAGTCTTGCCTGAGGTTGTATGGCACGTGCCCTGCACACAGGGAGTGCTCAATAAATAATTGCTTAATTGCACTGAATACTGTAAAACAGTGTAGGTACTAGTTTGGGCAAATTTTGAAACATCTGAAGTCAAACTCTCATTTTGGAAGGCTGAAAAATCATTTTCAATTTTAATTTATTATTTCTAAGAAAACAAAAATGTTCCCACAATTCTCAAATTAATATTCACCAGTGACATCTTCAACCTGATTTGAGAGGCTGAGGAGGGAATGTAGGTTGCGTACATAATAAAAATTATATTTTAATTGCCCTCTAACTTGTGGCTGTGTGTAAAGAAGAAACACAGGATATATGAGGGAAAAATGCTTTGAAAACTCTAAAGTGGGTTACAGATGTTAGTTTATGTTTTCACACAACTAAAGCAGAAACTGCCTATGCCCTCAGTCCCTTGCAGACTGAAGCAGACATCAGTGTTTGGATGGGATACAGGAATGGTGGGAGGAATGGTTACTTTTTGCACAGAGAATTCAATTGTTCTGGGCTTAGCCAGGATGCAGATGGTTTTCCATTGCTGGAATTGGTCAGGGATGGTGGGGGAAGCGCTTAGGCATGGCTTTCACTGAATTGGCTATGCAGGCTTTCAAGAAATCTTTGAACAATAATGCTGTTCAGGTACCTACTTGGAGAGGTCAACTGCTTGATTCGTTTTTTTAAATTCCAATCAAACAAGTGACAGTGACACATCTTGGTGCCATTTCATACCATCCCTGACTTCTCAGAAGCAGCTGGCGCCAGTTGTCTTCCCTGGCAGGGATCGCTGGCCCTGGCTTTGCAACAGTCCAGAGAGCCTGCAGTTCTCCAGGGGAATTGCAAAATACTTTTAAATATTCTAAAAATGAAATTAAATATTCATTTTATTTTAATTTACATATGCCATCCAGTACTTTTAGAAGATGTCAGTACTGTGGAATGACATGGCCAACCGTCGTATGGTTCAGCTCTGAAATACAGCTGTGAGTTCTCAGAATAAGATGCTGATGGTCCTGTGTCCAGTGCTGTCCGATTTTCACCTTGGCTAGTGTGCGGGTTAACCAATATTTATCTTTCTATGTGGCTGTAAAAAATCTTATAGGTCCAAGATGGTCAGATATTATTTCATAAAGCCTTATTCTAGTGAGTTCTAGTAATTCTTAATCTTTCTCAAATAAATAATCATCAAATCTTCTCCAATAACAAAATAACTAAGCATATTTTACAATTGTAATATAATTTTTGGTGTGAGAAAACTGTTTCCTGGTCTGCAGGGTATAGACAGTAAACATATAGCAAACAATTAGGAATGTTAGAATCATGGTCGGGGAGGCAGACATTCTGTGCATCTCCATCCCAAGCTCTCCACCTCAGATTTCTTGTTCTTTTTTACTTTTTGCTTAAGCTTATCTTGGTGTGTTGCCTGGGAGTTTAGATGTTTTATTATAACACAAAAAAATTACATGAGACAAAGCCCAACTTGCTTTTCTTTTCCCTTCCAGTCCTATTATAATTTAGACAAAACTCAGCCATTTTCTTTCATTATGTAGAATGGCTACTGAAAAGGAAAGATGTAGAAAAAAGAAAACTTTCAGGGAACAGTGAGAAACAAATGCATCATGATCTACTTAACAGAGAACTGTGGGTAAGAGTCATGCACAAGAACATGGAAATGGCTTCTTGAAAATATCTTTTTTTTTTCAATTTTAAAAGGAATGCATGCACATGGTAAACAAAAATAATTCAAATTGTAAGAAAAATACAAAACAAGAAGTAAAAATTCTCTTCTCCAATATCCTATCCCAGATCCTGAATCCTGCTGCCCAAAGAAGAACTGTTAGCCATTTGTTATGCATCCTTCCGGAAGAATTCTGTGCATATGACAGAGATGTCACAAAACCCGCATGCTTTCCTTCCCTACAAGCTCTACAACTTCATTTTTTCCCTTATTGTGTCATGAGCATCTAAACATATCAGTAAACGTTTATAACGCAGTTTTAAAGAAAATGATATGCTTCATAGTATTCCATTAGAGTATCATTATTTGTTTATACCATCTCTTTTTGGTAGACATTTGGATTGCTTTTAGATCATTACTATTGCAAACATTGCTTCAGTGAACACTTTTGTAAATAAGTATTTGTACACATGACAAAATAAATCTAATATCTACAGGGTTAATTTCCAAAAGTGAAATGACTAATTCTGAGATTATGTGTATTTGCATCTTGAAAACTATCTCCTCATTTATCTCCAAAGATGTTAACCTATGTCTACACTCAGCAACAGTGCACGAGAGTGCGTTTCCCACCTGCTCTCATCACTAGAAATTTGTTTTTATAAATAACAACATATAAACACTGCCATAGGTTACATCTGGGGTTCAAGAAAGGACTTTTACTTTTTGCTTTCATAGACATCTGTGCTATGTAAATTTGATACAGTGATGATGTTTTCTTTTGTAATTAAAAAAGATTAAAGATTCAGAACATTTGGTTGTAACTGTTTGGTGATAAAATTTCACTTGTAAAGTAAAGCCCAGAATATGAGACCATTCTCAAAAGAAGACCATGGGAGGGAGCAGTCAGAGGCAGAGTTCTGTTTGATACGGGCAGGCTGATGGAGGGGAAGGGAATACACCTTATAGGCTACTCACCTGTGAGAACTAGAGGAGGTAACTCTGTGGTACCAAGATGTAGTAGCCCAGAGATAGCTGTAAATCTCTTGCAATGTTACTATCTTCCCATGAGGTCATAATCCCTGGAATGAGGGCTTATTTTTACAAGCTACACCTATAATGCAAAGGACAAGCCTAGGGACAATACAATCTATGTTTCTCATTTTAAGTTCTTTGGGAATAGAGTCTGCTCAGTTCCTCTTTTCCTCACATAGACTGGAAAACTTGGATCTATCCCCAGCTTTACAAATTTTCTTTAGTTTAGAAAATACACATGTCCCACTCTCAGAATCATTACTGTAGTAGAAGAGTTTTTTTTTCAGGGCAAGAATTCTTTGTAAAACAGTATCCAGATTCAGGGTAAAATATCTGAGTCATAACAATTTAAAGCCCAATCTCTTCTGCAAAAGATACTTCTACAACATCAAGTATCTCATATGCAATTGGTAAATAAGAAAATAACATGGAATTTGTAGAAATCAAACTTGATTTTCCTAGGCAAGGAAAGCTAGAATAGCTGGAATAAAATTATAACCTTCAGTATGAAAGGAAAAATTTTTAGTGTGGCTACTGCTAAGCAATAGTTCTTTCAGCTGTATTTTAAGAAATTTAAAAATAAGTGCTTGATTACTGGTGGTAGTACAAAATTATATAAACCAATGAAGTGGAATTTAACAGCACCTAGCATTTAGTCTTGATTTTGGGCCAAATAGTGTCCCCTCCCAAATTCATATATTAACGTTCTTACTCCCAGTACTTCAGAATGTGACGGTATTTGCAGAAAGGACCTTTAAAGAGGTAATTAAGGCAGAATGAGGTTATATAGGTGCACCCCAATCCGATACAACAGGTATCTTTGTAAGAAGAGGAGATTAGGACACAGACAACAAACAGAAAGAGGAAAGACCACGTGAGCACACAGCAAGAAAGTGGCTATCTGCAAGCCAAGGAGAGAGGCCTCAGAAGAAACCAAACTTATGGAAACCTTGATGTTGGATTTCTAGCCTCCAGAACTGGGAAAAAATTAATTTCTGTTGTTTAAGCTACCTCGTCTGTAGTATTTTTTTATGGCAGCCCAGCAAGCTGATACACTCTTGGATGTATACTCTGGAGATACACTGCCACAAAAAAAAACAATATAGAATTAAAATTATTCATTATGATCATATTTATGATAGCAAAAAAAAAAAAGGAAATGTCATAATTTCCTTCCACAAGAGACTGGTAAGCTATGGTATATCCATACAATGGAGTATGATACAGCCATAAAGGACAGTGAGGAAGACCTCTGTGAACTGGTATGAAGGGATTTCCAGGATATACTCTTAAGTGAAATGAACGAAAAAAACAAAGTGCAACTGAGTATATGTAGTATATTATGTTTTGTGTTAGAAGAAAGGAGAAATAAAAATATGTGTATTTGCTTATTTTTGCACAGAATAGACATGGAGGAAAGATTTTTTAAAATGGCAGTGGTACTTGATACAGGGTAAGGGGTAGGTAGTGAGCTCAATAAGATAGGGATGGGGAGTGTGATGTCCCTGAGTATATATTTCACGTAGTTTGAATTTTTGAATTACATTGGTGTTTTACAAATTCAAAAATAAATCAATTTGAAAAGATTGAAAGTCTTATTTGCAAGGCAGAAATAGAGACACAAATGTAGAGAATAGATGTATGGATACCAGGGAGGGGAAGGGGGAGGGGTGGGAGGAGTTGGGAGACTGGGATTGACACCTATACATTATTGATACTATGTATAAAATAGACAACTGATGGGAACATACTGTATAGCACAGGGAACTCTACCTAATGCACTGTAGTAACCTAAGTGGGAGGGAAGTCCAAAATGGAGGGGACATCTGTATGTGTATGGCTGATTCATTTTGTTGTGCAGTGGAAGCTAACACAACATTGTAAAACAACTGTACTCCAATCAAGATTATAAAAAAAAGAAAAGACTGAAAGAAGTTAACCCTAAAATTGAATACAATCAGAAAAAAATAAACCTGTTTATCAAGTTGATAAACATAACAATGCAGCTAAAAAGAATTAAGGTAACTTTTGAACACAGTAACCTGAATGGGATGCAGTCTAAAGATCAAAAGATCTGTAACGGGGCTTCCCTGTGGTGCAGTGGTTGAGAATCCGCCTGCCAATGCAGGGGACATGGGTTCGAGGCCTGGTCTGGGAAGATCCCACATGCCGCGGAGCAACTGGTCCCGTGAGCCACAACTACTGAGCCTGCGCGTCCGGAGCCTGTGCTCCGCAACAAGAGAGGCCGCGATAGTGAGAGGCCCGCGCACCGTGATGAAGAGTGGCCCCCGCTCTCCGCAACTAGAGAAAGCCCTCGCACAGAAACGAAGACCCAACACAGCCAAAAATAAATAAATTTATAAAAAAAAAAGATCTGTAACGAAATCTGGAACTTAGTAGGTTTGTTGTTAGCACTGGTATTGGAGTACTGAAATAATTTTATTTGCATTGTAGGACAGAGCAAGAAAAAAAATGTGTAGAGACACTTGGGAACTCGAAATATGCAGTGAAGAAAGATAAGAAAGAACCCTGAAATTGGAGGACACCATTATGAACTCTGTGTCTAGCACACCTAGAAATTAGGTCTTAGTTTCTAAATACCATTCGTCAAAAAACAACAAGGCTCCTTGGGCAGATGGTCAGGTCTAGGTTTGGAGCAGAGAAAGCATAAGATAACCCCAGAATATATAGTACCAGAAATCAAGGGAGTGCTCAAAGACTAAAAATTACATGTCTGAAGGACACAGAAGATGTCTTGAAGGGACTGCTAATGGCCACAGTTGAGACAATTTGAGCATCCCAAAGAATAACGTATAACACATTAATATAATAATATAACATTGAATTTTTAAAAATCCTTATGTCCAGAGTGATACTAAAAAAAAGCAAGGCAGGAAGAGGGAGGAAAGTTATGTAGAAGGGATGATAAAAGTACAAATTTACCATTTTGCAACCATCCGTGCAATAATTGAATCAGGTGAAGCTCATCAATGGTGGATGTTAACTAGACTTATTGTGAGGATCATTTCGGTATATATACATACATCAAATCATTGTTGTGTACCTCAGAAACTAATATAATGTTGCATGTCAGTTATATCTCAATTTTTAAAATAGACAAAAAAAGATCACCAATGGTAAACTGTTATTGGAGAGCAGAGTATCCATACAACTCAAAATATTACATCACAGATTGCTTATTAATTACAAAGGGAAAAAGATATCTTTACAATGAAGAAATTCAGCAAATGCCTCTTAACCAAATGATTAAACTTATCATCCCCAATGGGACAAATGACATTAGGTATATCTACCATGCCATAGTGGGAAGTGTATATCACCTATGTAGGATACATGCCAAAAATATCCAACCTGTATACAAACTTGAGGAACCAGTCAGACAAATCCGGATTGTTGAATATCCTTCAAGATACTGGCATGGATTGTTGAAAAAGGTCAATGCCATAAAATTTTTTAAAGACTTGGGGGAGGGGGACTCTTTCAGATTATAGGAGATGAAAACTAAATGCAGTGCATAAGGCTTGATTTGAAACCCTAGATTTCCTAGATTGAAAAAAAAAATAGCAAGAAAAAGACATTATTAGGTCAATTAAGGAAATTTGAATATGGGCTATATACTAGATAATATTATTGTGTCAGGGTTAATTTTATTGGTGTGATCACAACATGGAAAGATATTAGGTTGGCCAGAAAGTTTGTTCAGGTTCTTCTTTAACATGGAAAATCCACACGAACTTTTTGGCCAACCCATAGAATAATCACCTAATTTCTCTGATAACTGCTGAAGTACTTAGGATTGGATTGTCATGATTTGTATCTGTAACTTAAATGGGTCAGCAAATAAATAACCTCTTGCAGTTTTATAATTTTATGTTTTACATTTAGATGTATAATCCATACTGAGTTGTTTTTTAGTATACGGTGTGAGTTATGGATTGAGGTTCACATTTTTGCATGTGACTATAAAATTGTTTCAGCAGCTTTTATGGAAAGACTGTCTTTCTATGCTTAATTGCCTCTGTACCTTTGTCAAAAATCAGTGGACCATATGCGTGTAGGTCTATTTCTGGCCTTTCTATTGTGTTCCATAGACCTATTTATCTTCCTTGACACCAGTACCATGCTGTCTTGATTACTACAGCTTTGCAATATGTCTTAAAGTCAGGTAGCATAAGTTCTCCAACTTTGTTCTGCCTTTCCAAGTGTTTTAAGTATTCTAGGGCCTTGTCATTTCCCCTAACTTTTATTATATTTTTTTACTTAAGTATAGTTGATTTACAATATTATGCTGGTTTCAGGTGTACAACTTCACATAAATTTTGTAATCAGCTTATCAATTTCTACAGAAAAGCCTGTGGGTATTTTGATTGGGAAAGTATTGAATCTGTAGATCAATTTGCAGAGAAATGACATTTTTTTCCTACATTTTTTAAATTGAAGTATAGTTGATTTACAATATTGTGTTAATGCTGTGTAGCAAAGTGATTCAGTTATACATTCTTTTTTTAAAAAATATTATTTTCCATTATGGTTTATCACAGGATATCAAGTATAGTTCTCTGTGTTATACAGTAGGACCTTGTTGTTTGACATCTTGACTATTGAATCTTGTGACTGTGAATTCTGTGTGTTGCTCTATTTATTTAGGTCTTTTAAAATTTCTCTCAGCAATATTTTGTAGTTTGCAGTATATAAATATTAAACATCGTTTGTCAGGTTTATTGCTATTTTGTATTTATATTAAATGGTATTTTTGTTTGTTTTATTTTTTTGTTTTTTAAAATTTATTTATTTATTTATTTATTTTGGGCTGTGTTGGGTCTTCGCCTCTGTGCGAGGGCTTTCTCTAGTTGCGGCAAGCGGGGGCCACTCTTCATCGCGGTGCGCGGGCCTCTCACTATCGCGGCCTCTCTTGTTGCGGAGCACAGGCTCCAGATGCGCAGGCTCAGTAGTTGTGGCTCACGGGCCCAGTTGCTCCGCGGCATGTGAGATCCTCCCAGACCATGGCTCGAACCCGTGTCCCCTGCACTGGCAGGCGGATTCTCAACCACTGCACCACCAGGGAAGCCCTAAATGGTATTTTAAAATTTCTAATTGTTGCTAGTACATAGAAGTACAATTGATTTTTGTGTATTGATCTTGTATCTTGCAAGTTTACTAAACTCATTTGTTCTAGTAACTTTCTTGTAGCTTCCCTAGGATTTTCTACATAGATGATCATGTCATCTGTGAATAAAGGCAGTTTTACTTCTTCCCAAGGGAATGCCCCTCCCTCCCTCCTTCCTTCCTTCCTTCCTCCCTCCCTCCCACCTTTCCCTCCCTATGGTACTAGCTAGAACCTCCAGTATGATGCTGAATAGAAGTGATGGCCCAGACATCTTTGACTTTTTTACTGATTTTAGAGGAAGAGTATTTAGTCTTTCACCATTAAGTATGATATTAGCTGTAGGTTTTTGTGGATGCTATTTATCAAGTTGAGAAAGTTTTCTTTTCTTCTAGTTTGCTGAAACTTTTTTTTTTTTGATCAGTAATGGATATTGGATTTTGTGAAATGTTTTTTCCCCTCTATCTTTTGAGGTAATCATAGATCTTTTTTTTTTTTTTAAACATTAGCTCAGATTCCTAATTTTGTTTTTTAAATAAATTTATTTATTTATTTATTTATTTATGGCTGTGTTGGGTCTTCGTTTCTGTGTGAGGGCTTTCTCTAGTTGCAGCGAGCGGGGGCCACTCTTCATCACGGTACGCGGGCCTCTCACTATCGCGGCCTCTCTTGTTGTGGAGCACAGGCTCCAGACGCGCAGGCTCAGTAGTTGTGGCTCACGGGCCTAGTTGCTCCGTGGCATGTGGGATCTTCCCAGACCAGGGCTCGAACCCGTGTGTGTCCCCTGCATTGGCAGGCGGATTCTCAACCACTGCCCCACCAGGAAAGCCCCGATAGATCATGTTTTAGTCTTTTTTTTTTTTTTTTTTTTTGCCTCTATATGTCTGAAAAAGTATTTTACTTTAATTTTTAAAGGAATTTTTATGGACTACAGAATTCTAGTTTAACAGGTTTTTTTTTTCCTTTGAATACTTTAAAGATGCTCCACATTATCTAAAAATCTGTGTCATCCTTATTGCTTTTTCTCTGAATGTAACGAATCATTTTTCTCAGGATTCTTTTAACATTTTCCCTTTATCACTAGTTCTAACAATTTGATTATGTGCCTTGGTGTAGTTTTCTTCATGTTTCTTGTGTTTGAAGTCCATTGAGTTTCCTGGAACTATGGGTTTATATTTTTCATCGAAGTTAAAAATACTTTAGACATTACTTTTTCAGATATTCTGTATTTCCTCCTTGCCTTCTTTCCTTTAATAACTCCAATTTCACACACAGTTGGCTTTTTGAAGTTGTCCCATGGTTTATTTTTTTCTTGTTCTTTTAAAAAAAAAATTCTGTGCTTCATTTTAGATAGTTTCTATTGCTATCTATTGCTACTTTCCTTCCATGGTGTCTAATCTGCTGTTAATCCCATCCAGGGTATTTTTCATTTTAGACATTTTAGTTTTCATCTGTAGAAATTCAATTAAAAAAAACCTTCCACGTCTTTATTTAATATGTTCAGTCTTTCTTTTAGTTTTTTTGAACATATGGAATACAATTATAACTGTCTTACTGTCCTTATTTATTAGTGCTATCATCTATGTCATTTTGTAGTATATTTTGATTAATTGATTTTTCCTCTTAATTATGGATTTTATTTTTCTGATTTTTTGCATGTCCGGGCATTTTTGATTAGATGATCAACATTATGAATTTTATCTTGCGGGATGTCGGATATTTTTATATTCTTGAAAATATTGTTGTACTTTGTTCTGGGATATGGTTAAGTTATTTGGAAACAGTTGATACTTTTGGGTCTTGCTTCTAGGCTTTGTTTGGTGGGACCAGAACAATATTTAGTCTAGGGTTAATTCTTGCCCACTCCTGAGTCAAGAATCTTATTACTAACCTCAGCTTCACGAATTATGAAATTTTCCACTCTGGATGATGGGAATGGCCACTCTCCTGACCCTGTATGAACCCCTGAATAGTTTGCTCTTATTTCATAAGGAGGGTCATTTCCTAGTCTCAGGTAGTTTACTCACTGACATGGTTAATCAGTTACCTACTGAAACCTCGAAAGGGACACTCTGTAGTTCTCAGTTCTCTGTGCAATTCTCCCCTCTATAGTTCTCTGCCCTGAGAATTCTAGCCACATTGGCTTAGCTGAACTCCCAGCTCCATCTCCTCAACTCTTCTCTCTGCATCACAGACTGGAAACTCTGTTCAGACAGTAAGCTAGGCAATCATAGCGCTTTCTCAGAGATCACTGACCTTCATTGCTTATTTCCAATATCTTGAGAGCTATTGTTTGATTCATATATTTGTTCAAGCCATTTGTTGTTATTGTTGTTGTTGTTTTTTACACAGCAGAGTAAACCTAGTCCCTGACACTCCATCTTGGCAGAAGCAGGAGAAGTTTGTATGCATTTTAAAATTTCCCCTGAGGCAACCTCCAGCTGATTGGCTTTTCCTGAGCTGTTCAAGTTATCTCCCACATGACTATTATGGTTTTTGTTAGTTACAAAGTTGAATGTGTTATTTCTCTATTTCCCTTCTATTTTAACCTGCAATTTTATGGTATACAATGTTTCTGAGGAATGAGTATATTGTAGTATAACAATTATAACCTATACAATTTAAGGACATATGCTATGGTTGGCATATACCTTAAGCAAAAGCAGAAAATACAAAAAGATATGTTTTTATTAACATTTTCAAAACTGAAACTAACTGGTCAGATCTTTGAGGGTAGGTTTCATTTTGCGTGAGTCATTTTATTTCCTCCCCTGTAGTGCCGGGCACATAGATCTTCCAAATCATTTGTTGAATTGTTGTAATAGATTTGTTGGTAGTACAGGAATATAGTATTATTTTCACTGTTATGATTATGACTAGCTATTGTGTATGTCTACTTTACGTTAGGCTCTCTGCCAGGCACTTTATATAATATCTAATCCAGTCTTCACTATTGCTCTATGATAGAGAGATTTTTAGTCTCTCTTTATAGACAAGGAAATGGATTCAGGGGAGTGTAAATAACTTGTTCAGGATCCCACGGCTAGTAACTGACACTATTGAGATTCCAAACTCAGTTTTATCTGATTCCAAAGCCAAAACTCCTTGTATTACTTTGTATTACTTATGCTGTTTCATAACGCATAACGAGGCTTAGTGGTTCATTTCTCTGACAGGAACTCTCTTATTTTTCTTTCATTCTCTTGTGGAAGGGAATAAAAAGAAAGTCGTTTTAGGACAAGGCATTTGAGTAAGTATGCATCTTGAGTTTTCTGAATTTCTCAGGGATCAGATTTGAGTCCAGGGCGATTTCACATGGCTGTGTTACACCTGCACACCAGGAATAGATTACGTTCATTCAAGACAATAAACTAAGAATATGCCAGACTCCCTTGTTCCCTTGTAAAATAACCTTTGCAGTTTCTACCCATAGAGATGTATTTACTCTTCAAGCACACCCCAGTTCTTTCAGTCACGACAGGGAACATTGTTTCACCTAGAGACTCTTTCCGTAGCTACGCAAAGGCTTCTCTCAGGAAGGGCCTAAACTAGACAAAAAATTGAGTTCTGATCTCAAATCGTTTTCCTAATAATATCGTGGTGTGGGCTGAGCAGGCGCGTTCCCTGAGAAAGGGAGGATAAAATTATATTGCCCTCACAATGGTGCATTTTACAGTTCCCCACATGTTACTTCTCCACGACCAGGAAGCCAGATTTCATGTTACTTTGGGGTTGGGTTTGAGCCTGGGAGGGCCATGAACAGGGGCCTGTTGGTGGAGGAGGCCAAAGAACGTGAGCCCAGAGTGTCCTCACAAGGGGAAAAGGAACCTGGATTCATGGACAAGGGCCCACGGTTTATCTGAATTGCCTTCAATCTCAGTCAAGGCTTAACATCAGGTCATGGGTGCCTATCACTGTGGCAATGAGGGATTATTTTTATTAAGCATTTTGTGTTTGTCCAAGAGCTTTCGGTCATTAATCATTTAACTCTTGTTCCCCATGAGACTTTTGTGAAGTAAATGGGAAAGAAATAACACAATTCTTATTTTACAGAGAGAGAAACTGAAGCACTAGTGCCACTAGTACACACTGAAAGAGCTAAAGCCATACATTAGAATTTGGGAAAACCGGACCGGGAGTTTGATGAACTTTGTTTCACCATAGAAGTGAGGTTTTCTGTTTTTACACAAAACGAATTTGCATATTTTTCATTTTGAAAGCAACATGATGGATACTGAGATGTGCTGAAGAAAAAAACAGGCTTCACTTCCTTACCTAATATAGTGTGAAAATTTTACTGAGTTCCTACAAAAAATTTGGAATCCAAATATGCATTTAAGTTTAAGTAGTAAAGATTGTAAGGCATTGCTAATCTTGAGTCTTCTAATAAGAAAAAATATAAGCAAACACGTCCAGCGTGGTTGCATTTAGCCAATAGCAAGTTATAAAGGGACTGCGAGAGGTTAGCAGGGGAATTTTGCTGCCTGGAATTAATCTGGTGGGCTTCCTGGAGGGGGGGGTGTTTTGAATTTCAATTAAAAAAAAAGATTTCAAAGACAGTATGCCCTTCAGCCCAGAAGCTTTGAAATATCTTTCTTGTCTCTTTTCAAGGAGCATAAACACTACCAAAAAATTGTCAAATATCACAAGAAGGAGGAATCGACTGAGGGGTCCACAAGGGCACGTTTCAGAGTAATGGAAAGGAAATGAAGAAACGTTTTCTGACAGCAAGATCTTTCAGATCTATTAACAATGAGGTAGTTCAGGGGCAGATGGTTAGGGTGGCAGGGGAGGCGTCAGTAGAGCCCATTTAAACCAGACTAGATAAAGCCCAGAATGGTGACTTCAGGAAGCAGTGTGCCCCCTGGTGGGGGTGGGGAATATGGTTAGGACTAGCATTCATTTACTTCCTTTGGCATAAGACAGACCTTGGATTCAAATCCATTTAGAAGCTGCATGACTAAAAGTCTCCGGTTCCTACTTTTTAAAATGGTACGAACAAGGACTACCTTATAAGTTGATGAGTGAAATAAGTGAAAGTATGTTTACATGGCACATGGCACCAGAGGCAAATCTGGGTTATACTGAGTCTGAAGCTTTTACAATATTGGAGGCCTTCTTTAAGAAAAAGAATACACAATTCTGGTTATCAAATTAAAGCAAATATTTATTTAGAATGAGAAAAGAAATCACACTTTAAAAAACCCCAACAAGCCAATAAATACCACAAATATCACAGAATCCACAAACATTACATCATGATATTTTAACTTATTAACTACCTGAAATATCTCTATTTGCTATGTGTGTGTGTGTGTATGTCTGTGTATATATTCTGATGGCCTTTTCATATGACAAAAATTTTGTAATACGTTGTATAGAGAGAATGGAAACATTTCAACTTACCTCTAATATGATTCACCAAAATTTGTTTTTAACTACTGATAGTTTAGGAAAAGTTTTTTCAGCACAATTTGTTGCTTCTACTGTCCTGCAAAATTTTACGGTTTTTGTCAAATTTGGGAAAACTTCTACAAAGGTTTTTCATGAAAGTGTTGTAAGATTTAGTCTTCCTAGACTAGCTTCTGACTATACATGTCAAATCTTGTTTCTCTTCCATTATCCTCCTAATTTGGAGGCTGGTCATTACAGGAGGCATTCACACCTCAGCATGACATACCTTGGTCTCAGCTCCTTGAGTGAACAGACAATGGTAGGAGTGTTTCTGGACTCCACTCCTACAACTGGATGGCTAGGGTCAATTATACACAGAAGTGATGTGTATCACACATAATACATCCCACTCTACTCAAGCTGAATGTATCTTCAACTCAACTCCGAAGCCAACTTAACACAAAAGCAAGTGTGACAGAGGGGACGTCAGAGCAGTATTAACTAGTTGGTGTTAAATACCTTAATTTTGTAAACTTTATAAAAACATATAACCATGCCCACACACTGATAGAGCCCCTAGCAGGGCCTTGGAAGGGTCTCATGCCATTAGCTTCGTGGTCAGCTGCCCCTACATGTGATAGCAACGTGCAGAACAGTTCTGTCCCCGCTACTGGCAAGTCTTCCTCAAAGTGAGCAAGATGCTGGTGGGGATTTGGGGTAACAAATTCAGGAGACTCCCTGAAGGCAACAACTTGTCCAACCAGAGAGGTGGGATGTGTCCCCTTCAGCGGTGGAGAATCTAAATTAAATAGAGTCTTGAGGATCTGATGGTGGCACATCAGAAGGAGCTCTTTGTTTCTCTTGAATTTTGCTGTTTTTTCACCCCAACGTCAGCTGGTTACATTTGATTTCAAAGCTCCTCTTTGAAATTGCTGTGATTTACCTGAGTCTGAACTCTGCCCTCTTTCAGAAAATCCGTTCTTAGAGCCCCATGACCCCCCTTGGAGCACTGTGATACGTGGAGGTGGTGGAAGCATGCTGTACCTCAGGGCCACTCCACATGGTCCCAGGCAGAGGTATTTTCAAGGCTGGTGCAAGCAGCCATTAGAAAACAGGGCCTAGTGGCGTGGTGGTCATTCCAGAAATGTAACCCCTCAGAAATGTGCTGCCCAGGCTCTCGTAAGAAGGGTAAAGCAAATAAAGTTGCTGCCTATTTGGAACATACGCTGACTCCTTCCACATCTGCAGGACATTTAGCTCCTTGCATCTGGTAATGTTTGTGCAAATATAATTCCATATTCACTAATAATTCCTGGGGCTAAAGGCCCCCCCTCGGGTAACCTTGTTAATATTCTCTCAAGGCCTGGTGTGAACGCCTCATAGCATTTTGATTAGAATTCAATCTTGTGTTTTTTTCCCTCTCTGTCTCTCTCTCTCCCTCTCTCCTCTCATGCTTTCCTGGCCCCTGGTTTCCTGGCCACCCACATCAGGAGACATTCTCCCTCCCTTCCACTCTCCATTCTCAGTTTCAAGGAATTTCCTTGTGTCAAAGGCAAAGTGTGATTGACATATTTTTCCCCTCTTAAGAGCAGTCATCTCAGTGTTTGATTTAACCATCTCCTTATGGGGCTCATACAATCATTACCTGGGTGAAAAAGAGACCTCCTGCTCACCCCCATGCTCAAGCACCAGGCTCAGGCCCATGGAGCTCAGTATTTTTATAGAGTTCTACATTGCTGCTCTCCTTCTCCTTTTGTCTACTTTTCTTTTTCTTTTTGGTAGGCACTAGCAAATGATTCCCTGGTGTGTTGTACCCTGAGCCTTAAGGAATTTTAGTTATCTAAAAACAGGTAGACCAGCTGCCTCCTGCCAGTGCCCTCTGCCTGCCAAGAAAAGCATCTGCTGTTCTTCAGACCTGAGGGAAAGAATGGATACATAACGAGTTCTCTAGTTTTGAATTCACCATCTCTAGGCAGTTTGTCCTTCTTTGGTTCTTTAGTCTTACTTGACCAGCTTATTTGTCTCTCAGGAGAAGAAAAGAGAAAACAAAAACAAAAGCAAATTGGCCATAGAAATGAAGAATTATGTTTAAACCCAAGAAGAATTTCTTGGCAGTGAAGTTCTTAATGTTGGAGTGATTCTGGAATGCAGGCGCCCTCTCTCTCTCTCAGGCTGCCTTATCCTCGAATTACTATGGAATCTAAGGGTTTCTGCCTGAAGGGGATGAACTAGATGACCTTGGAAGGTCACTTGCAGCTTTTAAATTCAGCAGCCATCCCCTTCTTTTCTGTGAAGGGCCACACTTCTCACAGTGTTGGAGCAAACTCCGTCTTAAGGGGATTTACTCATGTCTCTCCAGAGTATCCTGAATCACAGCCTGCTCTTCTCTTTAATGAATCATTATCTCCTGCTGCTGATTATGATATGCTACCTACTTGAAGTCCCAATTGCAGGCAGCTCTGTTGTCATGCAATAATTATATTCTTAAGTAACCTCATGTGTCCCAAATACCATTGTTTCAGAAGGAAATGCAGTGCTAGAAGATAGAGGCTTGGATTTGCAGTAACAAAATTAATTTTTTTCCTGCTGGAATTTCAGTAACAAAAGTAGTTTTAATAAAAACTATATGTATATAGCTATAATATTTTAATTCATTGTACAAAGCCAGCATTCAGTGACATTTCACTTTTAATCAGGAGGAATGACCTGCCTATAGTGATTACTAAAAGCGCTCTTATTAACATAGTGTGACATAAATACTTGCTTGTCATAATTATCATCCATGTTATGATAAACAAAGCACAAAGCCAATCAAGCAAAGCAGGCATATATTCTTACACTGAGAGTAACAGCAGTATATTATAAATTGTGTTTTTGATTGATGTTATACCCCACTGCTTTAGCAAAACTTGGCTATGGAGGAAATGCCAGTACTTCCCATTATATAAACACTCACAAGAATCCATGTCAGTCTGTGGTCCACCCAGACCAGTATCTGAGTCTGAAAGTAGAATTATGGGATTGTGTGTGGAAAGTAACGATCGCCCTACAAAATACTGGTCCCAAAAGGTTAGAATAGACTTCAAGACATTTCTAGCTTATCTCAAATTCCTATTTCAGGTTTCCAAGAGCAATTCACTGAAGTCAGGACCTGAAGAACTGATGTGGCCGATAGTGTATCTAAATCTTTTTTGTATCCAATTTCTGTTTTCACCTTGTATGCTCACTTGAAATAATAGGATTCATAAATTCACCACCTGCTTCGTAGGGTAGTACTTCTTCTTGTTTGTGGTGTATCTGCTTCTTTCAAACTCAAGGAGTTTCATCAAGTTCTCATATTCCAGGATTTGGTTAAAGAATCTATGGTTCCCCATTTCTATATCCTTCATGACTTGGAAAACTTTAATCAGATTTTTATTATATATTCCACTCATCTGTCCATTCCCCCCACCACCACTTTCATCTTCCCAGATGAATAAACAGGAATTTTCAAAACTTGAATTCATGGAGAATCCCTTTCTCTCCTTCTAAATATTTTAGTTGATGATGTTCAGAACCTATCTTAGTACTTAAATCATGGTGACTGGTATTCCTTATCTCAGTTAATGTTGCTGTAGGCTGGGGTTTTTTTCTTAGAAGAGTAGGTATATTCATGTCCTTTTATTCAGTTTTTCTGCACTACTGCTGCGTTTAAGATAATTAGACCAGCTTTACTGATGATCACTATTAATAAGTTTAATACTTAAGCCAGTAGTTTCTAATTTTTTGAGCAGTGGAAATTGTTTTTCAAATACAAAGTTATATGGAATGCAAAAATATGAATATCATGTAAGCGGTAGGAGTTGGGGACCTAGCTCATTTGGCTTCACTCTGGCCTCTGAGGTACTCCATGAAACAAGAGTTCCATGAAACATGCTTTGAAAATCACCAGGTTTACCAATCACCAAAGTGAGCACCAACTAGCACTCACTTAAAAAAGGTGGAACTTAGTCTAAAATGCATGCCTCCACATTTTGTTAACCAATTCCTTCTTTACAAAACATATGATTTTGAAATATGTCTTTTACTTCAAGTCACTCAAATATCCTCCAGGTCTCACCTGCTCATGGTTATAGATGAGGTCACGTATGTGGTTCAGCACAAAGCTCATTGACCAGGTAACCCTCACCTGTGGGACAGTAGGACCCCAGCTGACTTCTGAGGTGGTATACCCTCTGGTATGTCTCAGGGAGTCTCCAGGAGATGTCTAGCTTGTGTCCCCCCACCCCGCCACCGCCGTCAGTAGTAACAGCGTGGACACATTGTCTCTGAGTGTGAAGTGGCTCTGCTGCTCCAGAAAGCTCTCTGTGGCCACTGCAGCCACCACCATAGCCTCTGGGTGCTGCTCTGCCCTCTGCCCAAGAGTGGACACAGAAACTTTCTTTAACACCCCACAGAGCAGCCAAGAACAGAACTTAATACTACTTTTTTTTGTACAGCCTCAGGTATAACCAAAAGGAAGCATACACCAAAAGCATCCTTTAGCTGGCAACTATACATCCTCATGCAGTTTGCTATAGGCCACATTTCTGCCCAGCTACTGCAGAAAAACTCCATCCAATATCCATTCTCTCCTCTTCTTCCACTGTAGAAAAACAATTTCATTTGAGATGGTGATGAACCAGACTAAAAGGATATCTTTCCCAGCCTCTCTTGCAGCGAGGTATGGTGACAAGACTAAGTTCTAGCTAATGCAACAGAGGTGGAATTCTGGGAAGGCTCCTTGCTGGAGCTGATACCACTAGGAGATGCTTCCTTTTCGCCTTTCCTGATACCTGAAATTGAGTATATGAGGACAGAGTTGATAGCAGTCATTTTGGAACATGAGGTGGTCTTGAGGCTGGAAGCAAGTGCTGAGGATGGTAGAGCAGAGAGAAGGAGGTGGAGTCACCAGTGACTTGGTGAAGTCACCACAGAATCCTTGGAATAATTAGTTGTGTACTTCTTCATGTGTGTTTGGTTTTTCTGTAATCTACAGGCAACCCTAATCATGGCACAGCAGTGATGAGCCTGCTTCCTCCCTTGCTACGAGGCTGCTCAGCGGCTGACCTGGTTGCATATGGCAGAGTTCAGTTTCTCTCCATTGTTCAGGAACACGCTGCAGCACTTCTAGACTTTTCAGAGCCTCTTCCCAAGAGAACCGGAGCCCAGAGAGAACTCCTTACCCACAGTGAAGGGCCCAACTGCCAATTTTTCATCTCCTGATGCAGAAGCTGCCTGTTTCCCAGGATAATTGAGTTATAATGATTATTCCCCCAGACCCTACTTTCTGCCCACAGGGGTGTGGCCTCACCTGCTTCTGCCAGTAATAAGCACATCGGGCTCACATTTCAGCCACAGCTCAATTCCTTCATCTGATAGATGGGGAACATTTAAAATAAACATAAACCACAAGTGGTTTTAAAATATCCTCTTAGGTATTAGTTTTGGGATCCCTACCAGAGTGCTTCTTAAATTTTATTTTTGACTCATCTTATTTTTGGCTCATCCTACCCATATGTGCATTTTCTTAGATACACAGCAATGCATGAATATGAACCCAGAAATGCACACACAGACCGGTGCATGAGTATACGTGCACACATAGATGCTTGTATATACTCCCTCATCAGTATATACACCCTTAAACATACACCTGGCACATTGATACACAAGCTCAAAGGGATATGGATTGAAGTTTAGTTAATAGGAAAAGTAAGGATGGAGTAGATATAGCAGCTAAAAAGGCTAGGCAGGGAGGTGACAAAAGAGCAAATCAACCTCCACGGTACTTATTTTTAATGGCATTGCAGTAAAGTAAATTTTGTACATGCTCCAGCGATAGGCTTAGTAAGAGGCTGATTAGGCAGATGGGCTTAATGCACAGCCCAGTGCTGTTGCTAAGCTGGTCTGTGTCAACCTGGTTATCTCACTGGTCAGTTCGTGATGGCAGAATTCTCATAAGCTGTCGTGAACTCCCTGAGAGTAGCAAGGAACGGCAATCTTGTTCTCCAGCCTAATTATAGGCACCCAGCAAGATTTTGAAATGTGAATGAATGATTAATATACCTTGCACAGACCCCCCCCCCCCAAAGACTGACCCTCATTGAGTGTGCATAGGGAAGAGAGAAAAAGCAAGCCAAGTGCCCACTTGGATCCAGGACAGCAGCGGTTCAAGGAGATGGGTAGTGGGGAAGGGGAGCTTAGGTAGAGATAAAAGGCTTCTGCGGTGACATCTCACCCTCTGGTCTGGGAGCTGGTGTGGGCCTGTAACTCTGCAAAGGAAAAGCTTTCCTAGGATGTTATCCAAGGAACATCCATGGCTTTCCTGGAGAGGCTGCTCTGGAGATAGACAGAAAGACGGAGACACTTTGTTTTTCTTTTCATATTTTCGTCTTTCTCCTATTAACATCCTCAGCTATTCCTCTCCTTTCCTGGTGATTGAACACTTTGAATACTTGTATGCTCTTACCACGGCCTGGCCCTGCTGTCCTTTAGCCAAATTACACACATTTAGGTCTTTTCATCTTTCTTTATGAACCAGTCTCTCCAGTCTATTTAATCATTTTGGCAGTTCTTTTCTGAATTCCACCCAATTTAAAAATACGCTAAACTCTCCACCCCTGTGGATTTAAAAGCAGGCTGTTGCAAACCCATGCAGAGTTCTAGCCTGGGTTTGGTGCATACAGAGGAAAGATAAGCCCACGTTTTAAACTCTCTGTTTCCAGTGTTCCTCAGCAGTGACAGCCTGGAAAAGGCCAGGGGAGGTAGGAAAAGGGGCAAGAAACTTTGCTGGCCACAGCGGAAGACCATGCTGATTGTGCTGGGTTTGTTTTTAAATTTTCTTATTGACTGACTGATTAGTTGGTTGATTGTTTATAGGTGATAGTCACATTTGGTTCGGAATCTAAAAGGTGTAAAAGTATATAAAATGAACGGAAAGTATTGCTCCTATTACTGTTACCTAGTCACCAACCCTGAAGAAACAACCAAAGTTATTTGTTTCTATACGTATAATTCCAGAGATATTGTATGCACGCGATCAAATATATATTTATATCTGTGTGTCCATGTATCTCTCCACCTCCATTTTTAGACAGATGGTGATATACTACACACATTGCTCTCCTCTTTGCGTTTTCTTAACAGTATATCTTGGAGATTTGGAGATTGGTCCATATTCACACATAAATAGCTCCTTAAGTACTTTTTATGGCTACATAGTATCTATACCATAAATGTGCTCTAATTTTGTAGACCACAGTTAATGAACATTTATATTATCTCTGATTTTTTATGGTTACTATCAATGAACATTTAGGGATCTTACCATTCTTTTAAATTACTGACAGTGACTCACTGAATAACTTAAAACGTTTTACACATGTGGGAGTAGATACGTAGAGTGAACTTCCCTGGTTAAAAGGTACTTGCATCAGGTTGTCTAGTTCAAAGCTGACCAATTTGTCAATTTATACACCCATCGCTAATGTATGAGAATATCCCGTTTTTCCATACCCAGATAAATACAGAATTTTTAGAACTTTGACAATCTGATGGCGGGAAAGGTAAATCATTTTTGTGTATTTCCCTTATTGCAAGTGAGGTTGGTTTCTTTTCACAAATTTAAGAGACATTTGAATTTCCTTTATAAATTAGGGAGATTAGATCCATGTGACATAAGTTGCAAATATATTTTCCTATTTGTCATTCTTTTCTATTTACATATATTAATATATTCACCTTTTATTTCATGATTTCTGGGTTTTGCTTTTGTGACATAGTTACATAAGTTTTTCCCACTTTGATATTGTTTTTAAGAAATTCTATGGTTTCTTCTGGTACTCATATAAATGACAAGTAAATCAAACTTTGTTTTCCAGATGGCTACCCGGTTGTCCCAACGTTGTTTATTGAATAGATATCTTTTTTTTTTAGAGTGAAAAATTTTAATATACATCTCTTTATAACTGAAAGAGTAAGTAGACAAAAATCCAGAAAAACAGAATATTTAAACTTATGTAGAACACTTTAGCTAATTGACATATATAAAACACTATATCCCAAACTACATATACTATTATTTTCAAGGGCACATAGAAAATTTACCAATATGAATAGATATCTTTTCCTCACAGATTTGAATGTTACTTTTACAATATATAAAATCTCCATGGCATTTGTGCCTCTTTTTGATATTCCTAGTCCGTACCATTTATGTCATGCCAGTATCACATTATTTTAATTATCTGTAGCTTTAAAAAATTGTTTTATTATCTAATAGAAATAGTTCTTCTTCATTAGTCTTCTTTTTCAGAATTTTCCTGTTTTCCTTATTGGTTTTTTTATGTGAATTTTAGAATCACGTTGTCTATTTCAAAAAAAAAATCAGAGGAGACCTTCAAGATGGCAGAGGAGTAAGACGTGCAGATCACCTTTCTCCCCACAAATACATCAGAAATATATCTATATGTGGAGCTACTCCCACAGAACACTTGCTGAATGCTGGCAGAAGACCTCAGACTTCCCAAAAGCCATGTGGCTGACAGGGTCTTGGTGCTCTGGCCGGGTGTCAGGCCTGTACCTCTCAGGTGGGAGAACGGAGTTCAGGACATAGGTCCACCAGAGACCTCCCAGTTCCATGTAATATCAAACAGCGAAAGCTCTCCCAGAGATCTCCATCTCAACGCTAAGACCCACCTCCACTCAACAACCAGCAAGCTACAGTGCTGGACACCCCATGCCAAACAACTAGCAAGACAGGAACACAACCCCACCCATTAGCAGAGAGGCTTCCTAAAATCATAATAAGGTCACAGACACCCCAAAACACACCACCGGACACGGTCTTGCCCATGAGAAAAACAAGATCCAGCCTCATCCACCAGAACACAGGCACTAGTCCCCTCCATCAGGAAGCCTACACAACCCACTGAACCAACATTACCCACTGGGGGCAGACACCAAAAACAATGGGAACTACGAACCTACAGCCTGTGAAAAGGAGACCCCAAACACAGTAAGTTAAGCAAAATGAGAAGACAGAGAAACACACAGCAGTTGAAGGAGCAAAGTAAAAACCCACCAGACCAAACAAATGAAGACGAAATAGGCAGTCTATCTGAAAAAGAATTCAGAGTAATGATAGTGAAGATGATCCAAAATCTTGGAAATAGAATGGAGAAAATACAAGAAACGTTTAACAAGGACCTAGAAGAACTAAAGAGCAAACAAGCAATGATGAATCACACAATAAATGAAATTAAAAATTCACTAGAAGGAATCAATAGCAGAATAACTGAGGCAGAATAATAGATAAGTGACCTGGAAAATAAAATAGTGGAAATAACTACAGCAGAGCAGAATAAAGAAAGAAGAATAAAAAGAATTGAGGACAGTTTTAGAGACCTCTGGGACAACTTTAAACGCACCAACATTCGAATTATAGGGGTTCCAGAAGAAGAAGAGAAAAAGAAAGGAACTGAGAAAATATTTGAAGAGAGTATAGTTAAAAACGACCTTAATATGGGAAAGGAAATAGTCAATCAAGTTCAGGAAGTGCAGAGAGTCCCATACAGGATAAATCCAAGGAGAAACACCAAGACATATTAATCAAACTATCAAAAATTAAATACAAAGAAAAAATACTAAAAGCAGCAAGGGAAAAACAACAAATAACATACAAGGGAATCTGCATAAGGTTAACAGCTGATCTTTCAGCAGAAACTCTGCAAGCCAGAAGGGAGTGGCAAGTCATATTTAAAGTGCTGAAAGGGAAAAATCTACAACCAAGATTACTATACCCAGCAAGGATCTCATTCAGATTTGATGGAGAAATTAAAACCTTTACAGACAAGCAAAAGCTAAGAGAATTCAGCACCACCAAACCAGCTTTACAACAAATGCTAAAGGAACTTCTCTAGGCAGGAAACAAGAGAAGGAAAAGACGTACAGTAACAAACCCAAAACAATTAAGAAAATGGTAATAGGAACATATATATTGATAATTACCTTAAATGTAAATGGATTAAATGCTCCCACCAAAAGACATAGACTGGCTGAATGGATACAAAACAAGACCCATATATATGCTGTCTACAAAAGACCCACTTCAGACCTAGGGACACATACAGACTGAAAGTGAGGGGCTGGAAAAAGATATTCCTTGCAAATGGAAATCAAAAGAAAGCTGGAGTAGCAAGTCTCATATCAGACAAAATAGACTTTAAAATAAAGACTATTACAAGAGACAAAGAAGGACACTACATAATGATCAAGGTATCAATCCAAGAGGAAGATATAACAATTGTAAATATTTATGCACCCAACATAGGAGCACCTCAATACATAAGGCAAATGCTAACAGCCATAAATGGGGAAATCGACAGTAACACGATCATAGTAGGGAACTTTAACACCCCACTTTCACTAGTGGACAGATCATCCAAAATGAAAATAAATAAGGAAACACAAGCTTTAAATGATGCGTTAAACAGGATGGACTTAATTGATATTTATAGGACATTCCATCCAAAAACAACAGAATACACTGTCTTCTCAAGTGCTCACGGAACATCCTGCAGGATAGATCATATCTTGGGTCACAAATCAGCCTTGGTAAATTTAAGAAAATTGAAATCATATCAAGTATCTTTTCCGGCCACAATGCTATGAGACTAGATACCAATTACAGGAAAAACATCTGTAAAAAATACAAACACATGGAGGGTAAACAATACACTACTTAATAACCAAGAGATCACTGAAGAAATCAAAGAGGAAATCAAAAAATACCTAGAAACAAATGACAATGAAAACATGACAACCCAAAACCTATGGGATGCAGCAAAAGCAGTTCTAAGAGGGAAGTTTATAGCAATACAATCCTACCTCAGAAAACAAGAAACATCTCAAATAACCTAACCTTACACCTAAAGCAATTAGAGAAAGAAGAACAAAAAACCCCACAAAGTTAGCAGAAGGAAAGAAATCATAAAGATCAGATCAGAAATAAATGAAAAAGAAGTGAAGGAAATGATAGCAAAGATCAATAAAACTAAAAGCTGGTTCTTTGAGGAGATAAACAAAATTGATAAACCATTAGCCAGATTCATCATGAAAAAAAGGGAGAAGACTCAAATCAACAGAATTAGAAATGAAAAAGGAGAAGTAACAACTGACACTGCAGAAATACAAAGAATCATGAGAGATTACTACAAGCAACTCTATGCCAATAAAATGGACAACCTGGAAGAAATGGACAAATTCTTAGAAAAGCACAACCTTCCAAGACTGAACCAGGAAGAGATAGAAAATATAAACAAGCCAATCACAAGCACTGAAATTGAGACTGTGATTAAAAATCTTCCAACAAACAAAAGCCCAGGACCAGATGGCTTCACAGGCGACTTCTATCAAACATTTAGAGAAGAGCTAACACCTATCCTTCTCAAACTCTTCCAAAATATAGCAGAGGGAGGAACACTCCCAAACTCATTCTTCAAGGCCACCATCACCCTGATACCAAAACCAGACAAAGATGTCACAAAGAAAGAGAACTTCAGGCCAATATCACTGATGAACATAGATGCAAAAATCCTCAACAAAATACTAGCAAACAAAATCTAACAGCACGTTAAAAGGATCATACACCATGATCAATTGGAGTTTATCCCAGGAATGCAAGGATTCTTCAATATACGCAAATCAATCAATGTGATAAACCATATTAACAAATTGAAGGAGAAAAACCATATGATCATCTCAATAGATGCAGAAAAAGCTTTCAACAAAATTCAACACCCATTTATGATAAAAACCCTCCAGAAAGTAGGCATAGAGGGAACCTACCTCAACATAATTAAGGCCATATGTGACAAACCCACAGCCAACATTGTTCTCAATGGTGAAGAACTGAAACCATTTCCTTTAAGATCAGGAACAAGAGAAGGTTGTCCACTCTCACCACTATTATTCAACATAGTTTTGGAAGTTTTAGCCACAGCAATCAGAGAAAAAAAAGAAATAAAATGAATCCAAATCGAAAAAGAAGAAGTAAAGCTGTCACTGTTTGCAGATGACATGATACTATACATAGAGAATCCTAAAGATGCTACAAGAAAACTATTAGAGCTAATAAATGAATCTGGTTAAGTAGCAGGATACAAAATTAATGCACAGAACTCTCTTGCATTCCTATACACTAATGATGAAAAATCTGAAAGAGAAATTAAGGAAACACTCCCATTTACCATTGCAACAAAAAGAATAAAATACCTAGGAATAAACCTACCTAAGGAGACAAAAGACCTGTATGGAGAAAATTATAAGCCACTGATGAAAGGAATTAAAGATGATGCAAACAGATGGAGAGATATACCATGTTCTTGGATTGGAAGAATCAACATTGTGAAAATGACTGTATTACCCAGAGCAATCTACAGATTCAATGCAATCCCTGTCAAACTTCCAATGGCATTTTTCACAGAACTAGAACAAAAAATTTCACAGTTTGTATGGAAACACAAAAGACCCCAAATAGCCAAAGCAATCTTGAGAAAGAAAAACAGAGCTGGAGGAATTGGGCTCCCAGACTTCAGGCTATACTGCAAAGCTACAGTAATCAAGACAGTATGGTACTGGCACAAAAACAGAAATACAGATCAATAGAACAGGATAGAAAGCCCAGGGATAAGCCCACTCACATATGGTCACCTTATTTTTGATAAAGGAGACAAGAATATACAATGGAGAAAGGGCAGCCTCTTCAGTAAGTGGTGCTGGGAAAACTGGACAGTTACATGTAAAAGAATGAAATTAGAACACTCCCTAACACCATACACAAAAATAAACTCAAAATGGATTAAAGACCTAAATGTAAGGCCAGACACTCTCAAACTCTTAGAGGAAAACATAGGCAGAACACTCTATGACATACATTACAGCAAGATCCTTTTTGATCCACATCCTAGAGAAAAGGAAATAAAAACAAAAATAAACAAATGGGACCTAATGAAACTTAAAAGCTTTTGCACAGCAAAGGAAACCATAAGGAAGACAAAAAGACAATCCTCAGAATGGGAGAAAAGATTTGCAAATGAAGCAACTGACAAAGGATTAATCTCCAAAATATACAAGCAGCTCATGCAGCTCAGTACTAAAAAAACAAACAACCCAATTCAAAAATCGGCAGAAGACCTAAATAGACATTTCTCCAAAGAAGATATACAGATTGCCAACAAACACATGAAAGGATGCTCAACATCACTAATCATTACAGAAATGCAAATCAAAACTACAATGAGGTATCACCTCACACCAGTCAGAATGGCCATCATCAAAGAATCTACAAACAATAAATGCTGGAGAGGGTGTGAAGAAAAGGGAACCCTCTTGCACTGTTGGTGGGAATGTAAATTGATAGAGCCACTATGGAGAACAGTATGGAGGTTCCTTAAAAAACTAAAAATAGAACTACCATACGACCCAGCAATGCCACTACTGGGCATACACCCTGAGAAATCCATAATTCAAAAAGAGTCCTATACCAAAATGTTCATTGCAGCTCTATTTACAATAGCCAGGACATGGAAGCAACCTAAGTGTCCATCGACAGATGAATGGATAAAGAAAATGTGGCACATATATACAATGGCATGTTACTCAGCCATAAAAAGAAACGAAATTGAGTTATTTGTAATGAGGTGGATGGACCTAGAGACTGTCATACAGAGTGAAGTAAGTCAGAAAGAGAAAAATAAATACCATATGCTAACACATATATATGGAATCTGAAAAAAAAAATGGTTCTGAAGAACCTAGGGGCAGGACAGGAACAAAGACGCAGACGTAGAGAATGGACTTGAGGACAGGGGAAGGGGAAGGGTAAGCTGAGAAGAAGTGAGAGAGTGGCATGGAGTTATATATGCTACCAAATATAAAATAGATAGCTAGTGGGAAGCAGCTGCATAGCACAGGGAAATGAGCTTGTTGCTTTGTGACCACCTAGAGGGATGAGATAGGGAGGGTGGGAGGGAGATGCAAGAGGGAGGAGATAGGCGGATATTGTATATGTATAGCTGATTCACTTAGTTATAAAGCAGAAACTAACACACCATTGTAAAGCAATTATACTCCAATAAAGATGTTAAAAGAATCATTTTGGCATTTAAAAAATCAGGGGCATTTTAAATTTATAGATTAATTTAGGTGAAGTAGGCATGTTTATGATATTGCTTGCTCCTTTCCAAGAACATGATATACTTTTTCATTGTGTGTGTGTTTCTCAGTAGCACTTTAAAGTTTTATTTTTATAAATTGTGTCCATTTCTTGGTAATTTTTTATCTTTTTGGCTGCCACTATAAACTGAGATCTTTTATCATCTCTTCTAACCAATTGTTTGTGTATGTGCTTTGGCTTTCTGCTGATTAATTTTGTAATCACCATGCACATTCCCAAATTCTCTTTTGTTCTCTCTGAGTTTCTCTCAGAGGATCTTCTTGGCCAGGGTTTCTCCACTCTGCATTATTGGCATTTTGAGCCAGATAATTCTCATTGCTGGGGTGGTTGGGAGGTGGGGATGGAGGTCTTGTCCTGTGCATTGTAGGATGTTTAGCAGCATTCCTTACCTCTACTGGTTGCCTCTGATTAAGAAGCATTGTTTTAGTCCATAATCCAAGGATGGTCTTCATTATTTCCACCTGCTCCCAACCCACTGCTCTGTTAGACACTATTGGGTCTAATCACAACAACGGAAATAGCTAAAGCCCAATGTTCTGTTATAAGAACAAACAATGCCTAGAGGTAGCCATGAAAGTGATGATTATTCATAGTTCATGGCCAAGCTACATGTGTAAGTCAGTCACAGATACAAATCTCATGAATTTAAAAGTTAAAAGTAGGGAATTCCTTGCGATCCAGTGGTTAGGACTCTGTGCTCTCACTGCCGAGGGCCTGGGTTCGATCCCTGGTCGAGGAACTAAAATCCCACAAGCTGTGTGGTGCAGCCAGAAAAAAAAAAAAAAAAAATTAAAAGTAATAAAGAGAAGGAGGCGGAATCTATTGCTTCTGTATCACACACCTTCGATTTTCATTGTATGGTGTCTGGCATGTTCTCTAGCTGTTCAGCAGTGTGATCACAGTCTTCTCCACTGGCTTGAGTCATAGCATCTCAGGCTTGAAGGGATATCGACTTGTTCCTCAAGGCATGGCATCACGTCTGGCACCCTCTTAACACTCTCAACTGTGTCATGCCATTTTTACATTTTCTACAATATGTACAGTTGTGCTGGGTTCGTGACAGAGTGTTTGAAATATAAAAGATCTGTATTCAAATCCTAGTTAAGAGTCATTAGATTATTAGCTATATATGCAAGTTACCTAATCTCTGTAAATGTCATTCGCAAAACAGTTATGAATATTACATTGTAGGGTTGCAGTGGCGATTAGATGAGATCACATATACGATGCAACAAGAACATAGCAAGAACACAATACATTTTAAACTCTCATTAAAAATTCAAGCACTCAGTATGTGATAGCTATTATCTTCATTATTATTATATGAATACAAGTTCTTTATCTGAAGAATTAAGACTAAAATTAATCTAAATCATCTATTAAAAAATTTAAAGTATTGATTGAAGTATTGGAAAACAGGTTGAAAAGACTGTCTTGATACTATTGAAAGTCAGATATTTTGTAGGAAACATCCATTCCTATCATTTCTTATTTATTGGATGTAGACTCTTTGAGAATCTAAATAGTCTGGGCCTTATCAGTCAGCTTTGTGGGTGATTCCTGTATATGGAATTCAGTGTTGACTATAGAATAATATATGATGCAGAGGAGCAAAATTTGTTCTGAATCATGTTTTTATGAAGTGAAACAGAATTTAATGATAGTGTTATTTAGCTGGACTTGCTTATTTTTTTGTTGAAGTCCTTTTCAAGTTTTGGAATGCCACACACATATAGACCCATGTACAAAACTTAAATGTATTGTATAAAAATAAGCACATAATGGGTAACCTCTGCTCAGATTAAGAAATAGCACATTACCAGCCCCCAGAACAGTGTATACCTTTCTCATCACAATCCTCCCCCTCCTTGTTTTTCTTTATAGTTTTATATAAATATAAAACTTGTGATAGACTCTGGTTTTGTCTAAAAATTCATTTATTTTTCATTCTCAAAGGATGGATTTTTGGGCTAAATAATTTTAGGTGGGCAGTTATTTGCTTTTCTCGTATTAAAGTTATCATTTCACTGTTTTCTGGTTTCTGTTATTGCTGTTGAAATATCAGCTGTAAGTCTAAGTCTTTCTCTGGTGCTTTAATGATTTTTTTCATTGTTTTTTGATGGTCCAGAGTTCCAGTATGATATATCAACATTATATATAAACTTAAAACTTATTAAGGAAGCGTTGGACTTCTTGAACCTGTGGATGGTGTTTTTATCAGTTCTAGAAAAATCTCAGTCATCTCTTTCCTTTCCTTATGGGCCTCACAATTAACATCTTTTGGACCTTCTCACTATATTCTCTATGTATCTTACCATCTCTTCCGTATTTTTTCATCATTTTGTCTCTCCATTTGTATTTCTAGATAATTGTGCACAGAACCATTTTTTTTTTCTAGTTCAGGGGTCAGTGAACTATGGCCCAATGGCCAAACCTGAATCACTGCCTCTTTCTTTACAGCCCATGAATGAAGACTGACATATATATATATATATATATATATATATATATATATATATATATATATATATATATATATATTTAAATATCTGCTCTAATGCTGCATATTGGTTGGTTGTCATAGTTTTTTTTTTTAATTTAATTTTATTTTTTTGATTTATTTATGGCTGTGTTGGGTCTTCGTTTCTGTGAGAGGGCTTTCTCTAGTTGTGGCAAGCGGGGGCCACTCTTCATCGCGGTGCGCGGGCCTCTCACTATCGCGGCCTCTCTTGTTGTGGAGCAAAGGCTCCAGAAGCGCAGGCTCAGTAATTGTGGCACACGGGCCCAGTTGCTCTGTGGCATGTGGGATCTTCCCAGACCAGGGCTCGAACCCGTGTCCCCTGCATTGACAGGCAGATTCTCAACCACTGCGCCACCAGGGAAGCCCTGACTTTTATATTTTTAAATGGTTGAAAAAACTTTTAAGAAGATAATGTTTTGTGATGCATGAAAAATACATAGAATTCAAATTTTAGCACCTATAAATAAAGATTTTATTAGTACATAGCCATACTCACTTGTGTTTGTATTGTCCATGGCTCTTTTTGTGCCACATCAGCAGAGTTGAATACTACTTATGAAGAAGGCTGAACCTGCAAAACCTAAAATATTTACTATCTGGCCTTTTATTAAAAAGATTTGCTGATCCTGATTCTATTTCATTGTAATACTCTCTTCAGCTGTGTTTAATCTATCGTTAAACCTTTGCCAATTTTACCTCCCTGCAAAGACCACCTAAAATAACCTGTTGATTGACAAAGCCAGGTTTATTGCTTATTACTTGCTTGTTAGTGTGGGTTATTGAGTAGAGTGATCCAGATAAAATAGGAACTGAGGAAAAATCTCACTCAAAATCCAATGAACTTATGGATCTCTCACTTCTAGGAGATGAATAAGTTTTGGTTGTGTGTTTTTACAAATTGGATAGAGTATGACTTGAGCCCATATTTTAGCAAACATACCTAAGATGCAATTAGAATATTTTCCAAAGATATTTACCATTTCTGCAATCACAGAAAAAAGTTTGTGTGCCTGGTTCTGAGAATATAAGGCTAAATAAGATATGGGGCCTAGCAACAATGGGTCCAGAGTTTAGTGGGGAGATGGGCATGTAAACAGGTAATTTAAGTAAACTATAACAAATGTTATAATAGATAAATGTATATAATGTCAGGTTGACATGAAAGAACAAAATTATGAATAAATCTAAAGAAGGCTTCATGAGAGAAGCACCATTTGACCCAGTCTTAAAATATTATCAGGAATTTTCCAACCATGAAAAGCATGGAAGCAACTCATGGCAGAGGGAATAACAAGTGCAAGAGCCTAGTGGTGTGAAAACATGGGGACATGTGCTTGGTGACAAGGAAGTAGTTCTAGGAACCTGCGGCTTAGGGCAGGTGAGAGGGACTGATGGGAGATGAGGCTGGAAAGGTATGTAGAAGCAGATAATTTAATTATTTAAATGATAAGCTAGGGAGGTTGGCTTTTTATTGTTGTTGTTAACTATGAATAGACATCAAGGGACTTTAATTATGGAAGTAAAGGGAACAGATTTTTTTTAGAATATTCTAGTACCAGTGTGAAGTATATCTTGTAAGTGAGACAGACTGGAAGATAATCATGAAGGTACTGTCATAGTATAGTTGTATAGTCAGACAACCTGAACTAAAGCAAATGGATAAGAAGGAGGAGAATGATATTAAAAGATGACTCTGCAGTTTCTATTTGAGCGACCTAATTGATAAAAATACAAGTATAAGGAAGACAAAAAGAGGAGCTGGAAGATAGATATGGTTTGAGATTTTTGGAGTTACTGGTTTGGTGACCAGGAAACACCCCTTTGTAGATATCCACTGACGAGAGTATAAACCTAGAGTTCACAGAATAAACAGGGTTAGAGATGAGTGGCATGGAATGGGACCTCACTTCAGGAGGGGCATGGAGATGGAGAAGAGGATCACTGATGGAATCTTCAGGAACAGCCCTTTGGAAAGGGTGATTGAAGAAAGAGGAATCTGCAAAGGAAATGATAAAAGGCTAGTAAAAGAAGTGGGAAGAGAAACAGAAGAGTGTCTTATAAAAATAAAGGAAAGCACTTTAAGAGGGAGGGAGTTATCAGAATTAATGCCACAAAGAGATTTAGTAGGCTAAAGTTTGAAAACAAACTTTTGTACTGTTTCGCTGATGGAGCTAAAGAGTAGAAGCCAGATTGCAAGGTCTGAGAAAATAATGGAAAGAAGTGGGGGACAAATAAAAACCTATTTAGGGGAAGCAGTAGTTAAAAGCACAGACCCTAGAATAAGACTGCTAGCATTAGCATCCCAGCTCCATTGTTTACTAACTCTGTGATCTTAGATTTAAAAGGGACTTAACCTCCCTTTTCCTCAGTCTCTATATCTATAAAATGTGATAATAGTACCTATCTCATCGAGTTGTTTTGAAGGTTAAGTGACTTATACATTAAGAACTTAGACTACTGCCTGGCACACAGTGAGTGTTCAGTTAGCTGTAGCTATTATCATTCCATCAAGAAGTGAAGTGGTGAAAAAGAAAGCAGTAAGTCAACAGCTTGGGATGACAGGGTGGGGACAGAAAGGAGGGCAGTACTTTTGGATGAGCACATTTGTAGGTAGATGCAAATGGCCAGAAGAGAAGAAGAAATGACACAATAGAGTGGGTAATTAGGGATTAGAGTCCAAAGGGGGAATGAGTTTGTGGAACGAGGAGAAAAGGTGGAGAAGTTGACCCTGTAAAGACAGAAGAACATAGATCAATGGAACAGGATAGAAAGCCCAGAGATAAACCCACGCACATATGGTCACCTTATCTTTGATAAAGGAGGCAAACATATACCGTGGAGAAAAGACAGCCTCTTCAATAAGTGGTGCTGGGAAAACTGGACAGCTACATGTAAAAGAATGAAATTGGAACACTCCCTAACATCATACACAAAAATAAACTCAAAATGGATTAAAGACCTAAATGTAAGGCCAGACACTAACAAACTCTTAGAGGAAAACATAGGCAGAACACTCTATGACATAAATCACAGCAAGATCCTTTTTGACCCAGCTCCTAGAGAAATGGAAATAAAAACAAAAATAAACAAATGGGACCTAATGAAACTTAAAAGCTTTTGCACAGCAAAGGAAACCATAAACAAGACCAAAAGACAACCCTCAGAATGGGAGAAAATATTTGCAAATGAAGCAACTGACAAAGGATTAATCTCCAAAATATAAAAGCAGCTCATGCAGCTCAATAACAAAAAAACAAACAACCCAATCCAAAAATGGGCAGAAGGCCTAAATAGACATTTCTCCAAAGAAGATATACAGATTGCCAACAGACACATGAGAGAATGCTCAACATCATTAATCATTAGAGAAATGCAAATCAGAACTACAATGAGATGTCATCTCACACCGGTCAGAATGTCCATCATCAAAAAATCTAGAAACAATAAATGCTGGAGAGGGTGTGGAGAAAAGGGAACACTCTTGCACTGTTGGTGGGAATGTAAATTGATACAGCCACTATGGAGAACAGTATGGAGGTTCCTTAAAAAACTAAAAATAGAACTACCATACAACCCAGCAATCCCACTACTGGGCTTATACCCTGAGAAAACCATAATTCAAAAAGAGTCATGTACCAAAATGTTCATTGCAGCTCTATTTACAATAGCCAGGACATGGAAGCAACTTAAGTGTCCATCATCAGATGGATGGATAAAGAAGATGTGGTACATATATACAATGGAATATTACTCAACCATAAAAAGAAACGAAATGGAGTTATTTGTAGTGAGGTGGATGGACCTAGAGTCTGTCATACAGAGTGAAGTAAGTCAGAAAGAGAAAAACAAATACAGTATGCTAACACATATATATGGAATCTAAGGGGGAAAAAAAAAGGTCCTGAAGAACCTAGTGGCAAGACGGGAATAAAGACACAGACCTACTAGAGAATGGACTTGAGGATATGGGGAGGGGGAAGGGTAAGATGTGACAAAGTGAGAGAGTGGCATGGACATATATACATTACCAAACGTAAAATAGATAGCTGGTGGGAAGCAACCGCATAGCACAGGGAGATCAGCTCTGTGCTTTGTGACCACCTAGAGGGGTGGGAAAGGGAGGATGGGAGGGAGGGAGATGCAGGAGGGAGGAGATATGGAAACATGTGTATATGTATAGCTGATTCACTTTGTTATAAAGCAGAAACTAACACACCATTGTAAAGCAATTATACTCCAATAAAGATGTTAAAATTTAAAAAAAGAAAAAGGAAGCAGAGCTGAATGTGTATATATATGTATGTGTGTGTGTATATAGTATATATGGCAGCATGCCATTCTTACAATTTATACCTTAATTTTCTAACCTGATAATATATCTTAGAATTCTCTTTTAATAGCTGGCTAATGTGTCAATGAATGGGTTATCATAATTCATTTGAGTCTAGTATTCAAGGAAGAGGCATTGAAGCCATGTCCAGTTATTTGCTTTTACAAATAGTACTGTAATGAACATTACTGTGTGTATGTGTACATATATGTCCACTTATACAAATATATGCATAGGATAAAATTTTAGAAGTTGAATATCTAGGTGAAAGCTATTAGTAATTACCCCTCCAAAGAGAAAAAGCTATTTTATACTCCTATCTTAGAGTGAGTGTATCCATATGCCTATTTCTTCACATCCTTTGAACACTGTTAATACCAGACTTTTTAATCCTTGTCAGTCTAATATATGAAAAATATCTTTATTGTTGTTTTAATTCATACTTCTTTAATGAAGTGTGAGATTAGGCAGCTTTTAATATGTTTATTGGCCAGTTGTATTTCTTGGTCTATGAACTATGTGTTCATATTTGTGGTATGCAGCTTCTAAAATGGCCCCAAGATCCTCAACTCCTAGTATTCAGACCCTTGTATAGTACTTCCCACAATGTACCAGGATTGGTCTGTGTGACTAAAGGAAAGAATATGGCGGAAGTAATGGTGTGTCACTTCCAAGATTAGGTTAAAAAACAACACATTGTGGCTTTTGTCTTGAGATCTCTCTCTTTCTCTGTCTCTGTCTGTCTCTCCCTCATCACTCATGTTGGGAGAAGCTTCCATGTCATGAGGACACGCAGGCAGCTTAGAGAGAGGCCCATATGGGAAGAGGTCTCTGGCCAGCAGCCACCAAGGAACTAAGGCCTGACAACAATGCTATGAGTGAGCTTGAAACAGATCCTCCCCCAATCAGGCCTACAGAGACTGTGGCCCTGCTGACAGCCTGACTGCAACTTCACAAGAAACACAGAGCTGGAACCTCCCAGATAAGACACTCCAGGTCCCCAACCCAGAGAAGTTGTGAGATAGTAGATGTTTGTAGGTTGTTTTAAGCGGCTAAATTTTGGGGTAATCCATAGTACAGCAATGTATAACTAATATAACATTTTCCCCCAATTTTTCCATAAATTGCTCATTTTTTTCCTTACTGATATTAAGAAAGTTTATCATTTTAGGCTAACCCTTTAATTCTTAAATACATGTGTGTATTTTCAACACATTTTGTTATGTGTTTTTAAAATTTTTTCTTCAGAGGAGAGATCAAGATGATGCAGTAGGAGGATGCTGAGCTTACCTCCCCCCACAAACACATCAAAAATACATCTACATGTGGAGCAACACTTGCTGAAAACAAACTGAAGACTGGCAGAAAGGCTCTTCTATAACCAAGGCTGTAAAGAAAGATTCACATGGAGTCAAGTGGGAAAAGAGGAGAGCAGTCAGGTTGGGATTGCACCCCTAGCAGGGGACACAGAAGAGGAAGGGGGAAACAGATATCTGTTGCTTTTCTGTACACTAATAATGAACTCTCAGAAAGAGAAGGCAAGAAAACAATCCTGTTTAAAATTGTATCAAAAAGAATAAAATACCTAGTAATAAACTTAACCAAGGAGGTGAAAGACCTATACTATGAAAACTAGAAGGCAGTTGAAGGTGATACAAATAAATGGAAAGATATCCCATGTTCATGGACTGGAAGAATTAATATTGTTAAAATATTCATACTACCCAAAGCAATCAACAGATTTAATGCAATCCCTATCAAAATACCCATGACACTTTTCACTAGAGCAAACAATCCTAAAGTTTATATGGAACCACAGAAGACCCCGAGTAGCCATAGCAATCTTGATAAAAAAGAACAAAGATGGAGGTATCACCTTGCCTCACTTCAGACTATACTACAAAGCTACAGCAGTCAAAACAGCATGGTACTGGTACAGAAACTAACCCATAGAGCAATGGAACAGAATAGAGAGCCCAGACATAAACCCACACACATATGATCAATTAATCTAGGACAAAGGAGACAAAAATATACAATGGGGAAACGATAGTCTTTTCAATAAGTGGTGCTTGGAAAACTGAACAGCTCTCTGTAAAAGAATGAAATTAGAACATTTCCCACACTAAATACAAAAATAACTGAAAATGGACTAAAGACCTAAATGTTAGACCAGAAATGATAAAATTCCTAGAAGAAAACTTAAGCAAAACATTCTGACATAAGTCATAGCAGTTTTTTTTTTTTTTTTTTTTGGATCTGTCTCCTTAGGCAAAGGGGAAAAAGAAAAAATAAACAAATGGGACCTAATTAAACTTAAAAGCCTTTGCACAGCAAAGGAGGAAAACATTGACAGAACAAAATGACAACCTACTAAATGAGAGAAAATATTTTCAAATGATATGTCTGATAAGGGGTTAATATCCAAAATATATAAACAGCTCATATAACTTAATATAAAAAAACAAATAACCTGATTAAAAATGGGCAAAAGACCTGAATAGACATTTTTGTTTTGTTCTTTGGGTTTTTTTTACTTTTTTTTTTTTGATTGATGTATAGTTGATTTACAATATTCCTGAATAGACATGTTTCCAAAGAAGACATACAGATGGCCAACTGGCACATGACAAGGGAACCCTAGTACACTGTTGGTGGGAATGTAAACTGGTGCAGCTATTATGGAAAACAGTATGGAGGTTCCTCAATAAATTAAGTATAGAACTACCATGTGATCCAGCAATTACACTCCTGGGTATATAACCAAAGAAAGTGAAAACTGATTAGAAAAGATATATGCATCCCAATGTTCATAGCAGCATTATTTACAATAGCCAAGGTAATGGAAGTGTCCTTCAACAGATGAATGGATAAAGAAGATGTGATGGGGCTTCCCTGGTGGCGCAGTGGTTGAGAATCTGCCTGCCAATGCAGGGGACACGGGTTCGAGCCCTGGTCTGGGAGGATCCCACATGCCACGGAGCGGCTAGGCCCGTGAGCCACAGTTGCTGAGCCTGCGCATCTGGAGCATGTTCTCTGCAATAAGAGAGGCCGCGGTGGTGAGAGGCCCGCGCACCACGATGAAGAATGGCCCCCACTTGCCGCAACTGGGGAGGACCCTCACACAGAAGCGAAGACCCAACACAGCCAAAAATAAATAAATAAATTAGCTTTAAAAAAAAAAAGTTGATCAGTAAGGGAGTGTTAAATAAATTACAATGTATTCATTAGTGAAACACACACAAAAAAAGAAGACGTGATGTGTGTAGTAGTTTTCACCCCTAGAAATTTGATTTGTGTCTTTTTATGATTTCTAGGTCTCTACCTGCAAGGGGACCTTCTGAAGATCTACAGAGCTCTCTCTGTGCAGCTCTTTTCTCTGTAGTACTCCACCCTTAAACTCTAACTACCTTGGCCTCGCTGGACTCCCAGCTGCATCTTTTCAATTCAGAGAGATCACTGGACTATAACTGGCTTCCCCTTCCCTATTCTGCAGCCTTGAAACTCTCTCCAAGCAGTGAGCTGGGGCAATCTTGGGACTCATTTGTTTCCATCTCAGAGACTGCTGTCTTTTGTTCCCTGATAGCCAATGTTTTAAAATCATTGTTTCCTATATTTGTCTTTTTTTTTTTTCAGTGTTTCAAGAGATAAGGTAAAGTCTCTGTTATTCCTCATGCTTTCTTCCAAATCTTTTGTTTTATGCATTTATATCTTTAATCCATCTGGAATTTATTTTTTTATTGAGAGAAATATAGTTTTAATATTTTTTCCAATGGTTAACCAGTTGCCCAAAATCATATTTTGAATTCTTCCCTTCCCTCCTCACCCAGTTGGAAATGTCACCTTTATCATAAGCCAATCTTTCATAGATACTTGAGTCCATTTCTGAACTCTTTATTCTGTCCTTTTGATTTTCCATTTTATTGAATTAGCAAGCCTTTTTACTTGTTGAAGTTTCAAAATATATTGCATTATCTAGTAGAGCTAATTATTTCTTATTTCTTTTTATTTTCAAGATTTCCTTGAGTATCCACACATGTTATTTTTATACTTGAACTTTAATATCATTTTCAAGTTTCTTCTGATATATATGTTATTTATTGGGATTGCATTAAAAATGTATGATCTAGACAAATTCGAAGGTAGCAAAGTGAAGAGTCAGGAGAGTACAAGTTCAATGACTTTAATTTTCATGGTGAAGTAGGAGGCAAAGAAGTTGTGAGTGAGTAGGGCAGTGGAAATTTAAGTGAATCATATGTACTATAAATGAGGTTATTGGATCCCAGATAAGGAAAGCACTATGGGTATGTAAAACATTGACTGAATATCTCAGGACTAAGAGTGAAGATTCATCAATGGGTATTTGTACTTCCATGTTTCCTTTCTCTGAAAATATAAAACATGCCACTAAAAGGTCCCAGAATCAGTATTTGTTACTACCAAACCAAACAAATCTCTAGTCATCCAATTTTTTTGAAAATGCATGTCTCTCTGGTTTGCTATTGTATCATCAGTGCCAAATATAGTGCCTGTCTATATTTGGCACTGAGTAAATATTAATGGAATGAACTAGTTAATTTCTGAGTGGTTTCCTCTGACTTCTGCTTAAGATGCTGTGTTGTTACCTCTGCCAGTCTGTCTTCAGATTCAAAATCCAGCCCAAAATACTAATGATCAGTTCTCCAATTGCCTAGAAATGGAGAACTTATGGTGATTTCTTTTTTTATATATACAAGTAAATTTTAGTGTCTTCGTAATTTTTTTTTTTAATTCATTTTTTGGCTGTGTTGGGTCTTCCTTGCTGTGCATGGGCTTTCTCCAGTTGCAGTGAGCGGGTGCTACTCTTCGTCACAGTGTGCGGGCTTCTCATTGCGGTGGCTTCTCTTGTTGCGGTGCACAGGCTCTAGGTGCGCAGACTTAAGTAGTTGCGGTGCATGGGCTCAGTAGTTGTGGCTCGTGGGCTGTAGTGCTCAGGCTCAGTAGTTGTGGTGCATGGGCTTAGTTGTTCCATGGCATGTGGGATCTTCCCAGACCAGGGATCGAACAGTGTCCCCTGCATTGACAGGCAGATTCTTAACCACTGCACCACCAGGGACGTCCCTATGGTGATTTCTTCTGCTATACAAACTGGCACAATGTCTTAAACTGTTGTTTGAAAAAAGGCTTCTTCAATCTTAGACTCCTTAAACCTTCTTTCCGAGTTACCCAAGTTATGGGAGAGCTAAGATAAAGGAGGGTTTAAGGCAAAAGTGACCTGATTTCTTTCAACCATTCAGAGGTGTTCATCTCAAAAATAGTGATAAAGAAGGGAAGGAGTCCACATTGTATTAATGTGTGATTTTACTTAATTTGGCCTTTAATAAACTGCACACTTCACTATTTGAACCACTCGATGGCTTTGTAAAAGTAGACTCTCTTAGGTACAATTTTTTAATAATTGTCTCTTGGATTGTTTATATCCAGTCTCTTAGATTGGATGTAAACAAGCATATGGTTTAGATTGGTATAATACTTTCACCTTAAAACACCTCAAGGTAATTTCTGATGGAGAAAAATAGGGTGTTCTGTTTTCAGGGACAAAGTTTATTCTTCTGATAAGAAGATAGATTTTAAGCACTCAAGGCAGTCTCCACAACAAGGGTCAATTCTTAACAAGAAAAGGAGAATTTAGAAAATTCAGAACTACTTAGACATTTTAGATCTTGGACTGATGAGAACTTTTGTAGACCAAGTAGAATCATTTGGAGCCTACCTCCTCCATTTTAACATTTATTTTATTGTTTTATTTTAAGGGAAGCAAGGCTTGAAATACTTTAATACCCCTTAGAGACTGTTTCGCTATTACATAGCCCATAAAAAGCAATATTTGGATGATTTAAAGGTAAATGAATCAAAAATTTAAAGTTTCAGTTTTCCTTGTATGCAGCAAGACTTCCCCCCACCCCCAGAAGCAATAGAAATAGCCCATAGAGTAAAACACATCTTAGATTTTATTGAAACAAAAATTATTATCTATGCATGTGCAGATAGTAATGTCTGTCCCCAAATATTTTTATTTTAAAATATTTAGACACTCAATCTTATAATTTTCTATTGATCAACAAGGGATCTAACAGCTTTCCCAATTTCTTCACAAAGGACAATTTTCTTGCATCAAACCTGATCGATTAAATTCTCATTTCATAACCAAGTGGAAATGTGATCTCATTTCCCCAGTTTCATAAGGTTTCTCTCAAAAGCTACTTCAGGCTTCTCAGTTACACACCCCAAAGAGGGTGATGGTGGTATAGTCCAGAGTATCTGTGTAACAGGTTGGCAATATTTTCAATGTGGTTATTCATCATACATTTAATATTTACTTCCTTTTAAATATTTAATCTTGTTTAAACAAGATTTTCATTTAGGCATTGGACTTATGTGATATAAGCATTTCTCTGTAGGTTAATAAATGGCTTCACCCTTCAGTGATGTAAGGGAAATGGGAATCAACAAACCTGGTTGTCTCTCCTTGCTCTGCCATTACCTCCCTGAGTGCCACTGGGCAAATTCCATCATATTTTGGGCCCTGGTCTCCTCATCTGTAAATTAGGATGGTTAGATGATCTTTAGGATCCCTCTCACAGCTGATGTGCAATTTTGGCATAGAAATCATTCATTAAATGGTAAAATTTATTTTTATTGATGAGCTTCCTTCATGGTGAATATTGGAATATCTTAATTTTAGAATCCTAAATAGCCTAGAAGTTCACTCAGAAGTCTTGGACTTCTGTCTTGTCTCATTATTTACTAGCTCATTATTTACTAGCTGTGTAATGGAAATTTTCTCCATTTTTAAAGACTCAATTTCTTCATCTGTAAAATGAGGTGAAGGTAATACTGTTAGGCATAATTCTTTGTTGCAAATAATAGAATCCACTCTGGCTAGTTTAGGCAGAAAAAGAATTTGTTCAAAATATTAAGCAACTCACAGAATCCTCTGGAGGCCAAGAGAGCCAGACTTAGAAATAGTGAGGCCAGAAACCACACCAAATTACGGTGTAGAATTTGCTCCAGTGAAAACACCATTGCTGCCAACACTTGGCAACAACTCTGCTTCTCAGAGAGACATTTCCGTTTGCATTGATAATGCCAGGAACTCAACCATTGAGCCCCTGTGGTCCTGTTCACCTGGGATAGATGACATTCATGTCAGCCTCCTTGTAGCATTAGCTTCCAAGCTGAGGACTCACGTGGGTGCATCTGGTTGGCAACACCTATCACATGTCTGATGTCAGCAACGAGGGAGCCTAGGACAGTGACTTCTGGCTGTGTCTTGGGGGTTACAATGTGGGAAACTCTCCAGAGCTCAGAAAATATGTTCAGAAGATATTGGGAAGCCTCCAACTACTACCTAGGAGAAAAATCAGTGCCCCAGGTAAGAACCCCTGCACTGTATGAATGGTGATTGCTACCTACTGAATAGAAAGAAAAATAAGGCAGTTGGAGCTTGGAAATGAAAATTGCAAGGAAATCTAGCCAGATGTGCTTTCTTTTTTATTGTGAATATATATATGTATTCACATAAATATGATTGTGAAATATATTCTCATTATAAAAAATTCATGAAGTACAGACAAATTCTAGGGAAGAAATAAGAATCATCCAATAATTCTACCAGCAGATAACTACTCTTACCATTTTGGTTCATACTCATCCATTCATCTAATATAGTTATAATTATATAATGTATACATTATTCATGTATATGTATTATCATATATAGATATATATACACACAAATTTGTATGTAGATACACATAATAATTATATATGATTTTGTACCCAATTTTAAAACTTTAAACAATATGTTGTGGGTATCTTTTCATGCTAATAAATGCTGATCATTATTATTTTTAAAGGCTGCATACCGTTATATAAATACACAATTTTTTCACTAATCACCTATTCACAAATTATTTTTTCACTAACTACCTAATTTAGGGAAATAGAATTTCTGTTTCAAGTATATTTAGTGGAAAGAATTTTGATACATGTAGTGAAATTGGCTTCAAAAAATTAGTAATAATTTGTACTTCCATGTTCAACATTGAGTATGAATTTCCTCACATTGTCACAATACTTGATACTATCAACCGTTTTTATTTTAGTCATTTGTTAGGAGAAAAATATCTCAATGTTTACCTTGCATTTCTTAGTTTACTACTTAAACATATTTTGTATATATTTATTTTCACTTATAGTTCTTTATTTTTAAACTGTGTGTTTATGTCCTTTGGCTACAAATAGATTGATTTTTTAACTTTATTAAGTTTTAGGGCTCTCTATAAAGATATTATTATTTTTGTCTTCTACATGTCCTCCAAATATCTTTTCCAAGGTTGTCATTGCCTTTTATTAAAATCGTGGTAAAACATATATAGTAAAGTGCACAGATCTTAAGTTTACAGACTGGTTTGTGTATATCACATAACAATCGCCTAGATCTAGAAAAATAACATTTCCAGAACCCAAGAAGGCTCCCTCATGTTCCTTTCCAGTCAGTACTTCCCCACAGAGTAACCCCTATCCTGACACCATAGATTAGCATTGCCCATTCTTGAACTTCATATACTAAATGGAATCATACGTAGAAACAAGTAGGTAGAAAGAAGTCTCTGGCTTCTTCTACTTACCATTATGTCTGGGAGAGTCATCCATGTTGATACAGGTAAAGTAGCTCGTTATTCTGAACCACAATTTACCCGTCAGTAAAATGAGGACGATAATAGTACTTATGTTGTGGTTGTGGAGATAAATGTGTTAATATAGCTAGAACAGTGTTTGGCCCATGGTAAATATATATGCTTAATACATGTTAGCTACTAGTATTACACTAGGATTCAATTTGCTAATTTTTTATTTGGAGCGTTTGTATTGATATTCAGAAATGAGTTTAGTCATGCTTTAGCATTTGTGCATTTATGTGCTAGTCTTGTATTGTTTGGATATTGTGTTTTGCTAGTAAATGCTACCTTCACCTACCTGGGTGCTTTTTCCAAAAGTTGTGAAATGAACCCTTACCACTCACATCCACCAAAGATTCCTAACAAATCTGCCTCCCAGATACGTCTCAGATCTGCTGACTTTTCTCCATCACTACCTTCTCCACTGTGGTCCATACCTCCATCATCACTCTTTTTGTCCACTGTGCTAGTTACCTAACCAGTCCTCCAGTTCTAAACATGTGCTCCTTCCCCTTGACCTTAGGTAAACAATCTAAGACCTTATGAAGGTCTACCAGGATCTTCATATCATGACCCTGCGTCATCCGTCTCCATCCCTGGCTTGCACCATTGTCCCTCTCACCCTCATGCTCTGGACACACTCCCTGCCCAGCAGCACACTCTGCATCCCTAGACTGGCCAATCCCTACTTATTCTTTCTCACTGAAGTTTTTGTTGATGTGGCAATATCAAACAGATCTCCTTACGTAATCATTCATCTTACCTTTTTTTTCTTCTTTCTCAGCATTCGCAACGTGTAATTATGCATTTATTTGTATATTTGTTTAATATCTCTTAGGTCTGTGAGGTACTATTTTGTTTGCCACTTTATCTAGCATAATGCTTTGCACATAAGAATGCTCAGTAAATGTTTATTGAACACTTATTGTTTACTGAATGGCTCCCAGTCTAGCTGTGAACACAGATACCTAGACAATAGCAATGAAAGGAAAAATGGAAACAGATATATGGACATAGATGTTGAGGGCACAGAGGAGGAAGAAAGAAACTGTGCCGGGGGACTCCTCCCACTGGCACGTTACAGAGAGTTGCTCACTGATGAACTAACCTCCCCTTGAATGTTATTCTCTCAGAGTTGACATGTCGATGGCACTATGTTACCATTTAACACACAGGGAAGGAGTTGGGTTCTTGCCAGATATTAGATGCACAAGTCCCAACGGATTCAAGGAGGCAAACATTTGCCTGAGCTCTTGGCTCACACACAGAGCACAATGGCAGCTCTGAAGGGGGCAGGAGTCCTCTGCACCTAGCAGCCCTGTTTATTTTCTCCTGCAGCAGAGGGGGTAGCATAGGTCAGCTGAAATGGTGCATCCTAGTGAATATTTATTGACCCAAAATATCATGCTGACAGACATGCGGACAGGCAGACACAGAGGCCTCGCTTCTCTGCTGCCAAGGTTGTGACACGGCTGACATTTCCCCGCACGGGTCCTGACTTCCCCAGCTGCTCCTGGGGAAGCTGGTGTCTCACTGGTGGGGGTCACTGCAGATACTGTGCCATATGCCTTCCATGCTGCTGCCCAGGCCTCTACCAAATGGTGGTCTCAAGATGTTTCCCATTCCCCCAGCCCACACAAACGATCACCTAGCCAGTCTCTGTCTCAGTCTCTTCCCTGCTAACTCTTCCATCTCCACCTTAACTCCATGGCAAGAATTCTAGGTGGCTAAATTAAGTGTGCATTTGAAAGAGGGAAGTCCCGAGTGACACCAACAGTCCCCTTTGTAGTGAAGAAACGAGTTCTCGCTTTTGCTATAAAAAGTAATGGTGTCACATAAATGTGACTCTTAGTATCATTCTTTCCATTTTCTGGGTTTTCTTTCCCATCTCTCCCATCATTGCTGACTTTATCTAATTAATTTAAATTTTATTTAAAAATCTTTGTTACTGTTATAATAAGTATCAGAAAACCATAAAAGCAAACGTGCAGGTTAAAATCACTGCTTTAAGGCTGGGACTCTTTTAAACACTACCCGTGATAAGAGAATTTTTCCAGCCACCCCAGAAGCCCCCTAAATGCTCCCCCTCAACCACCGCCTCTCTCTCCCTGCTAGAGTAACCACCATCCCACCCAACTTTCACTGCAACCACTTTCCACTTTTCTTTAGTCTTATCACCTAAGTGTATGTTCCTAAACACTAGTTTCATTTTACCTGTTTTTTAAATTATCTTTTTTTTAAGATTTCTTTTTGATGTGGACCATTTTTAAAGTCTTCATTGAATTTGTTACAGTATTGCTTCTGTTTTACGTTTTGGTTTTTTGACCGCAAGGCATGTGAGATCTTAGCTCCCTGACCAGGGGTCGAACCCGCACCCCCCGAATTGGAAGGCAAAGTCTTAACCACTGGATCGCCAGGGAATTCCCCTAAATTATCTGTTAAACATCTTTTAATCCATAGGTTTTCCCCTCCATGACCTTATTTTTCCTTACAATTCACTTAATGAAGAAATTGGATCACTTTTCTGCAGTTTCCTACAGTCTGAATTTTACTGATTGCTTCCCCAGAGCAAAGCTTAGTCTGTTCCACTTCTATGTTTCCACTTATCCCAATCCAGGTTCTCTCTTTTTTTTTTTTTCCCCTTTTGGTCATGACAACCTCGTGGGTGATATGTTCTTCATCAGGAGGCGTATACATCTCAATGTCTATCCTTGTGGTATTAGTAGTCATTGATGTCCAACACTCTATTTGTTAATTCATTAAGATTACACTGACATTCCAATTCTATTATTCTTTCTTTGTGAATTTGTTAAAATATTCTAATTAAGTACCCAGATAGTTTTGTTTTCTTTAGTGGTACGATTTGCATAGGAAAAGCAAGATAAAAGCTATTTTCAAAAAAAAAAAAAAAAAAAAAGAAAAAAGTTCCATAACCTCTTCTTTTTTTTTTAACACCTTTATTTGAGTATAATTGCTTTGCAATGGTATGTTAGTTTCTGCTTTATAACAAAGTGAATCAGCTATACATATACATACATCCCCATATCTCCTCCCTCTTGCGTCTCCCTCCCACCCTCCCTATCCCACCCCTCTAGGTGGCCACAAAGCACCGAGCTGATCTCCCTGTGCTATGCGGCTGCTTCCCACTAGCTATCTATTTTACATTTGGTAGTGTATATATGTCCATGTCACTCTCTCACTTTGTCCCCTAGCCTCTTCTAAAGATATCATTTTGGTTTTTTAGAGTTTAACTTTGAAAACAGTTAAATAAGCAACTAATCATGCGATACACTGGCATCCCTTCAGAGGATGCCACACATCCTAGGAGAGAGAAAGGGAGAGGTTAGGCCAGCAAAGTGGGAACCCAGGCAGGAGCCCAGCAGGCAGACAAGCCTCACATTTGCTCAGAGCTGACCTCCCGTCTCCCGTCAACTACTTTTGTGTCTAAAGCGGATTATGCTGGCCACACTAATGTAGAGTCAACACTTGGAGAGGGATTCAAGAGAGGCCTCTCTGGAGACACTGCCTTCCTTTCACACTCATTGTGTGGCCACTTCTAGGGATTTGGCAGTTCACCTTCCATTATTCCTCTTCCTCTGTCCAGCCTCCTCCCCACCTCTGCACAGGGAATGTCCGCAAAAGTCAGGTGAGTCTGAATTCACCTTCCAATTGCTGATTGATATTTGTCCTCCTGTTTTTTTCCTTTAGGGGTAGCTAGCTAGGGATTATGGATCTGGGCTTCATTGTGATTGGAGTAGGGGGATGAGGGGTGAGGAGGCTGGTGCTCACTGGAACTAGAAAAACTTTTTAAGTTGATATTAGAGTTCCCAGCAGAGTCCTTAATGTCCTTTAAGAAATACCAGAATCTTTTAAAAAATCTTTTTTATTGATATATAATTCACATACCATACAATTTACCCTTTTAAAGTGTACAATTCAGTGTTTTTTTTTTAATATATTCAAAAGGTTGTGCAACTATTGCCACTATCTAATTCTAGGAAATTTTCATTACTCCTAAAAGAAACCCTGACCCCTTAGCAGTCATTCTGCATTATCACCTCTCCCCAACCCCTGGCAATCACTGATTTACTTTCTGTCTCTGTGTTTTCCTATCTGAACATTTCATATAAATGGATCATAGAGTATGTGGACTTTTGTATCTGGCTTCTTTCACTTATCGTCTGTTCAGGGTTCATCCATGTTGTAGCATGTATTAGTACTTCATTCCTTTTATGGCTAAATAATATTTCTTTGTATGGATATAGAACATTTTATCTATTCATCAGATGATGGACATTTGGGTTGTTTCCATCTTTTGGTTATTATGAATAGGGCTTCTGTGAACATTTGTGTACAGATTTTTGTGTGTACCTATGTTTTCAGTTCTCTTGGGTATAAACTTAATGGAATTGCTGGGTCATATAAGTCTGTGTTTAATTTTTTAAGGAACTGCGAAACTGTTTTCCAAAGAAGCTGCACGATTTTGTATTCCAACTAGCCATATAGAAGGGTTCCAGTGTCTCTGGATCCTCATCAGCACTTGTTATTTTCTGTCATTTTTACTTTAGCCATCCTGGTGTGTGGGAAGTGATATCTCATTGTGGTTGTGATTTGCGTTTCTCTAATGACTAACGATGTTGAACATCTCTTCATGTGCTTATTGACCACTTATCTTCTTTGAAAAATATTTTTTAAACTACTGTACATGTTCCTAGAGGGATTTGCCTTGGTTACTAGCTCTGTCTAGTTTCTTCTTTTGCCTCTCCTCTGCCCCTTAGAACATGAGAGGAGAGTCCTAGCGTATTGTGCATATCTTCCCCTTGATGGCATCTTTACTTGGAGAGGACTGAACAGCAGAAGCAGCAGCAGACTCGGAGTGGGAGTAGGTTGGGGAAAGGGGGTGATGTTCTTTGTGTCATTTGAAAAAAACTCCCTAAGGAAGAGTGAAAAACATTCAATATGTTAGTGCTTATCTTTCTCTTTGGGTCCTATTTTTGAACAATTCCCCCTTTGACGTCTGTAAGATGGTGAGGGAAGTAGAGGTCTTAGAAATCGTTTCTTTGTTTTAGAAGAAGGAGAGAACAACAACAACAAAAAATAGTCCGTGAAGAAGTTGGTGAGACATTCGTGGCCAGGACTGGCTCCAGGCACCTCTTCCCCTGTCTGCCTTCTTTCTTCCCCACCTCTTCTTCCTGCTCTGGCACTGAAAGACTTCCAAGTGGCTTTCAGTATCTTCTCAGCAAGGGACTCAGTAAGCGTCTTAGTCTAGAGTGGTAGGGGCTCCATCTTGTCCCCACGTTGTGAACAAGGCTCAGATATTATCTGTGTGCTTAACATGGTGCTGGGCACTGGGGTGAGGTTACAGGAGTGATAGCTTCTTTTTCCCTCATTTACTCAAGAAGCATCTTTGAGCACCTACTATGTGCCCGACTTGGTGCTTTCCCAAAGGAGACCAACTTGGGGAAAAAAAACTTAGAACCTAAGTCAACGTTTGATGCATTCCATGTGGATGGTCCCCATGAGAAGAAGAGCCTGAGAAGAGAAGAAGCCGGTGGAGGGTTGAGTGATGTCCCACTGAGGTGCAGAGTCACGGGGGAGTGGCCAGTTGGTGCAGCTCCCGCCATTAGCGAAAGAAGCTTGAACAGGGAGCCTCAAGTCAAGGAGGGAGGACTATCATTATCCTGACATGCAGGTGGAAACAATGTTTTTGAGCTTTTGCACATTTTCCCACACTCCTCGTGCCTTATAGGAGGCTATCTAATTCCATGTGCTAATGTTATTTATGGAGGCAAGAAGTAAACTTGATCCGTCATCAGCTGTTAGGAGGGTATTATCACTTTAAATATAATTGAGCTTCCTGCACCTTTTCAATTGTCATTTCCTTTCTAGTCAGTGTCAATTAATTCTCCATTGCTGGTTTTAGTTTTCTACTTGGTAAGCAAAGGTTTTGAATCCATCTTGATTAAAGCAGTGAGGCCCCAACTCCATCCTGCCAGCTTTCTTTGAAGTTCATGTAAACTCTATATTCAGATCAGCTGCCCAGGGCACAGAGAAAGATGAGCTATGAACTGAGACAACATGAGTGCGCCAGGCCAGATGCTTTAAGACAGTCCACTTCCTTCTGGGAATAGAATCACTAGAGAGTTTCATCTCTCTGGAATGGTTTAGGTGTGGCTGGGGGAAAAAAAACCCACAAAAATCAAAAAATGAAAAGATGATTTCTCAGGTCTCTTCTAGACACGGTTCAAATTAGCCTATTTGTTAATATCTATTTGTTAAAGCTGGTGGCAGGCTTTCCAATGCTTGGGATTGCCCAGAAATCTGGATTCTTCTGAGATATGCCATCTGGCAAGTTGATGGGTTAGTTAACACACAGAGGAAGTCAAAGAGGGGAAGCGTGGGATATTGTTAAACATACACCATGGCCTTTTCCTCCTATTTGTGCAGCAACCGCTCTGCCTCTGCCCTCTTACAAGACTACCTCTTCTTTCTCTCAAGTCTCTTAGTTTTTTCTTTATTCTCTCTCTCTCTCTCTCTCTCTCTCTGTCTCTGTCTCTCTCTGTCTCTGACTCTCTCTCTCTCTCTCTGCAAAACCAACAACTTCCTCCCTTTGCCTCTTCCTCTTTCACCTATTTTTCCTCTTTATACGTATTTTCAAGTGGAAGTCATGGCTCTGATACTAATACATTTCAGATAAGCCACTGTACCTCTTTGGGGAACAGTTTTTGTCAGTAAAATGTAATGATACTTAAATTTCCCTCAAATGCTAAAATTCTGTGATTCTTTGGAATACCTGTTTTGTTCAAGTAACACAACTTTCTTGCCCTAAAATCTGTGGAAATTGACCATATCATGGCTGACAAGGCAAGTGATAATTCAATCCCCTTTTCTTTCTCTTTGGGGAATCACTTTACCCTGCGTCAATATTAGAAAGTCAAACACGATCTCTGACACTCCTGTGACCCCACCCACAAACCAAGAAGCCTGGGAATAATAGTGTGTGCCCCTGAAGCAGCAGCTTCAGACATTTTATCAGCATCAGAAGCTCAGGATCTGGGGAAGAAGGATAAAGAAAAGGAGAAATTTGGAAAACACAACTTTTAAAATGGAGAATTTTTTTTGTGGTGTTGGACTCCCAAAGTTTATTATCTGTATCTCAGATTGCATGCCCTACTTTCTATGCCATGTATTTTCAAGTTCTTTCTCAGACAGAATATCTAAGAGAGCACCCCTCTCTCCCCCCAAAAGAATGAGTTTATTTTCCATATGGTACATGCTAGCAATCCTGGCATTTGACCACATTTATGTAAACATGCAGAGATAACTATAAATTATTGGACTTATCCCAGTTTGAGTTTCCAACTATGTACTACAATCATTACAGCTGTTCTTACTTTAGCCTAAGAAGATATTTTGGTCCATTATATGGCTGATTAGTCATTTAGACTGTAGACTACATTTACATTGTTTGGGGGTGGGGAGCATAACAGATATTCACTGGAGGCACCAAAAATCTATATATAAGCCAACAGTTCTGCAAACTGGTAGAGGTTCCCTAACCCCTCTCACACTCCAAGTTGTAACTGACCATCAGTCACCCAGGGCTTACCTGGCACTTTGAGAGGACTTTGGGAGAACCTGGGCTCTCCCCCAGAGTATTTAGATCAAAGAGAGCAAGAGGCCAGGATAACTAACAGCCTCACTTCTAAAAATCTGGGCGCTTTCCAACAGATCTGGGACTTGGTGGGGAGGGGACCCCGGTGGGCCTTAATAGCATTGTAGGAATCTTGGCAGTAAAGACTAAGCTGAGCTTTCTCACTCAGCTCTCCCTCACTCATCCCCACCACAGGTCTCGCTGCTTAGCACAAGCTGAGCTCAGATCCCCTGAGGGTCCCATAGGGCTGGAAATCTTGGGCTGTAGCCTGGTGCCAGCATCTGGGACAACCTGCAGGGGGCGCCCTACAGGCACTGCCTTCCACAGCTCTTTCACTCTAGTACTTGGAGGAGTTATTCCACTACTGTTATTTGTAATTAACCATGCGGTTTATTCACATAGCATCTTAGGTTTTAGGCACTTTTTTTCTCAAAGAACTTTTATATGTTTTATTTAATTTTTTATTCGTGCCTCACAATCACCAGGCGAAGTAGCCTGGGTAGAGAGGTGAAATGATCTTAAAGTTTAGGTGGGAAACAGTGGTACAGACTATATTGGAAGGCAAGCGTCTTGATTCCTAGACTTGTGCTGTTTCTACAAAAGTTCTTTACAATGAGGATAATAATAAACAGAAAACACTTCTGCTATCCCTTTTATTTTCATTTTCCTCTTTAAAACTTTGACATGTTTTATTTATGTCAGTCCTCCTGAGATCAGTTTTCATGAAACCCTAGTACTTTACTGGCTGTCCTCCATGCTCAAACAATGTCGGGTAGGATCTCCAGTCTTGTTCTGATTTATTCAGCAGATGGAGAGTTATTATCAATATTTCTTCAGAGTTTGAGGGGGTACTTTTGGATGATAGAGTTAGTTTCCATTTATCATCATTTTATCCCCAGTGCTGGCTTTGGGGGCTCTGATTTTTGCCATACAAATGTGAACCATGAGGTTGCATTCAACTTGGTCTATTTCAAAGCCAGAAGAATAGAGACCAGAACATAGAAATATATGGTGGCCTTTGGCAACTTGGTGGAAATATCTACTTACGGCATTGACTCATATCTTTATTCGTCCCTCTTTAGACCTTGAAGAGGTCATAGAAAACATTTAGTAGCTCTGATTCAAGGCTCTTGTTCTCACTGATGCAGAAAGTGAGACTCAGAGAAGTCAGGAGACTTGCCTGAGATCACACAGCTGCTTGGTGGCAGTGCTGGAACTAGGCATCAGGTCATTTGTTCTGGGTCTGAGGTGTTGTCTGAAACCACAGGACCTCTTAAAAACAAGGTCTGGCTATGCCTGAAGAATGCTGAGGGAGATTCCATGTGATTAACTCAGCTCAATAAACACTCACTGAGGCCACCACAGGGAAAACCAGCGAGGTGTTGTGTGAAACCCCACGTGGCTCGAAAGGGCTGACTGGGCAAGTCCAACTCTGTTTGTCCCTCAGTTCTGTCCGAGGGGTACAAGGGTCAGGCCTCCTGAAATGCTGCTATGTCTACATTGAGAAATTCACTCTGAAGACTAAAATCTTTTGTTTGGATGGATGGGACCCAAGCCTTTCCTTTATTCCCTGCGGTAACAAAAAGGAAGGCCATGGAGCGGCTTTCCTACGAAACCACAGGAAGATTAAAGGGCCAGGGAGAAGGAATGCATTTTGGATGAGGAAGTTGGAGAGTTCTTGAGCCCAGAAAGGAGACTTCTCGTTATTAATGGTGGCTCTACCACAGCTGTGGCTTGGAAACGGGGAAGACGGGAGGCGGAAGAGACCCACGTATGAGTCTGTGTCTCTGACTGCAGACATGTGCTTTGGACACCGTGTCCCACCGGCGCTTGGAAAGGGGCAGGAATCCTCGCTGCCCACGTCTGACAAGAGTCCCTGCTGGCCACCTTCTCCCTGTCTCGGATGCAGTGAGCACCGTGGGGGAGGAGTTGAAATTGCTAAGAATAGCCATGGTCTTTGAGACATGCTCTTTTCAAGGAATCAATGGAATTAGAAATGAGATATTAGCTCTAATCAGTCACATATGTTGGGTTCTTAGCCCCTAGGAAAAGAATTTCTGACTGCGGCTCCTCACCCAGTGGGGAAAATGCATCTACACCTGTGGATCTGGCAGGGCCCCCCTTCTGTCCTCTGGAGGGTCCAGCACAAAAGTACCCCTTAGTATACGCTGTCAGTCTGTCATCTGGTCTGATCTAAAGTGGCCAGGCTTCTGACTAAGCATCCCCTATGTGGCTTTTCAACAAGTGTAGAAGAATTTCAAGGCACACATAGATCCAGACTGAGCCAAGAACTAGGGGCTGGAGGTAAATTCCAGCTCCCCTTTGTCTTATTTGCTTATGTTTCTGAGATGTGGAGGTGTTGGAGAATTAGGCACATAGTGAGAGGATGGGTTTTTTGTTTTACTTTTTATTTTACAAAAATTTAAACCTAAGAATAAATGGCAAGAATAATCATATGAACCCCTGTGTGCCCTTCATATAGACGGAGGATTGGTGAGCAGGTTTTCAGTAAGCATGTGAGTTTCTCAGTATGGTCCCCTGACCACCTACATCAGAATCACCCCCAGACCTCTTCACTCAGGACCGCAGGGCAGCCTGGGATGCTGCACTCTGTGCAGTTCCCCAGGGAGTGTTGATAGGCTGGTACCTGTGAACTGCCCTGTTGTGATCCTCAGGTGTCTATTAACTTGCCCCTTCATACTTTTTTGTTTTTTGTCTACGTTGGGTCTTTGTTGCCGCACGTGGGCTTTCTCTAGTTGCGGCGAGCGGGGGCTACTCTTCGTTGCGGTACGCGGGCTTCTCATTGCTTGGCTTCTCTTGTTGCGGAGCACGGGCTCTAGGGGTGTGGGCTTCAGAAGCTGTGGCGTGTGGGCTCAGTAGTTGTGACTCGTGGGCTCTAGAGCGCAGGCTCAGTAGTTGTGGCGCACGGGCTTAGTTGCTCCACATCATGTGGGATCTTCCCGGACCAGGGTTCGAACCTGTATTCCCTGCATTGACAGGCGGATTCTTAACCACTGCACCACCAGGGAAGTCCCTGCCCCTTCATTCTTTGTGTTACCAACTCCACCAGCTCCAATGAGTGGTCAGAATATTGTACTAATTGATACCATCTCTTTAGACCCTGCATCATACCTTCGAAAATATAAACAAGGGGAATCAGCCCCTTTTCCTTTTCTAACATGGCACTCTTCCGCTTAGCTACTACGCATGACCCTTATTCAAACTCAACAGACTTGTAATGAAAATAAAATCTCGTGTTAAGGTTCTTGCCAACTTTTTAATACTTAAGTTTAATTTATGATTCACATTGAAAGTTGGTTTTATAGCCCTGGGCCTGTGCTTAACTAGAAACATCCCCTATGAATTATTTGTGTATGGGTGATGGGTGTGAATACAGACACACTCACACAAAACACTAGTAGAACTTTTAAATGTCAACATTTAAGTATTCCAAAGGGAGCAAAGGACAAAGTTAATTTTCTGGAGAGATTTGAAGTCCAAGGTCTAATCTACAGTTGTTTCTGTTTTGGGGTCTGCATTATGTCATTTAAAATAAGAAGAGTTAAGGAAGCAGGGATGGGTGAAATGGAAAAGGATGGGGACGGGTGGTCAGGGAGCAAATAGCAGATTAGGTGTTGGCACATTGAAGTCATAGTCAGGCAGCGGAGTCGTGGCAAGAGACCCCGCATGCTTCTTCAGATGGGTGAATGTTTCTTGTACATGTTTGCATTCCTCACAACACCGTGCCCAAGACTGGACACAGAGCAGGTGCTTGGCGTTTGCTGAATGGTTATATGAATGTCATCCCTCAGCTTCTTATGAAGATGCCACTGGCACAACTTCAGGGCTTAGAGAGGGCAGACGTATGAACCCACCCCTGGGGCTCACATTTTGGTCTCTCCTTTGGCTTCTGCTGCTTACAAGCCACCACATTGCAAAGCTTCAGGAACCACATTCACTTATGTAGAACCGAGTGTGAATGGAGGCCCTAGAATTTGGCCCCTAGCAACTCTCACTGTGCCCGGGGCGCCTTCCGGGAGGATGCTGTGACCGCTATGGGCACAGCCTCCCTCCCGGAGTTAGCACATTGGATTTGTGTGTTCACATTCCCTCCTATTGTTCACTCACACACAAATGCTGCTCATCTACAGTTTTGTGCTGCGTTCTCAGGGAAGCCTAGCGGCCAGATCCCTTTAGGAAATTGACCCCCCTCTCCCCGCACAATACCTTTTATCCGCAGCATTCCTAACCCTGTTCTGTAAGTATCATAAACGCCGAGGGTATCTGGGACCCTTAAAGTTGAAGACATTCACTTTATTGAGGTTCTAACGGAAGGCCTTAGAGTTATGGCTCTTGGAGAAAGGAAGGATAAATGTGATATTTGGGGCACACGCTTTTTCAATTATGGGCAGCTCAAACCCAGTATTGCTCCTCATCCATCTCAATCTGAAGGCTGTGGGGAGGCTGCACCTAAACGTCTTTGCACACTTAATCTCAAACCCCACTCATGCAGCTTCTAAATTTTTTAAGATTAATCAAATCTAAGTCTTGCAAAGTGGTGCACTCTGATTTATATGAGTTTTGGCAAACAGGCACAGCGAATAAAAACTTTCTTAGTTGGAAATGACAGCATTAGGGGAACGAGGGCTGGAGAACCATACCAGGGCACCCTGTTTTGATGAGCCGGTGGCAGCTCCTGGAACTCCGTTAAAGGACTCTTAACTTGGTGTGGTGCTGAGGCTGGAGCCTCCAGGTAGCATGCGAGGACTGGTGTATCCTCCTACCCTTAGATTTATTTTTGAGCTCTAGTTCCCATGAAGGAAAACCTTAGAAAGTCTTGTCTCAGAGGGATTGGCATTAAGCTGTGCAGGATTCTGTGGTAGGGGCTGGAGGTGAAAGTTGAGAAGCTGGAATCAGCTCTGGCTCAGGAGCTCATCAGAAAGATGCCCAGCTACCCACTGCAGGGGTCAGTGAATTCATACTTGACTCAAGCCATGGCTTTCTGAGAAGGTCCAGTGTAATGAATCAATCTGGCAGCAATCAGTATAGCATAGTAACATACAGTTAAGCTTGGTTCTGAGTTCCTGGTTCTGGGTTACTATTCCATCGTAAGCGTTTCCCTGCAGTGAATTAGCCTTGATCTTGGCCTTAATGTTCGGCAATCTTAGCTTGTCCCATAAGAGCACTGAAAGTTGAAGCCTTTTGTCTGGCAGTGCCCTGCTCCCCTGCTATGGAGGGGGAATGAACAGAGGCAGGCTGGCTGCCTAAGTGAGCTGGGGCACCAGGAAACATGCCAGCGCACAAGGGAAGTATTTTGTAGGAAACAGAGGGAGAAGCCCCATCACACAAATTGGGCCTTCTGATGGGAGAAAGGGATAGCTGTGGCTTGTCAGGCTCAGCATCAAGTACAGCAGATATGGTGCAGATGGGTAGCAACAAGACAGGTTCCAGACCTACCAGGTAAGGGTCTGAGCCCCTGGGAAAACATTGGTCTTTGTCAGACTGGCTTCAAAACTGGGTGGGACTGGGCCGTACAGCTACCTGGGAAGGAAGAACTCTTCCTTTCTAAGACATATGTCAAAGGAGCAGTACCCTCTGTGAAAACAGAAGAGGGTTTAAAATTAACACCTAGGAAGAAGTTATTTAAAATAAACATCTGGACAATAGCCGGTACGTGTTACTCTACATTTTCTTTTAAGGTCTTTTGTAAAACATGACTAGGTTCTCTCAACCCATCACAGGCACTAAAATTTTTTTCTAAAGAGACAGCGAAATATCAGAGTAAAATCATGCACCTCCTTACAGGCAGGCAGCGGGAATTCAGAGCACAGATTAACCTGGTGCACCAGGCAGGTGCTTGGCCTGCCTTTGCAGAGTTCATTGCTCTCTGAGAAATAAGATTAACACGCAGGAAAGTACAGGGACCTGTATAAGCCAGATGATGAGTGCCATATGGATGCAGACAGATAAGTGATAAATGAGGTTCATGGTCACAGGGAAAGGGCTAAAGGACCCAAGGACAAGTGGGATACAATTGGCAGGGGAAGAATGAAGGTGACAACAGAGAGGCACAGAGTGCTCTCAGGCACTGGTGAGGTGGTCTGCAGCAGAGGGAGGGTAGAGTGGAGATGGATGGGAAAGAAAGGGGGAGGGCTCAGTATTGGTTTTTTTTAATATCTAAGTTTCTATAGCTTTTATTTATTTTTTATTTTTATTTTATTTATTTATTTATCGCTGTGTTGGGTCGTCGTTTCTGTGCGAGGGCTTTCTCTAGATGCGGCAAGCGGGGGCCACTCTTCATCGCGGTGCGTGGGCCTCTTCACTATCGCGGCCTCTCTTGTTGCGGAGCAAAGGCTCCAGACGCGCAGGCTCAGTAATTGTGGCTCACGGGCCTAGTCACTCCGCGGCATGTGGGATCTTCCCAGACCAGGGCTCGAACCCGTGTCCCCTGCATTGGCAGGCAGATTCTCAACCACTGCGCCACCAAGGAAGCCCCGAGGGCTCAGTTTTTAATCTTTCACTTTATCCAGTCCAGAAGGCCCATTGGAGATGTGGAAAGATCTCCAACTACTTCTGAGGCTTCAGATCCACTCAAGGGCAAAGTCAAGGATACCTAATGATTTCCTTTAGTATTCGGGTCTGGTAATGAAATCTAGGTCAGTAAAACAAAGTGACTTTGGCCTAGAATTTGGTTGAGGTTGGCGAACATTTTGCATCTTCCCCCTGAAATTACCCTGTTGTTCTGTCGTTAATAACAGCAGCAGCAGCAGCAACAATAATAATGAAAAGCAAACTCTTGCTCTATGTGGCAGACACTGTTTTAAGCTCTTTCAATATATTAACTCATTTAATTTTTCACGTCAACCTGATGAAGTAGTTACAAGCATTATTCTCCTTTTATAGGTGAGGAAACTGGAGCAGAGACAGTTCCTGCTTTAACCACTGCTTTCCCTGCCTCTTATAAATTACCAGTAGGATGATCACTGTGTAATATAATCGCAGGGCCCAGCTCACACATACTTTGTTTGGTTTTGCTTTTAATTATTATTATTATTTTTTTAAATTTTATTTATTTATTTATTTATTTTTGGCTGTGTTGGGTCTTCGTTTCTGTGCGAGGGCTTTCTCTAGTTGCAGCGAGCGGGGGCCACTCTTCATCGCGGTGCGTGGGCCTATCACTATCGCGGCCTCTCTTGTTGCGGAGCACAGGCTCCAGACGCGCAGGCTCAGTAGTTGTGGCTCACGGGCCCAGTTGCTCCGCGGCATGTGGGATCTTCCCAGACCAGGGCTCGAACCCGTGTCCCCTGCATTGGCAGGCAGATTCTCAACCACTGCGCCACCAGGGAAGCCCTGCTTTTAATTATCGTTACCACTTTTTCTTAGGTACCTTGCGCCATCTTGGAGAAATTATTTGAAACTAGTGCCTGGTCAGAGCATTGCTTCTTTCCTGGCATAGTGGGGGATTTGGGATGGTGAGCTGCAGAGCTGCCAAGCTCCCTGCGCTGGACTTTGCATTCCACAATTGGAATTGTGTGCCCAGGTGTTTCTTACCTGGGCACACTTTACAAGGTAAGGCTTCAAAGTACATACGCCCTTTGACCAGAAGACATGAAATTTAATTATTATACTTCACAATTCTCTTCATGTAATTATTGTATATCTTTATATTATATTAAAGAATTCCCATTTCTTGAATGTTATTGTGTGTTTATTAAGAACAAAGCATGGTGAGTGCTGTCAGGGGTACAGTGATGAATAAGAAAAGGACTCTGACCTCATTTACAGTGCCCTGGGGTAGGCAGAGTATATGCAAATAATCGTAATGACCAAAATACGTTCTTCCAGAACCAATTCTGTTGTGGTTACACAATTTTTGGAACGTTCAACAAATTCAATTCAATAAACATTTATTGAGTATCTACTATGTGCCAGGTGCTGTGATAGATTCTGAGGATGCAAAGGTGAAAAAACTTTTGTTCCTGTCACCATCTATAGTTACTCTAGTTTGAAGCTGTGTGAACACACTCTAGGGAAGCTAGAGGAGGGAAGGAATAATTCTGCCTGGTGTGGGGCTAAGAGGAAGGCTTTCTAGAGGGAGCAGCACTTGAACTGGACCTTGGAGGTTTTGTGGGACATCGCTGGACTAGAAGGGACACTTTTAGGGCAGGAAAAGGTGAGCAAACCCACAGAGGCACAGGAGAGTACAGTGTGCTTGGTTAATGCGCTCTACGAGGCTGGAAAGAGAATCTGGAACCAAGCTGTGAAGGGCTTTTAACAGCTGTAGTACATTGTTTGGACTTTACCTGTGCAGTTGTGGGAAGCGGGTGGGGAATCAGATAATAAATTGGGCAATCAGTTCCTGAAATAGTCAATACTGAACTTAATTAGATTCTGGCGACTGCATTCAAAAGCATAACAGATTTTAGAGTTGAAGGGCCAGGCTTGAATCACAATGTGTCGATTATAAGCCGTGTGACCTTGACCAGCTTATTTAACCTCAGCTGTAAAAGGAGGCTAATAAGTATATCAGCCTTACAAGGTCATTATGAGAACAGAAGGAGACATTAGAGAAAAATGGTTTCTATACTGTTAAGCACTGTGTAAATGTTAATTAATAATATTGTTATTTGGCGCCAGAAAAAGGGAGATGCTGGGAAAGTATGCGTTTGCTTAATATCTTCTCTCTGTGTTGTAGAGAATTTTGGTTTTTCGGCAGTGTAAACGCTAATGGTTTGCTTTCCACGTGCCATGAAAACCGTTTTTAGATGTGACGCTTCTAAACTTGGTATACAGCCTCGTACAAACGAGGGCAAAAGGAAACTAGCATTTTCTGAGTACTGTCCTGTGCCAAACACTTGGCAAACATCGTCTCATTTAATCTTCACTGTAACACTTTGAGGTAGTTATTATCCCCATTCTACAGATGAGGAAATCAACATTGAGAGTTAACTTGTCCGGATTAATTAGGAAGTGGCAGACCGTGGACTTGAAAGCCTTATCTATGCTGTCATGCTTGTTGCGCCTCACTGTGCTGTCCCACAGGGAGCAAGGCGGGCGAAGGGCTGACTTAGCCCCCAGTGGCCTTCCAGTTTCCAGCTCCAATTCACTTGAGATCTTGATATCCTTACAGCTATCTCCTTTATTTAAACTAGCTGGTCCTGCAATCAAATAGCCTTGATCAAACAAGCACACAGTAAATTCTTGCAGAATGACTGGCTAATTGGTGTATCTTTCATCACTTCTCTAGATGTTTTCACCCTGAGCACCACCTACTACACTTTATTGATTTCACTGTATTCTTTGGTCTGCCCGTTGGTTCTGGGGCCATTGTTCTGGAAGAGTGAATAAATAATGCTTTAGAAATTACTCACCAATGAGAGATGAAAAGATACTGGAACAGAGGTATTGATAAAACATTCATGGGAGTGAGGCTATTTTAGATGGTCTGAATACCTGTGAATGAATTATATAATGTCTCTAAAATCTATATGATGATTTATTTCAATGTATTGTAAAATTTAATTCTGTTATAGGTTAGGATATTTTCAGTTCCACTTTTAATAATAACAAAAAGCCTTTTATATAAAGTAGAAAGGGCACACACTGAAAAGCAAAGAACAGTCTTTCTTGTTGACTAGCAGTGACATATTTCCTTAGAGGAAAAATCCTGCAGCAGACTTTGAGTGTCAGGAAGAAGAATAATTTATGACCTTAATACTGTAGCTGAAAAGAACAGTTAACCATTCCTTTTTGAAGCAGAGTATGGAAAGAGGGAAAGGCTTAAGTTTAAGAGGTTAACTCATCTTTGTTTTTAACTCTATTTTTTTTTAATCTTGCTCCAAATTTTATTAGCCTTTTAAATGTGAACTTATGCTAATATAAGTAAATCTGTAGTTTTGCTGCTTAATGAAAGTTCTGTTTTGTGAAGGGAAAGCCTATCATTATGAAAGTGGGCTAAGGGGATCCAGAGGGTTTGAATATTGAGGCTGCAAACCAGGCAGCTGCATTCATAGTCAGTACCTGGGCTGAAAAGGAGCATCACCTTTGGAATGTTGACCGAATAAAATAATGGCAGACATCGCAGTACCAAAATGGAAAATCCAACACACTGACTTTATTTCCAGTGTGAATTTTGAGTCAAGGGAACCCTTGCCGTGGTGGAGAAACGGAAAGGGTATTGAACCTGGAGGCAGAGGACTGGGTTGCCTGTGTTGCTGCCACTTGTTTGCTGCGTGGGCTTGTGCAAACCACTGAACTTCTCTGAGCTCAGTTTTTTCATTGATAAAATAGTGATGATAGGAGAAAGGTCCTTGGAAAGTCTTCATTTTCTAGGAGCATGAGGCTGAATCTTCTAGAGAGGTTATGGACAGGATTAATAAAATCCCATATTTGACCATGACTAGCAGAGTGCCTGGAGCAAAGCGAGCTCTCCAACCCTGCTTGCTCCCTTCCTCATTCCCTCGCTCGGTGCTGAGCACCGACAAGACCGCAGCAGGTCCCTGTTAACCGAGAATAACACGTTCAACGGCATCTGCTGCTCTGCCTTAGCCCCGCCACCGGTTTTCTGTTGGTGGGTAGCAGAAGGTATGATGCTGCCTGAGCATGTGGAATCCATGTGTCCTGGGACTTAAGCACTTGGGAAGCAACTGATTCTTCTCCATATTTGGGTTTCAAAATAAAACCTCTGAACTAGATAGAGGTCTAATTTAAAACTGGAATGATCAAGTGGTTCAAATGATCAGTGTCTGCTATTTACAGTAGCCAAGACATGGAAACAACCTAAATACCCATCAACAGACGATTGGCTTAAGAAGATGTGTGTGTGTGTGTGTATGGAATATTACTCATTTGTAAAAAAGAATGAAATATTGCCATTTGCAGCAACATGGATGGACCTAGAGAATATTATACTTAGTGAAGTGTCGGAGAGAAAGATAAATATTGCAATACTATATGATATCACTTATATGTAGAATCTAAAAATAGTACAAATGAATCTCTATACAAGACAGAAGCAGACTCACAGACATAGAAAATAAACTTATGGTTACCAAAGGGGAGAGGGAGGGAGGGAGGGAGGGAGGGACAAACTGGGAATATGGGATTAATAGATACAAACTACTATACATAAAATAGATAAGCAATAAGGATTTACTATATATAGCACACGGAATTATATTCAGTATCTTGTAATAATCTATAATGGAATATAATCTGAAAAAAATACATGAGTCACTTTGCTGTATGTCTAAAATTAACAATATTTTAAATCAACTATACTTCGATAAGAAAAAAAGTGATCAGTGTTTGAGAAAGAAAAGTCAGCTTCCCCAGAAATACTTAGAAAAGGAGGCACTAGCAAGGATGAGCTCTAGGCTGGAGGGTGTCAGCCTGCAGGTGGGCGTGGAGGTGGGGGCCAGAAGAAGAGAAGGACGCCTCAACATTCCTTCATCGACTGCAAATTGCTCTGCCAGGGAGGATTCCCCACTTGGGATCAATAAGCTGTTCTCAGCTGATACTCTTTAAAGCCTAGAAAAGTGTGGAAGCAATCATACCGTGGGGGAGTTTCCACGTGGCCCTAGGCGTGCTGAGGTAGAAGAATGAAAGCTGCCCTAGAGAGCTCAAGAGAGAGGAAGGGAAACAGCTGTGAGCATCTCTGGATAGAAGAAACCCGTGATAGACGCACACACGGTGAGAAAGAGAAAAGGAGCAGGGAGACAGGGCAGCAAGAAACAGCACATTTCCATTCATTTCATCTTGAAAACATAATGGTCTTCTTAAAAAAAAAAAATTCAGGAACTGGTTCATCCTGTATGAATATTTGTTTTTAGCAAGTGAGTAAACAAGTTAGGTTTTAACTTAAAAAATATAATTCTCTCCTGTTCACTGTCTCATCAATGTGGGCTTGATAGTACATAGTAAAGCTACAGAGTTTAATACTGTAGTAGATAGTAGAGTTTAACACTGCATGTGCTGAATTTAACTTGTGACTAATTTAGGATTGGATGAAACTGGACAGATCCAAAGATGGAAATATGGTCTTTATTGCTTCTTCTTTCACGTGGGCTGGAAGACTGTTGGTCTGTAAAGCAACCAAGATGATAGGAACATATGTTGGGAAACTAAATTAAAAGAAGTGTGGAAAAGGGGGAGGTAGCTACCACCTATTATGCTGTGCATCTCAATCTTTCTGAGTCTTTGTTTCCTCATCTGATAAATTAGGATAATAATGCCCATGGGCTTGTGTAAATAAGATTATACAGGGCATATAAGAGGGCTTGACCTATAGGAGTAGATAGTGGACGCATCAGTGTTGGTTCACTTTCTCTGGCAGAGCACCACGTTCTCTGGTGAAGCATTTGTTGACTGCCATGCAGAAATGCGTTTCATGTCACCCAAGGCAAATGGGGTGTTGGTAATTGAGTTTAAGTTTTCTTTTCCTCAACCTCGAGGGACAAGAGTTAAGTTAGGAGGGTGGATATTTCATGTTTCTTGCTATGTCAGAGAGTTTGCTGGGGGGGGGGGTTGGGGGGTGGGGAGGGTGATGGCTTTTCTGGTGTCTCTGTTAATCATACACTAGGTGGTTGCCAAGCAGCTGAAATAACTACATTTTCTGGCATGGTTTACTTATTGCTGGCCTATAGAGAGGTAGCCTTAGAGAGGTTCCCAGAAGAAACTCAACAGTAAGTGTCCACATCTCTTGGATACCCTGCTAAGCACTTTCAAATGCAATACCCCAGTTGCTCCTCAGACTTACTCTAGGAAGTAACATCCCCACTTTAAGGAAGGAAGATCACCACTGAGAGAGATTGATTTGCCTGCAGACTTATTGCAATCAGCACCCGTACCCTGAGGCTAGAGCTAAATATGGAGCCTGAGTTCCTTGTGAGCTGGTAGAAGGGGAAGGAAAGAAGAAAAAGGACCAAGTCTGTCAGTATTGATTTAAACTCCTCATTGCTTCTGTTGTGCACATCTCTGCAGTGTTCTCAGGCGACCTCTGGAGGAATCCAGCACACGCGGAATATCTGCAGCCACCCCACAGCACATCCCCAGAGCTTCAGCTCAAGAGGTAAGCCGCAGCCCACTCTGCATGCCACTGCAGACGGCTACTCACGAAAGGGACTGTTTCAGAGTTAACTTCATTTCATTGATGAGTTTCATTTCATTGTCAAACAGACTTGCCTAGGTTGTCCATGAACACTCCTTCAGGGAGGAGCCAAGTTGTGGGATGATTTATAGGCATGTTGTTACTTTATATTATTGCTATTCTTACAGTGATAAAAGAAACCACCACTTCTTAAACATTTGCTGGCTGTGGACCAGGATTTCACATATATCGTCTCTTTTAATTCTGACAACAACTCAATGAAGTAAATATTATTCTCATTTTATAGACAAAAAAATTCAAGGAGGTTAAGAGGCTTGCTGAAGGTCACAATAAGTGACAAAGCAGCGATGCATAATGCCCTCTTTTTAATACTCAAGAGTGTGGTCTTTCCACCTCACCATAGTCTCTCAAATAATTAATCCCTACATTGAAATGAGGCGTGAAGACTGGGCTCTGGGATTTAAAGACTGCTGCGCTCCTAAATGAATTTCGTCCTCTATAAAGTTAACTTCCATCCCCTAAACCTTTACACTGAGATAAATGAATGGATCAAAGATAGGAAAGATGATCTCTGTCCCTTTCAAGGCATCTCACAAGTTTATGATTCTGAAACCAGGGTACTCCCGCTGGATTTAGCTTTGAATTGTTCCTCACACTCCACCATGGATGCTCACAAGATTGTTGACTCTTTCTTCCTAATGTTTCCTGTATTCATTCCTTGTCATCTAATTGCACTGTCACCACTCTCCTGTATTATTTCAATAGTTTCCTAACTTCTCCTTGCCTCCAGGCTTTTCCCATTCTAAATCTTGCTCCTAGATCAGTCTTCCCAGAGTCATTTTGTAAATGTCAGTTCCCATTCAGAGACATTCCATTGATATGATGCATCCATTTAGGCTGATGTTGGAGAAGAACAGTTAATGACATGATATGGAAAAAATGATCACGGTATGTTATTAAATGAAAAAAAAAGTTACAAAATACACCCAGTGTTACTATGGGTGATCTACGTGTGGTGGAATCATGGATGACTTTCTTTTTGCTTATTCAGAGCTCTTAAATTTTTTGCAATAAACATTATTCTTATAATAAGATAAAAAAACAAGAAGTTACGGTAAAAAATAATGAAAAGGTATTCAGGATAGTGTAAAAGAGAACAATAATGAGATTCTATTCCATTTTTTTTAAATTGAATATATTTGACATAACATTGTGTAAATTTAAGGTGTACAACATGTTACTTTGATACATTTACATATTGAAATATAATTGCCTTTGTAGTTATATTTATCACATTACATAATTATAGTACACTATTGTCTATTCAGGATACTGTAAAAGAGAACAATAATGAGATTCTATTCCATTTTTAAAAATTGAATATATTTGACATAACATTGTGTAAATTTAAGACATGTTACTTTGATACATTTGTATATTGTAGTATGATTGCCTTTGTAGCTATATTTATCATTACATAATTATAGTACAATATTGTTGTCTATATTCATTATACTTGCATTTGATCACTGTGGCTTATTTGCTACTCATTGTAAGTTTGTACCCTTAAACAACATCAATCTTATCTCCCAAGATTCCATTTTTTACCATTCAATTAGCAAAAAAAGTAAAAGAGTTATAATAGCCTGTGTTTCCAAGGGTGTGGGAACGGGCATGCTCATGCACTGTAGGTGGGGAAGTAAACTGATACAATTTTTGTGGAAGATAATGTGCAGGATTCATCAAAGTGAAAAATTTGCATATGCTTTTACCCAACAACTCTAATTTTAGGAATCAATCGTGCAGAAAGACAGTTCTCAAAGTTTGAGCTAGGCCAACAACGGCAGCATCACCTGAGCAAATTTTCAGGTGCGACCCCTAACCTACTAAATCAGAAACTATGGGAGTGGCATCCAGGATCTGTGGTTCAACAGATCACCTGGAGAGGTGATTCTGATGCATGTTGAGATTTTAGAGCCACTACAAGAAATACCCTTCCTAAGGAGGTACCTTTGTGTGAACAAAGGCACAAGGGTTACTGTACAATAATATACATTACTACCTTATTTGTAATGTTGTAAAATTAAAAACAACCTACGGGGACTTCCCTGGTGGTCCAGTGGTTAAGACTTCGCCTTCCAATGCAGGGGGTGCAGGTTCAATCTCTGGTCAGGGAGCTAAGATCCCACATGCCTCGCGGCCAAAAAACCAAAACATAGAACAGAAACAATATTGTAACAAATTCGATAAAGACTTTAAAAATGGTCCACATCAAAAAAATCTTTAAAAAGCAAACAAAAAACAACCTATGTATTCAGTAGGGAAATTGCTAAATAGGTTTTATTAATTTATTCTGTGAAATACTTATGCATTGGTTAAGGAGAAAAAATATTAGCATGGAAAGATCATTAGTACATATGGCTTAATTTTTTTAAAAAGTATTGGGTTGGACAAAAAGCTCATTTGGGTTTTTCCATAAGATCTTACAGAAAAACCTGAATGAATTTTTTAGCCAACCCAATAATTTGCAGAAATAAATATCTGTCATATTATTAACCACAGTTTATATTGTTTAAAAACAATAAATTCATTTATTACTTATGAAAAGAAAATCCTCCCACTGGCTCCTATAATATAGAATTCAAACTTCTTAGCCTGGTAATGAAGGTCCTTTGTTATCTGCTTCAGACCTGATTCTCCAGCTCCATGCTCCCCACCCCCAGTATATCCATAAAGAAACTCTGTTACTATCAAATTATTCTGAGAATGGCTTACTACTTAGCCTTATTTCCATTTTTAGTTCAGGAAACTGAGAAATGTAAAGGTTGAGTGATGACTTGCCTAGGGTCACATGGCAGCATTTGAACCTGGATGCCTTTTACCAAGTTCCAGCTCAAGTGTTTGTTCCACTCCTCCAAGCTGGTTGGCTAATTGTTCCCCAGTCTAGAATATTCCTCTTTGCCTTTGCTCATGCCATTTTCCTTTCTTAACGTGCTCTGAATCAAGTCTTATGTCCTCCATGAAGCCTTTCTCCAGAACCCTAATCAATGGGGGAATCATCCTGAGGCCCTAACCCCCCCAATGTAGTTAAACCTTTCGTCAGGTACTGAGCCTCCCTCACCTGTTCTGTAGCATTCCAGGTCTATTCAAGGAGACTCTCATACCTTGGGACAGGGACTGCTCTGTTCTTTTTTGTTCTCAGTAATTGATCTGCAATAAGTGGTTGTAGTTGATGAAAGTGATGATGGATTTGTACTTGGATATTTGCTATCAATATGTCAAAGATTTGACTTACATAGCAGCAGTGACAGCAATCAGAGGAGCCGGCTCCCAGCACACCAGTCCTTGGAATTTAGGAGTTGGATTAGGGATGCAAATGAGCCTTCTCTAGGTATATCTTTTTGAATAGTTTTGGCTTCTAAGTGGTATAAATGTTTCACTTATTCACAAAATAGAATTGTGTGAAAAGATAAAAAATAAAATAAACCTTAAATTTTAATACAAACAGAAACAAACGCATCAAGTTGTTTATCAAATTGACAATCTAACCACACAGAGAAAAGGGTTCAAGTAAAATTCTGAACATAGTGCTCTATGTGCAGTTTCTCAGTGTAGGGATAAAAAGGACTTCAAAGAAATTTTAATTTTACTTAGTTGGTTATTTGTTAATAATTATAATGCTATTGGAATCCTAAAACTATCCTATGCATATTGTTGGACAAAGCAAATAACTAAATGTATTGATGTCATCATGTAGTAGGCAAAATAACGCCCCCCCTTCCCAAGTTGTCCACATCTGGAACCTGTGTTTGTATGGCAAAAGAAACTTTGCAGATAGAATTAAGATTAATTCTTAATTTAGGGAGATTATTCCAGATTATCTTGATTGGGCTCAGTGAAATTGCATGGGCCCTTAAAGGTAAAAGAGGAAGGCAGAAGAGCAGGTAAGGGAAGGAGAGGCAGGAGAGAGTCAAGTCATGAGAAGGACTTAACCTGCCACTGCTGGTCTTGAAGTTGGGGTAAAGGGGTCATGGGCAAAGGCATGCAGTCGGCCTCCAGAAGCTGGGAACAGCCCTCAGCTGACAGTCAGTAAGAAAATGGGGACTTTAGTCCTACAGCCACAAGGAACTGAATACTGCTGACAACCTGAATGAGCAAGAAAACAGATTCTTCCATAGAGACTCCAGAAAGCAATGCAGCCTGCTGATACCTTGATTTTACCCTGGTGAGATTCATAACCAGCCTTCGACAGAAGTGTGAGAGAACAAATATGTGTTGTTTTAAGCTGCTAAATTTGTGGTAATTTTTATGGTAGTGTATTGGTTTGCTTGGGCTGCCATAACAATGTACCACAAACTGGGTGGCTTGAACAACAGAAAATCTGGCAGCCGTGTCCAAAATCAAGGTGTCGCAGGCTTGGTGCCTTCTGGGGGCTATGAGAGAAGGATCGGTTCCAGGTCTCTCTCCTGGGCCTGTAGATGACCGTCTTCTCCCTATGTGTTCACATCATGTTCCCTCTGTATGTGCCTTTGTATCCACCTTTTCATAAGGGCACCAGTCATACTGCATTAGAGCCCACCTTAATGACTTCATTTTAGCTTCATTACCTCTGTAAAGACCCTATCTCCAAATAAGATCACATTCTGAGATACTGGGGGTTAGGGAACTCAATATGTGTGTATATGTATATATGTATGTATATATATACTTGTAAATTATGTATATACAAATTATATTTTGTTTATAAATTACACACACATATACATACATATATATATCTGTATGTATTTCCCCCTGACCATGTCAACCAAAAGGATCTAAAAGCAAGAACACCACTGCAGCAATGAGCACACCTTGCACCCAGATCTTGATTTCTAAATATCATTTCCCACTAAAGAAATCAGGGCTCTTTGAAGAACTAACTGCTTCTGATTCTGGTGCAGGGCAAACATAAGTGAGCCTGGGGAATCTTGGTGTGCCAGAAAGAAAGGAAATACTTAAAGATTAATGAGGTCATGTCAAAAGGACACAGGATCTTGCTTGAAGGGGTTCCCACTGGCCAACTTTGGAATAATTTGAACATCAAAAAGAAAATGACAGTAATGGATTAAAATCCATTGCATTTTTTGAAAAAAAGCCCATGAGTCCACAGTCATACTGAAAAACAAAGAACTAAAAAAAAAAAAAAAGATTCCACCTAATAAATGCAGAAAGAGTGATAGAATTAGAGAATCATTATATTTCAACCCCTACTGTAATAATAGATTCAGGCAAGTAACATCAGCAGATGCTAACCACTGAGTAAAAAGTTCTTGAGTAACAAGATGTTCACACAGAATCAGTATATTTCTTCACAGATTATTAATTACAAAGGGGAAAAGGTTTGGTTTGGAGAGATTTGGTGGTTATTACTTTAAGTGATCAAACAGCATCGCCAATAGTGGAACAATCTGACATTATTCGAGCCTTTTGATATGAAGCCCACCTTTAGATTATTTTTACTAAAAAATATTTAACTTAAATCTAACCATAAGAAACAACCATATAAGCCCAGACTGTGGCACATTCTATAGACTGTTGGTCTGGACTCTTCAAAAAAGTCAATGTCATAAAAAGACTGTAGCTGAAAAAGCAGTCAGATTAGATTCAAACAAACAAACAAACAAACACCGTATGCAATATGGAGGCTTCATTGGATTCTTGATTTTTTAAAAAATGCTATGAAAGACATTTGGGAAACAATTTGGAAAATTTTAGTAGGAAATGTGTATTAGATAATGAAATATGTTGCTAATTTTTCCCTTAAGTGTGATAATGATGTTGTGATTATGTTTGAGAATGTCCTTATTCTTAGGAGACACATGCTGAAGTTATTTGGTTCAGTGCCATGATATCTGCAAGTTATTTAAAATAGTTCAGGAAAAATATGGTATACTGGAACCAGCTCTTACCAGCTCCTGAGAGCAGATAAATATTCAGGAGTTTTGCAAGCCATTTGCTAAACTAATGGTTTAAAATTAGCTTGAAATCAGTCGTGGTGAGAGTTTTTTACACCACAGAAACTGGCACATGCTACACCTAGGGCTTCCTCCCCTGCCCCCAGAGACCAGGCTTATCAGCACACCACGGAATATGGAATCAAATTTTAGTAACTGGTGAAACAATTCAAGTGTGTCTTGTGTTCAGTATGGTATTCTTTCAACCTTCGTGAAGATTTCAAATTTTTCAAATTAAAAAAGTTGGGAAAAACAGAAAAAAAGATCTTCCTTCCTGGGAATGTGAAAACCACAGAGTGAAGGATATGGCACAGAGAGAGGGCGCTTGGGAACCTACCAGGTGAGACTGGGATGTGTCCGTGACCTTAGGTGGGTTGACTGGGAACCTCTGAGGCCATCCTGGTGCCCTCAGGAGAGAAGAGTTGCCTGCTTTTGCTCAGGGTGCACGAGCTGCTTCCCTTCCTTCCCTCCAGGCCTGGAGCTGAGCTGCTGGGGGTGGCTTGCCTGAGTTTACTGGATCCCATAGGAAGTTTCTAATTCTAATTCCTTTGTATAAAAGTGTTAAGGTAGTTGTGGCCTGTGTGGTAACTAAGGCAGCTGTGGCCTGTGTGGTAACTAAGGCAGCTGTGGGTGGCAGACTTCATTTTCCTTTCCTTTCTATATTGGTCTTTTCATTACCCACTGTTCCCCTCCTCCCTCTCATCCTCTCCTCTCTCTGTACTACCAGGAATCCCCACCCCACACCTGTGCCTAGCTCACCTGCCTTCTAGAAGACTCTCAAGACCCACCTCGTCTACTAAGCCTCCCCACGATAGCCTCTGCCCTTCTTTCTCATGCTCCATGGCACTGCTGTCTGTTTTATATCCTGTCATATTCTGTTCCAGGATTGTGTTCCAGGAGTTGTGTGGCCAATTTTTTAAACGATCTGTAAGCTCTTTGGAAGGCAGGATCTGGATTTGATGTATACTTGTTAGGTAAAAACACTTCTTTCCCCCAGCTGGAGGTTAGCATAAAATATCTATCAGATTCAATTGAGTTGCTTTCCTCTCCATCTCTTCTCGATTCTCTTTTTCTCTTTTTCCATTGTTCTCTCCTTCTGTTCCCCCTAGTTTGTTCCCTGTGTTTGTCCCAGGCCTGCCCATGCTCTGTTTAGCTTCTTTCTTTCCCCTTCTTTTACCCCTCTCCTTGTCCTGCCAAGGCTGCAGTTGTGGCCGCCTCCTAACTCTGGACCTCTTCTCAGGACTTCCCCTTGGTCATGGAACTTTTGCACACCTAATTGCTCTGCAAGAAGAAAAGCTGCCTCTGAGAAACGTACACTGTCCTCTTTCAGGCTATCCATCCCTCAAGATTCCCGGCTTCACAAAGGAAGTGGTACTGGGGCAGCACGTAACTCTCAGACATCTGCATCCCACATTTTTTTCTCTCCCATCCCCTCTCCACCCACTACCCACCCCCCACTCCCTGCCTCGAATTCTCTGGACTGATTCTTGTGGTAAAATCTCACACGTTTTCTCAATCTATATGCAAACCAGGTAGGATTGACAGCTGAAGAAAGCTGCACATTGCCTGGGCTCAAAGTTATCTGTTCTCCCTCTGAGGGAAAATCTTTGAGCTCCGTGACAGTGCCTCGAAGCCATGGCCCTTGTCCTAGACTCTGCCCCGGCCCAGGCGAGCGCCTGACCCCTGCTAATGTGTGGGACCTTTAGCAGCAGAGAGTGGGGGGAGGTAACCAGAGCCCCCCGCATGCCAGTGATTCATGTTCTCTGAAGGGATCAGAGTGTTATTAGAAACCTTGCCTGCCAAATGTGGGGCAAATGTAACCAATTTATTAATGCCGAAAAACCAATGTGTGAAATTGGACCAAGAGGAGAGGGGCGCCAGCCCCTCTCCCCACTTCCTGCTCTCTGGCAGTGACAGAGGGAGGGTGGTGGACAAAGAGTTCTGTCTTCTGCAGGAGGACGTTGCTGTCATAATCACATGTGATAGTGACAACAAATATTCCTGGCTGAAGCTTCAAAGGGCTGGGAGATAATTGCATCCACCATCCTCAGCCTGGCTGTGATGCCTCAGCCTGCAGCTCGCAGGTTGTAAAGCGCATTGGGCAGGAAGGTGGGGAGCTTGCTCTTGGTTTCCCTCTGCCCAGCTCTGCTCCTCAGTATTGGGACCAGGTGAGAATGGGGAAGTAAGAATGCCCTGCCATTTGTGTGGTTTTTTTTTTTTTTTTAACATCTTTATTGGAGTATAATTGCTTTACAATGGTGTGTTAGTTTCTGCTGTATAACAAAGTGAATCAGCTATACATATACATACATCCCCATATCTCCTCCCTCTTGCATTTACAATGTCTCTCAATTTCCAAACTGATGTTGTACGGTGGTCACTTAGCCCTTTTCTATAAATGGTCTTAGACTGATCTCTCAAGGTTTCCTGGGTGGTTGCAGTTTGTCTCCAGCAGAGAGGGTTCCTTCAGAGCAGTATGCATTTTTATATGCCTCATTGCCATTGATTGCCCTCTAAACAGGCGGTTGAGTTGAAGACATTAGCAGTCCCATTTATTAAAGAATTACTCTATGGTATGTTATCATTATACGTTATTTCATTCAGTCCCCACACAAATACCCTCGTGATGTAAGTATTGTTATTCTTGAGGAAACTGAGCTCAGAGTGTTAATAAACTTGCCCAAGATCATAGGGTTAAGTGCACAGAATTCAAGCCCATGTCTGTTTAACTGTGCTCTTCACCACCCAAATTTAAGAAGTGGAAACCCACAAAATTCTTCGGTAATCTGATGGGATAGTCAAGAAGCAAATATGGGAAATTTTCTTGCTAAAGCTGCCTTGGGAGTCTCATATTTCAGATTATTAATTTTTGAAGAATCAGCTTACCATAAAAACAATGAACACACATTTCACAAGAGAATAAATAAATGTTTATGGTGATTTGGAGAAACTTTAGAAACTTTCAAAATGTCAGGCTTTTTTGGGTTGGCATCATTATCATTGTACAAGACTATGGGGTGGGAGATGAGATCTGGTTATTTTAGATTCCTAGCTATTTAGATTCTGGCTAAATGTCATTTATTTTGTAATGTGTCACCACATGTCATGTCTCAACACTAAAGGCAACATAATGTCTAGTGGGGAAGTCTGATTAGTAAATCTTGAATTAGTGTCTTGTTAATAGTTCTGTTATGAAGCAAAGATGCTGATAGAATCCCCTGTGCCTGAATGCCATTAAATTCACATGTTCTTTTCTGCTGGAAATGTGCTTGATGCGTTACAGTGTCTTTCTGATTGGCATGATATGCCTAAAGGGCGGAGCTGCCTTCCATTTCTGGGAGCTTTTTCTCCTCCTCCGCTTTCCAGTGATAGCTTAACTGGTCTTGAGGCTGCTGTGTGTCATGAGGCAGGAATGGTTGTCTCTTCAACTGAAGGGAAGGAGGGTCAATGCTAACATCACTGAGATCTAGAAGCAAAGTTCAGTCTTCATTTTGAATTAAAATCCAATCAATTCCTCTTGCTTATTTTGGTATCTAGAAGAGTGTCCCTATTTCTTCCTTCGTCTCCTATAAGCTGCAACTCCCCCAAATCTTCTTAGAAGAATAAATCACTCACTAAAAAAAAGTCTGTAAACCAAAGAAGGTATATTTATGTACTTAAAAACAATTTTTAATGTCTGAAAAAGGTGAAAACAGCTTTTTTGTCCCTATAATTTGGCAGCAGTAAAGGACCCTTTAAGGATTTGAAAATTGGGTTGTCCTCTGAGAGTTGAATTAGTAAAATTCACACTCAGTGGCAGTGATTAGCTGTGTCATATAAGAATAATGACAACTCCCAAAATAATAATGGCAGTAATAAGAATGCAAGGGACTGACTCTATACGTGTCAATCCAACCAAAAGTTGAGCTAAGAATCCTCCCAAGGAGACATGGCTGAAATGTAGGTGTAATTTAGTAAGAGGGAAGGGAATGGAATATACTCTATTCTATCTGGGGATCAACTATAAACAGAGATGGATCCCAGAGGATAAAAAGGAAAATCTAAAGAGTGCCGATCTTAATCTTTTAGAGGCAAAGAAGCCTTTCTAAATGGCTGTGAGCTTTATGATTTTCTTGGTAAAAGAAAATCTTTCATTTTCCTACAGTGAAAGCTCACAGACTGGCACCTGATAGGCCAAGTCTGGCCCACATACAAATTTTGCTTTGTCTACACTGTATTGAGTTACAGTATTTTTAAAAGTTGTCAATTAATTTCACATAGGAAACTCTAGGATTCTAGCTTTTATTGAAAAATTGGGAAGACCTGGCTTAGCTAAACTGGCTACAATGGACTGGAGCTATAAAGCAGCAGCTGCTCCCTTTAGAGGAGGGTTCACTCTCCAGATTGCCGCAGTCTCCACTATTCCCTATCACACCTGCTCCCTGACCTGCTTGACTCATCTATGTTTCAGTCTTTTGAGCCTCTTGGTTTTTGAGTGTGTGACCCGCCTAGTGGGTAAGCTGGCCTTCAGCTACTTGAGCTGAAATTAGCTTCTTAAGACCCTGAACCCTCCTTGTTCTGATTCCATGCTCAGCATGCAACCTTGTGAGAATCTGGCTTCCCATGTAATTTGCCTATAAAGAAAGAATGCATTGATCTTCTGCCCTGAGCATCTTGCTCTATATGAGGTGGTGGCTAGAGTAAATTTTAAAGGGTTTCGGCTTTGGAGTCAGACAGGCCTGCTTCCAATCTGGCACTGACACTTACTAGGTAAGGTCACCACGAGGCCTCTTGGCACCCCGCCAGTTATCTTCTCCTGGAGATGTCACCCTGGGTCACCTTGGGCCACATACCAGAATATTCAAATTGCAAAAACATTTTATGAGCAAAATTGATACCCCTAAGTCACAAATTACAGCAACCCCACATCTAACCAACCAACCAACAAACTTAAGTTTCTCTAGAGATAGTACACATAACAAAAGGATAGAAAGCTACTGATCTGAAACACAAACTCTGATGGCTGTCTGTTCTAGAGAGCCGGAGGGGGAAATGGTGGCTAGAACATGGATTTTGAACTTAAGAGACCTGTATTCAAGTCCTAGTTCTTTCCTTTATTAACTGTGTGAACTTAAAAAAGTCATTAACAGCTCTGAGTCCCCAAAATAAAAATTCTCTCCCTACATACCCCATTGAAACTTTGTGCGGATTAAATAAAATAAGGTGGGGAAGATACTAGGTAAACTGTAAAATGTATGGAATTGTTAATATCAAATTTTTATATGCCCCAGTGAACATAAGAGTAGAAGTAGTAGAAGAACCCAAGAGGCCCAAACCTGGAGTTTCTAGCCTGCCAAAGCAGCATTCACAACCTAAAGATCAGTGCCAGGTTCAGAACACCCATAACCTGGAGTGTACATCGAAGCCTGGAGTGCACATCAAATTAGACTCTGGTTTGGGAAATAAAATAATAATATCCAGTGGTGATTAGGGTGGGGGGAAAGAGTCTCACACACATTGTTGGTGAAAGTATAAACTGGAACAAAGAAGTCACGTCAGCAGTACCTATCAAAGTTTTAAATATGCACTCAGCAATTCCCTTCTAGGAATTTATCCGATGGAAACACTCTATAGTGAGCAAGAATACCTGTACAAGAATGTTCAAGGGGGACTTCCCTGGTGGTCCAGTGGTTAAGACTCTGCGCTTCCACTGCAGGGGGCACAAGTTCGATCCCTGGTTGGGAAACTAAGATCCCACATGCCACTTGGTGCAGCCTAAAAAAAAAAAACAGAACAAAAAACTAAAAGAATGTTCAAGGCAACATTACTTATATTATAAAATACAATATAAAATTAATGCATATTCTTGTTATGATGACTATGCAGCATTAACAAAAATGAAGTAGATGTGTGTATATACATATATATGAGTGTGTGTGTGTGTATATATATATATATATATAGAAATGGAATGGCTATCTGTAAGGTATGATTGAGTTACTAAAAGCAAGCTGCAGTACAGTATAAACAGTGTGACCATATGTTTTTAAAATAACCTAGGTATATATATGTACCTAGAAAAAGTCTAAACATATACAAATCCAACTTTTAACATTGATTTCCACTGGAGAGGGTGAGTAGAATGTAAGGAAGAGACTTCACTTTTTGCTTTACATACTTTTATGTTACTTGAATATTTTATAATGATCAGGCATTACTTTTGTAATTTTTAAAACACAACTAGAAATCAAAAAAGAAAAGTTAAACCAATATTTAAGCTAGGGAAAATAAAATAAAATATAATTAAAGAGCTCTAGCCAAGGGTAGGAGTAAGGCCAAGGAACAGAAGCAGGGGCACAGAGCCCAGAGAACCACATGCCTGGGGTCTCCCCAGTAGCTGTTCCCACACACACCTGACCACTGATGTTTCAGGACCACGCCTGTCCTCCTGGACTTGTGGTGCTCTGCTGGCAGAGTCGGTCTGTGTCTGCATAGTTGCCGCTCCTACTGCAGTGCTGCCAGCTGTTTTCCTATTTCTGAAATTGAAGGTTGCAGCAAATGCCTTTGAAATTAAGAGTCGTGCCCATGGGGCAAAGCACTGGGGCTTCTAAGAGAGACTGTTCTGTTCCTGAGAATTTAACTGGACTGACTATCCCTGCTCCTTGACTTCTGCACTTTGTTTTTGTATTAACTCCTTGTGGCTTTGACCTTGGATTTGACCACAGATTCTGATTCTGCCTCTGCTCCAATCTTGTGTCTTCTCTTATGGTAACCTACTGTCCAATTCTGGCCAATTCCATGACTCGGGTTTTCTTCAGGGGCTGGATTTGGGCAATTTCTTCACGCTTGCTTCCAGCACCTAATCCTCTTCTAACCCTACCTTTAACTCTGTCATCCTGTCTCAACGCTGATGTCACCAGCAAAGAGGCCAGCATGGGCCCAAACAGAACTACAGACATGATAACTACAAGACATGATAACTCATGATAGCTTTACATATGGGGCACCGGGGACACTTGCTGTCTGGGAAGAAGCTGTCCTTAACTTCACATGTGGTTCTTAATGAGATGACAGGAAGTCAGTGGGAATGAACATGCTGGAGTCACAGTGCTGTTGTTTCTAACAGCCCCCAACACTTTGGGAGCAATGTGCCTAAGGTGGTGTGTGTTTTGTAAGTTATGACTGTATAGAGGGAGATGGAAAGCCACCAGCTTGAACCAGTCTATCCCTTTTAACTTGCCTGGACACTGTCTTCTCCAAATGATGATCCTTATTTATTTTTCATTTCATGACACAGAAAGAACATGTGGGAAGATGCCAGGAGTGAACTTAACTTTCTTTTGAACCATCCAGTGTGAGTCAGAATTGTGGCTCCACATAGTTTGGGACCTTTCTTCTTCTCAGACTTCTCAGCAAGAAGGCTGGATGAGATCTGTGCATTGACGAGGGAGATGGTTAGAGAGATACGGCTTCTCCCAAGGCTGGAATTGAAACTCAACCTCAATTAAGTTAAGAAATCCTCAATTAAGACTGCCTGGCCCTCTTCACCCTGCCAGCTTTTAGGAGCTGAGACAGGATCTCCTTAGGACCCAGAACAGAAGCATTTTGTAATAAAATTCCTTATACATTTTCACTTCTCCATGGCTCTTAAAATAATCCTTTAGCATGAAGGGTGATTTTCCCTTTTGAATCCCAGGTCTGGTTTTCCTGCCAAGAAAATAGACATTCAACACACAGTGTACCCAGAAGCCATAAACGAAACTAGTATATTACATTTGAGAACTTTAAAACATTTATATAAAATCCATAGCCAAAGTCCAAGGACAAATAATACATTGGTAAAAATATTCAAAACAAACATGACAGATAAAGTGTTAATTTTCTTACTTCAAAGAGACAATAAATTAATTAAGTTATAAACAGGGAGTTCTCAGAAAAAGCTAAACATAAATAAATAAATAAATACGTGTGTGTGTGTGTGTGTGTGTGTGTATTTATAAACAGGGAGTTCTGAGAAAAAGATAAAATACATATGACCTGAAATATGTGAAAAGATGCCCAACCTCAATGAGGACTTAAAACTGCAAATCAAAACAACAACAACAAAAAAATTTCATCAAACAGATAGGCAAATATTAGAAAGTTTTATATATTTGATATTGGAAAGAAAATATCAAAGTAAGAATACTTGCATACTGTCAGTCAAAATTTAAATTAGTACACACTTTTGGAATGCAATTTGGCAGTAAGTTTCAAAATGTTTAAATGTCCTTTGAACCAGTCCTAGGAATTTATCCTAGAGATACACTTATAAAAGTAACCTGAGAGGGCTTCCCTGGTGACACAGTGGTTGGGAATCCGCCTGCCAATGCAGGGGACACGGGTTCGAGCTCTGGTCCGGGAAGATCCCACGTGCCGCGGAGCAACTAAGCCCATGCACCACAACTACTGAGCCTGCGCTCTAGAGCCCATGAGCCACAACTACTGAGCCCACGTGCCACAACTACTGAAGCCCGCGTGCCTAGGGCCCGTGCTCCGCAACAAGAGACGCCACCACAGTGAGAAGCCCGTGCACCGCAACGAAGAGTAGCCCCCTCTCGCTGCAACTAGAGAAAGCCCACGCAGCAACGAAGACCCAACGCAGCCAAAAATAAACATAATATAAATAAATTTTTTAAAAAAGTAACCTGAGATAGATGAATAATATGAAAACCCCAAAATAACCCAAATATTCATCAATATGAGATTCATTAAATAAATTTTTTTTTTTATTGCTACAATGGAATACTATTTGGCCATTACATATATTAAATGGCTATGTGTTGGGATGAAAATATTTTCTTATTTAAGTGAAGAAAGCAAGAGGCAGAGCAGCATGTTTAGTATAACCTCATTCATAAATAGGATTTTATATGTGTGTGTATAGTGATATATGCATAAACAATGTTTCTGAAAATTTAACAAGGAAGTGTTAACAGTTTGGCAGAAAGATCTGTTGGGAGGTGGGACCACATGTTTCTCTTTTTACACCTCTCTATAGCACTTTTTTCTACCTTCCTCTTATTTAAATAAAATAAATAGACGCACTATTGTATGCAATATGTTGTGTATGAAAGGAGAGGTGGTGGTGCCATGGAGCGCAGGATGGGCACCAGAACCAGTAAGGCAAGAGGAATGTCAAGCCTTCCTGCATCAGAGGAGGCCTGGGCTTCATTTTTAAGCAGAAGAAGTCCTTAGATAAAGATCAAGGCCAGGGAACTCCAGGTAAAGGAAATACTGTTTTCAAAGTAATGGAGGTGAGAGAAGGCAAGACATGCTTAGGGAATTAAATGGGGAAAAAAAAAAAAGTTTGTTGGCATGCAGAGTGATTAAAAGCAAAAAGCTGGCTAAGTAGAGGCTAAATCACTTCCTGTCTTAAGGACTCTGGATTTTCTCTGAAAGCAAGGAGAAGCCACTGAAAAATTCTAAGTGAAGGAGTGACCAGGTTAAAACCTATGAACCCTTACTTTGGTCCATCATGAGTTGGCTTAATAGCAGGGACAGTCATGTAACTTCAAAAAGGATAACAGGAACTGGGACTCCAAAAAGTAGAAGTTGAAGACAAAACTGTTAGGAATCCAGTAGGACCGAGGGTCACTGGAGAGTGACACTGATCGGATACTGGGCATGTGGCCGGAGCCAACTAGGTGGGCCCTGAGCACAGCAGTGCAGTCTCAAGCCCTAAAACCACCTGGGGTAGATTGGCTGTGGGGGTGTATGCAGTGGTCAGTTTGATGTGTCAGTTTGGCTAGGCTACAGTCTTCAGGTATTCAGTCAAACACTAATCTAGGTGGTGTTGTGAATATATTTTGTAAATGTAATTTAAGTCTACAATAAGCCGACTTTAAGGGCTATCACCCTAGATAATCTGGGTGGGCCTGATTCAATCAGTTGAAATTGCTGATGGCCTGCACCATGGATTTCAGACTTGCCTAGCCAGGTCCCACAATTGCAGAAGCCAATTCCTTGCAATAAGTCTCTTAATATGTATCTCCTGCTGGTTCTGTTTCTCTGGTGGGACCCTGATAGGGTGTCAGAGGATGGGGTGAATAGAATTAACAGGGCAAGGGAAACACGTATGTGATCTCACCCAGTACATCTTCATTGACTGTAGTTTTTTTCTCTCTTCCTGGGCAGCATGAATCTTCCTCAAATGTCCCTTTACTCAGACACCCAGGAGTTTGACTGCTATGCATTCATATCCTACCCCAAGTCAGCTCCACAGGTCACTTTCCTGGGCTCTCCCAGTTCAGTTTATTACAATAAAACTTTTAGGTCAGTCAGGACTCTCTTAGTTGCAAGTGACAGTACCCCAAGTTAAACTAACATAAGCCAAAAGAAAGGGATGAATGGAAGGTATGAACCACAGAAGCTCCAAGAACCTCAAGGACCAGAACTAGGACACTTGAACCTCCTGGGACCCTGTCTTACTTCTTTGCTTCCTTCTACGTGTTCTCTACCAGTTTCTTTGAGATGGCAGGTTTCATGGCTCCTGGAAGTCCTTAGTTCATACATCCCCAGCATTTGTTTATTCATTTAACAAATATTCGTCAAGACCTTCTGTACAAACACAGAAACTCTACCTTATGGCAGGGGAATCAGATAATGAACAATATATAATATGATATTATTATTGTATTAAAATGCATTTTGGAAGGGGAAAAGAGGCCTTCCAGCTTCAATTTTTTTTAAATTGCAGAGAAGGTTCTGATTGGATAGCTTTGAGTTCTGTCCCTACCTCTCCACTGTGACAGGCAGTCCTTGCTCAGATTCCATGGTGATAGTTGGAGTGGGGGGCAGGAGAAGCAATTCCTAAGAGAAAGAAGGTACTTTCCCAGAAAAGAGGGAGTTAGTTGACCAGGTAGACAAAAACATTTCATATCTTTCCACAACCATTATATTGGAATTACTGGCTTATGGTTTCATTGGCACTCAAAAACATATTTCCTATGAATTTAAGAGTAACATCCTTTGGGGAACCAAAGTAAAAGGAACGAATGCAAAGTTGTTCAATAATCTTATTGTTTTAGATGGCTCACTGTGTGTGTAACATCACAGAAAGGCCATCCTGGGGCCACCTATCCTGGGATGTGAAAGGTAAAATTGAATTCTATGGCAACAGCTTTAAAGATGTGGGTTGTTCACATATTTTTTCATTCACTAATTCATCCATACCCATAAAAACAGTATATATTATATTGAATATATTTTATATGCAAAGTTCTGAGAACAAAGGTGCAAAATGCACTGTCTCTGTCATCAAAGATAGAGGGAGAGGCAGGTGTATTAACTAATCAAAATGAGCTCTGATAAGTTCCGTAGTGTACATAGTATGATGGAAACAGTGGAGGCCGTGCTAAATTCTTAGAGGAATCAGAAAAGTCTCTGCAAAAGTGGGACATTTGAACCAGGCCTCAAAAGATAAAAGGAGCTCTCTAGGTGAAGGAGAGGAGGCTGGCATTCCAGAGATAGAAAACAGCAACTAAGCCACAAAGGCGCAGAAGTAAGTAAAAGCATGACAAGGAGAAAAGCTAGGCTAGAGGGCTGTCATGCAGAAGGGAGCAGAGATGAAATTGTGAAGGATGCACACAAGCCATTCAAACGACTTCACATTTTTCAGTCCATAGGCAACAGGGAGCTACTGATTGGCAGCAGGAAAGGTGTCATGTTCTAGAAAATCTGTGTTCTAGAAAAAAAATTCTAGAGGGCTGTCGAGGAGGAGTGAAGTGTGCAATTAGCCCTTTGGGGGCTGTCAAAACAGTCCTAGTAAGAGATATTAAGAAAGTAAATGCAGTCCAGGGCCACAGGATCAGAGAGGACAGGAGAGATCTGAGAAAGAATTACAAAGAGGATAGAAGAGGACACGATTTATTGTATTTCTACCTTCCCCCTATGCCCTGAGATATTTTACACACTTTATTTCATTTACTCTTTACAGCAACCCTGTGAGGGTGTAATGTCCCCCTCAAGAAACTGAACAACAGGGAGGCTGACTCACTCAAGGTCACAGAGGCATTGAACAGCAGAGCCAGGACCTGAACCAAGGTCTGCTGGATCCCAAAGCCCATGCTCTTTCTCCCTACTCACAAGGAATCAAAAGGACTTGGTGATTAGGGTTCCATCATCCCTCACTTTCCAAAACTTTGTGGGAAGCAGTGTGTGTGCACCAGCCTCTAACATGCCCGGGGAAGAATGTATTCTGTTAGATTACATCATGCTGAAGGAGGGAGGACTTCTTATATCAAGTGGAATTTGGAGGCCCAGCCAGTGTTCACCCTGTCTAGGTCTGTATTAGTTTTCTATTATTGCTGCTGTAACAAATTGTCATAAACTTAGTGGCTTAAAACAGTATGAACTTTTCATCTTACAGTTCTGTAGGTTAGAAGTTCAACAAGGGTCTCACTGGTCTAAGATCGAGGTGTCAGCAGGGCTGAGTTTTTTTCTGGAGGCTTTAGGGATTAATTCTTTCCTTGCTTTTTCCAGTTTCTTAGAAGCCACCACTTTGTTCGTGGCCCCCCTCCTCCAGCAGTGACAAGTCCAGTCTTCATATCACATGGGTCTGATCTTTCCTCCTGCCTCTCTCTTCCACTTTTAAGAAGCCTTCTGATTACACTGGACCCACCTGGTTAATCCAGGCTAGTCTCCCCAATTTAAGGTCAAGTGATTAGCAACCTTAATTTAATCTGCAACCTCAATTCCCCTTGGCCATGAAACAGAACACATTCACAGCTTCTGAGGATTAGGACGTGGACATCTTTGAAGGACCATTATTCTGCCTACCGCAAGTTTCTTTACATGATTTTAGATTTGAATCTTGCTGTACTAGTTCTGGAAATTTACTAGGAGAGGCTCAGGGAAGCAGTGGTGAGAAAAGAGTTAACTAGCCATCCAAGAAACACAATGATCTCTTGACGATGTTGAGTGCGGTGTAGACCTGCAGACCAAGAGCTGGGCTGTTGGGGTAGGTGGCTCACATCTTCGAAGAAAAGCTCATCAAGCAATGACCAGTAGAAACCAGGACACCAGTCACCTGGGAAACCAAGGAAACATAAACATACAGCCATCCATCACTGCCATCTGGAAAAAATTGGGTAGTGAGGGTCTTCCTGTTAGGCCCTGCTCCAGTATTTATTTGTGTAGCTGGAGTTCCCAGACCAGCCTTTCTGTCAGCGATGCTTCAGTGAGGTGTATGGGGCTGAACCTTAGCCTGGAATTAAAACACACCACCTTTCTGTGTGAATGTGGATGTAAATATTACCAGCAAGTCACTCAAGAGATAGGTGTCCATATTTCCAAGTCTAAACGATCTCTGTCAGTCAGACACTATTGTCAGTCAGGCAATATCATCTTTAGGAAAAACTCTGAATTCCTTGTGAATGCTGCATGTGTTCTGCTCTGTCCAAAAGCTGTGATGTCCAGGAGCCTTGTCCTACCAGCTCCACCCTGGTCAATGATTTCATGTAGAGATGTGAAGGGGAAAAATGGTTTTAATTGGGTCCACTGTGCAAAGTGATACACTAAGTTACATGGGCCCTCCTCCCAAGAGTCCTCACTGTTGGTCAAGAATGTTTTCAGCTGTTGCTCCAGCCATGGTGAGAGATTTGCCCTGCTCCCTTTACGTGCTCTCACCCTGTCCCCCAAGTGATTCAAAGATATTTACAAGGCAGCTGGCTGGGGTTTGCAGGGGCAAGTCTGAGGCATGGATCAGAGCAAAGTGAAGTGACCCGTATAGGGAACAAACCTATGACCTTGGCCTCTCAAGCTCGGTGTCCTTACAGACTCAGCTAACAGTGCCTCCTGAAAGCCCACCCTTCACTCAGGTCCATATGCAACATTGAAACACTCAAAGGCCGCTGGCTGCAGCAAGAAGGAGAACATTCAGACCAAGAAAGATTTCCTAGCATCACGTTGTGTCCTCTTACCTTGAGGATATATTGGGGTGCTACCCTGTCAGAACCAAACACATTCTTTTGTTTTTTAATTTTTAATTTTTATACAGTTTTTAAAGGTTACTTTCCATTTACAGTTATTACAAAATATTGTCTATAATCCCCGTGTTGTACAATACATCCTTGAGCCTGTCTTACACCCAATAGTTTGTACCTCTTACTCCCCTACTCCTATGTCACCCCTCCCTCATTCCCTCTCCCCACTGGTAACAACTAGTTCTCTATATCTGTGAGTCTGCTTCTTTTTGTTTTATTCACTGGTTTGTTGTATGTTTTAGATTCCACATATAAGTGACACCATACAGTATTTGTCTCTATCTGACATATTTCACTAAACATAACACCCTCCAGGTCCATCCATGTTGCTGCAAATGGCAAAATTTCGTTCTTTTTTATGGCTGAGTAGTATTCCATTGTATATATATACATACACCATATTTTCTTTATCCATTCATCTGTTGATAGACACTTAGGTTGTTTCCATGTCTTGGCAATTGTAAATAGTGCTGCTATGAACATTGGGGTGCATATATCTTTTCAAATTAGTATTTCTGGGGTTTCTTTGGTATATATACCCAGGAGTGGAATTGCTGGGTTGGATAGTAATTCTATCTTTAGTTTTTTTGAGGAACCTTCATACTGTTTTCCACAGTGGCTGCACCAATTTACATTCCCACCAACAGTGTAGGAGGAGAACAAAACAAACTCCTGATGACTGCGGAATGCTGTAGCCTGCATAGGAGTTCCCCAGCCTCATTCATGGTCACAGTGTGAGCTCCCAGAGGGCACAACTAGGCTGTATCCAGTCCTTGGCATAAGGTAGATGCTCAAAGCGTGTAAGTGAAATGAATTTTAAAAGTGGATGAGTTCGTGAGATAGATAAATGTGTCGTATAGATCCTGACTTTACTTTGAAAGATGGTTCCCAGAATCCTCACGTTCCATATCACTTGTTTCATGGACAGGAAACACCCTAGTTCAATACTGCCTATTGGAAATGTAATACAAATCCCCAATGCGAGCCACAGTCATACTTTTAAATTTTCTAGTAGCTACATTAAAATAAGTAAAAAGAGACATAAGAGATTAATTTTATTTCATGTAACACTATATATCTAAAATATTATGATTTTACATATAAGTTATGTAAAAATCATTGAGTTTTTTTTTTTTTTTTTTTGGTGCCAACTCTAGCAACATAACTCAATTCAGACTCTGTGTTCAACAGTTTAGCTCTAGATACTATCAATATCTAGTCAATATTATTATTAATTAACATCTGAGCAACGCTTAACAAAGAATCCTTACTTTTATTAACTAATTAGTAACGAGCATGTTGATAAGTGCCATTATTTCCACTTTATAGTTGAAGAAGCAGGTTTAATTTCAAGCTAGTAAGTAGTCGAGCTAGGACTTGAAACCAGGTGTTGTTTAAGTCTCCTGTTTCCCAATGCACCAGGTACTGCCATTCCTGCAGGGAACCTCAGCACAGGGTGGAACAGGTGGGGTTGCTTCTGAAGACTCCAGGGAGGTGCCTCTTAGTTTTACTTCGCTATCATGTTACAATTAATGTAGGTCAAATGGTTTAGGCAGATACTGCCACATTATAAATGTCATGTCAGCTGCGCCAACTCTTACTGGGCACCTTCTGATTCTGGGAAGAAAAGCAAAGCTTGTGGAGAGACATTTTTCCTGTGCCATTACATGCATTTTGTTCATTTCAGAGCTCCAAAGAAGTTGCCTGAACCTCTTAGTCCTGCTTCCTAAAAGAAGAATGAATTCTATCTTCATTCTTTTCTAAGTTCCAAACAGTAATAGTATTTGATAACACTTCCAAATTTTACTCCCAGCAACCTATGGCCTCAACTCCCTTCCCAGTTATGCTGTCAGAAAGACTTAATTATGGTTATTTCACAGCAGTAATTTTTGTGCAGTCTGACTGGCCTGTAATGCCCCTTTGCTTGGAACTCTGATGCTGTGATTTTCCTCCTGAAATCCAAATTGTCTTTGGAAAAGACAACCGGTTTCTCACCCAAGCCATGTCCAAACAGGTCTGGTCCCCAGACTGTATCTGGCATGAAAAGAGGTTCAGTGCAGTGCACAATAGATGACTGTAGTCTAATTTTAGACCAGATGGTTCTCAAGACCATGTTTCTTCTCTGTTGACCCCGCTTCTTATCCCCATCAGACCACCTCCTCAGGGAGGGACCCTGACAGGCATCAAGAACATACAGGAATGAACATAGGATTTTCCTAAAACACATATATGATCCTGCTATCCTCCTGATTAAGACACTTTAATGGCTTAGTACACTCTGCAAGATGAAGTCCAAACTCTTTAATCATGCAACAAAGCCCTCCTTGTTGGGACTCTTTCCTACCTCCCCAGCCTCCTCCCCTGCCACACCTCTCACTCATGCTGCAATGGCACCAACATCTCTGCAGTTTTTCTGAAAACACCAGATGGGTTCAGGCGTGTGATCTCTATACCTAAATGGCTAGTTCTCCCATCCTCATCTCTGTTCACCTTGCCAACGCGTACTCAAACAGAGTCTCACCTGAACCCCTCAAATGGAATTGTCCACTCTTTCCTTTGTGACTCCCAATACTGTCCACCCCTCCAGCACAAAGCTTGTAACATGTTGCTGTCCTTTTTGTTTACATGGCTAAACAAAAGGCACCTGGGGTCAAGGACTATGTCTTAGCTCTCATTGACCCTCCTTTGCCTATCAAGATGTCTGGTGCATGAATAAGCATTTTGTTTATTGATGAAGGAAGGAAGAATAGACGGGTATTACAGATGTAGAGCGAAGCCCCACTCTTAATCAACTTACCATTCTCCTCCTTATCTTATTTGGAGATATTTAGAAATCTAAACATGAGGGACGTTCTGGGACCTTTTGGTGGCCAGGAAAGTAGAGCAAACCAGATGGACCTGGAGTAAAGGAACAAGTCTCTGATTGTGTAGAATTCCTTCTGGGCTTAAGGAAAAGTGAACAAAGGGATCTTCAGATATCCTTTTAGGTTTCCCAGCTTAGCCCAGCAGGGAAGGACAGGAAAGAGGCAGGATTCAGGGTAAAAGCCTCTCTCTGGAATAAGTTTCCATGTGACTGGAGTATTTCTCGTACTGTTTCTTATGAAAGCATGATGCAGAGAGCAATAAAGTGAGAACTCAAACTTTATTCCCTTTAAAGCTAGAAAGAGAGGTTCCTGGATCATTACTTGAGGCCCACAGTTTTTTAATGACTCAAGAAAATGCTGCAGAATCTGAAATTATTGAGATGATTTATCTTTGATTTATAGAATCTAGGGAAGACTTCTCTCACAGTCTTGATCCTTTAGAAAAGGATTATACTTCATATGGAACAGACTTAATAATTGGGGTTATAGTACCAGTGATTTTAAAAAAAGAGAACAGGCTCCACTTCCAGTAATATCTGAGTATTTATTAATAGACCAACCTATGTGGACACGCGTGCATACACACACACTCACGCACATGCACACGCACACACACACACACACACACACTTGTCAAAATGTGTTTTAAAAAATGCTATCTAAAGACATTGGAGAGCTATTATAAGCAAGAAGCTACTGGAGAGAGTTAATACATGGAAGAAGAGTTTCCAGATTTTATAGTTTTCAGACTTTAGTCTGCACCAGGCAGAGTGGCTAAAACTCCAGTATGAAACCCACAGTCTTACTGGAGAAGAAACAGAATACGGGGCAAGCACAGCAGTAAAAAGTTAAGGGGAATCCCCAAAAGGGCAGCGACCAAGAGGGGGAATCCCAACTGCCTACAACTCTGACTGAACTTTGAACCACACTTACATAGGGCAGACACCAAGCCACCTAGTAAAGCTAGAAGAGCTGAACTGAGATTTGAGCGGTTACCCTCAACATGGGAAACATTAAAAGGATAGTAAGGAAATATGATGCACACTTTTACTCCAATAAATTTGACAAATTAGATAAATGAACTAATGCCTTGAAAGATGCAAATCAGCAAAACTTACTCAAGACTCAAGATAAACTGTACGATCCTATACTTACTTAAACTTTTTGAATTCATAGTTAAAAACCTTCCCAAAAGACAACTCCTGGCCCAGATACCTCACTGGTGAATTCTGTGTTTAAGCAAGATGTCATATAAGTTCTAAAAAGAAAAATAAACATAGTGGGAAGAAAAACTCCCCAAGTCATTTTATGAGGCCAGCATTACCCTGATATCAAAATCAGACAAAGACATTATAAGAAAATAAAACTACAAACTAATATTCCTCATGAATACAGATGTAAGAAACTTCTACAAAATATTAGCAAATCAAATCCAGCAATATATTAAAATGATAACACACTGTGACCAAGTGGGGTTTGTCATTGGAATGCAAAATTGTTCAATATTTGAAAGTCACGCAATATAATTTACCATATCAGCAGATTAAAGGGAAAAAACCATATGATCATTCACTAGATGCAAATATCACTTGACAAAATTTAACAACCATTCATGATGAAAACTCTACGTAAACCAGGAATTACAGGTAATTTCCTCAAGTTGATAAAGGGCATCTATGGAAAACCTACAGCTAAAATCATACTTAATGGTGAAAGACTGAATGCCGATACTCATATCAGGAACAAGGTAAATATGCCCACTCTCATCACTTTGATGCAACATCATACTGAAAGTCCTTATCAGTGCATTAAGGCAAGAAAATGAAATAAAAGGCATACAAATAAGAAAAAAAATAAACAAAACTATCTCTAATCACAGATAACATGATTGCCTATGCAGAGCCTGCATAGAAACTTGAAATACTTAGGGAAAAATCTAACAAAATATGTGCAGGATTTGTATGCTGAAAGCCTAAAAGTATTATAAGAGAAACAAAATACTTAAAATAAGTGGACGAGTAAGCTGAGACGAAGTGAGAGAGTAGCATTGACATATATACACTACCAAATGTAAAATAGGTAGTGGGAAGCAGCTGCATAGCACAGGGAGATCAGCTCGGTGCTTTGCGACCACCTAGAGGGGTGGGATAGGGAGGGTGGGAGGGAGATGCAAGAGGGAGGGGATATGGGAATATATGTATACATATTGCTGATTCACTTTGTTAAATAGCAGAAACTAACACAACATTGTAAAGCAATTGTACTCCAATAAAGATGTTAAAAAAAATTTTTTTAATGGAAAGATATATTGTGTTCATTGATTGGAAGACTCAATATTGTTAAGATGTCAGATTTTCTCCAAATTGATCTACAGAGTCAATGCAATTCTAGTCAAAATCCCAGCAGGTTTTTTGTAGAACTCCATAAGCTGACTCTGAAATTTATGAGAAAAATCAAAGGAACTAAAATCGCCAAAGCAATTTTGAAAAAGAAAAAGTTAGAGGACTCACATTACATGTTTTCAGGACTTACTAGGAAACTACATTAATCAAGACAGTGGGGTATTAGTGAAATGAAATACATAAAAATCAGTGAAGAATTCAGAAGTCGGCCAAGGCAATTCAGTGGTGAAAGAATTGTCTTTTCAGCAAAGGATGCTGGAACAGTTGGACATCCATATGAAATAAAATGTATGTTGACCCATACATTAAACTATATACAAAACTTAACTGGAAAATGGATCACAGACTGAAATGTAAAACCTTTAAGTTTAAAAATTCCAGAAGAAAACATAGGAGAAAATCTCTATGACCTTGGGTCAGGTAATATTTATTAGTTAGGATACAAAAAGCACAACCCATAAATGAAAAAACTGATAAAATGGACTTTATCAAAATTAAAAATTTATCATATTTGAATACTTTTTAAAAATTTTAAATATAAAATATAGACTAGGAGAAAATACTTTCAAAACACATATTTAAATTATATGAAGGACCCTTACAACTCAGTAATAAAACAAACAACACAAAACTGAGCAAAACATTTGAACAAACATTTCAATAAAGACAATACAAGGATGGCAAAAAAGCACAGAAAACTGTATTCAACAACATTAGTAATAAGGGAAATGCAAACTTGAACAACAATCAGATAACCACCTATTAGAAAAGGGGCTGGCAAGAATGCAGAACAATGGAACTCTCATACATTGCTGCAAATTGTACAGCTACTTTGGCAGACAGGCTAGCAGTTTTTATAAAACAAAATATGCAATTACCATATGACTCAGCAATCCCAATCCTAGATATTTACCTAAGAGAAATGAAACTGTATGTCCACACACAAACATATGCATAGGTGTTTATAGGGGCTTTATCCATCATTGCCAAAAACTGGAAATTATTCAAATGTCCATTAACTAGTGAATGAATAAACAAAATGTGGTATATCCATACAGTGGAATATTACTCAACAATAACATAGAATGAACTACTGATATATGCAACAACATGAATCTCAAATGCATTATGATAAGTGAAAGAAGCTAGGCTCAGAATGCTACAAATTACATGATTGCATTTACATGACATTCTGGAAGAGGCAAACTATTATAGGGATAAAAACCAGATTAGTGGTTATTTGTGGACTGGAAATGTAGGGAGGGATTTGACAACAAAGGAGCATAAGGGAACTTTTAGGTTGAGACAAATGTTCTGTATCTTGATTGTGGTGTGGCTACTGGACTGTCTGAGTTTGTTCAAATTTATCGTACCTAAAAAAGGTGGATTTTACTACCTTTATTGAAGAGTAATGCAAATTACTCTTCAATAAACCTGACTTACTAAAAAAGAAAATAGAGTAATGTCCTTTGTGATAAAGTAAAGCAATTTTTTCATTAGACTGAAGAAGACACAGACCTAACCTCATTCTTCCTATTTGACCTCACCCCTTGATAGAAAACAGGAATGGTGAAATTGATATTTGCTGAATGGAAAAGAAAACATGAAGTTATTTTAAGTGTAGAAAACTAAGTATAAGTTTCAAATAATGAATTAAGGATTCATTGTGATAACTGAATTATGGGTAATGACAAGGGAATGAACAAAAGATACTTGAGAAGTGTATGAAAACTTTCTCTTATTGAGTATCAAGTAAAGTTTACCTCCCAGATGAGGTTACCATGGATTGTAACTTGAGAATTAAAATTCACAGAACTAGCCTTTTAAACTTCTATTTGATTTTAAATCAACATCTTTTTGCTATTTTTCCTTTTGGCTAGAAAAACTGGAATCTAGATTTTACAAGAAAACTACTCTTTAGGTAATATACTCTAGTTCATTTATAATTGAACTATAGTACCATTTTCAAAGGACTTTTTTTATTACTAAAGAGAAAAGTACAAGGCTTAGGTAATTTTCAGGATATATAATTCATGAAGAGGGCAATCCAACCATATTTTTACTTATAGATAATAATATTTTTAAATATTAGAAATTTTAAATAGCCAAAACTTTTACAATTTGAAAAATATATAATTAACATTTTTTGTCATTTAAATTTTATCAAGTTGAAGTGAAATGGATAATATAAAAATATAAATAAATGTCACAGACACTATTTTTAAAAGAGCTTTTAGATTTAGATTTGGGCAGTATTATGCAATTTTCTCTAGTTTCCTACTCAGTTACATATAAATTCAAAATATTTAATCTAATTTTAATCTAAATATTTAATATTTAATCTCAGTTACATACAAATTCAAAATATTTATTATTTAATCTAATATTTAATCTAGTTCAAAATATTTAATCTAATAGATAAAATCTGTTTTATCTCTTATTTGTAATAAGAGATATTACAAACAACTTTATGCCAATAAATTTGAAAATTTCAATTTAAATTCTTTGAGTAACATGACTTATCAAATGTGAGACAAGAAAAAATAAGAAATCTAGACAGTCCTGTACCCAAAAAAGAAATATAGTCCATAATTTGAAACCTTCCCCTTAGTTCTACTCCAATAATTTTGGAGTAACTTATATTAAATAAATCTTTCTGTAGAAAACAATGATAAATTATGGAGAAAAAAAATAACCTACTTGAAGGCACTGGATAGTGACCAAAAGCAGACAAAAACTGGAAGGGAAACAGTCCTTTCAAGATTGCATTTTTTTCTGGAGGAGATTTGCCTTTATATGCTTTTTGCCTGAGGGTACTCTTCAGTCCATCCAGTATAGGGCAACAAGAATCCAATAAGGGAACATCAGTCTTACTAGTCTGAAGAGTCATTAAATGGAGTTTGGGACTACTAGAGCAGCTAGAGAGAAAGGACATCTCAAAAAAGTGGTAGCAAAGAGAGGAGCCCCAAAATGTGCATTTAAACTCTGCTCAAATCCCTGGATGACCCCTGAATTTTCCATGTGTGGGGCAGACTCCAAGGAGCCCAGTGAAAAGCAACAATGGAAGTCTGAAAGAATTTAGCAGAGACTTTAGCTACTACACATCATAAGGGAGAGAGTTTGGAGTTTGAGTCCAGCCAAGTTAATTCCTTGGTAGGAAAAAACCAAAAACAAACAACAATAAAAGCTCTTCAGAGGAAGATAACAATATCCATTCTCTACAGTGTGATTAAAGATTGTTAGACACACAAAGAAACAGGAAAATATGATTAACAGAAATAGTAATCAATAGAAACTTACTCTAACATGATCCAGATATTGCCATTAACAAAGACTTTAAAGTAGCTCTATAAATATTTTCAAAGACTTAAAGGAAAGCATGAGTATAATTAATGAAGAAATGTGGAATCTCAGCAGAGAGATGGTAACTATTTAAAAAGTGCTAAATGGAAATTCTAGACCTGAAAAGAAAAACATCAGAAATGAATATGCAGAAAATCTACAAACAACAAATGCTGGAGAGGGTGTGGAGAAAAGGGAACCCTCTTGCACTATTGGTGGGAATGTAAATTGATACAGCCACTATTGAGAACAGTATGGAGGTTCCTTAAAAAACTAAAAATAGAATTACCATATGACCCAGCAATCCCACTACAGGGCATATACCCAGAGAAAACCATAATTCAAAAAGACACATGCACCCCCAGTGTTCATTGCAGCACTATTTACAATAGCCAGGTCATGGAAGCAACCTAAATGCCCATCAACAGACGAATGGATAAAGAAGATGTGGTACATATATACCACGGAATATCACTCAGCCATAAAAAGGAACGAAATTGGGTCATTTGTAGAGATGTGGGTGGACCTAGAGACTGTCATACAGAGTGAAGTAAGTCAGAAGGAGGAAAACAAATATCGTATATTAATGCATATATGTGGAATCTAGAGAAATGGTACAGATGAACTGGTTTGCAAGGCAGAAATAGAGACCCAGATGTAGAGAACAAACGTATGGACACCAAGCGGGGAAAGTGGCGGGGGTGGTGGGGTGGTGGTGGGATGAATTGGGAGATTGGGATTGACACATATACACTAATATGTATAAAATGGATAACTAATAAGAACCTGCTGTATAAAAAAATAAATAAAATAAAATTCAAAAAGCAAAGTCTGTAAGTTAAAGAGGAATATAGTAATTCCTAAAGCAATCAATAAAAACAATGTAGACACTGAAGGCAACCATAAACAAAACGAAAAGAAAATATCTGCAAACTGGGAGAAAATATTTGCAAACTGTGCAACTGACAAAGGCTTACTTTCCAAAATATACAAACAGCTCACACAACTCATTATCAAAATAACAAACAACCCAATCAAAATATGGTCAGAAGACCTAAATAGACGTTTCTCCAAAGAAGACATACAGGTGGCCAATAGGCACATGAAAAGATGCTCAACATTGCTAATTATTAGAGAAATGCTAATCAGAACTACAATGAAGTATCACCTCACACTGGCCAGAATAGCCATCGTCAAAATGTCTACAAATAATAAATGCTGGAGAGGGTGTGGAGAAAAGGGAACCCTCCTACACTGTTGGTGGGAATGTAAATTGGTGCAGCCACTATGGAAAAAAGTATGGAGGTTCCTTAAAAAACTAAAAACAGAGTTGCCATATGATCCAGCAATCTCACTCCTGGGCATATATCTGGAAAAGACAAGAACCCTAATTCAAAAGGATACATGCACCCCAATGTTCATAGCAGCACTATTTACAACAGCCAAGACATGGAAGCAACCTAAGTGTCCATCAATAGATGAATGGATAAAGAAGATGTGAGATATATATATATATATATCATACCAAGTGAAGTAAGTTAGAGAAAGACAAATATTATATGATTTCACTTATATGTGGAATCTAAAATATAATACAAATGAACTTATTTACAAGACAGAAGCAGACTCACAGACATAGAAAACAAACTTAACCAAAGGGGAAAGAGGTGGGGGGAGGGATAAATTAGGAGTATAGAATTAACAAATAAACACTACTATATATAAAATAGATAAGCAACGAGGATTTACTGTATAGCACAGGGAACTATATTCAATATCTTGTAATAACCTGTAATGGAAAAGAATCTGAAAAAAAAAATATATATATACACACACACACATATATCACTTTGTGGTACACCAGAAAGTAACACAATATTGTAAATCAGCTATAGTTCAACTATAGTTCAATAAAAATAAATAAATAAAAGCAATTCAGAGAGGTGCAGCTAAAAAGCCAACAAAGAGATTATGAAGAAGTGCTAGAAATATTGAATTAACCCCAACTCCTGAAAAAAAAAAAAAAAAGGGAGAAAAAAGAAACAAAAACAGACAGGACAAAAAAAGATAGACCTAAATCCTACCCTATCACTAATTACACTAAATATAAGTGAGCTAAGCACTCCATTTAAAAACATAGATTGTCAGACTCTGTAAAAAGGTAAGACTGGACTATATGCTGTCTACAAGAAATGCACTTTAAACATAAAAACACAGATAGATTCAAAGTAGAAGGAAAATGATGTTTATTCAAACATTAAGCCTAATAAAGCTGGATTGGCTATATTAATATCAAATAAAATATACCTCAAGACCAGGAGTGTTACCAGAGATAAAGAAGAGCATTTTATCAACATGATAAAAGTGTCATGTTGAGGAAGATATACAATCATACATGTGTATGCACCTAACCAGAGAGCTCTGAAATTCATGAAGCAAAAATGGACAGAACAAAAGAAAGAGAGAAGTCCACAATCATAATTCAAGATTTTAATACTCCTCTCTCAGTAATTGGTAGAACAACTAGACAAAAAGATTCGTAGTAATAGAGATTTGAAAAACATTATCAACCATCTTGACATAATTGATATTTATAAAACACTATATTCAACTACACAATACATATGCAAGTATAAATGGAATGTTCACACACACACAAAATAGACCATTAAACAAGCTCAGCAAATTTTTTAAAAACTGAAATTTTACAGAATATATTACCTAGTAAAAGAATATTATATTAGAAATCAACAATAAAATTTCTAGAAAAGTCCAAATATTCTGAAATTTAAAAACATATTTCTAAATAGCCCAAAATTAAAGAAGTACTCACAAGAGGAACTAAATTTATTTTTATTTGAATGATAATAAAAATACAACATATCGAAATTGGAGAGATGTAACTGAACTTAGCAGGATGTAGAAGGAAATCTAGAGCATTAAATGCTTATGTGAGAAAAGAAGAAAAGATTAAATTCAATGATCTATGTTTCTACCCTAAGAAGCTAGAAAAACATAGTTAAACCCAAAGTAAGTAGACATAAGGAAAAAAAAAAAGAGGTAAAACCGTAAAATACAAAACAGATAATAGAGAAACTTAACAAAGATCAAATTTGCTTCTTTGAAAAGAATAACAAAATTTATAAACCCCTGACACCACTGGTAGAAAAAAATACACACAAATTAATATCAGGAAAAAAAGAGAAGATGTCACTACAGATCCTACAGTCATTCAAATATAATAAGGGAATATTATGAACAACTTTATGTAAATAAATTTGACAACTTAGATGAAATGGACAAATTCCTTGAAAAGCACAATTTACCAATCTGAGCACTAAATAAAATTTAAATACCCAAATAGCCCTCTATCTTTTAAATAAATTGAATTTGTTAGTTAAAAAAATCTTCTCACAAAGTAAACTCCAGGCCCACATGGTTTCACTAGTGAATTATATCAAATATTTAAGGAAGAAATTATACCAACAGAGTTGGTGGAATCAATTCCTAACTCATTTTTATGAGAACAGTATAACCCATGTATATTCTAAAACCTGACAAAGGTATTCCATCCATTCCAGTCCATATTGCTAACAACAAAATATGAATAAAACTTGAATTTACTCTGTTAACATAATACAGGATAGAGATAATTTCCTATGTATTCAGTAGATACAAATTATGTGGTAAAATTTAAACCCATTCATGATTAAAAATACATGAATAAAAGCAAAAAGAAAACAAACATACCTCCTTGAAAACTAGGAATAGAAATGAACAGGACTGTCCTTAACCTGATAAAGGGCATCTATCAGAAATCTACAACAAATATCATACCAAAAGGTGAAATATTGTTGGTTTCCCCAAGCCTGGAATGAGACAAGGAACCCTGCTCTCTAATTATCATGGTACTACAAGTCCAATGATGCAACTGTGCAATAAGAAAAGGAAAACATATAAGCATAGGGAAGAAAGAAGTAAAATTTATTATTTGCAGATAACATAATTGTGTACCTAGAAAATCCCAAAGGAATCTATAGGTAAACTTTTAGAGTTAATAAGTTAATTTAGCAAACTTACTGGATTCAAGGACAATAAACAAAAATTAAGTGTATGTATGGTAGCAACAAACAAATAGAAAATGAAATTTAAACCAAATTCTTAGACGAGAAGAACATCAACTACCTTGGAATAAATATAGTGAAAAATGTATATTACCTTACACAGAAAACTATAAAGCAATATTGAGAGAAATTAAAGAAGAGCTAAAATGGACTCGAGGATTGGAAGACTTAATATTGTAAAGATACCAGTTCTCCCCCCAAATTCATCTATAGATTCAATGCAATCTCAACTGAAATTCCAACAGATTTTCTTTTTAGGAGTAGACAAAATTTATAGGGAATTTTATATGGAAATGTGGAGGGACAGGAATAGCTAAGAAAATCTTTAAGATTAGGGTTGGAACACTTATTCTACCACATGTAAGAATTATTATAAAGCTACAATAATTAATTTAGTGTGAATGGTGGCACATGGATAGACAAGTGGACTAATGGAACAGAACAGGTAGTCTGGAATCAGACACACACATATATGGGCATCACTGGCAAAGCAGTGGGAAACTGTGTTCCTTTTAATCAATGATGCACAATTAGATAATTCATATGAGAAAAAACTGTCTTGACCCCTACCTCACACATTATTAAAAAATCAATTCCAAAAAAAAATAAAAATCAATTCCAGGTGATTTTAAATCTAAATGTGAAATATAAAGCAATAACACTTCTAAAAAAATAACATAGAAGAATATTCTCATGATCCTAGAATAGGCAAGGATTTTTTTAAACAAGACACAAAAAGCACTATCCATAAAGGAAAATACTGAAATATTGGTAACTTCTGTTATCAAAAGACACCTTTATGAGAATGAAAAGGAAAGCCATGGAATGGGGGGGGGGGACATACTTGTATTATGTATATATCATAAAAATTCCCTACAGTTTAATATGAAAAAGTCAGAAAACCTAGTAAAAACTGGACATTTTTTTTCACAAAAGAGAATGTCCACATGGCAAATAAACATATGAAAAATTACTCAGCCTCATTAGTTATCAGGATAATGCAAATCGAAATGACAATGAAATATATGATATACCAACACATTGGCTACCATTTAAAAGAATGATAGATAATACCAGTTGGTGAGATTGTAGAGTAATGGGACACATGTTGTTGCTATTGGGAGTGTAAATTGGTGCAACCACATTGAGAAACTGTTCATATATACTAACCTTGAACATACACATATCCTATGACCTAGTCATCCCATTCCTATGTACATACACTCCAAGCAAATTCATGCAAGTGCTTACAAAAAACCAAATATTAGAAAGTCCATAGCAGTGTTTTTTCAAATAGCCAAATTAGGAAACAACTCAAATGTCCTCAAACAGTAGAATGGAGAAGTAAATTGTGGTATATCCATTGCAATGAGAAATATACAGCCATGAAAATGGAGAAACTACTGCCACATACAACAGCATGGATGATTATCAAAACACAATGTTGAGCAAAAGAAGCCGGACATCAAAGAATACATACATCATAGAAAATTCAAAAATAGGTGAAATTAATCTCTGGCAGTAGAAGTCAGGAGAGAAGAGTAGGGGCCGTGTCTGGTAAGGTTCTGTTTATGAATCTTTGTGATGGTTCCATGAGTGATTTGGGTGGTGTTTACATGGATTACTTTGTGCTACATGGGCACTTTTCTGTATGTATGTTTTATATCTACAAAACACGTTTTTTTAAAAAAAAATTGGGTTAAAAGACAGGATGGAAAGACATGAAAGAACAGGAGGCAAGACAAATTATCTGAATTGATACATTCTTTGGCATCAATGGCAAGTGCTAGGGAAATTTAAAAAAAGAGAAATCACTGACAACTAGACTGGTCAGAAAGTGTTTTCTTGGACTAGGTAGAAATTTATTTGGGTGTTGAATAATGGTAGAATTTGGACAGGAAGAGAGGGCAAGGTAGAGGGACAGCCTGAGTAAGGGTGGGCATGAGCATGCTGTGTTGAAAAAGAAAGGTCCTGCTTGGGGGGAAAACTTTCTTTTTGGAGAGTGAGGAACAGTTCTCGTAATATCGCCTCACCTTATAGTTTACAAAGCTCTTTCTCATACTCTATCTTATTTGATGATCACAGCAACTCCATTTCTTGCAGAAAGAGACCCAGGTTCAGTAAGATTAAGGCACTTGCTCAGAGCCATTTAACAGCTGAGGTTATTTTCCTGGTTTAAGGAACTGCTGAGCTGGATCCAATCCTAGGTCCATTCAACTCAAGATTCTAATGGTCACAAAAGTCTGGAGGAATGTGTCAGGAGATGGCATATCAATCAACGTAGGGTGCAATCTATGGACACAAATGTTTGGTAGATAGATTTGTCAATGCAATATTTTCTTCCATTGAGTGGAGCTTGTGTTTATACATACTAAAACGTTGCTAAACATTAAACTTGAACATCTCATGAAAAAAGCCCTTAATGAAATTCTCAGGAAGTTTCTAAGAACAGGACAACTTGCATTCAGCTTCCTGTCTCATCCTTGGGCTGGCATGCTGCTGTGGCCAAGACCCATGGTCCTTCCTGAGATTGTGGAAAGCTACCTTGTCATGCCAGGGTGCAGAAGCCATCCCTGGTTTCTCCTTTCTCTAAAAGGGATATGAAGTTCACCTGTGGTGTACTTATTTTTTTTGAGGCAGAGAAAATGCAGGTCTAAAGCAACAGATGAGGCCATAATCACTACTTGTTAGGCCTAATTTTTAGACATAAAAGGTGCAGCAAATAAGTGACCATCTTAATATCAAACAATGTGCCTATTCCACTGCCCCTTTTCATGCGCGGACCAATGTGTTCTAAGAGGTCTACTCACCAAATTTTAGCTCCAATTTGTTATTCTAGGGACTAGCTTTCATCCCAGGTGCAGTCATGGAAAGGCCTGGTCTGAGTATACAGCATTCTTTCAGCATGATATGTAATCAATAACTAAAAGAAAACACAGTCATGCGTGGTGCAGAGATAAAGCAAAGAATGGAAAGTAGAAGTGAGTATATTCAGTAGAGACAATCTGCTTCATTCACCCCTTTCTCCCTGAGCTGTTCCATCTCTTTTTCTTTAATTTGCCTATATTTTAGTAACAGAATGATTGGTTTATATTTTTTTGAACTTACATATATTTTTTCTGATAATAAAGGTAATAATGATCCTTTTAGTAAATAAGTAACATGGACAAATACAAAACACAGACAATTATTCGTATCTAACTAAATCGTTTGGTGAACTTTCTTGTCTTTTTAATATATTTATATATAAATTTTGTTTTACATAGCTAAACTTATAATATGTTTACAATTTTGGTCTCTAATATCTCCTGGGAGTGGATTTGGGAAATGGCAGTGTGGCTAAAAGGATTGGACTCTGGGGTGAGGAAGGTGGATAAATGTGTGGAACATTAACTCTTCCATGTCTTTCTCTTATGCCTTTAAGTAAGTGGTTTTCAGTCCCAACTATACACCAACATCAACTGGGGGAACTTAGAAACAGTACCAAAGTCTGTGCCTCACCCCAGAAGTTCTGATGTGCAGCCAGAGTAGAGAACCTCTGGCCCTCACCCCGGTCACCATGAGGTCACTTGAAAAGAGCCTCAGCACTGGGGGCAGTGAGCAGCTCATGCAGCTCTCCCTTGTGTAGCTCCCCTGGCCTCCGAAAAGGCCCAGCTCTCATCGCTTGGTGACCAATGTGGAGCTTACCATAAGAACTTTAACATTCACAGGAAGCAGGTATTTCTAGGGTTTGTGAAATCATGACAGAAGTTCCCCCTCCTATGAGCTGTCACAGGAATACGGTTGACCCTTGAACAACACCGGTTTGAACTGCGAGAGTCCAGATTTTTCAATAAATATATACCCCAGTACTATACAATCCATGGTTAGCTGGATCCATGGATACAGAACCAAGGCTATGGAGAGCCAACTGTGAAGTTCTACGTGGATTTTTGACAGCAAGGGGGACAATTAGCACCCCTAACCCCCCGCATTATTCAAGGGTCAACTGTAATGCTTTATAAATAAGAACAAAGCTGAATAGAAGCCAACTCTACCCAGGACCAACAGATGGCGCTATTGGCCAATGCCCTGCCATTTAGGTCTCTGCCAACCATTTATTCTTTAATATTTAGTATAGTTGCTGCATTTGTGCATGATTTGGAGATGTTTTATAAACATTTTTGACTCCATATAACTCAGAAGTGTGAAAGTGATGAGACTATTAAAATTTCTACTGAGAAAAGGAGTACAAATATGACAAAATGGAAGTAGAGATAATTTTTAAAAGTAGAAGGTGGTAAGAAAATAAATAGAAGGTTGTACATACATATGGAATTGATTTTTTAGATAGTAGAAACAATCCCAAAGGGCAGGGTGAATCATGAAGCTTGAGAAAGGGGCTGTGCCTACGCAATTGACAATAATAAGCAAGAGATGCAGAGACGGATGAAATGGAAAACTTACAGTGTGCAGCTAGAGAATTACAGAACTTGGTGCTTTTTCTACCACCAGCCATCCAAGTTCTTTCTTTCCTTCCAGTATCATTCAGCTGGCCAAAACCAAGCAGTGTCAATTAGGTTGTTTTTAATTCTGGGGAAGTCTGGGCGTGTTTTTCCACAACTTGGAACTAAGCATGGTAAAAGTTCTGCTACTTAAACTCCTGGAGTAGGTCATTGTGATATTGTGATTTATAGGAAAAATATATATTTGGTCATTCAGATGTTTCTGGCTCACAGCTCCCCAAACCCTTGGAATTTCCCGAGCGATAAGAACAATGGCATAATATTTGGTCTCTGGTCCTCAGTTTCTGAAAATGCCTCAGGGAAGGGGATTTGGGGATCCCACCCAAGGGTAGGGGCAGGTTGCCAGGAGAACCAGCCATGTCATTAGAGGGTTAGAACTTTCAGCCCCAACCCCCTGATCTCCCCCTGATTAGAGGGGAGAGGGTCTGGAGATTGAATCAACTGCCAGTGGCCAATGATTCAATCAATCATGCCTATGTAATGAAACCTTCATAAAAACCGAAAAGGACAGGGTTCAGGGAGCTTCCAGGTTAGTGAACATGTGGAGATTTGGGGAGAGTGGCACTCAGAGAAGGCATGGAAGCTCCACGCCCTTTCCCCATGCCTTGCCGTATGCACCTCTTCCGATGTTTATCTGTATTCATTATCATATCCTTTTATAATAAACAAGTAATCCAGTAAATAAACTGTTCCCCTGAGTTCTGTGAGCCACTCTAGCACATTAATTGAACCTGAGGAGGAGGTTGTGAGAACTTCTGATTTAGAGCTACTTGGTCAAAAGTACAGGTAAAAACCTGGGCTTGTGACTGGCATCTGAAATGGAGGGCGGTCTTGTGGGATTGAGCTCTCACCTGTGGAATCTGAATCTGTCTCCAGGTAGATAGTGTCAGGATTGAGATGAATTCTTGGACACCCTGCTGGTGTCCCAGAATTGCTTGTTGGTACGGGGAACCCTCCACATACACAGATTGGAATTGGGTCTGAAAACTCAAGAGTCATGGACAGTTCTGTAGCCTTAAAGCCAGTTCAAATCTGTACTACTTCAAGGTGGCAAAGCAGCCTGGTCTGAGGCTAAGGAGATCTGTTTCTCACCACACCTGCAGAAATGATTGAGAGGATGGGTTAGATCAATGGATTTAACATAGATCAAACAGGTCCCTGTTAGGCAAAGATACTTGATAGAATGTATCAGCAAGAATGATTTAAAGCTGTGAAAGCCTGACATCTTCTTATTTACTGAAAACACATTGGGGAAACTCAAGCTCACACCCTTTCAGACCTTTTGAATTTATAGTGTATCAGTCAGGATTCAATCCGAGAAGCAGAACAAGTAGGACATAAATATTAAGAGATTTACTGCAAGGAATTAGCTTACGTGATTGGGGGGGTAGGCTAGGCAAGTCCCAAGTCCATAGGGCAGGCTGTCAGGAGGGCAGCTGCCAGGCTGAAGCTGCTGTCCACAGGTGGAATTTCTTCTTCAGAGAAGCCTCAGCTCTGCTTTTAAGGACTTTTAACCCAATGAATCAGGCCCACTGAGATTATCTAAAAGAATCTCCCTTATTTAAAAATCTACCCATTATGAACTTCAATTACGTTTACAAAATACCTTCACAGCAACACCTAGATTAGTGTTTCATTAAATCACCAAGTACCGGAGTCTAGCCAAGCTGAAATATCAAAAAGACCATCACAAATCGTGTTTTGGAACCTAGCCTATTTCTAAAGAGAAGAGCTTTTAGATTTAAAAAAAAAAAAAAAAAAAATGGTATCCCGTAGACTCCAGGAACTAGACGATTTATGTAGAAGGCACAGATGTCATTGTCTGGAGGATCTGGTGATATTCTTAGGTACACAAACTCATTCATTCATTTAGTCATTCAGCAGCCTTCGAGTACTTACCCTTTGCCAGTCACTGTAGAAAGTACTGGGACTATAAGAACATGATCCTTGCCCACAGTCTAGAGGGAGAGACAGAGACACCGAGAGCTTCAGGACCCTGTGGTGACTGTCAGATGGGCCTCTGACCCAGCTGTTGAAGTCAAGGAAGGCTTGCTGGAGGAAGAGCATGAAGCAGGGTATAGAGTTAAACCTTGTGGGACTTGGCATGTAAGGATGAAGAGAAGGGATGGCAGGAGAGTCATTGCAGTGATGTCCTGGCCCCTGGCCCATGCTGACCTCACCTGGAGCAGCTGCTGACCTTGTCAGTTGCAGTGTAAGGTGCCAGCCCGGGGCAGCCTCTCACAGACCATTTCTATTTACAGTGTTTCCACTTCTGTGTCTCTCAACGTAACTGTTAATGGTGTATCCCTGGCGCCTTACCCAGTCCTCCAAGCCTTCACAGAGGTACTGCCTCAGCCAGACGTGAGAGTTTGCTCCAAGACTGACAGCTGCACTTGGTCCGGGTGCTCAGAACGATGGCTTTCTCTCCCCACCTCAGCTTGGCCAGTTCATCCGCTTCCCCTGGAGACATCACTGTCCTGGCCCATTTCTCCATCGCTTTATCCACATGTATCCTCCCTTTCCCTCTTCCTTCAAGCAGTCAGTCCTGTGCACTCATCATCTGCAGTATGCATTATCATGAGTCTCTCCATTTTCTAAGTGGATAGAGTAATGTCTTTCCTAGCTCCCTCTCGAGAAAGTGAGGGTAAAATGAGGCACTGTGTAAAGCCCCTTGAAACTGGTACTGCCACATGAAAGTAAAGTGCAGGCTAGGTATCACCGTCATCTCTCTCTGTCTTTCTCATCTATATATCCATTATCTATCATCTATCTATCTATAATCTATATCTATCTTATCTATCTACCTATCTAGTTATCCATTAATCACTCCTAAATTGTGTGTCACTTAGGAATAGAGGTCATCTTAGAATCTAGGGTACCTAGCACAGTTTTCTGCACACAGTAATTGTTCATTAATCGTCTGGTAAAGACAATGATACTGAAATGATCTGAGGCGTTGGGAGACAGATAATTGCAAACAGCCACACCATTGGTGCCACAGTGGTCCATTTCCCTACCTCAGGCAAGTTGGTTCTTTACGACTCAGCTGATGCGTCATCTTTGCTAAGAAGGCCCTTCCTGCTCACACACATGCCTGAGTTGAGCACCTTCTCCTGTTCCTGTAGAATCCTCTTAATACTTTGGTCATTTCTCTTACCGGGGTGGGATTTGTCTCACCACAGGCAGGGGAGTTCTCTGAGGTGAGGGATTGTGTCCTAATAATCTTTGCCAGCATGGCTCAGTTCCTGGCACAATGCAGGCATGCCATAAACAGTAAAATAATAGCATGGTATTCGTCCCTATTGATACTTGTTTCAATATTAGCCTCATGCCAGACAGACTGCTCTGTAGAGGGAATAATGCTTAGACATGTGTTGAAATTTCTTTTGTGTCCTCGTCAAGTGGGTAGAAAATAAAATGGAGTCAGAAGGTATGGGCTGAGTTCCTGACCCTGTATTTTCTTAGAGAAGACATGATTCCCAGAGTTCCACCTCTTTGAAGTTTCTCTTGAGCAGATGCTTTTGTATTACGCAGGCTGTGTTCCTCACAGGCCTGAGCACATAGGAGGCTAGGTGGCCTCAAGCAGTGACAGCAAAATGCACCCAACACCCAAGGAACTTCTAAAGGGTGCTGGTGGAGGAAATTTCATCCTCCCATTTTTTTTTTTTAAAACCTCAAAATGTTTATGCCTGTCTGTAATGCTGTGGACTCTTTAAGGGGAGTCAAAATGTCTGAATTCATTTTTTGTATGTCTCAGATCTAACCCAGTGTAGGCACTCAATAAACATTTATTGATTTAAGTATCTGCCGAGCCTGTACCTGCAGGTTGGGGTAGGGTTCTGTTTTTATTGCCCCTAGTTCTGAATCCATCTCTCACCTCAACCATTTCCTGTTGCTGTGAGGTGCCTGGCAATGTGACTCTACAGCACATACATGTAGGAGTCCAGCCAAGGTATCTTTGTAGACAGTGAGTCAGAAATACAAAGACAATGGAATTCTGAGTTGCACATTCCACGGAGGACATACACAGCAAGGTAACTCGTCTTTAATAATGGGCTCAGAATTGTGAATTAAAGAATTAACTCAGCTGTCTCCTGGAATGTGTCTGCCAAAAAGCCATTGCCATGGGGTTGGTCTGGGTTGGTTCAGCAACTTTCAAATGCCGGCTGGACTACAGGAAGAGTTTGTTGCATTAAGTAATTTATGGGGTGTTAAGAAGTTCCTTAAGCTATTATTAAAAACATGCAAACCCCTACCTGGTTAGACCTCTAGTAAGTCAGACTTCTAACTAAGCAGAACTGATAGGCCGTCTTTTGATGTTTAATGAGTTCTGCAGCAGATGGGCGATGTGATAGACAGGGCTGTGGTGGTGATTTACTGGTCATGAAACAGAATGATGAGAACCCTCTCCTGAAAAAAAGAAAATGTAGCTGAAAGGACAGGTTTTCCCCCTTTGCCTTCCTCTCCCACCAATCCCTTCCCCTTTCTTTCTTGGTGCATGTGGTTTTGATTTCCTCACCCCCGTGCCTCTCAGTACTGGGATCATTTCCATTCAGGCACACACAGAACACTGCAAACTAATTAGCCTTGGATATAGCCACAGGAAGTCAGGCTGCCAAATCCTCTTTCCCCCCCAATTCCTCAACTTTCTCAGCCTGCCTCAGGCCCACGGCCTTGCACTGGGCCTCTCTGTATAAGTTGCCAGTTCTAATTTTGCAATTTCCCTTCACCTTATCAAATACGCCCCAAGCCTACCAGGGGACGGAGAAGGGAAGGCTTTGGAGTCAGTCTCGTCCCCTGGTCTCTTTCCTCTGGCCCCTTCTCTGCTTTCTCCCCACAATTAGGGAGACTTGTTTGGCTACAGTTTCAGTGTTGACTTGTTAATCTGACCTTGGTTAATGCTTTTTAAAGGAAAGCATTGCCCATGATGCAAAACTCAAGAGACTTCCCTACTGGTCTCTTCCACTCCACTTACATCCTCACCTCCCAGGGGCCCTGTATCTCTGACTTTTCTCAAAGGTTAACCCATTTTCCCATGAGCTGTAGGTGTCAACTCTGCCCCAAATAGTTTTGATTGAGAGCCTTTGGCACTTACTGGAAAAGGGTGTGAAAGGGAGATGGAGAGAGGAGAGGGGGCTGAGAGAGGGAGAGATGGTAGCCTGGGCTCTGGGATTCAAACACGGGAGGCATGGCACACAGGTTCCTCCTAAGAGGCATGGCTTCAATGGAAGCCCTGAATCAGAAGTGCAAACTGGTAGCTCCCAGGCCAGATCTGAGCCAACAAAACAGAAAATTAGTTGTCAACATTTAAAAATTAGGAGATTTCACATAAAAAATCCAAATTGCTTGCTTCCTAGGAAAAAAATTAGATATGGCAACACTGGGCCAGTATCTAGGCCTGCATGACTACAATTGGCTGGAGCTGAGTAGCTCCCAAGCCCTGGGGGTGGAGTGTGGACTCTCCAGGTCAGTACAGTCCACTCCCCTCTGCTGTCTTATTAATGATACCTACCTGGCTCCTGCAAACATTTGGATTTGCCATTCTTGCTTTAAATGAAGGAAGGGAAATTTAATCTTGAATCCCAAGAGACTTGTCAGGGCTTTGTGCATGATTTTCTTCTGTTCCACAGTCATTTCATCACATCAAAATGTACACCATGTTACAGCAGTTGCCTGTTGAGTTCTTGGGCTTCCTTCCCCATTAGACTGTGAGCTCCCTGAGAGCAGGGATCTCAGCTGCCTTGTTCATTGTTATACTCCCGGTGCTTTGCACAGCACCTAGATGCTCAACACATTTTTCTTGGCAGATGATGATTTGCCATGTCCCTTAATGAACTTGATGAGCTCAGAGAGTAGGAAATATGGAAATAGAAAATAAGATATGCATGAAAGGTAGAGATTTCAGGAGGTTAAAAAAATGTGATTTTCATGGAGCAAATTCTAAGGTGAGCTTCTCAGAGGAGAACACACTGGCACAGGGCTTTATAAGTTGGGTAGGATTTGGGCACAATACTCACTTATGTTTTTTTTAACCACACCCTTTGTCTCACCTTTGCATTAGAGGACTCATCCTCTGGACTCCAATTTTTCTCTCTCCAAATCTGCCAATTTTTATCTCTCCAAATCTGCCAGTGAGTGAACTATATTAATTTCTAAGATAATGGCTTGATTGCTGTGGGGTGGGAGCCCAGATAGTATGGAAAGGCATGAGCTCCAGCCCACTCTGTGGGAAACCTAGCAGAATAAAAATAGATGCATCATAAATACGATGACAATGGGGAGGAGAATTATCAAAAGTCTTGATAATGATGATAATGAGATAGCATGGGCAGAAGGCTAAAACATTAGATGTATAAAATGTGAAATGCAAAGCAGAAAAATGATCTTGTCTTCATGAGCTGCAATGAAGATGTGCAATGTCATCTAACAGTAGAATGCTTCCCTGGACCTATTGCCACTGATAATGGAATATGTGTTGGGTAGCATAGCCCACCCAGCCCCTGTGAATCAAGGAAATTCCTCTTGTGTGTGGTCTATGTTCAGTGCTTGGAATTCCCTTTCCAAAAAGCCTTTTTGATGTAACCACCATTTGTCATTCTGATGGGAATAACATCGGGAACCTTTGCTCAGAGGACCTTGCTCCAGAGAGGCAGAGAAATTGTGATCATGAGGGTTGCAGGGAGGAGAAGGTAGTTGACCAGAATTATTTCATAGGACTAAAACATGGCTGAAAGACAGTAAATCTATGCCTAACAAGTTTTCTTTCATAAACATTGGCTAGTACTTGAATTATGTTAACACTGAGATAGACTCATCAAAGATATGCTTGAACTATGATCAAATCATGGTAGGTATCATCAGAAAAAAAACACTGAAAGGAACAGATTAGCAACTTATGGTATACAGTTCATATAGAGATACTTATTTCAGGAGCCTGATAGAAAGATATCTTCAATAGTCATGATCTTTAAGATCTGGGACCTGTTAGAAAAAAATTGAAGTTATATATGTATATAATTATATTATATTAACTTAAATATTTTATGATATATAATACAAATAAATATTATATTATAATTCAATTATATAATTCATATATATATGACATGTTTGCTATAAATTGAAAATTTCAATTCCAGAGGCATTTGAATTTTCATGTTAGACATTTTGTCATCTATAGGAAATGCACATGTTGTCACTCACCCCTACCATGATGATTACATCATAATCTAGATCTCAACAAAAACAATATTTTTGATGACATGTTTTAGATCGTATAATACTCGCATAGTACCTATAGATTATTTCACAATTCACATGCATTATACAGCTTAATCCACCTAACATCCCTGCAAGGAAGATATTATAATTCTTATTTTAGGATAAGGATACTGAGATTTGGCTCCTATGAATGATGATATTAAAGAAAGATTGATATTTTCCTGCTAGTAAGTTCTCTGGTCTTAAGAGCCAATTATATTGTGAGAACTCTAAATTGCTAGGCTATACTAAGATCTACACAGCAGAATTTCCTTGATAAAACTAACCCTTTATTCTCTCTTCCCAATCTCTCTGATTTTTGGAAACTCTCTCTCTCTCTCTCTCTTTCTTTTTGTCTTTCCACTTAACCATTATGCCTCTTTTTAAATTTCTCTTCTTTCCATAAAGCTCTATATCTTTACAGATTACAGGACAGGACAAGAATTTCCAACACCAGTGTAGAAGAAGAGCCCTTACCCAGCCCAAACCACCAGCATTCAGCACTCTCTGGGGAGGACAGTTCAGCCCTCACCCTGGTTAAAGCTGTCCAAGTCAACAATCCATATCCAAAGAGGTCTGTGCCTTTGGAACTTTAATCAGAAGGATCCAGGTACAATGTGAGCAACTGGGCAGATTTGTCTTCTGGTTTCCAAAGAAGAATCGGGTAGAATGACCAGCTTGAAATTAGCCAGAAGACTCATCTCCAATTGTAGGAGCAACTTGGCAGGTAGATATTTCCCAGCCATACGTGACCCTACCTCTATGTGTACTACAGAATAAGATAGGATTTAAGGGGCTCCCGACTCTGGAGTATCCACGAGAGAGTACCTAAGACAAGTGGCTGAGAAGGGCACAAAATTGGCACACATGTTACACTGAAACACATCACTCTAAGAACTGACATGAGCATTAGAAGATATCTCTCTCTATCTCTCCCTGCATCTCTCCCCGTCTCTCTCTCTCTTCAGTATAACTAATTTTGAAAAGGCACCAACCCTTAAAGAGACCATCCATTTTTTGCCCAGGCATTTGAGATGGGGTACCTCCACACCCTATCAGTACAGGTTTCCTGAGGTTTCAGTGGTATTCCACCACCAGACCAAATAACAATCCAGGCAAATACAGTTGTCAAGACATCATAATCCTTAAAAAATACACATTGAAAGTACATAACTGGACTTTTTCATCAGGAGCTTAAATTCTGAAGTAGGCTAGCTCTACATAGATCAAGCTGAGCCACAACCCAATGGTATTTGACCTGTATGTAACCTATATAATTAGGGTTCTCAATTTTTTATAGATAACTTGGGGGCTACATTTATCCAGTAATGGTGGAAGTTGGACTTGAGGATCTACTTCTCTGAAATCCTCCTGCAAATCCTAGGGATGGCTTTCTAATTCCTAACCTCATATGGTCATGGTGTGGGAATAATAATATCTCCTTCTGAGGAGCTATGTTGATTACTGGACGATGTTTCTGTGTGGTCTCCTTAAACTATGTTCTCCCAGTCTCCCCAGAGAACCATGAAATCTGCTTATTTCTTATGTCATCTGAGAATTATCACACACTAGGCAGGAACTTTGTGTTCCATACCTTCTTGCAGTTACTAATTCACTATTAACATTCAATAAATGAGTAACTGGAGTGCACATTTCCACTACACTATTCATTTCAGTAACTGTTATCACCTTCTGTAGACTTGATTTTCTGTGATAAATGACAGGTTGAGCTGCAGATTTGGACACTAGTTCAGGAAATCTGGGTTACATTTGACTAAATATACTTAGACTAGGAGTCTCCTGGGTAGCAGGACAGAAACTCAGAGAATTGTTAACAGTTTATTATTAAATAGAAAAAACATTTCATTACTGGAGTTAGCAATCACCAATAAAGCAACTGTAGAGTGAATACTGGCCTAGAGCAACTACTTCTTTTTTTCTGTTGTCTATTTATAGCTTATATGGTTATGCACTAATAATAATAATAATAACGCCCTCTGTTGTTGAGAAGCAAAATCCCGCACAGCATATGGGATATATTAACTGATATAATTAGGCACTTTTAAGATTCAAGGCTGCTGGTATATTTTTATTCATATAGCAATTATTTATTGAGTGTGTGCTTTTTGCCATCAGTGAGCTGGATGTTGGAATACAGTAATAAACAAAACAGACATAGTCACTGCCTTCAAGGCACTTACATTCTAGTGAAAAGTCAAGCAACCAAATAAATAACGTAATTATTTAATTAAGACAATTAGGGTAATAGCTGTCTGTGCTTTCATTTCACTTGAATCAGAATTCCAAAAAGATTGTCATCTTTGAGCATTACACTGCAGACATCACTCAGACAATGGTCAAATGTTTACTTCTCTTCAAGTGTTCACTCATCACATATTCCTGTAACATTAATGTCTTAAGCACAGAACACTAAACTTAGCATGGGAAGAGAGGGAAGAGAGTGACTGGGGTTTCTTTTTGTTGGTCACCGCTGGACAAATCATGTACTTTTAAAAAATTACTTGCTTTCTCCAGGATTCAGTTGTCCTGTTTATAAAACTAACTCTTTTACAAGAATGAGGCGACAATACACAATATGATTTCTGGAATCACTGCAATCCTATTTCTCCATAAGTAAAGAGGGAATGGGGCAGGAAACTCTGGCCTGACCACTAAGGTACCCATGGGTGAAGACTACACTCCTTTGGGATGACAGAGCCCCAATGTGACCATCAGGAGGTGTGGGTTATGGTTCTAACAGAGCCGGCTCTGTAAACTTGGGGGCAACTTGCACGATCCAGTCTTGATTTACTCTAAAATGAAGGGAAGTAGAAGAGATTTCCTATTATTTTTAGTAACATAAATTTTTCTTTTGTAAACTTTACACAAAATCTATAAGAAAGAAAAAGTTGTGTAGATACAGTGTTGAAGAGTTTATAGGAAAATGGGGATAAGTGGGTGGGCAGAGGGAGTCGGATCCTTGACAACTCAGCCTGTCTTACTTCGCTGCCTGTTGCAGCTCCCAGAAAACCTCTTTGGAAGCCCTTGGCCTTCATGATGCACAGTTTGAGAAGCAGTAAATCCCTTCCTTGCTAATACCATGTGGGTTGGTATAGGCAGACCTCTTAAAGACGCAAAGTGGAATGATGCCATCACCAACTCAAGCCAATAGCTCCTAGTCAACAGAGCAAGACTGGGGAGAGACATCAAGTCAAAGCGCAAGGAAAGCCATTCAAGTGACAGGAGCATCCCCGTCAGTCACTCATTCCAACCCCAACCCTGAACCCATTGTGTACAAAACATCAAGCCTTACCACTAGGTGCAGCCAAGATTTTAGCAGAAGGAAGAGTGCCGAGGGCTCCAGAAGCCTGTGCACACCTTGCATGAGAACTGGGTTCCCTGGGAGATTAAAAAAGAAAAAAAGGATGGAGTGGCATTGTGGGAGATAACATTGTCTATATTGGTCTCTGCCTGCAGAGAGCTCACTTGAATTGAATTGAGAGATCATTTCTCCATTCCACCTAAGCCCTTTGTCACAATTTAAAATAAAAGGCTTAAGTATTTAAGTCACTGATTGGTCTCCAGTACACCCATAGAGTTCTTGGAGGTCCCATTCAGATGCTGGTTTAACAGGAACATTACTCCACAGGAAGAATGTGTGAACCAAGGGTGGGCAGCCTTGGAGGTCATTAAATCCAGCCATCTCAAAGTGGTCTTCTGACCTTGGCTTATACCCCTCTAGTGATAAAGAGCTCATGAACACTTGAGGTAGCCCATTTCCTTTCTGCCACATATATTTATCATAAAATTCTTCCTTTATACTGAGCCAAAATTTGTTCCCCTATAGATTCCACCTTTTATTTCTGATTCTGTTCTCTAAAGTTGTGGGCAATGAGCCAAATCATCATGAGAGTCCTTCAAGTATTTGTAAAGAGCTAACATGCTTCTTAAGTGTCTTCAGTTTTCCAAACCAAAACCTCTGCCTTATTGCTCATTCCCTGAAACAGACTATAATCTTTTCGTTGTAACACTAGAATCATCTTTCTAGCAACTGATTGATGTAACATAGAAAGGGATTTTGATCTTAGATAAACAGCTGCAGAGGTCGTTAACACAGCATCGTCTTATAATAATATCAGTAGTTTGAAGTGACTGGAATGCAAAAGACATGGAGACACCAAGAAAAGTACAGGCAGAGAGTATGGGAAATTGAGCTGGGAAAGGTGGACCAGGCCAGGTTGGGAAAGGTCGTCATCTGTCTGTCACCCATCCATCTTTGCATTATTCAACCAACAAATATCTCCTGAGCAATTGGCACTGTACTAAGCCCTGGGAAGAATATAGTGAGCAAAATGGACATAGTCCTTGCCCTTAAGCAACATGCATTCTAGACATTAATCAATAAAAATCATATAAAGATAAGTGGCAGTGAGTTATAGGAAATAAGTGTAAGCACCTATACAGGAATGTAAGTAGCATAACAAGGGGTCTGATCAAGTCTGAGGAAGGATGGTCAGAGAAGGCTTCATTGGAGAAAGGACCATTTCAAATGATATCTAAAGGAAAAGAAGTTAAAGACCACGTAAAGAGGAACTGGGTGCGGTTGAGTGGAGGAGAGCTTTATAGATGGAGGGGAAAGCACGTACAAAGGTCCTGAGGTAGAGAAACTGAAAGAATGCTGAGGTGCCTGGAGGACAGGGGTGAGGGTAAGAGTGATGAGAAATGAAGCTGGGAAGGTGCAAGATTAGGGGTCCTGGAAGGCCAAACTAGCAGTTTAATCTTTATCCCATGATCAACTGGAAGCTGTTTAAGGGGTATTATCATAAAGTTTTTTCAGTAAAAGACATGCTTAGATCTATGGTTAGAAAGAGACCTTGGCAGCAGGTGGAGGAGGCTGGACCAGGGACACACTTGGCACAGGGGGAGCCTGTGGGTGGGAGAGTAGGATTAATTAAGTGTGAGATGATGAGGGCCAAGTCCAAGACCATGACAGTGATGAATCATAGCTTCAGAATGGACCAGAAAGGAAGCTAGAGCAGCTACTATAAGTGTCTCATTGTGTGATTGAAGGCTTGAAGGGGAAGGAATTTGAATGACTTGCTCAAAATCACGTGGCTAGTTGGTAGCAGAGGGATTATGGGAAGCAGGATCCAAACTAAATAATAGTCTACTAGTTATCCCACTTTTTTTTTTTTCCTGAAAAAGATAACTTGGGCATGTCAAGAATGGATAATGTCAAAGGATGTGGTTCTCAGACAAGGACATGTAGGACTTGAAACCCAACTGTTCATTGAAACATGTGCTCCTTAAATAGGAGACAGGGTTTCCACCAGATTAAACCTTGAGTAGGAGACTTCTGGATTTTAGGGTTGCTCTTCATGAACTTGCTTTGTCATACTCTCTGCTATTGCAATTATAAAAATAGATGTTAGGTCTAGAAGGGAGTTGGTCTACCGTTTAGTCTGGTATTTTTCAACCATGTGTCACAGCTCAACAGGGTCATGCATACCCTTCAGAGATGAGCTGCCAGTGTTCACTAAGGTGTGAATTCTATTCTTCTATACGTGAGTGGGTTTTATGGCAATGCTATCAACAGAATACTGAACTGAACAGGGCATGTGATCTTGTAAGAAGTGATCACTGAGACCAAGAGCTAAGACTGTGACCTTTACCGGAACACACAGAGTGTTGGGGGTAGGTAGGAGAAGTCAAGACCAGGGCAGTAATTGCTTCTATTAACAGCCACCAGAACTAAAGGGAGACTGTGTGCTTAGAGCCCCCACAGGACAGTGTTACAGGCATTTTGAGACGTTGTTGTAGTGATATGGTGATTATGGTGTCATTAGTGGGATTCGGAGGCTTTTCATTCCTTCAGGTGTGCTGTCAGAACTCCTAGTTTACCTAAGATCCCCCCCAAATTAAGCACCACTCTTCTAGTCCAAGAGAAAGGCAAGGTGATGTCTTGACCCAAACAGAATCAGGACCCAGTTCTCTATTAAAGCTTCTACTGCTAAAACCAACCACACAGAGGCTCTCCCAGTTAGAAGTACAGCAACAACAAATATGAAACTAAAAATACCTAAGATAATGCTTGAAACCTTAAAGTTTAAAAAGAAACTGATGATCTTAATGCCAGGGTTCCAATTGCCAACTTTTCCATCCTCACTTCCCTTTTTCCCTCGCTCTTATTGCTCTGGGATCTGGGATTATACCATCCAATAAAGCGTTAGTACTCAAAGCTTACCTTGAGCCCTATTTTCTACAAATCAGTATCTCTCTTTCTCTCTCTCTCTCTCCTCTCTTTCCCCCTACCCCCCACCACTTCTTTCTGACGGTGAACTATGCCCCTTCCTAGAGAGTTCACTTTAAAGGGTAAACACATATGCATTTTAAATGGTACTAATACATCCCAGTCTGAGAAGGGAGAACATTACCTCTGAGGAGTTCTTAGCTGTATAGACTTCAGTGAGCATGATTAGGTCTTCAATAGAATAAAATCATAGTTCTGATCCTCTTTTTGATGGCTGCTACAATGCTGAACTAAGAAAAGCACAGAGAAAGATAGATATATGGGATGCTTTATTTTTTCAGAAATAGGCTTTTGATACATTTGAAATATTTCTCTGCACTTTTTTTATGGTGAAAACATGCATTCAGTCTTCATTACTATGGGCAATACAGAGAAGCCAAAATCCAAGGTGTCCACGCAAAGCCTCTCAGAGCCTTGGAAGGAGGTCCAGCTCCCTCCTGAACAACATGTTACACACAGACTTGTGCCAGGCACTTTTCTATGTGCTTTATATGCCTTCACTTAATTACTTCTTACAGTGATCCAAGACATAGATATTATTGCTACTCCCACTTTCCAGGTGGGAATCCAAGTTCAGATTGCTTAGCTACCTCCACAGTCACAAGGCCTGTGAAAGAAGCAAAGCCAAGTTTGCCTGATCACAGAGTGCTTGCTCTCTGTGCACTGCACAGAACCGCCTCCCCATCCAGATGTTTCATTCAGGGTGCTGGATAGCTGCCATTCTCAGTCTGTGGATAAGGGACGTAGGTGCTCCCAGGGTGAGTGGTGAAAATGGCCCATGCTACAGGAACAGAAGAAGCAGAGGAAACCCCACCCTGCCCTCAGGTCCCTTGTCTCAGTTTTCCACTCCTCTCCATCCAGCCACCATGCTTATATCCCTCTGTGGCAGATGCTCAAAGTCTAGGTCCTGGAGAAACCTTGGCCACTAACACATCCTCCCCCACAAACTGGTGGGAAGGAGGGGCTCCTGGGGAGCATTTCCTTCCCTTAATGGATCCTGGAAAGCGCAAGGGAGAGGAGGGGAGCCCTCTACCCTGCTCAGCACTAGTTATCCTCTCCCCACCCTGTAACTAGCCTCATTCCCCAGCACACACACCTTCAACCAGAATTTAACCTTCCACCTCCTCATGTTTCAAGTTTTTAGCAGATTACTTCCTCCCATGTTATGTTGACTCTTTAGTTACTGAGGAGAAACATACTCACTCAGCATCTTGGATTCTAAAAAGTTCACAGGCAACTGCTGTCTGCCTTTGGTACTACTGCAGGTGGGCAGCACCCTTCCAGCCCCTTCTCCCCCACCCCTAGGCTGGGTTTCCTAAGCTGTGTTCTCCCTCCTCAGCTCTAACCCCCTCTTGTGGCTCCTGCCTCCTCTTTCTCTCCTCCTCACCCCAACAAAGTGCCAGGCCTGTCCCTCAGAACATTAGAACATCAGCCCTGAGTCATATCCCTGCTATCTCAGAATCGGAATCATCCCGACATAGCCCAACTCCAGCCAGTGTGCCGGAAAATATCACGACTTGCCTCTTCCAGCTGCCCTCCCTGCTGGCGAGGCCCTAGCCCCTCTCTTCTCTTTTCTTCACATTCCCCCCTTCCCTAAAAACCTGCAGAACAGAAAGAAAGCAGATACACAATGATGGAACTTTTAAAAATTCATTCATTTATACAGTTGAAGCTTGAACAACACGGGTTTGAACTGCAAAAGGTCTCCCTCCACAGCCCCCCACCTCCCACCCCACCGACCCCCATCCCCGCCATTCAAACCCGTGTCATTCAAGGGTCAACTGTACACCATCCCTGGTTGCTTGAATCCACAGGGATGCGGAACAGCCTGTCCTAAGGCAGGGGCCCGCAATCGTACAGATGTGAGTGAAATGCCACAAGGCGGTTTGGGACTGCTGGAGATTAATGTGCCAGGCAAGGAGAGGCAGACACACAGACCAGGGGCTGGACCAGGGCCAGGTCATGGAGGGAACGTGTGTCCCGCAATAAGGCATTCAGTCTTCACCCTGTGGTCACCAGGAGCCAAAACAGTTGTTAACTAGTACAGTGACAAGATCTGAAATGCCTTGTAAAAATGGCACTTTTTAGTAGGATAATATGGCTTACATTATTGCCTTTCCCAGGAGAGGTTCGTATTCTAATGAAAGTTAGGACTCAAGCTACATAAATGAAACTCATTAATATTAGAATTCAGGAGTCATAGTACGGGAAGGAGAGGCATTTGGAGAAGATAGATTGAGACCTCGGTCCATAGAAATCACCCTTGGAGAATCCCTCAAAGCTTGATTTCCACATTCCCTACGCCCTGTCTGCCCAGTTCTCCATAACAGGAAGAACTTTAACAGCAGAAATTAAAAACCAAGTCCCCGAGCCCCACGCCCACCCGCAGCCCCCTCCTCCTTTTGTTAGAACGTTCTGTAGAGAGCAGTGACTGAGAGGATCAAAGCAGTTACTTCCTCCCCTTTGATGTGTGGTCAGACAGGCTCTGATGTCAGAGGCGTGTTGCATTTCATTCGACCCGATATTAAGCTTCCTAGAGGTCAGGGCGACCAAGCCGTTTTAACCTGGCTAAAACCAGCTTCGTTTGGCTGGAAATTGCAGTGATCCTCAGCTCCCTTAAGACCCATTAGAAAATTATACAGATAAAGAAATTGGAGTGTAAATATTTTTTCTTGCCCTAAACTGCTTTGCATTATGAGACCTCTCTTGAAGCTCACTTTTCTGCCAAAACAGGCCTGATTCTGCAGTCTGACTTCATATGCCTTCCTCATGCCAAATTTTGGAGCTTCAAGCAGGTATGAAAAGGGGCAAGTTTTGGTTTGAAACACACATCGTTTTCAGCTGAGAGAGCCCTCTCTTTCTCTAAAACAACTTTTGCAACCTCAGCTGATGGCAAGCCCTGGATTTTCCTTGGGCCAAGTTAGGTGAGCTCTGGCTAATGGCCCTAGATTTGCTAGTGCTATTGGAAGAACCAGAGTACAAACTCCAATTAGCTTCTCTCCAGAGAAAATATTTAACCGTAAGTTTTCTCCTGCTTATGAGACAAATGGTTTAAACTGCACAAGCTGCACTTATGCCCCAAAGGAGCATGTTTCTTAGCACACCTTGATTTCAGACTGCATTCAGAATTTGCTATGGGAAACCGCTTTTAATGGAAAAACCAAGACTTTCACGAGTTAGATCTGCTCACTTCCCAGGCCAGATTGAGGACTTGGGCAAATCCCTGGATTCATCTCGCCTCATGACTAAACTCATCCTCTGCAAAATGGGAGACTGGTCCTTAACACCATTCGGTGGGTGTCAGGCTTATACCCTGGCTCTGTCTCTCACATCCAGGTGACCTTGGTGGCTCTCTTAACCAATCTCAGCCCAGACTCCTCACCTATAAAACCTACTCAGAGCACTGTTTGGGGATTGAGGGGACCAAGGTAGCCTTCACTTCCCTACTGAAGATAACCTCTCACTCCTCATCCTCTTTTTCCTCTCTCTCTCTCTCTCTTATCTTCTCTCTACTCACAACAAACTAAAGATGACATACCCATTTGGGCCTTGGATTAAGCTTTTCTCTTTGGCTGGAATGCACTTACCTGACTTCCTTCCTATCCGATCCTATCTTGTCCTATCCTATCCTATCCTCAAAATTCAGCTCTATTTTCTGTTGGAGGGCTTCTCTGAGAGTTAGTAGCTCCCTCTTCTGTGATGCTCCAGAATTTCAAATATATATTATGATGTGATAAGTACTGCACATTTATCTACCTGTTTCAACTAGACTAAGCACTCCTCAAGGCAGGGATCAAGTCTTTTGTGTCTTGCTTTCCTTACGTGGCACTTCTGTTCATAGTAATAGCTACGTTGAGTTTACTTCATGCTAGGCAATGTGCTCCTCATTCATTCAATCATTTGCTCACTCGCCAATGTTTACTGAGTACCTGTAGTAGTCTGTAAAGCCTGTTTTAAAATGCTTACCATATGTGTGTATCCATACATTCCAAAAAGTTTAGCATTTGCAGTTTTGAATGCATAGGATGTTCATGTCCATCTGCCCTCTGTACCAGTTAGTGGGCCTTCATGCATTGGTAAATGCCTTGATCCTCAGCCTTGAACTCTGAAAAGGATTGATAAGGAAAAAAAAAAAAACTGTCTCTATAACACATTATAATGCAAATTAACAATACCAAAATCAGCTTCTAGGGAGAAAGGAAGATTGTCAATGAAAGAACTAGTACCTACTTGACATCAGACTTCTCAACACTGAAAACAAGAAGCCAAAGGGGTAATTAACATCTTCAGAACGTGGAAGGAAGGAGAGAAGTTTGAGCCCCAAATTTTATGGTCTGCGCTGACCTGAAGAGAGTGTCCTGAACTGGGTATGTTCACCTCACTTGTGTGTCTTGAGATGGGTGAGAGGAAGCATGAAAAGTTCAAGCCTGAGTCGGTATTGCAGCAGAAGTTATGAGGAAGAGCAAAGTCTTGTTCCCCCAGACACTCTGTTCCTAGGATGATACATGTGATCTCAGTTCCTTGTTACTACTGTACCAGCTGTGAGACCAGCTAGGTTTGTTATGGTGGCAGCCAACCCCATACTTAATCTGCTGCCCGTAGTTCCACCAATAACTGACTTCACCACTTCCTCTTCCTTCCTAGTGATTGGAGGAGCAATGGCATCTCATGTCCTTCTAACCAATGAGAGAGAGGCCAGGAAACATTTCTAATCACACTCACCAAGTTCTGTAGAAACCATGAAGTTGGCCCAAAGAAACCTGTAGTGGCCAGGTTCCAGGTGTATGCCATCTGGGTGCAGAACCTCAATTTCTGGTTCCTCATTCTTGGCTATACTCTGGTGGTCAGAGGTAATAGCAAGGCAAATGGGGATGATGGTGGAAGAGGATTTGTTCCTGGAGGCTGTAATAATCTGCTGAACAGCAATCAGAACCTTACTTTCAGTTAATGCATATGTGTTCCTTTTGCATCAGGTACCCTTTCGGTTATGAGTAATAAATCTCTTATTTAAGTAATAGATCATTGAGGTTGTTACTTTGACTTTTTTTTTTTTTAAAGATTTATTGATTGATTGACTGATTGATTGCTATGTTGGGTCTTCGTTTCTGTGCTAGGGCTTTCTCTAGCTGCGGCAGGTGGGGGTCACTCTTCATCGCGGTGTGCGGGCCTCTCACTGTCGCGGCCTCTCTTGTTGCAGAGCACAGGCTCCAGACGCGCAGGCTCAGTAGTTGTGGCTCACAGGCCTAGCTGCTCCGCGGCATGTGGGATCCTCCCAGACCAGGGCTCGAACCCACGTCGCCTGCATTAGCAGGCAGACTCCCAACCACTGCGCCACCAGGGAAGCCCTACTTTGACTTTTGACAAACCATCAAGAGGAAAAGTCAACCCACATGGTCTGGAGAGTAAGACATACAGCAAACACGAAGACTAAATGTAAGCATTAGCAGAGAAGAGAGGCTTTGACCAAATGGACGAAGTGTCGACTCTTAGTGGTTAGGCTCTGGGCTAAATGCTGGGGACCAAGACAGACCTAGTCACTTCTCTCAGAGTGTGCTAGAGAATTTCCAAAGATGGCTACCACCAATTTTTTCCACTTTCTATATGTACATACCACTGCTTTATTGATGAGTGTTTATTTTTCCTCCCCTTGAATTTTTGTCTGCATAGACCAGTAGAATGCAGAAGAAGCAATATCCTGGGAACTTCTGAGCTCAGGCTTTGAGAAGGCTTGCCATTTCTACTTTCTTCCTCGTAGAATCTAGCAACTATGCTGTGAGAAGTCCAAGTCCCATAGAGAGGCCACATGTAGGCACTCCCATCAACAGCTCCAGTTGAGATTCTAGCTGACATCCTGCACCAACTATAGCTGTGTGGATACGCGCCCTTAGACATGCCCACCTGGTCCAGGCCCCAGGTGACTGAAACTCCAGTTGACACCATTTAGAGCAGAAGCATCGTCCAGCTGAGGCCAATCATCCTGCAGCATCGTAAGAGTTAATAAAATCACTGCTGTTTTAAACCACTGTGGTTTGGGTGGTTTGTTATGCTGGAGTAGGAAGCTGAAACATAAAGCTTCTAGTTGAGTGGAGAAGGTAACCATTAAATAGGAGATAATAGTAAAAAGTGATGAGTACGCAGGGTACTATGGGAGTATAGAGTATATCCCCAAGTTGAGAGCTTAGGAAGAGTAAGAGTTAACTAATTGAAAAGGAGATTTGAGTGTTCCAGAGAGAGGCAAAGGCATGTGTGAAGGTGAGAAAGAAAGAATGCAGGGCACATCTAAGAAACCGACATAATTTTCATGCAATCTGATCTTGGAGGAGGGCTAAAATGAGAGGAAGGCAGTAGTATTTAGAATTTGGAAATTATCAGAAGGAAGGCCTTTGAAGGATTGTAAACCTGAAGCAACATAAACTAATTTGTGAAAAGTTCCATCTTGACTGCAGTGTAATGTGTGTGAGTACTAACCAATCCAGCCACTTTTATTATACCCATTTTTTTGGTAACTGGATGGGACAATGGAGAGTCTTTGGGGGTGTGAAACTCCCATCAGCACTCTTGGCTGGTTTGGGGCATGTGGTACTTTTGTTCTTGGCCATGGCAGCTCTGGTCCCCAGGCTTGGCTGCCTTCAAGTGAGCAAATGGGTGGGACTGGAACTGATGGTTTCCATATGAGCTGAAAGCCTCTTGGCATGGACTGGTACAACTCCATCTCCAGCATTAAACATTGTTGATCAGTCTGTCCCAACAACCCACCAGAGACGCCTGCTGTCTTTCAGGAAATTCCATGCTTCTGGGCCAAGCCCATTGTTTGAATGCCCCTGAACATCTCCCGAGGAGCTGCTCTCAAGCCTGGCCAGAAGGAGAAATAGATACAGATCCAAAGAGACTGGAAAATTTGGGCAGGAAGCTATAAAATGAGATGCAGCTTGGAAAAATACAGATTGTTACATCTGGGAGAGAAAATAATATATCACCAGCGATCCCTGCACCACCACCACCCCACCCCAACCCCAGCAAATACATAAATAAATGCAAGCCTAGGAGCAGGGGTAGATTATTGTCAAACAAGCAAGGCTCAAACTTCAGTCCCTCAATTGTGCAGAACCCTTCCAAGGCCTTGGGAGAGCCTAGCAATGTGTTCTTCATATGTTTTTGTAAATTTGCAAAGGTAAGCTACTCTTGCATCCTTTTTCTTACATAGGACCCACCCCCCCAATTTTACAAGCTTCATGCTGCACAAAACCCACATCTGCCCTTGGGCAGGCTGAAATGTCCAATGGCAAATCCGTGACAATATTGGTGGTCACTCTGCTAAATAAGAACCTCTCTTCCTAGCTCTTGTAACTCTGTTGGAATAATCCCTTCAAGCCATATACAATGAAGTTAGGCTCAAACCCTTTCAGGGCACCTCTCTGGGCAAGGCTGTGGGCAAATACTGGGTTGGGCTGTGCAGGCAAATCTAGTGCATCACGTGACTCTAAGATGGGTCTTCAGCAAAGTCATGAAATTAAGGAAATACATTCTGATACCACCAGCCTTTCTGGTGGTGAGCTTCTCATGCGGTATTCCTCTCCCTCCCCTTCACCAAGTCTTGCCTTTGGTTTTAGAGCCTGGTGGATTATGTTCACACTGAAGTAGATGTGGCTGATTATTAACCCAAGGTATTTTGGGATGGAGGTCACTGTCTTCCTGTTACTGGGATTCAAATCCTTAAAGTTAAAGAATTATATTCTACCAGTAGAATTAATTTCAGAAATGGCTAGAAGGGACCCATAGGATCTCTGAGAAGCCCCTTAAAACCATGATGGGCTTGAGGGTTAGGCTATCACTCTGTGAGGGTTGACTCCTGGGAGTGTGAGAGGCACCACTTGGAGCACCAGGAAGAAAGCTTGAAATTACTTTTTTGAGATCTCATATACAGTTTTGATTATATTGCACACAGAAGAATATTTTCACCTATTTCCTATGGAGTAAAATTGTCCCCATAGGAGGATGCAGATGATTATCCTGAGGTCCCCATACCACTTAGCCATCTGTCACATGGACCCACGGTACACGTACCCCAGCTGGAGAAGCCCACTTTCACTCATTTATAGTGGAGCTTGCGGGAGCCGCTTTGGCTCAAAAGAAGGCCTCCTCACGGCATGGGACAAAAAGGAATCTCCAGTATCTGGAAGGGTTTCATGCTTTTTATGTCTCCAATTGCATTCCTTCATGGCTGGGCTTCTTAGCCAGTCCTCTAACAGTGCACCGACATCTGGCAGGGCGAGCATCCCCAGGCTGGCTTTGTGAGAGGCACTGTGGAAACACGAGAAAGGGTGTTTGTTGCCAGTGGAGGTGCGCCTGGCTTGGCTGAGCTGAGCTCACCCTTTTGGGGCCCTGTAGGGGCTGCCTTAGCCAGGGAAGTGCTCCTCATTGCCGAAGCCTGGAATCCATGCCTTTACCAGTCATCACAGAAAGAGCCTCCCATCTGGTTATGAGTATCCTTATTCTCTGTGCTCCTTTGTCTGAAGCTTAATGATATCACATTTACTAAACAATAACTTCCAGTTAATGAAGGCAGGCAATGGACTCCTGACACTGAGCAGAAAGGTACCCTGAGTGGGCTTGGTCTTTGACCACTTCCCTGTCCCCTCCACTAGCTATGTCTTTGTCCCCCACAGGAGTTCCCTGGACACAGGGCTTTGATGATTCAGACTTACAGTCACCCCTCCAACCATAGTGAATGTACACTGAGGGTCTCAGACTTGGTGGCTTAGTCCTCTTAGAAATTTGCCAGAAGAAGATTACAGAAAGATGGCAAACTTAACACTAATAAATAAATCTTTAATGATAAACTCTGAAGCACCTACAGAGGAGTTTGTTTCGTTTTGTTTTACAGTGGGCCTTCCCAGCACCCCTCAAATCATCATTCTCCCTATGGAAAAGGCAAGTCCTACCAGGAACCCCTTCAGTGGGCTTTAGGACTTCCTGACAGCAAAATCTGCTCAGGCATTCCAAGCTCCCAGCGTTGCTCAGTTGAATCAGGCTTAATATTTCAGGAGATGGAGAAATGTATTTCCAAAGCCCAGAAGGGATCCCTTGGGCCAAGTTCTACTCCTTCAAGATGCAGTCATTGCTGCAATGACTAGAGCTTGTAAAGATACCCATGAATTTCCACACACTGCCTGCCCACACCTCCTAGGCTCAGTGCTGGACGAGGAGATCCCCAGCCAGAGAGGCCTCTGCCGAAGGACCTCTGGGGTCCTTGGTGATGGATGCCCTTGATCTCCTAGGAAACCAGCCCCTGGAGTCCCCCAAAAAAACAAAAGTCCGTGCCAATCTGAGACATTTGTTGGTAAGATGCCTCATCCGTCTATTCCTTGACTTATTACTGGCCACCCAGCTTTTGAGGCCACTGAATTCTCTGATTTCTTCCCACTTTTTTCTCTAATTCTGTTCTTGTCCCCTCTATACACACAATACCTCCACCATACCGTCCTTCCTCCCATCTAGTCATGTCTCAAACTTCCTGCTTTATTTCCCAGGTGCTCCTTTCAGGCCTAGCTCACTTGGGAAATGCTCACCCTGCTTTTGTGCGGGATCCTATGCAGCCCTGCCCGCAAGTAGTCCAGCCCCACGGCATTTCCCCCTCCCTTGGTTGGCAGTGGAAAGCTGGGCTCAAATAGTGGGTCCAGCATGTTCAAGGTCCCTGCAGAGGATTAGGGAAAAAATTTCAATAATTGCAAATGAATTCAAATTATGGGGAAAGCACCAGCTGTGGTTTCAGATCAGACAAATAACAATGCCAAAGGGGAGAATAAGAGGGTGACACTGAGAATATTTACCTATTTATTTTTATTTTTTTAAATTAATTAATTAATTTATTTATTTATTTTTGCTGCATTGGGTCTTCGTTGCTGTGCACGGGCTTTCTCTACTTGCGGCCAGCGGGGGCTACTCTTCTTTGCGATGCGCGGGCTTCTCATTGCGGTGGCTTCTCTTGTTGTGGAGCACGGGGTCTAGGCACATGGGCTTCAGTAGTTGAGGCACGCGGGCTCAGTAGTTGTGGCTCACGGGCTCTAGAGCGCAGGCTCAGTAGTTGTGGCGCATGGGCTTAGTTGCTCCGCAGCATGTGGGATCTTCCTGGACCAGGGCTCAAACCCGTGTCCCCTGCATTGGCAGACAGATTCTTAACCACTGTGCCACCAGGGAAGCCCTATTTACCTATTTCTATGGTCATCCTTTAACTTTAGCTAAATGACTGTGATTTGTGGCTCCATTATCCTGGCTGGTTACTGTGAGGAGCCAAGAATAAAGCAGTTAATTTCCCTGTAAGCTTGGCTCTAAATACAAGAGAGCCTCTCAGCACATCAGGGCCATCTGTGTTATGGGGTCACTGCTCCCTGTAACAGCCTCTGGCAGGAAACAAAAAACGCTTGTATACTGGCTGTGTTCCCTTGCCCTGGACTCCATCCTGTTTGGGTGGGCCTCCCTTGATTGGCATACATGTGAAGGCATCTGTCTGTTTCCTTCATCCTAGTTTAGGCTGAAACTGAGTTTTTCCAAAATCTGTTATGTATTTAGGGTGTGCCATGCCCTGAATACTGGGTTTCAGTGCTATTTGAGTAACTTGTACAATTAATTACACTTTATATACGGGCAATTAGGGCTTGAGTTGGCATGAAGCGTATATATTGGGCAAGAATAGCATGCAGATGCTACGTTAAGAACTAAATGAATAGCTAACATTTGTGTAGTGTGCTGTCGTTTGCAAAGCACTTTCACGTGCGTTATCGCTTTTGGCCCTCACGATGACCCCCTTGAGGTAGGCAGCAGAGTGAAAAACATTGTTACTCCCATTTTACAAATGATAGATATGGGACTCAGAAGAGTTAAAAGTGGCACAGTCAGAACTTGAGATTGCAAATCCACTAAAGAATTTGCAGGCTGAAAAATATGAGACTTTAGCTCCAAGAGTTCTTTAGTTACTTTGTTTGAAATTCTCTGTCATTAGCCTGCATTGACTTTTTATTTAACATCTTTATTGAGGTATAATTGACACACAATAAACTGCACATATTTAAAGTGTACAACTTGATACGTTTTGACATATGCGTATACCCATGAAATCAGCACTATAATTGAGATAATGAACTTATTCATCACCCCCCAAAAGTTTCCTTGGGCTTCATTGTAACCGTTCCTTCTCACTCCTCCCGACCACTCCCAGGCAACCACTGATCTGCTTTCTGTCACAATCCATTAGTTTGCATTTGTTAGGAATTTTATATAAATAGAATCATACAGAATGCACTTTTTTTTAATTTGGCTTCTTTCATTTGGCATAAGATTCATTCATGTTGTAGTATATATATGTTTTTTTCTTTTCTTTTTTTTCCTGCAAAGGATTCTATTCTATGGTTACACCACAGTTTGTTTATCCATTCATCTGCTGGTAAGTATTCAGGTTGTTTACAGCAGTGGTGGGCTACTACAAATAAAGCTCCTATGAACATTCATGTACAACTCTTTATCTAGACAAATGTCTTCATTTCTCCTGGGCCAATATGTAAGAGTAGAATGTTTACATTATATGCTAGGTGTATGTTTAACCATCTGTGAAACTCCCAAATTTGTTTCCAAAGAGGATGGGCCATATTACATCCCACCAGCAATGTAAGAGTGTTCAAGTTCCTCTCCATCCTTTCCAGCATTGGTAGGATCAGTCTTTTTATTTCCTCAATCTGATAGGTATGTAGTAATATCTCATTTGGGGTTTAATTTGTATTTCCTTAAGGACTAACAACGTTGAACATCTTTTCACGTGCTTATTTGCCATCTAAATATCTTCTTTGGCAAAGTATCTATTAACACCTTTTGCCCACTTTTTAATTGTGTTGGTTGTTTTCTTATTGTTAAATTTTGAGAGTTCTTTCTAAATACTAGATACAAGTCGTTTTCAGATTTGTGCTTTGCAAATAGTTGCAGTCTGTGACTTAGCTTTTCATTCTCTTAATAGGGTCTAAAATTTTTATATTAAGTCTAATTCATCAATTTATCCTTTTATGGATTGTTCTTTTGGTATTATATCTGAGAAATCTTTACCTAACCCAAGGTAACAAAGGGTTTCTCCTATGATTTTATAGTTTTAGGATTTACATTTAGGTCCATGATCCATTTTGAGTTAAATTTTTATGTGGTGAGAGGTTCATTTTTTGTGTATTGGTCTACTGTGTCTGCCCTTGTACCTCTATCAAAATCAGTTATCCGTACGTGTATACTTCTATTTCCAGACTCTCTGTTCTATTCCATTAATCCATTTGTTTGTTTTCATGTCAATACCACATTGTCTTGATTACTGTGATGGTTACTTTTACATGCCAGTTTGGCTAGGCTATAGTAGCCAGTTATATAAGCAAACCCTAATCTAGATGTCGCTGTGAAGGTTTTTTTTTTTCTGGGGGTTTTTTTAGATTCTTTTTGTGAAGGTATTTTGTAGTTGTGGTTAACATCTACAATCATTTGACTTTAAGTAAAGGAGACTACCCTCAGTAATGTGGGTGGATCTCATCCAATCATTTGAAAGGTCTGAAGAGCAAAAACTGAGGTTTCCTGGATAGGAAATTCTGCCTCAAGACTTAATATTAACTCCTGCCCAAATTGCCATCCTGCCCTATAGATTTCATACTTGCGGTCCCCACAATCATGTGAGCTAATTCCTTAAAATATATATATCAGTCAGTGTTCTCTCCTGTATAAATCTATCTATATATCTATATATAGGTATGTCCCCCTATTGGTTTTGTTTCCCTAGAGAACCCTGACTGACACAATTACTGTAGCTTTATAGTAAATCTTTCAATCAAATAATTTTAATTCTCCAACTTTGTTCTTCTTTTTCCAAGTCTCTTAGTCTCTTCATATAGTAAAGCAAAGAAAGAAAAGATGACATTCTGCTGAGTGTTCAGGAGGGATGTCCAAAAAGAAATGGTCTGACTTGGATCATAAAGTTGGGAGGTTTTCTACAAATAAACCTAGTAAGATGGGTGTTATTCCCTTTCAAGAGAAGGAAACTGCTTGAAGCAAGCCCTCAAAAGAATAACTTCTCCAAAACACTCTGGAAATTGGAGTTATCCAGTATGGCTAGAGGGTAAATGATATAAAGGAAGAAAGGGCAATATGTTTGAAAACATATCTTGGGTTAGTACCCTTTCATTTGCAGATGAAGAAACGAATTCAAACTGGCTTCTGGCTTCCATATAGAAAGGACTTTGTTAATACAAATAACTGAACAAGGTTTACAGCTTCAGGCATGACTGGTTCCAGAAAGCTCATTCACTTTCTTCCCCCCACACCACACCCACTGTCATCCCTGCTTTTTTTCTTTGTAGTTCCAGTCACAGCCAGGGCTTCTCCATTAGGTGTACCCTGACAGCTACAGGCTTATATTACCTGTATAACTTACAGTTAAACAAAAACTATCCCAGAAGTGAGTCTCATTAGACTAAGTGAAGTTACATATCTACACCAGAACCAGAAACTGTGTTTTAGGATACACTGACTTGCTAGACCTGGGTCATGTGACCATCGTTGATGGGGGAGAAATGTAAGGTGGAGGACAGAGATGGATGTCAGTGGAATTACCACAACCTTCTCAACTTCCTCTCTCAGTGACAAGTTTTTGCAACTTTGGCATTTGTTTTTTTCATTTCATCCTTAAGACCTTCTATTGACTGCTGCTTTCTACATTGCTTCTTTCCTTTAAAAAAAAAAAAAGTCTGAACTCCCACTTCTTTCCCCTGAAGTATCTGTACCACAATGTGTGTTTCACCACATTGTGTTGTCCCTGGTTGTCAGTTCTCTCCAGTTTATTGCTGTCACCACTGGAGTCTGCAACAGCTTTCAATTTGGCTCCTTTGTGAATCTCATTAATATGCAGTTATCACCTCTCTCAAGACCATTAACAGACATTAACAAAAACGAAATCTAATAATGAAGTCTGAAGATTCTGTGGCAGTAACTCTTTCACAGGAAACTAGAGAACTTGACAGGGGAGGAATTTGGGTAAGAAAATGGAAAGGGCCTCCTTTCCCAGCACACAGAGTTTTCATTAATCCCAAAAGGAGACATTGAGGGGAAAATGAAAGAACCACAGTGTAAGGATAGAGAGATAGAAAAATATATCCAGCATCTGTTCCTGTAAATTTAGGGTAAAAATTACAGCCATGAGTAGCTGCAAGGTTTAGAGTCTGAGGTTACAAACTATGGTTTAAATGAGAACCCAATGAGCAAGGCTAAATGGGAGCAGTTGACAAAAAATTTTAGCTCTTCTCCACATTCTGAAATATTCACTCTTTGGTCTTAGAGGTGTGTCAAGCTGCTTTTTTCTGGGTTGGTGGTTCAGTTTTAGCCTGAGTGTCACTCAGAGTATGATATCCTTACCATTGCTGAAAAATATAAGCTTCTTCTGTTGACCTACAGTTGGAATTGTTTTATGAGTTGGAGCTTATCCTGTTCTAGTCACTGTCGATCTTGACTGATCTTCATAATCTTCAAATCCATTGATTCATGTGTATTATCCTCTCTCGTCTGGACTACCACAGCAGCTTGCTAGCTAGCTGGCCTCCTTACTTCCATCCTGTGCTCCACTGCCCATTAAACACGCAATCCCTTCACCTTACCAAAGTCAGCGGGAACCTCTCCAAAACACAAATGAGATATCACCTTGATTTTTTCATAAGTGAATAAACTGAAGTGCATAGAGGAGGCATGTAGTACGGCAGACACTGTCACCAGTGCCCTGCTTTGTGTATATGGTAAGAAAGTAAAAAGCAAAAACCACTGAATGGATTAAGGATATGACCCTTTGAATGTAGTTTGGTCATGTGCCTACTTCTGTCCATTGAGCTTCCGGGGGGAGTCATGTAAGTTACTTCTAGGCTGGAGCATTTATGACCCAGGGTAAGAGCCTCCCATGTTTCGGGAGTGGTGACAGAGCCTCCATCAGCTGGTTTTCTACGGGATTACAATGAGCAGAGCTTCCCTGCCAATCTGCATTGAACGTATAAGAGTAACCACAACCTTGTTGTTTCAAACCACTAAAATTCTAGGGTTATTGTTTACCAAAGCATAGCCTAGACTATTATGACTGATATAGATGTTAGAGCTGGAAGAAGGGTGATATTGTAACAACAACAATAAAAAAACCCTCCAATGCGACCCCCAAAATATGTGACATTGGCTAATTTATAGACCAGGTGGTAGGTGGTAAGAAAACTGTTGTTGGAGGCTGGGAAGTTGACAATCCATGTTATTTAATGGGAAAGCATTTGATAAAACTGTCACCTTCAGTCATTTTGGAGGCATATCTTGCACCTAATTAATTTCAGATCCATGAGAAGAGGTTGGAAAACAGAATATTGTAATGTGCACTGGTTTTAGTTGGCAATATGTAGCAAGGTGCTAGAGAAGACTTAAAAATTCAGGGACTAGAAGGGTTGCAAAATCAACTGCTTCTCAATTCTTAACCATAAAAGATAAGAATAAGAAAGGCTGTGATCAACAAAGGCTAATTAAAATTCAGCCTTATGGGGAGGATCAAATTGAAGGTATAGTCATTATACACAGTTGTTAAAACCTCTGAATGGAGTAGAGTGTCTTAAAGATTCAGTGAAGGGTGAGGTACTCAGTAAATAAAAAATAAAGATGTGACACTTAAGTCTAGAGATAGACATGGGAGTGAGAAAGAAAAGAGCAAATATGGAAGCCATCTTTCAGAAAGGACTGAGCGTGTGGTTAGCAGCACATAAAGCTAACTGAAATCCAATATATGGGGAGTTTCAGGCCAGTGAGTTTTTGAGAGTTAAACATCAAGGAATCATGGGCTTTGACTAAAAAGATGGTGACTGTTAAGACCTGGGCTTCTAATCATCTAGGGCAGGAAGTAGACTGGGATAAATTCTCAGTTCCCTAAGAAATCATATTCCCTAATGCCTATTTTAGATGTAGTCAGAGGGATAAAAGAAGAACATCCCATAGTGTGGATACAGAAGGGATAGAGAAAAATGGATGGGGGAGCTCTTTCAACCTGATCAATCAAAGATTAATCAAAGTATATTTCCACTCCAAGCAGGGGGCCTCAAAAGGTTAACCCAGTAGGGTTCAGAATTTTTGCAGGCCAGTATTTGCTGTGTGTCTCCATTCTTCCTTTTTTCCTGAATGCGGTGTTTATTGAGGTTACCAAGCCCCTAGTTTATCACTGTGAATTGAGGAATGGGGACAGATCACTTGGCTTTTTAGTTCATACCTCTTGAGATAAAAAGATGCCACATCCAGACCTGACATAAAAATTAAAATGTAAGATACCATGAGGAAGGGACTTCTATGCTTCATTCAGAGATCCTAGACTTTGAATTTAATACCTGACTTGGGATATTTCAGCTGTCTCCTTGGGGAGGGGATGATTATGTTCCGCCATATTAAGAAGGCAACACTAATTTTGGAGACTGAAGCCAGACGCTAGCAGGTGTTTCTACTGCTGGCCAATACTCAGCTCACCTTTCCTTTGGAGACATAGAACATTGTACTTCTTCACACCCTTGAAGCTAGACATGGCCATATGATATGCCCTGACCAATGAATTGTGTCCAGAACAACTGTGAGCCAGAGTATTTAGATGACAGTACAAAACCCTCTGACTCAGCTCCTTGCCAACTGAGATGACTGTGGATAACTTGAGACATCTTATGCCACGTAGAGGAAGGAGGCTGCAAAAACCTGGGTCCCTGAGTGACTAGAATGAGCAGAGGTTTTCTGCCAACCTGATCTGGACATGCAGTGTGAGTGAGAAATACCCTTTTGTTTCAAGCCACTGAAATTTTAGAGCTGCTTGTTATGTAACATAACCTTTCCTATTCTGAAGGATACATTTACCTTTCACAAAGGCAGAAAGAAGCGGTGGAACTAAGATGTAAATTCAGTTCTGTCTGGCTCAGAGTTCAAAGCTTGGCCACTACCTCACTGTCAGCTGCAAGGGGATTACTAAAGCCAAACCTTGAACTAGGGCTGATGAGTAAAATTCAGCACTGTATAGCTTCCATAAAATTAAAGCATGAAGATGTTGATAAAACATAATGGGGGAGGGGGAGGACAGAGAGGGAGCCTAATATGATTGATCAGACAGTTGGGGAATGAAATTATAACACTTTACCTGGATTAGCTTATTTTCCTCATGTGAAGAAGACGTAAGTTGGACATACTTAAAAGAGATTCACTCAGGGAATTGCATGAGAATTAGCTATAGAAGTAAGCATTAATTTATTATGTTCTACACAGAAGGTTCTACAGCAAACTCTGAGTGTCAAGCAGCTGTTTGTGTATAGTGAGGGGTAGGATGGAGGTTGGGGGTAAGGGGGCCAGGATGACAAGTGGGAAGGAAGGAATTGATAATAGTTTGAATAGGTGAGTGAACCAACTTTAATATCTCTATTTAATCTTAGACAGAAATTGCTAAAAGGACTATAACAGTTGAAGTTCGAGCTAGGAATTTTAGCTATTATACAATAATCAAGAAATACATTTAGATATTTGTAGAATTTGTGTACTTTTATATTTTCCTTGAAAGTATAATATGTTTGATTCTTACCTTGTTTACTTAATGTTATCTGTTTTAATAAACTTTTTCCCCCATCACTATAACAAAGGAACTTTGTAATTATAAATCTCTGTAGGAGGTTGAGCCTAATGTTGTAGTCTGGAATTCCAGAGGTTGGTAAATCTTGATGAGACACGTTATTACTTTACTGACATCTCGTGGCCATGTAGCTTAATTGCAGGAATATTTTTTAGTGTGGCAAGTGAAATGTGAAGTTTGATCTCCAAATCATGTCTGCAATTGCTTTCTAATTTCCTTATTCTTCTATTTATTACTTTCTTTGCCATATTTAATATCATTTTCTCTAGCCCATCTTTCTCTTTTTCCCTTTTTCTCAGATTCAGCATTCATTTATGATCAATAATACATAACCTATATACCCAAGGTACCCAGCACATTTCTGAAGGGAAAAGTCAGAGAAAACACTGAGCCTGCCAGAGTCCTGTATCCAGGATTTCAGAGCTTCCCAAACACATGTAGTAAGAGATCTACCAGAACTTCCATTCATTCATTTATCTAACATTTACACAGGTCCCACCGTGTCCAGGTATGATATGAGGTGCTGAGAATTTTGAGACAGAAACTGCAGTACTTGCCCTCATGGACTTTACTACCTTATAGGGAATAAAATTAATAATTTCAATATAGTAGGAGAGGGTAATCATATATCACTCTGGAGCATCCCAAATGCTCAAACCCTACCCTTGCAGACATTTTTAATCACTTTCATCTGAGCATGAAGCTCTTAGGAACAGCCCATGTGTACATTACACAGAGAAACCCATCCTAGACCTGCCTCTTTTCTCTCAGTTTAGGTATACTCAATACAGGGTTTAAAAAATAATGTATGTAAGGTTCTTAGGTCAGTACCTGGAATTCAGGAAGCACTTGAAATGTTAGCTGATGCCATTCCTCCATTTGTGTACTCACTAGACTCTATGCCAGGCACCATACTGAGAGCTGGGGATACTTAAATTAAAAGACAGCCCCTGGCTTTAAGGAGTTTATGAGACTAGTGGAGGGAATCAATATGAAATGAAATAAATAATTTCAACGCATGTGGTCATTGTCAGATTAGCAGATAGGAGTAGGAGAGGGAGGACTAAGTTAGTCTGGGGAACCATGCATAGCTAACCTTTGAACTGAACTATCAAATATAAACTAGATTTGCCCAGGATACCAAGAAGCAGGGAATTCTATTAGAAGGCACAGTATGAGCAAAAACATGAGGTGCAAGAGCACATGACCTATTCAGGGAACTACTAGTAATTTAGGATTACACATGCATAAGGTGCAAGGAGAGAGAAGTTGGGACAAGGCTAGAAAGGTAACAAGACCCACACCAGGAAAGGCCTTGCAGGACATACCAAAGAAATTAGAATTTGTATGGTAGACCAGGAGTGGTTCAGACTGGTGGCCTGAGGACTTCACAGCTAAGAGATGTTTTGTTTGGTTTGCACAGAGATTTGAAAAGCCACATACCTAGGCAGGTCACAGTGCAAACAGCTGAGTGTGTATTGTTTTACCAATGGTCCATACCCTGAGTTTGTGTTGCCTGTAGGTGTCTGTGTTGAAAGCCCAGTTCAACCTGATGGATGATAGAAAACCACTGGAGAGTTTTGAGCAGGGGCATAGCATGATTATATTTGTTTCTCCCTAGTGGTAACATGGTACATGAGATAGGAGAACTAAGAATTAGTGATAGAGACCAGTAAGGGACTGTTAGAATAGTCCAGGTGTGAGAGCCTGAACATGGGCAGCAGCAGAGGGCATGCACAATAGATTGATTTAAGAATGAGAAGAACTGGCAGGACCTGGTAAGTAATTGTTTGTTTGGTTAGTTGGTGCTTTGGTAGTGAGTGGTGGGCAGTGAACAAGAGGGAGGAGCCTAGAATGACTCCCAGGTTTTTAGCTGGGGCAGTTGAGTAGGTGGTAGATGGAGGTACCATTCCTAGAGAGAGGTCCCACAGGATGTGAGGGCAGGTGAGGGAACAAGGTCATGTGTTAGGTCTGGACACGTAGCGTTTAAGGATTATGGTGGACATTCTGGCAAGGATGGTAGTTGGGATGGATCACAGACCAGTAACAAGTTATGGAGTTGAAATTGGAAGTGGAAAGGTTCTCAGGCACCAAATCCACACATCTTACAACTCACAGAGAAAGGTCCTCAAGCTTGGAGTCAGGATAAAAATCTACTAGCTCTCTCATGGCTGCTCCAAAGAGTTATAAAAAGAACAATAGTGGTAACAATAGTAACTGTAATATAGTAGTTGTCTCTGATGAAATTCTAATTATGTGTGAGGGCCTGAATTGTTTCATTTATTCCTCGTAACAACCTTACATAATAGTGTGCTTATTGTCTCCATTTCACAGATGTGAAAACTGAGGTGTAGAGAAGTTAAATAGCTGGCCCAGGTCACATGGTGAGTGAAGGAGTGGAGCTGGAACCTGTCTTCAGAGTTCCATGCTGGTTACCACTCCATTATTCTGGCAACTTAAGCAGGCAATGTAATACGAGGGATACCAGGGAGGTTGACTTCTTTTGATACATTTCCACCCTTTCCCCCAATCTGCACAAGTGCCTGAAATTTTAATTTTAGAGATGTATTTCTTACGGTCTAGCTGGTTTATGATGAAAATTTTCTTAAATCTCTTTATTCAGGATGAAAAACCTCTGGGAGTTGAAGATCTGGTGTGAATTTACAGAGGTTCTCAGCCTGACTGCATTTTAGAATCGCCCTGGGTTGGTGGGGGCGGGGGGATGTTAATTGGTCTGCGAAATCCCCCCTAACACACAGATATACGCCATATATATACATATATATATATATAGTTTTAAACAGTGATTCAAATTTGCAACCGGGGTTAAGAACAAATGGAAATTCAGTAAGATGTAAATTCTCAGTGAAATGCAAATCAGAGACTCTGGGCATGGGCCCCAACAATCTGTGCTTTCTCAAGCCTCCCGGGTGACTCTGGTCAGTCCTTTGGTGGAGTTTAAAGAAGAAAGACTAAAACAGGTACAGGGAGAGGATCCAGCCTTGGGCACTGGAGGGGGAAGGGAAGATGCTGAAAGGGGAACCTGCCAAAAGCCAAACTTCTGTACAGTTTGGAAAGTTTGATCTGTCCCTCCCCACGTGTGGACTTCCTGATGTGTCCGTTCACCCCAGAGGGTCTTGGGCAGAGTTGATTCTGCTTCTCCCAGGAGTATTTGTGGGGAGGTGACAGCAGCCCGCTGGAGAGAAAGGCCAGAGCCTCTTGCCTCCCTGAAGCACCTACTAAGAAACGTGCAGTTCAATGCATGGCCAGAAGGTGGCTCCACACTCGGTCCCTCCCTTCAGCCTTTCTGGGAGTCAGGAGTCTAAGGATCCAGGGTGATGCAGAGACTGTGGGAGTGGGACTCAGGAGATCTGTGGGTTGGAAGGCTAGGTTAACCAGAACTTGTTTGTTTTTTTTTTTTTTTTTCCATAGTTTTGAGGGAGAGGAAACAGATACCACTTGCTGGGAGAGTTATGTGAAGGGAGGATGCCTCCTCATCCCCGGTGAGCTAAATGGAACCATACTGGGCCCTCCCCATGCCGCACAGGAGAGATGCTTTGCAAGGGAGTGAAATGTTTTATTGAAGAAACTCCAAGGAGGGAGGAAAGAAGCCCAAGCAAGGGGAAGCCTGACAGGTGGGCAGATGGAAACAGCCCCTTTCGTGCATGTGGCTAGAAGCTGGAAGTCCGGCCCTCGGAAGGCTTAGCAGCTGTCCACAGATCCGGGATGCCTTTCATCTGCCTCCTCTTGGCTTTGGACTGATGGGAACTGAGAAATCCACAGCCATCCTGTGAGAAATGGAAATGGGGGCCCACTTTCAGGCTCCACTCAGCTGATAGCAAATGGGACAGAGCCCCTGGAGTCTGCAAACTGGGGCCTTCTATTCAATTTTGCCACTTCTGTAAAATGAGGATAAAAGAGATCTCTTTTCCTGAGTGGTTGTGAAGATTGAGGGAAATTATGTATGGGAATTGCCTGGCATGTAACAGGTACTCAACAAATGTCTCTTCCATGCTCCTCTTTCCCAGAAGTTCTCAACAGCTATATAGTCAAAATATCATGGACTAGTCATTTATTCCTTAGGTCAGTTTTCTCAAGAGAAAAAACAAAAAGGAAGTAATGAGACCCTCTTCTCCTGGGACAATAGGAAACCACAAATGTGAGCTCCCAATTAAATCCAAGGATTATTAGTTAGCAATAACTGTACTTTGGATAAACTTCTCAAGTGCTGGTATTGCTACTACACAAGGATATTAATGAATAATAGGTAAACATATCTTTTCGTTTGACAGTTTACAAAGCTTGAGGGCCATTTCAGTGATCATGGCTTGTACTTTTACAGGTCTTATCTTACCCAGTTAGATAGTCATCAACTAAAAATTTATTAAGCATGTTAAATAATATTGCGAGATATAGATGGACTCCTTGAGTTGCCACCATTACTTTTAGAATACATCTAGGGGCTATGGGAACACAGCCCTTTCCCACATAGTTCTAGAGCCACCATGTTTTCTACAACAATAATCTGGTTAAATATTCCCTCCACAGAAACATGTGTATTGAAATGTTCTCCAGACCCCTCTTGATCGCCAAATGTAGAGGAAGCGTCAGTCTTTATGCCACTGCTGCTCTGGCCGCATTTGTCACCCTGGACCTCCTTGCAGACCCTTGGTGTGAGTGAGGCTATTGGCTCCTAGCTCTTATCTCTTTTAATGTCACTTTTCAGCTCCTCCTTGGCCTCCACTCCTCCTGCACCTTTCACTCCTAGGAGGTTTCACCCTTCACCACTCTCTTTTCACTCTATGGGCTCCACCTTAATTGACACCATCTTTTCTCTCCTGGATGTCCTCACCTCTCATACTCTGATGCCTGATACAGCAGAGACAGTAATGCTCACCACAAACAATATTTGTTCCTTTACATTTCCCAGCCCCTGCATTTAGGTGGGGCCATGAAACCATCTCTGGCAGTGATATGTGAGCAGATATGATGTATGTCACTTCCAGCTCAGGGGGTAGAAGGCCATGCGTGATTCTTTAGTCTCTCTCTTCTCTTGCCAAGGTGACTGAGGAGGACTTGTGTTCTAGATGCTGAAGTTACAAGATGATACAACTTTGTCAACTTGGGTCCCTGGGTGATGATGTAGAACACAGCCCCTGAACAACACATATTTGACATGTAGTATGATTGAGAAATAAACTTTTCTTTTTGTCTGAAGCCACTGAGATTTGGGGATTGTTTGTTACTGTGACATAACCTATTCTAGCCTGACTTCCAAGTCTAACACTTAGCCAAATGTTGACACACTGTAGTTGATAAATTATTTTTGTTTGTTTGTTTTTGTTGTTGTTTTTTTAAAGATTTATTGATTGATTGATTGATTGATTGCTATGCTGGGTCTTCGTTTCTGTGCTAGGGCTTTTTCTAGCTGTGGCAAGTGGGGGCCACTCTTCATCGCGGTGCGCGGGCCTCTCACTATCGCGGCCTCTTTTGTTGCGGAGCACAGGCTCCAGACGCGCAGGCTCAGTAGTTGTGGTTCATGGGCCCAGTTGCTCCACGGCATGTGGGATCCTCCCAGACCAGGGCTCGAACCCGTGTCCCCTGCATTAGCAGGCAGATTCTCAACCCCTGCGCCACCAGGGAAGCCCCCGATAAATTATTTTTTAACAAATCAAATGAATCTCTCTAGCCCAGACTGCTTCCCACTGTTTCATGTTTATTCTTTCCAGTCTGCTGCTGGACAAATCCGCTTCTCTGAATTGCCCCTCTTCCAGCACTCCAAACCCCTGCTGGCAGTGCCATAGCTTCTCCAGTCACTGAATCAAGAAACACAGGTATCAACCGAGACATTTCCAGTGGCAGCCACTCCACTTCAATCTAATCACTAAATGCACCTAAAAATACCTCCTAAATATCTCTTCAGTCTCTTCATCAGCTCTATTTATTTAAATATTTATTTATTATATTATTTATTTATTTATTTTGGCTGTGCCAGGTCTTAGTTGCAGCATGTGGACTTCTTAGTTGTGGCATGTGAACTCTTAGTTGTGGCATGCATGCGGGATCTAGTTCCCCAACCAGGGATCGAACCCGGGCCCCCTGCATTGGGAGCATGGAGTCTTACCCACTGGACCACCAGGGAAGTCCCTTCGTCAGCTCTATTGTGACTTCCCTAGTTACAGAGCTCGTAATCTCTTGTCTGGAGTAGTGGAATCGAATCTTGAACACTCTTCCTACCTCCTGCCCTGCCCTCTACCCATCAAATCCAGCCTCCCTACTCTAGGCAGAGTGAATATCAAAATTATAAACCTAACTCTGCTTAAGACCATTTACGGCTCTCTGTCATTTACAGGATGGGGTGCAAGCTTCTTGACTTGTCAGAGAGGCTTCCTGGCACACATGACCTGGATCTTACTTGCACTTTTAGCCTCATACCTTGCCTCTCCCCCACTGTCTTTTCCATGTAATACTACTGGATTACTTGTAGCGCCACCCGCATTATGTGGTCTCCCGCCTCCTCTCCCAGCTCTGCCTGGCTGGATCCTATGAATTCTCGAAGACTCACCCAGGCATCACCTCTACCAAGTCCCCAACCCTTGCCTGCCCCCACCCGCCGCGTTTCCACAGCACTCAGTTTATATTTTCATCACGGTGGTAGTGGTTCCATTGCAGTCCATAGATGTGAAGATGAACACGCTCTACCTTATGGCAAGGATAGGCCCAAAGATCTTTCTTTGACTCCGTCAGGACGTGTTTCATTTGGACATTACTGGGTTCTAGATCTCTGTCTGGTAGGGTCTCAGAAAAATACACCCGAGGAGTATTCAGTATATAGACTTCCTTCTTTCCATCCTTCCTTTCTTCCTTCTTTCCTTTCCTTTTTCCTTCCCTCTTTCCATCCCTTCCTTGTTCCTTCTGGCTTAGGGGTCAGAAAGACTGGGTTCAAATCCAAGCTCCACCACTTATTAGCTGTGTGACCCTAGAAAAGCTTCATAACTTCTCTGAGCCTTATTTTTCTCATATGGAGAATGGGATAGTCATATTCCCCATAGAGATATTCATCTCACTGGATTAAGAATTAAATATATGGAGATATTAAATATGTACAATAATGCCTGATACAAGGTAAGCATTCAAATAAATATTTGCTAGTATTATTACTTTCTTTGACCTGTTCAATGAATAACTAAATAATAATCAACATTTAATAGCAATTCCTAACCTTGGAATCTAAGTTAAGCCGACTGGTCTTTTGGATTTGGGCCCAAACCCCCTATTCACGTGCCCAAATCCCGCTGTCTAGATGCTGCAACCAACATTCCATACCAGAGTTTCAGTCATTTGACTTAAGACTTGTTCTCTCTTAAAGCACAAATACCACATAAAGTCTTATCAATCATTTATAATGCCCTTATTGAAGTAGTCCCAGACAACCCCAGCTGGAGATAATAATAACTCATATTTGTATGGCACTTTGCAATTTACAAAGCACTCTCACATACTCTTGTTCTTTTGATCCTCAGAACAGTGCTGTGGGGTAGGAGGTACAGACATGATTAGCATTGTTACCATTTTAGAGAGGAGAATACTGAGACTCACTGAATTTGGGGCCCCAGGTTCCCACAGCTGGCCCGACACAGACCTGGGGCTCACTTTCAGGTTTTGTAGTTCCTGGTCCAAGCTCCTCCCACTCTGTCATGCTCATATAACCTCTGAAACCCGCTAGCAGCAGTATGGGGCTTAGACACCCTACATGCCTAATACAGAGCTGTGGAGGCTGGCAACTTATGCTTTTGTGTTAATGAGTTTAGAGACTTGGGGAATGTCGGGGACTTTTGAGATGACCTGTTCAAGAAGCCAGGACTGGAATCAGATTTACTGAGTTCATACTCAGCTGTATCACTAACTGATTAATCTTGAGAGGTATTTAAATTCTATGTGCTTTAATTGTATCACCTATAAAACAGGGCTAATAATAGTGGTCAACCAGTAGGGTTTTGGGGGGGATCAAATGAAAGCATTCATTTACAGCCCTTAGTTAATGAATGTTAGCCGTCATCACTAACATGTTCAATCCCAGCTGGTAAGATTATTTATAAGTTCAGTGCCCTTTAAAAATGTAAAAGACCAGGAGAACCCCTGGACCCACCTCCACATTTTATAGGCAAGGACAGTAAGACCCAGTGAGCCATGGTAACTTGCACAGCTTGGAAAAGCAGAGACTGGAATCCAGACCCTTGAATCCCTAACCAGGATGTTTTACCATTTACTGTGAGCTGCATCCTCTACTAGGTCTGCGGGAAGCTTATTCAGTCATTCAGCAAATATTTATGCCTAGCCCTGAAATAGCCACTGTGGTAAATCACAAATGTTTATCCTGTATTTGGATTGGCAAGTGTTAAGCAACAACAGCATTTAAATCAGCTGTTTAATTGGTAGAACAATTTGTATGAGGCCATTGGTGGAATGCGTGAAGGATGTGGGAAAGGAAAGGGCACCACTAATTAAGTAATTTAATGATTAACAAGCATTTTATTGAGCTCCTAATTGGGTCAGGCATTTTACTAGGCTTCAGAGATACATGGTCTCTACTCTTTCTTTTTTTTTAAATTAATTTATTCATTTATTTATTTTTGGCTGCGTTGGGTCTTTGTTGCTGCACGTGGGCTTTCTCTAGTGGCGGTGAGCGGGGGTTACTTTTCATTGCAGTGTGCGGGCTTATCATTGCAGTGGCTTCTCTTGTTGCAGAGCACAGGCTCTAGGTGCACGGGCTTCAGTAGTTGTGGCACGCAGGCTCAGTAGTTGTGGCTCGTGGGCTCTAGAGCACCAGCTCAGTAGTTGTGGCATGCGGGCTTCGTTGCTCCATGGCATGTGGGATCTTCCCTGACCAGGGATGGAACCCATGTCCCTGCACTGGCAGACGGATTCTTAACCACTGCGCCACCAGGGAAGTCCGGTCTCTACTCTTAAGAACCTCACAGTTTAGATGGGATGATATACATGTAAAGAAATAATTTCAACATACTATTTTTTTAAAAACCCACAAGAAAGGTGTTGACAAGTACTGTGAAAGCATAGATGACTATGGGAGCACTAAGGAGATTATCTCTAGGTCTGCCTTGGGAGGCGAAGCTCCAAGAAGTAACATTGGAGCTGGGTTCTGAAGTACAAATAGGAGTTCGCTAGTTCATAGTAGAAGAAGCCACTTACAGGAAGAAGAATTAAAAGGTTTTGCAAAGGCCTAGACAAAGAGCATGGGTCACTGTGTAGGGGACTAGAAGGCTGTTGTATGGCTGGAGTTTGGGGTATGAGCTAGACTGTGTCAGGCAGAATCAGGAGAAGCAGGTGAGGCTAAATCACAAGGGTCTTAACTTGATTACTCAATATTGGAGTTTGGATCTTATTGTGTAGAAAATGAGAACCTGGAACAAATTTTGAGTGGAAAAATAACCAGGGAAGATTAGAATTTTTTCCTTTACTCCTGTGGGAATTTTCTAATATTTCTGCAATGAACATGGATTACTATGATCATCAGAGGAAACATGTCATTTCAAAAGAAAGCAGTTTCACTCTGGTATCAGTGTGGAGGATGGACAGTCAAAATCAAGAATGGAAACAGAAAGCCCAGGTCGGAGGTTGTTGCAGTCCTTCAGACGCAAATTGTTGAGAAAATGGATCAACGTTGGAGATGGAGGCAAGTGAAGGTACCTGAGAGAATGTGAAAAGGACGGACTGGGGAGGGAAATGAGTGGATATCAGGTGGCCAGAGAGGAAGGGGTCCAGCATGACTTCCCAGAGGGTGCTGGCTTGAGACTCAACACAAGTGTCTAACAGCTGCTTTGGAGGCAGGAGATATACGGGCCCCAGGCTGAACAGTTTCTCCCCTGTGGACAGAAACTCCATAATAGCAGAAATTCCATAAAAGCAGGATGATGGAGGAGGCTGGGCCCTGACCAGATAAGAGATAAAGGACCACATATTCCTCATTCTCGAAATCAAGGAGACCTCCCCGACTACACATGTGCAGAAAAGGTCCCTGGAGGTCAAGAAGGGAGGGGGCGCCACCTCATAGTAAATGATGTCAACTACCCATAGGCCTCTTTGCTAGAATCCATCTTGGCTAAGAGATGTGCGCGCACACAGGGGAGGACCCTGAGATATACCAAATACGGACTCAGAACCAGGCAAAGCAAGGTGATTGGTCAAAGGAAACCTGCAAGAAATGCCCCATAAACGTGATACAAACTACCTCAAGGGTGCAACTCTCTCTCTAAGCCCACCCATGTGTCTATCCACACGTACTGTACTCTTTTTCCTCCTAATAAACACTTTACTTGTTTCACTACTCTCCGTCTTTGTGGGAGTTCTTTTCTGCAAAGCCGAAGGGCCAGGGCCTTGTCGCTGGCCACTGGTCCCTGGTGATCTAGTGGCTAGGATTCAGTGCTCTCACGGCCGCGACCCAACCTCAATCTCTGGCTGGGAACCAAAATCCTGCTTCAAGCTGCTGCAGGCCGAGGCCGCCTGAGATCAACTTTCGTGATTTCTCTGTCTTTAGCTAGACCAAGAATGCCCTTAGGACACAGACTTCTGTGTTCTGGGGTCTCTCTGCATGTCTGGTACAGAGTCCTACTCCTCTCTGGCTCTCTGTGCTGACAGACTTGAAGGCTGGGGAGCTTTGGAATATGATGGATTCTGGTTAGAGCTGTCAGACAAATTGAGGCCACCAAATTCAGTTTGAATTTCCTATAAATAATGAATAATTTTTTAGTATAAGTATGACCTGTGCAATATTTGGGACACATATTTTTTAAAAATCACTGTTTATATGAAATGCAGATTTAACTGGGCATCCTATATTTTTCTTTAGCAAATCTAGCAACCCTAGTTGTGGGGTGGGTGTGGGTGTGCGTGTGTGTGTGTGTGTGTACAGTAGACAGCAGGAACAGAGCTGTGGGAAAGTGATGGGATATACAAAAGATTAAAGTGACTTTAAGGAGGCTTCATTCTCACAGAGGAGGCAAGGAAGGCACAAAAGACAAAAAATGGAGAGTCACACTAAAGGGAGGCAGGAGGGCAGAGTGACTTATAAGAGAGACCTTCTTAAGATCACTGGCTCCCCTTGTTCTCATTCCATCCCTGGAAGCAACAATCTGACAGCCTAGCTCCTATGTAACTGCTCATGGACAGAGAACGTTGCTGATCTCGGGACAAGCTTTTTCTGACCCACCTGAACAGGAAGTAGAGGACATTATTTAGTGCACGGGTTTTGTGTTCAGACAGTCTGGCTTCAAATTCTAGCTGCATGGCCTTGGGCAAATCACTTACCCTTTTAATCTGTTTTCTTCATATGTAAAATAAAAATACTAAAACCTACCTCAGAGACTCCTTTTAGAATTAAATAGATGCACATGCAGTGCCTAGAACCTATTGATAAGGTATTATTATCATTATTTTCTCATAATAATAATAGTTCCTTACCTTCAGAGACAACTTCAGTGTTTTCACACCCTTTTTTTTTTTAAATCATATCCTCACCATAGCTCTGTGACATAGACAGTATAGGACAAGTTTGATTGTTCCCATAATACTGATTTCTTAAAAAATTGACCAGTTTGGCCAAAGTCACAGTGGAGTAATTGGTTAGTACCTGAAGCAGAACTCCTAAACTGATACAATATTAGGACTAGAGGGGAAATGGGATCATCCAGTGGTTCTCAATGCAGGGCATTTGGAAACATGAGGGCATTTTGATTGTCCCTGGATGTCTGGAGGTTCTGCTGGCATCTAATGGCCAGCCTGGGGCACTAAACATTCTCTAAGTGCAGGACAGTCCTGGCCCCAGATGCCAACAGCTCCCTGTTGAAAAACACTGATATTCCTACCTCTTCAATGTGCAGTTGAAAAAACTGAGGCCTAGAATGGTTAAATGACTGGTTCTCCATGGCTTTCACATGGGAGATGATCAAAAACTGCTTTTACTCCTCTACCTGGTGAACGTGGTCCCTGAACATGTCGGCTTGGCCCTGGGAGGAAAAACACCACTGGGTTCCAGTCTGTGATGCACAGCTGACCATGTGGCCAAGAGCAGTTCCCTGTTCACCTCCAAAACTCAGGGTCTCCCATCCAGTACCGGGTGGTGCCCCTCACCCAGATGTGATGAGGACGTACAAGGAGCCTTCCAAATGCCTCCCAAGTAAGGCCTTCATCAAACGTAGTCAGACTTCCCAGACCTATGGCTCTGGGATCCTCACGGGAAATGTCAGCATGAGAACTGGGGATCCCGGGGCCTGAGCCGGCTCCTGGCTGGGTGGGATTGCTCTGCAGCACTGCCCAACGCCCCCTTTGCTTGAGCAGCACCAGGTGTGCAACTTACAGCTACAAGTGGCCTTAAAGTGCACGTAGTCCAAAATCAACATCTTACAGGCAAAGAACATAATAAGAAGGCAACTCTCATCTTTTTGTGACTCTACTACGTGTGGTCACAGACCAAGCAGTTTGCATGTATTGCCCCATTTAACTGCCGGCAACTGTGTGAGGTAGGTGTTTGCACTCCCACTCACACACGGAGGAAAGTGAAAGTCCAGCACATAAGTAAATTTGCTAAAGTCCCAGAGAGGGAAGTGGCAGAGGTGGGATCTGAATCAAGGTCCCTCAGATTCCGCATCCACTCTACAGCTTTCTGGAAGAACCCGAACACAGGAAAGGGACTTCCCCAAGGGGGCCCTCTGCTAGAGGTCCTGGCACTCCAGCCCTTCGCTCCTGTTTCAGCGTGTTTTTGGCCAAGCCGCACTGGGTCCGGCAGGGATGTCAGGACAGGGCAGTGGGTGTGAGACGCCCCCAGCCTTGAGGGGAGGTCGCCCAGAACTTCCATTCCCCACAAAGGAGCTGCACTGAGGACGTGATGGGAATATTAAAGCCCCCGCCTGGGGGACTGGCCTCCCTGCCCGCCACCCGGAGCCGTGGAACTTCAAAGCCAAAGGAAGCGCGTGCGGAGGGGGAGGAGGTGTACATCGCCGCCGCCCCTCGGAGCTGCGAACATTCGCGGGGCCCCGCCCGCTCCCACCAGGTGTCCGCAGCCCGGCTCGCTCCGCCCCCACTGCACCCCGGCCCCGCCCCGCCTGCTGGCGGCTTTCCTGTGGATCAAGGTCGGGAAGATGACAAGCCTCCTGACTGATAGATACACGGAGACCTCGCTGGTGATTTATTGGCTTTCTGCACCTGACGAGAACCACTAGGCCTATCTGAGGAGGGAAATATATGGGCTTTCCTGACTCCAAGTGGCAGCCGCGGGCCGAGCATGTGATCTCAAGCTGGGCAGGGAAAGCGGAGCTGTGCACCGGGCTGTGTTTTGTAAGCGGGCCCAGGTCATAAAAATGTCAGCACGCGATATATTTCTTGCGGGGGATCCTCTCTGGGCCATTGCCAGCGCCTTCTCTCCCGTGGCTGGCAGCCCGAGCCGGGTGAGGGTGTCCCCAGCCGTCTTAGCCCGGGCTTTATTTCGCCGGGTGCCCTGAGATCCTGAGGACCCGGCGGTCCCTCTGCAACACCACCACCACCACCCCCACCGCCTCCCCCAGCGCGACGCTGGGATGGGGGCAGGCGGCGGCCACTGGGCGCTCTGGTCCTTACACCAGTCTGAAGTCTCTCACAATCACATCTGGCGCTGGGGACTTAAGAGCTCAGAGCTGCGTGGGAGTTCTGGACCTAGTACACGTTAGATGGAGGCATGCTAAGCAAGTGACTTAATTCCCCTGGATCTGCGCCCTCATCTGTAAAATGGGAATGATGATAACACACACTGAATGTGGTGGGGCAATGATTTATTTCGGAGGTAAAGTTCCAACCCAGCTCTGAAGGATGATGTTACTAGGAAGAGGCCAGGAAAAGGGGCAAGAAGAACAGTGTGGGTGTGGCTAGGAAGTGAAGTTGAGGCTGGGAGCCCAGGGTATGGATTTTACTGTCACCCAATTGTCCTGTCCCCCAATTTGCCACAGTATTCTGTTAGTATATGTAGCAGGGCTTCTCTGAAAGCAGAGATAAAATCTACTTTCTCATTTCTAGGAGTAGAGACTCCGGATCATCTAGGGGATTTAGTTTTTCTGGGGAAAAAAAGGAATTTGAAGGTCTTCCTCGGTTATGTAAACCTGGAGGCCTACCATGTTCTGCCCTTGGGAGATAAGAGAACTTTCTGTTACTAGGGCAAGGCTGCAAGTCCCTTCACCCTCTGGCATGCAAATCCAACCCTGAAGTGGAGCTGTATGCATTTGTAAAAGGAGCTCAAGAACCTTCTGGTAGAGAAGATGCTGAGGCTGCCAACTCCTGCTCCCCAAGATTTGAAAACAGGAAGACCTGAGAGGGGGACTGGGGTGCCCCCAACCAAGGTCCAGGGACAGAGAGACACACCTGGGCCACAGAAATAAAATTAACTTAAGAAAAAGGGAAGCCTGCTCGATACAATAGCCAAAAGAATTACAGAGGAGGTCTGGTGTTGACATGGCATGGTGTGACTGATGCTAGAAGCTTCTCCAGAATCAACTGCTTGACACAGCAGCCGTGTTTAAGGGAAAGATGGCTGAACACGAGAATGTGAACCTAAAATCTCTATAATCAGGACAGGCACGTGGGGGAACACCACCAGCCTAACCCAAGTTAGCTTCTAAGCTTGGAGAATTGTCAAAAGCAACAAGATAAACATCAGTAGTCAAGTGATCAGGTCTTCTGTCTTTAAACTGTGAGCCCTCAGCGTTCTCAGACAATTCAGGGTGAGGATGGGGGCAAAGAAGAGGACATTGGATTTCACTGTTCACAGAGTAGGTGGGGGGGGCTTGAAAAAGAACAGATATTAAACTTCATTTGGACCCCAGGTTGGTGAAAAAAATTTTATGATTTTGATGAATTCCAGTGGTTTTATCACTAATTGTCCTGTCTTCACTTAAGAGTACGGGCTTAATGAATACTCAACCCGCAATACTCAAGAAATACTTGTTGGTGCTTCTTTCCTAGAACTTCATTCTGCCCTCAACTGTAGAAAGGGGATAATTTTAAATTGTGTTTGCAACAATTTTTGTACATGTCTAAATTGACAACCTGCTTTATTCTTGTCACTCGTCTTCCCTCTTTTTCATCTCCTGCCTTGGTCTTGGAAAAAGTATTTTATGGGTAAATGTTGTGCTGGATGACTTCATCTAGGTGTGTGATGAAGAGAGGAAGTGACTGAAGCAGGTAACGCCACAACAAGAAAAGCTCTAATATGAAATAGGTTTGCACGAGATCAGTCCACAGCCCTCCCTGCATTACACACTGCGGTGGATCTGCTATCCCTCCCCACACCTGACCTCACTATGTGTCCACCCACAAGCAAGGACAAGCACCAGCCCCCGGTGTCCCTCTTGTGCATGTTAGAGAAGAGGCCCTTCCCCAGAGGGCCCAGGACGCTGGGACACATGGTTTAGGGATTAGAACACAGTCTGAATTTCAGCCCCTACTGGTTCTCTCTGCCGGAGGGACCCTTTCTACAGGGGGTCATCCTGCACAACTGTGAGGGAGACCCAGCCCTCAAGCTGCTCTTCTGTGATCAGCCTTCCCCTTCCAGGCCTCCCTGGGGCTCATTGTGGGCACCTAGGGTCCAGAGCTGGGGGATTCCCAGCTCCACCATTCCTAATCTGTGTGATTTGGGGCCCATCAGTTCATCTTCCTGAGTTACTTTCCCCTTTTGTAAAATGGGCGTAGGGTTGCCTCTCTCCCAAGGCTTTTGTGAGGGAAGTATGACTCCCACTGAGAGATAATCTGGATATTCTAGGCCCGCCCCCTCATGTTTCTAGTGATAATCCCATTTTATAAGATCGAGGATTAGGAGATAATTCCAAGCCTTTGAGTTGGAAGGGGCTTTAAGAGTGAGGAAGGGATGACTGGATACCAGGTGGTCAGGGCTTGCCAATGGCAGGACTTCTCCGTGGGTGCCCACCAGAGCTCCGGTGTCGCCTCAAATCCCCCTACTACAGGCTTCACTGTGGCATCCGCCCCTCCGCTGGCCAGGCCAGCGGTCCCCACTGAGAGCCTCCAAAGCAAGGCGGGGGCTTGTTCCTCCCAAATTCCCCAACAGTCAGCACTCACATGGGCTTGTCACCAAGCAGGCCCTCAGTAACGTGTGCCGGGCTGGGCTGAGTGGCACTGTAGCCTTGGGGGCTGTCAGTGTTCCCTCACGGTCCTCCACTCCACTGCAGACCCCACTGGCAGCTTGAAAATCTTCCCAGAAAATTTAGATGCTGCCTCTTCTTTGACTTTCATGAGTTGCGTGAACACCACAACCTTCCTCATCTTTGTCCAGCCCATCCCTCCTGGACCACGGCATGTATAGTCCAAGAAGGCAGATATCCAAGAGAAGGTGCCAAGGCACACACTCAGTACTGGCAAGTTCTTGGATACTCTGAAACTCTGACTTAGCATCCCAACAAGAATGGAAAGAGATCTGGGGGCCAGAGAAGAGTCCCAGGAATGGCCTCATGTGTGATTTGAGGACACAGGCACCTGGGAGGGTGGCCTGGGAGAGTCTTCATGAGCCCAGCTGTGAGGAGCGTCCCAGGGCCACCTTCCGAACTCAACCTTCCAGCGCACCTAACTTCCTCCTGAAAAGCAAAGTGGAGAGTAGAACGTTTGAGACGTGGGCTTTTAAGTGAGGCTTACTTGGGGTAGCCAGACTGACGGTGGTGTGACCCTGCGCAAGAAACTTAACACCTCTGACCTTCATTCTTCGTCTATTCACCTGCCCCAGAGGCCCAAAAGTACCACAAAATAATATCTATTTTTTTACCCAGGTGCTAATACAACTGAGTATTCACATAATGCTTAATTTTCCCACAAGGACATTTTTAGATTTTCACAATACCCCAAATGTTTGTTTTGTTTTTGCAGGCTTTACAGACCTCTATCTGTGGTCAAAATCAAATCAACAAATACATAAATACTTACAAATTCTAAAATAAATGAGTGTAGGTTACCTGATGTTGGTGTGTTTCACAGATGCAATCTAGACTCAGTGCACACCTCCCCCAGTGTCTACCCTTTGCCTTAAAGGGTAACCAAGGAGGGTCACAGTTCTGAATTCAGATCAGGCCCCATGCAGTTTGAGAGCCTACAGTCTTCCCGTGGCTTCTAAACTATATTGTGGGGTCAGAAATTTTAAGACATTTATCCGTCTTTGCTTCCTATCACAGCCACTTGATATTTTAGGCATTTTCCACCAGGGGGCTGGAATCACGGAGATTTAAAATATTAAAGACAAAAGGACTTTCTAATGAGGAGGCCAGTCTGTGGTTTGGATCTTGGAGAAGAAATCAGGAAAGCTGAGCATACTTCCTCTTGAACCACTGATTCTCTACATGGAAACAGCAGATCTTTTTCTGTAAAGGGCCAGATCATAAATATTTTAGGGCTCGTAGGCCACACAGTCTCTGTCTCAACTACTCAACTCAGTTGGGGTAGCGTAAAAGCAGCCCCGACGATATTACAGCAAATGGATGTGGCCTTGTTCCAATAAAACTAGTTACCAAAATAGGCAGCAGGCCAGATTTGGCTCAAGGGCTATAGTTTGCAGACCTCTGCTTCATACCATCTGCGCCTCTTAGTATAAAAACAGACATACTGAAATATTTCCTATGGCTGAGGCTGGCTCCAACTCCACACCCACCCTTGTCCCTGTCCAACCCCAAGGTTATGCCTTAGGAAGATGCCTTGGGGTAGATGGGACCAGTGTGGTCCACCTCTAGCACAATGCCTGGCACACAACTGGCACTTGATTTATTTTCTGAATAAACAGTAATTTAATTCATTGGTTGATTTCTGGGAACGTGAGTTTGCCGTTTGTTTATCCAAGAGTACTCTCAGTCTCCAGGTCAGTCACCAGCTTCCAATGTCAGACCTCACAATCAACCTTCTTTGCCAAAGTCAGTAGTAAGAGCAGTTACCTGGGGCTATTATCTGATCAATTCAAATAGCAAACCCAACTGCTTTGGGGACCAGTGTGCTCCAGACACATACTGAGTCCCCTGATCTTCTTGCCATGAACCTTTCCTGTGACAAGACCTCTCCCATCCCCTGGGGCCAATGGCATCTGGGGAATCAGTGACCATATGATGCTGATGGTTTCTAAAACAGCTGGAGGGTCTGCCTGCATCTGAGCGTCTTAGAACATCTTATTCTTTTTGCCCCCACTGGTCAGTCCTGTCACAACTGTACTCTTGGTGCCTGAGCCAGGTTTGGAACTGAGCAGAAAAGGCCACTTAACAAAAGGAAGAGGTGCCTCACCATCTCCCATGACTCCTCCATCACCTTTGCCTGAAAGGCACATCTAGCTTGAGGGCTGCCGGGACAGACAGATTTCCCGCTCTGCCACATATTTCCAACATTACTTGCTGCCGTGACCTATCATCTGCGACTTGACATGTCCCACACGTGTGGGCATGTTGTACACACTAAGACACGCTTCCTGCATTGGGAGATTTTCCCGGATTGGGGAGATTTTCCTGCTGCAGAAGTGAAGACTGGATTGAGGTATTCAGATTGATCTCAACATCTGTGGGTCTAGAGTAAGTCTGGAATGTCTTCTTCCCTTTAGGGGTCCATCCCTGTTCTAAAGAGCAGCAGTA